>NC_060261.1:34741368-36170689 GCF_021901455.1 Neodiprion lecontei | reverse complement strand
AATCTCTGATAGAAAGTGTGATATTTGACACGAACCCCGCCTTTTCTGAGACTGCAACGAACGACAATAATGATGATAGTTTTTCATGAAATGACGTTTGAAGGGAGAGAAAAAAAAAAAAAAAATTAAACACGGGCTGCGGTATTTTCCTCTTGGATTTAAGCGAGACGTATTTAAGTTATTCGATTTTGAGCTTGTATTTCCTGACAACTAATTCGCTCAATTTCCGCTTCATATTGCCGGTGTAAAGATACGACGCAGAACGATACGACAGACGTCACAGGCTCATTCGAAACGATCTAGTTCCTATCTCGAAGCCGCCAGGCGTTGTTGTTATTCGGAAATGCTTATCCAAATATTATTTGAAAAAAGTTATAGGACGTGGGTTACATCTATGGGCCAGACAGACGATCCCTAAGCATTATTTATTGGTGTCTTTCACGTTGGTACGCGTAGACCTACACAATAAGACACGCCGATGGTGGGCTACGTCGTCGGCAACGACACGATAACGCAAACGTTATGTCACATCGGAAACAATCGGATCCGTTTTCTAAGCCAGACACACCTTAAGTATTATCAATTCTACGATACAATTGATACGTCTCGAAAATTCATTCCATAATTCAACATTTCATGTCCTCCCGCAGTGATTCGTTCAAAATTTAATATGAAAATTATCATAGTGGGATAGTATGACTTATCCCACGCGGAATTTTAAGAACAGCGGTGCAAGAATTGCGTTGAAACCGAACGTCTATGTGGGTATATTTCAAAAAAGGAGTGATATTTCGTCTAACTCTCTCTCTCTCTCTCTCTCTCTCTCTCTCTCTCTTTAAAAGTTAAATTATAAGTTGATTGTAACTCGCTACGTTTGTTAACCATATTTGCTGGCTTCTCTATACCTATAGGCAATCGCCTCAGTATAATAAAATTTGTATCTATCCATCCATCTATCTATCTATCTATCTATCTCTGTAAAGCGTTGAAAATCCGTCACCAAGGGAATAACGATGTTATACAACTTATTTCGCTGGGGAAAATGATTACGTAAAGTTTTTATTTGAAAATGAACATTTTCGGTATGAGTGTAATTTATAACGCAGGTATGATATTTGGGACACATTTGCTCAAGCGATCGCTTACCGTCTCTCGTTATCGTTGTTCATTAACTGCGACACAAAAATAAAATCGTATCAACTTCTATCCTCTATGCGCAGTGCCGCAAATATTTCCGTCGAGTATACAGGTGTAAGTGCATTATCATACGTAGTATACCAAGTCCACACGAAAGTACTAATATTCATACTCGGAAGTAATTTGAGAATCAGGACTTGAAATTTGAAAACACGTATAACAGGACAGGCTGCGATCTACGGCAAGTATAATCATTATTTATATCTATGTTTACGATGCATTTAATTTCGCGATAATAAGCCGGAGTATTTTTTGCCATTATCTATACATACAAACGGCGATAGGGAAATTCATTGAATTCAGCCGCAGGCACATTAGGAAAACTACACGTGCCCAGTGATTCGTTAACCATTTAATATTACATATTATGTACCTACTTCGGCTTGCTATACCAACGTGTATATCACGCGTGCATCTATGTATATACGTATATACAATTCCACTCAACGGGAAGTTGAGATGAAGATCAACAACCCAACCCCCGGCGAAGATTTATAAACTTGTCAAAGAATTTTATTACTATTTTCACGATGTACACACATCTCAAGATTTACGGGCAATCATCTTTTCTTCCACGTTGTTGTTCCTTTTTTCCTTTTTCACTTTTGACTTGATTTAATTTTTTTTTTATTTTTTTTATTTTTCCTTCCGCTTTTCTCTCCTCTCTTTCTTAAAAACCTACTATGTACCACACACAGCCGCATTCGTCCAAACAAGAAAATAATCCGATCTGACCTCGCAGCGTGAGCCGCAGGCTGCGATAACTCTTTACGGTTCGTCTCTGTATGTGTGGATGTATGTGCCATAGGTAATTCTTATAAGCACTCGTTAAAAGGCCTATAAATATCGGAACTCCTCAAGTTATAAGTGCCGATGATTGTCAAGCTGATCCAAAACGTTGTTATTCCCGCATCGTTGCGCAACAACGCGTTACAACAGGTGTGGATAAGTAAATTGACATTTTTTTCCACACAATGATTTTTTGTGCAAGTTTTTTAGAGATCGTTCGCAGAATTGTCGAGAAAAAATTTAAAGCCTTGTTACGTGCCGCGTTTTGAAATAAATAACAATAATTACAAATCAAGTTTCGAAGACAAAACGATGAGAAAGAAAAATTTATAACGTGTATCTACTTTTGATTCCTTGTTATGGGGTAATAACACAATTATACGCACACACGTCTGTTTGAAGGATCTCGAGATGAATTCACAAAAAGCTGTGCCAACAATCTCGGAAACGAGACTCGAGTCTGTTAAGACGCAATAAATTAAACCACGGCTCGCATTGCGACATCCAATTGTTTAAACGTTGCCAAAAGACCGCTCGGGCAGTTTCCCTTGAACTTGAATAATTAATATAATGTGTAGCCAGTGTCAAAGATGATATCAGGCGTCGCGGCGACACGTGTTTCACGATCCGACTGTGAGAGAAATTAAACTTTGCATCATATTTATGTACGAGTATATACGTATAACGTACGATGCATAACCGAGAAACGCGAAACTTCGTGGTGTTCGTTCTAATACTTACGCGACTTTTTCGGCGTCTACTCAAGATCGGTAGACCGTGAATCCGGTCCCTGGCGAAAAAGACACTCGTCGAAAGTTCGGAAGGGAAAAATAAATTTGGAAAATAAAAGTATCAGAGATAATTAGCGTTAATAACGACGATGAAAATATTACATCGGTTTTTTTTCAGTCTTTGCTCGCCGAACTTTCGCCAACGGCAGCAATAGCAATGAACTTCTGTCGAACGACTCTGATTTTCAATTTGTGATTATCATATGTACATATAAAATCATGGACCACGTTCAACGGCGTATATGCGGAAAGCGCAACGCAACGGTTGTCAAAGAGCAGTCTAGCCGCGGGTTTTCAGAATTAAGCTTTGAATCTTATAGGCGGCATCGCGGCCGTTGTTTTTCAAGGTATAACTCAGGCAACTGTATAGTGGAGGGTGAGAAGCTTTTAGTCGATAAAATTTCCACCTCGTTCATTTCTCAACTACTTTACATGGTCGCTCCTCGCTGGCCGGTCTAATTTTGTTAGCTCCATGAGCGGCCCTCCGCGGACTGCAGACCTTAACTCTCGACTGAATTACCACAAGGTATAACAATATTATATTTCATACGACGAGCACGGTAGATATGTAACATGTAAGAACTGTTCGCACAATATTTATATAACGTTTCGCAACAATTTTTCCAGCTCAAGAGCACGGAGACGCAACTCTGGTTTCATATTTTTCATCATCTGCGAGGATGTGACAATGTTCCGTTTACAATTCTCAAATTTCGGCGAATAACGGTTGAGTAATAAAGCAGTTGATAGGTTTGCATAAAGGAAGGACTGCAGTTCAGGAAATTTATAACTGTGTATAAGTCTGCGGTCGAACGTTGTTGGAATAATATTTCAGCGATATTCAGATAATTCGTTGAGTCAAGTGCCCGCCATTTGCCCACCGCATTTTTCTACAATTTTTTCCATCTCAAGTTCGTACTCATACCGAGGATATTATATGAAATCGACTTCTTATCGTATTCCAAGATCCGACCGTCTTAAGACTTTCCTTTGTCCAGAGGCAGTGGGAATTTCCGAATAGCATTATAAACGCGCATGCACGTATAATTTCACTTTGAATAACACCGCATATACCGGATTTCAGAGTAACTTAGAAATCGGCACATTTTACAAAATGGAAGCAAAGAAGATTCGGAGAGAAAACCAATCTCAGGAATGAATATCCGATATTGCTATAAGTACAAAAAATGACACATCTCGAAAATCACGGTTCTCGGTGTTTTTTTTTTTTTGCTATTCACGATTTTTCCTCTCGCTTTTTTACTTCCCTCTCGAAATTTACAGAGTTGACGATCGACGTGCAAAATTCCGAATTACGCTTCGTCATGCCTGCGACAAGTTTGGCGGTCACGAAATTCGTAATTAAATTATCGATCAAGGCTTTACAGTTGGCAAATTTTTTCACCGTGTAAGCAGTGAAATAAAATGAAAATAGTTTTAAAACACCGCACGAGCAGCGTTACGACTTATTTATCCCCACTTGTCGCTGTTGCAGGCTTTATATCTATACACGACATTTATATGTACATGCATGCAACATATGTACCTTATTGTCGGACGTATTTCGGAACGTTGCTGCTTTTTAGCCGCACGCGAGCAAGTCGGTCGCGTTGCGTATGCACACATAGTTATAAACAGTACGTGTGTACACCTACTATTCGTGCACCGCCACCTGTACACCCTCGATTCTTGTCAAATCAGACAAAGCAAATCTTATCTCATACAACATACACATAAACTCGTGCAGGCAATGGACCTGGAGGAGGTATAAAATTTTACATTATCAGATTGTAGAGTCAAGCTTCACGCTTGATGTGCGGCAAGCAACAAGCGCCATAAGACAACAACATCACCGAAACGGTGAATACTCATTTTTATCGTGAAATTCGGAGAATTCATTTTTGCGAACTTATTTTTTCACACGTACGCTTCTCTGCAGGCTAATTTGAGTCTCGTATTATTATCCGTTATGTTCACCGCGTTACTGGGACAAAGCGTGTATTATAATCGTATTATAAACTGTATTATACACATTGTGGTTTGAAAGATCTCAGATAACGAGGCACAGAAAACAGTCGTCTTTATCTCATAACGTGTAACCTACTACAATTTTACCCCCAACTCGGTTATTTCTATGAATTATACAACGCCTGTCGAATCGTGAAAGTAAACGTGAATGTTAATTTAGCAATTATTTTATCAGCTGTTCTTCAGTTCGCACACTAATATGACTGTAGGCATACGCATACACGTACATTTTTTATTCTTCATCTTACAACTTCCAAAACGTACTTAAAATTAGTTCACACGTTTGAATAACCTTTTCGTCACGTTTACGGTTACCGGTTCAGTGATCGGTTCCGGTGTGAGAAATCAGGGACGTAAAATACCGATTTCAGAGAAACGGAGAATTTTAGTACGACCTCACAAAGCGTCCGTCACTGCAAACAACCGAGAGTCGTTTCACCGCTGAACAATCGCGTGTAGTTCAAGCGGTTTTCAATTTGAATAATGACGAGGGTATTTTTTTCAAACTGCCGTAGATATTATCAAAATAAAATAGATACATACATGTTACGTTATCAAAATAAAATATGTACATATACATGGTATACGTGTATGTATAAAAAGGTACCTTTGGTCGAACCAGTAGTTAGAGGCGTGAAATCGATCTTCATTTTTTGCGCTTAATTTCAGCCAGCCGAAGTATGATTCATCCAAATGACGATTCGTTTGTTATCACTGACAATGATACACGTACTACCTGTGTTGAAATCCTGACTCACTCACGATTGAAACCTCACGGAACGATCGATGATGATTCTCGATTTAAACAAATGAAATTGTGTTTCGGCAAACGAACAATTGTAAATAGGCGGTAAATAATTTGTAAGAAGACACTGTTGCGACCGTACGTATATTGAATAATCGTTGCACAGAGTAGTCGACGCAATGCGAGAAGCTCTCTTCACTGCCGAATTACGATCATCGTTCGGTTTTTCGAAACGGTTGTAGTTTGACCGCCAAATCACAACGATCGCACACACCAAAGTTTAGATTATTCAAACCTAGTTAAATGCTACAATAATAGATTTTTTTCCACCGCACATTTTCCACCTTGCACTAAAACGCGATTATCCAAAGCTTGTAAGCACCGCTGATCGTCATTGCCTGCCGAGTCCTGGTCGCGCAAGGATTACGCATGACTTCTTTTTTTACCGGTTTGACGAGTCTGCGAAACGGGATGATAATCGGTCGAACCGCAGGAACCTGCCGGAAACCGGTACGAAAATCGGGGAAACTTATTCCTGAAAAACGATGTGGCTGCGAGTCCTGCGCAGCTTTAAAAGAGACGCCAAAGGTTCCGATCGGCGCACGAGTCTCGATGCTGCCGCAACAGCGTCCAACATCAAACTGCTGCTGAGGCTTGAAACCTGAGGTGGCGACTGCTCGCTGCTGCGAACCGAAGTAAGGTCCGAATCATCCTGCAGCGGCAAAGCAAACCGCGAGAAACGCCGATTCGCACCTTCTACTTTTACCCCAGAAAAAGACGATCGGCACGGATCGCCTACCGATTTTCAAATTTTTTTTTCCGCCGGTAATTACGGGTGCAGTTTGATCGGCTATCGATATTCTTCATCGTTTGACCAGTTTCAGCGGAAATGCTGTAGCGCGTGTAAATGCATACGTATTGTAATGTTCACAGTCGAAAAATGATGTTCAACTTGTTCGAGCCGATCGGATAATGTCGCCAATTAATTTTTCGCAGCAAACCATATCGCATTTGACCTTTGAAAATTTGAATATTTTAAGGCTTTTGACGAAGGTCACTAAGCCGAAGTGACAATATGATTTTACGCGTCTTTGGAATTTCCAAACTCTTTATGATCCGGCAACTGGACTTGGGAGTTCAACAACTTCTTGTCCAGCGTTAGAATTTCACCCTGCGATGACAGATTTATCTTTCATGCTGGAACTAAATTGACAATTGAGGCAACGACGTGTTTATGTGTTCTGCTCTGAATATCGGTGTCGCGTGTACAAGCCTGCGTATAATCCTCACCGTAACGTGTCAACTGCTGGATTACAGTCGGCTCTGTGAGCCAGGTAGGACAATAAAATGAGTCATCAAGCCGAAGACACGAGGTGCATACCTACTTAAGTACTTAGGGGGTGCCGGAGGTTTCGGTTGAAAGTAGGAAACATGAAACTGGTTTGTGACGGTTGGAGCGCTATTAATTTGTTCGCCGAAACGGATGAGGAAGTTTGCTCGATCGGTGCAACCAACGACTTCGAAGAAAAGGAGACGGCAATCCCCGGATATATCGACAGTTAAGAAATCGTCTGAATCTCTCAGAATTTATTACATAGTGCATGGTCAACGTAGACCGAACAGATGAATTGAATATTTTATCGGAATTGAAGATTTGTCTCGATGCTTCAACCTTTGTGCAACAACAGTTTTTTGCACAAATTTTCCCAAGTTTTTTTTTTTAAATTACAAGAAAATGGCTTCGTGATCCAATTTAAGAGGAACGTTCACGCCTGTGACGTTATTGGAAGTCAAACCGCAACTGCAAAGATCTAAAGGATAACAGAAACATAATGCTCTTTACACGAGTTTTAACTACACTCAAAAATCTATAGGGTGTCTCTCATGTTTTACTCGTCAAATCAACAAATATAATGTTGTACAATTGTGAAATGAAATAGCAATATTCCAAAAAGTAGAAAATTGGTGGCTCCAAGGAAAAATTTTACACTTACATACGTATATGTATATATGTATATATTATATGTAAAAAAGTTATACGCCCTTTTACCACCAAAATCGCTTTTTTGCCGAACGGTAACAAGCATTTTTATTCATTTATTCGATGATCTTAACTTTGAACGTTCGTATCGATTACAAGATGAATATTTAGCTGTACAGTAGTATCGACCTTTTTTATAGAAAATTTTATTACCTACAAAATGAAAACAAAACGGCTCCGTAACTTGCATAGTTTTCGAGATATCCCGATTAGAGTGTTTCCATGGCCCTCATTCTGTGTTAATCAAATGGGAAAAATTCAAACCGGATTCGTCACCTTTTAGAATTAAGCCACCGCGCTCCGGTTTCACGAGGCTTCGTTTGAGGCTCAAAACTAACTTTTTCGAAGGTACGTAAGAGAAAGAAAAAAAAAGTTAAAAAAAAAAAACACCCTAAATATATATATACCTCGTATTTCCGTATACTTTTACCAAGAGTTTTACTGTATTTATACATGGTGTACCTATCGATCCTGCAATTCCTACCGGTAAACTTGAAAATTTGTCCGGCGTGCTGGAAAGAGGGTATGTTGATACCTGAATATAATAATTCATAGTATACTATGGAATTTGCTGAGCTTGCATCTTCTATAATACGATAATATGACTTCATGCTCTGGTTCCGTACTGGAAGTCCTTACGACCTTGAATCTCCTTATGGGAAGTGGCCTTAACCGCTGGTGCAGAGAATATGTGTTGTTTGAGTAAAGTTGTTAGACGTAGCTAAACATGTTCCACATATCGCAAGCAATATTAACTGTTTGCTAACACCTGCCAGTCACAAATACGTCGATTGTCAGTAATTCTCTGTAGAATTCACTGTTGTACACGCGAAGGCTCCGAGTGTGTTGGCACACACAACGGAGGGACGAGATAAGCTCGAAGTCATAGCATACAGGCTTCCGTGTTTTCCCGTCAAGAACATATACGCAAGATAAAACGTGGAAGAAAAAAGGGGTCGGCGGTAAGCTTACACGAATATACATTATAAGTATAATGTAGGCGTGTCAGGCAATTCGCGTACACTTTTTTCTCACTTTACTTTACTCACAAATTTAGATGTCAGATTTTTTCATAGCAGCAAATTATTCACAAGTTAATTTTAATGTCGACATATTTTTCTCTCATAAGTTGAACTGAAACGACTTCTTATCACGCGTGTTACGTTTCTATATGTATATATAATAAGGCGCGCCTACACGTGAATTGCGAGATTCAAGATCAATACCGCGTGAAAAAATATTAAGACCGTATTTCTTGATAACAATTATGAAAGTTTTTCTGTAAATGTAACGTCCTAGCAGTAAACAGGAATAATTTAGATGTAGAATTTTTTTTAATTTACGACCGCTAACTTATATTTGAAACAAACGCAGTTCTGCAGATCAAACTATACACCGGGCGAGAATCGTATGATTGTATCAACCTGGGAATAATAAGAGACAAAATTTTGGAAGCTAATATTGAAGAAGTACATACCAGAATTCAAACTTTACTTACCCCGGATTTTGCGATCGTTATAAAAATGAAATTTCGCCCTAAATGTGAATAAGGGCTCGATTCATCCAATTATTCGCAATTCATTCGGTATTAGTTGTAACAGACAACGACGAGGATCCGTGAATTCTTTTACGCTAACTTCTACATTTACTTTAATGTATTTCGGTTTATTATACCTCGCTGCAGCTCGTTAGCGTAATTACAGGTATATCGAGTAACGAGTTCCGTAGTTGCGTGCAGAAGGTCTGCAGGACTCCACACTAATCACGATATACGTACAGTTTGTTGTGATGCGATTACGATAGGCATGTATACAATATAGCATACCTTGAACCAGCATGTGATTGGTAAATTACTCGGGAAAGTTGAGTATATATTGTACCATACCTGCGTGGGGAATATAATCTACCTATCACAGAATGAAGAACTTCGTTGTGGCGATAAAATTATTTTGAATAATAGTATTCGATAAATCGGTGAGTCGATGATTCATTTCAATTCAAAATTTTTATATTTCTTTCGTTCGATGTAAAATTTACAGCTTATGGGTGGTTTATACCTAATCGAGACGTAATTTACTCGGTAACGGTACTCGGTAATTTTCCACAGCGTGTCATTGAGGATGTCGCAGTGCTTCATGACGTTGGCTACGGAAGTTGCTTCTGATCCTTCTGATAATAGGCGTAAAGTATAACTATTACGCATGTTCGTTACAAAAAATTTAATACGTATGAAAGTTGAAATAGCAGATGAAGTAATTTTGAATAACGATGGTCAGGAACTTGCCGTGCAGATATGAGAAATCACTTCAATGGACTACAAAGTCGTTTTTTCCCTCAGGTAATTAACGTTCAAGGTGAGACGCGTTCAAGGCTGCAATTCTCGAATGTTGCAACGATGCACCGAAAAATAAATTCTGATGCGTCAATGATTGCTTCGTGCTCAAGTTATACAGTATACCTTATCTTTGAAATCCCTATTTCTGACTAAAAGAATTGTTAGTCGTAAACTTACAAGTTCAATTCAGATTCTCGAGTATCTGTTTGACATATAGTTGTATTTAACAAAGTTAACAATACACGAAATGTATAAAATAAACATTCGAACATAGTAAAGAGTACGAACTTCCATCTGGTTTTAAATTCACAATTAGGTACATTATGTGGCATAGAGCTTGTTCAGTAAACTATTTCGTCACGGTTTGATCGTAGAGGAAGCTACGTCAGCGGTTGAATGCTCCAGAGTTGAAAGTTGATACTACATACAGAGCTCGGAGTAGGCACAAGGACATTTTTTTTTATGCGGGTTAGTTAGTCACTGATATTTTGTATGTGTATCCGAAGTCTCGAGTTTGTCGGAAGTCGATACGGACGGTTGCCTGGCTCTGCTCGCAGGCGGTAGGTTTCCTCTTTGCGAACCTCTAACTTTGTCGGAGAATCGACTATACATACATGGTATAGTAGCGTACAACATTAGTTGATACCCTTCAACGGCGGTCGGGTTGGACTGCTTTTTACAGACGTTAACAAGTCACGAATCTTGTGCTACAAAACTCGTTCTCGCTGGAAATTATCTGTAGATTTTCCATGATATTTTCTAGAAATAAGAGTAAGTTTCGTCAAGGCCAAGTTCAACGAATCTTTTGCTGTATAACGTTTCCCTAGTTTTCTCATTTCATAATTCCTTATTCCTTGTTCGAAACCATTGAAGATATCAGTCAAAACATGACTTATTTCCCGTATCAAACATTGTATATTTGGACAAATGGTATGACCAGATTTTTTTTTAACACGTACTACCCTTTTCTATCGATCCCCGTAATTTGTCATTAAAAAGTTTATGACAAACCATCTTGGTGGTCAACAAAATCTCCGACAGAATACATCAACACAGACCAACAAGAATCCAGATTAATAATGCAGCCAGGGATGATCAGAGGATCGTAGGATGAAGTTTAGAGGAGCTGGACGCTATACGTGGAGAATTATTTAGGCGTGGCTTCATCAATTAGTTCCGACAAAGTGGACCGAGTGGAAAGTGAAACATTATTCAAAGTTTATATATAGACGAATATAAGTTCCCGTGTACGTAAAATGGCGAATACGATAATGGCGAGCCGTTGCAGAAGAGAAATTGCAAACTTATAGCAACCGGTCAGCACTCAAACTGCAACCGCAGTATTCTTGGAAGTCTTAAAACAGCTACGATTGCACTTAGGCAGGTGATGTATGTACTTTAAACTGCGTACTCAGATGAATATCACGCATATATATATATATATATATATATATATATATATATATATATTATATGCTTATTACTTGATATATATATATATATAATTTATCTTACAATCAATCTCACTCGCATAAAGTCAAGAAGACAATGAATCAAGAACTCACGAATCGTCTACAGCCTTACGCAGGAATCTCTTATGTTAAGTTTTTTTTTTTTTTTTTTTTTAAACAGTAGTTCTTTCAGCGAGAAAAATAATGGCGGAAATACCAGTCTTTAATCTTGTTGCATCTTACCGAATCTACCTCGTCGAATTTTCTTCTGCAAAGTCTTTTCACCGTATCGGTATACATAATTTTAGATATAATTGAAATTTTCAATGGTTGCTCATCTTTATTGGGCTAAGTTTCTGAAATCTCAGCTCTTCGGTATTCAGGACCTTTGATAAACCTTCAATCAAAAACGAGCTGTTTATCTTATATTACATAATCCTGATAGTTGGTCTATAAATATATTAATATATGGAAAGCCATAATTTGGATTGTGTCGTTTTTTCAACATCAAAAACGGTCAAACCGAATAAACAGTATTTACCAAAAAGGAATAGAAGAAAAGAAATTGTAGATTTAATTTGGTAAAAGATGAAATTCATTAGATCTAAGAAAAAGCGCTGCTATCTGTATTAAGCTACATGGAAACGGTATCAATGACTACTGAATCGGAGCGCGATGAAAAGACGGCTTGACTTCAGCTGATTGCATAACTCTGTACATGGTTGTTAGAGGTCGCCGGCGACGGTTATCTTCGTACTGAAAAATAGTTCAGTACGATTAATTTTTCTTTCGCAATTATTCGAATAAGTTGAAAATAAAATGTGGTATGAAATTTTACCATCATATGCCATCATGACCGTTGCCATGGCGATTCCTGGATACGCAATGTACTTCATGAACAAAGCCGTTCTCGGAAACGTAAGACACAGTTTTGCTTTACATAACCTTCATGTATCAGTCCCCATTTCACTGTCACAAGCTGGAAGATTCGATACCATACATTTGCGATAGAAGATAATTAAAGAACAGCGATTGATTTTGTGAGGAGAATCACTCGGTCAAGTCAATGGTCTCGGGGTACCGAATCAATTGAACGCAAACTGTCGTTGACGATGAAAAAAGGTTAATTCCACTTTCAGCTAGTGCAAAAAAGCTGGATTCGGTTTACTCTGCTAGTTTGATTTCTTACAATGTGAACTAGTTTTTGTCTCACTCTCATTTGTGATTACAGCCGTACAAAAGAGAAATGCGCTATCGATGGGACCGCCACTTGTACATGAGGGACGGTCGGTTGACGGATGGTCGGCCTTACGAAGCACCTGTAAGTTGATAAATTTATTCATTGTTTGATTAACCATCAGTTCTGAATCATATAATTAAATACAATTTGCCTCAATTTTCTCTCAACTTGTTCTTCTTTCTGCTAATCATTTAGACTATGTGACTGCGAATGCCAGTAATTCTTGAAATCTTTTTTACAGGGACTTGAAGCTATTCCTGATTAATCGAAAGCTGCTAATGTGCTCACTCAATGATGTAGAGATTGAATATGGAAACAGCTGTACCATATATGTACCAATAATTTATAACAATAAAATTCCTGTTACAATCTAGATGAACAGCAGTTTGAGTGACGGCTCTCTCCTTTCAAACACATTTTCACTTTTCGCATCAACTGAAATCTGTAATTACTATTATTATTTAAAGAAAAGTAATAGTGAAAATAAGGGCCAAAGGATTACAAAAAATGTGTAGCTGAAAATTGAAGATGAAGAATCCCCCAATTCATTCAGGCTTTGACCAAGTTTGTTCTTTGCTGTATAATTTGAATAAAAATGACCAGAACCATGAATGCATATTGTGACTGTTTTGTGAGCTTTTGAAAAGTCAAACACGAACTTCAAACTAGTTTCAACTATGTACATTCTTTATTAAAACCACTGTAACTAGGTGACACAATTTTTCGTGAAATTCAGCTCTAATCAATTCACAACAGTTTTCTACAAATGGTGTCATCATTTATGAGAAACACTTGCTGGCGTTTATGTTATTCAGAGAATAACAGAGACTCATTGTATTTGCGTGAATTGATTTTGTTCTCAACAATTGAAACCGAATTCATTGATCATTTTATGCGAAATCTAATATAAAACTTATTATCTTTTCTTCCTCCAACAAAATTGACGAGCAGAATGGGGTAGGGTTGAAATTCCGAATTTGAAAGGTACTGAAAGTACAACTCGGACAAGTCAAAGTTGTGAAAGTGCGAAAATGAGAAAATTTAAAAATCTAAAATATGGAAATTCCGAATGATCAAAGATTCTCAGTTCTGTGAGTTTCTGGCTTGGTGGAATTTCATTACGTTGATCTTTCGTTTTGTTGTATTTGGTTTTTCTGATTTTTTATACCCACTCGTTGAGTAAACTACGCTGCATGAATATATTTTACTTCTCGGAATTTTGCTCCATTGGAACTTCACTCTATCATAACTTGAATTATTTTTGAGTCGATGGGTTTCCGACCCTTCGAAACTTTATTTTTATAGAAAAGTTTTATTTCTTTTCTTCAAGTTTCACCACCAAATAATTCGGAATTAGATGCTTTCGGATCTTTTGAAATTCAGAACCTTAACCCTGCCCCAGCAGAGTAATGAGTATTTACAAAGGTGTAATCATTCACTGTAATCTGCAGAGGTGATCGAGTGTTATTTTGTTTCATTTTCCAAGGATAAGAAATACTTAATTTTTCTGGAAACTATATTACAACCATTATTGCGCTTCTATTGTGGGTCTATTTTCGTGCGTCTGTTCCGCAGAGTACGACATTAAACCCAGAAGCGTACAGTCTGCTTCCAAAATTGTGAGATCTTTAGTGGCACCTAAAAACCGAGTTGATAATTCAAGGTCCTTTATTCTCAGGCGTACTCTAGCTCCTTCGACATAATTTCTGAAACAAAATCACAGACTTCACGATACCTGTAAGCAGTTGGAAGTACATAAATCAATTTAAATTTTGCTATTCCTGATGATATTCGTGCAACAAATTATGCAATAAATTAACTATTACTTTTTTAAGCAAATTAAGAATATCAATTCTAAATTGCCACATTATCTCAGAACGTCTTTACTATCTTCAACATTCTCTGAATTTGTCTTAAGATGGTCTAAAATTAGAAGAAGTTATCTATTTCAGAGACATTCTGCAATAAAGTGAGCGGTAAGTTTATTTTTAAAAAGAATATTGCATAATAATAGTTCTTTATGCAGCTGAAGTTAGCAGCCAAATACATCAAACTTTTTGGAAATAGAAAAATGTGATTCAGTTTTATCCTCATAATTCTATAAAAGAATAGGGGGTTCAAGGGGCTAGCATTTTGCGTAGCCAGGAACTGTTTGTAAGCTGATCAAATATGAGTATTTGGTAGTTAAAGTAAAACATTGTGCTTTTTTTCCAATGTCGAATTAGGTATCCAAAGTTCTGAATTTTTGAAGTAATCTCAAGCTCAGATAGTTCAAGGTTATTGTAAAGACAATTAGGAGCATAAAAAATTCATAATTCAATTTATAGCGGAATACTGGAATGGGCTAAGCACTTACTCTCCATTTCTCGAGGGCCGTGGACAGACGCAGTGAAATTTCCATCCAAAATCAATATACAGATCATCTTTGACGATATGGAATATTTGACCAATTACTACTTTTCCCTGTGGATCACCAAGCTGCAAGAAAATGTCTATAAGTTAATTTAGGTGAGCGAAAAGAAGCACGAGTTCAGATTGAGGTTAAGAATAGCACGTATGGTCGAAGCAGTCTTACATCGATGAATTTCGAGTGACGGAGCAACGTAGCGAAGGATTTTGGAGCATTGACGACCTCGGGTACCGGGGCTGTGTATTTTTCGAAAGCTTGAGCAAATCCACTCAGTTTCGGCTTCTCGACGTTTGAATCCGTTGCCTCGGACACGGGCGTTTCTGTCGTGGGTTTATCACTGCTCAAACATCTCAAAGATGTAGATCCCGGTTTAACAATTCTTGCAGCACCACTGAACGAGCTTGCTGTAATGCGACAAGTTTTCAGCGCAAAACACTGCATTTCGGCGAATTAAGTGCGGTTAACGATGTTAGGTTATGCTTCAGAAAACAAACTCCAAAAAGCGTCTGCTCTCTGTCACCTGGCGGCGTTCGATCCCACTAATTTCACGTGATGGACAGACAGATAGATAGATAGTCGCTGCATTGTCGAAACTGGATTCCTCGAAATAGTTTCAATTTCCACCGTAAGATGGCGCATGAAAATTGATACATGCAAGATACATGCTGGTATCTACACATATTCGCTCAACATTGTTTATCTGATGCTCATCAAGACGTCAATGAAAAATATTTCTGAGAGCACGGAGAGCACTAAACAGATTGTACAAAATACAGGGTGTCTCATTTTAACTTAGATAGCTGAATAACAAAAAATTGCAAGCCAATCAAAAAATGTTTCAAATAAAAGTTATTGGGTGTCGAGAGGCTGACCCATGCCAATAGGGGTTTTCATTTGAAAAACACAAATTGACTTTCAAATAACCTTAAAAATGAAGGTCAATGCCAAAATAAAAATCATAGTTGGGTCAACCCCTCGATACCCAACAAATTTTATTTGGAACCTTTTTCGATTGGCTGCAATTTTTTCACTTATTCAGCTGTCTAAGTTGAAATCGGACGCTCTGTATGTATGTCCACGGAATTCATAAACAGGTAGTTATCATGTGGTAAAAACGTGATTTTGGAAGTTAAGAAACGTGTCTTCTATACGTGAACACTTGTAATGATAAATATAGAAATTCCCATTTATTGTAAGATATCACGAATAGTGATCCATAATGTTCAAAGAATTTCGTAGTCTGCACCGTACTTCATCGTTCTTGATATTAAAAAGAAGCATCATAATAAATACAATTTAAATAGCGTTACTTAATACAGTCAATTCTCGATCATTTCTGCTCTTCACATCAGACTCGTGGTGTAACAGTAGTAAAAAATAGTCCAGAGCCCAGAACATGATCAATTAAAAAAAAATGTAAACATCCGACTAGTTGGGTGTTTATTGAAGATCGAAGAGCATAACTAATTCATAAGAATATGAAAAATTACGACGACAAAGTGTAGTTAAACTATCGAGGCTCTACTGGACTGCTAACTTCTTTAATTTTAATCGAGCTTTCGAACAATCCATGTGACTAGTTTTAACGTATACATATTATGATTTATTTTCCTACACACTAATCAACCGTTCAGTTAATCTGAGCGGAAATACTGATAAATAGAGTAGATCTACCACACAAGCTGAGTAAATTTGGAAATGATTTTCATACTTATCATATTAAAGTTAATCACATTCAAAGCTGACGTAAGAACATTTCGTAGAAACAGGCAACGCACAATACAACGCACTTATAGCCCAATGGCTAACGTATGTGATTGTGCAAATTTTTACGTATTACGTCACACATTCACAACAACGTATAATGTTACCGTGAATACGTTTAATCCTTTTAGCGTGTTTATTTGTAGACACGTATTGTTTGAAAAGAAATAACACTGCTCTTCGACCAAATGGTCTTAATGTTAGGTTGTTGTTCGTATTTACGAATTTTTTTTATCGACCACATGTCTTCCACCAGAGGTCACATTTCACGTAATAGTGAAATGTGAACATGGTTAATCATTGAAATTGTAACACAAGAGTCGTATTATTGTCGCACCAGTATTTCTGCAACACCAGCTACTACAGAATGAGATTGATGACATTAAACTTGACTCAACACCGCAGTTCTCTTAACTACTGCGAATCAAGCATCTTTTTTATACCCACGTAAAGTACACGCGTGCATATTGTTATCGATTGTTAATACGACAGTTTGTGCGGCATTTGAAGCTATCGTAATTGATATTGTTCAACTCTCACAATCAGTTGTAATCCTTGGTTTACTTCTGACGAAAAAGTTTCGCAAACGCTGCACCCTTATACATAGCTGTTTTGAAATCGCGCGTTTCATATGGTCCTGCCAAAGGAAAAGCGCGAATATGAAAACGCTTTGCACCATTCCTAACGTGGTAAAAGAGTGAATCAACGCTGGTGTCGGCCAAATTATACAAACGGCCCAGACCACTGTGAAACCTCCCATATGACCTGTCATTATTGTCAACAATTTCACGTACGTTCTACACCTGAAACGAAACAATCGATACTGGCTTTATCTCGCCAAACTGGCGTAGGATGGAAAGAATTGATGACATTTCAAACTTGCGAAATAAATTTCACTTTTCCAACATACCATTGGTTAGTGGTTTCGTGATGTTTGTTCACGTCGATAGTCAGTAGCGCCGTGTCCTTCTTCTGTCGCTTTATCGTAATCACAGTGACGATGTACAACAACGTGTTGCACATATAAACGACGCTGCTGAAAGTCAAGCTGGTCCACCAGGTAAAAGTCAGGCCTGTGAACCGAGAAAAAGAGTTAGATAGTCGCGGGATAAATTTGAATTTATTCAAATCTCATAGACATTTGGTCGATCATCATTCGTACTTACCAAATATTTCATTGTGAAAATACGGGACGTAGCGCATTACAGCTACGGAACTCAAAACAATAACAGCCGGTGTTCCCCAAGCGTAGATCATGCAAAGGACGAATTTTTTCTGGTTACGCTGATCTACATTGGAGTCGGCAGACTTCACGCTTCTGCAACAAGTGAAAACTTTTGAAATTCGATTATTATTTTCGACCATTGCGCTAGTCGAGAAATGAAAAAGGTTTGTCAAACCATATCGACGAAAGTTATGAACGATATTGCAACGCACTCCTCAAACATTTACGGATTACTTACCGAAACGTTCTCCAAATATTAACGCTCATCACGTTCAGCCAAAGGACGCTGGCGATGTCACAATACTGTACGACAATTTCTGAAACAAAAATCATGCTTATTCAACAATAAAGCTCTGCCGATTCTACCACCTGCTGATTGATCAGACCAGGGATGGGCAGTCCCTGAGTACATTTTGTACTTAAAATATCTTCAGTAATTACGAAGTACACGATACTTATGTACTTGATACCGACTAAATATCGAGTCCTGATGAACTTCGGACTTTGTGAAATACAAAATATTAAGTACAAATTCATTCCATACTTTTTGAAATAGAAAATACTAAGTGCAAATGTATTTCGTACTCAGTGAAATGAAAAATATCAAGTACGAATGTATTTTGTACTTTGTACAATAGGAATTACTAATTAAAGTTGTACTCCTAATGTAAAGACTTACATGCTAATTCAGTATTTTATGACGTTCTTAAATACCTGAAGAATATTTTGTATGAGAAAATGATTTCGTGTAAATTGAAAATAGTAAATGAATAGATGCAACGTAAATTTTTGAGAAAGAATTTATTCATTTTCTGAAACATATGAAGGTAAAAAAAATTAGAAAAAAATTATAATAATAATGAAGAAGAAGTTTGAGTTTCTCCGGCAAAGATGGTATATATCGGAGTTTGATTTGAAATTTTATATGTATAAATTCTGAAACTGCAGTGAGTGATTCACGAATGCTTGCAAGCCACGTTTATAAATACCACTAAGGAGCCTAGATCGTAAATTACGCATCCATGTATCACGATTTGCATCCAAGGTTTCGTGACGAACACTTTAAAATTGACACTCAGAAGCGTCAATTAAATATAAGATGCGATAATAATTATTTTACCACTCAGGATATTCAGCTGGACATAGTCTCTTAACCCATTTGTAATCATTATTCCCAAGGCACCGAGGTAGAGTCCAACGTAGGCGGCGATATAGGAGCGAACTATCATTCCATGAAAAGTCCTCAGTTCAGGTACTATGGTGTAGCAAACGAATACTGCCAAAATTATGATAAATTGGATTGACCAACAAATGGTGTCCCAGTAGTTCATGCTGGCTTTAGGGTAACATACCACCGCCAAATATACGGAAGAATTTGGATTCCGTAAAAGGCAGTAATTGTCAAATCCGTGAGATTTACTTCCGTAAAAATCCGGCGTATAAATCGAACCGTTGGGAAAAGCGTAGAAATTTTCCAGCACATCCAGCGTCGCCCAGCCAAAACCGCAAGGATAATCAGGAACGATGTGAAAATCCTGCAGCGTCAGGTTCTTCTGCCCATCGTCGATGAGAGTTTTTATTTCAGGGAAAATGTAAACGGTATCATCCTCCACACAGCTTTGTTCGTACCATGCCTTTTCCAGCGGACAACAAAGTTTCAAGCACGTTTTAAAGTCACACAGGCATCCGACTGTTATCCGATCCTCGGGACGCGTTGCGTTCGGCAAATTGATGTCGCTCGAATCTTTCGTCAACCCCGAAGACATCGACTTCCGTCTGGACAAATTGACAATGGCGTTTGACGGACAGGATTCCCTGAACCCGTCGACTTCGGCTCTCCCCGACACAAAAGCCATCGCGTAAATCACCGCAAGAAACACTCGACCGCCGATCATTTACGCTGATGGCCGCTGTTCGATCGATATGAATTTTTATGGTTCTTCCGCAGTAGAGAGGTTTTGTTTGTACAATTCTTCAACGTTCGGTATCCGCATATATTATGCAAATATCACTGTCAACATACTCAGGATCGATGTCCATGTTGCATAGAAAATGTATTTATGATTTATAATTGTATTTTCTTCACAACGAGCCAGCTTAGACCTCGATTCTTGCTTCCGGTCTAACTCGCGTCATGATCCATCAACGTTGCTAATGATACTTCAGATAATGCAGAAGCTGCGGTGATTTCTTTTCTTATCGGTTTCCGCCATCCACGCAAGCTTTGCTACCGCGGTGAGATGCTGAAACATGAAGATATTTTCATTCAAAGTTTTACGGAGACGGCCAAGAGGCATCTCAAATAATCTGAGATGAATTGAAGAGGAGAATTAAAAAATGGCAATTGCAGCCTTTTTCAAATTCACCTCTCGATTTTATTGTGCACGATCACCACAAGTGGTGCAAACTAGCTCAAAACGATTTTCTACCGCTTACGTAACTCTTTGTACACGTGTGTCATAGTGATCGATAGGAGGAATGCGTAAATAATTTTTTTTTAAATTCATAGGCGCGCGCATGTTAGTCCTCGGGCAAGGCAAGTCAATTGCCAACTGAAGCTGTATCGACCTTTCTGACGAGAATACTAAGAGTAAGAAGTATATACGTATGAACGTTGGGACGATTTTGGATAATTTACGAATAAGCTTCGAGCATACGTATAGATGTACGCATTGCTCGGCGAAGCCGCTTATTAACGGACTGAATAAAACACCTGAATCAACGGTAACTTCGAGATGGAAGTAGCCGTGGAACGATCCTTGAAAATGTATGAACAAGGTATTTCGAATTATCCCAACTCTAAGATGTGACGCGCGTTACATTGGTAATGCAGGGTTTCTTAGGAAGACACGAAATTAGAATATTACTACTATTAAGACGGTGCTTGTAGCGAGGAACTCTGTGAAGAGAGTTCGATAGAAATAGACCGAAATAACGGTGAAGTTTTGCAGAATAGCAGAAGTTCGGAATGCTGCAAGAGCGATATATTTTCTCCTATCCCAGAGCAGCCAGCTTTCGACTTACCCCGGTTTTTGACAGCGCTGTAAAACGATTTAAGCTTCACCCGCAATTCTATCGTCACTTGAATATTAAACGGTAACGTTACGGTTAGGCTACCAGCGGAAGACTGGTATGGTGGAATTACGAAGTCGAGTGACGAGCTCGATCTCAGTTTCGAACCATTCGAAAGTGGTATCCACTACTACCAGGGAATAACGCGTGACATAACGAGAGAAGACGAAGCCGGTAAAAAGTGTGTTATAAATGCGTAGAACTTATGCCCAGCACTTAAATAGTGAATAAGTCAGTATTACTTACGTATCGAATAGTCCAGTGGTCTACAAGTAAGTGCGACTTACATCCGATACTTAAATACGATTGCAAGGGTTCTCTAATAGTGACGAAAATGTTATTCGAATCAAGCTCCATTACTCTAACACTCCTGTGGTCCAATAATCTTTTATTTTCTTGTTTGAGAACAGGATCAACGTTACGAATTTGCATCAGACAATGCTTACAAGTGACGCGAATTGAGGTAAAAGTTGAAACGATATTTTTTGAAAAACTATATCGAGTCGAGACTAGCCTTGGGAATTGGAAGATACACCTGAACTTCTACTCTGTAAAATTTCATTAAACATTCTGTTCGTATATGCTAAATTCTCGTCATCAGTTGCCGCATGTAGTCAGTGTACCATATATTATTCGGATAGCCTAGAAACCAAAACTGTATTTAGCTTATGGGTTATTAAAGTATTCGTAGGAAAGAATACATCTACACTTCACAAACCAAGCGTGAAACCAACAACACCTCAAGCACGGGAAGGAAATCGTTATTATTTGGAGATAGTTGGCTACAGTCCAAACGAGGCGTTACAATAAATAACAATTCTATCAACACGTGGCAGCTATAAATACCTAGAACTCAGAATCCATATACATTATCGCGCGGTTAAGAAAATGTCATCCAAATGTGGAAAAATTTTACCAGTATAATAATAGGTGTCATTACGCACAAGCCTGCAAGATAAATTCGTCTTGCTGATTCACTCTTGGTTAGTTTGAATAATTCCATTTTGATCTTCGAAGATTTTTTGATCCATAAAAATGCAATTTAAAATGTAAAGATATAATTTAAAACCCGCAGGACTTTCAGATACTATCTTTGAACCAGGCAATGTATTATCAAGGATTTGACACCAAAAAATCGTGTTGCATTAGGTATGTCTTGGTAACTTTAAACGAATGGAATTTTCCTCAGTAGGGGCAATTTTTCAATAAACTGCATTATTTTTCTCAATAGAACCACACGCGTGATTCAGCATGTTCGATCAACGTATTTATCTCATAGTCAGCCTGAGAAACTTAAAGTGCTTTTAATACATTATGAGAAGATTGTTTATTCACATCGTCCTCACAGCTGATACCTAACGCTAGTCATAGTTAAATGCAATATCCATTTATTTTGCAATTCTACAAGTTTTTACACGACATCGTATACGTAAGGTTTAACGATGTTGCTTTTTGAAAATATCAGGAGATCGTAAAATGTACGAATAGTATATTGCGTTAACGAGTCGCAAAGAATAAAATAATTGTTCGCGGATAGATTTCGTGATGGAAATTGAAGTAAATATTTTTTCAAATGTCACTACGAAGATCAGTTTCAACATGGAAGGACGAAAGATCGATAAAAGCTGCTGGCGTGTTTCATTGCGAACGGAGATATGAGAAGTGACGAGAAATGAAGAAAAAATTAAATAAGTAAAAGTTATCCGGATCCATAATCGAGCATTGAACAAGAGAAGTTTCATTGTTACAGTTTACCCAAGCTTGCGAAATCGACCTTGAGAATCACTTAAAAATGAATTAGCAAACTAGATAAACATCACGTAGCAAAAGTTGGGGCAAAGAAAAACCAAGAATTTTCCCAGAACAAAGAACGGATTATTTTATAATACACAATCTATTTCTGGTCCGATGTAGCCTTAACATTCGAATCGAGGCGTGTAAAATATAACTCTGTTTAACGAACTGAGTTTACGAATTCGAAATGGTATAAAAAAGGATGGGATTCCCTGGTGCAATGAAACCTCAGGGTCGCCTGGGATGCGTAGCCGGGTAATTTTTTTTTCCACCAATTTCTTCATGCCTCGGAAACAAGTTTCTCTCGGTAATAAAACTGCCAGCACACGCCTTTCCGAGTCCTGCTACTTGTGGTTCTTCATTGATCATCCGCGACGCTCACAACGAACGATTCCGTCACACGAATACCGTCAATCATGGAAGCATTATCCACGACGACGAAACGTCGCGGCTCACTTGCGCTAATTAGAGTCGCGGTGTCCAAGAGAACGCGGAGATCCACTTGACTTCGCTTCCCAACTGTTACTGAGGTACAAGCACAACGTAACTTACGATTAGCAGTAAGTGCGTAGGTGTCACTGCAGACGTGAGAAGTTCAACATGCTTAATGAAAAGTGCGTGATGAAATAATTACAACAGACGCGTACCAGGCGTTAAAAGGTCTATTAATATGCAATTGATCCACGCATTGACTGCTTTTTTTTTCTTTCTTTCTATTTTACGCCAAATATTTAGTTACAACTCATTCCCGAAATTCTGAACTTGCCCAGTTTTCCTTTCTTTCGAGCTAAGTTTACACTTAACTAACCGCAGATGAATATTTCTCTTCCAAAGCTGTATAGTAGGTAGCATTCGTTAATTTCTTTTCTGCTTCTTTAGAAAAATGTGAAACGAGTCCATTGAAAATTCGGAGAATCAATAACGAATCGAACGAGACTCGTTAAGCGTTTACATTATCGCCGGATTAGATAAGAAAGCAATAGGTATGCCAGTTTAAAATAAATCTGACCCTCCGGTATCGGCGTCTCATAAGTTTGCAGGCAAAGTTGTCTGCAAGTCAAGAGACTCCGCGCAGCTTGCAATTAATCAAGTATCTGCTCCGTAAGGTCGATTTTTTTCTTCTGCAACTCACAAACGCCACAAGTTTGAAGTGAATTTTCCACCCTAGGTATTGCAGTTGGTTAATTTTACGATTCTTACGAATCTCGATACTTGAACGCGAAAAATCTAGCTGACGTCTGTCATCGCGATGACGATCGTGAATATTCAAGCCAGCCTTTCAAAATCACGGAGTACACGTTAACTGTTTTATTTTATATTGAGTTTATCGATTGTATCGTATGTCGAGTCTTGAGCACAATGAACAGCACATACCATTGACGCGTGGAAAGACGTGTGGTAAAAAATGAGGCTTCTAATTACTTCGTTTCAAAACATGCACAGCGACACGCACAATCCGTTTTAATTTTCAGCCGTACGGCTTATGGTGAGGTTGTTCAGTTTGGCTTGCCAGTTATAGATACACTGGAGCGAATACATATTGCCATTTACTTCCAAGCGGCAGTGAAGTTCCGTCTACGCTTGAGCAACTTGGCCGGCCGAAAGTGTCGTGCCAAAAATGGGTGTCGCGGCTTAAATATCAAGTTCATACTTGTATTCATTCACGCTCGATCTTTTATAATTTTTCGCATGGATTTAGCATTGAAATTGATTTCCGACGACAGTATCTATGTATATATTAGATTCGCCGGACGTCACAAGTCAAACAAGCCGTAAGACGCGCCGTCTGCGATGGAAGTTGAACGAGCGCGTGCACATCCTTTAATGAAAACCGATATTTTAGGCAAACCGCAGATATCCGAGTGCCGAGGCAAGATTGTACACCAAACACTTCCTAAAAGTCGAAGGTCTTTGCTACAACTGTTTCCCAAGATTGAGGTGACATGATTTTCGGATTATGTTGTTTAATGTGCGGAAACTGATTGCCCCAACATACGTAACTGGTTATAGGAAATAACTTGCGTTTAATTACAGCGTACACGTGACGTAGCGATGTGTTATTCATTTAACTGTTTCAATCGAAACGGAGTGAGGAGATTTCGCGAGTGTTAATTGATTATCAATTAGCTGTAATGGTACCGCGATTCGTAAACAGATCGATGCTCCTTGGATTTTTGTGCTACGTAAGGACATCCTCGTGTGAATACGGGAAGCGTTGTTTCTAGCTTGGTAAGTATCATTCGAGCGAATTTCACTTTATACAGCAAAAATACGAATAGATTGATTACATGCTTGTATAAAAGAAACAATCATGTGTCTAGGAGTTATGCGATGTGAAATAACGAAATGAGATAAAAATTCGAAAACGTAATGAAAAAATTTCAGTGGGTGTAAGAGGCCGCTGTATTTCATCGCGAAAGGTATAAATAAAAGAGAGGAAGTGAAAAAATAAGGCCAAACCATCTTCACTTTTCGTAGAAATGGGCTAAACAAGTAATCAAACAGCTTGTCTTGGACGTGCCAAAACCGCACTACAGAACACCAAACTTAAACTAAAGTCGAGGACGAGTAGCCGCGGAGTGAGCTGAATGATAAAAAATAATTAACGCAATTACAATTACTGAAGCTGAGCACGTATTCTCGCTATTGCAACGAGTACAGGAAGAAAAGCAATCAGTCAGTCAGAGAGCGAGAGAGAGAGAGAGAGAGAGGGTGTAAAATTTAGCCGTTGATTAAAATGACTTTGCGGACGACGTTACGTTAAAAATTGTACATTATTTCGGTAGTTCGTAAAGAAATTCAAGTTTGCCAAGAATAATTACATAATATTATTGCGGCATTAGAATTAGAGCAATTAGCATACTGCTTATCTAAATCTCTCCATTAAGATTGCTGTCAAAAAATGTTTACCGAATCAGTCGTAAAAATCGCCTGTACATACATATGTGTATCCTTGATTGAAAAGATTATACAAGAAGTCCGGTTCAAGATTCGGCAAGAATTTCTTTAGCGTTGTCGATTCCGTAGTTGGAAGTTGGAGCTGCTAAATTTTGGCGACGAAGAGTGACCTGGTTCAGGCATTATCTTCAGATCAAATTCTCACGCTTCTCGACGTGTTTACAGGCATGGTTGGAAAAAAAAAAAAAAGTTAAACAATGTAACTCTGATGCACGCGTAGCAGTTCTTGGAAGATTTACTTTGAAGATCTCTGTTCTGGTTTACAAGATATACTTTCAGTAAGCACATATGACGACGATGAATGGACGATGGCTCTGCGTAGACATTCCCTACCCCCATAACCGATATTTCTGACATAATGCTAGTTTGGGTTGGTATACCTCAAATATATTGCCGCTATTAAGTAGCGACGGAGTCACGAATGCGTGACGTTCGTCAGTTGCCAATAAAAGTTCGTTTTGCGAGGTCAGAGACTAGTCGGGAACCAAAATGGCTTTGTCCCTCGGGTATCCGAAGACCAATTAATGGCGGATTGACCCCCAGTTGCGGTCTGATATTGTCAACAGAAAATGAGGACAACGTAAATTGGACTAATGAAAACATTACGAGGTACCCTGTAGTGTGTACCTGCTATAATTCGTCGATGATTAATTACAAAAGCGACGATCGATATTTCAATCTGCTAATTGAAACTTTTCCGAATGATTCAGAAGATTCCAGATACGGTTTTTTTCTCAAATCCACAATTTTATAAAATTTGACATAGAAGTTATTTATCGCAGAAAAATGTCAGCCAGTATTTCAGGAAATTCGACTAACCATAATTATTATAAATGCAGAGAAAGGATGAAATTATAAGCAAAACGTAATTAAAATGCGATCAAGCCGCGTATGGCACTCGGAGACGAGCTACTTGTATTTCGATTCGACGACGCAGAACGCCAAACGCGATAAGGCCATCTGGCAGCGGAGTAAAATATTTCCCTACTGAAGATTGCAATGAAAACATATGATGACGATCATTAAGAAATGCTGATTGAACTCATTGAGCAGCTGTCGGTTATCCTTTTTCCAATTGACAAAATGAAATCATTTTTTAATGTTTTATGACCAATTCTCATGCTGCCGTAACTTTATTTTTTTTAGAACATTTTTTCTAAAATGCGGTAAAGACCCTTGAATCGTACTCTGAGATTCCTTACCAAACTCTGGGAAATTCTGAAAATTTGGGAGTTTTTAGATTGGGTAGAGAATTTCAGTGCAAGTTAATGGTAGTTCAAGCTGTTGTTTTAAAAATGTGTGTAAACGACGGCTGAAACAGTTATTGGAATTATTTATATTCGTATGTTATCGGCCGGAGCGACGAGCATCAAACCGCAGAGTTTGAAAAATAATAGGTTGATTTGCTATCTGCTACGTAAAAATTTTAATTATTAGTGGACATTGTATTTCCATTAAGTCTAGCTCTGTGAGATTAGCAAATACGACTGTGATGATAGTCTAGATTTGCAATCTGATTGTGTAAATAATAGAGGTTAGCTATTTTAAACTTCAGGCACCATATGACAAATTAAATAGTTGGGGCGACAAATTTGAACTTCGGTCGATCATCGAATATGATAGTTCTTTTAAACGAAATCAAATTTTTTACATTCTCATGATAAAATTTTACACACCAAAGGGTTCGCTACAGTTACGACATATTCCATATCTATTTAAATTGTATTTGTTATTTTGCGTAATTGTTGATCATGGCGCAATGAGATTCGCATTGCGCTCAAGCGTTACTTTAAATTGACTTAAGTCCACCAGAATATTGATTTCTTGGGATTAAATTGGATTCCCAGAACAGAGAATGTCGCCATAGTTTATAGGTCGAAACAGAAATGGAATTCGGTACAGATGTGGGTGTTTTTACCAATTGTTCAACGACGCATTATATACGAATTTTGTATGACAATTATCTATCTTGCAAATCCTGGTTTAAATATTGAAAAAATGGCTGCCAACGAAATCCTTCGATAAATTGTTGGAAATATAAATTGTGTAATTGTCTAACGCCTGCGTGTGTAAAGCGAATTGTCCGGCAACCAACCTTTGGTTTCGAAATATTTGATGAGCGCTCCGCGTGGAAATGATACGTTACTATTTTTTAGACAACTAACCGGAATTATCAAATACGCAGACATATGTCATGTATATTAGACTGATCCGAATGCAAAGGCTGTCTAAAAATATCGGAAAAAATCAGAGATTTTCCAAAAATCTCCAATCTTAATTTTGCCGTGATTTTTTTCGATTAGTGTAACCCCAGGTAAACTCTCAGAAAAGTTCGAAACTGCAGAGACGTTTTATAGTGAACAACAGAACTGCGTAAAAACCATTAAAAATATTCGACTGCCACGAGTTTTTCCCCGCAAGAATTTTGTTTAGAAGTGTAAATTTCTGCTATCATTCGACTGTGTCACACTATCAACTTATAAATACAAGATTCACGGGGTCAAGTGTCGGAAGGCGTTACTTTTGCAGTTCTTCGTAATGTTGACTGGAACACAAACGAGCATAGTCCGAATCTTTAACGATATGATAAATAAAGTATCTTATCAATAAATAAACACCCTTCTCAATCGTTGATTATAATATTATACGTAACTCTGTATTATCGAAATTCTGGTGCGATGAAATCTAGAGGACGAATAGTTGCTATATAAACCGCAGCCGCACAGACAATAAGCACAGTTCGACAAAATGCGTACACAATACAGAGTGGCTGCGTTATTCGCGTTTTTGGCGGTTAGTGCCGCGGCTCAAGGTAAGAACCTCACAAATCTAACCTTAACCCTAATAGCTTAATTTAAGTCATCGTGATTGGTTGAGAAGATTGTTTCCGAATCTTTCGTAGTCTTCGATCAACTTCACATAACTGGCGCGCTATATTTTGTTCAACTATTAATTTTCAAACATGCCTCAACATTGGAAGCTATCTTGAAAATTTTTTACCCCAGTCACTTACACGGGGTTACCCCAGCCAACTTTGGAACGTTATTACTTTACACAACATTACGTTATGCAAAGTTACGACTTGAACAAATTTCTGAGACAAAATTTAACAATTCAGAAATAGACTCCAACGATGGAGGATGTGGGAAAAATTCTTCAAGCAAAGAAAGTAAAACAATGTCCCATACATACATGCGGTCTCAGAGACCCCAAAGTTTTTTTTTAATAATTCTACAATTTACTTGCACAAGCAACTCTGATGCAAGCACGCTGACTTTAAAATTATACGTTAAAGTTGGGTCTGGGGTCGTCGGGACCCCATGTAAGTGACCACGGTTAAAATCACTACTTCTTTTCACAACCACACAGCTTTTATGGTTACATTTCTATACCGTTTTAAATTATTCATTTATACTTGCCAAAAAGTTCAGGCGAATTTAATTTGAATTTTTATTTATTGAAATTTAATTATCATTCCATAGTAGTGTGATATGACACCGATTTTTGTCCTACAGGTAAGACCCGGTATGATTTTTAATACCGCTCGTATTGCATAGAACCAAAAGAAGCAGTAATACTAGAAAATTGTCTACTGTCTATGAATTCACTCAACTATCTACCAATGATCTATCTTTTCCGCGGTAAATGATAAACAAGACTTAAGGCGTGATCTGTTTTTCTTAAGTAATGGCACAAGCGATAGTGATAAGTAGTAGACAGACGAAAGCGTTCCGTATACGGATTCTCCTGATGTTGGTAGTTATGATTATTAGCCATATTCAGATGGTATATCAGTACAGACATTTGAGGACAAATGTTTAGTCTCGAGGGTATTCAGATCAATTTAGCGTGACTCTAAATTTATTGTAATCTGTAAAATGAGAGAAGATGCAATCAATTTCGTTACGATAAATCCGGCGAATATTTATGCTGTCTGCATGTTCCTGGACATCTAATGCAACGTTAACCACCTCTATTGGAACACAAAATCATATCTGCACTTCTTAATATTACAGCTTACGGTCATATCCAAGGAGGACTTGGAGGCCATGGTGGTTCTCAAGGAGGATTTGGAGGCCAGGGTGGTCATCAAGGAGGATCTAGAGGCCAGGGTGGTCATCAAGGAGGATCTGGAGGCCACGTTGGTCGTCTAGGACGATCTTTAGGCCAGGGTGGTCCTCAAGGAGGATTTGGAAGCCAGGGTGGTTCTCAAGGAGGATTTGGAGACCAGGGTGGTAACTCAGGAGGATTTGGAGGCCAGGGTGGTCATCAAGGAGGATTTGGAGGCCAGGGTGGTCATCAAGGAGGATTTGGAGGCCAGGGTGGTCATCAAGGAGGATTTGGAGGCCAGGGTGGTCATCAAGGAGGATTTGGAAGCCAGGGTGGTCATCAAGGAGGATTTGGAGGCCAGGGTGGTCATCAAGGAGGATTTGGAGGCCAGGGTGGTCATCAAGGAGGATTTGGAGGCCAGGGTGGTCATCAAGGAGGATTTGGAAGCCAGGGTGGTCCTCAAAGAGGATTTGGAGGCCAGGGTGGTAACCACGGAATATATTAAGGTCAGGGTGGTCGCCAAGGACGATCTCTCGGCCACGGTGGTCCTGAAGGAGGACTTGGAAGCCAGGGTTGTCTATAATACATGATGTATAGTGAATATTAAAGCAATAAAGAATCCAGTTGTACTTGTAAAGCTCGTAATATATACTGACTATAGATACAGATTTCATAAATGTTAATTCCTAACATTTTTTTCATCTATTTGTCGCGCTACATATGGTCCAAAAATGGCCGGCCGAAATCAGCATAAACCTCAAAATTATTAAAGTAAAATTAACTCTTCATTTCTTGTAGTAACGAAATATATTCCTAGGGGTTATAAATGTTTGTATTTATTCGTTGAAAACCAGAAATCATTAAAGAGCAAAATGTTTATCTAAATATGTTTCAAATGTTTTGAAATTCAAAATTTTGAATACAAATCATACATTTAAATGTAGAATTATCTCCTTTTTTAAGTGTTCCAAAGTTCAACATATATCTCTCGAAAACTCCTTTTCTTACGTAATTCCTCGCCACATTCTGCCTCGGGCCGCGAAATAGCTTTGTCGAGCACTGACTTAGTTATTGGCTTTATGACTAGTTAACACCACCATGAGTGAAACTTGCAATCTTACTGTGTAAATAGTCGAGGTTAGCAATTTTCAACTTCAGGCACCAGATCAAAAATTAAATAGTTAACACAGCAATCTCCGACGTCTCTCGATCATTGGATCATCTCATTCCATGACTTCAAACGGCCTTTTATTTCTTATAAACGAAAACAAGTTTTTCACACCTTTATGATTGGCTGTGAAATACCTAACGGCATCCCATAATTATAACATATTCCATATCTATTTATATCGAGTTTTATGCCTCGCATAATTACCGATCATCGAGCAATGTGATTCGTATTGTACCCAAGCGTCGGTCTGAATTCACTCACGACTACCAAAATATTGATTTTTCGGGATTAAATTGGACTCCCATAGCACAAAATACTGCCATCGCTTATAGGTAGGAATAAAAATCGAATACTGAGTAGGTGTAGGTGTTTTTAGAATTTGTTTAGCGACGCTTTGCAAAAAAGGTGTACGACAATTATCGATCATGCAAATCCTGGTTTAATTATTGCAAGAATGGCTGCCAACGAAATCTTTCGGTGAATTATATTATATATTATTGAATATATTATTGAATATTGTTAGCTCGTACAATTGCCGTAGGAATAGAATGGAATATGCGCAGGTTAAAGAAAGTGCAATTCGCCTATGAGCGTCGACAAAGTGATAAACTGGAAATAAAGATAAACCAGTGATCCGTAGGGAGCAAAGGGGCATTGCCACGAAGCTTGCGTAAGACTCTCCTCATTGCGTATTCGCCTCCATTATAATTCGTTTTTTTTTCAATCCCAAATTCAACCAGAATTAGATAATATTGTTTTGCATAATACGTTGAGGAACAAGTACTAACATGTAAAGTTTTCGTAATAAAATATGAGATAATAGCTGACGAATTTGTATATTTATAGTTTCTCAGAAGTCTTTATCGCATGAAAACAACCATTACGTACAGAATTATGAGAAGATGCAAAATATTTGCTAACAATTTCGTGGAAGTGCTCGAGCAAAATTTTGAGAGGGTCGAGATATCCGGTCGACTGTACACGTTGAATTGCTAATACCTGTAGAAAAGGTTTATGAATTCAAATAGTACCTGTCTTAATGTTCGTTACGACACCTTGGTGACAAAGACGTAAGAGGAGTCTGGGGCTAGGAAATGGAGACCAGGGACCTGTCGGGGCTAACTTATCTACCTTGGTTTTTGAGGTGGACGAGTTCAGCGAAGTTTCGCCGATCAAGGTAGAAGCCGAGGAAGTTCCGCATGCCAAAGAGTTTGACCGAATCATATTAAGTTTTAGAAGCCAGGGTAGCAAATACTACGTTGTAAATCGTATGTTACTTTGATGTTTCGTAAACGAATTCTAGTTTGCCATGCGTGTTCAGCTGCGTGATATCATTGGATCATAGGGGAGAAATATGAGAATTTTGACATAATGTTATTAACGCATCAGAAAGCGCAATTAGTTTACTGCTTATCTAAATTTCTCCATTAAGATCACTGTCAGCAAACTTCGTTTACAATTATTGATTGGTATATTACACGTAACAGTGTGCTACTGAAATCCTCATCGGGGAAATTTGGAGAACAGATAATAACTATTTAAACCACAGCCGTACAGACAATGAGCACAGTTCGACAAAATGAGTACACAATACAGGGTGGCTGTGTTATTTGCATTCTTGGCGATTAGTGCCGCAGCTCAAGGTAGGCCTAACTCCAAAACATTCTCAACTGATACTCTTAAGCCTCAAAAATTTAACATTAACCGCAATAACTTACTGATTTAACTCATTGTGAGTGGTTGAGAAGGTTGTTACAGAATCGTTCGAAATCTTCATATGAGCCTTTCGGAAAACAATCGAAACAAATTCAGGAAATATACTATACCCATCTATTGCTCGAAGTCACCAAACCCAAAGTTCTCTCTTTTGCCATAGCAGTTATCCTTTGAAAATCATTTTAGTGCCTCCACTTCTACAGCCACTGAACTTGTTTGGTTACGTTTTCTAAATAGTTTCAAATCATCGCGGACACCCAATCAAATATTTTCACATTCATCCTTAAGCAAAACGTTCACAGTCGATCTGAAACGCCAAATTGTCCTGTCAATCGATCATTCTATTTCACACATCCATCATCTCCATCGACGGAAGTTCATAATTTATGGGGGGAGGGGGGACTTTTACTGTATGCAGCAAAACCAACTGCTGTAGAGAGTAGATTCATTTTTACTTTGAAGAGCAACTTTCACGCACAGCAGAATGCTGACAAAACACCAGAATCATTGACCAATCAGAGCATTTTTGCTGCTGCTGCATCCAGGTGTTTTGCTGCACGTGAAAATGTAACTTGGGTGTGATATGACATCCAATCACATCACATGGGTAAAGGTCGGATAATTTTAACGGCCACTTTTACTGTACAGAATTGTACAAAATTGAAAGAAGCAATGCTCCCGACAATAAACTTGAATATTCTACACGCCTATGCTGCGATCTTGACTGTCTGTAACATCGATACATAACTGCACATTAGTGGTCTATAGAGGTATGAAATTACCTTTCACCTCCGTCAAGAAAATAAGCACGACTGGGGGACAATCTGTAAATAGTAGATTGAATGGTAGTAAATAGATAAAAGCGAACAACATACAGGCCATACATGTAAGGCCAACATACCTATATAAATTACATGAGTATCGAGCTGGCATATAGTAACAATGTCAAGTATAAACATATTTGGGATTAAATTCGGAATCCCTAGGTGGCCCTGGTGACCGAAGAAGATATGCAGCCCAGGGCTATGGCCTAGGAATATTTGGAGCCCGGGGTGCTGTCGGAGGGGGAATTGGAGCCCAGGGTGGTGTCGGAGGAGGAATCGGGGCCCAGGGTGGTGTCGGAGGAGGAATCGGGGCCCAGGGCGGTGTCGGAGGCGGAATTGGAGCCCAGGGTGGTGCCGGAGGAGCAATTGGAGCCCAGGGTGGTGTCGGAGGAGGAATCGGAGCCCAGGGTGGTGTCGGAGGAGGAATCGGAGCCCAGGGTGGTGTCGGAGGAGGAATCGGAGCCCAGGGTGGTGTCGGAGGAGGAATCGGAGCCCAGGGTGGTGTCGGAGGAGGAATCGGAGCCCAGGGTGGTGTCGGAGGAGGAATCGGAGCCCAGGGTGGTGTCGGAGGAGGAATCGGAGCCCAGGGTGGTGTCGGAGGAGGAATCGGGGCCCAGGGCGGTGTCGGAGGCGGAATTGGAGCCCAGGGTGGTGCCGGAGGAGCAATTGGAGCCGTGGGCGGTGTCGGAGGAGGAATTGGAGCCCAGGGTGGTGTCGGAGGAGGAATTGGAGCCGTGGGCGGTGTCGGAGGAGGAATTGGAGCCCAGGGTGCTGCTGGAGGAGGCATCAGAGCCTAGGGTGTTGTCCAAGGAGGAATCGGGGTCCTGGGTGGTGTCGGAGGATTTGGAGGCCGGGGGCGTGTAGAAGGTAAACGGTCAGTGAAGTCACCAAGCAGTCTAGGTTTCAGAAGTCGGCGAAGTTCCGCCGATCAACGCAGAAACCGAGGAACTTCTGGAGGCCAAGGAGGTCGACTAGACCATATTAAGTTTTAGCAGCCAGGATAGCAAATAAGATGGTTACGCCGGTCATCTGACAGTTTTATGGCTACAAGTGTTGCGAAGATTTGAATATACTTATTTGTAATTTGTAATACATGATGTAGAAACGTAGTACATAAAAAATATTTACATGGCAATTCAAAAGAATACCATCAACCAACCATAGTCACACTCATCTGAGACATTCTCGTGCCTTTGTATATTAGTATTTTGTGCTTGCATATTAACTCTGTCTTTCGATCATAGTAACCTCTAACAGATAATAATTCAGAGAGAATACCAACACGCTGTCCTTATTGATTGATGAAAACGGTGTTTGTAAAATTAGTTCTGCACGATCTAGGAGAATAAAAATAATTGCAAAAATTGAATCGGAAAGAGTACCTTCCGTTACAATTGCCCTATTTCCTTGATTCTGTAAGCATTCACCTGGCCTTCGACACCAAGATTCTTTGGCCTACGCCACCTGAAAAATTATACAAAATTGAGTGAATAGTTGCTGAACCGTTAATTTTCAAATATGCTCGGTAGTGTCAGTGGTTACAGTAACGCACGCAATCCGGTAACAATGATAAACTCTTAGGCATTCCACTAGGCGGCTAGTCTCCTCTGCGATATTATACCATCTTGATGGTTGATAACCGAATGACTTTTTAGCTGGTAACGCTGCAAGATCAGGGAAACTCGTTACAATCGTGGTACATACTCACATGTATGACATGATATTTTTACCATTTACAGTGCACGACTACTGTCAGGGCAGTACCAAGTCGTACAGTGGCGATACCTGAAGTAAGTTACAACGCTACCTGGCTGTACTTACTGCTGTGCATCTTACTCAGAAAACGTACAGATTTGAATGCAAACTGTTAAATCACAAAATGAGTACTACAACGCCACCTCAATAATGGCTTCTCAAACAGAGATAAGAATTCAGCTAATGCGTGAAGAAGGGGAACGTTTACGGTATTATCCACCGACGCGTGAAAAACATGAATAGTTAAACATGTACTTGAAGCAAGGGATCATTGGCTTATTGGCGATATTATCGCTCTGCGCCCAAATTGAAGGTATTTGCAAGCTCAAAGTATCCTTAAATCGCGTTTAGGGATCTAAAAATGTGTTTTTTTTAAATCGCTGTCGTTGTTCCGTAATTTATTATTACAAATGACGCAGTATGAACTTTCTCATTGTTGTAACTGTAATCAGTCGAATTCTGAGACAATAAAGTAAGCATGAAATTCCTTATTATGTTGATGCGATCAGCGATAATTGTACAACTTTCGACAACCAATTTATTCCGATTCGTGCTGTTCGCTCGAATGTTAAAGTTAATATTCTGGCGTGTTTAAATGCGTGTGTTGCTTTAGATGAAGAATTTGGCGAGTCGAAAATAATGTTTTATAGACAGAAAAAAATAATATTGTGGACAACGAAGCTGTAGTGAAAAATAGTCAAATCGCTCTATCGTGGAGAATTGATATTCTCCAGAAGCAACTCAAATAAGATAAGAAGAAGAACAACATTACCGAGTGACCTGGTGTTTTGATCAACATGCGACATATCTTTCGAGTGCGTGACCTTTCCGTGATAAAGACCAGAAAAATTCTTATCTCCCTCGTTTCATTCCATCGAATTCATCTAGTTGAACCGCTGCATTTGTTTTAAGCTCGATCCTACGGAAGAGCCGAGGTGGAGAAGGATGACGTTTCCGAAGAGAGTACTAAAACCGGAACTCTAGCGGCTCCTCCACTGGCAGAAGAGGTCACCGGCCATGTTGCCGATAAACCTCATAGGAGCCCCAGAAGTGCTGATTATGCCGGCACACCATTGCATGGTACCGAGTTTGCGCCTCATGGGGGCGGCGGAATCTCAGGTAAACGGGTGGATAGTAATCCCCATTTTCCATACGAATAACTGCTTCTTCTCGTCTTCTCAGCAACTCGATTGCATAGTGTAACTTCAACTCTCCTTTCGGGTATTGGTAATTCGGTAAACGCAGGTCGCAAGGTCGTAGAGATTATTCTTTACAGGCTAAGAATTTGGGATGTTGAAATCTTTTCTTCAGTCGCAAATAATGATTTCGACACTTTTAGACACTCTGATCAGTACGCGCGATTATCGCACTGGGTACCGCTAACAAACATTACACATTCTGAGTTGTAATTAACAGGGCAGGGATATTACGGAAACGGAGGTAGCAATGGAAACACTGGACTCTACCCAAATCTCGGAAGCTTCGGGAATATCGGAGGCAACGTGAACACACCGAGGTATGGAAATTCCGGTAGTTACGGAATCCCGGGAGGCAATACGGGCAATGTAAATTATGGGAGTAGCGGAAGCTACGGTCACCCCGAATCTTTTGGAGGTCACAACACTGTTATGCCAAATGCGGGGAATTACGGACGGCCGGGATTTTCCGGGGGCTACAATGTTACTCCTGGAAATACCGGAAGTTACGGAAGACCTGGTTTCCACGGAAGCCATAACGCGACGCAAGGATATTACGGAAACTACGGACGGCCTGGATTTTCCGGGGGATATAACACGACTCCTCGAAATACAGGAAATTACGGAAACTACGGTCGGCCTGGACTTCCCGGGGGATATAACACGACTCCCCGAAACACATTAAGTTACGGACGCCCTGGATTCCAAGGAAGCCGCAACGCGACGCAAGGAACTTACGGAAATTACGGAAACTACGGGCGGCCTGGACTCCAGGGAGAGTACAACACGACTCCTGGATATACCGGAAGTTATGGACGACCTGGTCATCATAGAGGCTACAATGCGACGCAAGGAAATTACGGCAACTATGGACGTCCCGGTAGCGTTGGCGGCTATGATAGAAATCAAAGAATTTATCGGAGATAGATCGAGATAAAAAAAACATGCAAATATTACTCAAACATCTTACACGTTACGACTTAGAAAAGAAGATTTCCGCTTAGGAATTTATATACACACGGTTTTCTATGTATTCAATTCGCAATTTAAAGCCTGAGACAATGAATACTCAAACTGTTTAGGAAAGAAAAACGGTGATACATATGATTTCATATTATGTAGTCGATACATTTTTGTTATATCGACACCTGCCTGTTGATTAATATACTGTTTTCAAAAATCTTATTTCGCAAACAACCGGCCTGACATACGTTTCGTTTACTTCCTGTACGACAGTTAGAAGAATGAACCAAACGAAATTACGTTGGGGGTCGGAAACCTTTCTTCATAAGTATGAAAATTTACGATTCACATACTTTTGAAAAAATGTTGCATTGAATTATTCCAAAAATTAATATTTCATTCACGGCTTGAATATTGCACTACCGTGCTTACATCTATAATGTATATACTATATATTTTATATATATATATATATATATATATATATATATATATATATATATATATGTATATATATTTCATAACTTATTATTATTCTTTGAAATTAATATCTATCGGCTATGTATCTTTTGTGATTCGTATTTGAAGTCTAATTACAATATGCTAGAAAATATACATATGTGTGCACATATATGTACGTAATTTGAATTCACGCAAAAACCAGCTATTTCAAGGTTTGATTCGAATCAAGTTTTGTCAAATTTTTGTGGTATATTTATATTCTCATACCTAAATACAAGGTTCTTATTTTATTACAAATAATTTTCTGTTCCATTTTGTGTTCCCTTCTGATGTACTTTCTCGTAAATACATTTGTAAGAGATTTTACGCCAACTAATTGTAAGCCACGTGTTTCCAACGAAATTGCTCTATGTTATTCAATTTATAGACTCTGTACCCTTTGACAAATAAAAGAACGCGCATATTCATCTATTAAGGGGAATTTTTAATTTAACATGCAAAATGAAAATTTCAGACAATTAAGAAGTCGAGGGAAGAAGGTTACTTAGCCACATATGAAACCTGCTGTATAAATTTTCGGCGACACACGTTAAGACGTTAACTAATTTAATTATAACTGTACAGAGTAAATGGCATGGTCGCTTTTGTCACACGCTTGTCTCTTACTGCACATGTTGTGCGGATCTATGACTCGGGAAATTGCATATATTATCTTTCACAGAACACGGCATAAGGCAGTGCAGGAATGCTTAGAAAAACTTTAATACATTTACGCGGAAACGATAAACTTAGGAGGCATCTATAAATTATAATTCACATCTTTAGTAGCTTGCAATAAGCGCGTTGGCTTAATGAATTACGATTCGACCGATTATTAAACCGGTAGAGAGTTCACTGCGAGTTTTATCGCTTTTTGTTCTATTTTTTAACATCACTTTCAAAATTTTGAGATCCAGTTTATCGAACAGTCGGTCTTACAATTAATCGTAAGAACCGAGGTGCATCTGACTTTGGTATATAAATTTATTGACTTGTTATCAGTTCAGGCCTGAAGAGCTTTTTAAGAAGGCGTAAATACCTAAAGCTAAGACAGTAACGACGGCTATAGTTCTGTAACTTCCGACTCTGTAAGGCAAGCGTGGATGAGGAACTGCAACTTGAAGCCGACTCCGACGTTCACGCTCTTGACGATTTTTCTCAGCCGCTCGCTTCCATTCTTGCTCCTTCCTTCGCCTTTTGTTGTCATAGTCTCGAACATCATTTTCTATCGAGTCTGGCGGGTATTTTCGGTACAGGTCCTTAGCATCAACCAGCAAATTTTCAAACGGTAAATCCTCGGGCAGCTAGAAAAACAAATGAGTATGAAACGAACTTTTCTAATTTTCAATAATGTTCATCCAGTACGTCATTCGAGTAATTTGCGAAGAATTTAAATGCAGGACGAAAAAGTGACTGACGAACTTCTAGCTAAAATACATCACTCGGACTACATCATCAACGAGACAGTGTACGATGCGGGTAACAGCTTACCGTGCAAAGCACTTTGTGAGTATGTCCCATATCAGGTGTTGTGTTGAAAATTTCGGTAGACCTATGGGCGACTATTACTGTGCTTAGATATAACGGCATGAGCGGGGGGCTTCCAAGAAAGTAGTCGAACAATCTGTGCAGTAATTTCCTATGCTCGGAGTACTTGTGTGCGTACCACGTTGTGTATTCGGCAAGAGCAAAGTGCGGGAATAGTTCCACACTAGAAAAGAAAAGTTGTTCGACGTTTACAACAAGGGTTTCGAGTAGTTACAGTGGCATTACCTGTTAAAAAATTGCCACCTACTTTTCCAAGTGTTGCAATAGGGTTGGGTGAACTCGTTCTAGTAACGCGAATATAAAAAACAACTCTTGGTTGACCTTCTCCATCGTAGCTTCCATGAACCTTTGAAGAAATCTTAGCGATATTTGTTCTAAAACTTGTAGCCCACGTTGAAGACCCATCACCATGAGGACTGTTGCTGCTACGTCATTGTAGCCTTGATAATAACTGTAAATAGATGTTGAATCAGTCGGCTGTCCCAAAATTGCATAAAATAATTTCCATTCATCTGTTCAGATATTTTTGACGGTTCTTCTAAAATTATTTGTAATTGCATAAAATGGTACATGCTTCAATTTTTTATTCCTATGAAGCACCCAGCATATCATCTGTGTCATTTCATTCTCAAGTGCAGTGGTCTCATCCTCTGTCGATTCTTGTGGAAAGTGACTCGTGCTCCTCACTACATCCTTCAATATTTGTTGATAAACCTCATTGGGTATTTTAGTGTGTACTGTGTCCAATCCATTCACTGGATCAGGCTCTCTGTCACTCAGTCCTAAGAGCCGAGGCCATAGCATCCTTCGTATATCATCTGCAGATAACTTTCATTTACAAAATTTGGGTAGAACAAACCCATCTTCATCAATGTGGAATCAAGTATCCTTTTATCATGATATATATACTTTTTAAGGAATTATAAGAATTGGGATGTGGAAACCAAAACAAAACAAGAAAATAAAGCAACAAAAACTGCTGGGATTTGATTCCTTTTCTAATTCAAAACTTATCTATATCTTGAAAGTATATATATGTGTACATGATTCACATCATTATAAATTTCTGATGCGGTACCGTTCATACTTAGATCCAGTTTTCGTATTGAATTTGGATCGCTTCAACCTGTGCGATGCAATGACTCACGAATATGACCTTTGATCTAACTACAATTCATAAGTTTAATAAATAACTAGATTCAGTCAGCATACTGAAAACTTCTTTCCAAAAAAATATATAAAAAAAATATCTCCATTCAAAAAGTATTTTCCTTGGGCAAATACTAATTGCAGACTAATGTTAAGTGATGCCACTTGAAACAACAAAACAGTTTAGAGTAGAGAATATTTGAATATTTACATAGCCATTTAATCATCGCTAATGCTCCATTAACATGATTAATGAATTTTTTTCAACGCAAACGCACCGTACAGGAGAGCGCTCAATTATGTGAAACAATAGGGCTTATTATAACACGCTAATTTCGTTTGACATTGAGAACACATTAAGCATTTTGTTGAGTCATCACAAGCTAGATGCACAATAATATGACAGTACCAAAACTAATAGTCAATATAGCAAATACCGGATACACATTCATGAGAGAAAGAGATAAAATAACACATTCATGGTTTGCACTATTAATGGAAGGCATTGAAACAAATAAACGGCTATTTAACAAAATATTTCAGATCCTGTAATCATCGGTGATGTAACGACAGCTATTATCACTCTGTTTTGTCGTTCGCTGACGATCTACATTTCCTTATTGCATCGAACAAATTCTGGATCTTATTTATTTTGGACAAATTAAACAATGTCTGGTGATAATTACCATTAACGAATCCTTCGCTACTGCAGCCGAGCAATCTTAATTCCCCAAAGGTGAGGTCTGGCTTCGATAGGCATCCTCGAACGATGTTAATTTTCATGCGTTCTCTGGCGGTGAGTGATTCTAGATTGTCGGATTGATCCGAAGGCAAAGTGTTAGAGGGATCTAAGGCTGGAGCTTGAGATTTGACACCGTTCGATTTACCTGGTGATTCAAGAACCTCAATTCCAGGTATTCTAGGGGAAATTTCACCGTCGCCCCAGATTTTCGTCGCGTCCGAAGGAAACGAATTGAGTCTTGCGTCGGATTCCGACGTCGATTCCCTTTTTTCCGTCCTCTTACTCGCTTCGGAAAGACCCAATCCGATATTCCTCTTCCGAAGATTCGACGGGGCATTTCTAACCAATTCACCGACCGAATTGTCCAACGGCCCAGGAACAGGTTGCACCAGAGGTAGATCATCTTCGTCGGTTTCCATTACGTGGCGATACCAGTTTTCTCAAGGTCATATCAGGTGTATTGACGCGGTATCGTCACTGAACCTATCACCACCGATGATTATCTTCACTTATATTTCACGATTTTAACCAGAACCGCGGCCAGCTGTGCGCCAAAGTCTACGATACGGTGAGTGGGTATCGTTTGAAAGTGACAGATACACGCAACGAGGTGATTGTCATGATTCGAAAACAAGGTTACGTAACGGTCCGCGTTCCGCGTCAGCTGAACCAGGCGCGGGAGTTGTTTGATTTACGGATCACTTGGAGTCCGCAGGTGTAAGACCTTGGTAAGTTTGAATTCGTCAGAATTTTCGATGCCTACATTGAATTTAGCTGCCGAAAGTGTGAATTTTTTATTTTTTCCTTATCGGAATTTGTGCAACAATTTAGAGCCAGAAAATTTGATCAGCTGATTTGTATTTGTTTTCTAATTTACCGGATGACCCGGCAAGTTTGTATAGTATTTGCACCAACCATTCGGAATGTTCTTTGAAAAGTAGATCTTATGATATTATTCACTGTTAGTGGCAGGCTTGGAATTTCAATGCGGTCTTATATTTAACTCTCAGGTTTAATGAAATCTGCTTATTTGACTGCAAACTCGGAGTAGTAAGAATTGTGTTATTTACAACCTTCGAAGTCGGAACCCTTGAAACGATCAACGATTTGTAGGTTGGTAATTTTTTCAATTATCGCTTTACCCTCCGAGTATAGTTCGGCAGAGTTCGGTAGAGGCTCGGGTATGGTTTATACTAGTAGCTACATTGAAATTTGGGAAGAATTTTAAGTGGCGACGGAAAAAAAAAGTCAGGTGCCACTAGTTGCGAGCTTTATCAGTCAGCTGAAGTTTGTCAATTAATCTAAATCTCGAAGTAATTACATCATGGACATCGATTGTCACAAGAGCATAAGCGAAAATTACTATGCTAACCGTTTACATTGAACGGTATAAACGATACAACACCCGCGTCAATAATAATTAGAATAAGCGAATTGATTAATTAAATTGTGTTAAAAATGTGCGACAACGGTTCAGCGCGCAAGTTCAGTATCGATAATATAATAACCCGAAGAAATGCAAGCGGTCATTATCACCCCGAGGATTCAACAACGACACATCCGGCAGCAAAAAACTCATCGAAAAATCTCTGCTGTGATGATCCTCCCACAACGATACTAAACTCCCGGGAATTAGGGAGGTTTCTAGGCCTTCGAATTTTGCAAAAATTTCGTTCCCACGAATTTACGTGCCCAAGGAGTAGGAGCGACAGCGATCTTTTCCTATCAAGCCGCCACAAAATCGCCGAGAGATACAAAGACTTCGAGGGATCGTCTTTCCCGAGCGACTCCGACATCACCGTCATCCGCGTCCAGAGGAGATCCAGGGTGCAGCGCACTGCCTCTCGCGTCCTGGAAGGTGTCCTGGGGGATGGTTATCACCTCGCCGCTTCCCAGTCGATGGTCAATCTCGCGACGATGATCGAGGCTCGCACGGTGTCGCCTTTCCAAGAGGAAGGCCTTGTTCCCCTCTCTTCCTGGGACGCCTCGAGCGAAGTCCCGATAAACACCGCTTCGGACACAACCGTTCAGAGATCGTCGCGTATTTCGAGCTACTTGGAGGATCTGCAGTCTGGATTATCTCACTTCGAACTCACGTCGTTTGCGTCGATCAACGATCGACGCGTTTCGCGACAGGCTGCAACCTGCAGAAGGTTGTCGAAGGTTGTGAGCCCCGAGTACACGCTGGCCTTCGTTGAGACTCCGGCGGGAAAGGATTTCGACAAGAAACTGGCCAACAGCAAGATGAGTAAGCCGGCCGATGTCACTGATGATTCGAACGAGTTGGTTTCGGTCACTGCAGGAAAAATTGGCGATGATCCAGAGATCGTTAATAATGGTCCGCAGTCTGAATCTATCGATCATAGCTCACCCTCCAGGACAAGAAGGGATGACAAACTGTTCGCACGATTTTCGGCCAGTGTTCAAAGGGCTTTGCGCAGAGCCGTATGTTTATCCTGTTTCTCCGTTAGAGAGGATAAAAACAAATTAAATAACGATGATCAGATTTTGTGACAATTGAAACGGTGATAGTACCCATTTAGAACTATGAGCTTATTTTACTTGGATTTATTATTATACTGTGGAATTCATGGATACGTATACCTATGTAGTCGCAAAGTGTACTACGTATTATATTATTCGTGATAACGACCATCGAGAACTGCGGGTGAATAAATGTTCGACTAACATTGACAACGAGCTTGGTAGTGATGTAAATTTCACTGTTGCGATAGTAACATGAAAATAGCTTAATGAGTAATGTTTTCTCACACTTTCGCAAGTGTCTCAAATTTGACCGCTCCTTTTGTACTACGTCGACTTGATATCCTTAGACGCGTGGCAATCGATAAGCACAGTAAAAGCAGAGTAGCGGACGAGACATGTGCTTGAAAATGGCGGCACGACGTTGTGTCGTTAAGTGAGTCGAGGAGGGTGTAACCGATACCAGAGAAACTCGGATCGGCTAAAAGGCAAGTGTGGGCGATCAATACGAGAAAGGGAATTACGCGGTAAGCTCAGCTCGTCATTCCTTCCACTAATTCGAGGCGAATTCTCAAAGACATGTGTCACGATTTTTTAGGCTATCGCTCACCGCATCTGACAAGAAACGCCGCGGAATACGGAACGCGGTAATAATGGCGGTCGATTCAAACGAGGCGGCGTACAGAAAAGCGCAAATAGAATTCGTCACCAACAACCACGGCACTACAGCGAGAGAAACATTGCTGATGTTAATGCCGAGCGTTTGCAGCTTGTTGTTGATGTTAACGACATCATGCATACTCGGGAAATACCTGAATCGCGCAACAAGATTCATTTTAGAATTCCTGATAGTAATAGTACCGACAATTCTATGCTGCACGATTTACTCCGATGCTAAAATATCCGTCTGCCTAGCTCTCCTCGCCTTATCTTGCACAAATTTTATGTTAATGATCATCATGGTAAACCCTACAACAATTGGTAATAGTCAGCCATCACGAGTAGGAACTCGCCATCCTTTTATAACAAACTTCCGAGCCCTGACCAACCTGTTGACTGCTATTTGCATATTGGCTGTCGACTTCAAAGTATTTCCACGTCGTCACGCAAAGACTGAAGTATATGGTTACAGCCTGATGGATACAGGCGTGGGATTTTTTGTAATTGCAAATGCGCTGGTCTCTCCGGAGGCAAGAGATTCTGGCGATCGTCGAACTTCAGGTTTTTTGACGACTGCTTCGACAAACTTGCACGATTGCCTGAGGAGCTGCATTCCTCTTTTGATTTTGGGTTCGGCTAGATACTTCTCTGTCGAATATCTAAATTATCAGAAACATGTAACGGAGTACGGCGTTCACTGGAATTTTTTCATCACACTAGCTGCGGTGAAGATCCTAACAAGCATTGTAACTTCTCTGATAACTCCCAACCGTTCTTTGCTTCTTGGTATTTCTATTCTTGGCATGTACGAGTACTTACTCAGTCAGAAAACTGTGAAAAAATGGATTTTCGGACACTCCAGAGAAGGATTCTTGAATGCTAATCGTGAAGGGATTGTATCCACTCTGGGCTACACAGGGCTTTATTTTATTGGCGTTGTCGTTGGCAGATTGATACACTCGACATACCTCAGGGCAAGCAGAGCACAGACTGGTAGATCCACATATTTCAATTTTACCATATTCGGACGAACTTTCGAGGCTCAATACAGTGAATCTATGATTCTCTGTGTAAAATTGTCTTTAATTGCGGCACAAGCATGCATAGCCACCCTTTTTCTAAATGGGTACCGCAGAACTTCTCGAAAGCTGGCTAATGCTGGATATTGTGCTTGGATGGTTACTCTGTCCACAGTTATGTTGACTTTGTTGTTGCTGATCGATATTATAGCAGATATTTTTAAGCAGGTCACATCGAAGAATAAGAACGTTACGCAAGTCCGGAATCAGATCTCTAGTATACCTGAAATTTTCGAAGCGATTAACTATAATGGCCTAGCTTTCTTTCTCATCTGTAATTTTCTCACTGGTGCCGTAAATATGACTGTTAGAACGCTGTATGTACCAGATATTGAAGCTGTCCAAATTATCACTGCGTATATGTTGGCAAGTACCGGCCTATTCGCAGTTTTGTTCAGATTTAAAATACAAATTAAGTTGTGAGATTTAACGACGAGTTACTGCTCTTAGGATTATCTAAGTTAACTGAAATGCATTCTTGTTGTTCAAATTTGGTGCCTTCATAATTAAATAATTCAGTATGCTAAACCATCTTCTATTCAGGTATCGTGCAACGGTTAAAAATTATATTCATGTATTCATTTCTAAAACATTTAAATATACATGTATATAATTAAGTATGTACAACGATTTTTTATATAAAAATAATAAAAATCATTTACCTAAATAGGAATCAGTAACGTATATGTATATGCAATGCATTTTGTTGTCACTTATGGCAATCATTTGAACACTGAAGTGACGACTTGTTTTCTAAACTGTAAGCAACACACTCAGACTTAAAGCAAGATACGAATCCATCATTGGGAAATAATAGTTGTCTCAGTAATGTAAAATCGAATATAAAACCTCATTTATCATCCAGATTCAACACACGATTATTGATATTTTCGGATTAATGGATTACTTGTACGCTGAATTAATTGTGTTCTACATATAAATAGTATATCTTCCCGTTATAAATGGTAACTATTGTTAGATGCTCACATTGACCAGGTTTGATCTAATTTTTTTTTTTTTTTTTATAACTCGTCTTTGGGCACATTTTTGTAAGACGTAATATTTTTTTTTGATGATTGTTTGATGAAATCTTTGAACGCTTTATGATTTTTAACATGTTTTTCTGCAACAGTTACGAGTCGCAGAAATTCTTCGACATCAAAACTGTAGTTTGTAAACTTTGCATGAGCTCCGCCATCCGGATGTGTTCCCTGGAGAAAGAAAACAAACAATGAGAATCATGCTTCAAATTGGCAATTTGAGAAAAAAGTTTTTAAAGCTTTGAGAGTGTTAATTTCTTACAGGATCTTCTTGAACCAACTTTTCCAGATTTTCCCATGTCAAGTACTTCACACCTCTTAATCTAGCAAGATCTTTGTAGCAGCTTGGGTCTTCACAATTGTATCTAAAAAATTAGTACGTTGGGATTTGAAATATGTATATATAGCTTTATGAATCTATCAATTCAAATGCGTACGTAAATGGAATAAAAAATCACTGACATTTCAAAAACTGCAGCCCACTCTGGCAGAAACATCAGATGTGTAAGCCCAGCACCGTGTATTCCGATGAAAATATCAGTGTTCCTTGTTATCCGTAGTTGATTTTTGAATGACAAATTCTTGTTGTAAGTTACCTGCATGGAACGAAATCTACGTCAAGAATGCATTATTTTAGTAAGTTAACTTCAATGCTCTATCGACTTTACAAACCTTTCTAACTTTATAGTTGGGATTCCTTTTCAAAGCCTCAACAAGATCATCCTCGTTGAGTATTCTCCTGTACTGTGTGTCTCTGCTCAGAAGCGTGACTCGAATATTCGAATTTTTTTTCTCACGCCTCTGTACATTCAATCTGTGCAGAACGTGGTCGCTGAACGCTTTGAAAAGACCGCTTTTTTCACATCCGTAAATCTGTTTATCGACGAAATTAGTTTGTTGTATGTGAAAATATAAATTAAATAAAACACACACTTTCGACTTTGTTAGACAAATAATAAATTTACCAATGGCGTGTTGTAGTAGAGTCCGAAAATCATTCGTGGTAACATCGGAAATATTATATTCTTGAAGCAGACTGTTTCCCCTCGAAAGGTCTTTAAATCCCATAACGGATTGCTGGTAAATGCAGCAAAAGTATCTTCAAACGCTGATTGATAACTGCAGATATAAAGTTTTTTTCAGCATTTACAGACCAAGTGATTGGTGCTACGGCTAAACGTGCTTTAGTTCAAAGAGAAAGTGACCTATAACTCTCCCATATCAAAATATGATTGTCAGTATCAAAAGTTGACGGATGCGATAAATTGACGTGAAGGGATGCGTAAAGGTTGAAAAAGTCACAGAAGTGGTGGTACATGTTAACTGCTGCAACAAAATAAATCGTCAAAGAGTATTTCATTCGATTTGGTCACCGCGGAAATGGGCGTAGATCCTTTCGTATTATATTTCGAAAAAACGTACTGGCGTCAATTTTCATGAGAAATGTCGGTTTTTCAATAACCACGTCACAATCCCCTTCCGGTATTGGACGTCTAGCCAGTTTTCTAAAGTTTCGAATTTCTGGTCCCCACGACTGCAAGGGACTGATATGGTCTGCATTTTCCTTGAGTCTACCTTCGTTTAATCTGATAAACAAAGCACGAACAGATATCGGTTATTTTTAGTTGCCATATTTGTACTTAGCTCATCATTCGTACAGTAATTATAGAATTAGAAAAATAAAAATACAACGTATTCCATGTCCTCACGTGCAATAGCCACCGATTTGACCTTCTTTCAAAACGTCCATCTTGTATCTTATCGGATCCCTTCGACTAGCGAGATCAGTGAAATTGATCATAATATTTCGGCCTCTGCAGAATCTCATGTGATTCGAACACTCGAGCGATGAATCGTCCTGAGAATCGAAAATGTAGAACATCAGAAAAGATTCGTAAATTTTAATGCATTCGCAAACTATGGTAGCTCACGAGAAAAAGAGGTTCGCATAATATCCTCATCTCCCTTTTTTGATCCCGGACATAGCCGAAATCACCCTGCGTATAAAACGTGTCAAGTTGGGCCTGTTTTGTGGCTACCCAACCCTTGTGATCTCCCGGACATTTTGGTATCGAGTAAGCGTTTTCCGGCTTGCAGTTGTCCTCGTATCCCCAGCACGCTTTGCTGTCCAGGTGCTCCTGAGGCAAAAAAAGTGGTATCAAATAAAACAAATTTTTTCGCAATCGTTATTCAACGCAGATACTGTTATTTCCCTTTTCCATTTTCCCCCGATTTGAATAACAGCGCGCGTTTTCATTGCCAGGAAGACTCGAAGGTTTGATTGTTTCATGTAAGAAAACCATGAAAAAGTGCCCCCCATATTCGCCGTATGAAAACCTGTATTTTTTTCAAGATTACCACACCAGATAAAAGCTTCCTTTCATTCACTTCCACGTAAGTAAAGAAACTTGTATATAAATTTACTTGCCTTATAAGGACAGTCCGGATCGTTTCGACACTTTTCGGTCATCGACGGGAATGAATTGAAGTAAAACTTGAGCTGATCATCGGGCAGATTGATGTTCGTGTAATTATCGGCAAGAATTTCCGGCGGTACCGAAGCGAGAACGAAGATAATTACGATGTAATTAAAACCCATGCCGGACATCGGCCAGACTGGAACTTTAACAATTTTCCTAATTCACTGGAGGCCTGGAAGAACAAACGGTTGGAACCGGAAATTATAGCTGGATTAGTATCTCGTAGAGTTATAATACACGCCTTTTTGCGTTGGCGGTTATGTTTATATATATATAGCGATGATGATATTACAGACGTGAGAATATGTAACGTGACAACTCATTTATAGGTGGGCGATCGGAGTGTAATATTATAGTTATAGGCACGTGAAATCATCAAATATTTGCGCGAGCCTTCTATTCACATGTTTGGTGAACACGTTTCGATAGATGATAATGAAAGTCGATTAAAAATTATCGAATATATTGGCGAACGAAATGTGCGTGATTGATAATCAGCAATTGCAGTCTAAATTATCACCGGTGTGATTTTACACTGTCTGATGTTCACATATAATAATTTGTACATAAATCTCAGACGATGCTATATAATACTTGTAGCCGCGACTGAAATTATCCTCATTATAGTTTTTAGATTAACCCTCGTTAGCGCAGATGCGAGATGGATTTGCTTTCACTAAAGCTGAGATCGTTCAGGTATAATTCAAATCACGGAACGTAGAGATATATTCTACTGAAAAATATAATAAAAAGCATATCCACTTATAATATGTATTTTCTACTGGATAGATTTTTTATTTTTCACTTATAAATCGCAAACATTAACGCAACCTTCGGCCACGTGGAAATAAAAATATGCACCGTTTCAAAAACTATATTTTTAATAATTCATCACCTAGTTTAAGCATAGAGTTATTAATTTATCTCAACTAATCGAACTCAAGCTATTTTTAATAAATATTGATTAAATGCGAGAAGTAAAATTTACTTCTAAAGTTCGCTTTATTCGTAAATTTCGTAATCTCGGTTGTATTATAGCATCGCCGTTAACGCCGTTGCCGTCATGTGGTCACGTTGTACTTATACTATACCAATAACTACGGCGTGTATGAATTTTTTGCGACTGTAGTTTTCTTTTTGGAAAAAAATTGTATGTGATCATCGAACGTTCGGTTGATAAAACAGTCGGCATCGGAGTGGACAACAGTTATTTCAAATGATAATAAATGAAAACAGTTCGAAGTCATAAAGTCTGGGAGAGGAAATTATTTTCAATCGAGTATGCAACTCACCGGCTGGCAGAACGAGACGAGAGCCGATCCCGTGTGATCTTTGACGCGGGTATTTCACACGCGTAAAATGGTAGAATGCTCGGATACTGCCGCATGTCATACACCTCGCCTTTCACATTCGGAGCCAGAGAGCCAAGCACAGCTGTTCCACGCCTCCAATATGGCCACTACCCATTGAATACCCTTCTACGTCGCGCTTCGATTCTTTCAATTAAAGCTCACTAAGTTTGACGCCTTTTTTTATGTATTACGGACTCAAATATATATCAGATCGTCTGCCCATCAGGTCTGAAAACATCAGGGGTCGGAGCTGGTTTGTCAAAAATATTATTTGAAAACTGCAGAAAGCGTTCAAGGCATATTCGAAAACCTGGAAAAAAGGTCTAAACAACCCCATTGTATAGTGCAATCGTAATTTTCTTTACAAATTTTTCCCTTTTCCAATCAATTTTTGTATCGTAAAGGCGATATAGCCTTATCAATCATATAATTCTCTTTTCAGTTTTATTGCGTCGTATATAAACCAGTCAAAATTTCCGCTAAATACCGGCACGCAGTGCGCGCCTCCAGCGGCAAAAATCTAGTTTCGTCGCGACTTCTTGACCGCCTCAGCGCTCGGTCGGTATGTACGCACGGTATGAAGGTGGCTGCAGGTGTGGTGAGAGATTCGTACTTAGCTCGTGTATTTTATTTTTCGATCAGATTCGGGTGGGGGTGAACCTTGGCATTCAGTTTTAATCGTTCGTATCGTTCATTCGGCCGTTTATTCGGTACATATAGCGAGTGTGGTGGTGTTTCGGTCTACGGCTCCGGCGGTTAAAAGTTGGAATTTTCTTACGGCGCTAATTGCAACGCCCGGAGATCTTGATTTCACTCACTAGACGTGCTCGCGTTCCGTCACCAGTTTTCCGTGATAAATTACAGTGTCCGGTCGTCCTTCTGCCTCTGGGTTTCGAACAAGGCTCGCACTGGCCGCAGAGTTTTGTGCTTCTACGAAACTTATCAACGGAAAATGAAGATCTGGAATGTGGAGTACGTCTTCAAGTGAGTTACCCTCGGCCATATTGAAGTTTCCTATTATTCCAATTTCCTCAATTACGCGTTAAACTCTCGAAACGAGAATTAATAGTATTTTGACTCTTGCAGCCATCCGTGGGAAACGGTGGCCAAAGCAATTTGGAGGAAATACCCGAACCCCATGAACCCTGCGGTGATCGGCATCGATGTCGTCGACAGGAAAATCGTCGACGGTGTCTTACACTCCCACAGAATAGTCTCGAGCGAATGGGGCTTTCCAAAGTGGGTCGAATCGGTCAGTATTACCTCATTATCGTTTCACCATCCCTCCCTTCCCTCTCCCATCATCGAGTCGAACTCTCAGACACCACGTGCTGTCCGTTGCCTAACGTGTCATAACCTCAAACTCCGTACTCCGTTTCGAGTGACGCAACGTCGACTTACGACTATGAAAATTCGAATATCGTACGTTGCCAAACCGATCTTTGGATCGCGGATTTATTTTTGCACTTGTCTGATTTCTCTGACATTAAATCCGATCTCAAAGGTCAATCATGTCAGGCTCAAGTTTACGCTGCCGATCCGCTTTGAAACTCTAGGCAGGCTCGGTGCTGTCGCGGTTTCTACGAATGATCAATGATAACCTACAGCATAGTTGGACGCATCTGCTGTATAGTCTTGTTAAAAAGTATCGAAACAAAGGTGACGAACTAAGCTTAACTTGGTTAATTCGTAATCGTAGGCTGAAATATTATAGAAAAATTGTACAATGATGCGAATCTTTGCAAAGTTTGCAATAACTCTGATCTTGTGATTGGTATATTCAATCTCGAAGTGTTTTTATTTTTGTAACCAGAGCTGGAAACTGAAGATAATATTGTGGTATAGACCTGTTTCATATTGAGTCACCGCGTCGCCATTGTTCTGGGTAATTTCAACATCTTTATAACCTTGCTTTCAAGTGCCCCTTGTAAATGGCCACCATTTGATGCACAATTACTATTTAGATTGAGAGAAGGTTACTTTCGCTACCAATCTTGACCCTCAAATGTTCAAGGTTTCCTAGTATTTCAAACAAATTTTTTCTTCTCATGATTGGGTCAGGGACTCTGTAGTTATAAGAAATAATTTGAAGGAATTTCATGTGTCTAGAAATATGAAATACATTTCAGGGAATGCTAATTTCTTTGTATTTAATGCAAGCCTTTCAAAGCATACTTAAAGTTTTACACACCCGATAAAAATATTTAAAAACCGAATATGGCCAATCACAAATTGATGGCAGAATTAAATGTAATATATTTTAATTTTGGATCAAAATCGCGGAGCTTTTTTCAAAGACAGCAATAAATGCCAATGAAAGTTGAAAAATTACACAAAATTTCTGGAACAAAGTAATTTCAAATTCGTTTTTAAGCAGGTGCAACTATGTGTTTGTAGTAAACTTTTTCCTAAAAAACTTTTCTATACACTTGATCATATTATTTGTACAAGTGCATATATTGCCAATAATTGATTGAAGTAAGCGCATCCTGCAAGACGTATATATATATAGATATTATTGCACGTGCCAAAAACGTGTCAAGGTGTACGTCACAACGTCAAAGTACGCTTGCTCGCTTGCATTCCGATTAAACGTACATCGAGCAAAGTGAATTTCTCTCTTTTACATGCCGTTCCGGTGAAGTATATTTTCGAACATGGAATGACCGCGATAGGCGCAAAATGCGAAAAAGAAACCTACGACAACGGTTGACCGTAGAATAAAATTAGAAAACACATCGTTTTCGTTTTCTATCGAGGCTGTAAACGCGATTAGTGCAGACGACTCGATACGCTGAAAAGCTGACAATGAGCAACGGCGCGAGTTGAGAGGAACATTTCCATTCAAGATAAAACTGACAACCCGATAATCATCCAACAACGAGAATTGTCCCCATGTGACACGGCGCTGATATGAGTAGTCTTTCATTCAATATGCGCGGTTCGCGGTTAGTTTCAGTGATGATAATATTAACGATTCGCTGTATAACAATTTCGTGCAGGTATAATGTTTGTTAACTTTGCCGAGGCGCGATCAATCTTTCTGCTAAACTTTCCGTTACCCTTCTTGCACGGCACACGTTAATTTGTTGCCGTTTGGATTTGACCTTCGCGGATCATCTCGCCATTTACTTCAATTACTTTTGACAAGTGCTGCCTCCAACCCCCGGTTATTAATTTATGCCACTTTGTACATGAACCGATCCAATTTTTTTAAACTTACATCCTCTCTATTCAATACGCGGGAGAGGAATAAATTCTGTATGTATACATATAATATGTTTGTGAGGAGGAAATTTCCGAGGGTAGTAAGCCAAGTCTTTTGTATCTAATTCCGTTTCTTTTCACACTTTTTATTACAGCTCATAGGAACTGCTTCCGTTTGTTACGCCAGCGAATGGAGTGAAGTAGACATTGAGAACAAACAGATGACGTTGAAGACCAGAAACGTGAGTAATTCCTTTGTTGCATAGTTTAACGCTGTATGCGTTGTGAAAAAAAAAAATTTAACAATACGATCTTACGAATCGGTTGAACCTTCGGAGTTTGATGTATAATATTATACTTATGCATCAGTATTTGCGTGCCGCTAGCACGCGCTGGAATTTTTTTAGTAAGGTTGTTTTGAAATGATTTGATAAAAGACATTTTCAAGTTCTTCTTTATCGCAGAAATGCATTTTACATTAGGGTGAAATTGATAAGCGAATATTTTTCGTCTCGGTTCAAGGATGGATCAATTTTTATCGCAATTTTATGCGCTGCGCATCTCGCGGCGGTTAAGTGATATTTTATATCTTGCCGCTGCTGCAGTGACGTCACTGGAATTTGAGATCAATGGATGAGTTCACTTATAAAAGTGTAATACGGAATATTTTATCGTAAAGTTAATGCTGCTCCGGGTTTTGCCATAATCCGACTAATTACCATTTACAGATAGTCATGATAATTGAATAAAATTTGCGTAATTGAATGAAATTACTTGTACGCGTGATTCGAAATTTGCGGTATTACTTGTAGTCTTTATCCTTCGGTTTTGCACCTCTCACGTTTTCATACCAGCATTTATCATTTCACGGTCATACCTATACGCGTTGACCCTGAAAACAATTGTATGATTTATTTTCGTTGCTCGTTGGAAACTGTGCCAGATCTTACGAGAATGATATACGGACTCACGTGCGTCACCGATTTTACTATTACGCTATTTCTAATACGTATAACATGTTTATCCTGTTACATGCGACAAAGTATCGGTATTGTGCTAATTTGCAATTTAGATTTCCATCTTTCTTCGACTAATTGAAAGAAGGAAAAGTAGTCCGGCAAATTTAATGCCAATTGCATTTCTGTATACTATACCTACCTATTTATCATATTTCTTCCTGCATTTTCGTGACAGTTTTGTCTTATATGATTGTTATATTGAAAAAAAAAGGCCAGAGCAATACCTTATGATCGTTGAAGGGTAAACTATAAACGTTGTCTGGTGCTGTCTGTTTTACCGAGCGTTGTTAAAGATTTGTTTTTCCCTGTTCAGCAAGAGATGGCGTCACACGAACTTTTCAAGTAATTGTAAAAATTGAAGATAAGAAATCTTAGGTCATAATTACAGGTAAAGTTACAATAAAACTGTAAAATATAAATTATAGCATTAATTGCTTATTCATAGAAGAAAGATAAGAAAGAAAAAAAAAAAACAAAAAAGAAAAGAATAAATGGTGCAGCAATATCGTTTAACTTATTTAAAAATTTGAGGACTTTTTTATTTTTAATATCCAATTAAAAGTCATTTGATACACACATCGCATACTTCCCAATTTTTTTTTTTGCATGGTATACGAAATTCGTTCTGCGCCAATGGCTCATGAGTGTGGAAATATTTTCGAATGGTATAGAACAATGTGATCGAATAACAGATGAGCAATATACTTGTATGAAAACAGTTTCAATGTAATAATTGAGTTTCTAACGAGCTGCCAACGGATGTTGTTCAAGGTATGCATATATGCACATTGGGCAGAACCAGCGGGGTGAGCAAATGTCACCTCTTGTCATATCATTTGTCATCGCCTGCTTTCCTTTTTATTACTTTTCGCGCCGTATCCAATCAACGAAATGTCAGAATTATGAATGGATGGATATAATTTGCTTGTTCGTGTGATTCAATTTTTATACTCATCAACCAAACACCATTGGACATTGATTATAGAACTTGAAAAACATGACCAGACGTAATACATGTCGAGTTACAATATTTTTTTTTTTTTTCTTTTTTTTTTCTCCAAAAAATGCAAACACGGTTCATCGTATCGAAAAATTGGATCACTTTGCCTCTTTTAACGGTTATGGAGTGTGTAACAAATAAAAGTATAAAACTGTGAGTTTTTCTTTCTTTCGAAAAGGCTGCAATTGCAATCCAATTTATTTTTAATTGATTGCTGCGTGGTGGGAGTTTTGAAAATTCACAAGCGGTATGCACACCCAGCCATAGAATATTCCCGACGCGTAGTATGATATAAAAGCTCGATGTCGCGTATGTATGTGTATGTATAAGATGTGTTCGATGCCTTGATGATTTCTGTGGAAAAATTCAGTGCGCGTAGGCGGCGTCTCTGAATGTCGCTATTCAAGCTCCCTCTCCCCTCAATTTTCCGCGGTAACGCTGTGGAGACGGGAAATCGCATTCGTAAATTTCAGGCTGCACTCACGCCTATTTTATCGAAAAAGAAAAAGTAGAGGCAGAAGAATGGCGGTATGGAAAAAAGAGATGTAAGAAGAAAAGAATAAAAATAAAATAAAAATGAATGAATAAATCAATGCAGAAATATATCACACCAACCTACTTGCCATTCGTTCCACATAAATAATCGTCGTTGAGTTCATTTCTCATTCAAAGATTATACATGTATGTCGGATCGCTCAGCGCATCGTGATTCAAGATTTTCGAACAGATCCCAAACGACCGCTGACGATAAGCCCGTGAAATTTTATCGCGAATGAATTCAAGAGAGACAAAACAAACGAACGTATGTATCCGAAGACGAACCTGCGGTTTAAAAAATTTATTTCGTCGTATAATAACGAAGTCTTGTTTCAACCGTATAGTAGAACAAATTTTCATCAAATCATCAAATGAAATTGGTATCCATTTGACGAGCAATCGATCTTCAAAATGGTTTATAATTTTAGAAAAAAAGAAAATGATATTATTCCTTTAAAAAGAAACGGAAGTAAGAATACTTTTCTCCCTGATCTTAGAATTGATTGGATAGGAATCATCGATATTCCGTCTCGTGCTACGATATCGACTCCTTGATAAATAGCGTTGCGCAATATCTGTCCCGTGTGATGTAACGTCGTCTTTATACGTCCATTCCGCATTTTCTATTTATGGTAAAAGCATTACAAGAATAGCAAGCTGTTGAATCCCTGCACCAGCCAGCAGCTCCTCCATCCTCTCGGCACTTGCAGCGCTAGCCGCATAATTCCGCAGGGTTTGAGCCCCAGACCGTGGATATGATAGGTTATTGATGCGGGCATTACCGGCTGCATGGCTTCGGGGTTGGTTTCCGTGAAGCATTACCCTGCTTCTTCCCCTCCAGCCCACAGTCAGGGATATTCTTACTATATGCATGTGTACAAAAATCCTCTCACGGAGACAGAAACGGAATATAAATCTGGAAAAGTGGATAGAGAAGGTGGATAAAAAATTGCGCCGCCGTTGAACCGATGCAGATGGTGCAGTATTTGCAAAACAGGGAATGCGTGTACCGCAAATAGCTTATATTTATAATGTTCGAGACAGTAAAGTTAACGTAAAGGAACATCAGGGAAAATATCGTTATTCAACAATTTCAGAACGACTTTCAAGGAGTTCATTTTTGCAACATGCATACCTATGTATGACTACGTTTTGTGTTATCACGGTATACTAAATTTCAAACAATCGTAAAACGATTTTTCCTAAACACGAATCGTTTCAGTAACGTTGCTAACTTCATTCTCCTTAATATTTATCCTATTCGTTCAATTCGTATCACTGATTCGTTCCAATGATCAATAAAAATTATGACCTTTCGTTAGGAAAATTCATAACAATCAGAGTAATTCTTTATAATACCTACACAGCTTGTTCCTATACCGAACAAGCACAACATGCACGAACGTAAAACAAATAGAAAGACATTAGGAAGATTAAAATTTCCAAAGCGTGGGTGAATTATACTCGTTTTTACAGTCGCACCTCCTCCTCTACCTACACTTCGTTTCATACCTGAGGGAATCCCCCTGACGTACGGTTATATTTCTTTGCTCGCAATCTCGGCAGCAAGCTGCAGGCAGGCCTGTTGTGTTTATACTATATCCGCGGGCTACGACTGGAATTGAACAATTCCCCATAGATATCCTGTGCTGTAATGTTATACCGGCTCGCTCGCTGCTCGTTCGCGTGCAGTTTCAAAGAAATTCTTCATAGTTTTTGTTATATTTACAGAGAATTTCTCTAGTTCTCTATTAATTAAAACATAATTGCATTATTGTTGCTCATTGTCAGTGAAAATAGTCTTATGCGAGAAGTGAATTTTTTTTTTTTTTTCTCTCTTTACATTGCCGATTTACAATATTTTTGTAACGATTTTCGCATACCCAACGTATATACGTAACTGGCGAAAATTAGGTCCGTTACTTTCTCGGCTATCTCGGTTTGATTTCCGAATCGATATAATAACCAACTCGATGTATAATATAAAACTTGGAGTCGTCCCCGGATAATACGAGCTCCTGGTGTACAGAGGCGTCGCGTCGTTAGGTGTTCATCGATGTTAGCCGGCTCTCCGTGTAACAGCTCTCCTGCTGTTTGATAATTAGTAATTCTCGTTAAAGTTTCGGCGCAGCTCAGGGATATAGACTATATTTGGCTAACTAACCAATCGATTCCCAGGAGAGATATATCTTCTCGTCTGCATATATATAGTATATATATATGTATATAGTATATATATATATATATACATATACATATATATATATATATATAATAACGCGTGTGTGTAACTCGCAGGTGCGAAACGTCGGGTTGGCGCGTTGTTAGTCGTTACACAATATGTACGTCCGGATATTATACGTACCCCTACCCCTATGTAAGGCATATTCGTATACCTTATAATAACACTGCATGTGAACGTATAATGGAAACTCCTTGTACCCGAGTACCTGTGCAGGTCATTCAACGCTGTATGTAGATATTATATATGTGTGTATATGTATACCTATATTCCTGTTTTAATGCCGTTCATTCGATATAACGTAACGCCAGGCATATAGGCAGGTATATTCATAAATATACTGTCACTCGAAAGTTCCCGAGGGAGTCGAAAGTTTCACCGTCGCGTCGTCTATGCGGGTATCTCGATTCTGACTAACGAGTTAACAATAACGCGGTTGCTACCGTAGAAACTTTTATCTTATTCTTTGTTCTCGGTGAAATAAATTCTAGTTCATCGGTATTGGAAGTTTAGACAAATATTATTTACTCTACTATACATGTGTATGTACTTCGTTAATACGGTTATTTTTGAACTTTTATGCTCCCTGGGGCTTGAACGCTTTCAAATTGACAAAAAAAAAAGAAAAAACTCCTTGAAAATTTGAGTTCTCCGTATCAACTCTAAGATAGTCCGCTTTGTGATTGAAGTATCTCATGGCAATAACATGACAAAACTTATCTTACTCTTTGAAGTATTATAAATCGTTGACGAATATACCGGACGATAATGAAAAATACATATTTTTGAGAGAGTTAATTAATCAACGTTCGAAATTCAATTTATAAATTATCATTCTGTCAAGTATATAGCTATTAAATAAACAACTGTATCATAAATATATAACACTGTATTTCCCATTATTGTCGGTATATTCATCAACGATTTGTAAAATTTCAGAAAGAAAACAAAAGTTTTTCCCATATTACTTCCATACGATACTTCGATCGCAAAGCGGACTATCTTACGAGTTCGTACCGTGAGTTCAAATTTTCAGGGAATTTTTTCCCTGTTTTTTTATCAAATTAAAAACTTTTAAGCCCCTGGGAGCGTAAAAATTCAAAAACAACCCCATAGTAAGGACCACCCTAATACTACATAAGCAGCACGGCGGCCTGTGAAAGTGTCGGAATTAATATCGTTGGTGCAACGGTTGGTAACGTTGACAACGAATACCGCGGAGAAAATCCACCCCCCGAAGGGTTAAAAAAAAGGACGTCGGGTGTGTCGGAGAAACGACGCGACGCGCCGACTTTGAATTATCGTCCGGACGCCGGACGTAGGAATACGGCCCTTTAAATCATAAAGGTAACAAATTTCACGCGAATAACGTACGCGCTGCACGTTGAACTGGACATCATCCTGCAAGCGTTGCGAGCTTGATTCTACTTTGGGTAACACCGAAACACGTCGGTCGTTATTCCGCACAGGATGTATACCGTGCATTCAGGTTTGATGCCGCACCGAATGCTGTAACGCACGGGAGTTTTCGAATTGATTGAAATATGGGGTTAAGTGCAGCCTCCACCCCCTCGGCTTGCGGAGAAGCTCCCAGCCACCCATCCCCGTATCCGTATCCCCCTAATGAAAAATAATGCTCCTGCTGCATTCGTACTTCCTCTCTGTTTACTCTATACTGTTACTCCTTTCTGCACCAGTTTCGGCTACAACAATACGGTTTTTTCGTCGTAACGTGCATCCCGGTTTTTATACGCGTTCATTCGGCCCTCGTAAAGCTATAAACCGCTGCGCGGGGCGAGTCCAGGCGGTGTTTTTTTTTTTTGTTTCTTTTCCGTCCTCTTTTTCTTTGCGAGACGCATAATAAATTAAAGAATAAACGGATGAAAGAATGTTTTTTTTTATTTTATATTCTATTTTTTCTGTTTTATCTCTCATACGACTTTGTTTCGCCTGCAAAATTCAATTTGCAACAAATTTTTTTTTCTTCAATCAATAAGATTCGTAAAAAGCATTTATATTCGTCATCAGATCAGACGTATCGCTTACCTAGAATTCGACGTTTGAAAATGTTGAAAGTGTTGCGTCTTATCGGCTTCATTCGGAGTGTCGTATTGTTTTAAACATTGAGATTCGATTATATTATGTTTAATACAACTGTAATTGAAATTACTTATGGTTACGGTAGAGTTGTGTCTTTTGTTTTTTTTTTCTTACGTTAGTCAATTCAACATTGCAATTTTTTATTGATCATTCAGAAGAATCATCCGCTAGCATTTTTTTTTTAAAACCAATTCGATGCCAAATAATGCACCGCAATATCCAACCTTTTGTTTAAAATTCTAGTATTATTCAATTTTAGTATTTTGATTGTTGTTGAATTTTTCCTTCTCCCCAAAAAAAACATGTTTAATTTTCGCGTCAAACCTGCCACTCCTCCTCCATTTTCCATCCAGCAATTTTAAATATTCACCGACAGTGATCATCTCCGTTATCGTTGGAATGCAGATTGACCGAGTAACACTCGATTGCTATCGAGACACGTATGTGCATAGGAACCTCCGAGGAGGACGCTTGACACAACGTAACGAAGTCAAGGGGTTCGTGATATGTTGGCGCTGGAAAGGGGAGGTTATAGATTCGGTCGAGCTGAGCTGTGTTGAGTACGGATTAAGCTTGGCTAATGAGATGGTTAAACTGACCAAAGCTTGCCACAAATGCCGTCCGAGATCTTCGAACAATGCGCCATTCTGTGCAGCAGCTGCCAAGAGTCTGCGGGATGCGCGAAATCCAATTCGCGATTAATAGTGCGTCGAGTTAATTGTAGGTGCGATTATTTTGAGGGGTTGTTTGAGAGAGGTCAATTTTGTGTGTAGAAAATGGAAAGGATTTTCGAAAGTTAGATCCAAATTATGCTTTCACATTTTGTATCTTGTATCAATCAAAATTTTGTAAAAGAAATTTTTTATCATAATTTTCATTTGGTATATAGAAATAACGAAACAAGAGAACGAACAATTTCATCGGAACATACCTTTGATTTTTATACCGTGCGTAGGTACGTTGTTTTGTATAAGTACATGTATATTTGTTTAATTTTTGTATTTCTTTTAGGCAATGTTAATTCCCACCTCGTTTCTACTCTTCTTCCACATTTTCAGCGAGAATACGTATTTAAGCCCCGAGGGTATAAGACGCAAATTGATAAAAAAAAATAAATAAAGAAATACAGAATGAAAACACAAACGTCTGTTATACACAGATGGGTAAGCAAAGTACGGCAATTATTTTCGCTTAGTATCTGAAACAGTTTTCGTTGCAAAAACATACAGTTTAAATACGGGTGTAAATGAAAAGCAAATATAAGCAAAAGCTACCCGCTTGGCTAAAACCTGCTTTATATATCCATGTATACGCATTATTACGTATACATATGCGTATGCGTAATTAACCCCACACGTATAAGGGACACCATAAGAGAGTTCAGCAACCGAATCGCGTGCAAAATTCTTTGGCCTCGTGCAGGTTATTTCGTAAACGGGAATTTTAAACTGTTGTAAAAAAAAAGAAGCAAAACAGAAAAAAAATTATCGTACTTTACCTCTTTGCTAACTTCAATAACTGACCGTATTATTTTGGTACATGAATTGAATAATTGCAATTACCGTATCTGGATTAGTTTAATATGTATGTTAAATCGTATGTAATGCGGATAACGGAACAACGATCAAGCAGGATATTAATTGACTTGCCGATATTTTTTTGTGAAAACTGAAGCATTCACATGTGTAACATTTTAGCGCGTTATCGCAGCTTACAATTCCGTCAGGTTGTAAACGGACGATTATAACTGAAACCCACGCGGGTGTAACGCAATGTTCATTTTGTCGAACAATCTGCGTACGGGCACGTGAATTTGCATCATCATCAGCGATGCGCATGCCATCGTGGTTTATACCTAGCCCAGCTTTGTACAATTCGTACACACCGACAATCGGCACGCTGCTGCATCGATATCGCGTTCATTGTCCTGCAACTTAGTAATGCGATTGCACTTCCAGAACGCAACGGTTTGGCGCAATGTTCATTCATTTTTCTAATCCCTTTTTTTTTTTGTTAAATGTAAATCCTCGCCAACCGAAGCCTTTTATTTTTTATCCTCGAAAGGAAATTCAATTTTCGAAGAACGATAAAGGCACATCGCGATTTTATTTCGTAATTGTGAAACCGCCGATTTTCTGGGAAGAATTTTATTTGGAAAAAGTGATATGTAAATACTGTAATATTGTACTATTTGTTCTCAAATATTGCGAGGAAACATTGGGAGATCATCTGGAGAGTGAAAATCTTCAAATATTATCTTCAGTCTAACCTAATTCAAGATAATATCTTTCATAAAAATTCACACGACTTTCAGTTGGTTTCACGAACTTCAACAGAATTCTGGAGTTTTTAGGGTTTGATGAATGTCTGACCGAATGCCTGACTTCAAAGGCTGATTGACCCGCGTTGTGCGTTATCGCATCAGAGAACCATTTTCAGGATGGCCAATTTCAGAATAAAATAATAGGTGACACTGCACACGCGCCCAAATTATCATTATTATCATTGTACATAGAATTTCCGTATCGTGTTTCGACTCGAATTTAATTCCGTTAAAAATTCCATTTCAGCTTACTTTTTGCAACTATATCGGGGTCGAGGAAACGGTGAAATACTCACCTCATCCGGAAAATCCACAAAGCACATTGCTAACACAGGAAGCTGTGGTTACAGTCAAGAGCGTTCCTCTCGGTCACTATATGGAGGATATGCTGACGTCTAAAATCTCCGCCAATGCCGGAAAGGTAAACAACTTTGCACAACGATGCTACGGAGATTTCGCTATTTTTTATTATTCCCTTTCGGCTTTAGTTTCCACGATTTAGCCGAGTGTTAATCACCGTTTTTCGTCAATTTGTGTAACAGGGAAGACAGGCGATCGAATGGGTGATTGGAAAGATTGACGCTGAGGTAAAGGACCTCGCAAATAACGCGGTGAAATCTACGGACGAGCTGCTGGCGCAGACGAAACGTCAGTTCGACGATCTGACGGTGAAAACCCGGAAGAGTATGGACGAGCTGCAAACGGCGGCGAAAAAGTCATTCGATGAGATTCACAATCTGACCGCACCACCGCCCCAATCTATACCGAAATTATAACTAAGATTTTGGACTAGTTTCAATCTTTTCAATTGAATCAAAATTTACCTTCATCCGCGCTGAAACCGCCTGTCCAGGACGTCGACCAAAGAGAGGAAAACAATCGACGAGATTAACCAAACGAGGAAATAGCTTAGTGAAAATAACGTGCAGTTTAAACGAGGGGAAATAAAGAAGAAACTGAAAGCAAAAAGTGACATATAATGTTTCTTTTATTTGGTTATTTAAACCGCAGCGCGTGACGTATAAATCAATAACATATAATAGAGAATTTATGAAATATTGTATTTAAAACTCCACGCAGAATAAAAAGAGGTCTGCCGAACTTTGTCTGAAACTTAAAATGTGCGAGGAATATAGCGGGGAGAAGGAAAAGTAAAACAATGAAGAAATAAAGAAGAAACAAAAAATCGAACAATTTATTATAATAAATGTAATAAAATCGTTCACTAAAAGTAATTTATCGTAAAGTTCTTTGGACACAAATTCTCCGAAGATCGCAGCCAAGCTTTATTCTGAACGAAAAGTACGTAAAACGGAATTCGGAATTCATCCGAGAGAACTTTGTTCTTTGTCTGTATGTAGTTTTTTTTTTTTTTCCGTTTCATCATATCATTGAAATTGATGTAAAAAGTTTTAACAGAGGTAGTATCTATCAGCAACAACTACGAAAGATAGAGTGAGAGAAAAAAATCTTACGTTACCTCAATCTTGCGCTTATTATACATGCCTATATTGTATTACATATATGTTAAATAATTATACAGATAGGCGAGAAATATACAAGAATCTAGTGATTAACTTTAATTCATTGTTATTATACATAATAGATAGTTTATAAATAAATTAATCAACCACGTAATTGATACGTGGATCAATTGATAAGTTGTAATTAGAAAAAAAAAAAAAATCAGAAAAGTAAATGAAAAACAAAGTAATAACAAGGAAACATACTTTCATCAACGGTCTTTAAGCATAGGGTGCAACTAACACTGTCAGCCAGCTGTCATGACACTTTTTTCACCGAATATTTTCACAATACTGACAAAACTATAATGCGTCCTATCTTCACGGCTGTCTCCCGTAGCATTGTTCCGCTACGATTGTAAATAATAAGAACAAGAAATAATGCACACGTATATAGGTATATACATATATCGATAATGATGGCAATGAATTTGAGCACAAGTAAAATTATTCGGATTAAAAAAAGAAAGAAGAAAAAACGAAAAAGAATATAAGTAATAAATATCGAAGAATCAATGATAAATGATGTGCATTAAATTTGCATGGAAATCTTCTTGAAAATCCCTGAAAAAAATTATTCTTCTCTGTTACAGGAGGCTACATTTTAACACATAATATACAACTACGTTGAAGTAACAATCGACGTTTCAGAGTGTGAAGGAAAAAAGGCAAATTAAATACATATTAACGCAGCGACGGTGAGGATAATAATAATGATAATAATAGTAATAGTAACGGGTAAACGACGAGCGGTGGTTACCCTCTGGCAGTGACAGAGCGATGAAACCTGGAAATGATTGTTGTACCTAGGGCTAGTTTATTTTGGCGGGAAACGTGACTGAATTTAATTTTCAATGTAACGATCGAGCACTTTGTGCGAGAGTGGATGGCTACTGTGGTCGGTGAAAAATGTTTTACCTCGCACCACGTAATTCTACGTATGAATCGGGGGACGGGGGGGTGGATGGCCCAGAGACTGTCCGTGTGTCGGACATAATTGATGGCGTCCTATCAACATTCAATGTCTGGCTTTGTAACCGGACGAAATCAAATATTGACAACCCCTGATGGGTGATCAGTGATCAGTGATCAGTGCAGAGCGAGAGGGACGATAGAGAGAGACAGAGAGAGGGAGAGGGAGAGAGAGAGAGAGAGAGAGAGAGAGAGAGAGAGCGAGTCCCTTTGCCAGTGGTGAGATTCGTTTCGGGTGGCGGACGCCATCCGGTAAATTTCCTGCTCGACGTCACCCAACGATCCCGCAAAATTGCACTTCCCTCCCCCCGCCCCTCCACCCGCCCCGCTCTATTCCCGCACGGACTTTCGCCCCCGTGACTAAGCACTTTGCTGCGTTCGATTCCAATCACGAAAGCCGAACGCGAAGCGTCTCTTTACTCGCGTCGAGAAAAAACAGAAATCGGGGAACCTTCGACGCGGGTGGATGGCGTGAAAACAGCCGCTCCGCAGATTGACGCGACGCGTCGCCATCCTGTTTACAACACGCTCTTATCATCTCTCTCGTCTTGCCATGATCGATGTTGCCGGATCAATGAAAGCCTGCCGGTGGATTAGACGTTCTCCGGAATTCTACCCTCTTTTAGAGATCGCTCTGCGCCTATTTCTCTTGATTATAGAAAGAGTACGCGAGACCTTTCACTGAATTCACTTCGCGCGATTCGGGTCAATTTTTCTTGCGCCGAGGGTCGCTTAGGACACTTTTCATATCGGTTTTGATATTATTGATTGGTAGTTGGTTTTTGCATCAAACGGCGTACCGAATCAAGTTTTGGAAATCCGAGTGATGGGAAATTTCAATCAGGGTGTGTAGAACGTGGGAGATGGAGATTTGGGATAACTGGAATCGCCAAGAAAGTATCAGAGATTTTTGTCCTGGGGCAGGAATTAGTCGTGATGAAGTTAACGGACGTTAAATTATTCAAAGTTATTTTTCACTCCGAAATTAAGGCTGTCACGTCAGTCAATTTGGACCTACCAACCGCAATTAGAAGTTATTAAAATCTAATTAGCTTCGCTTCGTTACTTTGTCGCGGTAAGATCGTGTTAACAATATTCACAAGTATTTCAACCATCGTACAATTTTCTAAGTGGTTCGAAAGCGTCGGTAGCCATTTTGGGATTCGTGTTGAGGAAAAACCGTTGCTTAAAAATTTTGGTACTGTTCGAAATTCAGCAAACCGTAATAAAAACAAGACATACTTATACTTTGCAATCTTAAATCCTTAAAAAATCACTGTTAAAATAAGAAAATACGGATTTTTTTGTCAATGTTTCGTTAAGATAAAGTTACCGACTTAAACCTCGTACGCAGCAAGTATTCGATAAAAAATTATACACGACACGTTGAGATTGCCAAGATTTCGCGTGATTTTGACAAACGCTGGTATGAAATATGAGTTGTTTTATAAGCTATACCGACGTGTTCTTTCTAAAGAAAACTTTTGCGACCATGCCTAAATGGTTACAGCCGAAAAATTCGGTATCGTACAGCGATGGAGCGAAAACGTAGAAGACGATGCAGAGAGAAAAGCCAGTCGGTTGGTTCGTATAGAGTCGAACTCATATGTACAATGTACACCGAATCGGAAAGGTTCGACCGTAAAAGGGTTCCACTTTGGTTTGCGCCGAGAAGAAAGGCTCATGGTTTACACATCGTGACGGGTTGTCACACCATAAAAGCTCCGCTGGCAAACGATACCGAGGACAGAGGAAGAGAGAGAGAAAGAGACGACGACGAGACGCTGTTCGGTCAAGATCCCCGAGGCCAATTCTTGAGTCCGTAAAAGCCGTTCACGAGCCATTGCATGGCTCCTTGGATTTTATTCCGAGTTTCTCAGAGGAGAGCGGATGCGTACCGCCCTCAAAGTCTCCTCGAAGTATGGCCAAAGCGATTTCGTTTTAAATAAATTTCCCGCGGAATATATTTAGCACCTTTGCCACTCGCCATTCTCTCTCTGAGCCGCGATTCTGAGCAACGAGGACGACCGGATCCCACTCGTAAAGCCCCTGGGCCAATATTCTTCAAAGCTCTTGTCTCGAGGTGTTAAAAAACTTTGCTAGGGTGGTCGTAAACAATTTCTACACTTGCTGCTGCTTCTTCTTCTTCTTCTTCTTCTTCTTCTTCTTCTTCTTCTTCTTCTTCTTCTGCTTAAAGAACGGCGAGCCTCGCTCATTCATTCTTTACGACATTACTGAACTCCACCGCGAAAACGTTAACGCCTCGTCCGGGAATAATGTACATATTTTTCCATACTCAATTATTCCCAAACCGGCATTCAATTCGTGTTGCATGATTCCTCGAGACGATCAATATATATACAAATGTCTCGGTTCCCACGCTGCGTAATTCTTCACCAAGGCGAGTCATTTGATAAAAAATTTCAAGTTCAGTCACTTCGGGATATATAAATAATAATTATCCGGTTTGCACACAGATCAGGCTGCAAATGGAGAGATTGAGAGAGACTCCCCCTTCATTTCGAACGTTATCCATAGCTCCGTTTTCCAATCGCATGTAGAATTTCAAAAGAGGAGTAAAAGAAACAAAACCAAAAAAAAAAAAAAATAATTAGCCATTCTTTAAATTGAATCGCGATAATCGATGATGAGGTGTCACGCAGATTAAATTCTTTTCACCCAACACCTTCGCTCAGATCACTTTGCGCATGCGAGCATTGGTTCCACGAGGGTCCGTAGAAACGTTATTTGCCAGACACGCAAGTCAGTCGGTGCGCATACGGTATTCTCATTATCATACAATTACCCTTTATGCTTTTTTTTACGATGTCACATATTCCGCCCAGTTACCTCCACGTTTACTTAAAATCGTCTCTTTTATGGAGGAGAAGTGCTGATCTTACGAGCTAGCGAGCTTGCCAACGCTTTGCTTCGGGACCTGTTAACGCCTTTTATAAAGCCAGTTTTCGCACGTACCTGCTAACCGATTTCACGCACACCGCACTGCTCTTCCAGTGCTTTCGAAAGCTCTCGCAATTGCGGTGGTACAACTAACAGCTATGCCTGTAAGTTCGGAGAGGAATCGACGTATTATTGAAATTATAACTGCGGCCGAATACTCGCAAGAGTGGTAAAAGCTTGGAAATTCGTATTTAAAGAGGAGTTTGCAGGGCTGCTCGGGTACCGAGCAATTGTGCCAAAACGGTACCGACTGGGTTATCATCGGATTTACGAGAGCACTTCCGCATACCGTATTGCTAAAGATACTAGAACGGCTTTTCCTCAATCTATCGCACTATTCCTACTCCGGGTTTAACTGGTACCAATAAATTCGAGTCATCCGAATATCTAATCGCGCCTAACGGCGCACATTCGTGACTCGTGTCGTAAGCCTCTCAGCTTATCTGCATGCCTACGGATTTCTATTTTTGCCAATATTCATACGGGCGACAGTCCATGTATGGATTTTGAAAAACTCACATGCTCAGCATGTACGCGGGGAGAATATTTTAGATAAGAAATTAAACAATGACAGTTGAATTTTCGCCACCTTACATCCGCCATTTGTCTTTCGCCCGAGCTGGGCTTGGGTATTTTAATTCATGCATCACCTCGGCACGCGATTAACTCATTTCCTCCTTCAATTTCGCACACTGGCATTTATTATTCGGGACATCAAACGACTGCGACCGCGTCATCGACTCACCCTCGCCCAAAACTATACCTTATACAGGCAACCTCAGCTACGCCTCAATCAGAGTGTAGACACCGCGGGGGAAGGAGAGTCGCTACTTTTTCTCTCACTCGACGAAAGGATTGAGAAAAACATGATTAAAAAATTACGAGACGTGTAATGACTCGCTTATGATTTACATCCAATGAAATTCGACATTAATTTCGTTTCGGATATAAGAATAAGGCTATACGGTAATTATTCTTCAATGTCAGATATTCAAATTCGCTGATGAAAAAAATCCTACGAGTGTTGTACGAAAAACGTAAAGAAAGGGAGAAGAAAAAAGCAACAACGACAGACAAAAAAGAAAACACAGGATGCATGGAAAGACAGAAGGAAAGAAGTATAAAAAACCTGAACGGGATTAAACCACTCGTTAAACGGGCAGTGAAGTTGCATTTTAGCTCATGTTTTACCACCTGCAGCAAAAGTTATTACGTAGATACATTTAAAAGTTAGTCGGGTCCGCTCTCTCGCGGTAGTTCCTCTTCTCAAGCAGCTGGTTTTAAACTGCAAATGTTTTCCCCAGATGGGTATCCGATCATCCGAGTGCAAACTTCCCTCTTCTCGTCCTCTCACCCTCGCCGCGTTTCCATCCTTCCCCTCTTCCCCTTCCTCCCCCTATTCTCCTTCCCTTTCGTGCACAGCGTTAAGTTTGATTTTAGTGGTTTTAGTCGGGATCTCGCGAATGGCTAATAACGAACGTGCCTTGACTGCTAATCGGCTTTGCGAAGGTTTCACGTTGGTTTGGGCTCCAGGATACCGTGCATAATGTATCCAAGAAGACTGTAGAGTATCGTTCACGACCCGTGTCGCTGATGGTCGGGACCGTTCATCCCCATCTGTTTCTACTGAACTACCCAACCCGACTACGACGATCGGTAGCCTTCGCTTTATAAAAGTTTACGTACAAACTTCTCGTGAACGGTACCAATTTCTTCCTTCAACCGCTTTCCCAATAAAAATTCTTACGTATTCTTTCCTCCTCATAAAGGAGCCGTACAGCTGGCAAACTGGTCGCGAGTTTGAACCGAATTTGAGGGAATCGCGTATCCCATGTAATTTTTTTCGGTGCACACTGTACACGTTTCGCTTTCGATGACACGCCGTACGACGGTAAGACCGTAACTTTTACAAGCGTGTAGGTGGTAGGAGGGTGCAGATCGCGGCGAGATAATAGGATCGAAAGTAAGTACAAAGTCCCTCCCGGTTTTGTCATCCAACATTTTCGCGCGTCGATGATAATATGCCGTGTTGATCTTACGTGTTACGGGGTCCTGTGCTTGCGTAGCTAACTAATAGCCTCTTAGCTTTAGCTTACGAGGATCGCGCCTACGTTAAGCCGGGAATCTCCGGGTTAAGGAAGCCTCGGTTACTCCTGATCTCCCCTCTCGAAATCCTTCTCTTCTCATCTCTTACCTATTCCTCAACCCTTTTCCTCGCCTACTAGGACACCTTCCGACGCCTAAGCCGGTTCAGAGTTGCAAACAATGATCTTTCAGCCAGCGCTCGAAAACCCTCGAGCACCGGTGGCGTGCCGGGTTCTCATAGTCAAATTAATCCGAGGATCAACCCGGCGGAGACATCGATCCGTGTCAAAACTTATCGAATTTATGTTAAGTTATCACGAGGTTCGAGGAGCCAACCGTTCAACCTCTGCGATTTGGTCCGATATGGTAATGCAATTGCGGGATGCTAAGTGCACAAATGTGCTCAGACTGCGGATGCCGTTCGACAGAAATTGCGCTTGAAAACGATTATCCAGAGTGTTAGTTCCGATACAGCGATAGGCTTGTCAAGCATCTACACTGAGAAAAAATCAGTAAAACAGGTATCGTTAAAAAAACTGTTTAAACATGGTTGAAAATATTACAAAAAACGAGGTACGCCTAACCATTTTGCGCTAATGTCGGTACTTTTTTGTTAATTGCAACGCAAAATCAGTTTCTCAGGTTTACTCTACTTTTTTAGTCAAACAAGGCTTTAACGTCAATTTATCGTTGCGCAAGCATTCAATTTTCGCAAGAGTTGCAAGAAAATTTAGCAACGGTGATCGTAATGAGAAAGAATGGTAACGGATATTAGACTTTCCGTTAACAGCTACAAATCTAATGTTCATTTTCTACCTAGAACTATATTTTTCGATTGTGGTAAAAAATGAAAATAGCCAAAGACTGAGAGCCGTAACCGTAACTAAAAATTCCTCTCAGTGCAGAATATGCGGATGTTGAAGGGATTAATCACAATCGGTAATGCGGGTGCCTCACGCTTTTCCTTGCCACATATTTTCGTGCTTTTTTAAGATCGTGAAAATGCTACATGCCCGATAGTTTCGTCGGAATGACATTTCAGATTTACGTCTTTGTCACGTGCCGCGTGTACGTGGATGAGGCCGAATGTACAGGTGTACCAAGATTAAATGTGAACAAGTCGTTTTCTCCTCGTCATCACGGTTGTAAGGGTGCAACGCGGCACGCGGAGGAAACGGGACAGGATGCAACGCCTCGCTGTGAAACACACGCGACATTTGTCGTGCACAGGGACGGGGTTTGATCGCGTGCGGATGCAAATATCATGTATAAGTGGAGTTCAGCCGTATTTGAATCTTTAATTTTTCCTCATTTTTGGCCCCTGATGTTACGGCGCAGCGCCCCGCGGCTGTCGTTGATAAGGAGTACTCGATACGTCAAAAGATTTCGTGCGTGATTATCAGCCTAAATGTATTTACATATTCATCGTCCGTACCTGTACACTTTGTTACGAATGGTGTGTACGTACGCGCCTTCGTCAAACCCAGGAACAAGTCCATCTACTATTTTCTCCCCAATTCCGTCTCGCCGCTTTCACTCCCCCAATATTTCCTCTCGCCCAATTGATCAACCCTTCTCTCGCAATAAGTGTATCGATTTGAAATACGGGATCACCGAAATAGGGATATATGTCCCAGATTTCGGGACGGCCAGCCCGCGTCCCGAGCCCTTATCACTTCTCCGTTCTTATCCTCGTACCCACACGTACCTTACATCGGCCGTTGCTCTAGCTCCCGCTAACTCCGTCGAATTAATTCCACTCCGAATTTATACATTACACAAAGTTCTCTCGCAGGCCGTTGAACCTTGGATTCAATTTATCAGGACCATCGAAATGGTCGGTGAAAATATTCCGCGTCGTTTCGAAGAAGAGATTCAACTCTGTGTGTATTTGCATATCGTTACACGTATCGTAAAAATATGTTTGCATTTACGATAGCCAATAACCTTTTGTAAACTTTTGAACTCTTCCTTGTCTTTCGATGGCAAAGCTGGGGTGCTGGGAGTGTGCGTTGTGAAAAGATCCCCTTCGGCGTCAGGCGCGTAGCTCTGTTTGAGTTCTGGAAATTTAGACGTACGTAAGGCGGATTCAAGGTACCTAACCACACTGCCAGACGAAATACCGGGGAAAACCGCAGACGCGATTCCAGAAAACCGCTGAATACACGTACATTCGTGGCTTGTCGTCCGGTGGTGCGGGGGTGGATCAAAATATTCGTGAATCTAGCTAACGGAGCCGGTGTCCGGGTGTTAAGTGTTAACAATGCCGGGTCGGGATCGTCGAGTTTTGTTGCCCTCGGATATTCACTCGACTGGCCGCGTCGTGCGGAAATAACGTCGACGGTTCCCCAGCACCGCGATGTTCCCGTTGATACCTAAGCTTCTTTTTATTCCCTAAGTTAACGATCTATAATAACGCCGTTGTTTCGACGGTTTACGACATGCGGTTGCGGGTACCATTCGGATACAGAGACAGTTTCACGCTAATCGTCATCATAACTGCAATGCGGATACGGATATGTATACCTATGAGCTCGATGAATTTGGGCTCGGCTCGCCGGTATCTAGGCACTCGCTGTAGTGTGCCATTTTCATCATTGCCCTAAGTTTACGGGCTCTCGTTTATCGTTGGAGAGACGCGTGCACCCCACCTGCGGCTCTTGTGTTCGCACAAAAATTTCTTGCTGCGGTAGAATTGTTTTAAAGAGTTCGGGTGCGTTGACGCAATATTTATTAAAGAAATTCATTGGTTAACTTTGGTATTTTCTATTAGTAAGCGTGTTACGAGTTAAAACTTTAATCGTAACAAGTCAAGCGGATTCGAATTAAGGGAACGTCTTAATGAAACTATAAAATTTTTCTACGGACATAAAGTTTTAACTATAGTAACAAGTATATCTGTAAAGTTTAGTTATTGTATTTAACAGGTTTATAGATATTGATTCGTATCAGGTCAAATATCGACGCTCTTCGGAATGCTCCTTGCGTTGTAATGGGTACACTTTTTTTTCGTAGAAATTCAAATAATTTCACAATTTTCCTGTTAACGTAGAGAACAAAATTTAACATTCAATTTTCACATCTAATGATTAATTATCCAATAGTGCAACTTATTTGTAATTGACAAGATAATCTTGAATTCAAATTTTAACATGTTTGCTATTTTTTTTTTCGCCCATAAATGGCACAAGTCTGATATTCGATCATCGTATTGCAAATTAGGTGCCAATTTTTGTTCTCTTATAAGCTTCGCTGAAAGATGTGGAATTATAAAATTTTTATGAAAAGAGGCGTGAGGCAAGAAGCTTCTTGAAAATCGTCAATTTTTTTAAACGATTTGAATCATACCCATCTCGAAACTAATTGGTTGCAATAATCTGCAAAATACTTGTTTTATGAAACTTTAGTGATAATCAACGCTCCGATTCCTCACAAAAAGTTTGAAATTTCACTGGTTTCACCCAGGACGAGTTATCGACAATTAATCATGGATTTTGCCCTGGAGTTAATCGTGCGAGTTTGATGTACCCTGAGGAATTTTTACAGCCTTCACAACGAGAGCTCCGAACAGTTACGGTCAGCACGAACACGTCCAGTATAGATATAAGGTGTAATGGGTTTTATCCGTAGCGTATATGCGTATAGCTGATAGATATACCAAAAGCCCGGAATCCGTTTGTTAACTGCGGAGCGTTGGTTCGGCCGGTTATGAAACGGGCGTCATGTAATTTGATTGGGATTTGCTTATCGTTAGCGCGGGCAATGCTCTCTGCTCGTTTAAATGGGACCTGAATAAACTCGGAACGGAATATATACATATATATATATATATATGTACCTATACCACAATATCTACTTTACGGGATTCGGCCAATTTGTGTTTATTATTTACACGCATCTCGTACGTGCGTATAATAATATTCGACATCGTTATTGACGTTTTTTTCTCTACATTTCTCACCACAGCAGCGATCTGTCGATAGTAATTGGATTGATTGAAACAACTAATTACGCTCTCCATCACGCTTTGCCGATTAATATGGTTAGAGATTCTTTATTTATTTTTTTTAAACTCACCAGATGTACGTCCAATTGCAGACGATAATTGGGTTTGTATAATTAATAACTTATTGCAAACAAATCCGAACATCAAGGAATAATAAAACCTACGCGTTTTTTTTTTTTTTTCTTTCTTTCTTTAATTTCCTCACAACTTTTTATATGATTCGTACAGGATTAGTATTATAAATTCTGAGCCCGGAATGAAGAAATTAAAAATCACAAGCATTATAGATTCTGTGAATTATATTACAGGTACACACTGAGACCCGATTAACGGGGCACGATATCTAACGGTGCTCTACAAAAAAGGTACAATGTCGGTCCTGCAAGATGGCCCAATTGTTTAAATTTGAAAAGTGGTGACAGAAAATTTCATCGACTAAGGTTAAGAAATACTTTTTTATTATTATATTCCTGTTACGCAATTAAGTTCGTATAAAATAGTATTGTACATTTTGTATTACGATATTGAGTAATTATATATGATATTTTTTTTCGCGCCTGCGCGTTAACGATGGCAATATCGTCCTTTACGTTTTCAAAATCTAAATCACGAGCGATTTCACTCTCTATGCTCAACAGAGACGAATCATTTAGATTTTCCTGCGATACCGGGGAAAAAATTAGCAGTTTACGATATTTTTTACACGTGTGTACAAAGTTCTCGAAAACATTTATGCAGGTAATTCTTCGGAATTGGATTGCAATGCGACGTCGATATTCGAGCGATCCTTTAACGGTAAAGATTAGGAGTTCAAATACCCGAATTTTCAAAAATCTAGGTAATATTTTGAAAAATTTGATTTTGAAAATTTCGAGGGCCTAAGGCTATAGCCTTTTTAGTCTTTTTATCCTCACGATTATTCCGGGACTGTGCACATTTTTCCACGTGCCAGTTTTCATTATTTCATTGCGATTGTTAGCTTACACTTCTTCGGCACCTGTCAATCTCTCCAATTTCATTGCTCGCTATTCGAGCAATCGAGCGATTCTGAAAAACGGAACATTGTGTAGAAAGACTGGAGCGATGCCGGGGAGCGGTGAATATTTCACAACAGGCAAACGCGGGGGTTGTGGAGGCGGGGGTGGGGGTGGGGGGTGTGCGTCGCCCGAGGGTTTTAAATAAATTAAAGGAGCCCACCGTTCAATCGTAAATACCTACCCTTTGGCAATTTTCTATTGCTTGGTTTCCGAACACGACACTAGCATATATATATATATATATATATATATACGCACGCAAAACCTCATGCGGACTGATTGTTGTTCGTTATTTATCGACCGCCGTGCTGGTGCAGGAAAGCCATACTTCACAGGAATAAGGCTGAATCCGACGGGTCTGTCGGAGCTAATTTGAATCGAACGTTTCGATTACCTTTCGACAAAGTCCTCGAGAAAATTTCTTTCCCTCCGTATCGGAGTTTGCAAATCCTCCATTCCTGCCTTCTTGTAAGTATTAATAAACATAAAACATCGGCAAATGTGTGTAGGAAAAATTTATCAACGATGACAATGACGAATACCCTAGTGAAGAAAACAGCATTTGGCGCGGTTCCGGCGATTCCAACCCGCTTAGGGACGAGAGAAAGAGTCGATTCCGCCAATTCGAATCCCCCAAGTTCCGCGCCCCTTGGACAATTTGTGGAGCGAGCATTGGCCGTCCCTTATTTCTCGATCCGGGCTTTTCGAGGTAGAGTCACGCGTCCCTAAGCCAGCAATTTAGCGACGGATCCACCCTCACTCTGCAGTTGCACCACGGCGCAATACCAAACTCAGGAGGAAAGTTTCGACGGTGTGCGGTGCAATGCAGCCGGCAAACGGGATACCTACACATCTTTTAATTAGTTCCTCGCTCTGGAAAGACCGCATCCGGGATCCATGAGGGTTTTCCTTTGCGGATGAGGGTGTGTGTGTAAGACGTGAAAGCAGGCAGTCAGGTTACCTCTATCCTACGTGATCTCGGGACGTTTATTGCTTTCAAACTCTTGCAACATTTTTCACTCGAAAGAGTCCTCCCCCGGGATTCCTGGATGTCCGTCCCCGCATCGTGCCTTCTCTCTCTCTCTCTCTCTCTGTCACGCTTTTGTTTTGATAGCCTTGATCCCCGGCGGTCTAATTATTTTGAAGATAAAGGACCCGTGACTAAATTTTATTTCAACACGCCTGCGTTGTGCGACAATTCGACGCGCTCAACGCCGAAAGCCGAATACAGTCAACTTAAACGACGTTTTCGGTTGCTACCACGTTAAAAGTGGCGTTCAGCGGCGAGTTTTACCAAAACTCCTGTTGCACGTATCTATCTGTATTAAGGTGTTTCAGAAAAAAATAACGTGCGATTTTCCAAACTGCCAATGCAATATGTTAAATTAGGTTGAACGGAAGATTCTGGGAAAGATGATCGTTCTAAGCTACGTGGAAGATCGTCCTCATTCTATTTTTCACTTTATTTATACATTTTACACAAGTTACGAAGAAACGTGTCGTAGCATTTCGATTTTTATTTCTTTCCCGACATCTATACTCTACCCAAATATCACGACCCGTAATATAACTATATATTCCGCTCAGATCTTATTTTCCTAAATTAAAAGTTCGTATTAAATTACAACCACTTTACGATATTGAACTAATAATGACAAAGTCGTCGGACACATTTCTCAAACATCGACTGGAGACTTGATAAAAGTGGTGGTCTTTCTTACAACGTAAATTGATATTTTGATTGATATAAAGATGAAAAATAATTTTTTCGTTCACTGTTCCTAAGAAGCTGTGAAATAAAAAATGACAAAACGCGAAAAATCAAACGAGCATGATCTTTCATTTAATGTAGAATGCTCACCTTTTCCCAGAACCTATCTTTGGACCCTGACAAACGTTTTAGAGCATGCCACGTTTGAGAATTGTTTAACACATATCCTATTTTTTTCTCTTTTCGAATGTGTTTCAATTTTCAATTTTTATGTTTACCCCGTTGCGAGCTGCAGCAAGTGTTTGGGATAACAGAGATTATATGTGAAAACTTCGGCTTATCGGATAGTAGAGTAGTCGGATGCATATTACCATATCGCGTTATATTTTCGTGTAAGAGGTAGTTCTTATCAGGGGGATTATTCGCCAGTATTTTTCTCCGCCTGCAGCAACATCGGCGACGCGCAGGGAGTATTGGTATATAAATTGCCGTTATGAAAAATTGAATTGGCTCTTGAAAATGCTGAAGCACGTAACGTGGAGGATATGATATCCAGCAGCGCGATATTGAAAAAATATAATAGGTATGCTCGTACCATCCCTGAGATGTAACAAAGGCCGAACCTCGACTGAACTCAATTTTTATACAATAATAATAACAACAACAATAAAAACAATAATAATGATAATGATAGTAAAACGAACGATGTTATTTTCAATGTCTCCAAGGAACGTATCACTTAATTTTAGGTGTACGCAAATCTTCGGGTGTAAAAGTGATAAGGATAATGAGAGAAGAATCGAAAGTAAAATAAAATTATTCATTCGAGACCTTCCTTGCGGTATTATTTATCATAGAGTAAATTCAAAATTTATCATCAGGTACTGAAACTCGGTGCAGGTTATGTATACACAGAGATTATTTATTGCGTAATTTCTTGTTTTTGCTATAAAACAGCTCTTACGTCATAAATTGATATAATAATTATGACAATAAACAACGCAAATTGCAATCAAGTATTCACATTTGCATTCAACATCTCTTTCATTTCTGTAAGTACGGCTCTCAGGTTGTGATCACCGTGATGAATTCAGCAAGATGTGCAATATATAATTGATTATTGTTTATATAATGCGCTCTCTGATCGTGTGTACACATAATTATGGGGCATTCCATGTCAAATCGACCTGGGTCTTACCCTTGACCTCTCCGATCTGGCTCCCGATTTTTTGATATGATTGTTTTGACTCTCCAAGGCACTCGTCTTTTTCAAAACGTTCGGTATCGATTTGAATTAGCTACGACTTTTGAAAACGACCGTATTGATCAGAACAATTTAACAATTTGAATGAATTCTGAAAAACCATGTGTCAGGTATGAAAATATTTGAGCCACCGCCAATAGTAGATTCGCTATTCCTTCTAATTTTTTAAAATGCTTTCTTTCGAAAAAAGCTCGAAAAAGTATGAAGGGAACGCCGGCCCTATACGGCTCTGCGTTCAAAGAATTCGTTATCGTACAAAAAATCGCCAACCCAATCGGAGAGGTCAGGACCAAGTCGATTTGACGTGGAATGCCATCTATATAAATGAACTGATAGCAACGCGGTAGACGCAGGAACAGCGGCAAAGAAAGCTCATTCATATTCAGTTGTATTTAACCTTATAACCTCGCCCAACACGTGACGCGATAAAATTTATTCAAAACTTAGCGACAGTGTTACTGAAAGATGCGTGTACGAGTATTGATAGGCGAAAAGAGTACTTTCAGACTCATTTTGCCGATTGTGAATATGTGTGACGATTCGTTTAATCAAATTGTTTTTTTTTCACGGTTCATTATCTTGTGCGCGTCGTTCCGTCTTGGTGGGAATATCGCTCAAGCTGCTTGATCGTATTATTCGGGTGTTATCGAATACCGCTGTATTTTCAAAAATTGAAATAATCGCATATTCAATTTCAAGTCCTTGTTCGTCCTATTTTTTACTTACAGCTACGACTCGACACTACGAGCCAACAGAATAAAAGCCCGACAACATATCCTGTTCGAACCATCTCGCGTTGCAGCGAGCCCGCAAACTGCATAAAACGATCAGCTGTTCGTTGTTATCGCCGCCATATTGCTGACTCAGCAACGCCCTTTCGCATCATATGTTCACCGAAGAAATCGCCACAGCTGGAATTGCCAAGTCAGGCCTTCCGTCAGTTAATCGTTAGGACTTTGACGTTGGTTCGACGATAAACCGATGCTTCCGTCCAACTGATCGTTGACGAGCGAGAGTTGCTGCCGATTTTCGCAAAAGTTCACCCGGTAAATTAAATCCACAGATAGGTACACATTTCGTCGATAAGCTTCCAGGACGTTCCTGAAACGCGTGGAATCGGACCTCGATTAACGTAAAATTCCTCGGATTCGAGGAAACGAATGAAACCGTAAATCACCTCGTCTGCAGTTGTATCTAAACGATACGCACGGCGTCCGGTTCTCCCCCCTACTTAGCCTTCTATCATATTCTCCGATTATCGTCTCGTTATCTTCCCGGAGAGAGGGAAACCGAGCGCAAGAAAAAAAAGGAATGAAAAAAACCAAGGCGGAGTAGTAAGCGAAAGAAAAGCAGAAAAAAGCTGAAATAGTCGGTCAGTCGTTCGTTCGTTAGTTAGTTAGTTATAGACTCGTCTTGTAGTCGGTAGATATAATTTATCCTTGTATTATCAACGAGTCGGAAGGTTGTTATCGCCGTGGTAAAGACGTTAGGCCCGCCTGGGCAAAACTTACGTGATTGAAACATGTGAATTCTATGAACATTACAGGCATGCCAAGTGACTAGCCGCGGTTGTCGGTATTACAGATCACTTTCACAATACCGCGAGTGAGCGAACGAGCGAGCGAGAGAGTGTGGCGTAGGTCACAATACCGGTGCCGAAAACACGACGTCGCGTCGGTGAAAACAAAAGTGAAAAACAAAAACAATCGAGAACCGAGGGAGAGAGTCGCGGAGAGATAAAGAGAGAAAGCGAGAGAGCGGCAGACACCGGTCGGAAATATCGGTTACACAGCCGGGCGCGAGTCGAGCGAGTAGAGCGAGCGAAGACACACGCGTATCGTCGTGTCGCGTACTGTAATCGCCGGATAATATCTCTGAAGCGGCGCTAATCGTTTTCCGAGTACAGAGCGTCCAGTTGACGGCAAGTGCTGGTCGTCTGTGGCCGTTCGGTGCGTCGAATCGTGAATAAGTAGAGTGCGGTTAAATATAGAATCTGGTGTGTCGGGCGTCGGGCGAGGCGATGGCAGAGGATCGCAGCGAGCCGGAAACCCGGGTCAGGTACAGACGAGCAAAGAGCGTTACTCGCGCCGAGGAGATACAGATGGCTGAGAAACGGGCGCGGAGCTCGCAGCCCGACAAACCGTGAGTACAAAACGCATATCTGGAACGAGGAAGGAGAGGATCGAAACACTTGACTGTTTGATATCCCGGATAAATCGCGTTCTACGTTACGCACGTAACGCAGCGCGCACCGAGTGTCGTCGACGATCGATTATTTCCTACGTCGCCGTCCGCAGCACGACGGCTTCGATGGAAGAAAGACGAGGAAAAAGAAATATCGCAATGAAAACTATTCCGTGCCTCTTACTATTATTCCCCCGCTAATCCTACAACCTCGGAGATTCGTCGTTGTTGAATGTATTGCGTACGTATCAACGAGAGATCTGGCATTCCATTTTGCAAGTTCGCCGAGCGAGAAACGGATAAACACCGACGACCGTCCGGCGCGAGTTCTACGCGCAACTCCTCGCGTCGCGTCGCTGCGATCGCTACTAGAGTCCCCCCCCTCCCGCCCTTCCTCCTTCCCCAACGCCTCTCTGCCCCCCCTCCCCCGCTCCACCCCCACCATTCTGCCGCTCTCCTCGTCCTACTCGACGTTTCAGGCTTACTCAATGGCTCACCTCGCGGAGGGAAAGACGCGCTATCGATGTAGAGAGGTCACAGGCTCAGAAAGTGCGCCAGTCGATGATATCGGATTAACCTGCAAGTGATAACTACTGCTTTTTGTTTCATTTGTTTATACTTAAGTTCCTTATTTTTCTATTTCTTTTATTTTTATTTCGTTATTAACGACGTCTCTGCTGGATGTTGGTCCAGGTCCGGGTCACGATCGGAACTGTCGTACCTTCAATGAGCGTGTCTTCTTTTTAGTCGTTCTTTTGCTTTGTTTTTTGAGTACGATTCTTGAACCGTGTGAACTTACCACCTCGAATGTTGGATGCTATGAATACATGTCAAAGGGCGCGTTGGCATTCGGGTTAGTTCTACAGTTTCGTAGATTTCAAACTACAGCTTCTTTGACTCGCAACGGTGAGATGTTGGTGCTGGTCTTTCGTTTTATGATTCGGAAATGTTGCCAACGATAAATTCGATAGATAGTTGTTTCGAGAAAATCGTAAGCATATAATCATTTATCGGATGCTACGGGCGAGTACTCTGGATACTGGGAGAATGTCGGTGTACTATTCAGATAACTGCTTGCAATTTGGATTGCACATCGTCGTGCATTGTGTATAAATAATAAACGTGCCGGAATTATTTATGCAACTTATGCAAGTTGTAGAACTTTCTGTATTTGCATGCTTCTATTATACCGACGTCAAATGATCCTTACGGAATTTCATTTCTTTGGGATGCGCGTTCCGAGATTATCAAATGAACGGTAGTATGCGTAACTAACCATAAAAGTAACCTGACCGCCTACGGAACATCGATTTATTCATGGGATGCTACCGTTAGAAATCCCAAATTCACACTAGCGGGTCGATTCTTGAACGTTCGTTTTGTATCCTCCCCTAGAACCTCGATAACGAGCTTATACGCTCTCCATCAAAGATTACGCGAGTTATTTCTCGAGGAGCAGAGGTTTTCCAGATAAGATAAATCTCTCGAAGGTGGTTTAGAACCGTTTTTAAACTCGCTCATGGATACGGAATTTTCTCACTGGAACCTCTGTTCGTCCAACGAATCAGCATGGGAGATTTGAATTTGTTGCGTATATTGCTCTTCGACTTGTAAAAAGCGGGATTGAACAGACTAATTGCAAATACCGTCGAATTTCGCGGTTCAGCCTTCGTAACTATACCCACAGTTGCAGGCCGTAGCGGGTATTCAAGTTATCAATAATTTGTGGAGAATGCGATAAGCAACGATTTAGAACTGATAAGAATGATAATATTTGTACCGATACCGTATGCTTTGTAAAGTATTACAGCTGCAGTTTTTTTGCTTCATTATTTATTATTTTTAATTCATTCACGTCACGCGTCAATTTCAAACTGCTACGTATCTTGGTTAATAAACATTGAATTGAAAAAAGAAAAAGTACGTGCCAATTATTGTTCGTCATTCTATCTAACGGGCCTGATAGAAGTTTTCCAAATTCTTCATTCAACGACCTAATTAGGTATCCCGGAGTAAGAAAAAAAAAAACAAATGCCTTAATTAAGCGGATAGTTGAAACCTGGTGATTTTATTTCTTCAATTCCCTTTTTCCACCAACATTTTACTACACGTTGAATCGACTGGGCGAGTCTGCAGGGTCAAGCAGTCGCTTCACAATCTTCTGGATGACGCTGCAGGAACGTTGCATAATTCATAAGTGTTTCTCACTCGGTGAACGTAGAGGAGGCAGGGCAACTGGTCACTGGTTCAGGGTCAAAGGGCGTCTCCCTCTCGGGTAATAAATTTATACTTGCGAAAGTTGCAATCTGCATACGCAAATTACTATCGAACTTAGTAATTAACATTACGTATTTACCGTCCGAGGAGACCGGTGATAATTTTACCACGCGGGATGAGTAACACAGGTATTAATACCAAATCGAATTACCTCCTCCCCCTTATACGAATAGCTCATCGTTACATATTTCGCGGTGTAATAATATTAATCTATCCTTTTGTCTTGGCTCATTTTTTCAAACAGTTTCGATCTCATTTTTCTGTCAAGAAATTTAACCAATTTTAGGTAAACGGTCTCGTTATCGTTGCGTTCTTATTTAGTCGTTTATGCGGTATTTTTATCCGTCTTCACTTCGTTAATCACACTTCGATCAATCGCCGAAAGTAAATTGTAATTCGAGCAAGTTGCAATATTATTGTTCACAAGTCTTACGGACAGGCGAGCCTACGCGATGCAGCAGCAGACAGACACGTTGTATTTGCTCACGTCGTTATATTTGCCGAGCACTCAATCTACCCTATTTTCGGAAACTTTGCAATTAAAGGCGAAACCGTATAAACTTCCGCCGCATGCCCACTTTAGAAATCAAGCATTTACTTTAGATGAGCTATCGGGGCGATGGTGCGGATTTTCAGTTTACCTTGTAAATCTTAGAAAAAACCAATCTGCAGTTTCAAATTCACCGTCTGGTTTGAACAGGTCTTTCTCAACTTCTCGGTACGACGAGCTTCCTTCTTTTTCAGAAATAATTAAAAACTATTCCAAGTGAACAGATATTGTAAACTCTTTATTGGATAAATTGATGAGAAAGTATCGGGGTTACCGCGCTGTTACGTTGTGATGAGTTAATTAATAAACGTTTTACCCGGTTAACGTTTAATTATTATTCTTCAATCCGGCTTGAGCATCTCATCAATTTCTTTCCTCCTCACGTAATTCATACCCCTCCCTACTTTTAATACCTATTCATCCACCTACCTGCCTGGGTAAATTAAGATTATTCAAATTCGTTAAATTAACAACTTATTTCCTCTTCGTGCCGCGTGCATTGAAAAACAGAATCCATTCTGTATACAGACGAAAAATGGTAGTCTATGGGCATCGATGCCTCGCTGCGAAATCGTTGGGTACATAATAGATCTGTGGCGCGATTATTGCTCGGGAATTTTCAGAGAAAGGGAAATCAGAAAATGGTGAAACTGAAGAAGGAAAACGTTGAAAGCTCATACGGACCTTTCACTAAGTACAGATAACAATGAGATGCCTGCTTCTCGCACTCCAGTCGCAAATTTTCTTTTTACCGTGCAAATTCTAGTATAAAAGAAATTCAATGTAACGCGATGAAAAGAAAAAAATCAATCTATCGAAAGGAAATTGAATTGATTCTCACACGGGCGCATTACATCGAGTCTAACAATAAGATGGCCGAGAAATTTCTTAGGGTTTTACTTCGTGCCTTTTCGTGAGAGTTATTTTATACCCTTAGGAAATTATTCGCAACTCTCTTATTTAGTTCCTGTGATAAAAATTATATCCAAATGGATATTTCAATCCAGATTTTTCGCACAGTGAGATATATAATGGCCCGATAATACACAATTCATTTCTATACGTTGAGATATTATATTGTCATGTTGGCCCGTTTTTCGTACAATGCGTTCCCATACGTGTACATTTATATTATATGCCACGTACGTCGTATTGTACATATACGGCGCACACACGTGTAAACGCGATGTTGAAAAGCTGCTGCTCAACGAAATTGGACTGACGGATTATAAAAGTAATAATGCGAAGCGGGAGAAAACTTGACGAAATTCCATATCATCTCGCGTGTGTACGTATAAAATACGTGTATGCCTTACGCGTTCGTGTGTAAGATACAAGTGGACACGAACGTCTTTCCAAAAGATCCTTCGACCTCGAAATTGTCTGATAATTTTGTTTTCGTAATTATTTCAATGAAATTTATGCAAAGACTTTCATGTTGATTTATGATTTTCAACAAGTGTTAGCAACGTACCCGTGATACATTGTACAATTTAAACCTATTATTTATTGGAATATATCCGAGTTATGTGATTAATCGGGAAATAACGAGGAGGGTCGTTCGTATATCAGCTGCCTGCAGCAACAACGCAACAAGGGTATTACAATCTGGAATAATTATTCTCGAGCTTACGCAACAGATTAAAACGACAACTGATAATTGTCAAGAAGGGGCGCGGAGATAAAAAATAAAAAATCATATAATATATTAACAATATACGTATATTCACATCGGATCGGTTCCCGTTTCACAATAAATTCTCTCAGCGGCTTATCTCGAATGAACAACCCTTGCTTGTATATTTATGGCGTTACATATATTCATCTGCATGTAACCTGTATACACCTGTTACTCTTTCACGGCTGTTTGACCGATACGAAAGTGATTCGTTGGAAAAAGATTTTAGATTTCAAAAAGCAGGCCAAATTTCAACTCAATTAATGGGTGAAAATTTTTCATTCCGACTCATTAATAGCTGAAAATGGTTGAGAAAGCAATGAAATTATGTGAAAACACTGTGCAAGTGATCGATGACGTTCGTTTTACAGATCTTGAACCATAGCTGAAATTTCGCCATTGACGATAAGCCGCCCGATCTCTTTACCAGAGTTACGGAAATTATGCTATTTCTTTTTTTATCAAACACTTGCCTTGGGTGGGTTTTATCTTTCGGCAGGTTGACGTCGTCGCTACAGGGGATCGAAAACTTTGGCTCCCAACAAGTTTAAATTGGGTCCCTTAATGTTTTCCGGCGTCACGGTTACGTGGCGTCTTATAATTTTCTGTTTTGCAAAGGAAACAGTTATGCTGCTGCAGGATCGCGATTAAAAACTCGAAGGCAATTAAAAATCTTGAGAAAAATCATCTCGTCTCGTGTTAATTTTTTTTTTTTCCCCCGACAAACTCGCAGTTGGTCGTATCTGTACTTATGAAATTTTTCTCACTCGTGCTTTTCCCTCTAATTATCATCGTCGGCTTGATCTCCGGTCGAATCGCAGCTCCGAAAGGAAAATCCTGCATGCTCTGTTGTTCGGGTGTCGGTTCGTTAAAAACGCATCCATGATACATACGTATAAATAGCTAGGCGAAATAATTGACCAGCCTCCAAAAACGTGTTGAAAAAGTAAAACGGCACGACCGTTCCAAAAGGACCGGACCGGATGAAATAAATAACGTATGTTGAAAGGTATAAGCTTAATTTCCACCACTGAATTATGAATCGCTACGCCGGTTGGTATCTATCCGTACAATGCCTGCCGCTCTTGAGTATGGCATTCGAGTTTTCCTGCTAACGCTTCACCTGCGTTGCACAGGTAAGTAATACTCCCGTATCCGCCTGTCATTCAAATATTCAGGTTCTTCCGTTGCCAGGAGGAAAATCGCCCAACGGTTATACACTTGCTACGAACACACACGCGTGCCGTAATGGTTTGCTGCCAAGCTCGTTTTAAGGTGCTCAAAGAGCAGTGCCATACACGTAGAAAACAAAAAAACCTTTATCATCCGGATGTATAAAATCGTATAATCTAGAAAAGTATGAATAAAAAGAACTAAAACCGGAAATCATGATGGCGGTGGCCAAGAATACCGTCAGTCGGTTTGTCATTACCGTCATATAGTCGAGATTTCTGATAATTTCCCGAGGATTTTACACGCCTCTACAAACAACGATCTTCTCTCTTAATCTGAGAGATCCTGCTCGCGTTTTTTTCCATAAACGGCACTTTGCTTTTACCATGGAACAGCCGAATACACCTGACCGTAGGCACGCGTCCGCCTATGCATTGCTATACATATATGTATATGTATATTATATTTGGAACGTCGGTGGAACCTGTATCCATGGTTCGTTCCACTTGACGCTCGGCGTCGCGGCGCGTCGAGAGACGGGGAATCCCCCTTTTGTGGACTCATCCCCGTTCAGAAGCGGTCCTCCACCTCCCGCCGCCTCTCGCCGCCTCTCGAGACAATCCGGAAACAAAAGATTTCGCACCTTTGTATCTTTTACGAGGACCGTTTTCAGATTCCCCTATCCTCTCGTCCAGCTGTAGGTACCCATCCTATACCTTATACAAGAGGGGATCCTCGGCCCCTCTCCTCTACCCGCCTCCGCTCGTCTCTCGTCTCTCATCCCTCGTATCTCGACTTTCGCTCCTATTGTCTGTACGGGCAAATCTCGGGATCCTTCAACTTTCAAAGTACGGATCAGTCAATGAACAGAATTTTTCTCCACTTTTCTAACTCTTCGTGTTGTTTCACCGTGGGTACCGATTTTTAAACCTGTTCCAGCGTTTTTCAGTATTGTATAATTTGAAATGCCGTTTGTCTAGTATTCAACTTTTTATACCCACACAAGTACATCTACACTGTAAAAAATTTGCGGTGTAAACAAGCTCGGAGTTGATGTTTAGGAATTTTGGTGTCACAAACAACACCAATAAAGTGTATAAAAGACGCCGGCGATGTTGTTGAAATTAAAAATGGTGTTATCTTAACTAAATCAACACCATCTGCAGTGATTGACTCACACTGACACCTTTTGGTGCAATTTGAATGACTAAGGTGTTAATTCAGCCTCTTCAGAAATTAGCAAACAAGCTCGGTGTTATTGGCTGAGAATTTCGGTGTCACTAATAACACCAATAAAGTTTATGAAATACTCCGGCAATGTTGTTGGGATTAAAAATGATGTCATCTTACGTGAATCAACACCATCTGCAGTTTTTTACTCGAACAGACACCTTTCGGTGCAATTTGAATGATCGAGGTGTTGATTTACCCTCTTCAGAAGTTAGTATATCTTCAAAATAAAAATTTCCATAGTCACAATGATGCATACCACAGACAAGGCGTCTGTGTTTTGAGGTATATTCACTGTCTAGATATCGGAAATGTTCGTACATAACTTGAGAATTATATTCAGTGATTATATTTCACCGTGCGCGAGATTACACGGGAAAAAAATAGTCCGCTATAACACGATAAAATTATATGAAAACAAACAAATTACAATTCGAATTTGATCCAATAAGATTATATCAGATTATACGCATGTATGTATAAATTAGTATTTATTATATGGGCAACATTTATTCGTTAATTCAAAATTTAGCACTATATGGTGTCGAAAATGACGAGTTGTATGTGTTTAACAAGGGCTTTAGGCTGACCGTGAGCCAGCCCTCGATCTTCCCGTTTTCACACTGCAGGTTCCAAGTTTACGGAATCAAAAAATATTAATATCCGATTCGAATTTCGAACTACAAATTCAGATTCGTGACTGATGTTTCAAAAGCCCTTGGATACCATATTACATGAAGATATTATGATTTTTTTTATTTTGAACCACTACACTGTAAAAAATTTGGTGTCAAAATCAACACCATTTTAACACCACGCGTAGTCCCGAAAAGTCCACTCCGTTGGTGTGCATACTTGGTGTTAACAGACGGTGTTAAAAGTTTGGTGTTCCGAAGTAACACCGATTGCAGTAACACCCGAAACCTGACACCTTCAGAATAACACCAGAGTATTGACGCCCAGACAATTATGACACCATAAAAATCAGCACCAACGAATTTGCACACTGCGAAATAACAACATCGAAATGGACACCATAAGAATCCACACCACTGAATTAGCACCTTGCGAACGAACACCAGCGGATTAACACCCTGGCAATAACACCAAAAAACTGACACCCAGTTGATAACATCAGAATATTGACATCCGCAATATAACACCATAGAACTTACACCCTGAGAACAACCCCAAAAAGTTGACACCATGGTAATAACACCAGAGAATTGGCGAACCGACTATTTTTTCTTATATGAATATAGGTATATGCATATATGACACATGAGGTAGGGTTTAAAAATAAAATACAGTGATTCATAAGATAATCGAAGTCAATATATAATTTCTGTTATAGAGATAAACACCAAAGATGTGCTTTCAAATATATACATATATAAACTTATTTTTGCTCATACATATATATAATCACACGAACCTTAGAATAATCTTACATATTATATATTTGATATCAAAAGTACAAAACTTATTTTCTCTTTAACAATAGATTAGCTAAATAATAATTAATTATTATTGTTTGTACTTTCCGTTCTGCGCGATAGGAACTTTCCAATACCGTATGCATTTATATAAACATGTAAATTGAGTGACATGAAAAAGCGTAAAAACTAATAGTACAATATATAGATTATAATTATGATAATGATGAAAATAGTAGCATATAGGTACGTTTAAAAAATATGACATTTCGGCACTACGAACAAAGTAGTTTTGTGATAACTTTGATGAAATTCATAGGCATACTTATGATTCAACAGATTGAGGTCTATTAAACTATAGGTCTTTATAATTTTGGGTTCGACTACAAAAGCATGGTACTCATCACTAAAATATTTTGTTTCACACTCGGTACAAATAACGAATGGTACATTGTGGTGTACAAAGATATGAGTGATAACCTGAAATACGGGTAGATCCGTCAGTTCATCAATATGGGTTACAATTAAAAATCCGACTTTATAAAGAAATCCAAAAACTACTTTTTTTACCACGAATATTCTATCGGATGGATTAAATTGAAAATCGCTTCTCGCTAACAAAAATTCAGATATAAAATTGCCATACATATCAAATTTGCCTCCGCCTGTGCAGCTGATACTGACATTCAAATCTTTGTTGTTTGTCTTCCAGTGGTAATACATGAAGCGTTGATGTTGATTGGCTAATGTTTTGCAGATATTTTTAAAGTTATGGTATTTATTTGCCAAATCTTTGAAATAAGCATGTTTTCCTTCATACCGCAAAGTCCATAAATGTACAATAGGTCCCATTTGTGAAATTATTCTAGGATAATGCAGCATGAAATGATGTTTAGGCGATAGATGAGTTTTAAATTCCGACAGGAATTCCAAATGATGTTCTTGTATTAGCCACTTTAACTGCTCTATCATTCCAATGCTGATTGCCGGCGAGAAAATTATGGACATGCAACTCAAAAGTAATGTCAAAACGCGCCACTTGGGAATTATAAGATGGTACTGAGGATGCGAAGGATCAACCATGTCTCCTAGTATCAGTGGCAAATACCTAACAAGGCACCATGTTTGTGCAGCTCGCTGACCTATCAATACGCCCGACTTGTCTAACACTATCGGACTTGGTTTATCTGCCATTTCAATGACTCCATAATGAAATGATTTGATTCTTTCATTTATTTCACGAAGAGTTATAATTTTTATATCATTCACAATGAAATTAAGGAATAATTTTATTTCCGATTGTACAGTGCCCTGCAATATGTCATGCGCAACGTCCGCAGTGACGCAATCGAATGTTTTAAAGTACCGTAAGTCATTTAATATACTTCTGCGCTTTATTCCGAGTAAATGTGGAGTATTTGCGTTTAATTGCTGACATATTTCCTCGTAATTATCGTGTGATCTTAATAAGTGTTCATTCTCGGAGACCATAACTCGAGTTTGTTCTTTAGTAGCGGTACACAATCTACAAAAATATGTTGCAGAAAATGATTCTAACAAACCGAGTAAACAGTTTCCCCCCAAATTGTCGAAACTAAGAGCAATGATTGAACCTTTAACTTTCTTTTTTCCAAGGTCAAGGCCTTCCGATTCTAATATTTTTATATCTTTGATAATTGGTTTCAAAATTTCATCAAATCCGAAAGTTTTATAATCAGCAGCGTAAAATAGAGCCAGCAAATGAATATTCTCCAAGCTTGAGTTAACGTACGGGGGAAAATTTCTTAATGTAAAATAGATTCCTCCTAATTTGTGAACACCGGTCTTACTCCCAAGTGGATTTGTAGTTTCAAAGTCATCATAATATATCTGTAGTTGTAGTGCGTAATTTGAGTGAGCGAAAAGTGGATGTGAGGCAAAATACGAACCATCATTGATGTCCTGCAAAGTGTTATTCTTTTGTTTATTACCATTTCGAGTAATTTGCTTAGATTTATGAAATATTATTTTCCTTGCAGAGGGATTGGCCAGAATAAATCTTAGATTATCTAGAATTGGTACATACATAAAGGTGCACGGTATAGCGACGGTTTTGTATGTGTTCGTGGAAGAATCAAATATTTGATCAAAACGAGTCCCGATGGATAACTCTACAGGTTTGACAAAATCATCCAAGCGGGAATAATACTTTCCAATTTTATAATTCGTGTCAATGCCATTGAACAATTTTTTTTGATCACCTAAATATTGTCTCAAAGGTTCGCTATGACCTAAGTCAGTTGAATCCAGAAAATTCAAAACGTTGTCGATCACATTATTTACTAATTCTTTACTACTTTCAATAACACTTTGCAGTGACGACTTTGGTATCCCGGTTGCATCCAATTTCAATAAATAATTAGTGGCCAATGGATTATTTTGGGTAGGTAAATGAATTTCATCTTTGTGATCCGAACTAGTACTAGAACTAGAATCGTCTAAGAAAATCTGCATGTCTTCGAGATTTGTGAATGAATGATCTGCAGAGGAGTCCGAAGGATTGTTGTGTACTTGAAACTCTAAATCTGATTCGGGATTATCAACTACATTGGACTGTATACCGCATTCGTTTGCAGTGACTGACTCCTGCTTATGCTTTAGTAAATGTTTCCTCAGGCCACTGTACGTTTGAAATAAAACTGAACACGGCGGACAGCAACATTTCAAGATTAATTTGAATCCAGGAAGTAAGGCATGGTCGATTCGAAGGTGTCTAGTCATTTCAGGAATCGTCGCAAATCTTTGATGGCAAAGAAAGCATTGGAAATCCATGATGGTTGAGAGCGCAAATGAACAAAAATTATTATATCCGCGTAACCCAGAGTGATGTTAACCGGGGTTATGTTTACCATTCAACTTTACCATTCAACCCAAAATGATACAAGTATTAAAAAAACGGAAAAATAAGGAAAGTAAAGAAGAGAAATTGGGCGCAGTTATGAAAAATCTTTCAAATCACACTTAAAATTAGCATTTAAAACTGATATGAATATTGTTATCACAGGAAGTAACAAAAACCAAAAAAATAATTTCTAATTAGAAATTACTTCAAAACGTATTGTTAAATAGGCACCTGCAGTAACTAAATTAGAAGAATAAAGCACTGAAGATACAAGACTAGGAGCTGCCATAGCAGCTAGCAATCACGAAGAGAAAGTCACGTATTGTTCAAATTTGAGTGAGCCAGGCACGAACTTCGCGCATTCGTGCCGTAAAACGAACATTGCTTTCCATTTTGTAATAAAATTCTTGCAGGAAATTGTAATACATACTTAAGTTGGTATCGAAGTTTGTGTTAAATACGAAGTGGCACTTAAACAATGTGTCGAACGCAGCTGATGAATCCGTTGCATCTATGGGAAGCACCTTTTTCTCAACAGCAATGAAGTACGATGATATTGCTGCCTTGTTTGGTCCCACAGCAAGTAAGCACGGCTGTGCAGTTTTTATCGGAGCGTTGTCCAATGGAGTCCCAGTCTGCAATTAGATGATCTCATAATACTTGTTACACCCCCAAGCACGTCAGAAGAAATATTAACATAATGTGTATACGCGTTAATCGTATAACCTTGTGAAACAGAATCAGCCTGTCAATGGCAGATACAACTCCGTCGCGTTCGGATTTTTTTCTTCCCTTCGCCGTCGGAGGTAGTAATTTCAACAAGGTAATGTGAGCCGTGGTCATCTTATCCCAATCTATATTGAAGAAAGTGCAACAACAAGGAACAGGTTATTGGAACAGTTAATATCATAACTCACAACTAATTTCGAAATAGAAGTTTTCCATAAAATGCACAATCCAAAATAATAATTCAAAATAATCTCTACATATTTGTATAAAATTTTCATATAGAAAAAATTAATTCATAAATAACAATTCTCGATTAAAAAATATTATAAAAGTATACCTGGTTCCTCATCATCGAAACTTTTCGTATTATTATTAGCCTTGGCAGAATATTTCTCGTACACTTGTAGAATTACATCTGCTGAAAAATTTGTGACCTTTACATTGGGATGCATAAGACGAAAGTCAGCGTTAATCTGAAACATGAATCAATTTATTCAATATCATTATTTTATGTGTGGCTTTTATATCAGTAGAACAAGGTAGCATACCAGGTATGGCGTATCCAAAAATCTAGGAAAATCCTCAAAAATCCTTTCAGGTGCGGATCTTCTTATGTTAAACGTATCTTCCAGTGCCAATAAAATTTCTTTTTTTTGTGTCTTAGGACAGGCATTGCGGAGGAAGATCAACTGTCCTTGCGCACGTTCCTCATTGTGAGGGTACACAATTTTTGGGGGCTGAACGTTTTCTTTCTCTTCAATTTTAATTTCTTTACCTGGCACCTGCCGACGTCTATTGAGGGTGCGCAATCTCCAGGAGATGTAACCTGACCGGCCTTCAGGGTCATAGAATATTTCCTGAAATTTAAATCAGTAAATGTTAAACAGTTTTATTAACACATAAAATATTCGCTACTGTATATGATTCTGTAAAAAATATCGGGCTAAAGTTTTAGTTCTATATAGATAACATATGGTGGTTAATTCAAAATTTAGCACCAGATGATGTCAGAATCCGTTAAATGGTATTGAATTAGCACCAAACAATGTTGCTCTCACATCAAAATTTACTGCCAATAAGTCAAGAGCGTCGATTTTTTACGGCATACTTACATAACCGTCCTTCGTGCCTGGATCCTTCAGTAAGGGAAATGCAGATACGATTTCCTTCGCATAATGAATTTTTTCATCTTTTTTGGGATGCGGGCCTACGTCGGTTATCATCAGATTCACAACTAAATTAACGAGTTTTCGTCGAGTATGGCCTGTGAGACCACCATTTTTCTCGTATTCGTTCAAAATTTCAGTGCCACCGGGTGAAGTTCTAATTTTTTCTTTCAAGTCCTGGTTTATATAAGACTCATATAAGAGAAGTGTTTGTATAATTATTTTTGAGCCAGATTATACTAACCATTACTTTAATCAATACAAATAATCTAATCCCTATAAGTATTACTGGGTGAATATAGATAATTTCGAACATCATTACTGGTATCTGTGACAAAACTGAATCTGTGCTTATAGTATATAAAATTCAAATCACTGGGATTATTAATATGATGTTAACATGAACTAGTTACCAAATCTGCAAGCTTTTGCTTCTTTCTGGCTGGTGAACCGTTACTTACAGAACTTGTAGCACAACTTGTAGCACTGGACAATGAAATCTCCGAAATGGAAACTGTGTCTGCAGTTGATTCTATAATTAGTATGAAACGCTTAACAATCATCACTGATACAATCAAAAATCGTAGTTGATTTAAAAATTCGACACCAATATAAGTATACAGAATAACCCCAAATAGAGTTGAATTCAGGCTATGTAAGTTAGACTGGGCCAAAAAAATTGACTATTTTTTTTTTTGAAAAATATATTGAGAATATCATTCAGTATGGCAAAAAAAAAATTTTCATGAAATTTTAAGCCCTTAATATTAACTTTAAGAGGTCTATCATCGCTATTTTTGATTTTTAGTAATAATTTGATGTTTTACGTCAGAACTGTCAAAATATTGAAGTGAAAAAATTTATGTTCACTTATCCCTTTATAAAATTAAATTCCCTACAAAAAAGGTCTGATTATAGATTTTTGTCAGACAAGCCGTTTCCGAGTAATTAAGCTTAATAAATTGATATAATTTCTCGAGAATTTCTCGAGAATTAATCGAGAATTAATCGAGAATTAATCGAGAAATTATATCAATTTATTAAGTTTAATTACTCGGAAACGGCTTGTCTGACAAAAATCTATAATCAGCCCTTTTTTGTAGGGAATTTAATTTTATAAAGGGATAAGTGAACATAAATTTTTTCACTTCAATATTTCGACAGTTCTGACGTAAAACATCAAATTATTACTAAAAATCAAAAATAGCGATGATAGACCTCTTAAAGTTGATATTAAGGGCTTAAAATTTCATGAAATTTTTTTTTTGCCATACTGAATGATATTCTCAATATATTTTTCAAAAAAAAAAAATAGTTAATTTTTTTGGCCCAGTCTAATGTAAGTATTTTACACCAACATATATCAACTATATAAGTTCTGAATTCTCCCATACCAAAGCAGTTAGTTAACAAACTATAAGGTGAATTATGCTAAATGAATGAATAGCTGCTACATGCAATCTGGTCGTTGAAGATTTCGATACAGGTAATGATATATTTTACCTGTACGTGCAATCGGTACGTGAGATGTTGGTGTTAAATGAAAAACTGTTGTCGGAAACAGAGGAAATATAGATGGTTCAATAACAGCGGCGTCTTCATCGCGTATTATTACCTCGTAGTTGTCGTCAAGCCCAAATGCTGCTTTAGCTGCAAGCAGTTTGAGAACCGGCATCAAATTCAAGTGGTTATTCCAAAGAAAAATAGAAGTCTATTATTCATCAGCAAGTGTATCAGTTCAATTAAATTGTTGCAGTCTCACAGAAGACTCGACATTTCGTAGGGGGCTCAAGTGAAAATGTATCTTTCTCTTTAGCACTATTCAAAGTCTGTATTTATAAGAATTCACAACACAAGGGTACCGAAGTACATGTATGCAAAGCGGTAGATTGTTTTACAGCAATATAGGTACCCACATTGCGTTGATCACACGCATCCGAGGTACGCGCCTCAATAATAATAAGCAAAATGCAACCGAAATTAGGATACAATTATTTACAAAAACGATTAACTAATGCTCTCACAAAACTTGTGTAAATCGAATGATGATTTAAACAAATGTGGCGTGGATTGAGTGGATTTTTATAAAGACTTTATTATGGTGTAAGCTGAACACTAATTGGGGCCGATTTAAAACCATCTACCGGTTTTTTATCAAAGCTAAAACCGACTAGAATGTGGCAGAATTTTATTCCAATTTAATAGTTTATTTCCAATAAATTTACCAAATGGAGATAGATTAGCGTACACTGATTGTGAGCGTGTGGTAATTCAGTACGCAGAATGAAATGATAATACTTGGTTGGTGCGTAATTACACAAGCCAATACCAAATAGTTTAAAATAACACCATATAGCGTTAAAAGAACACCAGACAGCGTTGAAAAAACCCTAGATACTATTCAAAGAACACCAAATAGTGTTAGATGAACAGAAAATAGCATTTAACGATTTATCGGAAAATATTATTTATTAACACTTACCTGCAATAATAAAATCATTATATTCCAAGGGCTTGCCATTGGGAGTGAGTACTTTTATCCATTTCGTCTCCCCGTTGTATCGTCCCTTTCGCAAATGGAAAGATGTTCCGGCAACAACATCACCACTATCCGGTGCCTCCAGCACATTTGCTGCTTGCTGTGCATTATTAATTAACAGATGTTCCATTTCAGGGCCATCCATATCAAGCAAATTCGCGGTGAAAACATTTACAAAATCCGATTCCGACATAATTTTTTACAAGACAGACAACACGTTTTACCTCAAATGCGACGCGACTGCCTGTAAGCGCGCGAGGAGGAAACCGAGCTCTTCTGACCGCGGGCTGAGGACGTGTGGCATGTTCAAACTTGTACGCGCAAGAGGTTTCGACATCAGCTTGACACCATCGGTGTCAATTCAACATTACATCGGTGTCAAAGCAACACTGTATCGGTGTACACGTAATTCTGTGACAGACTTGGCTTTTGAGGTTGACACCGTCGCCGTCAAACCAACACATTGTGAACAATCGGCGGTGTGAAGTTCTATAGACTGCATTTCGGTTTGGAAGTAACACTATTTGGTGCTTTTTAACTTCCCGGTTCTCCGTTTTCGGAGAAAAAAGGAAATTATTGTAATCACCCCGAAAATGTAAAGTTAAGTTTTCACTAGATCTCGACGTTTCAAGATCTAGAGAATCATCTCCGACCGCTTTCGGATGGACGTCTGGGTGTGTGTATGTATGTATATATGTATGTGATTAATTTTTTTGTCCGACGTTGTCTCAAAAACGAGTCACTGGATTTCAATAATTTTGGTCTCAATCGACGCGGCTTTTCAAAACTTAGAACTGATTAGATTTTTCCTTTGATCGGTTCAGTACTTTTTGACTTATTCGAACAACAAATCTCCAAAAAATAAAATAAAAATATCTTGAGAATGTATCAATAGATTTAAATGAAAACTGGTATCATGAGGTTTTTGGGATCGCTGATCACGAATATGGGATCAGATTTGCAAAATCTGAAATGGCGAATTCCCAAATTTATAATGGTGGATCCATTATTATACATTCTATAATACGTGATCGGGAAATTTTTTTGCGTCCCATTTTTTGTCACGCGGAGACTAACAATAAGAGAGATGGAGGATGGATACTGATTTGAGAATTTAGGGCACGTAGAAAATCGAGGATAATCGGCAAACTAATATCGTCAATTCTTACGCACTCTAAAACATATTAACTGACAGATCTCCTGTTCCGTGACACCGGCGAGCACGGAATCGCGGTACAGTTATAAGAGACTCTTTCCACTACGAATGACGAGGTAGGTAAACGGGTCTCATGTGACCGGCGATCGGTGTGACGTCACTTGAGAGTCTAGTCTCTCGGACAGTTCCTACGGCTTCATGCCGTCCGGGTAGACAAACTTATTTTCGTTTCGATTCCCACGGCTCCTCTCCAATCTCCATATACAGGTCGGTATAGAAGATGCTGAGAATGGTAGATTTTCTATCGGCGGTAAATCACTTTGCATACGGGCGACTATCGCTTCACAGTCAGTGCAGCGTTGTAATTGGTTGATTACACAGGCCTGCGAAGTATAGCTTTTGATATCCCCCTTAATTAACAATGCTTTTTTTGTTAAAGGTATTTAGGTTCGTTGAATTAAAATATATCGCTAGTTTTTTTACAGCACATCGAGATTTATTTTTATGCTGGATACTCATATTTACAGATTTTTTAACAATTTTTAGGAGAAAAATCAACAAAATACAGCGAATATAAAACTGAATGCTTGGATACAAAATGAACAGCATTAGTTTCAAACGAAACTTAAGAGTCTAGATCATTCAAAATTCTACTTTCTTCAAAACTTCTGTTCAATCTTTTTCTCTTGTACTTACGTAGATCTAAATATGCTTAAAATCACGATTAACGACAACTAGTGAGTGTAGATGAATATTTAAATATCAACACTACCGCTAATAAGTATATTTAACACCAAAATTGGAAATCGAATCTTGTGGTACTAAGAAAACGTGAAAAAAAAAATTTTTGAAAATATGTACGTAACGCAATTTTTTAAGTCTTCAGATAAGACTTCAAAAAATTTTATCCCAAACTTGTCATCCCTTAAGATTTTAAAGAAAAATTTGAGGAAGGAGAAATATTGAAAAACGCACAAATTCAGGCCCGGTGTAACCGTATCTGGAGGAAGTTATTTGTACCGGATTAGTAAAAAATGATTGGACGAACTTTCAGCGTCGCAATGATTTTCCTCGGTACCGATATCGTCGTTGTTACCGTTGCCGGATTCTCAAGAGCTCGCTGCACCGTCGAGATAAGCTTGGCTGCTTGCACTCTATTATTAACGTGTTTCGTACACCAGCTACTCTCCGCGTTTTGTCGGGACAGACGCTTTTCAAAATTCATCAGGAAAGACGGAGCATCGTTAGTACACTGTCCACTTACCAGTCGGTGAGTACGAACTCGGCGCTGAAGGGGATGCCGTCGACTCTTGGCTGCACAAACACACCTAATAGGTGAACCTCTGAATTTCGCGTCTGTACGTGTGAGAGGCCGTCGCCAAGTGGGTATACCTGGGGAAATGTTAAACGAGCGGAACTGTTTGCCTAAATTAATTCCGTGTTGCGACAGTTTTTTTTTTTTCCGTGATTGTCGGTATTTTTTTTTTCGTTTTGATCGCACTGTGTATCCTACCTTTAAGTACCTACTCCTCAATTTTTTCGACCGTTTGTGCCTGCCTCGAATCGAGGAGCAAGCAATTTTTGGTTTTTATATTTTTACCCCGAATGGGATTTCGTAGATTGAGGCGCTTGGAACTTGGAATTAAATCAAGTTGGAATTAAACCAAGCATTGTGTTTCTGTTTCAGATGTCATCGACCCAGGGACAGCCTGTTTTCCTGGACTTCCGATTTCAACAATTTCACCGGTTTCATTAACTGGGGTTTTCTGCTACTTGGCATCGGTGGATTTCGCCTGCTTCTCGAGAATTTCATAAAGTGAGTTGACGGTGGATTTTTTCTAATTAAATATCATTTTTCTTTCTTATCAATAGGAGGTTTAAAATAATTGACGTACTGTTCGCGCGATAATATAATATCAGACACAGACTTTGATAAATCCGTTGAAAAGTTTTCACGGAATCGATGTGAATGTACAAGTCTATACATTGTGTATGTACATGAATTTGAAAGGCATCATGGGTGGTGGGTGTCTTTATCGGCACGCAATATAACCGGCGCGTAAAGTACCTTCGAACAAATAAACTCAAACACGAAACCTTTAAAACTCGGAAGAACAATTCCCTGTTAACTGAATAAATAATGACGATATCACGTTCCGTCGAGGAAAGTTCTTTTCCGAAGGGTAGCTGGGAAACGATACTAAACGCCGCTGGGCGTCCGAGGGTGGTAGGTGAAAAACTTTTTTCTATACCACGACGTCCGAGAAAGTGGGAGAAAACTTTTGAGCTGATTAATTAAATCTTTCTTACATGTTGTATATAATATTTTCCAAAGAATCTCAACTCCGGCCTCAGAAATTCTCTGAATGAACGTAATACCCGAAATTATACGTATATTTCATATAATTTATTACGTACACATTATACAAGTATTTTCACTCTCATTTTTTCACGAATAAAACCCCAAAGCCTGTATTCCTTCATATATACTAATATCAGATTCATCGACAATCTCTTTCCACGCGATCAAGTCGAGAAATCATTCAATCGTATGTCGCTGAATGGACAATATATTTTTTGAAAAAAGTATGTTAAATAGCGGTAAAACATTGACAGAAACAAAAGAAAATAATCGTATTAATCGATACTCGTGTGGATTTGTGGATATATTTTATACACCGTATACATGTAAAGATAAAAGATTTTTTGGTATAATTACCTTGTACTCGCCCGAGTTAAGGAGGGCACTTATAGATACCAACCGAAGTAATTATACCGCCTCAAAGTTCCTCTTAAAGTTTCACTTCGTTAAGAAGTGTGATAAATTTTTGTCACGTAGATACGTAGATATATTATACACCTTGTATACGTATACTTATAACGTATGTATGTTATAAATGAACAGATACGCATATAGATATAGCTGCCGCCGCTCGTTTGCCAACTTTTATACAACTTGACGCAACTGCTATAATATATACCCCTTTTACTAATTATTCATTGTACTTACCTTACCGCAATTTGAATAACGCGGCAAGCTTACAACGTTCGCGGCCTCGGCACCTTTTCTTCAACGTCTTTTCGTTCTCATTTTATTCTCTATACTCTAGTAGCAAAATATTACATTTTCAAAAATTTCATTCGATTGCTCTGATAAATTTTTTAACCCTTTGAGTCACATATGATTGTGCCGAGTCAAGTTTTATAACAAGATTACGAATTTGAAATTAGATTTCAAAAGTTCAAGATGGCGGACCCAATATGGCGGACCAAAATTTCAAATCTGATTGAATCCGGTCAAAAAACTCTATTCAGGGGTTTTCGGGGTCGCTGATTGGATTTGACGTACGGAACTTTCAAAATCTGATTTCAGATTCGTATTCGGTGACCCCAAAAACCCCTGGACAGAGTTTTGCCTCCGGATTCGATCGAATTTGACATTTTCGTCCGCCATCTTGAATTTTCTAAATTTTATTTCAGAGCGATAGTCAACGACTCCGAAAGCTTATAATTTATGTAAACCATGTATGCGTGTAGAGGGGTAACTTTCTCAGAAATAAATTATTTCTTCAATTTTCACGATTTTTTTCAATCGATTAGTTTCTAACAATAATAATTTACGTTATATCGCAATAATCACTCTCGAGTATTGAAAATCTGTTAGTATAATATCAAAGATAGCAAAAACTCGCAGTGAAATATGTTTTCAAAGTTCTTTGAATATATAAAAAATGGATATAAAATAGGTGGTAAGAATACTTACCACTATGAGTCGAAGGGTTAATAGTTTTTCAGTAACATACCTCTTTAGTACTTTTCACATACTCCGTCTGCGGCAGATTAAAATTAAAAAAAAAAACAAAAAAAAAAAAAGAAAAGAAGATGCCGTGAATTTGACGCACACGATCAGTTTATTTATTCATGTTTTTTTTTGCTTTTTCTCTCTTTGAAAACAATCGTAAATCGGCAGCTTGTTTGCGATGGTAAAAATTGAAGACCGTTAAACGCTGAGTAGAATGTCTAACGTAGGAGCGATAAATTAGCGAATTTCGGGAATGAATCGCGCGCACGCAACGAGGAGCGCCTGATTTAAATCAGGGACGGGCATATATCGCGTCCCTCGTCGGGCCAATTAACGGAGGCTGCAGCAATGCAAGGTACTCGAAGTACTTAGAGCTGGATTTCAGGCATGCAAGTATGCGACCGATAATAATCGAGAATCTTGACTATGGCAACGATTCGCGGATAGATTCTGGGGCTGTGGTGAAATGTGCTCGAAATCCAGGGGAATCGCTGCAGTCTGTTGCCGCTGCTGCTGCTTCGATTCCCCGCATGCAGCTTGTAAGCCGATTGACATACGTATATTCCCGAGCCTTTGGGGTGAAATTATCGGGACGAATCCCGCGTTAAATATCTCCACACTATTTAACTCGCGTTTTTACGAGAGTCGGCAGTTTATCGGACGAAGGGTTTATGTTCAAGGGTTTATGCCTTCTTGAAATTTGAAGCTTTTGAAATCGTTTGAATTCAGGAAAAATCTTTTTAAACATAGGTATGTACCTTGTCGTTTTAAAATTGTGATTGAAAAAATAAGGCTACCTTATATGCAACATAATGGGGGCAAAGATTGGGTTCGAGTTGTATGATGCAGAAATATTTCAACGCCCCATTGCAGTGAAGTTTTGAGGAACTACAAACGAAAAAAATGGTACTACAAACAACTACAAAAAATTCCGAAACATTAGTTGATAGCAGGGCCACAGAAATTCTAGCTAAAAAAAAAAAAAAAAACAAAACGTATCTTTCTTTCCTTTTCACTCCAAACGAAAATATCTTCACTACAATCAACTACAAACGATTCTGTACGGAAATCTACCGATAAATTCGATGTTTTTTAAAATAGGGTGCCGACATTTTTTCAACCGCTTATATTTTTTTTTGGCACTACTACAATCGAAATCATTGTTACTGCAAACAACTACCTCCAAAAACCCACAAGAATCAACAAAAAATAGTTGGGATTTTTCAAATCGGGTGCTAGGTTCACACAGGTCGCTGGTGGGATTATACGTTTCACTTATTTAGTTGTATTTTTTGTTTTGTTGTCACCAGATTATAATTTGATTTTATCATCGTTTCACCCAGGTTATAACGCGGCCCGAATTGTATAAGGTAATTAGATTTTCCACGAAGTTGTTAGGCACGTAACCATATGACTAATTCAAGGGGGTCTCGCTCGTTTGTTTTTACGTTCGTTGTATATTAATAATTAGCGACAACCGTCTCTTTTCGGCTTGGCATTTAATTATTGGGTGTGTGTACAAAGTTTCAAAGACAAGCAACCGGCCTTATTGTACCTCTAGGCGGCTTTTATTAATTCAGGATTCTGAAGAGGGGGTTCGTTTTGTTAACGAAATCCGTTTTACAAATTTCATCCTCTTTTCCCTCTCACCATCACGGCTCCTGTGTACACTTCTAACATATGCCCGACTTTTTAATAACTTTCTGCCAAATCATCCGGACCTCTGTTGTTTCTCAACGAATTATACAAATGCGACGCATCTCGTACGATATCAGGCTTCGTAAGCACAGAGAAAACCTGAAAAAGCGGGGAAACTCAGGGAATTTCAAAAATAAGAAGTAGAATTTCGAGTCTGTCGAAGAAATAAACTTCTTCGTATACAAATTACAGTCGATCTTAAAGAAAAAAAAGATTGCACTCGAAATTTTGTTTCGTCGCACCACTTCATCATGCATTCTATGTATATTACTTGATACCAAACCTTCATTTGTTTTTTTTTTTCTTACGGAAAATTGCAGGTTGTTTTTTGTAAATTGATAGTCGGACAGTAAGATAGTTACCAGGTAATATTAAAGGTATTAGCATTAACGTGTACAAAAAAAATTGTAATCAATCAGCGTCGTATGTCTTGAAAGGTTATTGGAAAAGTCGGGGAACTTCAGATTCCAAAAAACGTACGAACCCTGAATATGCACGAGTGGAAAGAAAAAAAAAGATCACCCGATGGATTTTTATCGATTCAGTTCAATTGACACGTAATTATGAATATTCGGATATTTTCTGTTTATTGAGGCAAAAGAAGAAAGAAGGAGAGAAAAAAGAAATTCATTCATCCGACTGAACTTTTATCATGTTATCAAATAAACGCACAGCAATTACTGCACGTATACACACGTACATATATCTGTATATACAATATACATGCGCATAAAAAAAAAATATGTACATAGCTGTAGAAAAGAAGCGTTATTTCGCCGAAGCCGCGTCGACTTCCCTCGAAATACCTACTTTAATTACTCGGACAATAAGACTCATTTATCATGATTAGGCTAGAGCCTATGTTTAAGCTTTTCTTCTCCATTAAATTGCGCGGGCGAGGGCGGCGGACTTTTGCCTTCGCCGAGTCTTTTCTCTCCGAAGATCCTTTCACATTTTCGGATGAATTGGACAGGATGAAATTTATTATTTACGCTGCTTATAGCCGTCGGTAGGTATAACGTACGTGTGTACAGGTGTACGCCTACACCATGCACCCATACACCTCGGCTTTAAACTCCATGCAGACGGCTGCTAACTGCACGGGAAAAGCGGAGGACGAGCGGATGGAAAATTTTATCTTTCACTTGTCCTTTTATTTTTTTCTACTTTCTTTTTTCTTTCCTTCTCCTTTATTCATCTTCATCTACCCCGTCTTTTGTGCTCGCCGACTCGTTGACGGAAGCACGTATGAATTATACGTTTATACGCTGTTGACGCAAACGAACGAAGCTTAAAATCGTCGTGAGGATTAATCGCCGATGATTTCGTTATCGCGCCGAATTTATTCCTACAAGTGGAATACATCTTTTACTTACACGAAATATTTTTGCCCGAGTCTTCGAATTCGGAGAAAATTTCAGACAAGCGTCTGTATCGACTACAATTTAACAGTGATTGGAATGTAATTGTATGAAAACTTTATTCTTATGCGCGAAAATAAAAAATAAAGAGAACTAAGTTCATAGGCAAATTACTGAAATATACAGGCGCTCAACAAATACACTCCAATTGTCCGTACAAACTGTGGAATCGTTGCTTCCCGGTATTCTTTGGAAGTTTCGGTGTAAAAGGTTTGGCAGGGACGCGAAAAGGTGCCAGGAGTGCAAAACTTTGACAAACGACGTATAATATCAAAGAATCGCGGCCTGCTCGCGTAGTTGGTATTTCAAATATTGCGTATTATTACGATAACCTTCCCCTCTCTCCTATTATACTCCACGATATTTTATTCTCTCTGATTTTTTACATATTTCTTACGTTCTCTCAGGTATGGAATCAGGGTGGATCCTCGACAGTGGTTCCTCTTTCTCAGCGGCAGCAACAACGGCGGTACCGAGTGTCCATCGATCGTCTTAATTCTTTGTAAGTCGGCTTTACAAGTTATTATATATTTACAGTCTCTCTCTCTCTCTCTCTCTCTCTCTAAAGTTAAATTAGTAAGAATTTACTGAATTCCAGTCTAGGAATCATTGATAACAATAATATTTTCCAGTGGTATAGGTATACTTGTAAATATACTGATTCACATTTACAGAGTTGTATTATAGCGATTCGACGCCGCGGCGTAAAAAAAAATTTTCCTCACCATCTCACCCCGATTGTTAAATTTAACTCATATTTTTTCAATACACTCAATTTTTACCAAGTTTAATAAACAAATATTCATCGTTACAAACAGGGCTGACAAAATGTTTCGCAGCTGCAGGTACATGTCGGTACATTGTATATGTATAATACCTATCTCAATGAAAAACACGAAGGAAGAAATAACCAAAAAATAAATTTGAAAGTGGCGTACGCATCGTTGCGTATATTAAGTTTCGAGTCTGTAATTTATCGTGAAAGTGCAGACGGCTGCAGGTTGTCGCGACTTTTGGGCGAGTGGGGTGGCAAAAAAAAAAAAAAAAAGAAAAAAATGCAAAAAAAGAACGCTACAACTTAAGTTGGTATCGTATATACATATATATGTATATACAGCCGTGTGTATATACATGTCCATTGCATATATACATGTGTGCATATAATGGTAAGAAAATAAAGACAGATATGCAGGAGGAGAAGCAACAAACTAAGCATCCTCGCCAAGTAATATTTCTCCCTCTCTCTCTCTTGGTGTTTTTTTGCTTCCCCCCCCCTCCCGCCCCCACCCTCTTATTTTTTATTTTTTTTATCCCCTGCTCTGTTCCCTGCTTCCGTTTTTTCACCCTCTACTTTTTCAACTCTCTTTTTCTAATCTGTTCCTTATTTCGCCTCGTCGCGTCGCGCCGTATGGAGCCTTGCCAAGTTGGTCCATGGAGGCAGACGCGAGTCTCACTGATCATTGTTTACCCACCGTTCAATCCCCCTCTACCTCCTCTCCCTCCTCTCCGTCCTCCCAACCTCCAGTCCCCAGCCGCTCCTTTATACCCCGAGAAAACGGAGACGCGCCCCGCGATCCGTACTCGGCCTGCAACTGCCATCACCGCCCCCGGGGGCCAGATGCATTTTTCAAGTGGTATTGAAACTTTTCATCGAAGATTTGTCACTGGCAAATAAATACTACCGTGGAGCTACTGCGGAGGTGAAATCCTTTCGTCGAGTAGTGCGAATAACGTATACCTAGCTTTTACGGCAAGCAAGGAAGCAAGCAAGCAAGCAACGCCTCGGATATTAAGATTGCGAAATTGCAGAGAGACCGGGGAAAATATTGCCGTTTGTTTTTTCTATCTTACTTTCTTTCTTTGCATTTTTTTTTTCTGTTTCATTTCTTTCCCCTCCAGGCATTCGTTTCGAGTGGGTCTGATTACCACATTTTTTTGGTATCCTCGCTCTTGATCGAGGCGATATCTTATACTCGTTAAATGGTTGGGATAGTATTGCAATAACAATAACTCTACTAACCCATTTTTATATTTGCGTACATACACACACACACACTTATACTATTTTGTTTCTTCGCTTTGGATTATGAATAACTGAGTGGAATTATGTTGGTAATTCGTATATCCACCTCAATTTTCATGCAATCGTTTCGTAAGTATTCGCAAGGGTCTAAAGTATCCCCATTCCCCCTACCATCGCCACCCATAAGCAGGGAAAAGATTATTCTCTGGGGCGAAACTGGCGCGTTACATGCGGCAGCTGGTATATTATATATATCGTAGAATTATCCCGGATCTTTTTCAACAAGGGTGGGTTATTTTGATGGGATTGTTTCAAGATTGCTCTTCAAATGAAGAAGCTTGCCCGTTACAGCTGACCCCTGCAGTACTTGTTTGTATATAATATGTATAAACGCGCAAGTATAGGTGTGTGTGTGATAAGACAAGTATTTCTGAGATTAGGTAATAAATTATTAATTCTTTCTGCATTCAGATTAGGTCGTTAATATCTGAATACATCTCTCTCTATCTCTCTCTGGCTCTCATTGTCAGTCACTTACAGACGACGCTTCGCTGTCGACTTTCTATCCGTGCTCCGGTTGGTGAAAAATCGATAACGTCGAAAGGCTGTCTGATTGATTTTTCTTCGTATATTTTTGCGCCTATATCTATTTGCTTGTCAGTTAGCAGACGGCGAATTGCAGGCGATGAGAAAAAAAGAAATTCAACTTTATTTCGTTACAGGTATAGCAATTTCATGACATATAATAATAAATGTGATTCAATCGTACGTAAATTGACGCTCGGTCGGTCGCAGGAATTGAAGCGTTTAAAAAAGTTAAACTCGTCGTTTTTTTCTCCTTTTTTTCGATTTATTTATGGTTGACTATAGCCAAAAAATGAGTGCAAGGATCCGTACGATGAAAATGTCAAGTGGAAGAAATTTTTTTATCGCTGTCCTCTACTATATTCCTACCTCTTTCTACCAACGCCGTACGGAATGTAAAAGTTACGTATTTTCTCTGGAGATTTTCGATGCGTCGCGATTTTTCGGACAGCATTTTTAATAGATGGTGAATAATATTACGCACACACAGCGTATTTGTGAAATATGAAACCGTTCGACCATCGAAACTATGCGCATATTCTCTCTCTCCAAAGAGCTTCCATTAATTCATATTACGGCTCAATGCAGCTCGACATGTTACGATCCACACCATGCAGCAGATTATTTCTGCAGGAAGCGAATATGAAAGGGTGAATAAACAAATGGATAGAAAAATTTTAAACAGAAATAAACTGAAAATATATCCCCGGGCTTCCGGAAAAATATTTGCAAATTTTGTACAGCGAAATTTGCACCGTTGTGCGTGTATCTTCATTAGCTGACGTAAATTTGATTAATTATACGATAGTGCAAATATGCTGATGTTGAGATGAATCGTGAAACATGGCGAATGATATATCGAAATCGAACGGCGCCGTCAAATATTCAGTATAATTTACAGCCGTTGATACAGAATACGAAAAAAACATTACCGAAAATATTGCAAAATAATAAGATTGTTGAAAATTTCAATCCAGAAACAAGTTTAATAATCTTTTACATAACCCTTTGCTGAAACAATAAAATTGGCTCTCCTATAGTTTTTACGCTCCAGGTCCGCTACCTGGTGAAATTTGACTTCCAGGACAAGCGCTCCGTAGTTTTGGCTGTCCAGGTCCTTTATCTTGTGGATTTGAACTTCCAGGATTAGCGCTTCGTAGTTACTGCACTCGAGGTCCGCAATTTGATGAAAATCGACTTCACGGACTAGCGGACTAACATTTGTTACTCATTGAACAATCCTCAAGAGGTATCTGGTAAATCTCGTATCATATGGTAAAAAACTGAGAACGAGTAAGCGAGCGCACGAGCACAAAAACCAGGTACACCAGGCATCCGTTAGCTAGTTAGTTTTAATTTCATTATTCGCTCGCCACAATCGCATCCGTTACGTGATTAAGGACTCCGCATAAAGATTCATATGAAAAACATCGGACAATAATCTGATTCGATTCAAGATAAATAATAAAATATCATAAAAATCGTTTATTCGTTCTTTTTCAAAAATTCAACTTTCCTCACTCAGATAAATCCATATTTTTTTTCTAAAATATTTCAAACTCAGTGAGTTATGATCTTTTGAGTAAAATTATTAATTTCCCGGTATATTGTTGTTTCAGGAATTTTTGCTTCATATTTAAAATTTTATATTGCTAAAGATAACTGACTTGCCTTACAATATAATAGTCAAAGAGTATCGATGAATTTTTTTCGAGTTTTTTGATGCAATGGCGTGACTTCAGGAGTTGAAGGAATAAAATAGAAACAACTTGTGAGAAAGTAATTACAAATTGTCAGTCACTTGTCGCAAATATCAGTGTACGTACATATAGCCCAATTTAACGATAAAACTGTAAGTTTAATTCGGAGAAAACAAAGTGATATACCTTGTAACTTGTAGGCTTTGAAACGATAAACTCTGTTTTTCATATCGTTGGAATTATTACCCAGACGATGATAAATGTAACGCGATAGCGTATTATCTCACTAAAAATTTATTTTCATCATTTTTACGCACAATTATCTTGTTTGTTTTTGGCAATTTATCTTCCGGTTTTTCTTTTGTTTTTTCTTTCAAATGCTCGTGATTTTTATCGCCAGTTTTTTCGCTTTTTTTTTTTTTTTTTTTATGTACTATTTTTGGAGTCATTGTATTTTTTACCCCATGTCTTGCTAATTACTGGCATAATTGGCCAGAAAAGCCTTCTTGTTCCTTTTTCGCCATTTTCCAAAAGCCAAACCTTGACGACGATGATTATAACGAGAATTAAGGTTTCCTAAACTTTATACCGAAGTGTTTGTAATTTGACTGCCTCCTTCGTTTGTGACACGGTAAATTCTTGCAAAATAATTACCATTCGGAAAACGCTCGACTCGCATAAAATATCTGTAATTCCCGTCCACCCGATTTGTAACATATGTAATATATGCCTGTACCTGCTCTACTAATTTAACCGGGAACTCGGAGTATCAAGGTGCGAAAATTTGCCCCCCCCCCCCCAGAAAACTTCCTGCAAAGTACCCTGCGTAAACAGTCGTCTGCAGCCTTGCAGAAAGTCTAGGGTACAACTTACCGAGTGCGTAGATGGCTAGTTTTGGAAGAAAAATGAAAAAAACCAAACGAAAAATCCATAATATCATCAACCGAAACGGGGTTTGCGGTCAATTTTAATCAAGTAAAATGCATGGAAACGAATAGTTTACTTGTATTTTGTTAATCTTGATAAACGATATTTAATTACGTCAAATTAGAGTGACATGGTTTGTCATAATAAAATTTGACGTCAAGCTAGCCGGCAGTTGCGTGCAATATTGCCCGCATAACAATCGTAACATGTATTATATGGGGTAGTCCGAATGATCGTGAACAAGGTGCAGTCGAGAGTAATTTTAACACGTCGACTTGAAATTTCTGAAAAATTCTGAAAAGATCATTTACGACCAATTAAGAAAAAGAAAACACAATTTCTTCCCCTGTACAACTTTACTCCCAAATGCACAGTTTTCGAGTTATGGAAGGTCAGATCTAAAGTACCTACTCCTAAAGGACGGGTGAAAAAAATCTGAAAAAATTGTAAAATTTATATTTAGTGGAGTAAAAGTAGGAAATGAATCGGCGACCAATTCGGTGGAGGTCGAGGTCAAACCTTGTTCACGTTCATTTCGACCACTCTGTATGTGTTATTACTTATTACATAATGCACATATTATACAATGCTAATTGTGCAAGACGGAGTTATTTTAAGGTTTGTTATTAGACTAATTAATGTCCCCGGGGACAGTGCGACGGCTATAGGAGAGGAGTAATAATTTTCTGTCGGCTTTTTTTATTCCTCCCTCCCTCTTTCTGCTCTTTTCATTTTTTCTTCCTCTCCCTCTCCTTTTCCTTTTCCTTCTTCTTCTTCTTCTTCTTCTTCTTCCACTTCCTCTGTATTCCGCAGCATGCGGTTTGCAAGGTGAAAATTGTGTCGCGCCAAAGCCTTCGAGCTCGCTCTCCGCGGGCAACGACGACGAGTGCTAATTACGAATAATTACGAGTACTAATTAAAGCTTTACTTAACTGCGATACTACGTCTTACCTGCTACCTGCAGGTCGCAGCTTTACACCCTGCCCGAGGTGGTGGACCCAGGTGCAAACCTGGCTTTCTTACGGCGTCGCGGCGCCTCGTTACACTTATAAATTATAACATTATATGGCTGCCGTATTACAGATAATTATACACCCGCGAGTAATTGTTCTTCGTACGTTTCATAAGTCAACGATTCATTTTCTCTCAACATTTATTCATCTCTACGATATATTATACGAATTATAATTAAATTATCCACGCAAATTGACTATTATAGCATTCAACGAGATTCGTTACACGAATGAATTAATGCGGGTGTTTTTATTTATTTATTTATTTATTTTTTTTTACATTTTATTTTCTTTATTCTTATTCGAATATTTCTTCGCTGAATTATGCAGCCGTGATAATATAATCGCGAAATTCAATTGTGTCAAATGTAATACGGCGTGGGTGTTCAAATTGAATATACACAGAAATCTCGTATTTTTGCCCGTTGATGGTTGTATACATATTTTTTTTTTTTACTTTATTTTTTAACGCTCTCGGGAACCGTGTCCAATTTTGTATTCCGCGCGAGCAAAAAGACATTGAATTTCTTTTATTTCGTCAAAGACTCACGTCATGCGGCCTGTACAGAAAAATTCTCTGAGTGTCCGGAAAATTGGGAAAAATTGTTTTGCGACAACTTGATGAAAAACGTGTGCGTACGCGGAGGTAAAGAATCTAGGCACGTGTATTTTTAGAAGCCGCGTAGAGGCGGCACCGGTGGGTAATTATTAACTTTTTCATTCGTCAGCAGAGCGAAATGCCAAATGCAATTTCCGGCTTATCAGTTCGCCAGTTCTGTCGGGAGACCTCTTGAGTTATTACATCGAGTGATTTGTAAAGTGTGTCGCTTCACGAGCCGTTGCGGAAATTCCGCGGCAGTTTCCTATAATTATATTTGTTATTCCGGAGTGCTTGCAGCAGGCGTGTGTGTAAATTTGCAATTTCATATTCTCTTTTTCTTTTCTTTTTATTTTTTTTATTTTTCACGACTACCTCCCACGCGCTTCGACCGTTTGCCGCTTCTTTACATTTTTTCCTCTCCTTTTTTTCCTCCTACAATTGACATATAAATATAAATAAATAAACAAATAACGAAACAAAAAATTTGCACGAGCATGCGAGGTTGTTGCTGTTTGTTTGTTGCAGTAGTACGTGAGGTGCGCTGCAGACTTGATTATTACATTCGGGGAATAAGCTTTTTGCAGTTGTTTATTGCTGTATCGAGCGTGCGTGCGCGCGGCGTGTTTGAAAAATGGATGCAAAAAAAAAATGAAAAAATAAATAAATAAAACGTTTTTCATCCGAGTGAAAAGTCGCGTTGTGCAGGGGAATTTATTTTCTTACACATTAAATATCAAGTCATTGTTATTACTCTGCGCTAGACGTTGTGATACAATCATATTTTGTTTGCAAAATTTCGCAGGATTTTAGGATTTTTTGAAATCGCTATGATAATATGCACAATTCTCGCGTTATATTCTACATGTATATGCGGATTGATTTGCGTGCATCTAAGGATACACATATCGCGTATATATATGTGTGTGTGATTATGTATACCTTGTAAAATTATTATGTACTATATTACACACTTCTTCGCGCAGTTCGGCTCGGCGCGTTTTCATATCGCTACTTACATCTTTTAAACTTATTTAAGTTTTGCAATATTTTAACTCGCTCACGGAGAGAGTTTTGCCTTCGGTTCAGTTTGGTCTGCATGAGCTTACATGCACATACACAAGCATACGTATAATCTATGTAGGGGTCACGTATACCTGTACCTATGTACAGAGTATCGTCGAGGTTTCGCGGTTATATTCTTATTAAACCCTGCATATATCTGTATATATGTATACGCGATTCCGCAGATATACAGTATATCCTATACCTATACGCGTAACCGCGTCACGGTTTATTATTGCCTGCAAGGACTTTTACATCGTGCCTGAAGGATCGGAGTTGTTTCTATTGTATTTTCTCTCGAATCGCATACTGTGTACGCATAGACACAAATTCGGATAATCAATTTTTCAAAATTGATATAGTAGTCTTTTAATTTAACACATTTTAATTTGGGTTTTTCCGTTTTATTCTTACAGATTCGACGGTACCTGTTATCCTGTGCTTACTGATCGAAAAGGGATTAGCTGTGGTGAGTAAAATCAGTATATTAATGAAACGATGTAAGAACAGGTAATACAATGTCAACTGATTCAACAAGTTTCTATAACACGTTTTCTCTTAGTCACGAAAATTTTACCAATAATTATTTCTCGTCGTTGAGACATATTCTGTGGTCGAAGGAAAATTTTTAGAAACTACGTTTTTTTTTTCATATTTCTTTATGACAAAAAAAAAATAAATAAAACAATAATAATGAAGAAACATCCACTCGAGATCAAATTTAGAAAGTATACAAAACATGGGCAAAGAAAAAAATAAAAAACGATGGTAAAACGGAGAGAATAATCGCGAAGGAAAAAGATCCGGAGAAGAAAAATTGACCGCGTCACGCGGGATCAAAAAACTCAGCAAGTACGTGACTCCAATTTAGTGGATCGCGAGAATCCTGAGGTTTCGCTGGCGCTGGTTGGTTGGTTATAAGGCACCGCTCGGGTTGCCTTACACTCGTATAGAGTAGGTAGCTACAGTCCCGGGTTGTTATCAAGACGAAACCGGGCTCCGGGAAGATTTATTAAGTGTGTAAAAGTTTTCGTATAGAAGTTGCCTGCCTCCCTGCAGCCACAAGGCGAACTCGTAGCTACGTGACCGACGGGAAAAAGTTAAGACGTGCTTTTCGATTGTTTCCCTAAGCTCCTCTTATACTTATACCTGTTATACCTACAACTACCGTACCCCGTTTCCTCACCTTGTGCCTTGATCGGTAATTTCACGCGCGTACGGCGTTATTTTGTCCGATTTCTCTTCTCTTTCCGACCACTTTAACGTCAAAATAATTACTGCCGGCGTGGGAGAGAATGAGAGAAAGAGCTTGCGTATCCCCGAGTAGAGTGCATGGGGTAGGGTAGGGTGTTCTATAGGTGTATCTGTACGCGTATGACGATCCTTTGTTCTTGAAGCGACGGGGGAAACTCGCGCGGCGTTGGAAAATTTTAATACCGTCTGCCCCTTCGGTATTTCATTAACTGCTATTTGACTTTATTAATACAAAGTGAATGCCTCGAACGAGAATCCGATAACTAATAAATGTCCCTTGTCCCTTAATCTGATTCCGATAGCTTAATATCACCCGAACGAATAAAGTCTACAGCCTCGCCAGCTATTGATTGACCTTACAACTGATCGATGCTCCTTTATATTCTATTTACCGCGGCGTGTCTTGTTTATATATTTATAGATTTCACAAAATGTGGCTTGATCTATTATATTATAAGTTGTAATAATAGTTATAATAGCAACAATCGTCTGCTTTTCTTGAATGAATTCTTATTACAGAAATGTTAATTTACGCTCAGTCATTACTGATCCGCCGAGTCGACCTCTTATCAGCTTTGTCACTTTAAATTATAACCAATATACGTCGTAATTTGCAAATTATTTTACCACAGTTGCAACGTCGGACTGTGTTTCGAAACGTTAAAGAATTTATTCTTGGGACTATCAAAAGATCGCGCTCATCGATATAAATAGGTTATACATATAACCTATGTACCTATATAATGAATTCCATTCCATTTATATTAGAATTCTGAATTTATATTTGTTTTCTAATTTATTTTACTGGTAGCGAAACGAAATTTTCTTCTATCGAAGATGAAAAACAAAAAAAAAAAAGAAAACTTGCAGTGTTGAAGTTAATTGAGTTGAGTCGGAACGTGTGATGGATTATATATATATATATATATATATATATATATATATATATATATATGTATACGTGTTTTGCATACGTATGCAATATTCATATCGCTGTGTGAAGCGTGAGGAGTACGAAAAAGCCTGAAATTTATGTACGAGTTTTTACTTTTTCGTGTACCTACCAATCTCCCCGCTGCGTTTTTTTTTTCTTTTATTCTTTTTAATTAATTTGCGAGTAAAAAAGCTTCCCAAACATAACATTGGGAACAGAGGGTGGGTGCGTATATATCTACCCGACACATGGTGATGCGGTCTATCAAATCAAACAAACTGAATAAATATTGGCCTGAAGCTTGACCCCGTTAACCAGCCCTTCGATAAAACGATATATTCAACTAAACCGCGATCAATCACAACCTGGCAAAAAATGCCTCGCAGCAATGTTTGCTACTCCTGAAACAAACATCGGTAAAAAGAGAAAAAAAAAAAACAAAAAAAAAAAAAAAAACGGATAAACGTAGCGGTCTCTTGAAGTTATTAACTCTACGGAATATCGGGCATCAAAAATACCGCTTCAAAACAATTAATGCCGATCTATTAGGTTAGGAAACTATCTCTGCGTTTCAAGGTATCCAATCAGTTTATCCGTTCAGCTGAACCAAATTTATGTCTTCGAATTCTGGAACCGCTGAAAAACTCGACAAAACTTCGTTTTCACACTAATTTATACTAAATCGACGGTAAACTAAGGCCAAAATCACGAAGTGGATTATATTTTGAAACATGACCGCCATTGCGTCAGCTGTTTACTCTATCCGCTATTTATCACTCAGTTTACTCAGCTTAATGAATCCACGTGCACTGTTCACGTTTACTTACGAAACAAACAAAAAAAAAAAAAGAAAAAATCTGGCGGTTGATAAATCTTTGAATCTCGTTTCGCAAAGAAATGGGAAACGCGATAAATCGGTCAATTTTTATGCCTCACAGGAAATAATCGCTCATGGACCTGGAATGGTGTTTCACGTTGTCAATCTCATGGCGATGGTCCTGATGCCGATGGTGGTTATCCACGTGAAGGAATCGGGCTTCAGTTTGGGTGAGTAAATCCAAAGAACGCACAAAAAAAAAAAAAATAAATAAAAAACCAACCTGTACCGTTATCCACTCCGAATCTTGTACGAAAATCAAAAATATCACCCGTAGAAATTTCCTCACGTATTTATTCTCATATGCAGGGAGGTGGGTATAATGTTCCGTATCATGATCTGTTGATTTTGTCACGTTAGCGAGACATTCCAAACACTTGACTAATTGATCGTGCTAGGCTTAGTTCGCGTGTATAAACTCCTAGAAATTCAACGGGGGGAACGTGCTACTTCGAGGGTATGAATCGGCAAGGTATTGAATGTGACATTACACCGTATAATTAAGGGGCGAAACAACTAAAGCGGTTCTGACACGAGCCCCGATTCACTTGGGGGTTTCGAATCAAGCTTGCACGTAGTTCCTCCCTCGTGTCAACCTTTCCAAAAGTCGATAACTACACACTCGGGATGCCCGGTTTTTTTAACGAAACGTCCGAGATACTCGACAAGTGGAATTTCAAGTCGTTTCTTAAATTACGCATCTGCAAATTTTTGTAGAAAAATTTCGAGGAAAGAAACAAAAAGAAAAATATAACGAAACGCGACAAAAGTTTCCAAAGAATAAAGTGCGGCGGCGATATTTCCAAGCGCAAAAAAATAATTTACAAAGATTTGCAACAACTTTGGAATATGTACAGATGTAGTGAAAAAACTTGAAACGCTTATCTCGGAAGCGTTGATCCGAGTTCCGAGCGAGACTTTGTCTCACGGTCTGATGGTGCTTTCTAAAGTTACTTATTATCCCTCCTCGAGGTCTTCGCCAATATTTAATTTAATCTTTTACTTGATTTTTCCTAATTTCAAACGCTTACGATAAAAATTTTCAACAGTGGAAACGTGACTGCACACATGCATGAAGAATTAACGAGAAATCTCACGGTAAATTTAAGCATCGCGTACGACGTTTACTCTGTACATATAAATTCGATACATTCTTTTTTTCACACACGCTTTAGTTCGTTCAAATTATTATTCAGCTTATTTTATCGTGGTTTAAAAAAGAAAAAAAAAAAATTGAAATCGCTGATCGTTAACGCAGGAGTTTTTCTTTTTTTTTCTGTACAATCTCTTCGTTCCCGTTTCTGATTCATAAGCAATATCGTTTCTTTTTTGTTTCACCATTTGTTGCGGATCGAGTCGATGCAGACGATATATTTCACCCTGGCGGAAATAATTTGCCAACTTATTTTCTATGTTTGTTGAAGGATTGATAGTTTTGCTTTCGCTTTCCTTCGATATACTCGAGGTACGTCTCGTCGCTCGATTTTTTCGTTATCCTATTATCACGCTCCGTTCTTTTTACGCCATCGAATTGTTGATTCTTCCTCATTTACACATTTTTCTCGGACTATTTAATTTCAAAACTCAAACTGACCACATACTGTATGAAATAAACGTGAATTCTATACATAGAAAAATTAACTATCAGCTATGCGAATCCTCATCGTTAAATTGCTAACACCATTTTTAATCTCTTATTGTTAATTCTTTCGTTCATTCCCCATTTCTCAATTTGCCTCGTCCCTGGTTTTGCAATCGAAGACGTAGAATCACACGCACACCGTGCATACGTTTCGCAATGAAACGGACAGACCGTTTCATCCCTCGAATTTCTCGGGCATTTCCTTAGCGTCGAACATTCAGATCCTACCGAGACTCGCTCCTCTCGTTCTCCTGGCACGAATTTGTACCACTGTTGGCACAACGGCGCAGTAATACTTATCGAGAGCCACCATGCGTATAAAGGCAAAACTTGGCACCAACTCCAGGGCTATTCCAGTAGCTGTACCTCCACCCGCTGCAGCCCCGTTATAGCCTTTATTTGTTTCGGAAATTTCGACTTTTTACAGACGCCTATGCATATTTCTACCACAGGCAGCGTCGCCTTTCCCATCACTTAAAAATTTCTAGCACTGAATTTTCACTCAATCGAATCGAAAGAATTACACCCGACGGTCCTTGAGCGATTTTGGAAAAGCGACAGGCTCGATCTTCTCGTTGAAATGTGCCGGTGCCTGGTATCCAAGTATTTATTTATTTTTTTTGTTTCGCTCTGCAGACTTTTTAATCGTCGCGTAAAGGTACCAAAATCAATCAGTGCCGCGGGTATTACCGGATGTAATTTGTGTCATGCGTCATCGGGCTTTCCAAGTTATACGCGAAACCAATTTCGGTGGGATTATCTTGCGTAGGCGAGTGCCGCGCGTCCGCGTTTCCAGAAACGAGCTAGTTAACTTAACAGGCTGGCTATACTCCAGCTTTGTCTGAACGCTTATACGGGATTCTCTTCGGTAAGCATGACGCGGGGGGTTAAAGGGTTGTCCATCCTTGCCAGGACGGTTTAACTTCCGTACAGCTACAGGTACTAAAACGCTCGATATCCTGTCGGGGGAATTATTTTCGTACAAAGATACGATACAGCGATTAGGGAAGGAAATTTGACTTTTCATTCCTGAAATCGCAGCGGAAGCTCAAGTTGTACGGTTACAGTTATAATGTTAAGACTGCGAGATTTTGAAAAGATGGATTATTATTACAATGTCGTTATTCATTTTTCTACTTTTTATTTTTTTCAAACTTGATAGTAAACGATAATATTTCCGTTACTAAAATTGTTGAGCGAAATTCCATTGGGCCAAGTTGCTTTTGGAAGAGGCGTAGAAACTGAAAAAAAAAAAAGAAAAGAAAATGAAACAGAAAAAACGTGTTCGATGTTCCCTGAAGCGAAGGTGACGGAGAATTATATCCTTAATGTATGCCACGACATTTGGCGATTATCGCTCGTGTACCGTATCGGCATTATTACAGGCACGAGGATCATGTGAAATTGATAGACCCTTGCAAGATGGTCCGTTTGTGCAGCCGAGCGAAGTGAGTGGATCCATATATTCCCTCGTATTCCTGAACTCATTCCAGTTTGTTTCTCGGGGAGGAAGACACTATTAGACCGGTTCAGTTTATTCTTGGCCGATTCTCGAGCCACGTTTCGACGGATCGTCGAAGCGAGGAAACGTATCCGTGTTTGATATTCGTGTAGATACGATGCGGGGAAACCCTGATGTGCACGTGTATGGGAAAGAGAATTTTTTCTTCGTACATATTTCTTGCCCTCGCAGGATATACAAATCGGCGAACTTATTCCGCCGGCACGTTTTACGACTGCTATTCATATATTTCACCTGAAAGCTCGGATCAACTTTTAGGCATATCTCGTCGCCGCGGCTGACACATTTCAAACGGGAGATGGGAGAAAGAATTAAATTAAAAAATAAAATATTTAGAAACAAATACGAAATTGTGTGGGTACAAAATGTACACGCGTTAAGAAATGGTTGAAATAAATTTTTGTCGCGGTGTAAGCTGCGGACGAATTGCTTTCTTTTAACATCTTTTTTTAACTCGAATATCAGGGTGGCCATACACTTGGAAAACCTGGAATTGTTAGGGGATGTTTAATTTGGTGATGGAAAAAAATGAAAATATCAATTTTCTATCGTGGGAATTAGAAATGATTTTTCGAGGCATCGAGTTCACCTCTTCTCGTTGAGAAAACAAATTGGCTTGAACTGACTCTTTGATAGATTATACTTCTTTTCAATTCGAATCGAATTTCGACACGAATATAGAGTTTATAAACCGAACGATTTAGGTTTCAGTAACTTACTGGATCTGGAAAAATGTCAGTGAAAACTAGGTTTTAGGTTCTGGAAAACCTGGAAATTTCTTGTAATTTTTACATATCCTGGATTTTACTATAATTCATTGATTTATTATTTTCATCTGTGGACTAATTAATATCAGGAATATCAGATCAATATCACTATGTACGGTTGGTTAATATACTTCTGCGCGATTCAAATACACGAGGGTAGGGAAAAAAAATTCATCTCCATTTTGAGTAATTGCAGGACTAATTACGCGAGTTTTTACAGCTATAATAATCGAATTATCGAGAACACTGCAGGTGAGCAGGTGCGGAATGCACATAATTTTTTAATTGATTCTCGACCCGCGGGCGTTAATTGATTGCGATTTTCAACCTGCAGAGACGGGCTTTCGAGGTATTATACAGGAAATTGTAAGGGGAGGTTCACTGTGCAGCGTTTTAATTAAGACACCAACAATGCAGGGTGAAGAAATTTTTCTCCGGTTAATGGAAATATCGGAAAATTTTATACCTTGTGTACATATATAGTAAATGCTGCGGGTAAACGTGCAGATCTACCGAGGGTTTCACCCCGTGTGTTATACATAAAAATAGCCGCCTTCGCTGAACTGCAATATTGTGAAATAATAGTAATAACAATAATATTTACCTACGTTTCGTATTCGGAAAAAGAAATTTGGTCGTAATAAACAAAACGCGTTGCAGAGTATTTTACCACTTCGACAAAAATTTTTCTTGCCTTGCGATATAACATATTATTTAATAGCGATAATCTATCGGTAACTCTCATGGTTTCGTAAGTTTTACTAATATTTATCCACCGAATAGATTTAGTGAACTGTACGAAGCAATTTAGATGAATCTGCCAGAGGGTATTCGATATCTTGACGATATCACGAAAAAACTGTTATCTCATTAAATCGATGAAATTAAAATCGAGATTTCGTATTAATAAGTATATTTTATTGAATAAAAATTTTTCACGATTCTTAAACAATCGTTTTTCATCAACTTTGGTATTTACAAGAAAATATTGCGTTCCCGCGACAAAATTTTCTACATAATGCGTCTAGAAATTGATTTCTTTAAAAAAGCATAAAGTTTTTTCTGTGTCCAGTCTCATGTGTTTTCTTAATCTCTCACACTTTTGTCACTTTCCGTGATACGGGCGTAAAAATTAAATTCCTGTTGCTTTTTTTTTATTTTTTCTTTTCTATTTAACACGGAATTCAAACGGTTTTAACGTGTTTCGGAATTATTCTGTTTCAGTCGGTGCGATGTACGTCTGCATGCTGTACGCGATGTTGTTCCTAAAGTTGTGGTCCTACGTTCAAGTGAACATGTGGTGCCGAACTAGCAGAAGAAGAAACGTCAACCCGCAGGGGAGAATGCGAAGGCAATCGCTTTCGTACAACAATCTTCAGGGTAAGCGTAGAACAATATAGGCGTCCTTTGCTTAAACTGTGTGCGTATTACGTACATAATAAATCCGCACAATTTCTTGGCTTTAATTAATTATACAATAACGTGCGTTGAAACTTGGAGGAATTTGTCGTCCGCATCTCGGATCTGGCAAAGGTTTCATTCCACGACAGCCTAAGTATCGTCGAGGGGTAAGATTTTTACGTAGAGGCGAGAGAAATTTTCACAAGGAATTCAACGAGTTGTCGAAAAATTTCAGAGAATTTCCCTCGATCGCGTCTTTGGATTTTGAACCGACTGTTTTACGACGCTCGCCAGGAAATAACTGTCGAAATTTTTTTATTCGACACCCTTAAAGTGTGTATCTTAATCTTATTTAGGTATTATGAAGGTAAGCGAATTGAAATAGTATTCTTTCATCATAAAAAAAAATACAAGAATTCAACAAATGTGGTTTAAAACGTTCGATTTTTGTGACAAGTCTTCTCACGCAAATCGAAAGCTGTAATAAATTTCATTTAACTTTGAAGAATCTTAGCTGATTTTGTTCGGAAATAATTTTCTACAAATCGCATATGCGCCAGATTTCGGTTGATGGTTTTCGTTTCAATGCTTTTTCGACCGGATCAGTTGACGCCTGTACCTTTAAAACTGATTGCCCAAGAATTCGAGGTGCTGTAGAGTAAAACCACCGATTTATTGGAAGATTTTAGATGTATTTATAATCCGATAGTTGCATGGAGTCGTAAATTGTTTGCGTGCGTATAAACCTGTACCCACACGCATATGTATACCTAGCCTGGGTATAATGCTCGATCAGAACTCATCACTTCACGAGTCGCGCTTTGATTGGGCCGAACCATTGCCTCTCGGGGTTAAAATTGCCCGTGAAATTACACGTTTTCATAATTCGGGTTCGCCCTTCCGTTTGTAAACGACCACCACCATCGCAACCCTAAACTCCCATAGAGTTTTGATCACGTTATTGACAGGGGGAGGAAGGGGGCAACTGTATTATATAGCTGTATAAAACATTCTACGGACGATGGGATAGAGAGAGAGAGAGAGAGAGAGAGAGAGAGAGAGAGAGAGAGAGAGAGAGTATATGTAGTTAAGAAAATTCATCAGCGTCGAATGCCTCTTCGTCACGCGAGGTCAATGTAGTTTTCTCGTTGTTATAACACAAGAACTCGACCGTCTCTTCCAAGACACGAGAGGACTGAGCGGAAGGAGAGCGAGAGAGAAAGAGAGAGAGAGAGAGAGAGAGGCCGCCGAAATTGCGCAACGATAATTTTACCCTAATAAAGAAAATTCATGTCCTCAAAGAACTGAACAGCTCGGGTATAAGAAAGGAAGGTAAAGAATATAAAATAACCGTATATTTGTTTCTTCGCTACGTGTAGGTGTATCAGGTGAAATTTGATTTCTTCTTTTTTTTTCTTCCTTTCCCTTCTCAAGCAAATCTTCGTTTTTATATTAAACTGGAGACTTGTACGTTATCGTTTACGATACTTTCAAATTGCTTATTTACTGTCTTTATTCGGACGATCGTATACTACATTATTGAACAATCGAAATGTGAGTAGGTACGATTTCAATTTGTTGTGTACAGGACATTTTTATGTTATATGTAGATGTAACGCGTATGAATTAGTTGTTTACTTTGTCGCGTAAATATCGAGATGCGAAGATTTTGTTATCGCGCAGTTACGAGATCGAAATAATCGATAGTGAAAAATCTTACCGAATTCGGAATATTTGGAGAGAACGTCTGCCGATAGTGATTGTTGAAATCGATCCGACACAACGTTTCGGTGTTTTCTTGTTTCTTCTTATTCTTCTGCTCTTCTTATACTTCACCGTTTTCTTTTCTTTTCTTTTCTTTTCTTTTCTTTTCAATCAACCTCCGTTGCCCGAAGTAATTTCAGGTTTGTCGAACGTGGTCTTGAGGACATGTTGAAAGATTTTTATCTCTTCTCACCGTTCCCCAAACTCCTCCAACTTCACACGATATAACCCGCAGGACTCGGTCTCTATTTCCCGTAACGACCCCAATGAGGAAGCGCAATGAATCCAACAAATTAACTCTCGCAGCGTGAACAGGGAAACTCTGATACCTATGATACCTACTTCCTCGGCAATTCTCCTCCACACCGCAGAATCTTCCGCAATTTTCACCTGTGGGCTGTTTTGAACTATATAGACAAATCGTAACACGTACGCGTATCGATTGTCGGTAGCTCGCAACTTCGCCAACTCTCCTTCCATCCACCCTTTCTCCTTTTTATATCTTCCCGAACTCCTAATTTCTTATCCTTCGTACTTCGTCTTTGATCCTTCCTCTGGTCGCAGCTTGGCGGAGGAATTTTTCTCCAAACTTTTGCTGGAAATTAAGGTATCGGAATTTATAGAAGAGATTCCTTAATGTTTTTCCTTCTTTTTTTTTTTTAAACTCATATATCGACGAAATTTTCAAGGCGTATACTTTTTTCCCGTCAGTATGAATAAAATTCGGCAAAAAAAAAAGAAAAAAAAAAAAAATCGCTTCCTGCAAAGTGTAACGATCCCTTCCGAATTCAAGGCCCAGGAACTAGAGTATAATTCAGGCTTCGGCGCGTTAGTTATTCAGCAAGCTTTCCGGTATGTATAAACATGTGTATCACATACGAGAGACGAGTTACGTACCCGAACCTGTGTAAGTGTGGATGTATGTCAGCTGCGTATGCCGAAGGCGTAATCAAACGTTATTACGGCAGAATGATCATCAAAGACAATTCCTAGTGTTCCGTGAGCAATTTTGAGCACCTTCCATAATTGCTCCTCGACACGCGGCCTGCCATTTGCACGCCTTGCCCTATACATAAGTATATTAGTATATACGTATAATAAGCGCGCGCATTTCACGCGGAAAATTCGACTCTCACGTATATATCTATATACGTATATATTAGGTATATATATATGTGTGCATGTACGTAAACGCGACGTGTAGGCACACAGGGTTTGTATAATCAAGACTTGATGATCTACCGACTGCCTCGAATAACCCGCAACTCTGATCGTCGGTATGATTGACGCGTTATAATTATTATGACATTATTATTATTATACATATAATAACGCGTCGTGATTTTGACTCCGACTCGCTGCAGAGCTTTGCCTGATTGTCAGTGAAAATCGTCCCCATTGAAGCTGTGATTGCGTTTCGGGTTATTAAACGTATATCGCAGGGATTTAGTGCGATGGCTCTTTACTAACAAAAAGAAAAAAAAAAAAAACTATATTTTCTCTGAAACCAATAATCTTAATGCCGTTCCCGTTGGTATACAAGAGCTTTGCTACTTGAGAAAGTTTGCGTTCAGAATTCACGAAAACATCGTATCCTCGTCGAAATCTCGTAGAAAATTATTTCTTAAATTAATAAACCCGATCTCATGCATGAATGTGGTAAAAAGTACTGACCCGGGAAACGGTGACAATTAAAACGCGAATTCTCGAATAGGAATAAGTCAGCTGTACGCGTACAACCTATAACAATGGAATATAGGAGATGAGGAGAAGAGGCATCGGAGGACGAGATCTGAATACAAAAGTAGGAGTAAGAGGAGAGCTCTCTGCGAGGTGAAAAAACAAACAACAAAGAAACGAAACAAGAAAGCAAGAAAAAAAAACAAAAAATGAAAGGCCGGAGATAGAGAGGGAGAAAAGAGGGAAAAGAATCGGGAAAGAATAGACTGGAATTTCATTTGGGGCGAATTCTTCGCGCTTATTACACGGCAGGCGTCCATTGTTGCACTGACGGCTTTCCACTGGTGTTTCTGTGCCGTCGTCGGTGTCCCTCTTGCCTCCTTTCCGATTCTCCGCGATTTCACCTCCCTCTTTCCCTCCCCCGCGAGCCTTAGATTTTCGATAACAGGATGTAGCGCGTGAGTTGCGATAGTCGGGCGTGGATATAGACCGGGTTCATCTCTTGCTACGGCTTATTTGAATTCCAGATTGGATCATCTATCGGATTTGGATAATTGAAGGAATTCTATCAGTTTCTCACTCCTGTACGTCCGTGCCCGTCTGCCACGGATCAGTTACGAATGCAGATTTCACGCTGCAGCAGTCGGACGCTTTTGCTATCATCAGCGATTCTCCGGTAAAGCGTCACTTTAAATCTAGAACCATCGACGAGTTCTCTACTCATTTCCCTGGCTTCGACTTACCCTACGCAAACATTGGCCGAACAACGAAATATGCCTGCCAATGTAAACGGTAATCAGACCCGCTTGCCGTTAATTATCGCCCACCGAGTTATTACGAGCTTGTACCGTTTTTTACTTTTTTTCTTTCTTCTAATTTTTAGTGTCCGGAAATTAATCAAAACTGCGTGTAAAATTTTCTCCGCGAGATGGTCTGTCTGCTGCTTCTTCGCAAAATTTTTTCCACTTTCAATAATTTCTTTTTCAACTTCCCGTTTCGCTTATTCGAATTTTGGTGGAAATACGAATCCAAGGTTAAAATTCCAAAGTTTATAATCCTGGATCCATTTCAGTGGTTCAAATTAAAAAAAAAAAATCGTAATATTATTATGCAATATGGTATCCAAGAGCTTTTGAATCGTCAATCACGAATTTGAATTGGATAACGATATTTTGTTTTTCCCTGAACTTGGAATCGGCAGTGTGAAAAAGAGAAGTTCGAGGGCTTTCTCGCTGTCGGCATAAAGCCACTTGTTTTCTTATTATTTCGGTTTTGGTACATCAGCGAAAAAGAAAATAATCGAAATTGGACAAGGTTTTTCACGCAGTGACGTGAAAATTCTACGTCAAATTCCTGTTAATTTGACTTTGGCAACTTTTTTAATTCGAATAAATTATCGGAGTTTTGAAGCGAATTCTTCATGAAAGTCACTTTAACTACATGTAATGTTGAATTTACAAATTAGCAGCGCTGCGGAATTCGCGACTCTTGTTCGGAGTTAATTTAAGACTGATTATATCCGTCGGCAAAGTAATGGAATAATTTTGAAGGAATAAATTTGGTTTCTCGTTCTCGGGGATTACTCAATTTCTCCGTTACATTATCTTGCTTAACATGCACACAGAAATTTTTCGGGGTTCGTGGAAAAAGAGGCCATTCACTCAAGCAATCACGGTGTCCGTGTGATTCGAATTAATTTCGCAATCTCCGAATTCACGCTGAAATCAATAATATTGAAATAAAATTCTGTATTAATAATTAAGACTATTGTTCATTTACGGTAGAAGCAACTCGCCCCGATAATTCAACGCTGGTTCTAATTCAAAGTTCCTAAACACGATTTACCTGAAATGAACGCTGAATTTTCCTTTCTTGGTTAAGCTCGTATTGAGAGGAAATGAGCTCCTGTAATCAAAGGGTGGCACTTACCTTTTCTTGATAAAGTATTTGCTGATATAATCTTGGTAAAACAATGGACGATAATTAAGGGCTCGGTATTTAATTCGAATTAAACATAAAGACGGAAGATTTATTTAAAATAAATGGGTTGGAACACAGTAACAAAAGTTAATTCGGAATATAATATATGCTTAGAAATAGAAGTCAAACGTAGTTATTTTAAAATGCGTCAATTGGCAAAAGACAAGGTCGGTCGTTGTCAATATGAAGTGATTTCATTTGTGCACTTTGAGTTTTCAATTAAGAAATGCCTAACTAAGAAATCAAGATTTAAAACTTTTTATCCAACGACAAGTAATCATGAAATATACATTGTAACCGCGGTGTTACTTTTTTCTCACAATCAGTAAAACACCCCTTGGCATGAAAATTGCGCAAGCGTCTTTCCCAAGATTCGGTAAGAATACGTAATTACTTGTCGAACAAACTCCCTGATATATCCGATGGCGGAGGTGAAAAAAAAGATGCGAAACGACGTACGAAGTTGGAAGACCCAACTCGTAAAGTATCGCGCTTAATTTTCGCCATTACAATGCAATGCGCGGGTGGAAATTGTCAGATGTAATTTCTTGTTTCGCTACTTTTAACGCCGCTTTGCAGGGAACCGAGGAAACTAGGACGGCGTTGACTTTCACGTGAATCGGGACGTCGAATAGAGATTCCTGATCCCGTAGAGAGGCGAGGGACTCCCGGTTGCCTCTTCGCCGTCTTGAGGCTGCAGGCAGAATTGAATGGGGCCAAATAGCCTGGGAAAGGAAGCGCAGTTGCAGTTTACCCAAGTTCTTCGATACAGAATCGCGTATTTTTCATCCCGTTTTTATTCCCATCCTATTTAAACACGTTATCAATGAAACTATACCTTTGAGTGGCTTTTCGCAGAGCGTATTTTCCTCTAAGCACGTTCCGCGAGTCGTTGCAAAATCACTCCGGTGCCAATTGCGCTTGTGTCGAAGAGAGAAAAGGAAAAAAAAAATAAAGAAAAAAATACAATAAAAAACATGGTTCCTTTGAACGAGCTTAAATTCGCGGCTGAAAACCCTGCAAGGGTAAAACCCTACGGAAATGATGGAAAGTGAATTGAGTGCAGTACCGAGCGTTGCCGTTGCGGGTGAAAAGAAGTTCACACAGTGTAACCCCCGTTGCCGCGTGCTTTCTCGGGATGCAACTGCAACACGGTGAAACTTTTTTAGTTTCCTAAGCTTATTTCTCTCTTGCGCATAAAGTAGCGGTGGTGATGGGGAGGGGAGGGGGGATGCTCCGCGGTAGTCCGGGAATATAAAGGGTAGACGGTACGAAAAAGTGCGTGAACATCTGCATCATGCATGTGTGTACACTCATGGGAGAGAGGCGCACGCCGGGAAGCTTTCTGCTCTTCGTCTGTGTCTTACTTACACACGTATGTTGCATGCACGTACACGGAATTTCTCTCGGCGGGTAAAAAGTAGAGCACTTTGATTCTCTATGGGTATAATTTATTCTCACGTCTCGTACCTTTCTTTTAACCTATTCCCGTACCGTGTGAAAGGGTGGAAAATTGTGCAGGCGAGAGACGCTCGTTTTTTTTACACCTCAAAAGTCACTGACTGCCAATGCAGCTCTTTACTTACGCCGAGCGTGTAATAGCAGGGATTGGGCAACAAGTGAGGAGGAGGCGTGTGAAGCGAATTGGCTAAATGAAAAGAGGGAAACATCGCGTCGTCGATTATTCTTCGTGCTCGAAAGATCGCTCGGAACGTTTTTCAGACCTTTGGAGCGATTCTGCTGCTGCTGCTGCTGCTGCCACCGTTTCGGACTGAAAGGCGGACTTTGTTTTGTTGTTTCGTTAACGAAATTGAAAGAGCCTCTTTACCCAACTATTTCTACGCCTCTATGCAGCACGGAGCTAGAGAAAATTTCCTTTCCCCGGGAAGCGTTTGAGACTAAAATTCGCTTGATCTTTCACCGTTTACTTTTACAACGTCCCTCTCATATTGCAGGTTACGTGTTTCCTTTGCAGCGCAGTTTTCAAGCATCCTGCAAATGCTTACACACTTGATTTTCATCTCCTCGTTTAATTTTCTTCTTCTCCGATATCTCGAAAAATAACAACAAGATGAAGAATAATAACCTAACAACAACGCTGTCAAGCGCGAATTTAATTCCTGTGCTTTTGAAATTGCGCGAGACACCTTGAAGGTGGAGAAAATTTTTATCGGATGAACGGATCCGGCGTCTTAGTTGCGGTGGGATTCAGTGTGAATAGATAGAATTATACATGGGCTAGAAACCGCGGCATATTCTGCAGTCGGAGAAAGTCTTAATTGAACGATGTTTTTTTCTTTTTTTCGCCGCTGCAGCCACCAAAGCAAAGCAGAACGCAAAGTTGCCGAAGGATAATGGGGATGAAACCAACGGCAGTACCGAGCTCGTTCAGTATCCGGACAACTTGAATTTGGCCGACGTCTACTACTACATTCTTGCACCGACTCTCTGCTACGAATTGAATTTTCCCAGAACGCAACGGATCCGCAAACGGTAAGAACAGTTTTCACAGATTCATCGTGATATACGTCCGAAGCGGACAACAAACAAACAGAAGCGTTAAAGGTTATCGAAGTAAATTTTAGTAAAAATTTACGATTGAACGCAAACAAATCTCGAGTCTCGTTCTCGGGTGTTTCGGGATAGTGGCTACATTAGGCGGGTGTACGTTCAATTTCCATCGCGAGAGGAAATCATGATGGAGAGACAATTTGATCGGGCATGTAATACCCTCAGCGTCAAGGGGCCGCCGAAAGATTGGCGTTTATCACATTCTCGCGGCCTTGACGGTGAACAACGCGAAGCGTCGCGACGCTAATCGTCGACGAAGGCAATTTATTCGCCGGTGGTGCCCGCTCGATAATTCAATAATAACGTAGAAAAAAAAAAAAGCACTCATCAACCCGGACAGCGAAACGCCTCTGGTTTCTCGAGATCGGTGCTTCGCCAAACTGGTCTACCAACCCGGCACGAGGCTGTAGTTTCTTTTTAACGCCGGGGATCTCGTGTATAAACTTTTACCAACTCTCAACTCTTAAGAGGGAAATAGTCGTAAAGTTAGATATTCAAGTGGCCGATTCTATCGAGGATAAAACAACTTTGGTTCAACTAACTTGTAAACTTTGATATCCCACCTACGTTTCGTTTATCGCGTCGGACAAAACTACACCGCTTTATACGTTGCACGCTGTGGTCTTAACGATTTACAAAGGCTCGAATCAGCCTCACCTCGTTTTATAAACTTCATTTTTACAATCTTCTTCTCATCCCGTCCGATCAAAAGGTGAAACGCACGATTATGGTACGATTCAGTTCGGATTTTCACGTTGCGAAATCAGTCGAGTATTCGATCATTTTTTCACTCTACACGTAACGCTTTCGATTTCAGTTTCCTCATCAAACGCATATTGGAGGTGGTCGTCGGATGCCAAGTGGTGATGTCGTTGTTTCAGCAGTGGATGATCCCGTCGGTGAAAAATTCATTGATCCCGTTCAGCGTGAGTATTTTATCAACTTATACCGGTAACATAGATCATATTTCGTTCATGGAAGCGGACGAAAATTCTCTTCCCGACAAACGAGTCCGACACCACACGTCGTATCGAGTGTATAACCGTGACGAAAATATACGTATACGCTTAAGATATAAATCTTAATTTGACAAGTCTAAAATAAGTTATACGGTTGATTGTTGTACGCGAAGATCTTTGCAATGTATAGACAATCGCGAAAGATGAAAAATAGCTCTTCGAAATACTGGATAGCGGATAGCGGATAGCTTGGGTATACACATGGTTTTTTTTTTCCCCGTTATTTTTCACTTCTACAACAGGGAAAAGAAGGGAAAAAAGCTCTTCAATCTTGACTAGAGCGCATAGAACACTCGCTTTATCATTATGTTTTTTTTTTTTTTTTTTATTCTTCTTCTTTTATTTTATTTTTCTCTTTCTCTTTCACCTGCCACTTTACTTTTGTTTCTTACTCCCATACCTGATCAATGTCTTGTCTTGTCGATTGCTCGTCAAACAACTTCACCCGCTTCTTTGTTCCCCGTATCTACAAGCTGGGCACAGTGTTCGGCGTATAATACGTGTGATCAGTGACGTACAACATCGGGGTTCCGTTCGGGGTAATATTTTCACGCTGTCGATAACGTTTTATCACTGCAGCTGGTATGACGGTTGAATTTTCACCCGAGTGAACGGCGGCGGCTAAAATGTTTATCAAGAAACACGTATGTGCGCGTATATTTGGCACGAAGAAAATAAAGCTTTCTTTTTTCTCGCGGAAATTTCTACACGGAAACGATCACTTCGTCGAATATCTATTCCGATACACCGCGTTACTGTCTTGAATTAATCTGTTTTTCTTCTCTCGCTTGTATTGTACGAAGAAGGGGTGAAAAAGGTTTTATCCTTCAAACCTGATCCTCCTTCTCCTCCTCCTCCTCCTCCTCCTCCTCCTCCTCCTCCCCCCGTGCACCCGGGTATTACATACGTCACTGATCATAGGCAGCTTCTCGCGCTTTTTCATTGTCGACAATTCTCGCGACCCAGATTCTTCCTCTTCGTCAGCTCTTCCCTAAATCTCAACCGACACTCTTTCCCCCGTCATAGTTTCGCCGGTCAATAATACATCCCCCGTTAACGAAGAGTCCAACTTATACTCACCGATGTATCTCTACGCGACATGCTTGATTACACGGTTTGAATGATTAATCAATTCGGACAGTTGTTTGCTTACAGTTTCTATAATGAATAACGAACAGACCGTCGCGATTGCTGTTTTCCGTTCGATATCGATCGATTGTATCGATATTTCAACGGCTTTTTACTCGTTGTCAGTACCTAATACACTTATTGCAGTGAAATTTCTTGTACTCGTTGTCAGGCATATTATCTTGTCAGGAACGATGCTTGTCCAGAGCTTTCGGATCAGCTTTTTACAACTATGGTCGAACTCTATTCACGGATGACAAAATACGAGCCGTCTATAAACCATCCGCGTTGCCTGGAACCTGCAGCGGTTTTGCGGCCTAGCTCTAACAACTGCAAAGCTATCAGGAAGCTCCTGTAACGGGAATACCCGCGATACAGAGCCGGGCAAAGGGATATGCTCTGTGAACAACAAACTATCAACTATCAACTCACCACCGCACGGGTTCGGGTTGTATATCCTCCTACCCCTTCATTGTCCATTTAGACACCCATTATCTCAAGATTGATTGCCTCTATTTGAGAAATCCAATTAGCGTCTGATGCGGTCTCCTCTTCCCCTCCTCTATAACGCTGTGCGGGGACTTCCTCCTCCTCCTCCTCCTCCTCCTCCTCCTTCTCCTCCTCCACCCGGGGAATCAATCTTATAATAACAAACTCTTGAAGCGATTTTTATTATGCGGTTATAAGCGATATCTTCCTCGGTATTGCCAACCTCCTTTTCGTGACTCGTTGAAAATATTTGAGGAGGTAAATTAGCGCGTAAATATTCGCTCGTCGAGGAGTTTGATTGTTTCGAAAAATCCTTCGCGTTGAATTTCACTCGAAAACGGAAACGCGCGAGTTTTCTCATTTTCTCACACTTTCTTCTCGTGTTTTTTCTCTACACACAGGTATACGAGCTCGAACTTGTGAAATTTCCTCGTGTGTATGTATGTCTCTGGGTGTTTATAATGTAAGCTCCAGGTATGAGGTACAACACGGGGGTTTTGTCTCTTCGAATAAAGCTGCACAGCGACACAACGAGCCAATGTATTTTAAAGCTTTCGGCTTCGGGGTACACGAGGAAAACGGGGAAAGCGGAGCTAATGGAAAGCTTTCAGGAAAGATTTCTGGCGTCGTCCTACCACCGTGGGATCCGGAACAACCCTTTAATTATTTACGTTACCACTTGAAACGTAGTGCATTCACTCGGGCGGCGCTGCCGGATTCAGATAGATTACCGGAGCTTACTCGCCAGACGTATATACTTGTATATACGCGCACACGTACATATAAACCTGTGTATATTTCATTTCAGCTGATCGGGGAGTGATCCGGGAGCTTGCAGCTTTGGAAAATGGCATTACTCGCTGTTCTTGAACAAATGGAAATCGTCCAGTTCGTCGATTCCCGCGTCATTCGTGCTTGAGAAATTTCCTGGGAACAGATCAGTTCAACAGGTCCCGGTTAAACGGGAAATTCCGCATTAGTTTCAGACGTCGCTGTGAATTTTCTTTTCTCGTATTATACGGAAAAACATACGAACGTCAATCTGAATTTGGCTTAGCTGCGTGTCTATTAACTTCTCTAAATTTCCCGGTGGCAACAATATCGCAGTTTAATAATTTCATTCCAGTTCTTGCATATTGTTCTCTTTCGCATTTATTAAATTGTGTCTCTGTTGTACGTGTGAGCCGCCATAATATACAAACGTACGTATATACGCCTTCGTACGTATGTAGATGTATGTATTAAATACGTCCGCGCGGGATTTCATTTTATTGCGAGTTGGCGAAACGTGTCGGAGAGATATTAAACTCCTCCTAAGAATGAAATTTTATGCGTCACCTTCTTTAGGTGACTTACATTAATTCCGTCCATCCAACAGCTCCGTGCATAGCGGCTTCTCGTATTGTACAGATGTATGTAATACCGATACATACGTGCAACTTTTATTGCGATTCCCTTGTCATGTTCATCTCGGGAGTTTACGCAAATTTCTACCTACTAAATGCTTCGGTATAATAAAGGCGTCTCATACGCGTACAAACGCATACAAGTACATATATTTTATACGTATAAAAACGTGATGTGAAGATGGAGAAATTTTTGCTTGAAAAGCGTCCCTTTCGTCGTAGGGAAGACGCGGAAGTTAATTTCAATATTCGTACGGTACGGTGAGTTTTGTCGTTTGACTTTAACACGTGAAACTTTCGTCGTGTAAACCGGCATTACTAAACAAAGCTTTCGTGAATTTACACGCGTCAAGCGCGAGGAGACTCGGCGCGAAGATACTCAAGGGTAAAGATTTCAATTCATCAGAATTTTATCGAGCAGAGTGCATTCCCGCGTTTTCACTCCCGTAAATACATAAATTAGGCTTATTAATCTTCGTTACTTTTATTTTTTGTTACCTACCTGTCGGGGGATTTGAAGATTTGCATTAATTTAACCAAGCCGGTAACCAGCTGGGTGGCTGTCAGGGAAAAGTAAGTTGCGGTGCAGGGTTGTATATTTATTATATATATATATATAACCTGCCTGTTTCGAGGAGAGAACGCGAGGCTTCCGCGCCATCGGGAAAGAAGAAGCTGGTACGGTTAAATAAATAGAATGAAAAGCACTTAGGAGAAGCCTTAACCATTTACTCGGGAGGTTTGTTGGCCGGGTATAGAAATTCGGTGACTTGACACGCCGAAGAAATAGATCGGGAGTAAAGAATTGTCATGCTGCTTTTGCTTCTGCTGCTGCTGCTGCAGCTGTCGCTGTGTATCTCGTAATTTTTGTTTTTTTTTTTTTTTTTTGTATTTTTTCATTTTCAAATCGGCGCAGCTGTGTCGAGAGTTTATACTGCAGGATTCATTGTTTATTTTCCTCATTTAATTATATAATTTTACGAATGAATAATTAGGGGAGTTGAGGAAATTATCAAAGCCCTCGGCAGTAAAGCGCGCGAGGAGAAAGGAGACTCGGAGATAAATTTCTCCGGTTTGTTATACGATTCGTCGCCTCCGCACCTGCGTTTTAAAGGCATTACAACGTTTTCCCTGCAACATCATCCTACCATTTCCCAGCTCGACCCTTGTTTGTTCAATTGTACATCTATCTATACGTATACAATATATATATATATATATATATATATATATGTATATGTGTGTGCGTGGGTGGGTAGTAGGTATATACAATATACTATGTATACGTGTTATCATTTTCAGACTCTGTTGTTTATGTTTCAGAATATGGACGTCGCCAAAGCTTCGGAGCGTCTTCTTAAGCTCGCTGTAAGTATTTGAAATTGTTTCTTCCGCTTGAGCAAATATTTGTTAACTCCTTGTCGTGTTAATTGGATCTGATTCGATTCTTCCCGACAGCGGGAAATCTCGAACCGTTCCAACGAATCTCATACATATACATACGTACTTGGAAACAAACCACCGTGGATCCCCTCTTCTCCTTAACTTGCCAAATTCAACTTTTTACAATTCCATTCTTTCTTACCGTCCTCGCGGATGTTCAATCGATTATAACGCATCGGTTTTCTTCGGTAAAATTTATTCCAAACTCGATTAGCGTACATCCGAATCATCGTCGATCGTCGTCGTCAAATTTACGCACCCAACAAGCAAACCCGGGATACCGACTTTCCGTTTCCTCCCCCATCATCGAAGGGCCGCGTCGATCCCTCGCATCGCATTCCTGACATTACGAGGATGACTCGTCTCGGTCTCTGTCCGAACATTCCTCTCGACGTAGTCGCCAGTTCCGGCCCGCAAAGGGGTTAATAATGTTGCAGCATCGACAAAGGGAAGGGTGAACTTCCTCCCCACATACGAGCCCCCAACTCTATTTTCCCGAGGTCTTTCCTCCAAGCGAGAAACTTCCGTTTCTCTGAGGCTTTTTAATTTTGTTTTCTTACCGATCCTCGTACGTCTGTGTGTAATGCGTATACACGTACATGTATATGTATGTGTGCGTATATATATATATATACATACACATACACGTTGTATACGTACATACCTACCTTGATGCACCTTACACGCCGCTGCACTGCAGCCAGAAGTTATATGAAGCCTTTTCTACTATTTCTTTCTTCCTTTAGCTTCTACTGTTTTATCACCACTATATGATACGGTCCTTGCGACATTACGATTCCGTACTTTACTGTTGTTCAAACTTTTCTTTCTTGCGGTTCACGTACGTATTTACGACCATTGAAACTTACTTCTAACTCCCAAGGAACGGTTTCACATACGTACGAGCATCGAGATACCTATATACAAGAATTCGTTCGCCTCTGGCTCAAATTGTCCCATTGCTTTATCAGTCTTTACTCGTTGTCATTTTGTCGCTGTAAGAGGTTCGTCAATACTGTGTAAGGGATGATTAAAAAAAAAAAAAAGAATCGACGCAGCCGTCGCTCTGTATGCTACCTCTTGTGATTTTCTTACGAAAAGAACAATCGAGTCGTGAATTTTTAAACTCAAATTTTCCACCCTATCCAAGCTGAAAAAGGGTCACGTCAATTTAATCCCCTCTTCGCGACTAAACTCCCCCCCCCCCCCCCCCCCCCCTCACCCTCCCTCCCACCCACCCATCAATTATAAACGGCAATGGCGTCAATTCTTCGAGTTTCAAAAAAAAAAACCAAAAAAAAAAAAAAAAAAACGAGGGAAGGGGGGAAAAATTACTACGGCTCAATTTTCCTTCACAGATTCCAAACCACTTGATGTGGCTGTGCTTTTTCTACTTATCCTTTCATTCCTACCTGAATCTGATGGGTGAGTTGCTGCACTTTGCTGACCGTAATTTTTACGGTGATTGGTGGAACTCGAACAACATCGACACCTTCTGGAGGAGTTGGAATTTACCGGTACATCGATGGGCCGTGCGGTGAGTGGGATCCAGAGATTATTTACGTCGCGGATGGCGGAGGGTGTCGAGTGACAGTGACGAGATGCTAAAATCGGGAGATTTAACGCAAATTTTTGGAAAAAGGAACTGTCTGTTCCGCACTTTTATAACGAGATCCCCGTCACGGCCAACTGTCCTTAGGTCATCATCCGAACCCGTTTCGACGACGATCAGTTTCCTGAATTATTATTATCCATAAGCTGGCTGATGGAATGGAAAATTATGGTTTCATCCTCGTATTTATTTTCGCACAGTTCATGCCTTACGTACTTTCCGTAGACATTTGTACATCCCCGTAGTCGAGATGGGATACAGCAAGACCGTTGCCAGCATCACCGTTTTCTTCATCAGCGCGTTCTTTCACGAATATTTGGTCAGCGTCCCGCTCAAGACGTTCAAGATATGGGCGTTCATGGGGATGATGGGTCAGGTGAGCGATAAAAACCTTCGGGAATTTTCATTTCCAAGGTTCACACGTTGGGACAAATTTTTCTTCAACTCGAAAACGCCGCAATAACACGTGGGATATTTTCAATTTGTCAGATACCTTTGTCGGCGCTTAGCAGGATCGTCGAGGTCCGTTGCGGGGCGAGATGGGGCAACATTATCGTTTGGGCTAGTCTAATAATCGGCCAACCACTCTGTATAATGATGTACTACCACGACTATGTCGTGACACACTTTGGCGAGGCGTTGATCAACGATTACTCGGTCGTCTAGTCCGCGATTTGATAACACGAGGACTCGATCATCGGATTCCACCCTGCCTGCGGCGGACGCATTTTTGTCATTTTGTTGGTTTTTTTTCCCCCGTTTTCTTCTTTTTCACCGAGAAGAAGATAAGGAGAAGGAAAAGGAAAAGGAAATGGAAATGGAACAAAGTTAGGGAACAGGATTGAAGAGCATTTTGGGAGGAAAACGGTTAAGACTGGCTTTTATCTCCTTGAGATCAGTCATCGTCGGCCTTCGAACATGTACAGAATCCAATTGTGGTGTCATCATTACTGTAATTATATCGTGCTTTTTAGAACCGGTGCCTTTTACAAGTAACTAGTCGATTGTTGCTGTCGGAAAACAATCCCACGTATTAATTCGATGTATAGATAAAACGTTGTAATTCCTTCCGAACTTTATTTATAATTATATAGTACAGACTTGAGAGCTCAAAGTTTATAATGAAACGAAAAGACAAAACGTCACAAAAAACTTTTCTACGATTTATCGTTATCGTTTAATTCTTATCGTTTGTTTTTTACTATCTACTTTTTTACACGAATACTTTTTATTTGCAATCAATTTATAACATATCGAAGTTAGGGTGTCTATGATAGATAAATAATGCATTTCGTTGGGAAATAACGATGCGTACAAGCAATATACTTGTGCACGTTACGTTAAAAATTTATATGATTCCTTGAGGGTTCATTTACATATTCGAGTACAAAATATGTCGTGATACGTGATCCGTCATAGTTTTGAAATGTTAATTTTTGTTCTTCATCGCATGATCATCGCATTTTTCATTACTTCACCTTTTTCAATGAACGCGATAGTGGATTTCATTTTCTTGAACTGTCTTCGTGAAGAGAAAAAAAAAGAGAAATGGTCGAAAAGATACTTACGCAAAAGATTTTTTTTTGTACTTTTAGCCATTACATTAGGGAAGAAGAAAAACTTTTACGAAAAAAGTACGGAAGACCGGCCAATTTGAGATAATTGAACGGAATTTGTACTCGTAAAATTTTTACTGTATATTCTGCCAACGCAAATGGTTGCTACAATAACTCTGTGATCATGTTGAATGTAAGAATTGTACGCATATTATTGTACATAATATTACGATATAATTTTTTCCCAGAATCAAAATATAATGCTGTGCCTGTAAGTTAAATATTATTCGTATAATGTAATTCGGAATAATTGAAAAAGCGAAACGACGGGGTAGTCAGATGCTTGAAACACATGTTTGAATATAAATGAAACGGCTATCGTGGTACAAACGTTGTGTAAAATTGAAGAAAATCGACAGTCACGTCCACGTAAGTATAACAATTGCTTTTGATATGATAAATTAGTTTAGAACATCAAAGAAGAAGTATAGAATGTAGAGCCGTGAAAAAGAAAGCGCGAATCTACGTGTACCTAAACGCTCGGGATAATCTGAAAATTTTTAGCATACAGACATTTTTTTCTCACGCTTCAAAATGTGGGAACGAAAAATGACTGAATAACGTTACTACATGTACCTGACTGTGTATCGCAAGATAGATGGTTTCTTAAGCCCTGGAGGTCGTCTGTAAATTACGTGAGGTTATTTTTCAGAATTTTTTTCATCCCTTCTATTCGCTCCGGCAGCCCGTCGTAAAGCCAAGTGAATTTCGCTGTACAGCCTCTTCGTAATTCCTTTCTTTCTCAAGTTTTCATATTTGCAATAAAAGCTGTATTTTGATTTCTCTCCTAGTTCGTTGCGTGTATACATACATGTATATCACACGTAAGACTAAAAAAGTCGATTTTCAAAGACGCGAAAGTTCGGGCTAATTTTCCGAATTTTAATTCATCGATCCGAGACTTTTCGAATTATCTTTCCACGCGCCGAAACTTTCTATCATCGCTATACGTGCACAGAACTATATAACGTATTGCAAATACCTATAAAAAGTGATAAAAAATCAGTCACAGATTCGTCAAAATTTTGTTTTTCTCTATTTTGACTGTTCCACGTGTTTCGACGTCATACATTAAAAAATTCTGTTCAACAGACTTCGCGTTGTCAAAATCCGGCATTCCGAGCCATCCATCATCGACTGTTTCTACATCTTCACCACCACCCTGACTCTCGCCGAACCCCCCCCCCACCCAGAAAAAAAAAAAAAAAAAATTCGCGAAGAAGAGGAAAGAAAGGTTGAAAGAAAGCAAGCGCCTCCGAGACGTTCTCCGATTAGTTTGAAAAAGCAAAAACGATACACTCGAGTAGGTCCCCCCCCTCCTCCATTTTCCCCGATCTTGTTTCCCACCTGAGAACCGAAGCGAACGTAATTTATGGAGCGGCTCTTAGTGTACGGACAGCAGCGACGGCCGAGAGTGGGAAAAGCAACGGTCCAACCCACCCGCCACTGTTGAAAAATTTTCTTCCGTCTTCCCAGCTGACTAAACCGTGTTTGGCACGCTTGCGTCGAATGCGAGAAGGACGCCGACAACCGGCACGAAGCCGGGGGGTGGCAGAGCAGCGAGCCAGCTATAAGTGGCGAGAGCGCCGCTCCGCCTCCGCAGTGAGCGTCGCGACGCCTGACGAGTGCCGTTAGCCGCGATCGCACGATCTTCGATCCCGGGCACGAGGCCTAGAAAATCGGAACGCGCGTGCTGCCCGAAGCGCAGAGATCATCCGTACGAGTGCCGGGGTGAAAGAAATTCGGCGATACAAATTCGTCCGTATAATTTCAATCTCGTGATTTTAAAATACGGACAACGCTCTGCGCGTTCTCGATCGCTCAGAGAATTGCTGTCGTAATTGTTATCGCTGTTGTTGTTGTTATTATTATTATTATTGTCGTTTTAACGAGTAATCGAGATTGTGTTTGATAATATACATACGTAGTTCTGGGTATATACGATTATAAACGTATGAAAACGAAAGAAGAAGAAGAAAGAAGACAAGAAAATAACGAATGTTTCGATACTCGCGCCAAAATTGAGGTGGTGATCCGTTTTCGATACAAGAACTGCTCGCTGATCGACGAACTGCCAGAGTTTCGAAAAAGGTTAGTATGTGTCGGTAATATATTTATCAGCGGATTTTTCATTCGTATTTGAATTGATCCGCGCACGTGCAACGGATGTGTAAGGCGTATGTATGCAGACAAGTGTGTACTTAGCGGCGCTGCATTGCACGCGCGGGGATTCAAGAGTCCTTGCATAGTCGACGGTCTATGACTCGGTGTCGAGTCAACTTCGGGCTAATGAACGTTCACGCTAATTAGCTTCACTTGTGGCTGCAGGCCGACTCGATTATGCAGTCCCTGGAAAACACGTGGCGAATTATCTCTGATCGATATTACAGCCGAGATAATCTCGTCACGTCGCGATTTCGGATTCTGATTGTTTAAAAAGGAAGACGGGCACAGAGTGATTATGAAATACATGAAAGGAAACGAATGGCCATGGTTTTTTTATTTTTTTTTTTTTTTATTTTTTTTATTATCGTGCTTCTTACGCCGATTGCGCGGAAATTATTCAAATCCTTTTTCCTTTCCCTTTGGGTATAATTCAGATAGTACAGAATGAACGGTCGTACCGGAATCGTATCGTTTCGGGTTCGCGTACAGAAATTGAATTTAATTTCAGTGTGTTTTTAAAGCGGGCTTTTCTCCAGTTACGGATTCTCTTTCTTTACGAATCCGTCGAGGTAGACATTATAATCTGTCACGCATCAATCGCGGCACTCGGAAATATTTCCCTCGCGATTTGAATATTCAGCCGAGACTCGGTTACGGATCTTATATCCTTGATCACTACCGTAAGAAGGAACAAAGCTGCCGTGATGAGTATTGTACACGTACCTATATATCCGGAGCTTGAATTTACGTGGTTTTCAGAAATATTCGGTCGAGAGAATTTTCCCAATGGTTCAAGTCCGCAAGAGTACACTTGAAATGATTCCCATTCTTTTTATTGATTAACAAATACGTTTGCGATAATTCGAATTACCAAAGAAATGTCTCTGAGCACAAAAATAAAATAGTAGGGATGCGGGCTTATCCAAACGTCATCAATTTCTCATCATTGTTCCAAGGGTTCAAAAAGTTAGTGAAATAATACGCCGAATGGAAAAACACCGTGAATTATTTCAAACCGCATAGGACGAAAGCTCGCAGCGTTAAGCACTCCATTATTCAGGACACAGTCAGTAATAGAATTAGGTAACAGCTTCGGGTTTCGGTATTCCCTGGAATTTATCGTATCGATTATAACCACGTGCATATCATACCCAAAGTACACTACCTGTATCGCGATTATAATTTCACCGATTTTCCCTCTCCAATTTCGACTGAACGAAGCTGCACGCGTGCTTGCGGCATGAGGGGGGGGGGGGGGGGGGGGGGGATTGACGCGCGGCGCGAAGCGTTATTGAAACAATTTAGCGACACGATAATATTTTTAAAACGATTTTCGGTCCATCGCCACGCGGTCTGGGCTAGGTGCTTATCGTGCTTTACATCGTCATCCTGCTGCTGTCAGCCGACAGCTGCCGGCATTTTAAATTTCAACATTTCTTCGCCTCTTGCAGTTGCTGTCCGCTGTTTCCTTGTCGCGAATATTGCCGACAGCGCGGAATCATCACCGTTTCACTCCTTCACAGATATCGAATAACTTCGCTGAATTTCACAATTTTACTCGCATGCCTCTAAAAACTGGGGTTCAAAATCAGATTAACCGTGCTTTTTTTCCTTTCAGTGAAAATGTACTTTTATTCGAAATTGATCTTGCTCTAAGAACGAAAGTAAAAAAGCGGGTCATGATTTCGCGGAAAAATAATATTGGCAGTATAAACTTTCGGTCCGTTTGTTTTATGGGAATTAAATCTTGGCACAGAGCCCGTTGTTTTTCTTCTCTCTTATTCGGTTTCTCTCTCTCTCCCTCCCTTTCTCAATATCTCTCAGGCATTATTTCAATAAGGAAGAAATCAGCTCGGATCATCGGAGTGAGAGTGAGGAAGGGTGAAAAGGGGAGAAGAGTGCTCGACGATAGCGCGTGCTCAACACGTGTTCCTCTTATCACGTTCATACTCGACCAGGAAACTCCGCAGGGGTTGAACCGCCGGTGCTTTCGTCCCGTTTCACTGATTTATTTCTTTGCTCAATAATTCTCCGTTATTTTGTCTACAAACGCGATCGCCCCGGCCGTACACGTGTTCGGGGTAACTTTGATCCATCGCCCCTCGCCCGAAATCAGCCCTTCCGCTGTTCGTTATCGCTGCTATTATTACCCTTATCACAATCTACCGTCCAATCAGAAATTTGCAAATATAGATGAAAAAACGTAACGCTGCACGTTACTGCGCGTGGTTATAGAGGTGAGTTGACGTTATTTTTTCACATTGAACAGAATGATTCAGCGTTACGTAGGAAATAGAATTAAAATTTCGCTTCTATTTTATTCTGCCGGTGCTGAATTCTCGGACAATTCACTCGTCGTCCTCTTTGTGGAAATTTTTTCGTACAAACGACGATTCCAATCGTCGATGGAATTGAATGTAAATTTTAGAAACCGTCGAACTTCTTCCCGTCCTCCTCTTCCTCTTTTTCCACCTACAACAAACAACCACCTACAGTCAATTCCGTTCTAATATTACCAAATTCAAAGTAGCACCGGAAATATTCGATCGAACGACAGCCCGAGATGGCAACGCGATTTCGTTCACTTCTTGGATTGAAATACAAAGAACAACCCGCGTCGACGGAGGAACTTGTTCTGCACTTCGTTGCGCGCTCGCGGATTCTTTTTTGCGAAGAAAAATTGGTAATAAACAGCTCTCGCGCTAGTACGATGCGATGTTGAAAGAAAATGTTGAAAGGCTTTTGCGAGTATGCTCAGTATTTATAGACGACTTTGACAACGAGGGGGGAAAGTTGTAGCTATTCGTAACGGTGAATATTTCATAAAGGAAAACCATCCTTTAGCCTGAGGAGAAAAATTCTTTGTTGGAAATCAATTTTCATATTTCCAAAAGCTCGGCTCAGCTTATTCACAATCGTTTATTGATGATTGTCACTTAGCATTGAACACATATTTTTTTTCTTCACCAGACTGGCTCGATCGTCAAATCCTGTTACCGATTCGATCACTGAAACAAAACATAAGATTGAAAGAATAAGCTGAATGCACGAAAACTGAGAAAACCGTCAATCGTATAATCATCATCACTAATATTATTTCGCGAATCTGAACAGATGACATTGTGACCGGCTACCTGAAAAAACTCATTGTCTATTTTGATTCTAAATTGTTTTAATTCATTCCATCTTCCAGCTAAAACAGACTTTTCCTCTATATTCTTTGGTAAATTTGACGTAAAAGTTTGTAAAGAGAATTATTCGCGAGGAAAATTCTCACGCTGGCAGATCTCGCCTAGCTTGGCATGATTAATATTTTTCTAGTGTTAAATAATGCAAAGGAGAAGTTGGAAGATAAGATACAAGGTGTCGACTTTTTATTTCACTGTGCAGTACGGCGGATGGATCAATTCTTACGCTTCGCCAAGTCGATATTTCCATTCAAAAATTGAAAATCAAATGGATTGTTCAGTGATCCGTTTGAACGCGGACCTTTTCTCAGCTATTGAGGCTTTCCTCAAAAGCTTTTCACCGTTCGTTCGAGACTCTTGACACATCCAGCACTGTATTATCAATGCATTTTAAATTTTTTAGGTCGACAGGTTTCTTTCAGGTTAATTCTGTTACATTGTTCCGAAAAATATTAAATACCTAGCTATCCTTAATTATTTCTTCGCCAAAGACAGCGAAAAAAATAATTTACACAATTTCGAAGCTGTGATCCAAGGATTATGATATAAATTACAAGTGTCTATTTTCATGCAAACTAAGGATACGGAAAAATCGAAAGAATCCAACCGATCTGTAGCTGCGAATATTTCTTTCGCTGCAACTCAATTGTATACGCGAAGACGAACCTTTTGTAAAATATACATGATAAAGTAACTATACCGATGAATGAAAAATAGATGAACAAAGTAGCGGAAAGAGAACCCTGCGAATATATCCCGGTAAATTATACATCGCGAATCGTTCCGCGCCCTCCCCTTTTATCTCCCCTTCAAAGGGAGAAAATAAGAGAGTTCCACCGGGTGAAATTTTACGGGTAAAGGTGAGAGGCGCATAGCTTATAAGGGAGGATATCACCGAGGCTGGAAGACTCCTCCGACAGCCAAGTGGCTGCTTATTGCTTCAAGGAACTAATTAGTGAGAGAGAGTGACAGGACGAGTCTTTGCTCGCTTAGTTAGCAAGCCGCGATGGCGTAACCCGATCCTTGAACCAACTTCTACCGTATTCACCTTTTATTCACGCAGTTAATTAATATCGTATCAAAGAGAAACATTGTAGCGATCCGCGTACTTCAGCGTTTTTGTTTAGCATCATCATCATCATCATCATCATCATCGTCGTCGTCGTCGGCATACGATGGGTGATTTGAATCAACCTCTCGGAGTTGAGATTAGATATACGAAAATTGTATAGCCGGCGGATGCTTTTCGTGAAAATTTTAGAGGGAAAAACGAGGGGTACCTACTTTTAAGAAGGGTTAAACTTTTTACCAACGCAGCGTAAATACTGAATGCCTGGATGTATAATGTGTACGCATTTCTAACCGTAACGTACGAGCTTTGAGCTGGTGATAAAGTTTTCTTTTTTTTTTTGTTCCTTATTCTTTTTCTTTACAAGTTCTTCAGATGCTGGCCATGTCGATAAATCACGTCGTAAATCACTCCGAAACGCGACTTTTGGCTAAGCCAAGGTGACCCTCGCGGCTTTCCTTGTTTATTTATTCATCGTGGCAGTTTAGGACTGCCGAAAGTCTTGGGGGCGTAATCTTGGCAGGAACTTTGTCACGAGAATAATCGATCGGATACTTTATACATGGTATCTTATAGGTGTGTGCACAGCATTCGAAATTGGAAAGTATTTCTAAAGTGAGAAACGTGCGGAGACGGCGAATTTACCATTTTCATAAATTATCGCTCATTTCGTACATTGCTAAACATTAAAATACAACTTTGAGCATCGGAGATCCGAAAATTTATCCATTCTCGCCGTTTCTTCGAATAGGATTATTGCCACCTTCGGAGACTTGACAAAATTGAAAATAAATGAAAAACGAATAGTGAAAAACTTTTGATTGATAAACTTAATTCGATGATTTTTTCCACACGGTAATAACGGTTTTTGTTCGCGTTTAGTTCAGCGTTATCTCCTTCCGATACTGTGATGTAAAAAACAACACAAAACAAAGAGAGAAAAAAAAAAAAAAAGAAAAAAGAGGAACAGGAAAATGGAAACTGTCTAATTAGTCTGAAGCTTTTGAGGGTGAACAAGGCGCAGGATAAAGTTGTTACGTCCTTTTATTTTCGTTCCCAGACAAAATACGGGCCCCGTCCGGTCAGAATTAAAGCCCTCGGGTCTTTGATAACATAATAGGGGATCTGGCGTAAAAAGCGTAAGGGTACATCGCCGTGATGATAATTAGATTGGATCAGAAATTTTCCAAAGAAATCCTCAAGGGACAATCGAACTTTTCACGTGCGTTCCATTATATACGTGTATATGAGGCAGTTTCAGAGCATAATGGAGAATTCCCGCGACAATGGAGTCTAGAAATTTTTTTTCACCCCGCTCTCTTTCCCTACTTTTTTTTCCATCTACGTGTGCCGATTCGCGGCGCCGATATTCCTAGGCAAAACTCTTTTGTCGCGTTGCACGGCGAGTGGGAGGGAGTTTGTCATTGTATCGGTCTGCTTGTCGCGAATAATTGACTTCGGCCTCAAAGGATGTCTTATATCGTCCTTTCAGCGTTAGTATGAATTACAGGCGAGTCGGAGGCGCGGTCTGCGGCCTTTTCGTCGTGTAACTTACATTTGACGGATTTCTTCTTTTTCTTTTCAGAAGCTGAGCGTTCCCGATGGCCAAGTTTTTCCAAACTATCAGCTGGCTCGTCATCGTAAAGAGTCTTGAAGATATACGGGAACGCCGTTAACGTCATACCGACTATAAAATTTATCCGATGCAGGATAAGGAGCTGACGCAAACGTATCGGCTGAAAAACCTCGCCGGGAATCCGGTGCTGCAATCCTTAACGACAGACCCATCGAACCGGTGCTGATTCCGCACCTCGACGATCAGCGGAAATACGACGTCGCTACTTCAAAAATGGACGGATGTGGCGCGTCGAGCTGCCGCTGCGGGCTGCTTCCGGTTCTGCGGGGAAGAAGCTTGGATCGAATCTCCGCAAGCGCTGATTAATCAGCGTCCTTTCCTCTCGTTCCTCCGAAATACGGCGAATCGGAATCGGTGGATTTTAACGGACAATGCAAAGCCCGGAATTAACAGAGAAAAAGTTTTTCAGGGTAAAACCTTTCCTTGTCACCGAACGGGCGGAGTAATCGCTGTGATATATGGCTCTTCCATTCCTGCCGGTTAACGAGTCCCGCAAAGAATGATGCCGAGGCGATTCACAATCGTGTGAATGAACACATCTGGCCGAATCGAACGACGACTTTTCCTACTTCAGGTGAACACTGGCTTCGCACCACCCGGACGATACTTTCGACTTTTTTTTCCTTCTTCCAAGATGAATTACGAAGACGATATACGAGGAGGGCGGAGTGTGAATGCGAGGGAAAGATGAAGAATCGAGGGGATCAGGCTGCGGTTGACTCTCTCGTCGGTGCCTGCAAGTGATTTTCACAAACGGCGAAAACGTTCTCCGGTTGGTGGTGTGTATTTTCTCTTTTTTTTTTATATTTTTTCTTTTTTTCTCTTCTCTTTTCCTCCCTCCTCTGACTGAAATCCAATCGAACTGCGAATCGAGGCGTTTCCATGGACCACGTGCACGTCAGGACGAGGCCGACGTCCAAGAGTAATCCTTCGAAAATGGCCTGCGAAAAAGCGGCGAGGAGGCTCAGGACTCTGCTCTTCAAGGCCTCGAGACTCGGCGTCTCGACCGGCGATGTAGCCGGACTTCCTTCGGCGAGGAAAATCGTCCCCCAGCGGGATCACGGGTGGAAAATTGCCGTATTTCTCATACTGATGTTCGGCGGCGGGGTGATAGTCGCCCTCGTATGCACGGCGAGGCGGGGATGCTCGCGGATCGAAGATATCGTGAGTAAATCAATCGATATCGATGTATATGTATGTATAACTCTTAGAAATCATACCGCGGCCCGTTGATGGCTGAGAAATTTGGTGCTGAACTTGATTCTTAGCCAATACAGAATTTATCAACTCGATTCGTATCGATAGTCGGCAATAATGCGGACTAATGCGTTTTATAGAGATGAACACAAATTGATATTCTTTTAATTTGGTTGATGAGTTGTAGAAAATGTCCCAAATATCACGATTTGGAAGAATGACACATCCAAATGTATTCGTAGGAAAATTTTTATCGCTCATGCCTCAGGTCAACAGTTAGCCTGCAATCTCGCAATCGTCGAGAGGTTATGGTAAAAACCGGTTACTTGTTTCTTTCCAAAAAATGCTGTGGAACGTATTTTTTATATATTTGTTTTTTTTTTTCCTGAAAATTATTGCTGCCTAACCACAGATTAAACCTGTATTTCTGTCGTGTACGAAATTTATTCTACGTTGTGTTTCTTGCGAGATAAGATTCGCGGCAAAATACTTGCGGGAAATCTTGCGAAATATTGTGTACGCAAGGAGGAAAAAAGAGAAGAGGGACATTATTGACGGATCTCGAATATGGAAATTGGGGAAAGCTTGAAAAAAGAAGGAAGGATATTCTCGCTTTCTTCTCTTTGTCCTTCCCCCCCCAGTCCCTTTCCGATTTTTTTTTTTTCTTTTCCTTTCATTCCGTTAAAAAAGGTTGAACAAAACTAATTCCGAACGATATGCTTTTTAGTGCGAACGTTTTGTACCAAGCGGAAGGTAACACAAGGAGAAGGATATCGCGATTCAGGAAATCCGTGCCATTTTTACAGGGTAAACAAAGGGGAGTCCCTTTTCACTCTCGTTCGCGCCTCTTCTTCGTCTTCTTGGTCTTCTTTTTCTTCTTCATCCTTTTTTCTCGACCGACTCTCTTAATATTCATTTCTTTGACGGGATCGGGAGAACGGCTGAACTGAAACACTTCTTTTCACAGTAGCTGCAAATTGTTTGAAAATCTTCCAGCTCGAATCTTCCGTCTTCCCCCTTTCTCTGCTCCATCCCTCCCTTACTTGCCCGCTGCAAATACCGACTTCCTCGCTTCTGTTTGCGTCTCTAGAATTAAATTACGAGATTCTAAATGGACAGCTGCCGTGCCATTGTGTCCCGTATATAAGGTACGTCCCTTTTCGTTCTTATCACATTTAAATGTTAATTTGTTATTTGAATTTTTGTTTTCTTCTAATCTTCGTTTTTTCATTATCCTTCCGGGGCGAAGAGTATAATTTTGCTTATCGACGTTCGTAACCGTGGCTGCGACGCGCAAACTGACCCAAACTTATCGGACATTCGCGCATACCTTTGAGAGATTCAAAAGTTTGATAGGAAAGGAAATCTCTTTCAGTCTTCCGTTCGGAGTAGACGATTTTTGAAGAATACTTACGGTCGATGAAAAATTTGGTGGGATTTATTTTTGCACGACAGAAAGTGGGCTTGATTTAACGTGAAACTTTCTTTCCGCCTCCAATTTTAATATCTCGAAACGGAACCGGATGTGCGGCGGCTAATAAGGTGTTTGGGTGATTTTTCAAATCTGAAATACCCAATTTCTCACCGTTGAGTCGCAAACTGATCCCGGAGAAGAAGCGCTGGGGTGGCGAATTTGCGGAACGCCGTCGATACTTAATTGAATCAGAACGAGTTTGCTCACTTGGTGGTTTTCGAGGGAGGAAACTTTGATCGCCGTAGGATTTTCTCCCTAACGTTATTTCAGCCACGGCATCGAGCGGGTGGAATTACAGATCAAGAGCTTCTAAACAATTACGCCTCGTGTTCTGCCGCCCCTGGAGGCGGGGGTGGGAAGGAAAATTGGGGCTTGCGGGTTGAGGTTCGGTCGAAGGCTCGCCAACCGGAAGCTGGGAGGTGCGCCCGGACAAACCGTGTGTAACACATTTATCTACGACTATGCCGCGATCCACGCTCTACGTCCGTATATAGCTACAATATGCGCAAAACTGGGCGCGTTACTTTGCTCGTCTATTGGGCCGAAGATATTCGACCCTGGGATTCCAGCAAAATGAAATGTAAACGATGTTGGACAAACATGGGACCCGTTCTTGCGTCAAACACGATATTCCGACGGTCGGGCTTACACGGCCGCCTAAACAAACAAACAAACAAACAAACAAACAGACAAACAGAAAAAAACTAATTTTGTTCACGGCGAATGGTGAACAAACTCATTGGGGAATTTCGAGCGAAAAACTGCAACGTTAATTTCATGCTCATGTTACCGCATATTTCAGTTCACGTTCCACCGTTTTGAAATGTTGTTATATTCTACATTGAAAACCGAGGGAGTGAGATTTGTTTGTCTCGGTTCTTTCGCACCCAGTTTGTCCTTTTTTCATTCGCTCTCCATTTTCATGAAAACAAAGAGCAGTCGGCCTCCGGTTCATTGGTAATTTTCGACTTGCCCGGGGGTAATTTGCTGATAAATTGGATGGCTTGTACCTACGTTGTTTAGAATTTGAACCGTTTTCGAGAGCTGCGTACACGCGTGTCGTGAAATTTGTGGAGGAAACGAATATCCCGGTGAGCGGGTAATGAAAAAATACACGAGGAACGAGAGACGGTCGTGAAAAAATTACATCAAACTTTTTCGTCAAACAATTTCCAATATTTTATTAAAATAATTTCTTTGACTTTCATCGCTGCACGGTAATTTTATTCTTCAAGCATTTCTTTTTATATATTCTCTTCTTTTTCCGAGAAGAACATCCGATTCCAAGCAAGTAAAAGAGGTTTTCACTCGTACTTTTTCTACTTCGTATCAATGAATTGAGAAGTCTTGTAAAATTAGCGATTCGATGGAAACGACGCTCGACGTCGCGATTTTCTCTCTTTCCGAACCGCCTGTCGCCCAAGCGAATCACAATTGCGTTACTTAATTATACGACGGGCTGCGAAATTGAACTTCTCTCTCTCCCTTTCAAAGTTTCGCATATATATACAATTACACATATATACACACGTGCAGCTAAAACAATTTTGCAACTCTTCCTCTACAACTTTGCTCGTAGTAATTGGTTGCATTTATACCTATAGCTTGTATAACGGACATACGTACATAGTTTCAACTGTAATTACAGTTTATGCATAGTGGTTACAGCTTCGAAACCGGAATATAGATTATTAATTTCCTGTCGATTATACGTATATCTATAATCTTCCTTGTGGATATCTGATCGTCGGTTCTAATTAGTTTCGCGACTCCTACTTTTTGCCGTACCGATCCGATCGCTGCAGCATCCTCGATAACCAGCCAGGTATCGACTGACGGAAAGCTGCTATTCGTTCCCTGGCCACGAACTTTCCACGAGCGTTGATTTAGATTTTTAACATCAATTTTTCAAAGCTAATAAACTCACCACTGTAGTACCTTACGAACGCAATTCGGACAGGAATTTTCGTTCCTTTTTAAATTGTTTACACAACCTTTCCGGAAGTAGAAATCTTAGGCGAACAGGCGTGCGACGTGCTTCCGGGTCTCTTCTTTCTTACCCACTTCGTGGCCAATATTGCAAGGCGGTTGAGGGACTGACAACGAGGGTGAGTCGACGCGCGGAGGGCTCGAAGCTCGACGGATGACGTTGCCGAGGTAAACTGTGCTCTTCCTGCACGTAGGTACCGTGGATCATGTGCTCCCGAAACATGCAGACTAGCATAAAGCTCGGGAGTGATAACCCGCGCACGTGTTTCGCTTGACGATGCGACACTGAGCAGAGCTTGCGGGTGTGGATATAAGCATGATGTCCACACTGCTACATCAGCCAGGCGACACACTAGCGCAGACTTACGTGTACCCTGATCTGTTGGGTTACGTAGCTGCGACGTGCGAGGACGAGGAGGACGAGGATGAGGAGGAGGAGGAGGAGGAGGCTGATAACAGGTTATATATCGATCTCCGCTCTTTGTTTCGCCCCCGTTCTCATCCCATATATCGACGGTTTTATAACCTTCGCCAATAGAGATTCCCATTCGAGTGCGGATCAAGAACGCAATCTTGCAGGAGTAGAGAAAGAAGGCCGAAAAGGAGAGAACAGACGTACGCGATCGTAACGACTCGAACCATGTCAAAAAAAAAAAAATTCTTTTTATTTTTATTTTGCGTGTTTTTTCTTTCTTTTTCTTACATCGTGATTCGGTGAGAACGTTTTCAATTTCCATACACGAGGAATAATCGATTCGTCATTCGCACAACATACGAGACATCAATCTTACGTTACATGTATTCGTAAATATTCGGGGTAGAAATTTTAGGGGTGAAGAAAAATGTCGTCATTTGAGTAGAATTATTGGCGTGAATTCGCCAGATTTCATACTGAATATTTATAAAGCTCAAGTCAATGGGAGTAAAGAAAGAAAATAGGAAAGAAGGAGCGAAGCGTTGAAAGTTTGATCAGAAATATGATTTATTTTAAACGAGTCAAATTCAATTTTTGCCAATATATGTTGAAGAAGTCCAGAAATATTGACGGATATTTTCTTTCTATTTTGTCAATGAAAATTCATCACATTCACATTTATGTCAGGCGCACGTATGAAACAAGTAATAATACGTATAATATTAGACGAATAAAAAACCTCTTGAAAAATGATAATCCATTTAATACATGTAAATGGGAAAATTATTATTATTTCTAGAGAACAGAATTTACTAAAGTTTCAGACAAATTATCATCATTATTATTATCATGCGGAAACTCGGCGTAGCTGCGGTACAATAGAAAATTTTCCACCCTTGCGATACCGCTGAAACATTCATGTAACGTGTCTATGAATAATTTATGTATGTAACTATAAACAGCGTACAATCGAACAGAATCTTGATTAAACAAGATAAAGCGCAGCCTTAATTCTGGAATTAAAATAATCTATGAATACAATCATTTCGATGTAGCGTAAATTTAATCTCGATCTCTCGTCACTTTTATTCATTTTCCCTTTCCTCGCTTCCTTATTGCGTTACGTATACCATGTTTAGCCAGAAGTCGGTCAGCGGAAGGAACACGTCAATTAACGATCGACTTTCCGTACACTTGAGAACGACGGCAAGTTCTCTCGATCAACGCGAAGAGGTCCTCAATATTTCACGGAACGAACGAAAAAGGAAAGAAAAAAAAAAAAAATCAGCGGTTCTCCGGAGGGCCGGGAAAAAGATCAACTTTACTATTGACCGAACGTACAGAGTGACGCGAATCGTTTCTACGTCTGCATCGCGAATATGGCTCTATACGTTAAACTTGAAATCTCCACTGTTGCAAAATCATTTCACTCAAGGGTCAATCCTCATTTTCGATCTAAATATATACGGCACAGATTTTGCCGTTAAAATCTAGGGTGTTGATCCTTTACGGTTTACCTACGTCCTATTTAAGTACCGTGTCATTTTCACCCGAATAATTCTCGCTGGTACGGTCAATATTTTCGACCCTCCAATCCCGGTTCCGGATTCTCTTTACTCACATTTCAAAGCTTAACTTCAATTATACGGGATCGTCGATTTTCCTACGATGCCTATTTTCACCGCATCGTCCGTGGTGATCTCATCCGATCTCATCTCGTCATTTTGTTGTCTATTGCAGCAACGCCGGGGTGCTTCGGAGCATTGGCGATATATCGCTCCGGTTTACGCCGGCTCTGCCACCAGGTCATGTCTCTATCGCGTGTATGCTTCGGCACCCCGTAGCTTAACGTTATTACGGAACAGTGAACGCAGCCGGAACATGACACGGTAGATCAGATTTTTTTTATCTCCGTCCTCCTACGTCCTCCAGAGCTGGAACGTTAAGCCCGACCACGTCGATAGAATCCTGCCGACTCGCAGGACGATGCATATGTTGCACTCGGGAAACTCGGCGAAATGCGGATAATCATTCGTTTGTCCGTTTTACGAATCATCTTTAAACGCCGACGCGACAGTTTCACGTGCATTATATATACGCGCATATATTTCACTCTTCATTAGGGTGGATCATTTTTTAAACTTCTGTTTCTTTCAAGGTGCCATTCGAAAAAGTTGCGACATATGCGACGAAAAAAAATTGGACGAGGTAGAAAACTATTTGGAGGTCGCTACCGATTATTGTAATATTTTTTATTTATTTTTACGTGCACACCTTACGTACTTATATATATATATATATATATATTAGTTTATTGTTTTTTTTGTATCGTGGTCCAATTAATCGTTGAACAATCAAGAGCAAACTGTGCCTAACAATCTCGCAGTTGGCTGGTCTCGTCTTTTATGCGAAAGATTAATCGTCTCGGAGAAATTTGGATAACAGTTTTTGTTACCGAAGTAGGAGTATCGCATCAGCTTAATGCCCCCATTTCGTTTTCAGTACTCATTTTTATAAACAATGATTAATTAGACCGCCATACGATAAAAATAAACTAAAATACATATGTATATGAGTCCGTAAGTTGTATATATACATAGAAAAAGGAATTAAAAAAATTACAACAATTGGTAGCGATATCTAAATATCTTCGTACTACCTCCAGGTTTTACAATTTTTATTTCAACATTTGTCACAAATTTTTCTAGTGGCACTATGAAAAGAAAAAAGTTAAGAAATGAAGCACCCTACTCTGCAGTGACACGTTACGATACATCGAGAAACATCGGACACGTAGATATTTTTTAGTGTTATAATTTGGCCGTTGATGAGGCTAAAAGCATCTCCACAGTTTACTCCCTCAGAAATAATTGGTGCAGCAAACCCCGAGGGTCGAATCACTGTACATATTATCATCTGTCGATAGTCAGTAACACGAAATTTTTTTTAACAAAGAATTTTACCTCCTTGTCGAGAAATCCTGAAGAATCGAATTTCGGAAGTAAATTTTAGGGGTGTGGTTTCTACCTGTCAAACGGCCGTATTTGCGCGTACAAAAGAACATGTGTCTGGTGTTTTTTTGACGCACTACAACGTATCGAAGACTGAAGAAAACCGGAGAGACACAATTCGAGTAATTTTCTTCGAACGAACATCGATGTTTTAGATCTCGGATTAATCGCCCTGCAGCTCAAGGATGCAGGATCTTGGTCGAGAGTTCGGATTTTCATTGCGGATGCGAGTACACGGTAAAAATCAGTCGCTCGGGGGCGAATCCTTGGTGATGACTTCCGTCATCCTTTGTTCCCAACGGTGATGTGCACCACGCGCGTATCTCGGCCCTCCCTCATCGCATTTCGCTGGGAGCAAGATTCTTACAATAACGTCCGTCCCCCGTTTCGTACACTCGTTGCTCTTTTCAGGCTTTGATCATTCCGCGGGAAAAAGCTACGTCTCATCCGTAAACGTGCACGCGTATCGCACCTATACATATATGCGTACGTATATAATGTACGTGCACTTGTATTTTACAATCTTTTACACATGGAAAAAAAAGCAGTAGAACCTAGTGTTTTTTTTTTTTTTTTTTTTTTTATCGTACACATGCAGTTACGGACTCGAGGGATTAACCGTTACGCAAGGAAGAATTTGCATAGAAAAATGAGAAACATTTATGGTACTGCAGGAATTCTGGAGTATTTATTTGACATTCGGATTTTTTCTTTTCTTTCTCTCTTGTTATTCCAGCTGCGGGGGAAACACTTGATAGCTTTCTTAAATATTCAGTCACTTTTTAACGACCATTTGTAATCTTTTTCGGGATTACACAGGCATTTCAGTTATTCTTTTTTTTTCTTTCTCCTTTCAACTATCGTAATTTTTGACGTGATGAAATAGTTTCTACTGAAAAACTGCCTAGAAAATAAGGAATTAGGTTTTTCGATTTTTATTTGATCGGGGAATCGTTGGAACATCGCTGCAACGTGCCGAAGAATTCAACGTCCTGGAATAAAAATGTTGAAATGTGAAACTCTTTCGCGTGTATCTGCAGCTGTACACGAGAGGAAAAAAAAAAGAAGAAAAATAGAAAATGTAAAAGTTTGCAGACGCAACGATTGTGTCGTGCTGCAGCAGAGCGAAGCGGAATCACGTGTTAAAAATCACACGCTTTACCCTACCTCGACATATTTTATCGCTCGTAAATCTTATCGTTAGTGCGAAAGTGCTTCATCACCTTTTATACCTTCGCGATATCGAAAATCTGACTGAGGTTGTTCAAATATTAATGGTATGGTGTAGGTATAGCACGTATACATACGTAAAATATAATGCACTTTCCTCATTCGGGTAACGAATATAACTGCTGACCACTTGCGTGCACGCGAATAAATATTGTACACGCTTATCGTATCGCAGGTACGCATCGCGTAATTATGCGCATATAGGGTGTACCGTTTTTTATTTTTTTTCTTACGTGAAAATGAAAGTTATTCCGTGATTTTTTTTTTCTGGCGCAACAGTTTAAAATCACTACCTTGCTGTGCATTTTAATATATTGTGCTTTATGTTACGTAATTATTTGTTTTTTTCTTCTTACATAGAATAATTTCAAAATCTGTCGAACAGTTTTTGTCTTGTTCGTGATTGGAACGTGAAAATAAATAGTTACTCGATGTATCGAATTTTTTTTTACTTTGGTTTGCTTATTCAAAGGGATGGGAAACTTGCTCTTACTTTACGAATACTGTAATGTCTAATCAATAATCTGCGTTAGATGAATCCCGATCGTCTTGTGACGAGGGTTACGAAAAACTTTAAGAGAAATATAATAATTTATAATAGTTGCGAAGCTTTTGCGATGCTGTTTTATTGAACAACCGCAGCTAACATCTCGTCATCCTAATCCAGACGCCACCGAAAGCTGAGTGTGACATATTTTATTATTCTTCAAGTGTTGTTTGTCTGGAAAATATATCCTATTTTCAATATATTACAGATAAGTGTTGATCGATTTTCCTACTGTCGAACATCAGGGGCTTATATAAACATAACATAGACATGTAAGGACTCTACAAGCTGTCACTGAGATCAAATATTTGAAATTGTCGAACGATACAGTTGTAAATGACAATAAGTTGGAATCTGATTTACCATTTTAGTTCTCGTGCTGAACGCAGGGCGAGGTTTTAGTCGCGAGAATGATTTAAACACCCACCCAACCTTTGCCGTGAATATACGTAGGCATGTGTAATATCTATGGAACGTATCGCTCGGTGATCCGGTATACCGAAGGCGTGATGAAACGCGATTGGGAGTCAGAAATATTCCGACGCCCAACGTCGCGACGCATCCGTGCATGAAAGCAGAGATATAAGCGAGGCTGATGGCGGATAGGCAAGCTACGTGACGCGGTGACACATAAACGGTGCTCGAAAAATTCCAATCTTTTATATCGTACGTTGCACTTGCAGTTCAGCGCGCCACTTTCATTTATACATGCAATATTACCACATTGCATTTATAACGGTCATAAATATAGTGATTTTTATCTCTCGCTTTGAAAACCGATTTCAATCGTACGCACGTGTCCGTTTATCGGGAGAAAAACGGGCCGGAAATTGGTACAATTAGATTGAAATTTTTGCAAAAGCTTGGTGGATTCGCGACATCAAAGCGTAATCTATTTCGTAACTTGTGGCAAGATTTACAAATCCGGTAACGAGTGTTAAAAAAACCGATAGTAAGAATTACAATAAGCTTTGGTAGATCTGCCACAATTGACGTAGATTTGACTAAAAAAAACAAATGCTATCCATGTATTCACCACACAGCTGCACAGATTTAAAATCTACGTTAAATATTTCTCTGTCCGGGAATTCAACTTTTTATACCCTCTGTTTAATGCGATTAGACGTTAAACACCTACCTGATTTCCCTAATCTCCTAACACCCGATAATAATCAAGACTGACTACCGTTGATTGTAAACAAGTGGCGAATACAACTGATTGCGAACATGACGGGAGGGCAACGAGCATCGAGTGCAGGTGCAGTTGATCCCTGCAGAAGATATATGCACGAGCTGTGGTTAGAAGGTGAGCTGAAACCGGCGACGAACTCTCGCCGCTTCCCGTTTACACGAGCACGATATCAATTTCGGCAATTAAATGCTGCCAATCTACAGCTAAGGCTAAACGCGTTATCTCCATCTCCCCCCCACGTCAAGGAGCGACCCCAAAAGCACCCCTTCGTCGTTTCAGCCCTGCAGCAGACGGCGACTCCGCCAACACGCCCCGCTATCAGCCACGGAAATCCTTGTTAAGGGTGAACAAGCACAGTTGGCACCCGCAGTCTCGTATCGCTCCTGATTGCGAGAGAACCTCACACGCTTCCGTATACATTGCTGTCTGTATATGTATAACTATGTATTTATACAAGGTCTGCTCTGCGCTCAAGACGCAAGCTAGCAGCACGCAAGTTTCGCTAAAAATTGCCAAGTTTCAATGATTTTATTAACGGATAGTCGTGCGTCGAGAATTTTTCTAATTAATTGTTTAAAAGTACAAAGCTAAAATATTTATACGAAAACGGATTCGCTTTGGAAAGACCAGTTGGGTAAGATCGCTTTGAAGTTAGTAAAAATCTGTTACATTCATTCGGTTTTGCTAATTTACTCGTGGCACATTTTATTCGGGAGAATATTTTGTACAAATTTACTGAAGCAGTCGATTTTTTCTTCTTTTTTTTTTTTATCACAGTCTAATATTTAATTTTACAACATTGCGTCGATATTGATCGTGATCAAGAAATTGCTGTATCGAACTGACTACCCAAGAAATTAAAGAAAATCCGTTTCAGTGACTTTGTAGGAAATCATACATTGATCAATGCACCGTTATTTATTTTTCACCCTAATATTACCCTATTTTTATTCCACCTTTCATTTTCGCATAATCGCAGTACTACGCAACTTTATTCGAATCATTTTTACAAACATTTGAAATCACTAACTCATGACCGTAATTGGTCCCCTGAAACGACGCTAAGGATAGAATCGATATTGTTTCCAGCCATCACTTTCCATGAGTATTTCAGTTGATGGCTGACTGCGATACTTTGTGAAACAGAATTTTTTAATACCTATCTTTCAGATTCTATAAGGGGTATACCGAGACCTTTTCAACTCGTGATTATTTGGGTGCGAGTATTGCGAGTGGCTTCGTGAGGTATTAAGGTGCATGAGGTTAGAGATTATAGAGAGAGAGCAGGGAGACACGCGAAGGAAACTCTGCTAGCTCTCTCCATATTATAAACCCCGGAAGGAAAAGAGCCGACAACTCGATTACTTACCTTAAATTCGTGACACGATTTTAAAGTTGTTGAACAAACTTTTCAACGTCATGTATACCTACGTAGATGTGTGTTATAATGTTCTTCAACGGTTATTTGATGCCCCAGAACTGCTGTTGTTCTTTTAGAATCACGGATATTAATTATATTAATACAGAAACTGCAGGGCAATTTCGGGTAAATGAAATATTGAGCTTGTTGAAAAGTTTCAAGATATCGTATAAGCAAGTGATCCCTGACAATGTTTATCATACCTTTTGCATATAATCTTGTACAAAATTTGTCTCTGTTAGACGTATTTTATACCCTGAAAATTATCTCCGGCGATTAAATGTAAATTAAATGAAATATCGATCGTTCAGCTTTGCGTATCATTTTCTCTAATTGTGTAGAGAAGTTTTTGGTTCAAAAACTGTAATCCGTACTCGTATTTCCGAACAAACATGCAAAGCTCTTCTGTGTCAGGTACCACCAGGCTTTATAAGCGACGCGCACTTGTTAACTCGATTATCGTCAATGTAATTAAATGTTTAATAACGAACTAACTTCTGCCAGCGAGCTTTTAGCACCCCTCAAGAACGTCGTGCAGTCCTTAGAAACGCTGGTAATAAATCGATATTTGATTGAAATTATTTATACTATAATTTTATACTTTCGGATCAATTCTGGTAACGTTGAATTTACTTGAAGCAGATTTGAAATATCGAAGGATTATTAATTTTTCGTACCGTACGTGATAAGACTTTGCGTTCAATCATACTCGCTCCCACAAAAACTTAAGATATTAATTTTACCGACTTTTGCAAGCACACTAAGTACTATTTTGGCACCGAACACCGTAAGAGCTGTACATAAATTCAGGTCACGTTTTTTCCGATTGCGCGATTCTTCGCAACGGCATTACATATATATATATATATATATGTTCAGTATGTAAATATATATTCAGTGTATTATGCAACTTTAATTGACGCAGGTGCAGAATGAATAATGAAAATCAAAATAAAACCGCTCTACTATCAGTATCAAAATTTAATTTTGCTTCGTTTTCTCATCCAATTTTTTATTGCGCAAAAATTACAACCGTGCGATGTCTCGCCCGATAATTCGGCTCGTTTCACTTCGGTTTATTTCAGGGTGAGTAAAAGCGATAAAAAATCTGATGGCCCACATCGCGAATGCATTATATTTACGTACACCTACCGTAAGGGTATGTACACCAGATCCCCTATCATGCTCACCTTGCGCATAAGCGTAGGTACCTATGTATCAACGGTATGTGCGTGCTGCGGCATTTACGGCGGCATTAATATTACGCTGGAGTTATGTAGGCTGAGGGGGTAGTTATAGACCGAGAGCTGATACTATCGGCAAAGGCGCCTCCAATCATTTCCCAATTAGCGGCTGATTGCGTACACTCGACCTCAAAAATCATCGATGCCTTCAGGCGCACGGCGATTAAATCGCGTCAATGTGCACGCTCGATTCGGTAATTTAAACCAGAAATTATCGAGGCTCCCTGATCTTCTCGCGAGTTTCCTGCAAACATGTTCGGATCAATTTTGGTCATCAATTTTTTGCATTGGCCGTTTCTCTGCTGCTGCTGCTGCTGCGGTATTAATAATTGTTTGAGGCGGGGGTGTAATTACGAATTTGAAAAGTTACGAAAGCGCGAAATTACGAATTTTTTGGTGGCGAAACTTGAAGTAAAGAAATCAAACGTCGACGAAACGTCAAAGTTTCGAACGGTACAAAACTCAACCCTCAAAATTCGGACAAGTTAAAGTTCGGAACGTGCGAAAATGAGAAAATTAAAAAATCTAAAATATGGAAATTCGGAATATGATCAAAGATTCTCAGTTCTGTGAGTTTCTGGCTTGGTGGAATTTCATCACGTTGATTTCACGGATATTCGATATTTGTTCGTAAGGAATTCTGGTAATTCTGATTTTTGTTTATTCTAATTTTTTACACCCACTCGTTGAGCAAACTATGCTGTGTGAGTATATTTTATTTTTCGGAATTTTGCTCTACCGTAACTTGAATTTTCGGAGTCCTGAATTTCGAAATCTTGTTGTTTCTTCAGAATTTTATTTTTTGTTCAAGTTTCGCCACCAAATAATTCGGAATCAGGCGCTTTCGGGAGTCTTCAAATTCAAATTCAAATTCCAATTGTTTCTCGTAGTTTTGCAAGCTGTTGTTTTGCCTTTCCTTTTTTCATTCCTGTCAACGAAGTTGCAGTGCCGAAAGCTCCGCTGCAACTGCTCATTCGGCCTGTACCTCTACCTACATACACCTCTAGTACTGCAGATAGGTAATTTCTGCTGATCGTATACGTGCCTCTCCAATTTTCCCACCATCCATTACACCGCGTTCACCTAATTACCGCGGTGGTGCGGATAGTAAAAGTAACGTGTTGTATTGTAATAAATAATATCGCGTCGACGTAATTACCGCAAAAATTATAGGCGTAACAATTACGTTATTGAATTTACCCACCGTTGAACGGTAATTGAAAAAAGCAAATGAAAAATATGAAAATACACGCCAGTTACGGAGTCTTCGGTATTACGTAAAATCATGTACAATGTTCTAGGCCAAGATTTTTTTTAACCATATGTTTAGCCAACTTTATAAAAAAAATTGAGGAATATCCGACATCTCGAAGGAAATTTCGATGCCATTTTCGCTTCATTTAATATCCTCATTCTAACACGTTGCTGTTTTTTGGTTTCAGAATCTGGCGACCTAGCCGGAGTCATCGGAATGTCGTTCGATGAGTTTTGGAATGGACTGGAATTGAAGCGTTCTCGAAGAATTTTGCCCGGCAGAGCGAGAATTATTCGTGCCGAAAGAATTAGAAACTCTCGACGGTCCAAGAAAAACGCGGTGGCCTTACGTCTTTGTCACGTTGTTTCTAATACCGTGGAGTAATCGAATCCTAACGATGCAGTTGCATCAATACGCATACAGTGACGTGAGACTATCGGAAAAACTGAATTCTCTAATGCGACGATTTTTCTAGGGCGACAATAAAAACTCACCGTGTAAAAAGATGCGATAAAATAGCACCATACGTACTTTACTCTTTCTGTAGGTAACGAACGAAGCTCTGTAATGGATTCGACGTATCCAACTATCGTCAATTGTATTCCAGCGATAACTGCAAGGAGCTTTGTCCGAAACGTTGATATGCACTGAGAACCAACATCTGACACGCGATAATATTGATGGGTGGGTGTATTTACGAGAACGAAGGAAATGCGCTTTGCATGTTCAGAGTTCTGAGAAAAGAACACTGCACTGTCTCTCGTCAAGCTTGGCATCGATATCCCCTAATGATTAATCATCCCCCATAGGTAGAAATACATTGCAATAAAAATCGCCCTGATACATTCATCCCAAGAAATCGAATGAATTCACCTACTGAACGAGAATAAAATGTAAGAAATAGAAATCGTCTCTCTTGGTATCGTCTTTCTTTTTCACGATCAATAATTACGTACATAATATGTAATAATGTAATCGCCGATGCGGCAATTCTCCCTCTTGGGGTAGTAAATGTGTGAAAACGTTGGCGAATATGGTATTTAACATTGTTCAATGTGACAGGAAATTTAATTTTATTGTCAGCTGCGAGCAATTTATGAGTTGCGAGTGATTGGCAATTATGAAATGTGGTACGATTTGAAAATTTATATCCAAAATAGCGAAGTCTTGCAGGAACACCGGGCAATTTAAATATCACTATCGCAATGAGGAGCGTCAGAATCTCTTTTGTTTTTATTAGTACTCGTAAAACACGTAATGAAATTAAACCATCGTTACAAAGATCAAAAATTTTATTTTCCCTGTTGAAAAAATTGATCGTTGTAAAGAAAATGGAGAAAAACAGAAACCGGACTTCGATCAAGTCCGGAATGTTTGCGGAAATCTTTGTGATCACGGCGATACTGCGGAAACGAAAAATAAAAATTTTTTTTTTTCTAAATTAGTGAACCGATCGTCTGATTCACGGGTTATTGTATCGTGCCGGTTGTCGAGTTGATCTGACGACGAAGCTGAATAACGCATGAAGTGTTATACCATGTGCAATTGAACAGTGAATAAAATAAACATATACATGTATAATATATGCCATAACTTTGTCTATTCATGTATAATTAGCGAGTAACTTTTTACATTATAATTGTTATACCGAACACATCATGTATATTGAAGTATCGAGGATATAATCTATATTCATATGTATTGGTATGTAGATTGAAGTTCGAAGAAAAGAGAGATTCAACTATGTATACATACATATTGTATGTATATGTATATTAAAGGGACAGAGGAGATGGTATCGTTTTGTAAATATGCTAAACACGCGACAAGCTGAATATTTATAATAACTTACACATGATACATTTATTACGTTCGTGAATTGATTATACCTACCGCATGACAAAATATACCGCATAGCTGCCGCAGTGACAGAGTTAAATACGCATTGCACAATAGTATCGTTAATACAAGTTTATATTGTCGTTGTGCAGAAAGGAGATATTACTTTGAATGTCGATTAATTCTAAGTTGAACAACGACCGTATAATCGCCGCAGGTATACGTATACAGCTGATCCATACATAAAGAATTGAGTCAAATAACTTGGATAAAATGAAACCCGTTGTTTTCGATTAATGATTGTTATTAGTCGCGGATCAATGAATAAATTTTCTAAATTGTATAAGAACGCGATGGAGAATAATTGATTGGTGAAAATAAAAATAAAAAACTTGTGCATCTGAGGGAAGATAAGGATAAGAAATTGAACAAGTATAAATAGACAAATAAATAGAGGAATAGATGATTAAAAAAAAAAAAAAAAGCGCGCAAGACAGGGTAGATATTAAATACATTATAGGGACCACCGCTGTGATCCAAGGACCGCACGGACGCAGACTGCGAGTATATTTCATGAATATTTCAGCGGCTAGCGTTAGCAATAAATACGAAGCTGCGGTATTATATTCCTGAGATAGCCCTCTGCCTACATGGTGCTATCCGTAGCCAGAGCCAGAGCCAGAGGCCGACGTCGACGTCGACGCGGAATACTAATTGACGCAACGACCGCAAACAGACCCACACAATATGTCCCGCTTTTACTGCTCCATGCATGACCCTCGGTATTTTTCATTAATTCAGCTGATATAATGCCTGCGCCGTTGTGGAAACTGCAGAGCAGATACGTACGAAAAATCGTTCTCTGTATCGCGAAATATCGTGGATGTATATATTTTTTTTTTTCCATCACCGTAAAGTTGCGGATGCATGATTTGATTTTTGACGAGTGCGGGAAGACGCGAAGATCAGCCAAGAATTTCGTTGCTCTTCGTTCAAAATGACAGAGAACGATCAGTTTTTTTTTGCCTGTAATTTGATTCAAATTCATCGAAATATATACAATATTTGCTCTTGCAATTATATTTATCTCGCAATGCTCTGCATTTTCGGACATTTTTTTTAAAACGATTCCGCAGTCTATCAGGACGGTAAAACTTGATCTGAAGGTAAAAGAGGACGTCCTTTTTTTAATTTGTTTTTTTTTTTTTTGTTCTATTTTTTATCTACCTCCCAACGACAATTAATCCGTAACGGATTTTATGCCGCGCGCGAGATTGTGTCTAAAAACTACAAGGCTCCATTGGATGTGATAAAATAAAAATAAAAGTGAAGATGTAAAGAGAGAAAGAGAAAGAGCGAGTGAGAGAGTAAAAAATAGAAAGAGAATAAAACAAACGATATGACGTTGAAAGCCTTTTACAAAATGGACAAAAGCGCGGGAGAAATTTGGTTCGTACGAATTATAATGCACTACTCTTCGTTGTGTCAATGTAACGTCTGATATAATTTTCTCAGGAAACAAAACGTAGTTTATTTTCAACTGCACGTTAATCGCTTGAAACACTTTGAATAAAATGAGAACGAAATGATATCTGTAATTGCGAACGAAATTTTCGTACGACAATTGAAGGGGAATTAAATTTTTTTCACAAATAGTAAACTGTCTGTGTCTTATATGTATTAAACTAATTTAACATTTCGAACGGTTAATTTTTACCCTATGAATTGAAAAAGCCATGAAAGAGGGAATCCGAAGCAGCGAAACTCAATTTTCGTTTCTTTGACGATTATACGTCTCGAATGCGGTAAATAATTTCAAGAGCCGTCAGGTAAATCCACTGCGAATGCGGCTGATATTCATACCTTACGAATGTGTGGGAGGAAAAGAAAGAACAAACGCCTTTGGTCGCCGAAGTTATTTTTTTACTTTACTTTTGTTCATTCTTATTCCTGCCAACTCCACAGATTTGGGAATCTGGATGGACGGCGAGTGCGACGGAAGCGTGGGAGTGGAGTAATTATAAAAATCCTCCCGAGACGCGGGGGTTGAAATTGATCCGACATCCGTGATCAGCCTGGGAAACTGAAACTTAAAAGATTGGAGTTCATCGCACCTGTAAATCCCGTTCATTAGTATCCCCGTAAAGCCAGCTACTCTAACGATAAGTCGCTTAGCGGGCGACTGAACCAGCGATATAAAAGAGAGCGAACGCGATCGGGCTAATTAATTAATCGCGAGATTATGCAAGATGCTCGGCGAAGCTCGTCGTTGTAATTTATCACTTTGCATGGATGTAATTACTCCCTCGTAATTACCCACGTTTCAAACCACGCGTGCAGGGTTTCGCACGACATTCCGTTTCGCGAACTGTCCGCGTACTTGCAGAGATATTGACTGAACAAATGCGATTCGCGTTGGGTGCGAAAGGGTCGATTCTAGCGGAATGACGCTAATAGCCGGGGCCTAAAATTGTCCACGTCGCGTCGAAGCGGCAACGACGAAAGCAGCGAATCGGAGTCCGAATTACCCGCGCGATAATTTGGAGGACTGAACGAACGGCGATGTTACACCGAAATATAACGGAATCGTTGTAACATCTAACTGCAATATCATCGCAGTCAGGTGAAATCTCTTGAGTGAGCTTATGTATCTTGTAAGCTATGATGGGAGTGAATCCTCGAATAAAACGAAAATTTCAACACCGAGCAGTTGTTCTTAACACGATCCCTTCAAGTTTCTTGATCCTTTTTCAGAGTAAATTCTGTCGTACGATAACCGAAATAACTGTAAATCGGGAATTTTTTCGTAAGTATGAAGGGTCAATCTTTTTTTCAGGAGCGAACCACTTCAAGGCTCTCCAATATTCCAGAGCATGGATATCGGATTGATTTCACGAGTGGCGTTACTGCGAGAAGATTCTGGTTTTAGAACTCGAGTAAAGCGGCAAAGTTTCTGACTGGCAATCTCCTGCGTCAGTCTTCCATTAGGACTGACGCTTACTTTGCGAAGTGGTAAACCAACAATTGGAGAGAGCAAATACCGTTGCAACTTAAATGTTGAGAACGAAAATGGCAAGACGTTGAGTTTTGATCAATTTTCCCCACGCGTGTTTCATTCTTCAAGGAAATTCAAACAGCATTGTAATTGATCACGTCGACGGATGAAGTATCGGTCGAACCATTTGTAACTTTACGCAAACGATGCATTTCTACGTTTAAACTTTTGCTAATTAATATCCTTCCGGTGGAAATAATAAGAAATGTCAGAGTAACAGAAAGGAAACACGCTGCAGAGCTTGCAGGGTCTGCTATTTGTGAAAATTAATTGTCTCATTAGGTTAATCCTAGAACTAGACCAAGCTTCGCGTGTACCTTGACGCGCGTTATAAATCTGATTTCGTAAATGAACTCCGGTAAAACTGATCGATGCCTATAATTATTTCTCCTGTTACCGTTTACTAATTACGGCGAATGATTATATTATTACTATAATTTGATCCACGGGTATGAAATATTGGAAGACATAAATTTCTAATTTTTTATTTCCCCACATTTCTTTTTCCGTCGACTGTGAAATAATTTCACCATAATGCGGTGACAAAAAGACTGGAAAAACGAGTACGAGATAAATGACTCGAGGAATCTACTCCGAATGATAGTTTTAATAGTGAACCGAGGGTAATCTCACTGCCAGCAGGTGCAGAGCCGAGTCGGGATCGTTAAGTGACCCGTAAAAGCTAAAAGCGTACTTCCAAAATCCTCGTTTTGGCTTGCCCGCAGTATAAGAATCACCCGTGCAAACCGTTGGTCTCTGCCTACCGTTTCTTTTCGCCCGTCGTTTTAACGGTCGCCGTTAAAATCCAGCTACCGTTTATTCTCATGCCAGGGGCATCAGGGGGTCTCAATACCCCCCACAAGGCGCCATAAACCTCCCGACAACCGCCGAGCGAAGCTGCAAGCGTTGAGTTTCAAAAAGTCGGGAAAATTCAATACTTGATTGAAAGGACAATTCCACCTCGTAGTTTTTTTCTTTTTTTTTTTTTTTGACTACCGCTACTCCTTGATAACAATCGATATTCGTGCAATGCTGCAAAATTAAACATTAACGATGTGCAGAAAATTATGCTCTTCTGAATAAAACGAGCCATCGTAAAGTGCCACTGAACGAATCTACGAGATTCTTACCATTAACAATTTTCAAGCGCCTTGAAGCAGAGCATCTCTGGCCAAGCTCTCGTTTATAAATAAAACATTTTCTATCTTTGGACGTTTGAAGAGATCCTTGTAGCTTCCAAAAATAATATATGATAAATACTCGACGAACGACTATTTCGCAATGAAATCGGTGTAAAGTACAGATTTTCTGTGAAACGGTCTTTTCCATCAGCCCCAAACGTGGCAACAACCCCGTCACTCCGTGCAGCTCTATTGGCGAAAGGACGTCGCGTTTCTGTTGGTGCGAAACTGGAGAGAGAGACGGTAATAACGAGACTTTCTCGTGAAAAATAGAGTCGCGGCACGCACTGTCAACCCCGCCAGATTGGGGCAGGTTATTACGTAATTATAGCTCGGCCATTTCTCTCCCTTGTACGTATCTGCGCACATTTTTACGTGGACAGCAGCGGTGAAAATTCCTGCCCGTCACCTTAACTCGACGTCACGTCTTTCTAGTCGTACCTGTGAAAATTTCGCTCACTTTTCGTCTGCTTCCTGCAGCGGGTTCGTTTCGGAAGATATCGTATTTTTATACCTAGTAAAAAAATCGTCCGTATATATGAAACTCTGGAAATGTTGGTCTAAAAGTTTCGGCCCGTCATCTGTACATAATACATGGCATCTTTTTTTCTCACCCGTACGGTTTCTGCAGCCCCAGGGGGGACATTTTTGCCCCTGCCATTTACCATTTTCAGGACCCGTCTCTGGCGCTCGCTTGTTTCAGGACCACGGGTAGCGAACGTTATCTCATCCACCTAGGGATAAAGGACAAATAATGAAAGATATGTAGGGTTGAAGAGCGAAGGGAAAGGGGAACTTTGTCTCAGCCGCGCGTGTCGCTTCAAGCTTCGTCGCATTTATTATTATCTTTCTCATTATCAGCCGAGATAGCTGACGCTACACCTTTATGCTCGGGCAAAGTTGTGAGATTTTTCGAAAGACAGATCCCATCTCATTTCCAAAGTAACCTTACATACAATAAATAACAGAAGCGAAACAAAGAAGAAAATATTTTCATTAAAAATATCTTCGAACGTAAATCAGGGATTAAAAATATACTCGCATCGATGAAAGCTTCGTGGAATTTGGCTGATTAAATATTCTTCCTAATTTTCAAGTTTTTCTCCATTTTTCAGGTTTTCTTGACTTACGATTAAGGGAAAATGTAATTAAAAATCATAAGAAAAAAAGATTCTACGCTCCGTAGAGGTTGTTGAGTGTTATTGCATACTTTTACTCGGGTCACAACGAACGGCTGCATTTCATTAATTGAAATGAAAATTCATTAGCTTAGGAATTAATTAAATTAATTGCAAATAGCGAACGGAGAGTTTCTTTTGTTGACGTTTTTTTTTTTCTTAGAATTATATTTCTCTCGCAATTTCGCAGAGCACGGTTCTTTGCTTCTCCTCCCTCGTTTTGAACCGGTTGCGAATAAGAATGTATAAAAAAGAAAAGGAAACATGTAAACAATTTGCGCCTGTTGTACATTGTGCAGGTTTGAATTTCCATTACGTGGATTCAAGTTCTACCCTAACGAAACATAATTAAATTTTGATTCGAGGCTCTCCGTGCGGCAGATATCAGAAATGGTAAAGCAAAATAACAAACCATTTGCATATTCATTAAAAGTAGGTTCTTTGATAATTTTTATAACATTCGGGGGAAAGAAAAGAGAAGAAATAATGTATGTATAGTAGAAACAATCGCCTGCGAAGAAATGGGACCCGTGAACTTTTTCTCTCGAAGTAAAACATCAAGGACGAAACTGACCAGTGCTTTTGAGCTATTTCTTCCGGTTCGGCAACCACGCAAACCGCCATAATTTTTTTCATTCTTTTATCCGCAAATTCTGATAGTTAGAAAGCTATTAGACACGAAAGCGGCGGCGTAGGTAGCGATTAAGGTGAAAAAAAAGACAATTAGCGAACTGGGCAGAACATTCGCTGCGTCGAATGTTTAGGCCTATACAACACAAGTAAGTTAGCCGTTTGATTTTTTACCGTGAACGATCGTACGCGATGGTCGAAAATCACCAGATCGTTAAAACACCGTGACCCGAAAGAATTCACGTCTACTCAGGTCTTGGGTAAGGAATGTTTGCAAACCTTGATGGCGGTCACGCGAGGCCGTTTACAGTCCGACGAAATGCGGCGGAATGCTTGAGAAAGTCGATTTATTTCACCGAAGTTTGCACGCTGCACGTGATAATTACGTCAATTATTATCCAAAGACTAGGATTCAGAGAGGTAATTTTCTCTCGATGAACCACTACAACCATACTGGATACAACGCGTATGTATAACAATCACGCCGCGTTTAATATACCGCACCAGTTTCGATCCGGGGTGAATTATTCTACATCGATGAATCCCTGGAGTGAAACTTACCGATTTGATTAGGCGAGCGTTTCATAATTTCTCAGCGCAGCCTCGACGACTCTTTCAGAGTAATTTGAAACACCGAGACCTGCAAACCTGATTTGGCGAAATCTCGCTTTGACACCTCCCACAAATACGGTACGTTCACCATGCATATACGCACGCGTGCAATTTATCACTTACGGTGTACGAGTACAACAAGTATAAAAATAAATGGGTAGCCATTTTCGCGAGGGAGTATCTGTCAGCAACAGCATTTTCCGCATATTACGCTTACCGCAGTTTTTAGGATTACTCTCTCGTTTTCCGTTTTCATTTCACAGTTCACCAGTTTTCCTTTTCCGTTTTTTTTTTTTCTTGTTTTTTCGTTGCACTTTTTCTGTTTTCTTTTTTTCTATTTTTTTGTTTTTATTTTTTTTGTTTTTTTTTTCGTTACTTTTTGCCGCGATACTACGTCGCTCGTTGTGTCGCCACTCCTGCCGCTGCTGCTGCAGAGTCTGAGTCGCGCGGTGTTTATTTAGGAAATTTCCAGGGGTGAAATTTACTGGCCGTGCCACACGATATATGTACACGTATAACGTATACTATACGCGAATGTTGGACCGCTGAAAGTGGATAGGAGCAGATATAAGTATAAAGAGGAACCGGATGAATACAAGGGGAGAAAAAGACGGGGGCGGAAGCGCAGTCGGAGGGAAATAATTCTCTGAGTGCGGGTTTCTATACCTATAATGTACGTGCAGGCGCTGAAAATTTACTCTCCTATCATTTCGCCGGTTTTTTGTTTTTCTTTTCTGTATTTTCTTTTTTTTTTTTTTTTTTGTTATCCTGATTTTACTTTGGACTATACGTGTACCGCGGACAGGTATGCAACCCTTCTAAATTTTCTTCCATCGCATCTGTCGAATTTTCTCACCAGACCCTTTTTTCAGATCGCCAATGTCGCTTAACGCGAGGCGATTTTTTTAGAAAGAAATTTCAACCTTAAACTTAAACAGCGGATGGAGTATTGAAAATTAATCAACAATTTATTTTTCAAGGCGAATTTTACTATACGTATCACTAATATCGTCACTATAGCTGATATCTCGACACATAGTTGCGAGTCCGACACCTGATGTAACCATATTACGTGATGATGTTGATTTGGACGACTGTTGAATAATTGCCTGCGGTAATTAGAGAGGAGGGGCAATTAATCGAGCGGTTAACGCATGTCGTGAAAGTGGAGATTATTTCGACGAGATGGGAAACTAAGACCAAAATTCCAAACATCCAATTTTCAGCTTACCGCTTTCAGACACAACTCGCTTCGGAATTTACGCAGGTTTTGATGTGGGAGTAAAAGCTAAACGTTCGACGTCGACGAACGGCACGTGGGTTTTAATTCAAGCCGCAAGCCCACCTACTTGCCGATAATAAAATGAACACCTCGTCGTCAGCCGGGCGTTAGAGCTTTCGGTATAACCACTTTGCGGAAGATTTATAGCCGGCGTAGCAGCCTCGATTTTACGTCTAGCGAAGGATGAGATTTAACATTTGTAAAAATTAAACAGAATCATCGGCAATTTCGCGTGGCTCAGCCCGTTTCTGCGATCGTAAAGCAGAGAACCTGTCCCGTAATTCGGGTATAAGGAATCCTTCGGAGAAACTCAAGTTCATGTTGCCGGGTATTCGGGAGCCCGAAGGGGTGGAAAAGTTTTCTTGAAAGTTAGAGAGGTCTAAAACTACCGGGAAAGCTCTAAGAGAATCCGATGCTTGTTTAGTTACTCACACGTGCCTCATATACCTAACGCTTGCAGATGTGGTACGTATATGTATATGTGGGCGTAAGATACTACATCCGCATAGGAAAGTTTCGCCCATTCGATATAGTTGTACGTATACGTCTCCTTTTACTTCATACTTTTCTTCATCCCGCACTGACGTTGCAAGGATTTCACGTTTTATCGTAACAAAACAAACAACTCTCACCGCGCACTGAGACCTGTATACGTATATTAGGATACATGTATCTACATGTATACACATATACATATATACAGTTATATAACGTTAAACGTATACATCCGTATACACGTATACACGAGATTTTGCCCCCGGGTAGACGAGGATTTCACCCTGTGTAAGAATCCGAGAAAAATCTCTTCTCCTTCCTCTACAGAGGCTGCAGTCACTGCGCGATTGTTCACCTGAGGAAAATCTTTCGTCTGGAATTGATACTGCGGAATATCTCTATCCTGCATGTGATATGAGAATACGCGGCTGCTGGTACAGTAAGCCGTAGAAACGGCGAGTTATTGATTTCCTTTTTTGTTTTTCATTTATCTTCTACCATATCGTCTAAAAATCAGGTCAAACGTGAATAAAAAAAAAAAATTACTTCGCAAAATTTACCAACCCGTGTATAAATGTATCTGTGTGTGTAAATAACAGTATCGAAAAAATGCAAATCCTCCGAACAAAGAGTGCGGAGTAAAAATAGGCCAAAAGTTATTCCGATGTTTTTCGAAAGCTATTTCTAAATATTTATCTCCGTGTCTCATTACTCTCTTCACGCATCGCGGTTTGAATCGCGTGGTAAAAAAACGTGAAATTAGTTGCACCCCGCGGATTGCCTTTGCCAATTCCTTCCGCAAACTCGTATGCTGCAAGAAAAACGAATTTAAAAAAAAAAAAAAAAAAGAAACAACTTCGGCAAGCGTGTGTATAAAACGACTAGCGAGTGCAAACGTGCGACGAAAAAAGGTTTAACCGATTCATAGCACTTCGTTCGAGAGTTCTCTTTGCCACGCACCCTTGATGTCAAATCTAAGCCAACTCCAAACAGATTGAAAGTTCAAAGCGAAGCTGCACTGATTCGATCTTGCGAAAATTTCCGCCAATCTGTAGAAAACGCGGGGGATTTTACATGACAAATCCATTATATCCGTGCGCGTATATCGCGCCCAGATAGACACGCGGCGCTTGAGAGGTATGTCAAATTTCTCGTATTATACGGTTCGGTTTTTGAGGTGAGGAGGGGTCGGGTCCCCTCAGCTGTTGAACTTCGCGACACGGGGCGAAGCGCCACGCGCCCAAGCATCGCATCGATACGCGGAGGAACGAGAGGACCCGAGGAGGACCCTACTCCGTGCTCCTGGTAAACTGAAATGACAGTTGGGTAATATAATTTCCCCAAGTGTCAAACACGTAAGCCGGAACAAGTAGGCACACACAACCGTCTGCTGTACGTACTCGCGGTGAGGAGGGTTGTGCATGTCGGGGGTGGGTATATAAGTAAGAAGTTGCGCGGAGCCGGGGATGTAAAGGGTGACGCCTGTTCATACTCATAGGCACATCATCAACACGGGAGAAATTTATACCGACCGCGGTTTGCCGCCTACAATGTATGTAACATGCACAACTACGTACGTACGAGATGCTTGTACATATGTTGTATATACATCGGTGCCTGTGTAGGCATCGCACGGCACTAATATTGGGCCGTGATTACTTATCTGCTTAGCGTTACATCGCGGTATGTATGGATGCATGTGTGTAACGCGTGTGGGTGATAGACGGAAGCCAGCCAGCCAGGCTTCGAGGGTGCCGAAGTGGTTTTAAACCTCGACAAAAACGCTAATGGTACCCGCCTCGCGTCGCAGCCGGTTGACGCGCAACATGTCGAAAATCTGATGAGGGGGACGATCGCGGTAACGAGAGAATGACGCGAAACGACGCATGGCGGGTATATATGTACGCCTAAATACATACCTATACAGTTATACACGTCGATCTCAAAATCCGGTCGGAGAATTTGTCCCTCGGCTGTACTTTGGCCGGGAATTCGAAACAGGCTGAGGAGAGGAAAGCGTCCCGTGTTTTAAGGTACCTAATACTTTGACGAAATCGACTTCGGAGGAAACAGTTCTCTCAAAATCCCTTCGAACTCCCCCTCGCCTCCCTCCCTTCTGTTTTTTTTTTTATCTTTTTCAAACTTTTAAAAAAGCTCTTATCCTTTCGGATCCAGGTTTGACGTTCGTTTAATGTGACTTTTTGGCAGTGCGTAGCTACGGTAGTATCGAAAATCGTTAACGATTTCCGGGGAGAAAGTAAAAAAAACAAAAACACACACACACACAGAAAGACAAGGATAGGTGAAATTTTTTTCGGCTTGTTTCCTGCAGGATCCTTTAGCACGTGGCTTGGTCTCTCCGGCGGGAGATTATAGAGGATTTAACGGTTCCGGTATAGGGTTGCCAGGGGATACGTCACGGATTCAATGACTGGGCCAACGTTTGTCGGAGAGGCTTGGCCGAATTCACCCGATAAAATTTATACACGCACGGGTGTATATGTATATGTGTGTGTGTGTGTGTGCGTGTGTATATATAGGTATATATATAATATAAACGTACACACACCTAGGTGGAATTTGAAACGTTCTCAGGGCGTCGCGTCGATAGGCGATAGAATTCGGCTGCGGTGGCGACGTCGAGCAGTTCGGCCGACACGCCCCCGATTAAAAATTGGCGGAGATGAATTGGTGGAAAAAGAAAGGAAAAAAGAAAAAAGAGTTTCAGGGGAATTGGGGATTTGCGGTCGGACCTCAAGCAGCGCCGACGACGTCCGGCGTTGGGAGGGGAGGAGGGAGCGCAGAAAAAATAGAGTTAGAAGAGGAAATAAAATGGGAGGAGAAAAAAGGAAGGGGAACAGCCGGGCGTCGAGCTGATTGTGAGAGTCGCGTGGAAAGCGGAACTCGACGACGAATTACGAGAGAGAGAAAGCAAAGGGTGGAAACGGCGGCCGCGGGACTGAGAGAACCGCGGCTGGGAGCCGATAAATTTCAAACAAATGAAAAGAAAACACTGCCTGCACTGCGAAGATATCCTCGACGTTTCGAAAGTTAATTGCGACTATTTATAAGCTGTAAAAGACATTCGACGATGGACGCTGCTCGACGCCCCGCTGATTCAACACTTGACTGCCGCGTTTAGGGGCGATAATGATAATGAAAACCTGCTGCTGCTGCTGCTGCTGCGGCTGATATCGCGCGTTTGGAGTAAAAGAAAAAAAAAAAAAAGAATAAAAAATAAAAAATGGTTCTCCGCGTTGTTACTTCTCCAACGCCGAGCCTCTACTCTTCGAGATAAAAAAAAGTCTTCTTCTATTCTGCTGAGCGAAGAGTGTTTCTCGAATTTTTTATTCATCTTCTCATTCTCCGTCTCAGACCTTGACCCATTTCGCAAGACGGTTCTAAATTTCACAGATATCGTGTTGGCAGAAAGGTTGGCCCATTATCGGTTCCTGACCCTCGATCAATTAATAACAATCCTCTCACCTCTCGCCAAGCAGTTAGCATGTGACGATCGATTGATTCGCCGGCGCGTAAAATCGTATCTTGGCTGTCGGGGCTTTCGGCGCTTACAATTACCTGATGAAAACGGCGAAGCAACCGTTGATCCACAGCTTTGCAGGGTATTTGAATGAGGGTGGAAACCGGGGGGGATAAAAATAAATCCAAATTCGGTCTCCTGGATTTTTCACGTGTTCTATTTTGTTGAAAGGTATTTGTGAGAGGGAGGTTAGAATTAAAGACGATTAGAATGTACCTTTTATTCCGCGGAAGCATCCGCGTAGAATCGCGAGAAAAAAAAATCTTTCGTATTCTCGTCACGCCTGTGAGCGTCGAGCGTGTCGTCGTTTAGCGACCTTTTAGCGCTCTTTTAGCGCTCTTTTAGTGCACGACATTGCCTACAATCGTTATACGAGAGGAGGGCTAACATTTCACTGCGAACGGACCGCGTACAAGTTGTGTAATTGAATGTGATGGTGGACACGTGTAAAACTGCAGCTAGTTAATCCCGTTATAAGCACTGCAAAACGCAACGACAGTTTGCAGCTCTCTGTCGCAAGTTGTGTCTTGTTTCGCCACCTATTTTTTAAATACTTTTTGCTCTCTCTCTCTCTTTCTCTCTTCGTTTCAACATCATGGAAATCAAATACGAGTGATTAAAATCTATCGGAACTAAATTACGCTCACGGTAAAAACTGCCTTAAATCTGCATATTATAATTTCAGTGTGAAATTATACTCCGGATTGACCGTACAGCAGGAATCAGAGTGAATTAATTTCGAGGTAGCTACAGGAAGCACGAGGCCAGAGAAAATAACGTATCAGAGACTACAGCGGGTGGAATTTTTATCAATATTCAGAGGAAACTGTGGAATATATAGTATAAGTGAATGTATATGCAAGTATGTATATACACACATATATACCTATATACGCGGCTGGAGGTTTTTCCCCCTGCGGAAAAATTCCAGTGGATTTTTCTTGTTTGTTCATGGTAGGTAAATATGGGTGAATATATATGAGCGTCTATGGGAATGTGCGATGGGATTCACATGCCTTGAGCAAGTGTATTAATATGTACTTGATACGAAAAAGGAAAATTCTCTTGCGATATTGCACATTATATCTATGTACTTGTTTGTCTTTAATATCGTACCCGCGAACATTGAAATCACACCAGCAGAAGCATTCGATTTCCTCGGTTCGTTTTCTGTTGCTGTGTTTTTTATTTATTTTATTTTTTCTTACAAAGTACCGCGAATAGTTGTATAATATTTGCAAATGAATTCTTTCACTTTTCCCTGAACGTATATACATGAAAAAAAAAAGAAAGTTAAACGACATTTTTTCAATCTTCCTTCGATCAATATCCGCTCGAATAATTTCTCTCCCCCGCATTTTCGTCGCACGTGTACCGCACATGCATCCGCAGCGTTCGCCGTGTTTGTGCTCGCGTTTCCGCGACCCGCGATCCTTGTCCACCTTCGGGTATGTCCGTTTATTACCTTTGCCATGGAGTACACGCAACGGTTTTACTACCGTAATGACGGACTGTTTCTTTACGTGCCGCAGCACTCGGTATCGCAGGGCTGCAGCATCGGGGAGAATTTGGAATGTAGCCACGGTTACTTCCTGAGCTATTCTAACCCTCAAAGAATCCCGGCAATGTCTCCAATTAATTCGCTCTATCCCCCGCTCGCCCCTTTCCAAGATCCCCGATACAAGAATTTTTAATCAGTTTCGGCCTCTTGGAGCTTGCAGGCGATATCAGGATGCTTCGTTTTTATTACTTTGCGGTTGAAAACTACGCGGCGGTTTTCATTCTATTCGCGGCTAGTATACATCGTCGTGCGTTATTATCGAATTACGGGCATCGGACTGATTGTGAAAACAATTTTATACGATGTTGTTATAATAGGAAATTCTAGAAAAATTTGTATCGTTCTAACGGTACGATTCAATCATTTTTGAAATTACAAGATAGTACGCTTTGCAACTAGCTGTGCTTAGTATCTACTAATAGTAATAAAATAAGTACTAGCTATGCTTACGTCAAATTGTCCGGAGCAGTCATAAGAAAATATAGCCATAGTCAGAAAGAATGTATAGTAACACAACTATTACTTTTTTCCTGTGATTGAAGCTAAAAATAAGAAACTGACTTTCATTTTATATCCATAACAAAAATTTTTTTGCAAAAAATGGGAAAAACTAAAAACCTGGTAATTTAAAAATTTCTCCGACTGCTCGTTCAGACACGTGAGAAATTCAATTTCCGGCCGTCAATGCGACCGCGGGATTCTGATCATCCGACCTTTCTGTAAAATTACTGCTCCGCGGTGAAAAAAGGGTGAAGCACATAAGTCGCGGGGGCAATTCTCCCCGAAGAATCGTGCGGAATCCAACGAGACGACCTACGCTATTCGGCAAGTTGCAAAATGGGGCAATAGGCCTCTTCGACCGGGGTTCGAGAATCGAAAGAAGCGGGGTTGCGGCTTTTCGCCGCAAGCCGTCCGAGGTAGATGAAACGGAGAACGCCCCGCAGGATTGAGACGTCCTCGGGAAGACCGCGCACCTCCTGCGGTACTTTTCCGGAATCCGGGAGCCGGAGGACGGGAAAGCCTGAGGGGCGGTGGGCTTAATATTTTTGGGTGACGACAGAGTCATCTGGAAGCTTAGCCTTCGGGACCGTCGTAAAACCGATCCTATAACTTCCGCCGGCAGCGGGTATATGTATGAGGGGACGGGGCGAAAGGTCGAACTATAAAATGAACGGGGTCAATCTGTACTTCGTGCTATATGTACATACGGTATAGTGTAGTACAGAGCTGCGGTTGCTGTTGTGTATTGGGAATTGGTTGCCGGACGAACTTTCGCTGCTGTTCGATTGATCGTTTAAGGTGCCTGCGGTGATTTTTCTTCGTCGCTATATAATATGTCGCCTACACAGTTCGTCAAACCGACTCGTATTGCCTTCTAGTTGGAATAATATCTCATATTTCTCATTTTTGTCAGCACTATTTGTATTCCCTCGTGGCTCGAATAACGTTTCATAAATCTCATATTCGCTGAAAAATTTTCAACCAAATAGGGTCTGTGAGCGAAAAATAATAATAACGACAATGATTACCTGATTGCAGAATACGTGATTGAAATTACACTCTGTGGGGTAAATTTGGTAATAATTTGTACGTATAATTTTTCGACAGAAATTGTTACGGGCCACATAAAATGCACGTACGTACACGCGAGTAGTCAGTTTTGCAAACGATTGTTTTAATTTTTTAATTTTCGTTTTAATTATATTTGCCCTGCATACGTGGACGACATTTTTCATATCGTAAAGTGAATTAGCGTTGAATTTTATTTATCATCGCAACCATTTTAATTTCTGCAGATTGAAGACAAGGTTTTTGTGAGTCAGTTTTTCGAGAATTGATTATCAGGTTTTGATAATTTGAGTCTCAACCAATGCAGATTTGCTCAATTGAGAACTGATTGGATTCTGGACGTTGCAGATCCAATTATTTTCAATCATATGCGTATTCCAAAAAACGATTACATTTGACAACGTTCTGTGCGTTCGAAACAAATTTGTGCCGTGAGTTCGTAGACTAGCTAATTCTGGTCTTTCAAACAAATCACCTGTTTTTAATTTCGACCAATTTTGACGCCCTTGTACACGGAACGACTTAAAATTAATAAGTCATGCTTGTGTACAGATATTATTATCGATCGGGTATCAAAGAAACAAACTTACAGGAAGCAAAAAGCAAATGTATAGAATTCAGTGACAGTATGGAACTGTTTATTCATCTTGATGCCAATATTGGGCAATAATAATCGAGACAAAAGTGGAGACCGAGATAGAGGAAGAGAGAGAGAGAAAAGCGTTTATTAAAAAATGTCCTGGAGCAATATGCCCCCTAAGGACAACACAAATGCACTGACCATGTACAGCTCTCGATGAAAGAAAAAAAATAAATAAAATAAAACAAAATTATATAAAATAAAAATAGAATAAAATGAAATAAAGATAAAATAAAATAAAGTAAAATAAACTGAAATAAAAATAAAAAGTAAACATATAACAATATATAAAAAATATTTAAATTAAATCTGCGCTTATTAAATAGAATACGCTAATCAGAGGAACCTTACCAAAACTAGTCAGCTAAAAGCTAATCCTACAAAGCACATACATATATATATATATATGTATTAGTTGTGCATCAAGTATCAACATATTAAATTAAATTAGGCAAAGGTGATATCAGTTAGCAATTAAACAGTATTGCTGGCCAAATATTCCCTAAGTTTTAGCCTAAAGACATTTACGAAAGATGATTCGCGAATTGAGGTAGGCAATAAGTTCGAGAGGACACAAGCGAGAGAGAGAGAGAGAGAGAGAGAGAGAGATGTTGTTTTATGAAATAATAAAGGGCGATGGGTACAGTTGGCTGATTCGGCCGAAGCGCTCCGGATGTAATCATGTTGGGTATTGAAGTTAAGACCCGGTGCGGTCAACTGTACTTTATTGCCAGAGAAAATCGGGGAAGCATCCGAGGGATCAGAGAGGACCGTCCGCGTCCCTCAGATGTATCGAAGTAATGCCCTCGAAATTCTACGCTCAAGTATTGCGCCGCGCGTTATGAAACTCCTGAGAACGAGAGAGACGGCACGCCTTTCATTTTCGCATCTCCCGTAAGCCATCCTAGCTCCGTACGTTGTGAATACTGCAAGGAATCGAGAAAAGCCGACATCGCTGCGGCCCGACACTTTTGCTGATCAGATAATTTTCTATTCTCTCTAAATTGAAGTGGAAAAATATTTATACTATTCGAACGTCGGAAGTAGATTCGAGCAGCTTTTCATCATATTTACTTTTCTGCGAATGGTAGAGGTACCTACTGCAATACGGAGAAAAAGTCGAAGCCAGTGCATCGAACCTTCGCGCAAAGCAGGGTTTAACTAACCGATAAAGTAAGCCGTATAAGTGTCGGCCATAACTCATAAATACACCTATCCCGTGAACTAACGACCTTCCGCAGACTGGCGGACGCAGGCTGTCTTTTACCCTTCGTAGGGTGCTGAGCTCAGGCCCGATACGAGATTATCGAATGTATCGGGTAAGTAGACGGGACCGCGGAGTATCCGTAACTGAGGAGTGATTTGCTGAAAAAATTCCGATTCTGATTTTGATTTGATTTCCGAGCGGGACGCGGTTATACGAGCAGAAATTGATAAATTGCGGTTAATTATTTTCGGAGCAGCGCTAATAATTCACGTCCCGAGCCGGTCAAACCTGTCGTTTTACGCAGACAGCAATAAAAGCTGAACGAAAACAGCGCGGAATCGGAGATGTACGCAGCCCGTCGCTTGCATGCAGTCCCGGAAAATATTTACTTGCTACACGCCCCGAGAAACGCATACAAGCAGGGGACAAACTGAATTTAAAAATTATATTTACGCCAAATGCAGAAGCCCTCAGCCACGCGCATTCGGTACCGAATATTCTCCATGATTTTTAATCGGGGAAAAAACATAAGGGAAAATATTGTAAAAGTAGGAAATTTTTCTCTGATTCCGTCGACGATGGCGAGATCACTTTTGTTTTCTAAATCTATAACAACGAGCGGTTGAGGTTGCAATGTCAGATTGAAACAGTACGCAGAGTTTTGCAGCTTCGTCCGCGAGGTGTTCGACGCCTTGTGCAGTAATATATAATACTAGAAGAGAATTTTATTTTTGGATTTTAAGCGCGTTTTTAGAGCCCTCTACGCGCGCATCGATGGTCGTTGAAAATTTTATTATTGAAATATACCCGCACCATAAAACAGAGGTACAAAATGTAAAAGTTTTTTTTACTACTCCGCGATAAAAATGGAAGGAAATGAAAAAACGCTTGACCAATATTCAAGCACAAGGCAATATAAGAACGAAAAGAAACGAAGCAAAATAGATTTTGTGCAAAAAGCATCGATATACCTCGCAGTATCCGTATATACAGATGACGTGGCAACAAATTGGGTTTCGCGGTAATTTCTTTTACGATGTCAAAAAGCGATTAGCTTCTCTCGATCGGTTCGTTACGTTACGAGCAGAAAATAGCAGATTGATATTTTAAAGATCGGGTTAAAGTTGAAATAGGCGAAAGGCAGGAAGACGGCGACGATACCGTAACAACGAGCACGTCATCGCTAATGATAACGTGAGGTGATCGTGTCGAGTATGGCGAACAATAACGAGCGCAATCAACTTTCCGTTTGATCGTTAAGGGTGGAGTAGGTAGGCGCGAGAGCGGAGGTGCTTAATTAATTTCTTTCGGAAGATTAGGCGAAGGCGTTCGCGTCGCGCAGAGACGAGACGACGCCGGATGAGCCGGGAGTCGAGTCGCGGGTCAGGAACGCCGCCGGCGGCGAGAGGAGGACGGACGGCATTATCAAAGCGCGTCGAGTCCCATTGTCAAAGGTGTAATTATTGCGAGGAACTCGGCGGAAACGGGGCTCGGGGGATGCGCGCCAGGAGCGAGAGATGAGACGGGCAGGAATCGCGTTCGCGGGGATGAACGGGGGATGAACGCGTAGACGAATTACCCTTTCACGCGTCCCGCGCATTCTCGGACGAGGATCCGAAGCCGCTGAAGCGATCGCGGAAAAATTTACCTAATTGCTCCGCAACGCTGCGGGAACGGAGTTGAAACTCGTCGGCATTGTTTGAAAATTTGGCAACCTTGCGTGAAACGACTTTCCTCGATATCTCATTTTTGTTTCTACTTTTTTTTTTTTTTTTGTTACTTTTTCTTTTCTTCCCTCATATCGCAGCTTATAGAAACAACGAATTTTTCATATTTTTGGGAGTCGACTTCGGGTTTATCTGTTAGCTAGGATTCCGTTACTGAAATTAAACCGCAAAAGTCCGCGCTTTTTGAGGGAAGATTTTCTGCTCAGGGAACTTGCAATTTAATACCGAGGGCTTAGGTGCGCATTGATTTTCCTACTGCAAATTTCAGAGAAATGGCCATAAGAAGCAAGAACATAAATTGCAGATTTTAGAGAAAAACTTTCAGCCTTACAAGAATTTACGCGTCACACGAGTATCTGATTTTTTCTTGAAACTTTCTCCGACGTTTAAAAATCAATTTCAGAGGGTCATTCAGACACTTTTAATCTTGTTGCGAAGTTTCCTTAACGTTTTAGAAAATGTGTAAATTATTTTTCAGGATTTACTTTGACACGATGCACAATTCGTGATTAACGATGCTTGCAAGGATAAGCGACAGTCACTCGGTTACCTTTGCGTATAAATCATCAACCGAAAGGATGCAAAGAAAGAGGACAAGTTCTTCCGCGCAGAATGTCGAGAATTAATTCCGGGAGGATGATAAAAAATCATAAATAACAAGACAAAATTCATCTATCACGCACAGATACGGGGCCGGGAGTGGCGAAAGATTTGTTTAAAGTTCGGGACGTCAGCGGAGCAACGAGTTGCGGTGATAACGGAGAGCGAGCGCTCAAAGAAGGGACGCGTCGCGGCGCCGGGAAGGAGCATTGTGCGGAAGGGGTGGACCTCCGAACGAGACAAGGCGAGCAGAAAGCAGCGCAGAAACCGTCGAGTTACAGGGCCACGGGTTGGCGGTTCGAAACAATACATCCTCCTCGTCGTTCCCGGTGACTTCCGCGGGTACGAGGTCTGCACCTGTAGTTTGGAAGCTGCGGCGTAACCGGAGCACCACCGATGTTTTCACACCTCGTGGAGTCAAACAATGATGAAGCGACCTGCCAACTCGACCCCCGCGCATTGTGTCAGGGCGCAAAACTCACCGGGGCAAATCAGAATTCCGTCAGAAATTTCCAACCCCGGTTACGAGAGGAGGAAGAAGGTTGAGGGGCACGTCGATGTCACGGATTCGATTCTTCGTACACAAAGCTCTGAATGAAAAGGCCACTTGAACCGCTGTAGCGGATTCTTTGGAATTGCGTTGAAAATACAACGTTCTCCTTTGAGAGGATCGGAAGGCGACGTTGCGGGCCAAGAGGACGGAACAGGTAGCGAACAAGGTACAAGTGCCTCTGCATCGCGCGCGCGCGCGCGCGTGTGTGTGTGTGTGTAAAAATGGGAAGGACGTAAATCCGGTTAGTCGGTCGTTTCTAGCGGGGATCTAGTTCGGCTAAGCTTTAAGCTCGTGGCTTCGAGCTTAGCTTACTTTGGGTAAAGTTCGTCGCATCACGTTCGGGCAGGGAAATTGCGTGGGGTGGTATAGAATGTAGCAAACGCAGCGTTAAACCTGCAGCACACCTACGGATGACCCGCACAGCCAGCCTCGTGCCGAGATGATCTTGTCAGGTAAAATTGAGGCTTGTTTTGTGACGGTCCAACCCCTTCGCCCGAAGCCCTTCCGACCCCGTTCGGGGTTGACGAGCTTTTTTCGCTTTCATTACGGCGACGGGTCTTTGAATAAATTTGTTATACGCGTTGCAGGCAGACTGAAATTATCATCTTGCGCCGCGGCGAGTCTCGGCGCACGCGCGTGTCGTGCGAGGCGTGCAAAGACGTGTAATTGACACAATTGAACCCGGGCTCTGCCGGGCTACAATCAATTACGCCGCGCAGCCTAACAATAAGCGTCGGTCCCGCCGGAGTTCGGTATACATATATTATGCATCGCGTCACGGCCTCGGCGTCGAATGATACCTGGACCGTAAATTCGTCCCTGCACGCGTGTAATATAACGTTACACCTACCTACGCGTCACGCCCCCGGCTCCTCGCAATGTTTCGAGTTAATTTAAGGCCATTTCTATGCACGATGCGCATAGTTATAACAGGTCACGGCTCATCTCCGAGCGCTTCGAGAATTCCGCTTTCATCCGCAGACCAGGATCAGACCTGCCCGGTTTTCGCCAAAGGATTCTTTCCGCGGGTTGAAATCGACGAATAACCGCTTACAAGATGCAGCTACGCAGCTACGCAGTCTGCAAGCCTGGTTACCATTCATTACAGGTATTTGGGTCAAGGTGCGATCGAACATCGCTGCGTTAGCTCAGGGCGCCGGTCGGTGTAACCGCCTCGGTAAATTGACATTGTTAAATTTAATGCCATTCATTTTGGAGAACAGTATAGGCCCGCCGTGGCAGCAATCATTCCGTATGTTGCACCAGATGTGGCTCGGCCAGTTCAGGACCGTGCGGTTGCCCATTAGCGTTGATGGCAGGGAAAATGAATATAATTTGTCACCGGTTTCTAATTGAATCGTTGAGCAAAGAAACGATCGCTGACCACCGTGCCAAGAGCTTCGAAACGCTGTTCCGAATATCGGCGCGAGAGTAATTTTCGTGTAATCGAATCAACGCCGACAGCGGCTACTGGAGTAGCGACGATGATGGAAGGTCAGTAGCGTCGATCGAGTCATTCGTTTATGGATTAATAGACCGGCGGTGAGGTGACAGCGGTATCGTTCTCAACTTAGTTAGCTCGGCTTCGTTTCACGAGATTTAATCAACTTTGTAATAAGAATTTGATAGCATTGTGATAATAAATAGTCGGTTGAGACACTGTGGAATACCTGAAACGTTTCAAAGGTAAGAAATTTTACGCCATACATATTACAACGATGAGATTACAACGCGGGGAATTTCTCGTGGAAAATATGAAAGAGGGAAATTCCTGCTAGACTATTTCATGATTGTCGTTAAAAAATAGCTTTCTCTTTAAATAGCTTCGCTGTAGTACGAAGAAAGCATAAGGAAACGGCGGGGGGAAGAAAGGGAAGGGGTGAGGTAAATTACCCGGGAAATAGCGAACGCCTGTGTATAGCAACGCGTCTAATAAAACGAAATAATAAATAAGAGAGAACGGTAACGCAACGACCTGGCGTTGGAATTAAAAATCGCAAGACCTTTCTTTTACGGCACTTCTCTGACATGGAAAATTTCACCTCTGCAGGGTATCGCGTTGCGTCTTACGTATTCAGGCGTTCCATGTACGTATCAATCTGCGGAAAGTGCGCTATGCGGTGAGAAACGTTGATCTCTCGTAAGGTTCACAAAAGTTTTCGAATTAAATTCACACGACGTCGTGAGTAGGTATATATATATTTTTTTAACTTACCAATTTAACTGTAAAATAAAATTCAGCGAATCGTTTGAAACGAAGAATAAATCTTCCGTTCAACTTACTCGCTAACAATAAGCTTGCATCATTTTATTATCCTACCAAGCAGTGTCTTCTGATGCGAAAATTGCACGAACCGTCTGACGTTCAATTCTTTGACAGGGATTACATAGAAACGTAACTTGTCTTTGCAACGAAGCGACGCAGAATAGCGGAGGGAATTTTATCCCATTCCTGAAAGGGCTGCTAATAATACTTTGCATCTGTTTTACAAGTAAATGATATCTCTTGGCTCCCTCTACTGGATATCTCAGAGTTACAATTTGGCCAAATTTAATACGGCTCCTTGAAAATTGAGTTCCTCAGGGCGAACAAGCGCTCGGACCATATTCAGTTAAGGAAACATGTTTTACGTATCTATAGGGCGTAGAAAATAAAATGGGGGATAGAAATTTTCGAATTTGTTATTTTTATTCAACTTTTGATAGCGCGATTCAGGCGACATAACGACACTTCCGGAAGTTGGCACTCGATAAATACGCGACCACCGATATCGGCGTCGGTGAGTCGTGAAGAAATATGTCGACCGCAGATCGAGTTGCATATACGTCTGTCCGGGTGTGAAATATGTCGGGGCTTTTGGATCGTTTAAAATAGTGAAAATTACCCCCAGCGAAGGTTCATAGCTGGTACGTATTATGCAGGTTTTATCTCCGGCTTCCGTTGACCTAGAAACTTTCTCGTGCATTGTCCGCATATCGCGAAGGCGCGGTGGATTAACGTTGGGTGAGAGCCAAATCCATTAAAATAATAACGAAATAATATTACTGACAATGGGTATGATGATATACGCTTCAACTACGATTATCTCGCTCCTCCAGTCACGCCATTTTTATTTATTCTTTTTTCTTCGCCATCGAACATCGAGCACAAGAGGAGCAGCGGCAAGAACGCTTCGACAAAAGAAAACGCAGCTCAGGTTTCAAAATTGCGGTAATATTTTCGGACCGTACTTCGCTTTTCTACCGTTTTTTCGGAAACAGAATACCCTCCGAGTTGATGAAAATTTTCTCTTTGCTTTCTTCTCTCAAAGTACGTATCACGTGAAAGAACAATTTTCGTAGGTCCAAAAGGAGGAGGCGCAGAATGCCCCATATGTATTCGCAATGTCTGCCGTAGCGTATCGTCGAAAGGATTCAAACGCCTCCACTGGCGCACGTTAGACGCTTTCTGACAAACCCGGGGTGACTCGGCGGGATAATAAACATCTCTGAACCGACACTAGAACCTTATCGCGCGCCAAATGTCCATACGTTTGGCACATTGATGCCGCTTTATTTCTGTAGCTCATGAGCTTTTTCCTTGCATCCGCAGTGTCCTGTGAGTATTTTATACCCCATTATTATCACCGTCATATTTATGGGTACGAAGATCCCTCGGAAGTATGTGTCGAAAATTGAGAATCTCCGTAATTCAATCGAACGTTGAATCAGCTTCTTAGAGACGACTCCACGTCGGCGCGTAAAACTTGCTATTCACGCGAAGCATTTCCTAGACCACGGATAGACGACTCTGCGGGCACTGATCGAAGGAAGGATAAAATACAAGTGCCTTTCCAGCCGGTGGATGGCATCCTTTGTGCCGGACGTAACGGCCAATTCAATATCGGCGGTTGCAATCCCAAACAACTACGTAACAGCGAATGAAATTTTTATGAAAGTGCATTTTTCGCAGCGAGTCTTTCGCTGCGCTGAGCCCTGCATGCAGTCCTACCTAGTCGTAATCGCTGCCGAGTTTCCCGTCTATATATCGCAGCTCCAATTCTTTTCGCCTCGAACTTGGAGTCCGGAGACACCAAAGTCTGTCCGTCTTTGTCTGCTCTCTGCAGCCCGGCAGACTCCACACTTCGTGGCCTCCATTCTTCGGGAAGCCGTTAAAAGCAGTTCATACTTTATTCCGCTCTGGCTGTCCTCACCGGTTTGAATTTCGCCCCGGAATCTCGACACTTTTAAACCCACCTTCACCTTATAACAGCCCAGCGCTCACGCCAATACGCCAGTTTCACATTTACGATTTGTCGGATTGTAGCTGCTCCGGCTTTCCTTAATTCTTTTTTCCTCCCCCGGTAACAACCGTCTCAACAGACACTTTGCAGATACCGCAATTTATTCGTTCCCTTTACGATGATCGATAACGGTGAACTTGGAACCCGGGCTTAATGAAGGGCCGGGAGTTCTCGCGAATTGTTGCCTCGGAACAAGGTCTTCGCTGAAACGTATTGCGGATGGACAACAGACTGCAGTTCCCGGCCGTCTGATTACGCTGCACACTTCATTTCTCCCAGATAACGACCGGTCAATTGTTCGCGGAATCATGAACGCGAGATATTTTAGATTTCACCTCTAGCACCGCGTGTGCTCAAAACAAATGTGGCCATCCATATTCCAGCTAAATTTATCGACGGTCACGGATGGATTCGCCGATCCTGAATCAGCTTTCGTGGATCCGGAAAATTTCAGTGCGTACATGTACCGATTGTTACACGTTTTGCAAAGTGCGGAATAATGGAGAATAATTGATGCTGTAACAGGAGCAAGCATGCAACGCCGAAACGTTGCATAATATTACAGTACCCACAATTGAGGTTCGGTTTGAATTATATCCCCTAGACAGAGGTTTGATCTACAAACGAAATATACTTTTCGCAAATTCGATTATGAAAGAACACGGGCGTCGCTTTCTATTCTTTTTAGAAAAAAAGTTTCGTATTATTACCGCGCAGCCATTGTACGACGCTGTACCGTATCCCACACTTGCAGCGCATTGTAACAATTGAGAATTTCGCCCAGTCCTCTAAGTTTATACCAAAGTGGGTACATGCAGTGCGAATGACTACACACGGAAAGCATTTGCTGCCGTTGCGACGAACCGGCGTCGACATCCCGACGCCCATAGTTGTCATCACGACCACAGTCATACCCTGCACCAAACCCCAGACCTGCAGCTGAGAGGATTATATAACTTTCCGCGGAAGTTCCTTCGCTTCATGCCAGCGCTTATTCTCTTTGAGAAGTTCGATTTTCAAACGTTCCGCTTCTTACCTTCGGAAATATCGTCCGCCTTTTCAGTGGCTTTGCAAACGCGTCGAGGGTAATTCTATTCTGAGAAAGAGACAACGACGATAAGAAGCGGAAGAATCGGAGCTGCTCAACTCTTTAACCCTGGCATCTCTTTCAGGCTCGAGGAGATATCGAGGTTTGCAAGATGACTGGAAAATAAGTTGACTTGTTTTTGCATCGTTTATTCTCTTTCCAGATGTTTTTTTTTTAATGAAGTAAATATTATTCTTGGACATTTTTTTTAACGCCTGATAATGTCAACGCGCATGATTAACATCACGTATTTCCGTCTGTAACGCCTCGAGCATCAAAGGGCTACCCTATATATTCAGTTTTATTTTTCACAACTCTAAAGGGAAGGAACGCCCTGCAAAATGTAAGAAACCAACAAACGATGTTTAAATTTATATACGCAAAGGTTGTATGTCTTCGCAAATTTATCGAGAGAGCATATGTTCAACTGACAACAACCGTTCAGGGGTTCGTAGTGGTGAAAAGGAGCGACACAGAACCTTTGACAAAGACAAGCTCGTTTCGAATTCTCATTTTCTACAATTCTCAACGTTTCCAAGGTCTTCTCGACCGTAAACCAATGTTCTTTGCACATAACGGTTAAGGCCGATAAAGGAGTTGTGTAATTATTCTTCGAATTCCATGGTATCGGAAATCATAGCGAAGTACGAAACGATCTGCACGAATGAACCGTGTTTGAGCCACTGTTGAAAAATAGAAAAAAATCTGCAGTAGCATCATCCGGTTTCCATATTTTCATTAAAATTCCCCGACGTTCCGTTACGGTTTTCAGATCGGCGCAAACCGCTGAATCAAATTTTCGATCGTCGCGCAGAATACCGCAACAGCGCAAAGTGGATAATAAGCATTTGCAGCGGTGCAATAGAAGCGGAAAAGTTGGCTTCCGATACTTCAAGGCCCGGAAGCTTCGCTCCTACGTTTAGGGCTCGGAGAATGTGAGATGATAACATGAGCCAGATAAGAGGGAGACACGATCCTGGTAGGCATGCGACGAAGTTACGGTCTTTGGGGTAAAACATATCGATGTACGAAGGTATGTATGGGATGTACAGGCATAGCCGAAAGGCGCAGGGATGATAAGAGATGACAGCTTATCCGTGCCGCTCTGAAAGTGGGTCTTATAAAATAGCTATCAGGATTCTTCTCCCATCGGGATCAAGGCATTGGGAAGAATAGGAGAGATAGTAGGCCATCGCGGCGTTGCAGGAAGCGTGGGGGTGGGAGGGGCGGGGGATGAGTAAGGTGGGGTGGAAAAACTATTCCGAAACTCAGAACGGGGGAGGATTACGAGAATGCAGCCTATAAAATATATCTCCGGCAAACAAATGCTTGCTAACATAAAATCCCGCATAAAAATGCGGAATACAAACTCTCTCCCCGCGGCCTGGCCGGCTACATGCTGGCTCATACGGCTGTAACGGCCCGTGCGATCCCTCCTTCATCTATTATTTAACCTTAGATACACCAGCATCTGCCTTCTTCCACAGTACATCGGTTTTATGTTTTATACGAATTGTGATGCGGGTATAACTTCATCCGTGATTTTCATCCCTTGTCGTAAAAAATTGGTATGTACGTACATACCTATGAGGTATAGTATATGATGTACAGCGATGTCGTGTCTAATTTTATATCTGCACTGCAGAGTTCTGTCATCGTATGTACGTAGGTGTGTCGGTGGTTTACCTGTTTTGTGCAAATTCCGAAATCAAATGGTCATCTCCTTTTAAATGCAAGCGATCCGCAATTTGTGAAATTGACCCTCGAGCGGCCAAAGCTGCACTGTAGTGCGGCAATCGCGTTCCCGCGTTCCGCGTGTAATCTAGATTGATCCCACGGCCACCTCGCGAGATGTATAACGTCAATTTTTTACCCATAAATGTGATGCTTATGCAGATGGAAACAAAGTTTCTTCGGAGGGAAATCCTGAAAAAAGTCTAAATTTTCGATGCCCGCGTGTTTTGCTTTTTTCGTAGATTTCAGGACAATCCAAGATGCCTTGTTCGCTTTAAAGTTACAAAAATTACAATCCGTATTTTCGCTTCTACGCTTTTGCGAAAAAGTGCATCAAAAATATGAATTGATTTGTCCGCCTACGTTGAATTTGTCAATTAATTCTGACGAGTTTGAATAATGAAAACTCTGCGACTCGTTACATCAGCTGACAGGCAAAACCCCGTCGAAGGCAGAACGCGGACCGGGATGAAGTATGCATATGTGCAAACAATTTCGTTGGTTTCGTTACTCGATGTGTATAGTTGGTAGAGCAGCAGTAGTGCAGCTGCGGTCAAAGCCGCACAGGGATTTAACTATTAGCGAAAAACTCGCACAGTGATGGACGTATTTTTGTGATACTTTTATTACCTCTCTCGTGCAGCGGAATACCGCATACATGTGTGCATATATCATATACCATGTGCTAAATAACCGCGAGATGTCATGAAGGAATTTTCGCGTCGGTACAATTTACATACCAGAGTCAAATTGAATTACCTCGCTACAACCCTGTTGTCATAATGGAATGATAATTCGACCAATTCATAAAAATGAATCCACAGATTGTTCGTAAGACCTAAAAAATTCAGGATCCTGTTACGCCTGTAGACAGACAACCCAACGTACACCGACGTTCTTGTTGACGCCTATCCTTCAGGCGGAAAGCGTCGTAGTGTGAATGTTGATATCGTAGTTCGTACTTTGACGGATTACAATCGTGTCAACCAATGAGAGAAAAACAGGCGAAACATCGGGACAATTTTGTCCTTCTACCACGAATTCGGTTCACTTGAATAATTGAAAAACTAGACACTGTGAAGAGCGGAAAAAGCGTACCGAGGAACTACAATTTGAGCGATGAATAAACGATGAGAATATGATGAATTTATAGTGTAGTATTTTGCGTGACGCATAATAGCAAAGGGGCAGAAGGTGAATCGGTAGCCTCCGACGTTTTCAACTTATTCATAAGGGCATTACGAACGCGCCGGGTACATCGCGTCGTCATTAATAGTAATGATCATCGTGGATATAAAGGTCTCCGAGATCTGGTTGAGAAAACGTAATAATTTGTATTCAAAAAGCGTCGGGTAACAATGCTGCGAGAAAATCGTGAAATAAAGTGACTCGTAGGTTGCAAAACTGTACGGGTAGGTCTCGCAAAAGTTCCGTATACCGCGTACTTAAACAATGTGGATGAATAAGTAAACGGCATACGTATGTTCTTACGTCGTCTACTTATAGCCACGTGGATACTAGAGTCTTACGCTCTAGTTCGAATTCAAACTATAAAAGTGAGTCGGGCACTCCTATATATCCACCTATTTTTACTGCTGCGTATACATAGATGCATATTAAAACAAGTACCCTGTAGTTCCACCGTATTTGACAAAAGATTCGGTTCAGTAAACAGATGGGTATCCCGTTCCTCGATCTATATCTGAAAACGTTTCGGTTTCTTCTTTTTCCAAACAATGTTTTATACACCGTATTTCTGTGGTTACTGATTTTTATAAAAATTACGCAAATTTACCCTGCAGGTCGGGTAATTTTTTTCTTTTAAATCAGCGAAAATATGTTAAAAATTTGTCCACAGATATCAAAATGAATTTACAGGAATGAAACATTGGAAGCAAACCTGTCGTGATGTATCGATCAAAACGAAAGGTCAGTTAAAAACTGCGTTAGATTAGTGATGGATAAACATATTTGATGAATAAATTCCGTACTAGCGAAAAATTGATTTCCGTAGAATGTTAAACTGTTGAGACTTTATCTCCTGCAAATGATCTAAAGCTGAGAATTCAGCTCGTAAAATTCGTTCGATATTCAGAAATTATGCCAAAGTAAAAACTGTATTGCCCTTCAGTTTCGAATTCTGCGCAAGATGGAGAAAAGTACTTTTAGCATCTTGGTGTTTACTTTCAGAGCGGCTGTTCTCGCTATTTTCTCGCAGCAATTTACGATCTTCAGTGACTGATATATCGCGCAGTTATATTAATATAACGATGAGCGAAAGGTGAACCGTAAGGCTGAAGCCCACTACAGTGAACTCAGTCTGAAGTTTCAGCCAGTGGTTGTATGGCTACGTAGTAAAGTGAGTGCAGTATTCAATCAACAATCCAGCTAAACATGTTATACGACGTAAGGTAAAGGTATGCATAGGCTGCAGTCTGCATTATAAATGATGATAACAAGTGTACAAATGGGTGCGTGAGTTGTTTCACGTTTTTCCTACATGTAGGTATCGCCGATTTGAATGGGTCAGAAGAATGAAACAATGTAACTTGACAGGGATTCAGTGACGTGGATGAATGTCCTGAGTATCTGTTCTACAATTGTCATATGTAACTGGAATACTGTAGCGTCGAAAACGAGGAAAAACATAATGATGAGAAAATGAGAATTGTCTACGATTACCGACCTTATTAGGCGTTATCAGCAACTTGAATTTCGAACCGCATGTAGTCACACCTGTAATAAGTGTGAACTACTGATCTGGTGATGCAATTTGAGGATGAATCGATTAAAATCTAAACAGAGTGAGAATGAAAAATGGATGGGTGAAGAAATTTGTACAATGATAGCTGGACAATGGATCACAGACAATTTTTGAATAGTGGTAGTAGAGGGAAAAGGGTCTTACTCTGGGTATGTATAATATGAATAGCACACTTAAAAAATGTCTGCCATGTGAAGTTATGTCGTGATTGATCGTGATAAATATTGATATGATAACTAAATTCACCCTCAATAATTTAGAAAAAAAAATGAAGAGACCGTCGGTGGATCATCAGAACGGAATTGTCTGGTTTTTGAGCTGTAAATTTTGAAGCGATGATTGCGGTAATCGAAGATCAAAATCAAAGCTGTGCCCAATCGATTTCTCTCACAAAATTAAGTCGATATAGTCCACCAGAGAATTTATTCCAGCATTTTTGAAAATCGCAAAAATTTTCGCCAAAAATGCAAAGGGGTTAGCCTAATTTTTTTTTACCAAAAAATCTTTAGTGTTTCAATCGACTTTTATGATTTTTGCTAGAATTGTCGGATCCTCATGAGTCCAAAAACAAGATATTGAACAGCAAACGATCACCAGTTGAGGAATTAAAAAAAAAATCTTGCGTTCAATTCGATTCTTTATTTGTCACACAGGTTACATAAAATGTAGATAAGTTAATAATAAACATCATACATTGCTTCCTGCAGAGGCGAGGAGTACTGGTACGCACGCTGAATACTACACTATATTCTTCAACCATGATAAGATCTTTTTCACATTCCAATTCTCATATTTTGCTCAACACAATATATACTGCTTAGTAATTGCTACATAATAATTTGATTTCTTATGTAATGTGTAATCAAAATTCTTTGCGTCTCTTACTTCAATTCTACATGTCAATCAGGTAAATTACTACACACTGACACTCGAACAGTTGTCTGTCAATCAAAGCGTATTGAATAAACTGAAACTTCAAGCGGTGAGTTCGGAATTCCTCGTCTTCACCTTTTTGAGAACCTGTTGCAAATTTTATGTATTTAGGTCGTAACTTTTGATCCGAGTTCATGGGGTGAACTTTACGTGTATAGCGATCTTTCACCAAAAATCTCACCCCCAAAATGGCAAAATAGACGCTTGAAACAGCAAAAGATCAACAACCGAAAAAATACCAAAAAAAATTCCCTTGTTTTTCTGCTGTAACTCTCGATTCGTAAATCGCAGCGTATTCGCACTGCGCGCTATTGATTTTTATCGCAAAATCATCATATAGTGCATCAAAGAATTAATTGTAACATTATTAAAATTCGGCCAAATTCCATGCGAAGAAGTTCGACGGGTTCGACTATCTTTTCAATGTGATTTGTAAAGTGAAAAATTTTTCGTAGTTATTCATCTTGGATTTTGGTTGTGCAATCATTGCCTTATAAACTCTTTAATCTAGCTTATTATATGTGTATATTACAGATAAGATGATTGCCTTTTGCCGGAATGCGACATTAGCTTGATCGCTGTAGAAAGAAGGACGGGTAAACAACTTTTTCCTTCATTCGTGGCATGAAAATACTTTGTCACGGTTCTGCACAAGCCACAAACCCGTATGGAAAGGTTGATGTACTTGTATGCATATAACGGAGAGAAATATATCGCCGTGTAATGTAACGAAACAGACGCTTCAGATGCATATTTTATTTTCAATTTTGTAGATGGCTTAGCTCTACCTGAGGCACCATCTATATGCTTTCTCCGGCCCGATCCACCTGAGGTGACTGGAACAGCATGAAAAAGTAACATATTAAATATTGCACACTGTCATTAAATAACTTGCGTTACTTGCGGCTGGGGTTGGAGTATCTTTAAGTACTCTTACTTCTGATGATTGTCTAATGACGTGTCGAGTGTCGCGCTAACATTCTTACTACCCATACTTTCCCATAGCCAGGCATTAAGGGGTTAGGTGGGTTTCAAAATTTCAAAAAATCGAATTTTTTTTTTTTGCTTATCTTATAATTGAATATGTTGAGAATATTCCTTTAAAATTTTAAAACGATCCGAGTCGTATTCTAAGAGATATAGCCTTTGGATGTTTTACCCATCAGGCTATAACCAAGCGTGACGCAGGTATATGGAGGTTGTCTGCTGCAAATCAAGAAAAAAAATTAACGTGTGATAAAAATAATGTTGAAGATACGACAGATGTTACCGTGTCAGGTGATGGCACGTGGAAAAAACGTGGGTTTGCATCATTATACGGTGTAAGTACGATTATTGGCTACTATTCTGGAAATATTCAATCACGTTTTTCTCGAAACTACATTTTTGAAATCGGTAGTCACGATTTCTCGAAAACTTATGAACCGATCTCTTTCAAATTTTGCACACTTCTTCAAAATAACATTATCTCGTGCTTGAACGAAGGAATTTTTTTTTTTCTATTCCAAGTAATTTTTCAAGGCCATTAAGGGTGCAAATTTTACTCAAAATAAGGGTTTTTTGTTTTCAACGCCGCCAAAAATGTAATTTTTTTTTTTTTTTTTTCTGCGTCCAAGCACGAGTTTTAAACATCTACTAACAGAGAATTTTTGGTTTTTGCATTTCAGATGAATCTGTCATGAGTTATCCTGACTACGCCGAGAGAACTTTTTTTTGAGGGGTCATAGCAGACTACGTGTCCACGCCTTAATTTTCAATATTTTTCAATGAAAATTTCACAAACTACTTATAAAATATGTATCTTTTATGTGTTAAATTGATGAAATAAAATATTCTGTTGATTAAATAAAAAAAAATTCATAAAAATGTACCTATTTTGAGCTTTTGAAACCCACCTAACCCCTTAATGTCGAAAAGCGATACTACTTTGAGCGTTCCGAACCCATCACATTTCTTATATAAAATGCATGACAAATACACCGTTATGTCCACATAAAGACACAAATTTTTTATCTTTTGGGGAGAGTTTAGAATTATATAGAAGTGAATAATTCCTGTTTCAGTGATATTCTATTGTTACAATGAATAGAAGACCAATCGTTAAATACGTAATTGTATTTCAATCCTAATCATGATCAGAAGAAAAATAGTGCAATAATAAAAGAAGAAACTCTTTCATACGGTACTGACGGATTTGAATGATGGCTATGAAAATCCCCCTCTTATGTGAAAGGCAAACGGTATAACTCGTGCAGTCACTGAAGTTCCCCACAAATTTTTGTCAATGTTCTGATTTATAACTCAATGAATTTAATGCAATACATAAGCACAACTCGAATATAGCAAAATATGCTAGAATAAGGCTTTGCTTCGACCATATTTCTTGTGGAAATGCATAACAGCGAATCTGGCAACGTACTCTTATTGTTAGAGTTAACTCACTTATCAATCCATGACCAGACCCGTTTTCACCAATATCCATTAACCATATACATGCATATATATTCTACGATTGACGTACTGTACTGGGTGGATTTCTAAATAATTTTTCCGTTGCAGACTTTCATTGGGAACTTGGAAGAATTTCAAAATTTTCACCGCAATACAGTTCACTTAGCTTCTGATGATGATCCGACTCGATGACTGGTGAAAATAAAGACTTGGGTGTCACAACCGAAAATCGTCGTGCGTTTGCGTCCCCTGAGATGTTCCAACCGTAGAGTTTAGAACGTATTACAGAACATCAGAGAGTTACCGATTTCGACATGATGTTGGCTGCATTCACCTTCCCAGTAACACAGTCTTCGCAATAGTAAGCTTAAGGCAGTAGTTAGCATGTGTGTACTTACTGGCTTATGGGCGATACACAAAATTATTATTGAGAATAGAAATGAGAAAGAGTGAGGCTGACCCCTTTGCATTTTTGGTGAAAATTTTCGCGATTCTGGAAAGTACTGGAAAAAATTCTTTCATGAACTCGTCCGACGTAATTTTGCGAGAGAAATCGATTGGGCGCAGTCCCAATACGCTGCGATCAACACATAAAAAGTTACAGCAAAAAACAAGAACCTGGGTTTTCGACATTTTTCAGCAGGTTCTTTTTCGCTCGCCATTTCTCTCCTGTTGGTCCTACGCGCTATTTGCTGCGTTTTCTAAGTTCCTGAGGGTCCAATCAGTCAGGTAAGGGTCGTTCAAATCGAATCTGAGACCAGAAATTTTTGGCTCCAAAAATGCAGAAAAACTAAGGCTGTCCGCATTATTCTCGCTTCGTGCACCTGCAGCTTCCACCTCCACGTTGCGAAATCCAGGTGAACTTGTGCTGCCCCTTAGGCATTCTGAAGCTTTTCGTCACTCCCTGACGGTCAGGGGCGCTCGACACTGGAACTCTCTACCTACCAAACTCAGGTCTGTCTCGACGCTTGCTGTTTTTAGACGCGATCTATTTCAGCATCTCTTCCGGACGGAAGAGACCCGCTCTTGATGGTGACTCGTCAATTAGTCTTCTCCACTTCCGTTTTCGCGCGTTTCTTTGTTGCTGCTTTCTTAGCTTTATTCTGCTTTCTTGTCTTTCTTTTCTTTTTCACTTTTTTTCTGAGATTGTCGTCGCCGTCTTTCTCTTTTCTATTCTCTGTTCTAATTTTTTATGCCTAGCTCTTAAATAGTAATGAAGAACTAGGCTAAGGTTTAGGAATTGAGACTTTGTTTACTTTGAATGTTGCAATAATGTTTTCCAATATTGCCATGGAAAAGATGTAAAATAAACCATTACACCATTAAACCCCTTTGCATTTTTTGCGAAAATTTTCCCGATTCTGAAAAGTGTCGAATGAATCCTTTCATGCGCTATTCCGACGTAATTTTGCGAGAGAAATCGATTGGGCGCAGTCCCAATACGCTGCGATCAACGCATCAAAAGTTACAGCAAAAAACAAGAACCTGGGTTTTCGACATTTTTCGGAGGGTGCTTTTTCGCTCGCCATTTCTCTCCTGTTGGTCCTACGCGCTTTTCGCTGCGTTTTCTGAGTTCCTTGGGGTCCAATTGGTCGGGCAAGCGTCATAGGAATCAATTCTAAGACGAAAAATTTTTTGGTGAAAAAAAAAGGAAGGTTAACCCCTTTGTATTTTTGGCGAAAATTTTCGCGATTTTGAAAAGTGCTGGAATCAATTCTTTCAGGCACTATTCCAACGTAATTCTGCGAGAGAAATCGATTGGGCGCAGTCCCAATACGCTGCGATCAACGCATCGAAAGTTACAGCCAAAAAACGAAAACCTGAATTTTCGACATTTTTCAGCAGGTGCTTTTTCGCTCGCCATTTCTCTCCTGTTGGTCCTACGCGCTTTTCGCTGCGTTTTCTGAGTTCCTTGGGGTCCAATTGGTCGGGCAAGCGTCATAGGAATCAATTCTGAGACGAAAACTTTTTTGGTAAAAAAAAAAGGAAGGTTAACCCCTTTGTATTTTTGGCGAAAATTTTCGCGATTCTGAAAAGTGCTGGAATCAATTCTTTCAGGCACTATTCCAACGTAATTCCGCGAGAGAAATCGATCGGGCGCAGTCCCAATACGCTGCGATCAACGCATCGAAAGTTACAGCCAAAAAACGAAAACCTGAATTTTCGACATTTTTCAGCAGGTGCTTTTTCGCTCGCCATTTCTCTCCTGTTGGTCCTACGCGCTTTTCGCTGCGTTTTCTGAGTTCCTTGGGGTCCAATTGATCGGGCAAGCGACATAGGAATCAATTCTAAGACGAAAAATTTTTTGGTGAAAAAAAAAGGAAGGTTAACCCCTTTGTATTTTTGGCGAAAATTTTCGCGATTTTGAAAAGTGCTGGAATCAATTCTTTCAGGCACTATTCCAACGTAATTCTGCGAGAGAAATCGATTGGGCGCAGTCCCATTACGCTGCGATCAACGCATCGAAAGTTACAGCCAAAAAACGAAAACCTGAATTTTCGACATTTTTCAGCAGGTGCTTTTTCCTTCGTCATTTCCTTGCTGTCGATCCCACGCTCTTTTCGCTGCGTTTTCTGAGTTCCTTGGGGTCCAATTGGTCGGGCAAGCGTCATAGGAATCAATTCTAAGACGAAAAATTTTTTGGTAAAAAAAAAAGGAAGGTTAACCCCTTTGTATTTTTGGCGAAAATTTTCGCGATTTTGAAAAGTGCTGGAATCAATTCTTTCAGGCACTATTCCAACGTAATTCTGCGAGAGAAATCGATTGGGCGCAGTCCCAATACGCTGCGATCAACGCATCGAAAGTTACAGCCAAAAAACGAAAATCTGAATTTTCGACATTTTTCAGCAGGTGCTTTTTCGCTCGCCATTTCTCTCCTGTTGGTCCTACGCGCTTTTCGCTGCGTTTTCTGAGTTCCTTGGGGTCCAATTGGTCGGGCAAGCGTCATAGGAATCAATTCTGAGACGAAAACTTTTTTGGTAAAAAAAAAAGGAAGGTTAACCCCTTTGTATTTTTGGCGAAAATTTTCGCGATTCTGAAAAGTGCTGGAATTAATTCTTCCAGGCACTATTCCAACGTAATTTTGCGAGAAAAATCGATTGGGCACAGACTCAATACGCTGCGATCAACGCATCGAAAGTTACGACCAAAAAACGAAAACCTGAATTTTCGACATTTTTCAGCAGGTGCTTTTTCCTTCGTCATTTCCTTGCTGTCGATCCCACGCTCTTTTCGCTGCGTTTTCTGAGTTCCTTGGGGTCCAATTGGTCGGGCAAGCGTCATAGGAATCAATTCTAAGACGAAAAATTTTTTGGTAAAAAAAAAAGGAAGGTTAACCCCTTTGTATTTTTGGCGAAAATTTTCGCGATTTTGAAAAGTGCTGGAATCAATTCTTTCAGGCACTATTCCAACGTAATTCTGCGAGAAAAATCGATTGTGCGCAGTCCCAATACGCTGCGATCAACGCATCGAAAGTTACAGCCAAAAAACCAGAACCTGGGTTTTCGACATTTTTCGGAGGGTGCTTTTTCGCTCGCCATTTCTCTCCTGTTGGTCCTACGCGCTTTTCGCTGCGTTTTCTGAGTTCCTTGGGGTCCAATTGGTCGGGCAAGCGTCATAGGAATCAATTCTGAGACGAAAACTTTTTTGGTAAAAAAAAAAGGAAGGTTAACCCCTTTGTATTTTTGGCGAAAATTTTCGCGATTTTGAAAAGTGCTGGAATCAATTCTTTCAGGCACTATTCCAACGTAATTCTGCGAGAAAAATCGATTGTGCGCAGTCCCAATACGCTGCGATCAACGCATCGAAAGTTACAGCCAAAAAACGAAAACCTGAATTTTCGACATTTTTCAGCAGGTGCTTTTTCGCTCGCCATTTCTCTCCTGTTGGTCTTACGCGCTTTTCGCTGCGTTTTCTGAGTTCCTTGGGGTCCAATTGGTCGGGCAAGCGTCATAGGAATCAATTCTGAGACGAAAACTTTTTTGGTAAAAAAAAAAGGAAGGTTAACCCCTTTGTATTTTTGGCGAAAATTTTCGCGATTTTGAAAAGTGCTGGAATCAATTCTTTCAGGCACTATTCCAACGTAATTCTGCGAGAGAAATCGATTGGGCGCAGTCCCAATACGCTGCGATCAACGCATCGAAAGTTACAGCCAAAAAACGAAAACCTGAATTTTCGACATTTTTCAGCAGGTGCTTTTTCGCTCGCCATTTCTCTCCTGTTGGTCCTACGCGCTTTTCGCTGCGTTTTCTGAGTTCCTTGGGGTCCAATTGGTCGGGCAAGCGACATAGGAATCAATTCTGAGACGAAAAATTTTTTGGTAAAAAAAAAAGGAAGGTTAACCCCTTTGTATTTTTGGCGAAAATTTTCGCGATTTTGAAAAGTGCTGGAATCAATTCTTTCAGGCACTATTCCAACGTAATTCTGCGAGAAAAATCGATTGTGCGCAGTCCCAATACGCTGCGATCAACGCATCGAAAGTTACAGCCAAAAAACGAAAACCTGAATTTTCGACATTTTTCAGCAGGTGCTTTTTCCTTCGTCATTTCCTTGCTGTCGATCCCACGCTCTTTTCGCTGCGTTTTCTGAGTTCCTTGGGGTCCAATTGGTCGGGCAAGCGTCATAGGAATCAATTCTAAGACGAAAAATTTTTTGGTAAAAAAAAAAGGAAGGTTAACCCCTTTGTATTTTTGGCGAAAATTTTCGCGATTTTGAAAAGTGCTGGAATCAATTCTTTCAGGCACTATTCCAACGTAATTCTGCGAGAGAAATCGATTGGGCGCAGTCCCAATACGCTGCGATCAACGCATCGAAAGTTACAGCCAAAAAACGAAAATCTGAATTTTCGACATTTTTCGGCAGGTGCTTTTTCGCTCGCCATTTCTCTCCTGTTGGTCCTACGCGCTTTTCGCTGCGTTTTCTGAGTTCCTTGGGGTCCAATTGGTCGGGCAAGCGTCATAGGAATCAATTCTGAGACGAAAACTTTTTTGGTAAAAAAAAAAAGAAGGTTAACCCCTTTGTATTTTTGGCGAAAATTTTCGCGATTCTGAAAAGTGCTGGAATCAATTCTTCCAGGCACTATTCCAACGTAATTTTGCGAGAAAAATCGATTGGGCACAGACTCAATACGCTGCGATCAACGCATCGAAAGTTACGACCAAAAAACGAAAACCTGAATTTTCGACATTTTTCAGCAGGTGCTTTTTCCTTCGTCATTTCCTTGCTGTCGATCCCACGCTCTTTTCGCTGCGTTTTCTGAGTTCCTTGGGGTCCAATTGGTCGGGCAAGCGTCATAGGAATCAATTCTGAGACGAAAAATTTTTTGGTAAAAAAAAAAGGAAGGCTAACCCCTTTGTATTTTTGGCGAAAATTTTCGCGATTTTGAAAAGTGCTGGAATCAATTCTTTCAGGCACTATTCCAACGTAATTCTGCGAGAAAAATCGATTGTGCGCAGTCCCAATACGCTGCGATCAACGCATCGAAAGTTACAGCCAAAAAACGAGAACCTGAATTTTCGACATTTTTCAGCAGGTGCTTTTTCGCTCGCCATTTCTCTCCTGTTGGTCCTACGCGCTTTTCGCTGCGTTTTCTGAGTTCCTTGGGGTCCAATTGGTCGGGCAAGCGTCATAGGAATCAATTCTGAGACGAAAACTTTTTTGGTAAAAAAAAAAGGAAGGTTAACCCCTTTGTATTTTTGGCGAAAATTTTCGCGATTCTGAAAAGTGCTGGAATCAATTCTTTCAGGCACTATTCCAACGTAATTCCGCGAGAGAAATCGATTGGGCGCAGTCCCAATACGCTGCGATCAACGCATCGAAAGTTACAGCCAAAAAACGAAAACCTGAATTTTCGACATTTTTCAGCAGGTGCTTTTTCGCTCGCCATTTCTCTCCTGTTGGTCCTACGCGCTTTTCGCTGCGTTTTCTGAGTTCCTTGCGGTCCAATTGATCGGGCAAGCGACATAGGAATCAATTCTAAGACGAAAAATTTTTTGGTGAAAAAAAAAGGAAGGTTAACCCCTTTGTATTTTTGGCGAAAATTTTCGCGATTTTGAAAAGTGCTGGAATCAATTCTTCCAGGCACTATTCCAACGTAATTTTGCGAGAAAAATCGATTGGGCACAGACTCAATACGCTGCGATCAACGCATCGAAAGTTCCGACCAAAAAACGAAAACCTGAATTTTCGACATTTTTCAGCAGGTGCTTTTTCCTTCGTCATTTCCTTGCTGTCGATCCCACGCTCTTTTCGCTGCGTTTTCTGAGTTCCTTGGGGTCCAATTGGTCGGGCAAGCGTCAAAGGAATCAATTCTAAGACGAAAAATTTTTTGGTAAAAAAAAAAGGAAGGTTAACCCCTTTGTATTTTTGGCGAAAATTTTCGCGATTTTGAAAAGTGCTGGAATCAATTCTTTCAGGCACTATTCCAACGTAATTCTGCGAGAGAAATCGATTGGGCGCAGTCCCAATACGCTGCGATCAACGCATCGAAAGTTACAGCCAAAAAACGAAAACCTGAATTTTCGACATTTTTCAGCAGGTGCTTTTTCGCTCGCCATTTCTCTCCTGTTGGTCCTACGCGCTTTTCGCTGCGTTTTCTGAGTTCCTTGGGGTCCAATTGGTCGGGCAAGCGTCATAGGAATCAATTCTGAGACGAAAACTTTTTTGGTAAAAAAAAAAGGAAGGTTAACCCCTTTGTATTTTTGGCGAAAATTTTCGCGATTCTGAAAAGTGCTGGAATCAATTCTTCCAGGCACTATTCCAACGTAATTTTGCGAGAAAAATCGATTGGGCACAGACTCAATACGCTGCGATCAACGCATCGAAAGTTACGACCAAAAAACGAAAACCTGAATTTTCGACATTTTTCAGCAGGTGCTTTTTCCTTCGTCATTTCCTTGCTGTCGATCCCACGCTCTTTTCGCTGCGTTTTCTGAGTTCCTTGGGGTCCAATTGGTCGGGCAAGCGTCATAGGAATCAATTCTGAGACGAAAAATTTTTTGGTAAAAAAAAAAGGAAGGCTAACCCCTTTGTATTTTTGGCGAAAATTTTCGCGATTTTGAAAAGTGCTGGAATCAATTCTTTCAGGCACTATTCCAACGTAATTCTGCGAGAGAAATCGATTGGGCGCAGTCCCAATACGCTGCGATCAACGCATCGAAAGTTACAGCCAAAAAACGAAAACCTGAATTTTCGACATTTTTCAGCAGGTGCTTTTTCGCTCGCCATTTTTCTCCTGTTGGTCCTACGCGCTTTTCGCTGCGTTTTCTGAGTTCCTTGGGGTCCAATTGGTTGGGCAAGCGACATAGGAATCAATTCTGAGACGAAAAATTTTTTGGTGAAAAAAAAAGGAAGGTTAACCCCTTTGTATTTTTGGCGAAAATTTTCGCGATTTTGAAAAGTGCTGGAATCAATTCTTTCAGGCACTATTCCATAGTGATTTCGCGAGAAAAATCGATTGGGCGCAGACTTAATACGCTGCGATCAACGCATCAAAAGTTACAGCAGAAAACAAGAACCTGGGTTTTCGACATTTTTCAGCAGGTGCTTTTTCCTTCGTCATTTCCTTGCTGTCGATCCCACGCTCTTTTCGCTGCGTTTTCTGAGTTCCTTGGGGTCCAATTGGTCGGGCAAGCGTCATAGGAATCAATTCTAAGACGAAAAATTTTTTGGTAAAAAAAAAAGGAAGGTTAACCCCTTTGTATTTTTGGCGAAAATTTTCGCGATTTTGAAAAGTGCTGGAATCAATTCTTTCAGGCACTATTCCAACGTAATTCTGCGAGAGAAATCGATTGGGCGCAGTCCCAATACGCTGCGATCAACGCATCGAAAGTTACAGCCAAAAAACGAAAACCTGAATTTTCGACATTTTTCAGCAGGTGCTTTTTCGCTCGCCATTTCTCTCCTGTTGGTCCTACGCGCTTTTCGCTGCGTTTTCTGAGTTCCTTGGGGTCCAATTGGTCGGGCAAGCGTCATAGGAATCAATTCTGAGACGAAAACTTTTTTGGTAAAAAAAAAAGGAAGGTTAACCCCTTTGTATTTTTGGCGAAAATTTTCGCGATTTTGAAAAGTGCTGGAATCAATTCTTTCAGGCACTATTCCAACGTAATTCTGCGAGAGAAATCGATTGGGCGCAGTCCCAATACGCTGCGATCAACGCATCGAAAGTTACAGCCAAAAAACGAAAACCTGAATTTTCGACATTTTTCAGCAGGTGCTTTTTCGCTCGCCATTTCTCTCCTGTTGGTCCTACGCGCTTTTCGCTGCGTTTTCTGAGTTCCTTGGGGTCCAATTGGTCGGGCAAGCGACATAGGAATCAATTCTGAGACGAAAAATTTTTTGGTAAAAAAAAAAGGAAGGTTAACCCCTTTGTATTTTTGGCGAAAATTTTCGCGATTTTGAAAAGTGCTGGAATCAATTCTTTCAGGCACTATTCCAACGTAATTCTGCGAGAAAAATCGATTGTGCGCAGTCCCAATACGCTGCGATCAACGCATCGAAAGTTACAGCCAAAAAACGAAAACCTGAATTTTCGACATTTTTCAGCAGGTGCTTTTTCCTTCGTCATTTCCTTGCTGTCGATCCCACGCTCTTTTCGCTGCGTTTTCTGAGTTCCTTGGGGTCCAATTGGTCGGGCAAGCGTCATAGGAATCAATTCTAAGACGAAAAATTTTTTGGTAAAAAAAAAAGGAAGGTTAACCCCTTTGTATTTTTGGCGAAAATTTTCGCGATTTTGAAAAGTGCTGGAATCAATTCTTTCAGGCACTATTCCAACGTAATTCTGCGAGAGAAATCGATTGGGCGCAGTCCCAATACGCTGCGATCAACGCATCGAAAGTTACAGCCAAAAAACGAAAATCTGAATTTTCGACATTTTTCGGCAGGTGCTTTTTCGCTCGCCATTTCTCTCCTGTTGGTCCTACGCGCTTTTCGCTGCGTTTTCTGAGTTCCTTGGGGTCCAATTGGTCGGGCAAGCGTCATAGGAATCAATTCTGAGACGAAAACTTTTTTGGTAAAAAAAAAAGGAAGGTTAACCCCTTTGTATTTTTGGCGAAAATTTTCGCGATTCTGAAAAGTGCTGGAATCAATTCTTTCAGGCACTATTCCAACGTAATTCCGCGAGAGAAATCGATTGGGCGCAGTCCCAATACGCTGCGATCAACGCATCGAAAGTTACAGCCAAAAAACGAAAACCTGAATTTTCGACATTTTTCAGCAGGTGCTTTTTCGCTCGCCATTTCTCTCCTGTTGGTCCTACGCGCTTTTCGCTGCGTTTTCTGAGTTCCTTGGGGTCCAATTGGTCGGGCAAGCGTCATAGGAATCAATTCTGAGACGAAAACTTTTTTGGTAAAAAAAAAAGGAAGGTTAACCCCTTTGTATTTTTGGCGAAAATTTTCGCGATTCTGAAAAGTGCTGGAATCAATTCTTTCAGGCACTATTCCAACGTAATTCCGCGAGAGAAATCGATTGGGCGCAGTCCCAATACGCTGCGATCAACGCATCGAAAGTTACAGCCAAAAAACGAAAACCTGAATTTTCGACATTTTTCAGCAGGTGCTTTTTCGCTCGCCATTTCTCTCCTGTTGGTCCTACGCGCTTTTCGCTGCGTTTTCTGAGTTCCTTGCGGTCCAATTGATCGGGCAAGCGACATAGGAATCAATTCTAAGACGAAAAATTTTTTGGTGAAAAAAAAAGGAAGGTTAACCCCTTTGTATTTTTGGCGAAAATTTTCGCGATTTTGAAAAGTGCTGGAATCAATTCTTCCAGGCACTATTCCAACGTAATTTTGCGAGAAAAATCGATTGGGCACAGACTCAATACGCTGCGATCAACGCATCGAAAGTTCCGACCAAAAAACGAAAACCTGAATTTTCGACATTTTTCAGCAGGTGCTTTTTCCTTCGTCATTTCCTTGCTGTCGATCCCACGCTCTTTTCGCTGCGTTTTCTGAGTTCCTTGGGGTCCAATTGGTCGGGCAAGCGTCATAGGAATCAATTCTAAGACGAAAAATTTTTTGGTAAAAAAAAAAGGAAGGTTAACCCCTTTGTATTTTTGGCGAAAATTTTCGCGATTTTGAAAAGTGCTGGAATCAATTCTTTCAGGCACTATTCCAACGTAATTCTGCGAGAGAAATCGATTGGGCGCAGTCCCAATACGCTGCGATCAACGCATCGAAAGTTACAGCCAAAAAACGAAAACCTGAATTTTCGACATTTTTCAGCAGGTGCTTTTTCGCTCGCCATTTCTCTCCTGTTGGTCCTACGCGCTTTTCGCTGCGTTTTCTGAGTTCCTTGGGGTCCAATTGGTCGGGCAAGCGTCATAGGAATCAATTCTGAGACGAAAACTTTTTTGGTAAAAAAAAAAGGAAGGTTAACCCCTTTGTATTTTTGGCGAAAATTTTCGCGATTCTGAAAAGTGCTGGAATCAATTCTTCCAGGCACTATTCCAACGTAATTTTGCGAGAAAAATCGATTGGGCACAGACTCAATACGCTGCGATCAACGCATCGAAAGTTACGACCAAAAAACGAAAACCTGAATTTTCGACATTTTTCAGCAGGTGCTTTTTCCTTCGTCATTTCCTTGCTGTCGATCCCACGCTCTTTTCGCTGCGTTTTCTGAGTTCCTTGGGGTCCAATTGGTCGGGCAAGCGTCATAGGAATCAATTCTGAGACGAAAAATTTTTTGGTAAAAAAAAAAGGAAGGCTAACCCCTTTGTATTTTTGGCGAAAATTTTCGCGATTTTGAAAAGTGCTGGAATCAATTCTTTCAGGCACTATTCCAACGTAATTCTGCGAGAAAAATCGATTGTGCGCAGTCCCAATACGCTGCGATCAACGCATCGAAAGTTACAGCCAAAAAACGAAAACCTGAATTTTCGACATTTTTCAGCAGGTGCTTTTTCGCTCGCCATTTCTCTCCTGTTGGTCTTACGCGCTTTTCGCTGCGTTTTCTGAGTTCCTTGGGGTCCAATTGGTCGGGCAAGCGTCATAGGAATCAATTCTGAGACGAAAACTTTTTTGGTAAAAAAAAAAGGAAGGTTAACCCCTTTGTATTTTTGGCGAAAATTTTCGCGATTTTGAAAAGTGCTGGAATCAATTCTTTCAGGCACTATTCCAACGTAATTCTGCGAGAGAAATCGATTGGGCGCAGTCCCAATACGCTGCGATCAACGCATCGAAAGTTACAGCCAAAAAACGAAAACCTGAATTTTCGACATTTTTCAGCAGGTGCTTTTTCGCTCGCCATTTTTCTCCTGTTGGTCCTACGCGCTTTTCGCTGCGTTTTCTGAGTTCCTTGGGGTCCAATTGGTCGGGCAAGCGACATAGGAATCAATTCTGAGACGAAAAATTTTTTGGTGAAAAAAAAAGGAAGGTTAACCCCTTTGTATTTTTGGCGAAAATTTTCGCGATTTTGAAAAGTGCTGGAATCAATTCTTTCAGGCACTATTCCATAGTGATTTCGCGAGAAAAATCGATTGGGCGCAGACTTAATACGCTGCGATCAACGCATCAAAAGTTACAGCAGAAAACAAGAACCTGGGTTTTCGACATTTTTCAGCAGGTGCTTTTTCCTTCGTCATTTCCTTGCTGTCGATCCCACGCTCTTTTCGCTGCGTTTTCTGAGTTCCTTGGGGTCCAATTGGTCGGGCAAGCGTCATAGGAATCAATTCTAAGACGAAAAATTTTTTGGTAAAAAAAAAAGGAAGGTTAACCCCTTTGTATTTTTGGCGAAAATTTTCGCGATTTTGAAAAGTGCTGGAATCAATTCTTTCAGGCACTATTCCAACGTAATTCTGCGAGAGAAATCGATTGGGCGCAGTCCCAATACGCTGCGATCAACGCATCGAAAGTTACAGCCAAAAAACGAAAACCTGAATTTTCGACATTTTTCAGCAGGTGCTTTTTCGCTCGCCATTTCTCTCCTGTTGGTCCTACGCGCTTTTCGCTGCGTTTTCTGAGTTCCTTGGGGTCCAATTGGTCGGGCAAGCGTCATAGGAATCAATTCTGAGACGAAAACTTTTTTGGTAAAAAAAAAAGGAAGGTTAACCCCTTTGTATTTTTGGCGAAAATTTTCGCGATTTTGAAAAGTGCTGGAATCAATTCTTTCAGGCACTATTCCAACGTAATTCTGCGAGAAAAATCGATTGTGCGCAGTCCCAATACGCTGCGATCAACGCATCGAAAGTTACAGCCAAAAAACGAAAACCTGAATTTTCGACATTTTTCAGCAGGTGCTTTTTCGCTCGCCATTTCTCTCCTGTTGGTCTTACGCGCTTTTCGCTGCGTTTTCTGAGTTCCTTGGGGTCCAATTGGTCGGGCAAGCGTCATAGGAATCAATTCTGAGACGAAAACTTTTTTGGTAAAAAAAAAAGGAAGGTTAACCCCTTTGTATTTTTGGCGAAAATTTTCGCGATTTTGAAAAGTGCTGGAATCAATTCTTTCAGGCACTATTCCAACGTAATTCTGCGAGAGAAATCGATTGGGCGCAGTCCCAATACGCTGCGATCAACGCATCGAAAGTTACAGCCAAAAAACGAAAACCTGAATTTTCGACATTTTTCAGCAGGTGCTTTTTCGCTCGCCATTTCTCTCCTGTTGGTCCTACGCGCTTTTCGCTGCGTTTTCTGAGTTCCTTGGGGTCCAATTGGTCGGGCAAGCGACATAGGAATCAATTCTGAGACGAAAAATTTTTTGGTAAAAAAAAAAGGAAGGTTAACCCCTTTGTATTTTTGGCGAAAATTTTCGCGATTTTGAAAAGTGCTGGAATCAATTCTTTCAGGCACTATTCCAACGTAATTCTGCGAGAAAAATCGATTGTGCGCAGTCCCAATACGCTGCGATCAACGCATCGAAAGTTACAGCCAAAAAACGAAAACCTGAATTTTCGACATTTTTCAGCAGGTGCTTTTTCCTTCGTCATTTCCTTGCTGTCGATCCCACGCTCTTTTCGCTGCGTTTTCTGAGTTCCTTGGGGTCCAATTGGTCGGGCAAGCGTCATAGGAATCAATTCTAAGACGAAAAATTTTTTGGTAAAAAAAAAAGGAAGGTTAACCCCTTTGTATTTTTGGCGAAAATTTTCGCGATTTTGAAAAGTGCTGGAATCAATTCTTTCAGGCACTATTCCAACGTAATTCTGCGAGAGAAATCGATTGGGCGCAGTCCCAATACGCTGCGATCAACGCATCGAAAGTTACAGCCAAAAAACGAAAACCTGAATTTTCGACATTTTTCAGCAGGTGCTTTTTCGCTCGCCATTTCTCTCCTGTTGGTCCTACGCGCTTTTCGCTGCGTTTTCTGAGTTCCTTGCGGTCCAATTGATCGGGCAAGCGACATAGGAATCAATTCTAAGACGAAAAATTTTTTGGTGAAAAAAAAAGGAAGGTTAACCCCTTTGTATTTTTGGCGAAAATTTTCGCGATTTTGAAAAGTGCTGGAATCAATTCTTCCAGGCACTATTCCAACGTAATTTTGCGAGAAAAATCGATTGGGCACAGACTCAATACGCTGCGATCAACGCATCGAAAGTTCCGACCAAAAAACGAAAACCTGAATTTTCGACATTTTTCAGCAGGTGCTTTTTCCTTCGTCATTTCCTTGCTGTCGATCCCACGCTCTTTTCGCTGCGTTTTCTGAGTTCCTTGGGGTCCAATTGGTCGGGCAAGCGTCATAGGAATCAATTCTAAGACGAAAAATTTTTTGGTAAAAAAAAAAGGAAGGTTAACCCCTTTGTATTTTTGGCGAAAATTTTCGCGATTTTGAAAAGTGCTGGAATCAATTCTTTCAGGCACTATTCCAACGTAATTCTGCGAGAGAAATCGATTGGGCGCAGTCCCAATACGCTGCGATCAACGCATCGAAAGTTACAGCCAAAAAACGAAAACCTGAATTTTCGACATTTTTCAGCAGGTGCTTTTTCGCTCGCCATTTCTCTCCTGTTGGTCCTACGCGCTTTTCGCTGCGTTTTCTGAGTTCCTTGGGGTCCAATTGGTCGGGCAAGCGTCATAGGAATCAATTCTGAGACGAAAACTTTTTTGGTAAAAAAAAAAGGAAGGTTAACCCCTTTGTATTTTTGGCGAAAATTTTCGCGATTCTGAAAAGTGCTGGAATCAATTCTTCCAGGCACTATTCCAACGTAATTTTGCGAGAAAAATCGATTGGGCACAGACTCAATACGCTGCGATCAACGCATCGAAAGTTACGACCAAAAAACGAAAACCTGAATTTTCGACATTTTTCAGCAGGTGCTTTTTCCTTCGTCATTTCCTTGCTGTCGATCCCACGCTCTTTTCGCTGCGTTTTCTGAGTTCCTTGGGGTCCAATTGGTCGGGCAAGCGTCATAGGAATCAATTCTGAGACGAAAAATTTTTTGGTAAAAAAAAAAGGAAGGCTAACCCCTTTGTATTTTTGGCGAAAATTTTCGCGATTTTGAAAAGTGCTGGAATCAATTCTTTCAGGCACTATTCCAACGTAATTCTGCGAGAGAAATCGATTGGGCGCAGTCCCAATACGCTGCGATCAACGCATCGAAAGTTACAGCCAAAAAACGAAAACCTGAATTTTCGACATTTTTCAGCAGGTGCTTTTTCGCTCGCCATTTTTCTCCTGTTGGTCCTACGCGCTTTTCGCTGCGTTTTCTGAGTTCCTTGGGGTCCAATTGGTCGGGCAAGCGACATAGGAATCAATTCTGAGACGAAAAATTTTTTGGTGAAAAAAAAAGGAAGGTTAACCCCTTTGTATTTTTGGCGAAAATTTTCGCGATTTTGAAAAGTGCTGGAATCAATTCTTTCAGGCACTATTCCATAGTGATTTCGCGAGAAAAATCGATTGGGCGCAGACTTAATACGCTGCGATCAACGCATCAAAAGTTACAGCAGAAAACAAGAACCTGGGTTTTCGACATTTTTCAGCAGGTGCTTTTTCCTTCGTCATTTCCTTGCTGTCGATCCCACGCTCTTTTCGCTGCGTTTTCTGAGTTCCTTGGGGTCCAATTGGTCGGGCAAGCGTCATAGGAATCAATTCTAAGACGAAAAATTTTTTGGTAAAAAAAAAAGGAAGGTTAACCCCTTTGTATTTTTGGCGAAAATTTTCGCGATTTTGAAAAGTGCTGGAATCAATTCTTTCAGGCACTATTCCAACGTAATTCTGCGAGAGAAATCGATTGGGCGCAGTCCCAATACGCTGCGATCAACGCATCGAAAGTTACAGCCAAAAAACGAAAACCTGAATTTTCGACATTTTTCAGCAGGTGCTTTTTCGCTCGCCATTTCTCTCCTGTTGGTCCTACGCGCTTTTCGCTGCGTTTTCTGAGTTCCTTGGGGTCCAATTGGTCGGGCAAGCGTCATAGGAATCAATTCTGAGACGAAAACTTTTTTGGTAAAAAAAAAAGGAAGGTTAACCCCTTTGTATTTTTGGCGAAAATTTTCGCGATTCTGAAAAGTGCTGGAATCAATTCTTTCAGGCACTATTCCAACGTAATTCTGCGAGAGAAATCGATTGGGCGCAGTCCCATTACGCTGCGATCAACGCATCGAAAGTTACAGCCAAAAAACGAAAACCTGAATTTTCGACATTTTTCAGCAGGTGCTTTTTCGCTCGCCATTTCTCTCCTGTTGGTCCTACGCGCTTTTCGCTGCGTTTTCTGAGTTCCTTGGGGTCCAATTGGTCGGGCAAGCGTCATAGGAATCAATTCTGAGACGAAAACTTTTTTGGTAAAAAAAAAAGGAAGGTTAACCCCTTTGTATTTTTGGCGAAAATTCTCGCGATTCTGAAAAGTGCTGGAATCAATTCTTCCAGGCACTATTCCAACGTAATTTTGCGAGAAAAATCGATTGGGCACAGACTCAATACGCTGCGATCAACGCATCGAAAGTTACGACCAAAAAACGAAAACCTGAATTTTCGACATTTTTCAGCAGGTGCTTTTTCCTTCGTCATTTCCTTGCTGTCGATCCCACGCTCTTTTCGCTGCGTTTTCTGAGTTCCTTGGGGTCCAATTGGTCGGGCAAGCGTCATAGGAATCAATTCTGAGACGAAAAATTTTTTGGTAAAAAAAAAAGGAAGGCTAACCCCTTTGTATTTTTGGCGAAAATTTTCGCGATTTTGAAAAGTGCTGGAATCAATTCTTTCAGGCACTATTCCAACGTAATTCTGCAAGAAAAATCGATTGTGCGCAGTCCCAATACGCTGCGATCAACGCATCGAAAGTTACAGCCAAAAAACGAAAACCTGAATTTTCGACATTTTTCAGCAGGTGCTTTTTCGCTCGCCATTTCTCTCCTGTTGGTCCTACGCGCTTTTTGCTGCGTTTTCTGAGTTCCTTGGGGTCCAATTGGTCGGGCAAGCGTCATAGGAATCAATTCTGAGACGAAAACTTTTTTGGTAAAAAAAAAAGGAAGGTTAACCCCTTTGTATTTTTGGCGAAAATTTTCGCGATTCTGAAAAGTGCTGGAATCAATTCTTTCAGGCACTATTCCAACGTAATTCCGCGAGAGAAATCGATTGGGCGCAGTCCCAATACGCTGCGATCAACGCATCGAAAGTTACAGCCAAAAAACGAAAACCTGAATTTTCGACATTTTTCAGCAGGTGCTTTTTCGCTCGCCATTTCTCTCCTGTTGGTCCTACGCGCTTTTCGCTGCGTTTTCTGAGTTCCTTGCGGTCCAATTGATCGGGCAAGCGACATAGGAATCAATTCTAAGACGAAAAATTTTTTGGTAAAAAAAAAAGGAAGGTTAACCCCTTTGTATTTTTGGCGAAAATTTTCGCGATTTTGAAAAGTGCTGGAATCAATTCTTCCAGGCACTATTCCAACGTAATTTTGCGAGAAAAATCGATTGGGCACAGACTCAATACGCTGCGATCAACGCATCGAAAGTTACGACCAAAAAACGAAAACCTGAATTTTCGACATTTTTCAGCAGGTGCTTTTTCCTTCGTCATTTCCTTGCTGTCGATCCCACGCTCTTTTCGCTGCGTTTTCTGAGTTCCTTGGGGTCCAATTGGTCGGGCAAGCGTCATAGGAATCAATTCTAAGACGAAAAATTTTTTGGTAAAAAAAAAAGGAAGGTTAACCCCTTTGTATTTTTGGCGAAAATTTTCGCGATTTTGAAAAGTGCTGGAATCAATTCTTTCAGGCACTATTCCAACGTAATTCTGCGAGAAAAATCGATTGTGCGCAGTCCCAATACGCTGCGATCAACGCATCGAAAGTTACAGCCAAAAAACGAAAACCTGAATTTTCGACATTTTTCAGCAGGTGCTTTTTCGCTCGCCATTTCTCTCCTGTTGGTCTTACGCGCTTTTCGCTGCGTTTTCTGAGTTCCTTGGGGTCCAATTGGTCGGGCAAGCGTCATAGGAATCAATTCTGAGACGAAAACTTTTTTGGTAAAAAAAAAAGGAAGGTTAACCCCTTTGTATTTTTGGCGAAAATTTTCGCGATTCTGAAAAGTGCTGGAATCATTTCTTTCAGGCACTATTCCAACGTAATTTCGCGAGAGAAATCGATTGGGCGCAGTCCCAATACGCTGCGATCAACGCATCGAAAGTTACAGCCAAAAAACGAAAACCTGAATTTTCGACATTTTTCAGCAGGTGCTTTTTCGCTCGCCATTTCTCTCCTGTTGGTCCTACGCGCTTTTCGCTGCGTTTTCTGAGTTCCTTGGGGTCCAATTGGTCGGGCACGCGTCATAGGAATCAATTCTAAGACGAAAAATTTTTTGGTAAAAAAAAAAGGAAGGTTAACCCCTTTGTATTTTTGGCGAAAATTTTCGCGATTTTGAAAAGTGCTGGAATCAATTCTTCCAGGCACTATTCCAACGTAATTTTGCGAGAAAAATCGATTGGGCACAGACTCAATACGCTGCGATCAACGCATCGAAAGTTACGACCAAAAAACGAAAACCTGAATGTTCGACATTTTTCAGCAGGTGCTTTTTCCTTCGTCATTTCCTTGCTGTCGATCCCACGCTCTTTTCGCTGCGTTTTCTGAGTTCCTTGGGGTCCAATTGGTCGGGCAAGCGTCATAGGAATCAATTCTAAGACGAAAAATTTTTTGGTAAAAAAAAAAGGAAGGTTAACCCCTTTGTATTTTTGGCGAAAATTTTCGCGATTTTGAAAAGTGCTGGAATCAATTCTTTCAGGCACTATTCCAACGTAATTCTGCGAGAAAAATCGATTGTGCGCAGTCCCAATACGCTGCGATCAACGCATCGAAAGTTACAGCCAAAAAACGAAAACCTGAATTTTCGACATTTTTCAGCAGGTGCTTTTTCGCTCGCCATTTCTCTCCTGTTGGTCTTACGCGCTTTTCGCTGCGTTTTCTGAGTTCCTTGGGGTCCAATTGGTCGGGCAAGCGTCATAGGAATCAATTCTGAGACGAAAACTTTTTTGGTAAAAAAAAAAGGAAGGTTAACCCCTTTGTATTTTTGGCGAAAATTTTCGCGATTTTGAAAAGTGCTGGAATCAATTCTTTCAGGCACTATTCCAACGTAATTCTGCGAGAGAAATCGATTGGGCGCAGTCCCAATACGCTGCGATCAACGCATCGAAAGTTACAGCCAAAAAACGAAAACCTGAATTTTCGACATTTTTCAGCAGGTGCTTTTTCGCTCGCCATTTCTCTCCTGTTGGTCCTACGCGCTTTTCGCTGCGTTTTCTGAGTTCCTTGGGGTCCAATTGGTCGGGCAAGCGACATAGGAATCAATTCTGAGACGAAAAATTTTTTGGTGAAAAAAAAAGGAAGGTTAACCCCTTTGTATTTTTGGCGAAAATTTTCGCGATTTTGAAAAGTGCTGGAATCAATTCTTTCAGGCACTATTCCATAGTGATTTCGCGAGAAAAATCGATTGGGCGCAGACTTAATACGCTGCGATCAACGCATCAAAAGTTACAGCAGAAAACAAGAACCTGGGTTTTCGACATTTTTCAGCAGGTGCTTTTTCCTTCGTCATTTCCTTGCTGTCGATCCCACGCTCTTTTCGCTGCGTTTTCTGAGTTCCTTGGGGTCCAATTGGTCGGGCAAGCGTCATAGGAATCAATTCTAAGACGAAAAATTTTTTGGTAAAAAAAAAAGGAAGGTTAACCCCTTTGTATTTTTGGCGAAAATTTTCGCGATTTTGAAAAGTGCTGGAATCAATTCTTTCAGGCACTATTCCAACGTATCTCTGCGAGAGAAATCGATTGGGCGCAGTCCCAATACGCTGCGATCAACGCATCGAAAGTTACAGCCAAAAAACGAAAACCTGAATTTTCGACATTTTTCAGCAGGTGCTTTTTCGCTCGCCATTTCTCTCCTGTTGGTCCTACGCGCTTTTCGCTGCGTTTTCTGAGTTCCTTGGGGTCCAATTGGTCGGGCAAGCGTCATAGGAATCAATTCTGAGACGAAAACTTTTTTGGTAAAAAAAAAAGGAAGGTTAACCCCCATGCATTTTTTGCGAAAATTTTCGTATTCTGAAAAGTGTTGGAATGAATCCTTTCATGCGCTCTTTCGACGTAATTTCGCGAGAGAAATCGATTGGGTGCAGTCCCAATACGCTGCGATTAACGCATCAAAAGTTACAGCGGAAAACGAGAACCTGTGTTACGTCGGGGTGAGAGTGTACTGAATGGTGATAGTTAATGAATAATGGAGTAATCCTAGATGCTCCCACGTAACGACAATGAATAAAATTAAAACTTAGAAAGACCTACCTTTCGATAAGCCGGTAATGTGGGTACGTTGTTGCCTAGTCCTATACAGGTCTGCGAGAGTTGTTTAAATGGTTGAGGCTGATTCATAATAATGAAAATGGGAAAAGGACCTTGTTCAAAATAAATGATTGGAAGTGATGTAACTGGTAAAAGTTCAAGTTTATTTTGTAACAATGAATGACGATGATGACTTAGATATAGAAAGTAACAATTTATAAAGTGTTTGAGTTTATACAACAGTGCACGCTGACGGACAAATTTAAATTCAAATGCAGAGAAGCTGCAGAATCACTATATTTGACCGTTTGCGTGTTTGAGCAAATCGTGTGTTATTCTATTCTAAACGATACTTATAACTAGCTGGTCGTGATTATTTGATATTGTATCCCTCTTTTTAGATTATCCTCCTACTCCTATTTCTACTCCTACTTCTGATCTCACTCCCGATCCTAATTCTACTCCTACATCTACTCCTACTGCTATTCCTACTCCTACTCCCGATCCTACTCCTTTTTCTACTCGTACTCCTACTCCTACTCCCACTCTGTTGAATATTATATAAGTGGTATATTTATAGTACACAAATCCTCGTCATCCTCGTCCTCCTTCTCCTCGGCCTCCATCTCGTCCACCTTGATCACCCGCAACTACCCCTAACCACCTCCGATCACATCCAACGACCACCACTAACCACGTCGGGTTGTAACTCAAATCCTAATAAATATTTTAAGTATTAGAACGCATGAAAAATATTCTGTAAGGATTAATATAATTTTGTTGTTGACAGATTTGACCAAAAAGATTATGAGAAAATTATAAAAAATCATAGAAATCTGAGTAGCCCATTGAGAGCTACTGAACGTAGGCTTGCGCAAAAAATGAATTAAAATAATTGCTCGTAAACGTGACAAGTTTGAAAAATTGTAGATAAAATGTAAAATAAAAATTGCCATTAAATATTATAGAAAATGTTATTCTCACCGTACACAAATCCTCGTCATCCTCGTCCTTCTTCTCCTCGGCCTCCACCTCGATCACCCGCAACCACCCCTAACCACCTCCGATCACCTCCAACGACGACCGCTAACCACCTCGAGTTATAACTCGAATCCTATTAAATATTTACAATAAAAATCAGAAAACATCAAAAATATTGTATAAGGATTAAGAATAATTTGTTTATTGTCACATTTCAGCAAGAAGTTTATGAGAAAATATGAAAAATTATTGACATTTCATTAGCGCATCGATAGCTACTGATTTTGGTCTTGCGCGAAAAATGAATTGAAATAATTTATTGTGAACATGACGAGTGTAAAAAATTTTTGATAAAATATAATTACAAGTGCCAATCAATAATATAAAATAATTTTACTCACCGTGCACAAATCCTTGTCCTCCTCGTCCACCTTGTTGTCCTCGTCGTCCTCGTCCTCCACCTCGTCCATCTTGATCACCCGCAACCGCCGCCAACCACCTCCAACGACCACCGCTAACCACTTCGGGTTATACCTTGAAAATTAATAAATATATTAAGTATTAGAACACATGAAAAATATTGTGTAAGGATTATTACAATTTTTTATTGACGGATTTGACCAAGAAGATTATGAGAAAGTTATAAAAGATTATATAAATTCTTTTAGTGCATTGATAGCTACCGAATCAGGGCTTGCGCGAAAATCCACCTCGTCCTCCTTGTTCTACATGTCTTTCTCCACCTCCTCGTCCTCCTCGTCCTCTTCTTGAAGTCGAGTTTCGCCGAGTAGTGGACCTGGAGCGCAGAAACCACGGAGTGCTTGTCCTGGAAGTCAAGTTTTATCAGGTAGAGGACCTGGAGCGTAGAAACTATGAAGCAATTGTCCCTGGAGTCAAGTTTCACCAGGTAGCGGACCTAGAGCGTAGAAACTACGGAGCCCTTGTTCAAAAGTCACCAGGTCAAGAATCATGACAGTCAGAACTAGAGAGCGCTTTTCCTGGATGTCAAGATATACCAGGTGGAGGACCTCGACAGCCAGAACTACGGAGCGCTCGTCCTGGAAATCGAATTTTACCAGGTAGCGGATCTGGAGCGCAGAAGCTATGGAACACTTGTCCTGGAAGTCGAGTTTCACCAGGTAGTGGTCCTGGAGCGTAGAAACTACGGAACGCTTGTCCTGGAACTCGAGTTTCAATAGGAGATCCATGGAGTCAGAGAACCCGGTACTCGAAATCTGCAGAGCGCGTTTCTCACACGTCCGCTCTACTGCGCCGTTATTTCCAAACTGAGGAATTCGGCTAGCTGAGTTTCGTGTACATAGATCGATGACGTCAGGAGAAAAAAAATGTTGGGTGATGTTACTTTCTGAACATTTCAACATTCAAACTCTGGTTTCGAACTTCAATACTATGCATGATGTATGATATACGATGTATGATATGACAAGATGTATAATGATTCTAATTTTCACATCACAGACATGAAATACGCACGTTATCTTACCTGCCGATTCAAGCGGCTAGGCCCTTGCATGGTCAGTCAGCCTTTGACGAAAGATATGTTTTTCAGTTAACGGGTCTGCTAAAACGTTGCCGTTCTGCGACAGTTGGGTGATAAAAATTTTTGCTCGTACCTTTCAAATGTGTGTTAAAATACACTCGAAGTTCTAAGAAACTTCGTTCTATCTCTCCCTATCAAAAAAAATCGCCGACAATCACCTTTTTAGGTCTTTAAATCAAGACACCGCGTTAAATACTGTCTCATATACGAAGCATCCATTTCATCTCGTTCAAAATTAGCGCATCCGTGATGTATTACAGTTACTCTGAATTTTTCTCCATACGAACACTTTTCGAAAAACAATTCTGCTTCTCTACCCAACGTAGATACTTCACTTACGACTAGCTAAAACAGCGTTTCGATTCTATGCCTACGAAAATTCAAGATCGAGAGAGTAAATAAAAAGTTGTTGCCATAATTATGATTATTAATGTTACAGGTGACATGGTCGAACAGGGGGATGATGAGGAAGAAGGTGGTCGGAGGTGTTCTGTGGTGGTTGGAGGTGTTCGGAAATGGTAGGAGGTGGTACGCAGTGGTAGGAGGTGTTTGGAGGTGTTTGGTGGTGGTTGGAAGTGATCGGCGGTTGACGCGGTTACGCTTCTTTCTTCTCACGGGGATGATCGATCTGATCGACCCACCTGGGCCCACTTGCCTGCCGAAAACTGGTGACAAAAATTTATCCAGGGGTATCCGTCTTTGTATGCTTCAGTCAACGTCCGACTCATCCGACAGCACCTCAGTCGGACATGCAGAGAGTCTGCTTGAGCAAAGTTTGGCCCCGGTCGAACTTACCAACCGTATTATGCACAGCATCCATCGATGCTGGATGGCTTACCGATCGTTGAGAGGAAACCATGCGTCCTAATCTCAAGTCCAGAAGACCGCCGGTCGATAAGACATCCAGAATGATACCATGGTTTGGGACAATTTTCTAAAGCTTGGACGAATCCGATGCAGAGGGCAACGGACTTCGGGAATATTTTTTTAAACCATCGTAACTAATCTGGATTCGTAGTTGCAAATACATTTTCTACGAATTTATACGGAGAAATCCAATTAGTCGTAGCATTTAAAATTTAATTAACAGCAACAAATTATACCTGTACGCATTTTGTATTCAGCCTGAGGTTTTACGACAGTCTGTATTTCTCTTACTATCGTAACGTGGAATGTATTTTCGTCGTAGAGCGGTAGGGGAAAAGGTGAAAAACCGAGAGGAATAATATGCAGGAAGATCGTAGGGAGGATTAACGTTCGGCATCCCGTCGCGATTAATAAGTCGTAAAATGAAAACGCCCATTGGTGACCTTTATTTACCATGTACATCCACGTTGAGTCTATATAGGAGGAGGGGGTTGATCTCTCGACGGAAAAGTATTTAGTACTCGGCTTGATTACAAACCATGCGAGAAGCTTCACCGTATGTATAATCATTATACGCCCGTGTGATACACGTAATATGATGTAAAAGTCCGAGAGGAATGAGACGGTAGTGGTGGACACAACAGCGGTGGGAGATATAGATGAAGATAACATCTTTCGTGAGCAACATACATAGTGTGCTAGCTGCAGGGGGTCTCCCTGACCACTGATCACTGACCGGTGACCACCGACTCGCCACAGTTCCGGTAGTTATTTCTACCTGCTTCTGCCACTGCGACTCACGAATTAAAAATACAGGACAGAGAGCCAACTTTGCCCTGTGCCTCGATATTTATTGAAATACTGCGTTATTTTCACATCCGATTTCAATCATTTTCAAATATCTTTACTTCTTCTTCGTGACTAGGATTTTTGGAAAAAATTGGCTTTAATTTCACTTTTCTCCCCATCCCTTTTTTTAAAAATTATCCCATATTCGCTAGTTTAACCGGTCAGCATAGCGAGCTGTTACATGGATAATTAATTAGTAACGTCTGAAATTCATTCATGAGAGAAAGGATTTTTATGGAACGCTGTTTGAAAACTTGGTTCCTTCCAGACTAATAATTTGTCAAAACACCACTTGACCCGACGCGCTGATCGCGAGAAAAGCAAACACTTTCTCCCAGTCAAGCCTTTATTTCTTATTAACAGTAGTATACAGTAAAGACATTTTTTTTTTTTCTTGTCATGTTTTTTCTATCGACAGTGAGAAAGCCGGAATTACTACTACTTTCTAACGAAAAAATAATGATAACAACAACAATCTTAATAATATTAAAAAGCACTTTCTATCAAGCTAAAAGCATAATATAGCCACACGAGGACGGATCGGTATCATTAGGAAAATTTATGAATTCCGATGAATCGGTTTTGCTCGTAACCGTCAAAGCTGTTGAATACCGGCGTTGAATGAAATTTAAAGAATTTAATTGAAATGTGAAAGCCAGGGAGCTGAGGAGGAACTAATCAAGCGAAGGCGTCTCAACTTTCCTGTGGTTTGCCATCTCGCCGATTGTCTTTCCTGTTCAAACAGGGGGAGAAAAAAGCTGTGGCCCATAAAGCTGCGGTGCGCTTCTGCCCGGTGCTTCTATGGTGCTACGTCCTGTGCAGAACTAATTCTGTTTTATAACAGAGCTCGAGTAGCACATTGGTACACTGCTGCCGCAGTGCCGCATATTACAATCTGCACGTGCTTACCCGAAGTGCAACTGCGGCATGTCTCGGCGTTCATGCTCTCTCTGTATCCGCTCGTTGCCTCCCCTTGGCTGCAATGCCGTTTAATAGCGTTACTTGTTGTTATTTCTATTAGGAGTTACTGTCCCGACTTTCCACCGGCTATCTCGACAGCGTCTAGACAGCCCGCGAACGACTAAATGGAAACACGGTACAGCCTCATGAAACACGCCAGTACCGAGATCCGACTTATCAAGAGAACAAGACTCACGTCGAGAGACTCGTCCGCCGATATCACCTTCTCGCGTCTGATTCAGAACTCGCGATTTCTCGTACCTTGGCCCTGAAACTTGTGTCGCGTTACTGAAATACAAATGGAATCAGACTTGAATATTTTCTCAAAATCAAAGTTGACGAAGAAAAAGTCTTTGGGGGGTGATTCCCACGTACGTTATTCTAGGAACAGGTATATGTTTCTGTACGTCATGGAAAAGGAGCGATTATCATCGAGAGTTAACGAACGATACATAAAGCCCAAGACAAAACTAATTAGCCGGAATTATCAAAGACAATATGGCAAATTGCGCTTACTCACCAAAGAACCGCCAGCGATCGTGCGGCCAGATAGACACTTGGAGCGTCGTCAGCACGACTCGGTTCATTAATTATACCGACTTATCGTCGTCGATTACAAGATTGCCTTAATTACAATTACACAATCAGTTGCACTCGATCGATATTACAGGAGCGCGGTGATGAGTCCGATGCACTAATCGAGCATTGCGCACCCCTTCGTCGCACTCGTGTGCAGAAAACGTGCGGTGGTGTCGGAGGAGGGTCCTCGGACGGAGTGCGTCACGTTCGTAAAACAGACCCGTATTGAATGAGCAAAATTAAAAGGCACGTACCGATCGATCAAATCGGTCAACAGTCAACCTCGATCTGCTCGAGGTAATAAAATGGCAGGTACCTAAACCGTGGAGTGAAGTGAGGCTGGAGAAAACACGCGGTGCACGGCACACGCATGGCGGGACCTGTCAGAGAGCGAGATTGGCAACGGCGGTGATTTTATTACGTAATTATTATTTATTGGCTGCAGGACACCTGCTGACTGATTGTACTTTCGGTCCACGCCCAGGCAATCCCGAGCGAAATGCTGGGTTCCAACAGGAAATACATACAGACGGAAGCACGCATGCGTGTACCTGCTCATTGTTCGCCGTGAAAAATTACCATTTTCATTTGCCATTAAGATATGGTTCGATTTTTTGCCAATGCGAGTCACGTTACGCAATAAGGAGTAAGAAACATCCCATCAGGAACAGGCTCACTTTTGGGCCGTACACCGAAGGCAACTTGCCTTACTTTTCTCATCGTGCTTTTTCCCCCCCGTTCCCTTATAGAGCACGGAGATAGGACTTTTTTAGGGCCGCACCATTTCGAGCGCGGACGGTGTATTTGCTCGTTTGTGATTCAGAACAAACGGACACACGCGATACTGAAATAACATCAGCAGCTGCATGGACGTGTAAGAAAAAAACTGAAATACAATCGTGGGGAATGGAGTTTGCTCGGTGTGACGTACTTAGCTCAGCGTTCGGATCGTTTATTTGGTCCAATACAATTAGAGCGGGACATGTGTTTTGACATGGAACAAGTACATGGAGAAATGAAGGAAAAAAAAGAAAAAAAAATATTCTACCTGCCTGCAATTTCCCATGGGGCTGGAAGGCAAAAAGCCCTTTCAACTATTGACCTCGAATTGTTGAACAAAGCTTTTCTGCGACTACTTGTCTTGATCCTTACTGCCATAGGTCGAAGTGCCAATGCCCACTCAGCTGCACTATCACATAACTCGGCATCTGTAATGAGATTATAGTTATACTGAATATAAATCAGCGGACTTCAGTTACGGTACCCACCATTTATATACACCTCCGTCAAAAATCAACCTGTCAGCTGCGTACAGTCTGCACAATCAGATAAAAGTCCGTGGCTAAGTAGGTGGCCGTAAAGGATACTGCACGAGCTGTTGTCCACTTTTTGTTCTCTCTTGTTCTTTCTCCTTCTTTTTTCCCCCGTCTGCGCGGTAAGCCAAATTTGCAAATTTGTCCAGAAGAGAAATCGCGGTCAAGGTATAATTTACAACAGCCTACGTATTGATTTACAAAGATCTGCAGTCGTTGGCAATAAATGGTTTTTTTCAATTCCTTTCAATTACCGCACGTGCACGAATCTCCGGCGAAATTATTTTCAGTCCCTTCTTCTCCGGTCCCTTCTCCCGTTTTTTCTCCTCTTTCACCTCTTTTTTTTTCTCTTGTACCGAGGACGAAAAAGGGTCAGTTTATTGCTAGCATAAGCTCGCAAGTGCAGTTCGTCCGAGAGTCTTTGTCTTAATACGCATTGTGTGCAAATGTCCATTAACCTCTTACGTATTATGTAATGACTTCATTCATACACATATAAGTCATTACACTTTGTAATTATAACAGTTACGCGCAGCGCGTGGTAGGTGTAACGGGGAGAAGCGGGAGACGACCTGGACGCTGCAAGACGACGCACTTAAATTATTATTCTATGACTAAGATTAATTTGGCGGTGTTCGCGACTGGTTCCCCGCAAGATGGACCAGAGGAAGAGAAAAATAAGAGACAAGAAGGATGGAGCGGCAAGAAAGCCGGGATCCAACCAAGGCTCCAGTCTTTGCGAGAAATGGCGCTGCAGCGGAGGCTGGAGAACCTGCATCGGGGGGACAGAATCATAGTTGTCGCGAGTGAATTCCAGTCCTCCGCAGCCATAAGTCGCTAGCTCAGCGTCTGGTGCCTACACTTCCGGTCTGTCGTGGGTCGAAGACTCGAAATTACGCCATGATCATTACACGTGCACGTATAATAAGGCTGCATGCATCAACGTTCCTGCGATGATTCATCTGTGTCTGGGAAGTCGTAAAACCGTCCGAACGTCTTCTTCGGTACGAAAAGTTTAACCGGAATCATATCGACGATGAGATTGGGTGAGGTTGTATTTTGATCGATTCCAAAAGCTCTGACGTTGAAGTCCAATGGGTTTTGGAAGGCTACGCGGGCTGCTTTCATGGATCGACGATTTCCTCATTTACGCCCCGAGGTTTCCCGAGGTTTCATATCTGAACAATCGGGAAAAATCGTAGCTGCATATTATGAGTTTCGAAACGGGTCGAACGGATACTATCACCGCATGACTGCAAGTTCAGCAATCGTGAATCAGCATCTGTGTTACTCATATACGCGTGCAAGTTTACATGTCTCGACCGAACGATCACGAGAACGAAGTCGGGGCTTAAAATGCGCTGTAGAAAAATTAAGACACGCCTTTGAAAGAGCATTAACAGGCCATTGTCTCATCCTGAGAACATTGTTAAGTGTCTGTTTAGCAACGGACCAGTGACATATCGTGTTTCTGCACCACGGCGCGCCCTGACCGCCGGCGCCAGGGTAGTAGGCCGCAGCCCGTTCTTTCGAATCGCGTTAGACGCGCCGACGGCACCCAGAGGAGACACGCACACACTCCTGCTTGGACCCGGTCTCCACGAGCTGCCTGCAACAATGAACTCCTCCCCACGCAGAGCGTGTTTACGCGTGATTACGCAACTCGGCGCTTGTTACCGGCACAGTCTCTCGGAGGAGGTGAGGAAAATCCTGGAAATCCGAAGGACCGGGTGCGAATGGCACGGTAATTGGTAGCAATCAGACCGCGACTGACTCTGACTAGGTACGAAGCGTTAATAGCTGGGATGATTTTGCCAGAGCTCTCTTCGGTGAAGGAAATTTTAACATCTTGGCTCTCAAGATGGATGTCGATTGCTACCACGATGCTGGAAGATACTGGTCCGTGTCAAAAACAGACACCGGCAGTTACGTGGCTGGATCAGAATTAGAAAGAACGGTAAAACGGTATTCGGGTCAGAACGAAGCGGTTCGTTGATATCCTGTGACTGGTTGAACCTCGAGTGGTACCGCGGCTGAATCCTGCGAGCATGAAGCCGAAGAGGTAGAGTAAGTGCGCTCCTTCCTGGTCACCCCCTCAATTTATAATGTCGTTAAACGCAGCGCTACATGGTAGCGTGGCTTATGCTGATCCGCGAGCCTTACCCACACTGTTTTCATGCTCGACAAGTAAGATTTCACGTGAAAAAAGAAAACAGTAAATAAATCTCAAGTGAATATAAATAACGGACATTGCCTTCAGCGCCAGTTACTGTCCGTCTTGTTACCTCCTCGTATCTCCATTGTGCTTGATTGTGTACACGCGGAACATGTCGTTTCAATTTGTTCGGGGTTATAAAAACTCATGACAACGAGAGCTTCCATTACCCACTATTTCGATGTCAAAGGAGAGAATCGGAATTTGTTGCGGAAGAAATCGCATGCGAAAATAGTCCACTGACTTGTTCTTCTATTTACTGCTCGGTTGATGGTTACTCAGAGGTGCAGGTAGCCGGACTGTTATGCGCAATTTATTCATGCAGGGGTTCCCGGGTCAACGTTGGCCGCATGGTTGAATCGCTTGAATGTGAGAAAGGTGTTATTACGACTGAGGATTGTTATACATATGATCCCATTACACCTGTTCACCCACAACGGCTAGTCGCGTTTGTCGCAGGCATCAACCGATTCCGTTACACCATTGCTCACCTTCGAGTGTTACCGCACATTCATTCCGCACGAGCCCAACAAACGTGCAATGAAATCGGGTAGGCATGTACGCGCAGACCGCGGGGAAAACGCGAAATCGATTCTACTACCGTAGTGGAGATCTCCGCCTATCGTGCATATGTGATAATTGAGCCAACTCCGTCCATAATTGTCACGAGACGTTTTTATGCGGGATTCCCATTGAACACGGCAACGCGTAATCGCGGCTTCTGCTAAAAGAAACACGCGAGCGCTCATATTCTCCGCATATCGTCTCGCATGCAACGACTACAGAACTCCAGCAGCTCTCTCGAAGCGTTGCACTTATACATTTTAACAATGACAATGGCCATTTCGGCCCACGCACCTTCTCCGCAGATTAAACTCCTCGCGCACTGCGCTCGGTTCAACCTGCGCAAATCCTTCGACAAGAATCTCATTTACGATTTCCCTTGCAGTGCGCCTGTCTCTCTCTTTCCTTCTCCTTTATTCTCTTTTTATCCACGGCTCTTGGCAACGAGGGGAAATGATCACCGATGAATTATTATCGGTTCCCACTAATTTTTCACCGCTTTTCATCGTGCATTTTTAGCCATCAGCAGGGCTGCGAGAAAAATCAGTCGCTGTTGAAGCGACGCCGAAAACGCCACTCGGATGGGATTATTGTTTTTCAACCGGGCCAGGTTTCTGTGGGCATTGCATTGTCGTCGAAGAGACAGGAGAATGGCGCGAGCGCGTGCTCGCCAGCTTGCGGGATTTCTTATCTGAGCTCGCGATGATTCACACCGGAGACACTCAGACGGATAGGGTTCCTTAGATACACGGAGAAGGTGTCACTTCTCGTATGCATAAGTGCAACTCATTATACACTGTACAGGCTGCATGCCCGGTGCCCACGTGTCCCGTGATCGGAATATGTTAATCGGTACTCTCTTCGTGCGGAGAAAAATTCACTCGAGAAAACTGACTATTTGAATATAAGTTATAATTGGACGATAATTCATCGCTGTTTCAGAACAAGAGCTTGAAATTCCGCCTCGTTTGAGTATAAGAAAGGATTGTCGACAAAATGGTCTTTGGGCATTTTTTTTTTTTTTTTTCATATGGAAATTGTTCTTTCACCGAGTTCGGAAAAATTTCTTTTTTCTCCAATTGTTTTTGACATTTTCAGAAGTTTCTGCGGCGTATTTTCTTGCGAGAAAAGAAAATTTAATGCATGAAATATTACATATATTATACGTATGTATATAATATAGCAGGATCCAGCCTCGGCAGACACGGGCAAACTTGACTGTATAATATATTGTTGTTAGGCAACCATTAGTCACGCATGGCAGCGGGCACCCGGCGCGGATCAGTCTTAACAACGGCGTGATGACTGTCAAAAGTGAAAACTAAACGCATCCCGTTTTAAGTACCAAAGACTCGCCGACTCTCTACACCCGGTCGATCATCGTTGGCTCTGACATGCGTCTGTAATATTTAAATCCTTTCGATTAGGAAGTGTATACATCACGCGATCCGTAGAGTTTTATTTATTTATCTGTTTATTTAAGGAAAAAATATCCAACAGACGAACCCAGGTAGGGCAACAGCAATTACTTTGAGTGCAATCTTGATATAGTAAAATATACATACGTGAGGTACAAACAGTCTGAATTTTTATCCACGCCGATACGGCGATTTACTCAATTAATCGAGTCGAAAACGTCGAAAGCCTAATTCATTTCGAAACATGAGGATTTTTGTTTGCATTCAATATCTGTGAAGACAAATCGCAGTCACAAATAAAGAAGTTACGGGAATGCCGAAACCCACTTGCAGCGCAAATATGTCCGACAGAAGTGCAATGAAAAAAACTCGTTACAATATATCCAATAAATCTTCATATATTTGCATACGAGAAACGGTGTGCAAGAAACACACGTTAATGTTATGTTTCATCACGCCATCCATATTAGGAAACTTTTTTACTGGAGTCCATCCTCTGTCAAATGTATGTATAAAATTCAAGACCATGCGAGATTTTTGAAAAAAAAAAAAAAAAAACGTTCGGAATGCCATTGATAACATTACTTGAAAAATATGTTAAGATGAAGGGAAAATGCGACAGCGTTCGACAGAGCGTATAATTCTTGAAATAAATAAAAATAGCTCGTCGCTGCGCCGTCTATACATATATTTTAAGTTTCGATTTATGCTTATCTTTATACCGTATCGAAACACAGCCTATTCCTCGTTCACAATTATTCGAGGCCTACGATATCTTTGACTACTTTTCTACTGACGCCAGTTTACGTTCCAATCCATTTATACAAGGTGGTCAATAAACACCCGTGTATAAATCCAACTTGGATCCATGATAGGCAGAGGTTTTGCTACTGAAAATTATCCTTATGGCCACTGAAAAAATTTTTACTATTGCTTAGTCTTTAACGTTTGCACTAATTGCGCATTACCGTAAGACTTTCTTCAAAGTCAAACGGTCCCAGGCAACAGTCTTACGCCTGGCGTCAAAAGCTTGGTTCGAGAGCACCCCGTAGGTATACAACGAGTGTAGAATTGGAATACGAGGCATACGTTAAGCGGGCATCTATCCACACATGAATGAACGAATGCGGCGCCAAGTGAATGGAGTGCGTCTGATCGCGGGCCTACGCATATCTATATGTGCGCGTTCTGCTATCCCAGCGCCATGCCATGCCGGTGAGTGATGACTAATTTGTGCGTGGTTAACTTGCATTGTTCTTGATTTGTCTCGCGGCCCGCAATTTTCTCGGTATTGATTTATGTTGCGACGCATATTCGCGACTCACGAACTTCGGAGACTTCTTGCAATCGCAGGTATATCGCGGGGGAACTCAGAACGAGACGAGCAACACAGCAAACATCCGTTATACTTATAAATATCCGTGTCCACAGGATGTTCTTTCACCATTTCCGGTCTCCGTCTGATCGTATATTATTGACAATTGTGCGATCAGTGATTCGTGAGTAGGTACGGAACCATTGCTCAAACATATGCTGTTCCCGTCACTGAAGCGAGTCAAGGGCATCGCTGAATTCGCATGTTGCAGGAATTATTCGCAAGACGGGAAATCAGTTCCGATCATTCGATTGTCTTCTTTAGCACCGATGAAATTCGGCACGCTGAAAAGATACTCTTACTACCTACTCATACTTATGCTCTGCAAATAGTGAATGTGCAGATGTTACATATTTGCGAAACCTCCTAGATGCGGTACAGGAACAATGCGTAACGGAAAAGTTGACGAGATTTTGAGCGATGCCTGGTCGGTGGATTGTCCGTCACCTTCAGGTTGTACGTGCTCTGATCTCGCGAAATTGCAGCCCAAGGTAGCTGGCCGCAACTGGGACGATGATGGTGGAGCAAATCGTGGTGTTGAAGGAGTAAAGGGGGTGTGATGTGACGGGAGAATTGATTCATTGCTCCAAGCTGTCGGGCAACACGAGCTTACGAATCGCGAGTCTAATTACTTGGGACGTTGTCTGATTGTGAGACGGCGGTTTGTCGATCCTGACTTCCACACACCGTCACTCGTGATAACCTCGCCATGCGCCTAGGCTCCAGAGTCCTCCTATCACCCGGGTTAGTTAGGAGGCAATGACGTGATGTACGACTCACGTGCGCATTCTGATTCGACACGGATTTACAGGACTGTGAATAGTCGGGCGCTAGCGCGTCTCCAGACTCCACCGACTACCTCCACTTACCCGCGCAATGGCTCGCCGTTTCCATTATTTGATCCCCCTAAGACACCGCGAAACGGCAATAGATTTCAAAACCGACGGTTTGTAACTAATTGTCCGCGATATCGGACTGCCGCGAAAGGGAGAGGGAGAGAGGGCGAGGAGGAGAGGTGGAGAAAAAGAGAGAGAGAGAGAGAGAGAGAGGAGAAGAGAAAGAGATCGAGGATCGAGAGCGACCGTCTGCGTCTGCAGCTATATCTCTGTGCGATCCAATCGCGGTCTGGTAGCTTGACTAGGTACCGGCTTATACCTACCTTCGCCTGAATGACGAGCAGGAATTGGTTAATTACTTGTAGCTAAGCCCTTAATTGCTAATTACTTAAGGGTTTATTCGTCCGTCGCTAATTAGCGTAACTATTTTGTCGGCGATCACAGTGCACCGCGATTGATCATCGATATATCGAGCCGATATTTTTACACCGCATCATCTCTGATCTCTGCGCACGTGTATCTACCGTATGTGGGTGTCGGTGCATTGTTAACTTTATGAAAGTTATACAAGGTAAAAAAACCGACGTTCTGCACCCTCGGGAAGCTGGATGGTAACCTTAAGCTGAATCCTCCACCCCCACGAGCGGCAAACCGCGAGCGTTTATCTCGCTCACCAACTGCTATATATAGAACGATGCACAGTGCAATTATAACAGGTACGAGAGGATGCCTGGTAATTAGGTGAGGTCGGAAATTGAACGCCCACGCAACGCTGACGCACTCTGAACCCTGTATTCCATTAGGACGTCTGCTGGTACCTGCATCTGTGTTCGCAGGTACATTATACATATGTATTTGTTCCTATAGGGCAGCTCGAAAGATCCGCTGCGCGATCTTTGCTCGCAATAAAGGATCAAAAGATATTTAAAATCAATTCGAGCTCAGTTTGAATAAAGTTAAAACAATGAATGTATAGTTTGTTTTTAAATTTGCCATTCAATTGTGATTTCAGCCGTCATATAAACATCTTTCAAGGATTCTAGAACGCAGTTACAAGCAAACAGTCCCTAAAGTGTTATTTTTGCAAGTTTCCATTCCAAGTAAAATTCCAGGTCTTCCTGATGAATTAAAAATTCGCATTAGTCGCCAGTCCCGTAATTTTTCCTCCTGGATGAAAATTTCTGAACGATGCCGGAATGTCAGATGATCAAACGCCTGTGTACAAGGGATGAAGCGACCGTCATACTGCACACGGTATACGGATTACAGGTACGAACCTATTCCGAGGAAGGGACTGTTGGCCCACGTTATTTATGTGACGTGCCATTACAAACTCTTAATTGTTTGACTAATGTGCCGCTAAGTGCGCCGTGACCCGCACGCGAGGTCCGGTTCAGAGGTCTGCTCGGCTGGATGGCCTCTGTGCCGTTGCGGGAACATTTAATCCTCATCCCGCACTGTACCGCTCGTGTTCCAAGTTGATGTCCCGGTTGTAATTAGAGAGGACGTAATTGTCGGACGGAGCTCGGCTGCCGCGTCTCGGGTTGTTCACTGCGGTTCACTTGACGCTTCGAGTTTCTCTCCTTTCCAAGAAACTAATGAATAAAATTCCAATTTCGTACAACCGGCGATTCGACCCCTCTCGGTTCAGGCTAACGACTCAAAAGGAATGCTAATATTTCTTACCGGTTACGTAGATCGATCAGCCCCGATATCGTTCACCCAATTACACACAGCACTACGCACCTATTATCCGCGATCATTATCTCAGGCCGTTTACTAAACGATTCACACCCCACCGACAGCTAAAACCAAAAACAAAACCGCACTAAATCATGTTGTAGATAAAACCTGCCCCTAAGACAACGCCGACATTTCCACACCTGCCAATTGACTTCTGGAAATACTTCAACGTCTCCAGGGATACCTCGACTCGCCATTCAAGGGGTTTCCTCGTTCTCGACGGGTAACTCTTCAGAGCTTACTACACGAGGATTGTCTGTATGAATTACAATTTCATTAGCTTGGATAATCTAAAAAATGCTTGTACGAATTTCAGAAACTCTTCCGTTCAATGACGAATTCCTTACTGTACAGTTACGTTCACTCAAGGTTCATCTGACTACGAAAGGAACTGCAACCCATTATTTTCCAAAACATGCGTAAAATGTTGTATTGTAGTGTGACTTGATAATATAATTCAATTCGAGACGTAATCATCATTTTTTAAATACCCTCCTTTTTGTCGTAATCAACGACACTGTTCAGGTTGTAATCAATATGTCACTCTCGTCCCACCACCACCATCTTCGTCGACGTCGTCGTCGTTGTCACCTGCCAACGGGAAATGGATGACTAGCGAATGTTCGTGTACAGAGTAAAAAGTGATTCAATTGCAGTTTATGATGTTGAAACTCATTGGCCAACATAACGTGTTCAGCGGTGGTCGACCTGTTCGTGGACAGGTGAGATCGCGTAGGAAGTGTCTTGTTTATAGTCATATCCTTTGAGAAAAGGTGACGCCCCTTCACGTGTTCTCTTGATACCTGGGTATAACACGCGTCTCTGACGTCACTTGGGGGCAACAAATTTCCAAAGGGAATTGCATCACGTTTTCCGCCATGCAGACATTTCGCTCTGTGTAGGATGAACGTGTTGCGTATAGATGTGATCGACCGCTGTTGTCTGGAGCACAGGTGAGTGAAGGATCCAGAAGAATTTCGTTCCCGGCTCATTGTCTTGGCGAAAATTTGTGCGCTGTCACGGTTCAGCCTTTTCGTCCCTAAAACAAGAAACCCGCAGGGTCCTAGATCAATTCGAAGATCCTTAGATCCCTTTCAAGATCGGCAACCGTAAAATCTCTCGTTAAACACTGCCCGGTCGGAACGCGGCACCTCAAAACACGGCCTTCGACGTCCTGGATACCTACGCTCACTGATTTCAAGCTTCGTTATTCCACACACCAACATCCGATTACCAACCTGCACCCTTCGTCGAATATCTTATGACCGTCTCGAGTGTGCCTAATGGTCATTTTTCACCTGTATCATATCCTCGATAATCCAAACCAATAATGTAACCCAGGTCAAGACTATGTATAAGAAACAAATTTCTTTCGTGAAATTAAAAATTGGAACTGTATTCAAAAAAAGCAAACATCTCATTTCTGACCATTGCATGTAATAAAAATCACACTCCTACATAGTTAGATAACGGAACAAATGAAATTCCAAGGAAGACTGGGTTGGAGGTATCGAACAAATGGTGTCAGGTATCGCCTTATCACCTTAACCTTGACTCGTTCGATAAGCGCTCGAAAACAGGAAGGAATACGACACGAGGGTGACCACCGTCTCTCTCAAGCTCTCTTCTTCTCTCCCCGTTTCTTTGACCAGGCGTTCAATGCGGGGAGAGAGAGAGAGAGAGAAGGCAAGAACCTTGATTGGTGCAGTACCAGCATAACAGTTTGGAACACGCGTTCCACTGACTCGAGGAGTCACGCGATCCGATAAACGCGCAATGTGCGTCGTCCGCGAGGAAGACAACCGAAGCCGTGTTTACAGCATGAAGAACGCTGATCGTTCCCCGGGTATATATGCACCCACACGCATACCCGCCGCATGCATGGGTATACCGATGCAGGTTTAATGCAGACGTATAACGGTGTGCCCTGACGCCGGGTTCGGATTACTTGTACGCGTGTGCTTCGAGCGGCGAAGAAAAGAACGGTGCCATGCAGCCTGTACTGCACATGCCGTATCCGACGACACGTGCAGATTCCTGATCTGGCCTGACTCGACTCCTCCGGATTAAATATCCTCGCTGAAGCATTCCCAGAGGATGATACTCCGCCGCTAACCTTGCACGTCGTCGACGATGGACTGCGATCGGGGATCGAAATTCTACGTCTTACCTAACTATTTACCACTCATAGCTCGTCAGTCGCAGTTCGTTAAGTGGATTCAATTTCACTCTCAGACAGTTCTGGTTACCTACCACTTATTATTTTTTTTTTTTTTCTTTTTAACAGATAGGCATCTATCTCAGCCGCATTGTTGAGATCCAAAAACATGGACTTCATGGATTGTGATCATTCTTACAACTCTCTATAACTGACATTCCGAAAGATTTTGCTTATACCTTTTGTTCTCCTTTCCTCCCGCGTCCTTTACGTTTTTTCAGCTTATTTAAAAAACAATTGTTCACGTCTTTCTCTTTCCGTCCTATGGTTTCTTGTTTCTCTTCCACGACGACTACGACCACGATGTTCGTTCCTCGTGTCCGATGCAGCGTACCGTTAATAGCGCACACGCGCCTCAACAATCGAATCTTGGATCCAGCAACTCACCGAACCTATTGTCCTCCCTCGGCCTCTGATGCAGCGGTTCGATTCAACCCGCAGGTTTGTTCAGGATCAACTGGAGGCAGGTGCGCCACCACGTAACTCTAACGAACACACAACCATGCTGACCTGTCACTGGTGCCGAAAGATATTCCTCGTCGTCTTCTTCGTTTTTTCATTTAAATTCTGACTCTTCTACTTCGTGATATTCTTCTTATTCTTCTCGTTCTTCAACAATGTATCTGATCATAATTTTCCGACCGATTGTCATCAAGTGTCAGGAATTCTTTCCAAAATTCTTCAGAGGCTTTTGATTGGTACCGCATTTTAATCTACCCTTGCAACTGTGGTGGAAAAAGTTTCCCGATCGAATGACATCCGAGCAAGAACCTCTTACCCTTCATGTCTCGATGGACTTCTACTTTGTGACGTATAGGTTACGCATCAAATGCGCATAGTTATGCGGTGGGCATGTATGATGATTTTTCAGTTGGCCTGAACGATTGGGAGGCAGTTCCTTTGGGGACGGTCTACTCCACGCGCAAATCCATTCACCGGTGTCTCTGAGCCTGCGTGACTCAAAGGTTCATTCAAACCCAGGCGTCGCCCACGCGACAATCCTATTTGCATAGATTTACACAGGCGCGCAGCAGCGCTGCAGCCTCTTATCCCTCCGCAGACGTAGAAACAGGCGCACAAACTGCGGCTCATGGGAATTTACATACTAGATTCTCTTATCGATGGCGCGACGTCGCATGACCCCTGCAGGCTCGGATGGACGCGCTCGACGATACAACCTATAACGCAACGTATTCTATGCCCTTAGCTACCTTATACCACTCCATACTCGTAAACTAACGTCATTGTAAGTCCCCATGTTTCGCGATATCCAGTTATACATGCGTAGACACGAGTGTTATTACGCTCTTCTATGATTGAGAAGAAGATGGAGCTTCTTACCTTATCCCCTTTTAACTCCGTCCATTTAACGACAGATTCATTGTACATGTGGGATCGACTAATTTTGGGCTCATCAGTTCCCCGGAATAATTTCAAGCATCATGAAATTGAATAAAACCTAAGTTCTAACTTACGAACTTCAATCCTTCAAAACTTCAAGATAAGATACATGGTAACGACTCCGCATATTTTAGAGAGATTGATCCCAACTGTTCTGGCAAAGCTGATTTCCAGATAGTACATAAGAAAAAAAAAAAACAGTGAAAAAGCTTGAGTCAAAGTTGAAAATCAAAATAAAATTCGTCCTTTTTTGAACCGCTATACGTGGTTCTAGCGACGTAACAAATAGCCATTGAAAGTGTTAAAATGTGAAAATCGGTAGACGTAAGTTGGTATATGAAAAAAGCTGTTGACGATAAATCTCTCGCTAGTCGATCAGCGCGAATCTGTGTCTTGCATTCCAGCAACGGTATTCTCTTCGCACGCGATCGGCTGCAATTATATAGGCGGGCGTCCCTGGACACTATAGGCATTTTCTATTTACCATACCAGACTTATCGCGTAGTGCCATGGTACAAATCACTGCATGGAGAGAGCGAGAGCCGTCCCTCCACTCCCCGTGTCTGCCAATCGTTCGAGAGCGTTACAGCGGAGCCGATCTTCCGGTTCGGTTCCCCGCGCGCGTCAACGTTGCTGCAAGAGGACGACTTTTCCCTTTTCCTGCAGACGACGACGACGACGGTCCCAGACTCCATAGAGAGACCTCGGAGTGTCCGAGATTTATGCGCGCCGGTGACGTAGCTGTCGCAAATCACCCGCTCGTGGGCGTGTCCAACGCTTCTCAGCCTCGCCGATTGGCCGATCGTCAACCTGGAGACACACTCCGTAATTATAGAGACGGTATAAATTCTATTTCTTTCCTCTCTCCTCCGCTGGCTGGAAATCCTGCCTCCGCGAACCGTCGGCCGCCTCTGCAGAATCACTGAAATCGAAACGATTTGCAGCTTGACGATGACGTCCGGGATTCAGGATCCGCAACCGGTGTCCGGAAAAAGTTTAGACACTCTGTTTAGTGCGCTTGAAAAGGATTTCGGCACCTAAGATTCCAGTTACCAGGAATCCAGGAATCAGACGATTTTACCGGAACGGTCTTGCAGCGTGTATCGCTGCCCTCGGTTTTGACTAACGACATAATTGCCGTTCTTCCATTTGTAATTTCAAGTAGTATTCGTACACACCGTTCGTGCATTAATAACCGTTATACATATATCCGCAAGTGTTAAGTCTCCGGAGCAACATGGGTGGGATTCCTATTTACAGCAATCGCATGTTTTATTGTGTAAGGCCAGCGGTAGTAGCGCGGAAACGCCGGGTACAATTGCAGCACACAACTCACAGTAACAAAGCGGTAATCAGAACGTTGATTTTATTACTCGCGTTGAACATTAAATGCTCCGTCCGTGCCGCCGCGTTTCCTCTTTCTCTCGCCGGGCTGATCGTGAGATCTGTTACACCGACGCCTTACGGAAACATCCGGTGTTCTCCAGCTCGAGGAATGGCACAGCTTTGCTTCAAGTCGACGGAAAATGCATCGGTGCATCGGGAGTGAAGAGCCCATCTCAGAAGCGGTACACCTGTCCAACGGATAGCCTGCGCCTCTTGTACAGCCGGTCAAATACCGGAGGTCAGATGATGCAGGGCATAACGAACGATGGAAGAGATACCTTAACCGCGGTGCGTGCATGGCAGCGTGCCGCGATATTGTTTGAGACGACGAGGCGCGAGTGCAGGGATTGGTGCGCTAGTCGGTTACAGAGAAGAGGTGATCACACGGCCATTCAGCCTACGCTGCGTTATTCAGAGTAGAGATCATTAACCGGGTATTATATGCCGCGGCCAAGAAACTACTTCTAATAGTCATTGAATGACACCGTGCACCACGCCGCGATCCGCGCCATCCTTTCAATGTCCCTTCCTTCCCCTCTCTCTTATACACTTGTTTTCTATGCTTTGTCAGACTTGCCATGAGTTTCTGATATATTTATACGTATATATTATACACACGTCGTACGGTATCCAACCGTATTCTGACCCATTATTCATTTTAACGGGTCGTGTGGATCTGCCTCGTCGGTAGAAGCCTCACTCTCCACGTATTTTCCAAATCGTTTTTTGACAGGCTACAATTCTTGTTCGCTACTTCGCTCGTCGCAAGCCAACACCGTCTATACCTTATTATTTCCTCGGATTCATTCGTTGAATCGCATTCCGATGCAGATTCCACCGACCTGAAACAGATTCTCGTACTTTTTATCGTGCGGTATCGTTTTAAACCAGAGTTAACTTCTCGAGTCAATCGATAAGTTGAGTATCAATCTTCACCACTATTCCGAACGACCGGTGTTCTCTCTTCAAAATAATTACTTACCCGTCGAGGCAAGATGGAATCTAACGATTATTGAAAACTTATGTGAACATCTTGCGAGATGTGCGTTAACCGGTCTCGAATTCGACCCTTCCAAGATATCGAATATAGGGCGAGGTTGGCGGGTTTCGGAACCTATTTGATCAGTTTCCTCGTGTCTGCTGAGCACAATGAACGACGAAAACGGTTTTCCTATATCCGAATGGTCCTCCTCCGCCTCCTAAACTCCTCGGCATCATCTCCACTCGAATATCGATCGATCAGATTTGAGATATAGGATCCGCGGCTCGAGAAGAATGAAAAAATGCATTCATAGAGAGATTAATAAATGCACGGGGTTAAATCGCGTTATAGTACGGGACTTTCGTTTGCGGGAAGGACTTCCGGCGCCCGGGACTAAAACCGCAGGTGATCGCAGGATGTAGACAGTTAGACGATGCCGAGGGAGGGTTCCGTTATGAGTATATTATATCTTCCAGACAATCCTCTCTCCTTCACTGTATAAATAACGAAAAACGAGGGCTGTTGACAGGAAAAGCTGACGCGGGCCCGCGTCTCTACAACTTCATAGGATTTTACGGGCTCTGAAAGTACGGTAGAGACACCCTGGCGATGCTGATTTAGTTAGAAATTCAAACCGCATATTTCGATCCCCGCTGCTCCATGATATTGCCGTATGTCCAGACGTCGGGGTAATTTTTTGATATGCTAATGCCCTCAACCTTCGATTATCATAAATATTTCTTCGAACTCTTTTGTATGGGCTGCGCATGAACGTTTCGTTTCCTACGTATCATAGGTATTTTATTTCACGCCTTTGACCCCGCATCGTAACCGACGGGACTTTTACTCCGATAAATGATTGAGCGCTGTTCGATCTCCCACAGATTTGAATCCAATATAAAAAAAAAAACCATAAATCTCTGTAAATTCTCAATTCGAGTTACGGGATTGACTCGACCTTTGAACAATTTTCTTTCAAGATTCAATCATAACTGTTCAACATCGGTCTGACAAATAAAGGAAAAAAAAAAAAAGGAAAAACCAAACACTCTTTGCAGGCACGAATGCTTCAATTTCAGCAGAACAACTAGGTGAAAAATTTGGGACATCGAGGATGGACATCCAGGCCGTTAATGAGTTGTCTCAATCGGAGGAAATCGAGCGTGATACGGAGGCGCGTCGAGCGAGGCAAAAAGAGGTTAGCGTGTGCATCGGGCTATTCGCGTCGGGTTTGCGAGTGCCAACTAGAGTTGATTACTTACTTCAGGAATTACCGCGCATATATGCGCGAGGCTAGAGACTCTGGGACCCTCGAGTAGGTTCCAACGTTGAACGTAATACGAATGTGGAAAGGTGGTCCCAGGTAATGAGACACATTTCTTACCGTAGCCAGTGCGGTGCTTTGTTCGAAGCCGCTCTTCACGAGCGTCTCAGACGCGCTGGATACGTTTGTACACGAGCCGGGTTATTACGAGGCACGGATTACTCACCTTCACAAACGCCGTTACGAACATTCCTCGATAGGAAGGATAAACGTCGCGGGCAATCAACAACCTGCAAGATTTCGAAGATTCGCACAGCAGCTTGCCATTCTCTGAAAGGAACCATAATTCGATCGAAAGTGCACGCACGCCTCGATCGACGAATGACCCGTGCGAGTCGCACGAACCCCTTTGAGAAAAGATGATGAAGAAGACTCCCGTCCTTTCCAGGCAACGCGGTCGGGTGGTATAATCGTTAGGCCGAAGCCTGTAAGACGAAAGCTTAACCACGCGACGCCCCGCCAGTGTTTTCAAATTGAGACATTAGTCAGGTGTCACGCGAGGTCGGCCAGGGTCACCCATTCGGGTCATAGTCCACGTTTAACTTGCTTATTAGTTATCACGTGCACTTAGTTAGTCACACGTCGGATAGCCGCGCAACCCGACTCCGCGTGCATGAAGGAAGGCCGAATGAATAACAAAAATGGTAATTACTCCTTGCCGGGGTAATCAGTAATCAGAATTGAAGACAAGAAAATTCAGAGATAGAGCGAGAGGGGGGAGGAGGGGGGAATCCATTTGTTTCACTGACCCTCGCTCTGCCCCTTGGCGAAACCTCGAATGGCTATAACGCGGAGTGTACATGTATTATAAGAGAGTGAAACGAAGAAGTAACAACAAAGAGATGGACAAAGAGCAAATACCTAGGAATAAAATGAGACGGAAGGACTTGATGAGTCGAACACAGTTTACGAATTCATGATTCATATTATTTTCGGGTAGAAAATTTTCATCGTTTACAAAAAATTTTACTCACCATTCTGTGTTTCCATTTTCCTTGCAGATTTGTACTTTTTTCTCTTTCACCGAAACCCGTGAAACCGGAGCGTGGTTTCGGCTGTAGGGATGAAACAACAGTCGATGATTTCCAGTGAACAACGACGAGGAAATCTGATGGCCGAAATCACTTAAATTCAATTTCCGATTATCTCATCGGGCATCGCGATCGGAGCGGCCGAATTCCTTGCGCGGTGTTGAATAACCCTATTTTTGAACGGTGCCGTTACCTCACTGCAGGACGCATCTGCCACCCACGCGCCTTAGGACAGGTATTACCCTAATAGCTAACTAAAGTGTTATAATGGTTGAAATTGATTTCGATGCCTTGTATTTTCCGGATTTTTCCAACCGAGTCGCGGCCAGACCTGGAGAGAGAAAAAACTGTAGATTGTATGCCTGAACGGAAATATAAAGTTCCAGCTTAAAAGGAAAACCGTACAACTTCGAAGTGATAAAAAAATTGAAAAATTTCACGTGAACACAAAGTGTAATAAAACCAGTATCACCATCGATTTGATTCTCGATTAAAAATTTCGCGAACAGCCGTTTCGTTTCTCGACTCCCCAGCTCTTCCTGCACGTCTCTCCGCTGCGGCTGATCGCTTATAGCTGTTTCGCACAGCGCGGTAAAGATCTTGGAGATTGCGGTCGTGTCAGCTCGATTTGCGATTGTGTACAAAGTGAAATATAGGGAATATCATCCGATCTCTCGACAGCTGTGACTCGCGTTGGCGCGGAGAAACTACAGATACATGGACGCGTGTGGACACGGGATAGGTAAACTCTATGTCGCACACGAGGTGCAATTCGTTCGGTCCACGCATTCGACCCTTTCTTATTCGATGAAAAAACGATGAGAGAAGAAATTACCTGGACGCGTTGTTTCAGCGAGCTTTACACGCGCCTATAACGTACAATACGCCCTCTTGCTCTATAATCTGCGTGAAAAATATGATTCACAAACTAAAAAAGACCCGCAGTTGTGTTCGGAGACGACATTCCTGATTATTGAACATACGATTTATGCCATGGGGTTCGGGGTGAAAGAAGAAAAAGAGATGGGTATTGTTTCGGGTGCGTGTGTGTCGCTGGTAATAAACGGGTTCGAAGATTTCAAGGTCGTATAAAGAACAAATCGGGGTGATAATGATTTTGGGCGCGTGTTGCGAAGGCCATAAATCCAGGCCTATTACAAGACAGATGTTAACGCGGGTAGGCATATAAAGTCGGGCAAGAAACTGTTCGCTTCAAAACCAATAATTACACCCCAACCGATGGTTAAGCTTGCAGCTTTCGGGTTGTCTGCCAGAAAGAAAGCGCAGGTAGCAGTAGCGGGGTTTTGTGTATAACCGGCGAGAAAGAAGGCAGGAAGGTAGGTAAGTAAAAGGCTCCGGAAATCATCTCAATTCCACAAATTCTTTATCGCCAGATATTCGTTCGTCTTTGTTGTTTATAATTATTTTCATTTTTATCAGGTCAAATACGCAAGGATAAAAACGTAATAAATCCAATTCAAGAATCGGATCTATCGATTATTTTGTCGCAAATAAGAAAAAAAAGGAAATGATGATTTGATAATTATGACGCGCAATGCAGCAAAATATCTGTATATAATAATGATGTAAATATTTTTCTCCAAGTGCCGCCGCAGATATCGGTACAACGATTTATCTAGGTTGGAATTCAATCTCTGAAAGGATATAGCCGCACCGCAAAGTTCAACAAGATCAATTAACCTGTCAGAAAGAAAGCAAGAGAGACAGAGAACCGGGAAGTTCTGCACCTGCGGAACCTCCCACGAAGTGTATAATTGTAGAATAGAATAAGTGCAAAAAATGTTATATTTATAAGTATAATGCGCTTGGAGTCGCTGGGTAAAGAAAAAGAAAAGAGGTAAGCCGAGGAAAGAACGACAAAAAAAAAAAAAGAAAGAAAAACCACGGTATTGATTGAATAAAATGAACGATTCGAGGAGGCATCATCGCGAGGTAAAAGAGAAGGAAAGGAAAGTCACATGTGGTGAGATCCCACAGTTCTAATTAAACTTTTCTTCTGTGCGCGGCACCCCGCAGCGGACGGGTCGGGCGCGTATTGAGATATTCTAATTATTGTTTCTTAATTAAATATCATTGTTAATGATCCCCGTGTCATTGGGGAAACTAATGATACCCAACTCGACATCCCTGCAACTCGGGTCGTCGCTCTAATGAAGACGCGGGACTGGTTTATAATGCCCAAAGGTGTCGTACTTATTAATCATTTTTTATTACTTCAATGAATACATACCTTTGTGCCATAGGTGCGCTCTCTGTATCAAACGAATTAATTAATAAGACATTCGTCTTTATTCATTCGAACTCGGGTTTATCCGATAGGTTTTATTATTATGTTATACCATCAGGTACCCATATCCTAATTATCTCGAAACATACAAATAATCATTAATTACTTAGACTCCTGATACGTCATTTCTAGAAACAAGTATTTTTTGGTATAAAAGAACAAGAAACTTTCCCCGAGTTAAAAACTATCGAGAATTGATTTCCGCTTAACTGCATCGTGAGAATAAAATTCTCTTCCTTGTATTCGTTCGCTTTTTTTTTTTTTTATTCCTCAAGCCATTAAGAGGCAAATATGTCAGGAATTGTGAGGTGAAAAATTTCGCGGAAGACGAAGCTAAAGAAAAAGAGGCTCACGGTGGGTATAAAAGAAGACCGATTTCGTTCGTAACACGAGTAGCGGCGGTTCAAGAATCACTCGTGCCAGCATACATATACCAAACGTAATTACCTGTTTGCAGAGCGAACTTGAGGAGCGTTATTATAGTTCTTAGATTCGCTTTCAGTTCTGCACGCAATCCTCCTCTCCGCTGTACAAACCAGCTGGATATATTTCAACCCCACGGTTAGCTGTTCTACAAAGTACTCAAAGAGAAAAAAATTATGAAAAAATACAAGTATAACGCGAAAAAATGTTGCAATAAATAATCATGTGTATGTACGAAATTTCCAATGAATGAAAATAAAAAATATTCAGTACAGATATTAATAAGAGCTTTTTTTATATGAATATCACTGTCCGAACTTACGCTTGTCTAAAATCTGTCACTCTCGTTGTATGAAAAATGATTATACCTGTATAGATATTGATATTCTCACGCGTTAGCGATCGGCATAATGGCAGCCGGTAATGTATTGCGCTGCATGAATATACACCGATAAACACACGGCCACACATCACGGTTGAAGAATGCAGCGCAAGATGTAATACACGTGTAATTATACGAATGGAAACTCGTTCGCAAAAGCGGCCCCGTCTAGAGATATTCCTCCCCCTCGATTGTACCTACTTATAGCTCCATGCGCATATAGACACACCGTAGATACATTGCATAACTCACACGTGACGTACACGTAGGTATTTACTATCGCAGTCGAGCTAACTGCAGATATACTTTGCACGAATACATGTTTATTAAAGTTTAGTGAGTTTCACAGGTTGGTCGCATTGCTCACTCCTCGTGTACCTACAGTAGAGGCCCATCCGACTCGCCACTGAAGCGATTTCCCCGCTCTGCGCTGTTAGGCGCGTTCAAACATCCCGCGCTTCGAGTTTCGAGCGCCGATCTCGAATCCGCCGCGTGGAGGCACTCGCTAACTTTCCGCCAGCGCGAATCATCCGCTCCACCGACCGGCGGCGGAAACTTATCGAGCTTCTACTGTATAAACAGCGCTTTAGAGGACACCGCGTCCCTCCGCTACGTGTAGTACGTACATTCGTGTGTCTATGAATACCGCGAACGCGTACGGCATACATTGTAAACCACGGTATATGCGCATATATATGAATATGGCTGCACGTCGGCGTCATTAGCATGCCTGATCCCGCTGGGACTTAGAAGATATACCTAGATTATAAGCGTGGGTTAACGTGTTACTTTTAAATGTCGAACAGCGTTGAGCTTAGGCTGTAACCGGAGGATCCCATCGTTGCAATATATTCGTACACGCCACTTTGCCGTGATCTGCATTTCTCGCGATGAAATCCGATCGCTGAAAAATTTTTACGCCATGCTGCGAATCTGCGTTTTCCCGTGATATTTACCCTGCTCACATTTCACCTTAATTCGTAGCAAAAAATAGACGATTTTTATACTAAGTATACGTATAAATCCAGTGCCGAACTATTTGAACTATATGTAACATAATTAGCGACTCTTGTCATGATTGGAACTAATCGTTTTCTTATTTTGATCAACCTGAAGCTACCATATTCCAATAAAATCGAGTTCCTGTTACTCTCAGCTCTATGTAGGAGCTGGCTACAACTGACCTCCATGCGTTAAAGTCACGGATCTGATTGTGAGTTATGCTTGTACCTGTACGCACTTTCCGTTGCGGTATTTTGAAGGTCGGCAAAACGACACGCGCAAAAACCTTGTAACAGTATTGATCGACAAATTATTACGTAGCTACTATAAAATATTAAAATCAGGTGCCATCCAGACTGTTTAAAAAAATATATGTATATAAAATAAAAAAGGTATACCTGTATCATTTTTCCCCTTATTTCTATACTCCGTACTCAACCGTATTCTCACAGTCAATTGCTGCATCAAAGCGTCCCGCGTCTTCGGTATAAGAAAGTCTTCTATTCTGACCCACGATATGCAAATACTGCAATGCGAAGGTACATTGCGCGGATATCCATGCAGATACACGCAAGACTCAGCCGTAAACGCGTAGGCGAACCGAGGATTAAATTACGCTGGACCCCGGACGCAAACGCGGTGGCGTAACGTCACATCCTTTCCAATAGATCGGCACTTTGCGACGACAATGTGGATAACCTGTGCAGCACCTACGTTTCATTATCAACAGGCGCAGGCATGGCGGAGACCGTTCGATGACATTTAAAAACCGCACCTGCTTTCCTGGCTGCGGTTGCAGAATTATTTTCAATCTATCCCCGCGCCAATGATGAGATAATAACGTGTCTGTGAGTTTTTAATAAAATGAAAATGAACAGCTCAAATTCTTCGACCGAACGAATCGTTGCCTTTGATTTCTCAGTTAGTGAAGCAAAAATCGTTCTTTATGAATAAACGAAAAATTTGTACTCTGTATCCTCAATATTCGCATCGTGCAAAAGTGAGATTGAATTCCACATCACTGAGTCTTATACACGCAGATGAGAAGAGTCGAGGAAGAAAGATGAACGGAAGACGTGGGGAGGGAGGTTTTCACGAAGAATTATTATTATTAAGACAGCGTGTAAAGACAATAGCGACGTAGGCACGGTAATGGCGCGGCGCCCGAGATAATCAGCATAATCGGGCGTAGGCAGTTTCGGATCTGCCCAGTTGTTTGGAGATAAAATCGCGGCTCTCTTCTCACGTGCTTCGGCAGTCGTCAAGTTTTTGGGCACGAGCTGTAAGCTTACGGCCGACGACCATCAAAGGCCCATAAGCAATTGGGAAGAATTCTTTTCTAGCCTCGTTCAATGGGGGGTTTCTATTCTTAATGGTCGCCCATTTACCGCTGTGATGTTAACGAATTATAAGTGAAAAATAATACCCGGCTTACAAGTTGTGCACACAATACATGTACCGTGTATTTTTTTATTTTTTTCAACATTTTTTTGTTATTTATTATCAGACTCTTCGAGGCGCGGGCGTCTCTTTGGTGTTTCGGGCGAAAGTAGTTCCGCTTTGGTATCTTATATACTTTTATGTCTACTGGCGAATGTATATAGCAGATATACGAGTATTATACACCAATGTGGGATGCGGTAATGGTGAAATTACGTCCCCGCTTCGGGGGGGCAAGGTTCAAGCGAAATAGTTCTCGCGTTATTAATCGTCTACACACTACCTAGTTACAGAAATGTTCGTCGAATTTACAACGCTTTCGGCTCACGCCGTGTGTGTACACGTACATATTGAATTTAAGAATCGTCGTGATTGAATTACGCATAATTAGTCTGAGCAACGACCACCTGTGTTGCTGAATCACCGCCTACGTATTGTTACACTGACCGGTGCCGTTTGATTGGAAATCAAACTCAACTTTGATGTGTCGGACAATTTTCTAAACAAATTCGCCAAATCAAGGTAGCATTCAATTGAGAAACTTGAGTACGCAAAAATTGTTACCTGTTTAAACTATTCAACCTCGCTTTCGTCAGAAAATGATTTCGACGTTTCATTTTCACAGTCTCATTGTTGACTCTACTATATGAACGAAGAATCTAGCTGGCTTCATAAAATTACGATTTACTTGGTAATTTAGTTGTTCAAAAGCTAAATTTCAATCCACCGATACCAAACATATTTCCTTCGAATGAGTCAAAGGGATCGTTCGATGTCAGCAAATGGTAGCAAAAATAAAATAAAAAATGTACAGACTAGATTCAGCTAAAGAAATATTGTGTCACTGTGTGAAATTTTAAAAAACATGAGAAGCTCGTTTGAAAAATCAGTGAAGAAGTTTATGAAAACTGCACTTTTCATTTTTTCCTTCGCATTCGCTTTCAAACGAGTTTCCATTGTATTTCACATTAAAAATTACATCACATCGCTGAAATTAAACCCAGATCTCTTCAATCGAAAAAATTTTAGCAATATTAAGAAATGTGGGCTTTCTTTTTTTTTGGAACCTTTTTCGGGCGGTACGGCGATCAGCATACAGAAAGAAGAGAGGAAGGAGCGTCTTGCGACACTGTCTATCTCGGTGTAGCACGGGGCACGAGATTGACTGGTGAATACATTAAATCCGGTGAACAATAATTAATACCTTGAGTCTCGATCGTATCTGTGATCGCTGCTGATCGACAGTCGAAACGCGATCGTACGATCTCTGCGATCTAGGAGTGATTTAGTGATTTATCGTGCCAAGATGCCATCTATCATCCGACGGTGTGACGTAACGGCAACTACTTCTGTTCCTTCGTTGCGGTTCCTGCTTCAGAGTTATGCTCTCATTACCGCCTCTTTGCCTCCTTGTCCGATAATCCCTCTCTCCTTCTTTCTTTCTCTCTCTCTCTCTCTCCCTCTCTCTGCTTTACTCGAAGGTTAGGAGTACTCTAGGGCATTGCGGGACCGTTCGAGATAGAGCCGATAGATACGGGGCTTATTGCTTCCTATTTTCTTCGAGGTTCACCGCGCTGCGTATAACGCCTCAAGACCGCGACACCCCGCCTCATCGAACCCCGCCATCTTCCTCGTCCAAAAAAATGTAACGGGCATGTGCAGTCTCGCGGTTGACTCATAAACGCGACACCGCCTTGACCGGGTTCGAAAAAACATTTTTCCACGACGTTGTGAACAATTCTTCAGTGTTCAACATCTCCGACCAATCGCCGAACACCTGACGAGGAGACTATTCCGCCCATTTCTCACACCCGCAATGAGCTGGTAACGCGAATGCACGAGGCGTCGACGCAGCTCGAACCGCGTCAAAGAATCGTGGCACATTAGCTGCTGTTCGGAGGGTGCCAATTATTGCCCGGGGTAGATGATGGCCTGCGATTTATCGTACCAAAACGAAGGGGTCCTGGGCGGAGTTGGCACCTCAACAACCGAGACGCTTCGTAACGCAGCGCGGCGCCTCGACCGAAGTTCAAAATCGGAAACTGTGCAGCTATGCTACACATGTAGGTAACGAAATACTCGGGGCTCTAGTTTTATCGCTTACTGACTTGAGCTATAATTATACATATTATTTAGCCCTCCCTAGTCCCCTTGGACCAGACGGACCTCTCCGACTTTACGATCTAATTTTCACCACCAAACCCGCAACGGTGTCCTAAAGCACACACGGTTATCCAGGTGGGGTGAAAAGGTGCGGGTAAAGATTTTACTCGTCGCTTTGCCTCCTCCTTTATCTCTGTCGTTTGGACTCTCCTGGGCTCGAATATCGTTATTTCACACACACAGGCACACAAACACATACACACACACTCTCTCTCTCTCCCTCTCATCCTCGCACTCTCTTACAAGCTTATGAAGTCGTTACCGAGTGGCAAATTTCCTAATTACAAGTTAAACCCAAGCCTAACGACGTAATTCCCGTGTAATAACTGGCTCCACTTCACGCCGAGGAGAAAATACGGCGATGTGTAAACTTCAGGCCATCAAAGGGAAGCCGTTTAGTTCGTCGATTCAGTATACATCACTTCTAGGTGTTGCAAGTGCCCGAATATGAAGGAGAAAGAGACGCATATTTTCAACGCCATATTCGATCGCTGTTGATTTTGCACGCAGATTTTCCCAGCTTTACCGCTCAACGATACTCTGACCAGGTTTGTAGTTTTTAATTACTGGGAGCCGTCTCACAGTTGAACAGAATCGAACCGACGAATTGATAATACCGCCGACTACTGAAGGCGTTTGTGCAGCCCACGCGATAATAACAAGGTCCAACAGCAATTCCGGTTGAAAATAAGATCAAAGTTAGCCGGCAATCAGGTGTCCGGCGTGTAATGTGTAAATAATGAAACTGCTGACAAATTGATCGAGATTGATATTGTAAGTTGATTATTAGCGCGCGGTAGGTCCCGATCAAATCTAATTAGAGATAATGATTGTAACGAGTTTTGATTGCTGGCCTAATTTCGTAATCGGTGAAGGCTAATTATTGTCATTGGTAGTTGTGTCGAGGTGGACTCGGCGTGCCGTTTGTCGAGTCGCAGGGGAGTCAGACTCGGGACAATAACGAACCCGTGGACACGGATAGGCAGGTAGGATATCGCGTAGGTACTACGTTGCAAGCCAACTTGAGAGAGTGCTTATCATGTTATTAGGCGTCGATTATGTCCTGCCTTGTGTTTATTCACAATCATACTGAATCACAACTTTCATTTGCACTGCGAGCAAAGCGGGCTGTGCACGTATCTGCTGCTGCCAGCTTTACTCTCGATCGCATTGCTGAGTAATAATTTTCAACCATTTTCAACACAAACGAATCAGAACTGCCGACCTGAGGCTCACGTGAGAAACGACAAACGACAAAAATGCAGATTCAGTCACGTGGCAGCTGGAAGAATTCTCCAGCGTGATTGTTCCATAAAAATTGTCTTTCGATCATTGCTATGTTGCAGCAATATTTCAGATTATCTTAAACTTCGGATCTTTCGAATCCAACGGCAGTCACGTAAAAGGAACTTTTCAAATCGTAGTGAAATCTTAGGTCTGCGAACAAATTGGACGGAACTGTAACAAATGACAAACGTTTAATCAAGTTCCGAATCAAAGAGGAGGAATGACCAACTGGACGAAGGGTGTGTAGGTATATGCTGATCAAGATCGAGAACACGTGGCTACCCATATATCCTGGTATAGGTATCAAATGTGTATAAGAGATGCTGCGGGGAGACTCGCACGTCCACGAACTGGAAGTACCACGCCATCTTTTATTGGTTAATTGCAGTTGTCAGTTGGTAGAGATTTACGCGTCTGCAAGCACCTCGTAAGACACAGTGATATCATTTTACCTGCGCCTCCAATAGCGCCGCTATCCATTGATTAAACCGTCGTTAAAGTTGAAGAAATAATTGCTCGGGGACGAGTCAATTTTGTCTTATACTATACCTATAGATTACACGAATCCTTTGTTTAAAGTTCTCTCATACCGAAAGAGAAATTCGCCTCGGTGATTAATTTCCTCTCTCCTTTTTTTGCTCTCGAACTTTCAACCCGGTTCCACAAAGGCTTTTTTTCAAGTCAATAAGAACATTCCCATTTGCCTGATTTTACAGTCATTCTAAGATAGTCGAATGGTTACGAATACCAATTAGTATAATTATGGTTCGCTCAAAAATTTGAGATAAATTGGGATTTTTTTTCCGAGCGCTTGTAGTTCGCGCAAGCGTCGCCAATTTCTTTCCGTAATCCGTACGAGAGACTCGTCAAATTTTTTAGACCACCCCTTCGACTATGGTGAAAAATGGAAAAACTCAGACAGACCGAAGTTAAGCAGGGTTAAATGGGGCCCGGTGTAGGAAGTTTGAAGAATCGTTGCTGCGATCGCGGCTCGTTTACCTGCGGGCTCTGGCTGATCGATGATGGCTGTCAGAACGTCCGGGCGCGCACTTGACAGCGTCAGAAGTTTTTCGTACGGTAATATTTATTAAAGGATGTTTAAAAGAGTATAGAAAACGGCTCGCATCTTCAGCGGCATCGTTCGCCGTGCGTTAGGTGCGGGTGCTTCTTCTCCGGTGTTGGATAATAGAAAAAGTAATTGCTGGCTGCTGCCTTCTAATATACCAGCGCTGTTACCACGTCTACTGGGTTCAGCGTTAAGAACGAGGAATCGTTTTGTTCGCGACGTGTAAGGGACTCCATTTAATTGTCAATAGAGCGGTGGTGGCGTTTTTCACCCTGTGTTTTTTTCATTTTGTTACTTCTTTGCTTCCTTCATTTCCATAATTAATTGCGCGTACACTTTGGCTTGGCCATAATTCAAATACGTATTGATTTTGTACAAAGCTTTAATTACACCAGACGAAAGCTATACTCTCGCCTGGTACCGTGTAGTGGCGCGGGGAAAGCCGGACGTTCTAAATCAAATCGGTTACGATATTGGTTTAATTGCCGGTCTTGAACCCGCGGAAATATATGAAATTTATTTCCAATGGTTAAATTGAGTCACGTCGTCGTTGCGGGTCCGTCCGCAACTCCCCCATACAACTCGGGCAGAGTACCGGCTGAAATATATACCCGGGCGTAACACCGATCGAAAAATCCGTCGGCTCGAAATCGGTGTGGGTGCCGATATCACAGCATTGCACAACCGCATCCGAGGTAAAACAGTGCTCTCAACAAATTGACCGATAATGTGATTAGAATAATAATTAACTGGCATGTTTTCATTTAAATCGGGCCAGAGCCGCGGGCCGATTGCGGCGGGTGGAGTCACGCCGGTGCTCAAGCGCAAGGTGTTAGGTAATATCGGGGAATTATTGCGAGCCTTTAAGAATCAGAATAAACTATATAATAGATCGATTAAACGATCTACGCTCGGTATTTTATCCTCTGGCTTGTTCACGGTCGTAATTCGTTCACGGCGCTCGTTCCTTACGATAAGAGAATCGTTACACATCGGCATCAAGGCCCCCGGAGGTAATTTCATTCAACGGACCAACCGCCGGCTGATTACGAGAGAGATGGAAAAAAAAAATAAATATTACACCGTAGTTTGTTTTGCAAGAAAGTTCGTATGTCCGGATGATACTGCGGTCAAAATTATGACAGCAGACGTATCGATAAATCGATACGTTTCAGCCGAGTATAAAGGCGCCGACGAGCGCAAAAGCAGATCTCGTGTTGCATGAAAGTGATCAAGAGTACGGAAGGCAGTGAGGGAGGGCGGGAGGGAGGGAGGGAGGCGTGTTGACCATTTGGCCTGACCTTAACTTGATCCAGTCGGTCTATGGAATTTCGCTTGAACCTGCACGATCGGGCTCAAGTATATCACAATTCCTTCGGACGATCAGTTGCTACCCTATTACTTGCTTCTGATTTAATTACACCGACAAGATAGTCGTGACGCGGAATGAATAGTTCAAGGAACCGTCCCTCGCTCGTCATCGAGGCTCCATATAGGTACATACCTAGAGCCGAGACGTGCAATTACCGAGCTCAGGAAGCGGGCCGAGAATTTGCATTGTGTTTCAACGATAGGCTGAATTACTCGCCAAAGCTCTTTCGTAAGACGTTAATTATGACTCGAGTCCGTTGCAGCTTCTAAAATAAGGCGTATCGATTCAATTTCTGTTTTCAAGTGCTAACCCGAGCCTCCGCAGGTTCTCTGTGCAACCGATGCACGCCGGCGCCACGGGGAGAAACTCTCCGTTCGGCATATAATGTCTAAAACGCCAGAAGGTGTTCCATTGTGCAGCGGCGAAACCCCCACGGGCAGTTAATCTACTGATCGAAACAACTTTTATCACTTTGCGTTACGATCACTTTTCTGTACCAGATATAGGTATATATAATGATCTTCGTTATGTATCTTGGCGGTCTGGACACGCGTAGAAATCTCTCGCATGTAATTTACCGCCCTCTACTACAGTCCGCGTATAATACGTACGTAGCATTGAAACTTTCGATCCGAACGCCTACAAGGATGCACCTCGGACTTGATACGCCACGGATATAAATTTAAGGAAGTAGGGGCACGATCTTATCTCATTCCTACGGTGTTTCTGACAATTCTCCGTGAACTTCTTGGAACCTAGCTTGTACGGTCTCCGATTCTGTCAACCTACAGGACGAAGAAGCGGATATGATTTTCACTTCGAACATGTCCGATAAGCTTTCGACCGTCAGACGCGAAGCACCTCAATCACTGATTCGCAAAAGTCTATCACTTTTCTCCTTTGGAAACAAACTGGTAATTCGGTGAACAATTCCGGTTCACTTCCCTACCTTTCACCGGGGTCATACTTGACAGGGAATTCTCGAAGCTATGATTTTCATACTTTCACGTCAGGTGATTGTTTGACTAGGGCCACGCCGAGGTCTGCGCCGTCGAGCATGAACTATCGCCGGTAATTAAATTTATATTGGATCACTAGCTACAGCGTGCGCGTGTGTCCGTACCCTTCGATCCATTTAATCTAACGTAGATTCGTTTTCCACCGTTTCATATACACAACATCGATCAGGTTACGCCGATATCGAGATGCCACGCGAACGATCCGCTCGAGACTCGTGTCGAATTCTGCTTTATTCATCGAATCGTATAAGAGAATACCTGCCACGACTGAAAAACTTCTCGTCACATCGTGGCTATAAAATGCTTGAGGAACTGGTATCATTCTGGAATAATAAAGAGAAAACAAACCCTATTGTAGTACGTGACCCAATAGTCGGACATATTGGCCTCGATGAAAAAATAAAACTGTAAGCACGACACTGGGACATTCACAAGTGACAAGATTGATTACATTTCGGTTGAAAACTTGACGGATACTTGAACTATGCCCGAACCTACTCCACCTCCTTCTTCGCACCCAGTTACATGGTGCACGTGGTTAAGCGTCCAAAGTATCGACCCTCTATCAGGCTGCCTTAACGCGTTGTTTCGGTACACCAAACCGAACTGCCTCTGACCCACTGCGCCAGGAGTCACTCGCATGAAGCAGCATAAGAAGTAGCGTAAGCTTTGTCGATACGCAAGAAACTCTTCGTTCGCATTGGAACTTGAAAATTTATAGACGGAGCGTTGGAACGGAGAGAGGCTGCGGCATGGTTGTATCGTTGGCCGCATTCGAGGCGATAGCAGGCTTATCGTGGAAAATCGTTGCCAGCGGTAATTGGTACGAGGCGGCGGAGAACTTTGCCGTGGGTTTGAAGGCTCTCGTTGTCCCGATCTCGGCTGGTCTCCTCGCGGTCTCGTTGCTCGGTCGTTAGTCAGAAGTCGACGGTGCGGGACGGGCGGCTCTTGAGGACGATCCGATGTCGCCCATCCCGTCAGTCGGGCCTGCAGGCGGTGCCCCGAAGACACTTCCTCCGAGGCGACAGACGCGTACCCCACGAAACCTGTCGAGATTGACGTATAGAGATTGCGCTGTTTTGATCCAAGCTATCGATACCGTCTTCTCGGCTCTCGACTCACGACGTGCGGCGTGCACTAACGTCTTCGCCTGCAGTATAAATTCCTTGGAAATATTGTGGGCATTACTTTTGTACGGTGGGGATTTGGTCGGCAGTCGATGCGTGCGCGTCCCATACTCAAACTGATTCATTCACCTACCGATCGTTACGTCGTGGTGCGACTGGATACTTCGAGATTCTCGGTCTACGGGCCGTTTTTCTTATCGCGCTCGATTGATCGGTATAATTGAATGAATTATCGACCCAGGCGAATGGTGTTATAGGTGCTAGAAAACCTTTACGGCACCGTCTCGATCTCGGCCTCGTTGTCAATAACGATTGTTCAACAATTTATTGACAAATCGTTGACTCGGAAAATTTATATCACCTACTGGTTTACAGTTCGCTTATACGATTGCTCGTGCGGATAACTCGCGTACGGTTGGTCAATGATCTGAAAAAATCCTTTGACCGAAATGTTATGGTCAACCAGCCACCGGCGATTCGTGGTCGGTTTATTCGCTGGTTCAAACCACCGTACGGTTGACCGATGGATCCATTTCATGGGTCGACGAGTCTTCGCTGATCAAAACGATATGGTGATCTGTGTTCAGTTCTGCTTTTTACGCGTTACTTCTAGAACAAGACCTCTGGCACGATGTTTTTCTACCGATTCACTTGACCCGAAGCATGGAAAATAATCTGGAGCATCTGTCGAAAGAACTTATACACAAAGTTCAAAGTTGGAAGTTCATGACACGACATCAACGACGACGGTGGAGAAAGAAGCCCGGCTCTGTCGTTTTTGCAATAAGAAGTCGGTGAGTTATATGGTAGTCAGACGGTGTTTCTTCCTCGTCAAGTCGGTATAGATATATACAGGTCTCGTAGAGCGATCGAAACGATTGTGAAATCGAAGGTAGGCTGTATATACATCTATCTGGTCGAGAAGAATTGAGATCTAATCAATGATCGTGCCTGCCCGATCGTCAGTTCCGCGAAGATGATCGCGGGCATGCATGAGACTATTACAAGTCATAAGTTACGGCATACGTACCTGGTGTTATCTATATACCAAGCGTCAGCGCTGCAGGTGTACGTGTGTGTATCAACGACTCTTACATAGGTGTACGTACTCCGGTGTAGGGTACGCGTAGCAAAGACGGCTATTAATCTGCCATTCACGGGAGTCCGGTGACTTTTAATTTTCTCTCTATATACCATCTCCGTCCTCCTCTGCGACCGTCTCCGGCCGGTGTCTCGGTCTTTCTCGGTCTTTGATGGCTCGCCAAGGCGTGGCATAATTCAATCAGGTTGAACGCACTACCGTTAGGTACCTACGCGCGAGGTGCGCGGGTGGATTCACGGACTCCTGAATCTACTTATACAGATGAATTTACTCAGACAGATGCCAGCTCTGCGTGTGCACGAACTTACACTCGCCGCCTGACCCGACACCCAGGGCCAAATATTCAAATCGCTCTCCAAGCCTTTATACGGATCCATTACTCAAGATTTGGAACTACTCGTTGTTGTACCAAATGCGGAGACAATTTTTCTGAATAATTTCGCGTTCAATCGAACTACTTAATCAGTCTAGAAATCAGTTAGTATATCCAAGTTTTTATCGGATTCACTTTAAGGTCATGACTTCAAGTCACCGATTAAAAGTACCTTACACTTGAAGTCGGGTGTAAATCGAATCATCCATCGATAGTGTCGAGATGACATCCGGTTCTAGTTACACCTGAATTGCCATCGGATTCCGAGGCGTGCGAAAATTTGTTGAAGTTCTAGACGACGATCTGCAGGATCACTCACCTCGTGCTATCAATGAAAATATCACAGAGTTACTAAGCATCACCCGACGAACGCGCTTGATGAAACATTCCCTGCTCCATTTCCTTCGAACAATTACCTGTTCGATACCTGCGCACGAGATCTCGGCGTACAATCACGAGTGTGTGCGATGAAGTCGAGGGAACAGCCGGCAGAGACAGAGGCGCGCGTAGTGACCAGCGCTGATATCCGGGACCGGGAGTCGAGGCCTGTCACTTTGTACCGGGCCTCGTGAGGCTCCGGTTCGTTACCGAAGGCTCTGGTTCGTAGCTCTGGGTTGTCGAAACGGGTAATTTATCTTAGAGAAGGAATTCAGCTCGCAGGTAGCGGGCAACGCTCCATCCTTATCAGGTGCCGGACAGACACCTCCCGCCCGAGACGTCGATCGTTCCTTAATTTTATTCACGTGCTGCCGATGTGCTTCGTTCCTCCCGTTTCCCTCCCGCTCTGCACCTTCTCCAGGCTGAATCAAACGTCCTATGCTCGATTACATGGCAAACAAACATACAGACGCACGAGTTATAATTAGTTAATGAATAAATTGATCCGTCGATCGACTTATTCCTTTGGATCTTCGCCAGTGCACGTCCAATTGTTGGTAGATGGAGGAAGTAGCTTTGGAAAGAGTTGTTAAGGTTCGCCGGGCGCCTCGCCGTATGAAATGTCGTTTGGGCTTGGCGTCCGGCCGAGCACTGAATCTCCCCGACGCCCACCTTGTGTCATCGACGAACTTGTATAAACACACGTATGTTAGACTATCTATTTGTATACAGGGTGATCACGTAGTCCAGATTACGTATAAACACGACCAAATAGAAGGAAAAAAAAACATAATTCATAAAGCCCGAGCTCGGTTCGCTTTGAACGGTCAATCGGGTGTGGGAATGACTTGATTTCAGGTAACAGTAAGACGGACTTAACTTCCTCAGCTGATCCCGTCGGTTTTCAAAAACCTCGGGAAACTCGATTGGAATGTTATTCATAATACAGCGGTGTGATATGATAATAACGTAACACCGTTTTATAACAACACCTTCGAGCGGTCAAACAGTGCGTTCCCTCCCGTCTCTCGTTCCACTTACGTCACAATGATTACTGTTAAAACAGAGAGCGTTATGTACCGCGGCAAGACGTTTTGCGTAATTTCTCAACTACACGTGACTCAGACGCGACTCGCGAACGCCCAAGACCACGAAGCCTCGAACTATAATCCGAATCCACCGTATGTGTACGCCTGTGCTCCGCAGACGTGGATGTAATCGGTTGGAAAATAAATTAGAAGAGAGATTAGAAGCGCAATTATATGTAGGAGGATCTGCAGCGTTCGAATCACCTTCTTCGTATATACTCGATCGTATTTCCATCCTCATCGGATAATCAGCAATCAAAATTCACGCGGGTGCCTGTAATTGATACCTTTCACGGTATATCACCAGATCATTAATATTCCACGAAGTCTATTTGATGAATAATTGTCGTAGAAAAAAAGAAAAAGAAACAATTCGAAGTGGGTCAAAAAAGAATTAACGATGAAAACCGCGCCTGTATAACCCGGATGCTGTAGGAGAGGAGCTTCGATCGTCTATAATTCTACTCTAAATATTGACGTCGCACGTTTTGTCAAGCCAACGTGTCGCGGGGAACGACACTGAATAAATGAATAAATTATCCAAGTGATAAGAACGTGTGCCTGTGCGGTAAAAGGAGTAAAACGGAAGGAGCTACGTAAAGCAAAACAAGAAATCTCCTTTTTAGTCAGGTATTTTTTTTCCTTTTTCCCTCCCTGCCTCTCCCTCTATCTCTGTAGTCTATCTCTCTCTCTCTCTCTCTTCATTTCTCGAACGCTGCGGACCAGGAAGAGAGTAAGAACGACCGAGATGCTGTGTACAGAGGTAGATTTGATCAACCTGCGTCGGGCAGGATCGCGCGATATAGATCTGATCGCGAGACACACACGCGCCGCCCGCTCTTATCCGGCCGGCTCTGATCCAACACTTGGCCGTGCAAGATAATGCACTATGATATACTGTTCCTTTAAGGTAGCGGTAGACGGCCGGCTGACCGAGACTAGTCGACGGTTTTAATATACGTCTACTTACCTGCAGCGAGGCTAGAAGGCTATCGGACTACCATCATGAAAAGCCTTTCTTATATACCCCGAGCTACAACACGCCGTTGTAGCTGACCAATATCTTGTTCACGGCTGGCGGGTGTTTAGCTACGGAAAGCTAGACAAATCGTCGATCTACCGTCCCGCCGCCGTGAAGGCAACTCCCTGAGACACGGCGCAAATCGTTATTACACAGGCTCCTACAGGGTGTACCGTGTCTTTGAACTCCAAATATCGATCATGCCAATCAAAGCTCGACACCCGGTGCTACACTGTAAATTTTATCACTCAAATTTTACAATCACGACTTTTCGACGCGAAAGCACTTCACGATTCAAATCATGCTTCAGCTGAAAGTTTAATATTAAAAGTAAATATTTAGTGCCACCGTACTCATTTTTCCAATTAATTAGTTTCACTGTGGAAGAACGGAGCGCGCATATCCATCTGCAAACCGAATGCAGTACCTTCTTCTTTTCGAAAGGAAAACACGTTTCGATCACGCTGCGATTCTCCGATAGTAAAATTTTTATCGATTGTTATTCCAGTAGTCGAAAGTCGTTTCATAACAAGACCACCTTTCAGAGAATTGGGATAAAAACACTACGAAGACACAGCGAGCGAGCAAATGCGTGCCCGCGTACGTGTGTTTGGTATACGCGATGGGACTGACGGGATAGAATTTGGGCCGAGTGAATTGTTGGCCCATGTATCAACCTGCCTTAATTGCGAATCGATTAAGTCGCGCACGGATTGATTCCTGTTAATTAATAACCGTTAAACCTGTCGGATTCCTGGTTGCTAGCGGGTATCTTCGTGCCGGCTCGATACCTTCTGCCCCGAGGTCGTCGTAATAAACAACCCGATCACCCGCTATTATCTAATACGCCATCTAATACTCATCCTACATTCGGATTAGAGCCCATTATCTATGACACTGATCGCTCTCGGTCATGCTTTAAAGAAGGTTGTCCCACCTCCGCTGCTCGTAGGACGACGCTGCACGTCCCTCGCAGCTGATATACGCGGTCTTGATCAAGCCACCGCGGCCGGCGACGCCATCTTAGATTTTGGATACGTCTCATCCTCTCAGAGAAGGCCTTTCCACACCCTTCGCAATTACCTTCAAGTGACGTAAAACACGAAATAATACCGATCATTCCTTTCGTCGCAAACTTTTGGCACTCGTTGATTTGCTTTTCGAACTACAATCGACCGGTCGATTATTATTCTTGAAAAAAATAGCAACGAAATTGACGATGCATATGCGGTAGCGATATTGGTAGCAGGTCCAGCACGATACACCTTAAGCCTATTACAGAGGTTTAGTCACGAAGCGAGTAGACCGAGAATCGATAGCCTATTAATGAAATCGGTTTATTGGCTTTAGACATGCATGTCATTTCTTATCATCTACCTGCTACTCGAGTGAGGCAGGTCTGCTCGTGACTTTAATCCTCAACAACTTCTGTTTGAACGTTGGTTAACAGTAGCCACTCCGCCACTCCACACTCTTGAGATTAATCAAGGTAAGCTCATCTCCGATGCCTGCAACAAAAAGAGAAAAGAAAAGTAGAAATAATTAATAAGCATCCATCCGGAAAGTGAATTACATTCAGTGGGGAACAAAATCAATGGACACTCGCAACGTAAATGATGTACTTCAGACTTCATCAAGCATACTAAGGCTCTTTGGTGGAAATCTGAGAAATCTTTGAAGCGTCGTTAAAAAATTTGAAATATCAGGTTCAGGTGAGACCTTGTTCTTACATAGGTACTTTGCCACTCTAATAAGTCATACGCAAGTACAGGGGGATGCATAAGCCGGCATCGATTATGCGAAGCAGTGTTCAGGAATGAATATCCGATACATCGACAGCAAACTAACTTTGCGTGGAATCAAACAACGCTCGTTATTTTTGAACGACGCGTATCGATCGTATAGTATATACGAATTATTCGCACCAAAGAACAAATGTACAGAATGGCGGATGCATCCTGCCTTGGTAATTGTGCAAATTAATCATACACAGGTTACACACAATTCGTCGAGAAGGTGATTCAAGGTTAATCTACTAGGCGAGGAATCGATTTTTCATATTTCGCGTTCACCATACACCGATCAATCTTTGCGAAAGTGATACGACGAAGAAAAAATATGGAAACAAAAAAAGAACGACATGCGATCTCGCAGTCTCTATAACCGGTAAGCCATGCAGGTGATCTAGAAAGATTGTTCTACAAAAAACCAGCGACGGAAACAGCAGGTTGGATGTTTGTTACGAATCCGTGGATAAAACGATATCCTGCGCAATCTACATGTATCTGATCACCTTTTAAGTGCCGGCCGTATCCAGCGCCAGGTTAACAATTTTCCTGCAATTACATGACCGTAGCGATCAATTCCATCACGTGCAAAGTGAGACTTGTGAACTGGTAATAACAACGGTGGTATATGGGATAGAATACAGAGGCACGTTACTGCAACCGGAGATATCTGAAACGCAAAGAGATAGGTATGCGCGTAGGTACGTATCGGCGTTAAAAGTGTAACGAAACGACTACGACGCGGAGTGGCCATACACCCGGTTATCACCGTCTTGAACACACGGAGCTATCCCACCCACCCAGGGACACCAACACTGTCAGAAGAGCGAACCTGTCAAGGTGTGCGACTCCGGCATGTGCAAATAAACAACGAGGTCCACGTCATGCTTCCTAATTATGCGTTTCAGTAGTTGATCTGTGGTAATGGTGGCGGAGGTTGTGGGTGATATATGACCGATCTAGAGAGGGAACAGCACGGCGCGAGGCGGTGGTATTGGTGCAAGTGCGTGGCGCAAAAGTTTATCCTGTCAAAAAGCCGTAAGTACCGATAGGTGAAATACTCGTAGTCCGGAGCCTCGGGCGGGCGGCGAGGTTCGGAGGCTTTCGCCGTGTTGTTGCTTCCAAGCGGTTGTAAATAGTCGTAGGAGTCTGTAAGTAAATTTCGTAACGCGTGCGGAGTGAAGGTATTAACCGTTGTTTAAATGATAGCCGGCCCCCTTTATCCGAGCTCTTTGATGATGGATTACAATTAATTACATTTCACGATGGTATCTGGTTCGGTGTTGCATTTTCAAACCACCAAAATCTCGGCCAGGCCATCAGCCGCACCGTGTACATTCGTAATCCGACCGATAGAACCGGGAACGGAACCTGGCCGTGCGGACTCCTGCAGGTCGTACGTACACATCTATCAATCTATCACCATTTCTCGGCTCGGCGAGGTAGCGGCATCGGCAACGACAGTTCCTCGACTCGTGTACGAGGCTACCGGGCGCAGGTAGAAGCACCGACCTCGTAGAATTCCACCGTCACTTCTGGTCCACCCTGTGTATCTACGTACGAGCAAGTAGGGTGCTCGTGAAACGATGTGAACTCTGGCCTGCCGCTGACACTGACGAATTAAACACATGCCGTCCGGTTCTCTCTCGAGGCACGGGGAACGCATCCTCCTTTGCGTTATAGGTGCCCATCGTGGACTGAGGATACGCGCATTGCCGGGTACCGGAGGCTCGTGTGAAACCCACCGCCATGTGGCCGTGTCGATCTTTCATTAAGCGGAGTCTGCGGGAGACGCGTTGCCACCTTCTGGTCATTAGTGGACCATCAGGTGGAAAGTTTCACGTTATCCGAACCACGCGTGGGTGGCGTGTATTCCTCCGTATCAATACGCACATGTCCTCGTTCCCCGACGGGGACCAAGCCTCGTATGCCGAGGAGAATTCAATGTCACGGTTACTGCGGGAGCCTCCGTCACGTGAATAACCTCCGCGCAATTCGTGATCGTGATGACGACGATGAAAAAGGTTTCGTACTCGTGGGGCCAATTTCAACTCATCGTGCGGGAACGAAAAAATAAAATCGTCGCCTTCGCCTCCCTGTCAGAACTCGCTTACACTCGCGACAAAATTACTTTCACCCACATATCGACGTCTCGCCAAATGATCGTGCCAATCAAGTTTGAATTTCATTGTCTTACAGGACTGCACAATTCCAACCTGGGTTTCACTTTTTCCCCTCTAATGAAGCGTTACGAAGTTGTACGTATAATCTTCAGCAGTAGGGAACTCTAATTAGGTTTTATTATAATGGTTGTGCAATTCAAGAATAAATAGATTCGATCAAGGTTTTCTCAGTGATAATCATTAGTTATCTTGGGCAACTCAATATTTTTCAACGAGTATAATAAAGTAGTAATAATAATAATAATAATAATTGTAATAAAAATAAATAAAAAAATGGTCAACGACCATTATTATGCGTCTGCAGCCCTCTCAAGATATTTAATAAAAATACGCACATTCGTACAAGGGATAAGGAAAACTGCAGAAAATCTTGCCTGGGTGTAGATAAACATTCTTGACTTTTGATTCAACTTGAATTATTTCTCGTGATATTCACTTCAATAACAGCATGCCTGACACTTTTGGGTCACAAATCTAGGGTCAGAAATAATCGTGCGACGCTGTGACCTGAGAATAGAAGTGTACAAGGATCAGATTTTATTTATACTAATCGAGAAGCGTTGACCTCCTTTGCTTGTCGAATTAATCTTTCCTCCTCTCGACGCTCCCGGTCTCGTTCTCCACCCCCCCCCCCCCCCTTTCTCCCTCTCTGCCACTCTTTCATTTTCTTTCTCTCTCCCGACTACCGATTAACTGAAATCTTTCGCGTGACGTACGTACCGGCGATGGAATTTTCACCGAGTAAATTAATACCCGGATAGCGTGCTCTTCCACTCCGCACGCTATGGAAATATGCACGTACGTATAGTGCGTTTGAAATCTTTGTCATGATCGCCGATGTCCTAGCCCATAGTAATTAGCTGCAACCTTTTGACTCTTGTCGTTAGACGTACCGCGTCTTGCGTATTGTGCCATGCCGGTCCGAACGCCGCGTAGGACTCTCTATCCACCTCGAACTAGCAGCCGAAGCAACTTTCTTACAAATGATTGATTTTCTACTCCCGCGTACAACGAATATGTCAGATCTTTACATGGTTGTTGGGCGGTTGGAACAGTCCTTGTGATCAATGATACGATATTTCTTATTTTCGTCCGAACAGGACAGTAATATTTTCCACACGTGATTCGAGTCCATTCCTGTCGTCGTCGTCGTCGTTTGTCGCGTTGTTCGTACACCAAGGCACAAGTGTCAAATATATTACTCGCAGCGGATGACAGCGATCGAGAAAAGGAAGCGCAGTGATCGCTTCTCATCAATCCCTGAGGCACAAAGGCCATCCTCGCACATTGAGCGCACACTCCGAAGCACTTTGTTCAATTGTCTAGAAATCCTTGGGTGACGCAGTGCATCCGGGCGGTGAATCAGTACATCCTCTGGAGCGAATCTGCGTCGCTGACTGGTAGACCCGGTGATCCGTTCTTGCGATCGGAAGCTGAGTCTTCCGCCCCGGGCGAATCAACCCCTCGGTACGTTGAAGGCCCGCCATTTTTGCGTTGCGCGATCCTTCGTACGCGGAGAGTCGGTGCGTCTGCTTCAACCGCTGGACACCGAACGTCGCCAGTGACTGTTGCAGGTCCTCGTGCAAGCTGCACGTGACCGCCGTGGGACCAGGACTATCGGGGTAGAGATAATGTGGCACGCGACATATTGCCAATTCAACCCCTCGAGCTGCTCCGACCTTTGATTCATCGCTCCCTGCGCCGAACACCACGACGAATTATGATGGGTCTTGTGCCTTTCGACGCATGAGAAAATATTTGCGGGGCTTCGATATCGGGAAACATTTCATTCGGGCATCGTGCCCTCTGCAAACCCGCGGGAACCGGTATAAGCGCAGAGATTTTCAATGGAAGTTACATCAAATGTCCACTTCCTATGATACAGTTTTTTTTCTTTTCATAACCCTTCGAGTTCTTGATTCGTGTATCATTGTTCTTACGACTAGCCGTCAGATGAAAACCGATCAATATTTTGATCCCATCGTTTAACCGGGACCGTTTACCAGGAATTCATACGACTGCGGCGCGTCTTTCCCAGTTCCCAAACTCCGACGTTCAGTCCACTTTGATCTATAGAGTAGACCATTATGCTATACCTGCATGACCTCGGCACCCTCGGGCATTTGGGTATACGTAGAGAATGAATACAGTGGAATCGTATCGCGCCTCCCTTAAACGATGGGCCGGGACCCGCATCGGACCAGGTGTAGTGGGAGTTTAAATTTTATTCCATGTCCAGACGTTGAAGTTGCGGTGGCCGAGAGCCGGAGTGCAGATAGAGATCAAGGTGGCCCGTATTGCTTCATTGAGCCAAATTGGTTGAAATTATTTAATAAAGATGCAGATAATGCAGTCAAGTATTTGGTTAACGAAGTAAAGGTGATTCATGCGGGAGGTAGAATCATGTTTCTCAGAAATTATTCGTAGTCAGGCGTTCTTCACTATTTCGGGAAATCAGGGTAAGATACTCGTGTGCCTTCACAGTTTGTATGTCAAAGCTGGTATTATAGAAACGGTGTACCAATCGCGTTACACTAGAAAGATTTTAATCGTTCACAGAGAAGACTTCCGGGTCTCATGGTTGTAATTTAAACATGAGGATTGTTTTCGATTCGGAATGAATTTTCAAACGGAACGAAAACCGTTTAAAGCACAGTACGAGCAGTGAAACGCGATAAGTGGAACTTGAGGCGAAGTAAATTAACACGTATGGAGTGCTAAGTGCGCTAACGCGGGTCGCCACGTCGGGCTCCCCAAGGACCGAGTTAGGGTTGGGTTTCGCACGGGGTGAACGGAGAGTTGGCTTACACAGGGGGAGTGTAAAGCCTACAGGCGAGTAACCGTACACACGACCCGTACTCGACTATCTCCCATAGCTGGTAGCATATGTGCGCGGTCCATTGTACTATAGAGTTTCACAATAACGAGTAGGTGAAACGCTGCGAGAACCGCGGATGAACGCGTGTGGGAAAGACACACAGGCGGGGCGATCCGAGTACACACAATAAGTGGTTTGACCGTGTGCCAAACATTATTAGTTATAACCGGTCCAAATATTCGCGAGGGAGTCGTTTCGTTGTTCGCAGTCGAAAAGCCGCTGCTGCAGATTTCGTATCTGAACGCGTTCGTCTTCTCACCCGCAGCGCTCTATATCTGCTGCCTTGCAGTTGGCACTGTCAATCTTTACGGGTTACAGTAGTAGGCTCTGCTATCGCCGAACATGCCTTACACCTCGGCTCGAGGTGCAGCACGCAATTCTTAAACGAAAGAAAGAAAGAAAGAAAGTGGGTTGGTGTCTACCTACCGTTAACTTTATACTCCCGCATATATCGCGGAATTACTCAGCTGTAAGTCGCACCGTCGATGGTGTGGCGTTGGCATCACATCCTCCACTGGTGTAGCAGTTATATTCATGTGCAGTTATGGAACTAACTATTTTTTTTTCGCAGAACGAACTCTTGTCTCTATTTCCTATCTATCGGGATTGCCAATATTGCGATTCGCCGTGCTCCGAGCGAACTAACGTTACCAGTTGCAGTAATACTCCTGAAGTGCCGTGTACCGAGCTCGGACGGTATTGCTTCGAATTATCACTACGCGGCACGGTTTTAATTGATGCGATTACGCAAAGTCTTTCAAGGAGAGTATCTGCTGGAATTTCTAGGGATGATTTGTTGGTTCAAAACATGGAACTTTTAGTGGGTAGTTTTATTTCATTGGCCTCTCTTCGCTCTGCTAAAATTAATAACATCAGCTATTTGACGAGCAAAATGTTATGACGAATTAAACCTGTTGTCCATTTTTACTTTCAATATCAATTTTTGTCATTTTCCGTTCAAGTCTCGATGACAGGATTGATTCAATGGTAACCGGGTATATTATTATTTCAAAGCTATACAGGAATACATATAAACTGCGAATCTTAGACAATCTAATCTATCGTGAATTGCGCGAAGAAAAGTCCGGAAAACAGAACTAGGCATCAAAAGTCCCATACTTTTGACCAAAGAAACACGGTGAGAAGTTTCAGCAGAATCCATGATTCAGAGGTCTGATACGCAGGCTCTCGGAAGGTTCTCTTCGCACGATAATATTGTTAAAAATTTTATGGAAAAAGTTTCGAATATAAAAAACGAGGGAACCGAATCTGAACGCCTTACGGATTTCGAGCGGAGAAAAATGGTTGACAAATTTCTCCGGAAAATCAGGGATCTGTGAAGGAACAAAAGGAGGACAGTGTAAGAAAAAGAAACTCGCCGGTTAAACGGAAGGCGGCGAGCCCGGCAGCCCGCGGGTATATCAGAGGATATATTTTTCACGTCGCCGGCGTGCCGTGAGGCCGAAGGTAGGTGCCGACCTAACCTGCCTACCCAGAGACCCTGAAGAGGTGGTCTTTCGGTCTCTCGGATCGGCGGCCGTTGCGGTAAATTGTTCACGGTGACACGTTCGGAGATAAATTTGGACAAACGGATCGGCGACTCGTTTGCGTCCGGGTCGCGCGCTATCTCGGTTTGGCAATTGAATTATCTTCTGCAGGGTACGCGGACGGGTCCAGGCTCGTGTCACCACGTGGCAGCTTATTGCCAGAGATATCTGCAAACAATGGCACTAGCCGGGCTGCAGCCGCCCTCGATAAGCCGCGGGCACCGGCGTTCGTCGAGTTTGCCAAAGTGGGCAGTGATGCCTACGTGTTACCGGGAGTCAGGGGACCCGGAATCGGCGGCGTTATTGCCGAAAGCGTTCTCCGGCTCTGCCATACTTCCCACGATCGACGCTTCTCCGTAGCAAATTTCAGGGCCATCGAGGTTTCGCCCGGCGTGCGCTTCGCTCCGCATTCATCGCTCCTGGAGCTGCCCCGAGGGGTTGGGAGAGGGGCTGGATGAGGGGAGCCCGCAGGAACCTGACACGGCGGGTCGCTAGGTCAAGAGACGCGAGCGTCGAGAGCAAGAACTTTCCTCGCTGATTTCGGAACGAATTTTGAATCAGGAACTCCGAGAAACCGAAGGCCAGATTCTTCGCGATGTCTCCCGGTGGGACCTGCCGAGCTTCCGGGGTCATCCCGGGTCAACGGATTGCCAACTGGGTTTATCTCGTAGCTCGGATAATAAATTTATACACTATTCACCTTTCGTAAGTGATGTTCCTTCTTTTTTTACAATAATAAATGTGGAATGAATTGACGATGGAAAAAAAAATTTAAATTAATAAAGGTGATGTCCGACCCAAACTAAGGATGTTTTACTTGTGAATTTTCAACCCTCGTCTCGATTCTTATCGAAGTGATAAATTTTTACTGACTCGGAATTAGAAATTAGCGGCACCGTAATTGGCTATGTGTAAAGTCAACCTTCAGCCATCTCAATCTATCGGTCAATTAAAGCTCTGGTTTGTAACGAGTTTCGTTGGGTTTAAACCAGAAGACTTTTTCGTTTCGTAATTTTTCATTTTTCACCTGTCTCCCAGAGGCTCAGGTATCCATATGACGAATTTCCTCACAGTTGGGCTTGGGAATGATCGTAACAAACACCGGTGTAATAACGTCGCATATGTATAGTGTAAGGTAGGTATAATATTCACCCCTCGAAAAAAATATCGCGAATGAATAAGTTTATTAGGATCGATTCCCAGCCTGGGTTACAAGTTGTTCTCATGGGTCCTTAGCCGGCTCCGCAGAGAGCGGTAGCATATTGCCGGTGTTGACAAAACCCATGGGGGTCCTGCGGGGTCCCATGCATGCACCCTAGAATACATCCCATCGGGCCCGTATCATTCCACACCCCCGTACCAGGGTGGGAAACCATGACCACCATCTCATTACTGGTTCCCATGGGCCCATCCCGTAGACCCCACATGCATAGCCTCGTTCCGGGATGGTCGTGTGCCTCGGATCTCGACTGGGGTGGAAGCGAATCGTCAGGGGGGCGAATTGCATTATGTAATTGTAATGGGGCACCATTCTCGCTACGCAGTACCACTAGCTACGGGAGGCGGACCTGATTTTGCGTGTGAACGTGATGGGAGCGAGGCTCTTCTGTCAATTACACAATCCTGGGGTGCAGTGCATTCTTTGACGTACGATCCTTTTTTTCCTTCTCTCTTTCATCCTCTCTAACTGCCGTTGATGACCATGGCAAACCGAGTACGCCCAATATGAATTATTACCGACGTTGCCACGCAATCCGTATCGCTGAGATTCGCCCCTAATGATCAACGCGTATTTTGCACACAGTGTAATGAGAAAGACACTGCAGAGATAATAACGTTCGGCAAAATCGAGTTCTCAAAACTAGTTAGACGACGCGAAAGATCCTTTGCTCTTCCCGATGATCCAGACCTAACACCCACTCGACAGTAACGTAACCGATAAGAAGAATTCCGCCTGCAGATACTTTTTCGGACGGACGGACTTATGCCGAACGAGTGGCATAAACGGGGTTTGAATAATAGTGTGTGCATACCAACGCGTGCCCGAGGCAAGTATACAAGTGAGTCACGGGGAGTATGCACTGTCAACGGTTGGACGTGGGTAACTCGATCCTTCATTTTTAATTAGTACAACTTCATTAGGGAGCGATATCGATGACAGTAGCGCCAGTGGGTACAGCATACACAGCCTAGGTTACACGGTTGAACCACGCCTGGGTCCGCGTGATGTCTGGGAGTGTGTGTGTGAGTGTGACAAAGAATCGATACGGGGCACTATTAGCCTAACGCGATTGTACAACGATCTGTTAAACGGACGTTGGAGAGCTAATTAATCTGGTATTATGACCCAGTTGGGCAGCAGTTGTCGGTCGGTCCAGTCTCGAGACTGGCACACAGCAAGACTCGAAAAGTTACTTAGGAGTCTTCTGGTCGGTGTAGAAATGCAGATATTGAATGGAAGTGAATCGGCTTAAACCGATCGCGGTTATCTCACAGTTAGCGAGTGATCATGTAATGGTGGTATGGGTACGCGAATACACGAGATAAACACGACGCGGAATGAGGTGCACGCTCCACTCTCACTATTGCATCTCGGGATCGAAACTATGGAGTTGCAGCAGCGGGTATCGGGCGTAAGGACTGCCGCAATGGTAACAGTCCCCCTAACGAGCTGGATTAATTTATACTCGTTCGTACGTACCGCGTCGGTGTTGTGGCAGAACTGCTTTTCAACGAGTCATAATGGCGCTGCGGTACACCGATCATTTAATACTTGTATACCGTTTCCGGAATATCTCCGGCTTAATTATACGTAATTTAATTTATTTAAACACTCCGCAATTATACCCTGCAAGTAGCTTCTTGGTATTAGATTATCGCATTTGCACGCCGATCTCGCGATTTATCGAAATACGAGACACGAAAAAAAAAATCAATTCCAGCTGAAACGATCTTTGATAAAGTTCGTGCGGATCTACGATTGTCGTTCAATTTCTTTTCTGCGATATCTTTTTACGACAAGTCAATTCTGGTGGCAGTTACGGTTCGCGGCACGGCCGGTGCAGAGACCCTCGAATAATCTCTGCGCACAGCTCCGTGAAACTGAAAGATAACAAGACGAAATAATCACCCGGACCTGAGAAATATTGCGCGCTCGTTTCGCCGCCGAGTCCCTGGTACGTGGGACAATAATTGTTAGTCCGTGATCTACGAGCAGCAACAATGGCCACGCGACAACCACGTGCTGCAAATGACAGTTGACTATCGACACGTGACGCCGAGGAACGACACACTGCATGCTGCACGGTACGCCAATTGGGAATTGTTCGATAAGTGAATCGGTGAATATATTAATTACGGCTGACCTCGTGCGGTAATTTTTTTCTCTCTGTTCTCTCTTTCTTTTTTTTTTATACTCCTTTGAAAATGGCGAACGAGTTTCAAAGCTTATCAGACGGCTTAGCGAGGGTTATTAGAATTTGATTTTTCGTCAAAGTTGATACATCGAATATCGGTTGTTTTATCGAACCCCGTGCTATTATGTAAATTTATTTACAGTTCACTATCTAATTAAACAGCGAGAAATACCATCGCGCGCGGCTGTTGCGTAATACGGTTGTAATTAATGTTTAGAAACGCGTATCGATGTCGTGAAAACATGAAAGATTTCCGTGTAAAACGTTGCCTTGCACCAACACAGACTAGACCGATTCAATTAAAAATTTTTAACTCAAACTTGGCAATTTGTGATAGACGTTTTTTTCCGGACGCGTATATTGGTCTTATCTTAACCGAATCGGTGGCGGCACGTTCGAGCATTGCGGCTACCTGTCTACTTATTACGAAGATAATTGTACGGAGGTAACCGAACGAACCACCGGGGCACAAACTTAATACATTACACCCGGGTAAAAACAAATCGCAAACACGAAGTGGGCAGCGGTTGTAAAATGTAAGGTAGAACGAGAAAAGTGGGAGTGGTTGGTTTAACACGGTCCATTCGTTCAGCGGGGCGCTCCTGCTCCTGCTATTGCAGCCACGCGATACATACGTCGGAGTTACGCGCACGCAATGCATCACGGGTTGCCCGACCCAGACTGGTACTCAGCCATCTCCATCATTTCCGGTATGACGGAAGAACGAGGGACGGAAATCACCCCGATCCTCGTAAGCGCGGGGAGACAGAATTATGGACACGCGGCAGAGACTGAGACTCGTTTTCACGTGTTGTGGAAATTCACGACCAAGTTCCAAAGTCGAGTACAAGAATAGTAAGAAATATTGTACATATAGTCACGTTGCTGTTATTCGATGATTGAAACCTATTTGCTTTCAAGCGGTGAAAAGGAAAAAAATCGAACAAATCAGTAAGATGAGTTAGTTAGCTTTATTGAAACTTGGTTTATTATTATATGGATGGTTGAAAATTGATTAGATCAATAGTTGATCGTAGGGTTTCGTGTCAATGGTTAATCTTGCTTCAATTGCAAAGCTCATTTATATCACTACTTGTTTGTCCGAACGATGGCTTCTTTCCAAAAACATAATAAATCAACATTTGTTGAAGTGATTTACTGATTATACCGGCTTCTGAGAAATGAAAGTTCTTAAAAATGATGCAATAAGAATATGAACACCGACGAAGAATTATCGAGTAAAATTTGTAATATTGCGAAACGGGTCAGATGTAAGGTGTTTACCAATTTCATGGCATAAGAGAAAACGGCGAGTCGCGAGTTGTCCTGATGTTAAATTCTAGACACGTGAATCCGGAGTAAAGTCTGGAGAGAATTATTGGCCGCTGTTCTTATAGCGTCACAAATCTTTCCGTAGCAGGATCCGAGTTGAGCGTATCCCTTGGCAACTAATCTTTGCCGCGTGGTGTAATTACCTCGGAATGAATCATTCCTTGACTTGACCTACCAACGTGTCTCTACTTCAGCACAGTTCACTGCCAGAGCTGTACAGGCTAGGCTAATGCAGGAGGCGCCTACGAACGACAATCCCACTAAATCATGCCCCTGTATTTTCCTCCTCGCCGTTCTAACAACGTTATACGTAAGTTACCTCATTGTCTCTCGTCTGGCACAGCTTGACCGTGCAACGAGTTACGCGTCCATTTCGGCGCCAGCTTCCTACATCCCAGACAAACGGTGACTACGTTGCGTTAGAGAAGCGGTTCAACCAGTGCAGATTAATGGTAACATCACCCGGGTCTTTCGCCGGGGAAGCTAAACTCGCGGTCTGTCATTCAAATTTGCATACAATCGGCTTTATTAATCGTTGCCAAAATAGTCCGAGTTGTACAAATTTCGACTTCAAACACTCTCACTTGCACTTTACAGCTCGTTATGATTTCGGCTGGTTGTACGTACTTAATACCTATACTAGCTTTAAAACCCTCGCTCGCTACAGCTTGCTCGGGGTCGGTTGCCCCTAACAGATTTGAAACGCGACCCACAGCAATTTTAACTCTAATTGAACGACGTTATTGTCATGTATTCCTATGTATACTATGCCAACTACTCACCAATTATAATTTGTTGATCCTAGTCGGTCGGTTTTTTTTCGGAGTCAAAATGTTATCTGAAGCATGCATATTGTTTTGATAGTACAAAACATGGCGTTTTCAATAATCAAACTTGTACACTTGAAAATTAGTCCTGAAAGTCAAAAGTCACCAGGTCAAAGACCCGAATAGCCAGAACTACGGAGTGCTTGTCCTGGAAGTCGAGTTCCACCAGGTAGCGGACCTGGGGAGCGCAGAAACTATGGAGTGCTTGTCCTGGAAAGTCGAGTTGCACCAGGAAGCGGACCCGGAGTGCAGGATCCACGGAGATAGAGAACCCGGTACTCGAAATCTGCGGAGCGCGTTTCTCACACGTCCGCTCTACTGCGCAGTTGTTTCCAGACTGAGGAATTCGGTTAGCTGATTTTCGGTTAGCAAGAGAAAAAAAATTTTGGGTGACGTCACTTATTGATCATCCGAACATCCAAACTTTGGTTTCGAACTTTAATACTATGTATGATTGTCCTAGTTAGTACGATTTCAGTTTTACGTATCTCCACACGTTATTTCATATGATGCTTAGAAAATATCGTTTCAATGCATTACTGCCAAATGTAGGCAAAATAAAATAAGTAAAGACACCTAACAGTTATGATAACATACGTCAAAAGTATTGCAACGTGTCGTATGCCTGCATGTATATAGGATAAGCAAGGACGTAATCGAACGTTCGAAAAATAAGAAAGTAGAAAAAGTGATAAAACTGTCGTTACGTTCTAAGTAATGAACAAATAATGGTAAAAGTACGTCTAATTTTCCCGCAATACAATTTCTGTTCCACTCACGAATATATCAAAGTGAATAGCAGCATGCAAACATTTATTTTATCATAACCTTGTACGTGAATGTTATCTGCACTACATATTACAGTACTTTTATCTCTATTTCAGAGTTAGCTCCGCCTCATGTTATGACCGGATAATTTTTGAACAGCGAAATTAGACGAAAAGCATTGCAGGCTGAGAGTTCTTAAAAGTCGAGTATCACTATTCTGCTTTGATCAAAATTCAAAAGTCGCGGGTGCCTAGGTGGCCAGGGTTATTCGTTCCACACTGACTGAACAAAGGCGCTTCGATACACTTTGCGGTATTCAACACTGATGACATACGATGCCTGCCTCATCCCTTTTCATCGTTCTATTACACGTATATGACAATATTTCGACGAATCTCAGTAACCGGAGTTCATTATTGTTGTCCCTTTATTTGCCAGCTCAAGCTGTTTTTACCTGCTCACGTCAGTCCGTCGGCTAATCAGTAATCTCGTCTACGGTTAACGAGCTGCGTCATAGCGCGTCGTATAACGCGTAGGTAATTCTGTCAGGCACAAATGCATGTAAGCATTCACACCGACATACTGACCTGTCAAGTAAGGATCCACCAGAATATTACAGGCAAGTTGGAATATGGTTGGTTGATGACTTCGTTTCTAATTGCTTTATAAACCTTTTTACTATGTTTCTACGTCACGTATTACAAAAAGGGACATTCAAATCTACGCAAAACTGAATGCCCACGTACAGTATTACGTAGTATTACAGAGTATTTGATCGGACGTCTCCAATGAATTGAAATGGTATAAAAAAAACTTGACGATACAAGTTCAGTCACTGTAGAAGTAGGGACAACGTTGATCCCTGCAGATCAGTGCTTTATCTTTACTTCCCCTCTATCGCCTTGTCGATAGTCGTGTAATTAAACAAGTTTGCAAAACGGTAGACGAATCGGTTGGACCTTTGTTTTTATCTGGGAATTTTTATAATATTCGCAATCATACACATTTTTTAAACTGCAAATATTCCACTCTATTCGTATCACAATTGTACGAGATAACAATATATCCCGAAAAAGCACCTCTGGTGCACCACATTTAACGTACTTGGCGAAAGGTTTTTGCACCAGAGGTGCTTTTTCGAGGGATAGAATTGTACGGATAAACGTGACTGAGTCAGTGCACAAAGACTCCGAACGTATCCACGTACACACGCCAGTGGTGAGCAAGAGAGAAGGAGAAAAAGAGCAAGAAGGCGAGAAGATCTCGCGTGGTAGTCAATGTAGGAGTCGACGGTAGGGATGCTATTTGTCGAGATCCTGTCTAGATGGGCATACTGAGTTATTGTACCGAGTTCAAACCAGCTGAAAATCGCTCTTCGCGATTTAGCCGTGATACGTGAAACAGAGTTTGCTCTGCACGGGCACGAATTCCTATCGATTTCTTATTCGAAATTCGATTTAAAACCAACGTCAGACGCCGACGAACTCTTCATATTCCCGTGCACGATGTGACGTTCCGCTGTGATGCTGATATCAAAGTTTTCGATAGACTTGAAACACTGTAGATCGAAGATTGACCCCCTACTAATAATTGTTCTCCTTTGTTTTGCGATATCGCCAGTTGCTCCCGACGCGTGCCTCCACGAGACGTTAGATTAGACTAATTGTGAGGCACACTTTGGCGCAGTGAAAGAGGGCGAGAGTTCCCGACTGCTGGAACGGGTGCCCCGGTTGTCTGGTGTAACTGGCGCCAGTGTCCGATCGGGCGGGAAACTGATAATTTACTGTGCGCAGACCTGAATGGCGATATATACGCATGTACATACAATAACATAACCGGTCCAAGTCTGCTGGAGTGCAGCCATTGTGCTCAAGACAGCCCTAAGAATCCGTTGACAGCTGTTTCTCAATCTCAACCTATATGCAATACCATTATCAGGAGCTTGCGGCAAAAGGCCGCCTCGTCTTGCCGCGAGAAATCAACAATTTTTCTCCACCGCGTAGCGTTTGCATTCTCGCGATTAATTAAAGGAGTTATCTTGAGCGAAGAGGAAGAGCAAAATTTGCAACGCGATCATTTGCTTCCAAGTATGCAACGCGATCGTTTCGTTCTAGGCATGAGACGCGTGCTGATACCGCAAGCTCGTAAAATGTGACCCAATTTCTAAGCCTTATTATCGTCATGCCTTACGCACTTCTGCCACCTGCGTGAACGTGGTTTTAATTGACGAGCTGCCTGCAACGGTGCAATTAATCTGACGAGAGAAAATTTATGTCCCAGGTCGGACAGATTCTTGCGCCTTGCACACCGCGTCTCCTTGAATTGTACCTGCTTCCGTTTTTCTTACACAAAGATGCAAAATGCTAGCAAGAAAAATCCATTTTCAAATGAATTCTAAAATCAAAATATTGGCATTTCTAATACATTATTTGAATTACAACCGAAGATCAACTATCGAGAATATGAATTTGCCTCGTGGATGCAAGACTAATTTTTCCAGCTATAATTTCGTGGTAAAATAAGACACATTTCTGCAGAGCTTATACAATCAGAGTATTTTTCATCCCCTAGACTCTGAATTCCATAAAGTTCCCTACGAGATTTTCAAACAGCCTCTTTTCCTACCGTTTCGATTTCGCTACTCTTGTCTTTTTTCGTTCTACAACCATATACCTGTGTAATACCGAGCCTTCGTGACTATGGAGCGTGATATAGTAGGCGGGTCATACTCACACAGCCGAACGTTGGTATATCACGTCGCGGTTAAGAATCGAGCAACGGTACCCGATTACTGATATCACGTAATTTATTACTCTATATTCGCAAAACGCGCAACGGGCAAGGCCCTCGTAAATACTTCTACCTCTGACTCAGCCGATTATTTTCTCTATTTGATTTAATTGTTTTTTTTTTTTTTCTTTTTTACCATTTTTTCTTTGTTGCTTATTTTCTAACATGTATACTACTTTTATCTACTTTTTTTATCCCCTTTTTTCTCGTCCGCGGCGATGAACGTTCATAGATGCTTGTTCGCGATCGTTCGACCGATCCGCTCGATGGCCAATCTCAAAAGATCCGGTATATCGATGTCCGGAAACAAGTTTGCGCGTTCATTTATCAAAATCCCAGCATACAATGTGAGTAAAAAAAAAAAAAACACAACTACAACAAAAAATAAAGACTAATGAAAAAGAGACGTGAATGAAGTCGTTCTCAACCAGACACGAAAAAAAAAAGAACAGAAAAGGTAAAAAAGATCCGTTAATTTTTTCCCCATTCTCATTGTTCCTCTGCGGCAAAACAACAAGTTCATTGCACGTACGATCCCGCAGGGTTTGAAATCGATATCGCCAACGGGCAGAGATTGGGTCAGCTGGGTAGTTCGGAACTTCGTCGATAGCCGATGAATTAAAATGGAAGTAAAATAAGGCGTGCAACGTGTGTGTGTGTGTGTGTGTGTGTGTACGTTCGTGTGTAGCTACAACCGGGTGGTTTCAGGGCCCGGCGGTAGCTGCAGGAGCCGAGTAACTTATGGCAGCCGATCGTATGTACGTCAGTGTGCAGGACCGCCGGGCGGTTAACGAAGTGGGTTTAGTATCTAATTGTTTTGTTCTGTTCGACCGGTAACGTGCCATTACTGGTTCGACATTGTAAAACACTTCCCATTGATAGGCCTTTAGCCCGATGACTGCAAGCCGTCGCAGTAGGCCTATTGTTCGCCTCGGCTGACCCAGCCGCTGAATTTATATCGCAATTAATATCGTCCGTTGCACGCCGTTCGATTCGCGCGCTTCCGCCCCGCGAGCTTGGGTTTCGTTTTCGGTCCAAGAAAAAAGGGATGGAGAACCGGGCGCGAGGAGGTTTCCCCCCAAGATCTCTGCTGAATTTTAAATAATAAAAAGAACGGCGATATTTTGTTTTTTGCCTTTTTCTTCCGCCAAACAGATTTACCGATAACCCCGCGCAACCTCTGCGCTCTTGTCGCGTTATTGGGCAAGAGTTTAAAATGTCACGAGCCTGCAAAGCGCGCACGCGCCGTCTCCGCGTGCCGGCAAAAGAGTTGACAGTTACCGGACCTGCGCGACATTAACAAACGATCATCGCCGAGGGCGACAGGTACGAGTCGCGCCATCTTGCGCGCACCGGCGACCGCCAAGAGTCGCGTAATTGCTGGTAAGTAGTCCGTAATAATCGGCAACAATTGATCCAAGCATAAAAAATTCTCGACGTATATTTTTTTTATCCATTTTCAAAACCCGTTCCCGCTCACCCTGCATTCTCACCATACCACGCACCGATCCGGTGGAGAAATGTCTGATGTTGCACGTTCGAGTCGCGGTTAAAAAATACGGAGGCGAAAGCGCGGAAGTGCCGCGGTGATCTAAAACGCAATCGCAGCCTCGGCATCCAGGCTTTATTGTTTAACGATCGTCCCTCGCACGTAGAGGAGTTTGTCCATACGCGCGCAATAATTAGCGAGGTGTTACGAAGCACCTCTACGTGTAACCGCACTCTCGTGAACAGCGCTGCCCGAGTCTAGGAGCCGTTTGCAAGCACGCGGGTGGGTGCAGACAGGATGGCCTGAATCCACCGCGCGCAGCGGCGACGCCTCCGTTATTAATTATAATAATTAGATAGGTGGGCACCGACTGGCCCGCGGCCATTTCTGTGCTTTGCGGATCGTGCCGAGCACCGCTTCGACCCCCCGGGTCCAGTTCGCGCCTTGGGAGTACGGAGAATGTTGCTGTAGGTACAAGGCACGCTGGTTGTCGTTACGATTTTTTAAAGAAATATGTATAGAGGAATTTTCAGCTCTCACCTCTCGGCGCTGTCGTTCAGGCCTTCGGGACCTGCGTTCACCTGTTGAAGGAAGCCAGTCCGTGGAAGCGGCTCCTCGCGTTGGAGATCGGCGAGTGTGGTCCACGGAAGCGGCGCCTGGACGAGCTCTCTAATCGAAGAGTCTATTGTGGTCAGGCTGGGAAATCGGCTTCTACGAAGCGAGACGGGAACGCACTGAAGCTGTGGACAAAGTTCAGAAGCGATTTTGAAACGGACGGAAAGTTCGGAAGATGGCGATCAGCAAGCGAAAGAAAACGAGCGTTGGATCGTTTCGGCTTGAAGCCTTCTCCAGTCACTTGAGAGCCGTTATTGACGGTATGTTATAGCCGAATCGACGAAGCCACTCTTCGAAGAGTCGATCACGACAGCTGTCGATTCATCGAAGGGGATCACCGATACATATGGTACTCCGGGAAGTCGATTTATTAGGCCATCATAGTCATCGACAATTACGTCAATTATGATTTATGATTGATTAAATCGATTTCAAGCTGAAGATTGGACCTACGTATCGCGAAGTTACGGAGGAGCAGCTATTACAATAAACTGTAGGTCGATCGAAGAAACCAGTAAACTGTTATTGCACAGTACAACGAGTCGATAAGCTCGAGCTTACACACATAATGCCTTAGTCGGTACATTACACCACGATGTAGAGACGAATGCTTCTTCAGCTGGAGATCGGAGAGAAAGATGACGGGATATTCGTACCGAAAATCGAAAATCTAGCGAGTCTCTTCGTTCCTTGTGACAAAGGATGAGTAGCAAACAAGGCGGTACGAAGCGGTTGGCGAACTGTACGAGTATAAATGCCTCGGTACCAACCTGCCGATGAGGTTCATCGACACGTCTGGCGATAAGTCGAGAAACAACCTTGCCCGGTTCTTTCGGAGGAAAGTTGCTGCAGTGGCGACTAACGAATCCAATAAATTAAGCCAAGGGACGGACATTAACGTATTTCATACGCGTACCTTATACAGAGATAAAATTTCATCGCAATGGCTTGTAGATACTGGCAATAAGGTGTAATCTCAGGTGGAGAATAGCTGCGCGGTGCGTATTATAACAGCCGGTTTGTGCAGCATGGGTACCTACGTACGTACGTAAGTGTGTCCGCATCGCGCCGCCGCGTTACATCTGTACGTATAAACGCGCCCAGGTTCTACAAGTGCGAGTTCAGTCGGCGGCGCATGGATATGCAACTGGTAAGTTACGAGTTACGATGCGACGCAGATCCCCGCAGCCAAGTACTAATGGGACTAGTCCTAGCCGCCTAGCTCTGCGGTGACCGCATACTCCAGACTCAGGAGTCATGCAGAGCCGACCGTAAGCCACGGCCATAGCTTTATTATACCGCGACTTCTTCGCCGCTTCTTACATTCAAAAATTGGGGCGTCGGCCGGCTAGGCGCACCCTTGAGCCCAAGGCGAAATACTGCGCCTTATTGCTATACGCGGACGCGAATTCATGATTATTCCTCGCCTTTGTAATTGCAATTTATTTGGCAAGCAAGAAATCTCTCTAATCCAATGATGAACGCGGATTGAAATTGCAACAGTTTTCCGATTAGCGAGAACATCAACAAAATTCATTTACAGAATACCATTTCCGCTATTCGGGATCGTTTTTTTTTTCCCTCAAACGGTGAATTTTACTTTGTGCATAAAAATAATTACTGTTTACCAAAAATGACGCTTGTAAAATAGATTGTATAAAGACCGATCTCGTTCCGGATAATAACGTGCTGTGATTGTTCTTCGATCGTGTAACGATTCAAGTAATGGGCAAATCTTACGGTCGTGTGCAACAACTCGAAGTACCCGTAAAAAAAAATTCATACAACCGAAACGTTTGCCGCCTTGAACACCGTGATTCTCGGTCTGCGGTTACGGTTTTCACTTAAAAAAAAAAAAAAAAAAAAAAAAAAACTGCACGATCCGCCTGGCAATTGGCCACATACTTACAATTAATATTCACATTTTGTGGGGCGTTAATGGAGCCATGATTACAGCCTTAGCCCAGACTAGTGGCGTGCGCGGTGATTATTCTAAACGACTTTAAACCAAGCGCGCTGGTTGAGATATCGAAGAAGGTCAGAGGCGTCGCGAGGGTCCAACGACGTCGGGCTTCGTGCGGGCGGAACGACGCTCTTCGCCGCCGCCGCCGCGGCAATCGCTTCAGAATTATCGCTTCCAGGGTCATCCGTCGTTCCACAACCGGCGCTTGCGGGGGTCGTAACTTATTCTCACCGAGGTAAACCTGCGCCGCGTGTACGTCAACGATACCCGATGCACCTTGTGTCCGTCGGCCATTAATGCTGTAATTCGGTTAATCGAGCCTGAAACGTGTTAGATTCTCTCTTCTTGTCTCGGAGTATCCTCTTTCTATCTCCACCAATTTACAGGTAATAGATCGTATTCGGTATAATTTTATGGATCGAAAGTTACGATCAAAAAATAACAGATATACGTCCCACGAGTGGACCATTTTATTACCGAAGATATGATCGATGTTGAAATCCTGTAACGCGTTACTTTTCGCGATAAAATATGGTAACGAGTCCGATGAGACATATTATTTTATTTTGATCCCTATACGGCAAATACACAGAAATTACAACACGGAAGTTTAGTCCTTGCGGAATTTTGTTCAAGTAGAATCATTATTCGAAATAACCTATGGATTCTCTAATTTATGGGTTCTAAGGAAAAGGTGGATACAAATCCCGGTTTTATTACAGTCTTCTATCTTCGCCAAAGACGAAATTGTCTACGGGCCGGGACATTCTTCATTCTTAAGTATCGATTACGAAGATTTCCATAAAAATAACCTCCGTTAAAAGAACTCGCCAGCGATCAGTAATTGACACGGAAGGTGCCGTGTGCACGCGTGTCGCGGCGACACCGAGACACGGTCGTACATAAATATGAAGAATGTATTTCAGGCTTATATAGTATAATATAACTCGGGGATTAATCCCTTCCGCAAACTGCAAACCGCGTGTGAGCCGGTAATCCGTATTAAATTGACAATTTACCCAACTGAATCGTCGACGTTGGTTCACCCTCCCGCCTGCAATTACTCAACCGCTACGACGCCCGTGTAATAATTCCCCATACCAGCCCTGTTCACCATGCAGCGTTACGTGCATACATACTACAGCCACGAATACAGCGCGGCAAGTTGCAACCTTATACCTACTGTGCACGTCTGCAAGTTTCGCGCACGACCGAACTGACCGAGCGATAAGTCCCCGGTAGTGACGTCACTCCGTCGCCGCGCCGCGCCAACTTCACCTATGCGCCGGCTAGTGGACCCAGTTTGGGCCCACCCCGTGAGTGACGGACGGGGCCCGCTTCCCGGACGGATCGGATGACGACGCGAGGGGCCATAAAGCGAGACGAGACGTGTCTGGTGAATTTTTAAGGCCTGTTGCGGAGCGCGGTAATGTCCTGGGAAAATATTGGCCGAGGTACGAACGGTTTGCCTTATCGAACAATGCGGTGCTGCCGGGAGAGACGCCGCTGGGCGAATCGATGCACGACACTCGAGGTGCCGATGCCGAGAAATGCATCGAGGAGAGCGGCCGCCGAGAGTGCGAGTTGGCGGGTTAACCTGACCCGTAGGTACGTGTAAACCTGCTGGACGTTATCTAACTCCTTTCGAGTAATAGAGACAAATAGTGAATTCAGGTACGCGATTGCGCCAGGCCTCTATTCTTGGACCGGTAGAAGGAAAAGCCTCTCCCGCTGCTGCGTGAGTGATAAGCCGTGAAAATATCGCCGCGAGCTTTCTGCTGCGGACGATTGCCGTTTTACAAACGTCACACCTGAGCTTTTTATTCCCGCAGTTATCCCGACTCGTATCGCGGATCCTCCGCGTTTCCATTGTCTCTCCGTGTAACTCTCTCGACTTCGACTTATGTCTTCTCCTCTTATCGGCAGCCCGCTTCTGCACGCCAGCCTCTCATTGTCGCTGGACCAGCTATCGCCTGGTCTCTCCGTTTCTATGGAGTAGCAAATTATTAGATCCAAGGGTACCCACACAGCTCCGACAGTCACTGCGTGTTTCTTACGCCCTGCATTATTGCAATCCAACGACAGACTACCGGTAACGATCATCGGCTCCGAGACTCGTCGGTGACGCCGCTGTGCTATCTGATGGCGGACAGAAGTTTATGGTTACTTGAAAAAGAGTAAAATCAAGAGAAGCCGGCCCATGAAAATTTAAAACGACTGTGTACGACTTAAACTTTTCAAGCACACACGCCAATTAACCATCTCTGCAATCAGCGGCTTATTGTCCGTGGATGAAAAAATATCTGTACGCGAATTAAAATTTGAGTACCTTCGCGCGATGCGTAAATCGAAAAGTTATGACTCAGTGTCCACCGCGTGCTTAGATGAGCAACTAGGTGGGTGGGTTTGAGTGAAATTGCTGTCGACAACCGCGTGGCGTGGCAGAAAGTCCGAGGTGCGCGTATCGTGTGTAAGCAGCGAGTGCACATCGCCCCGTGCGATGGTTTCTCAACGTGAAGTAGATTTTCGCGTGGAACCGACGCAATTTGAACGAAAGGCCTCTCGAGGATCAGCCGTGTACCTATCGCGAAAGACGGGCAGTCGCGTCTAATATAAATAAATACACGCATTCCAATGAGGTAGCTTGAATGAACGAGGAGCAGGATCGGTGCTGCCGAAGCATTGCCGTGTGTCGTCGTCCGATGTAAAACAACAGAGCACAAGAGAGTCCCTCTGTGGCAGTGGCCCATTTTTGACCATGTTACAAGACCATTATTACCAGGGACATTACCATAACACGTGGATGTTATTCAAATAAGTAGCTCCGAGAGAGACGTACTTTCGACTCTAGTCTCCGCTGACGGGTATAATGCGAACTTCGCCAAGGAGATGAGCGACCACCGCGTGTCCCGGGATCCTGCAATTGATACCGCGTTCGCATTCGCGAGCAGAATATCCATCTCCCGAGTCGCGTAATGGCGAAAATTCGACTCCTGATAGCTGCCCGCCAGGTCGGTCGACCATTAGGCCTTTTCCAGACCTTTCCGGGACCTGGTTGAGGCGAGGAGAGCGGGGAACGCGCGTGTTCACAATCTAGCATCTCCGACGGCGCGGTCGGTGCCGGCCGTGTATTATATGCCCGGCTATTCTAACTCGGGTATAAACGTGCGACGGTGGCGGGGGCGGGGGCCTACGATGTCCACCAGGAGGCAGCGATATATCTTCGGGCCCCGAGGAAACTTGGAGGACACAGAACGGCGACGCGCGTACCTCACCTCACCGTCGAACTAACAACTACTTTATTTTTAGGAGCGTAAGCCGGCTATTCGAAGCTGCAGGTACAGTTAAACACACGATCCGAGCTGCCTCGCGGTTCCGGCGGGTGTCGGATACTTGAGGAATTTCATTCTCAAGTTTAGGAATTTCAAAGACATACAAGCTACCTTACGCCACGCGGACGGTTGAGGAGTATAAAATTCACAGGGTCCGTGTACGTGTGGTCGATTTGTCACTTTCAAACTAGTTTCACATGTCAGCGTACAAACGATCAAATGTTATTCGACAATGGGTAGACACGTGCGAAACATTTTAGCGACATGATCCGCAAGCTGCAACGTAGATATAAGGCATGTACATAAGTTCGGGGATTAGAATTAGTCAAGCGTATATGTACGACAGATTTAAATGTCATTCGAAAGAAAGCGGCGGTGATTGTTAATCCTTGGTGAAGAATTTCTTGAATATATGGAAGTCGTGGGTGGATACGAATCTTCACTTTTTTACGTTATCGCGTGGGTGGGACTCTGTCATTCTCGTGTATTGCACGAGGATACACGTCTACTTCAGAAGCGCCGCGATGGCACGAGAAATGGTCAAATTCCTGAATCTCAACACCGTTTCAAAAATTCGTTCGAAAGCTTGAAATGAGAACTCTGTTTCACGAAACTTTGGGTGCAGCACCTCTGATCGCAGGTCGAATGAAGACTGAAGGAAACCAGCAATTTTTGCACACCGAATCGAAAGACCTGAAGCCGAGCTTGCGCCTGGATTAATTTGATGCTGGGTACTCGTCTCATTGTCTTCGAAGCAAAGCTCGGCAATTAACGCAGTACCCTTTATCTGCGATACGGCAGCAGAGTAGAAAGTCAACGGGCACGCGCTGGTTCTGCTATATACGAGTATAAATGTACATATGTATACAAGTATAGTCTAATGCACGCTACTAAAATATGAAAAATTCCGACAATACGTGTTATATACCAGCAGCGGAGTGTGCGTGCGTCCGTCTGACGCGGTGACCGGGTTCGCGCAAATCAAAAGATTGCATCTCTCCGAGGCTGAGCCAACTGTTGCTCCAGCCGAACCTACTTCGGCGCAAGTATAATCCGTCTAGAGTGTAAGCAGGTATTTGCACATATGCAGCACGTGCATTAAAGGCATGAACGTAGGTACGTAAACGAGTGCGACACACGAAGCCCCGTTATTATTGTTGCCCGTTATCACCGTGCTTTTTTCCTCTTTTTGTTATCACCGTCATTATTGTTATCATTGTTATTACTGTTATTGTTTTGTCAACCGTAACGTTGCTTGGGAGCTTGTAAGCCTCGCCGCATTGGTGTATAGATCGTAGCCAACGTATATCGCGGTGCTCGGCTATAATACGTCCCGGGGGTCAAGACGGAGAAATTGCTGCACTCTTGGTATACCTACGGTATGTTATTTCGTGCCGGAGTGCAATATGCGCGCGAATGGATTCGTCGCGTGCGCAGGTAGTGTACGTTTTAAACTGCGTTGACAGCAACGCGGACTGATTAGAGACTGCCGGCCGCGTTAGCCGCGTATTATACACAGCGCAGGTATGCGACTTTTAACGGTATTATATCTTATATTATTCATATCATTTCGGCGTTGAATTTCACTCGCGCATATTGCGTTACAGCGCTGCTCCCCGTATCCTAAGCCCGGGCACACGGATGGTTATTTTTATCGAAGACACTGCAAAATCCAAAGATTCAACGATAAGCTGCTTACAGCGGCTTATTTATATTATTATACCTACGTAGGTATTATACGTACCGTACACGTGTTATAAACTATTCGTCTCTATACGCATACCTCTGTCTCGGATTTTCGGAGCAACATTTCACACAAGATTGTGAAGCAATAAAACTTCGGCCCGATCAGCCTACGAAACTAGTTTTTACAGTCAGCTTTTTATTCAAGGAAATAGCCGGTCACAGTCCGAAAAATTCCATTAGCAAAAATTACTCAAACGATAATTCGACGATCGTATTTCTTACTCTACAAGTTCTCGGGTATTTAAAAAATGAACGACAACTTTTATTCAAATCGTGTTTAAGCCCTCGAGATTCACTTTTGCCTGCATAGACTGCCTTGTGGTAACAAGGGAAAATAATAAACTTTCCTTTAGACACTTGTAAATTCGATAGATTAGAACGGAACACCATATGCAGGTGATTAATTTATTATTTAATTACATCAAGACTCGTTATAGTCATACACGCTGTATAAGGATGATCCGCGGTGTTTGGTCCGTTGTTTCACAAAGGCGCCGCGCCGATAGATCGATATAAATCGATTTACGAACGCCGAGGATCATTATGACAATGATGGTTCGTGCTCAGAATTTAATTGAACCCTATCCGTGATTGTCTCGGTATACCGGATTAGGCAACGTCGAACAATCCACCATTATTAGGTGTATTTAACATCACACCAAGTACTTTTTCACTCCGCTTGTATAATTTGGCAAAACACGTTCGTCTACTTTATTCCTTTATTCAGCTACCGCGCAATATTTACAATGAGATGCTCGTATCGAAACAAGCATTTTGTTTTCGCCTAAAGACCGAAACAACACCCTCGGTACTTTCAAGTGAGGCGGGTCGCCTGTGAACAGGAGTTGACTTGCAAATAGAGGGTCAAATATTTTTAACGAATATCAGAAATTACCATTGCTTCCGTTTACGCAAAAATTTATTCTTGAAATATTTATGGTGCAGTGCAATGTAGGAAAAAAATATTTCTTTTGTTGTAGACATTGTATATTTTGAGTTCATTTCTTTGAGAGATCGAACTTCGATACTTGTTATTTCAATTTCAAGTCTGTACATCACAGTTGAACCCCGGTCAAGTTTACCTGCAGATTATTTCCAGAAAATCCTATCAACCAAATGAGCGGAAGCCTGAATATAGATGATCTGACCCAAGAATATATTCCCGAAAACAGAAATTGACGAGATAAAATCAAACACTAGGGGAAGCTTGGTAAATCATTCGATACTGTAAATAAATAGATGTGGAGAAAACGCATCATTCTCGTATGGGATTCAATCTTGTACGAGGAACGTGTACGACATAACGACATCGGTATTTCAGTATAATATAAACGACGACAGCAATGAGGTACCCGGAAAGAAATGAAATAATTAATCTGGTCGATTAATTAGACCGTCTACAATTTACATTCCTATCCGCAGTAGGTAAACGTGCGTCGTAAGGCAATGCGGGCTGTTGGTTGCATCTCCGATTATTTATAGATTGTACAACATATTAATAGAGACTTGGCTCTACGTGACGACGATTATTAATTTCCAATATCAACGCGATCATTCGTACGCCGTGCACCGTGCACGGCTCGTATAAAATTCTCCCCCCACGCGATAGGTCGGACAGGTAAATGTGCACCGGGCATACGTATAACAGCTGTAACAAATATCATCTCGACGCATCGCAAAGAGGCTGCACGCTCGCCGAGCTCGACGGATACATACCCGTACTTTATACCTGTGCCTGTATTCACTCGTGTGGGGGAGTCGATGGCGGTCAATGCCACGCAATGCGGAGACAAGCCCGATAACGGCCAGGAGCAGCGACTCCACGGAGGCACCTTCCTTATACATACCTGATTGCGAGCTGCGTGTGGAACGCTGGGTGCTCCGTTCGCCGTCCGTATGGGTGGAGGAGCGTGCTTCGGCAAACGGCATCTGAACTCGTCTCGAGCTCGGCCTGGTCTTCGAACGACTTCATACGTGCGGAGCGAGAGCTTCGTGCGCCAGCCGTCCGAATCCCCTTTCTCGCGCGATTCTCGGATCTGAAATCAGTCGGTGATGACGATAAAAAAAAATCGACAACTCGACGTGTTCCGCGATGATTGCGATTATCGGTAATTCGAGAGTCTGATACGACGAAGAAAATCTTTCACAGCTGAATTAGAACGCTGCTGCGGAATGAAAATGGCTGCCGATCGCACGCTTCGGATATTATTCCGGCTGCACGACCGTACTCGGGGATAATCATTCGTCGAGAGCTGTTGAATGGTAAATAAAATAATAGCTAGAATACTTCGTTATTCGTCCAACCGGAGACCGAACACGGGAAATTTTACCTCATCCTTCCGGACAAGTTCATCGAGTACCGTAACTTCCGATCAGAACAGTTAAGCGTTGCCGTTGAAAGAAGCTCGAGAAATCGTCTTATGAAACGGATATTTATCTCGAAAGATTTTCAAGGATCGAGCCGGCGGCTTTACGGCAGAATCCCTGCCGTTCGATGCTTCCGAGAACATTACCGGCCTTGATAATCGCTGTCTTGTAATCTAGTGATCCGAAGAGAGCCGCGTGTATAACCTACGTCATGCGTCTGCGAGCAGCTGAAAACCGTTGCCCGATACTTAAATGATATTAGAAAAAGGAGAAATAAAAGTTGTCTAACAAAACGTGACACAAGTAATAAACGGGACGTCATAGGTGTGTGTATAATACTCCCGACCTCCGATCACTCGATCACGATCGATTCAAAAGAGCGGGCGAAATTCGCGACAGCGTCGGCGGAGCTCATTGAACTGCACGAGATCAAGCAAAACATAATGCTTGCTAGCCGAACGAAGGCAAGGAAAAAAAAATAAACAGTCAGAGTTTATAGAAAGCAAGAAAACAAAAAAAAAAAAAAAACAAATGCGGTCCGCGATAAGCGGGTACAACGTCAAATTTGGCGGGAGATTTGAATCGAGCCGAAGGAGCATCGGGCGATAATGAGAGAATCGATTGTAAGTGAATACAAGTGACCGGCTCGCGGGCTTTCATCCCGCATTACAAACGCGTAGACGGGTAATAATGATCGCGGGGGATTTAAAAAAAAAAACTCGTTTCGAGTCAGTGGAGGCGGCGGCAATGGCTGCGGAGCGCGCACGCGTCTCGCCTTCCCGCTCCTCGACGACGCGGTAGCCTCCGTTAATACCGTCGGTTTGCCGGCTATCGGGAACCAATTGACCGGCATTATGTCCGCCGCGTCAGGCCGCCCCGGGCAAAACTAACCCTTAGGGCCCCGGTCATAAGTTTTGCCGCGTAGGGCGTAGCTCGGGCCCCGGATAAGATCTGTAATCTACAAGGAAACCGAGGCGCCTTTCGGTGCGCCCGTATCCGTGCGTCGTGCCTACCTAGAACTCGGTGCTCCCGGTGCCTCGAGGAGATCGACGCGAGTGCCAGGAGCCAGGACCGCTTTCCCCTCCCACTGGCACAACAAACTCGTAGCTTGTCCAAGTTTCAACATAACTTAACATAACATAACTTCAAGACGAATTGATTATACGCGGAGCACCGAGTCCGCCGTACAACGTTCTACATTCTGACACGAGATTCTATTATCTTTGTGGTGAAAAATTACCCTCGAAGCGATGCGACCCCGACTATACTCGGCTTATTCGACAAATATTAGCAGCTTACTTTATAACAGGGACGCCGAAGCCGTGTAACGTATGCAAAACTTTATTCACCGCTACCTTTTTCGGTCTTGTGACCCCCCTTCGTCGCGAAACGATCTATCGGAATTTGACATTTGTTTCTTTGTTGTTTTTATTTCCTTCGCCGCTTAGATCGGTAAAAAAAATTAATCTCACGATTTCATGTTAACACCGTTGGTAACAACATTAGGCAATTTTTGTCACCTTGTCGAGAAATCAATACAAATAATCTTTTCTCAGTAACAAATTACAGCGACGAAAAATTATTTCCCTCAACGGTAGACAAAAGTTATATGTATTGAATATACGTATCGTGAAGGATATATATTACAGAACTGTCAGTAATCGTGTTAAGCAGTTTTGAAAAACGTTCAACTTGCAAAGTGACAAAGAACTGTTCGTATAATTTGTAAAAATTAGAAATTGATTCGATCGATAAAGTATATAAATGTAGAAATATTAGCCTTAGCTTGTAAATATAATATTTTTTCCTCCGCTGATGTAGCTAATTGATTTGTGTATAAGACGTCAGAATTTATAATGCATCCGCGTCTATGAGAATGCATTAATATTGGTCACGGTGATACAAGATTTGGTTGAAAAATAGAAAAAGAAAAATACGCCTATCCTGCACCGATACGCGCGATTCAAAGACAACTTATTAGAAGTGAGGAAAGGATCATTGAAATGAGAGGAGAGATGGGGGGGAGATGTAATTCCCCGTAGGCCGCAACGGATCTTTCGAAAATTATTAACGATAATTTAGAATCACTGCACAAACACCGGGCGATGCGACGGGTTGCGGGCCATCAAGTCGGTATGAAATCGTAAAAATAATCTCCCATAACGTATATCTTCTCTTCCACCGTCTCCACCGCGGTCATGAATCAAGGCGCACGGACGAATAGGGATATGAGTAAAAAGTAGTCGCAGACAAGTTCAAGCTAAATTATAATGTTTTTAAAATGCCGCCTCGGCCAAAGCTGCAGCGCCCGGTGCTTTTCTCTCACCCTCTCCTGCAGGGTATCTCGCTTGTCTATACGTATAAGCCGCGGTATATTATCCTCGCTCACGTACAGCAGCAGCCCTCCTCTCGACCAGACACGCCGATCGTAAAACTAACACCATAAATCGCGCACTGGTTATAAAATTCACCGAAATTTTATCGCGCGAGAATAGGACCCGCAGGAGCAGTTGTAAGTGCTTTCATCCTTCGAAATGATATTGCAACCGGCAGCGGCGTAATATCGTTTACACGAAAAGCATGCAGTCCAATCGAGAAATGAAAATTAAAATCCAAACACTAGTTAACCGTTCTATAACAAACTTGAAAGAGTTTGAGGTGGTAAATTGCTGGTGAAAGGAATCACGAAAAACCTGCAACTCGAGTTTCGCCAATGATTATACATATTTTCCACACAACGCGATTGAAACGAAAATCAGGAAAATTCGAGGAATTGGAAGAGGCTTTGAGAAATAAGGCTATAAACCACGCGGTCAAATCCAAGACGGAAGCTGTCAAGGATCGGTTCTCCGGTCCGGCCCTAGAAGTATAAGGAGATTTAAAAGAAGCCGTGTCTGCGGCGATGATGCAGCATCCGTGAAGACGCGGACTCCGACGTTCGTTGGTACAGCAGCTGACGGTTTTAGCGGCACGCTCCCGAGGTGGCGGGGCGGGGGACAAGATCCGGGGGCTTTCAGTGCCAAAACTATTATTGTCCCCCAGCGATCCGAGGACGAAAGAAAAATCCACGACATGTGATTCCTGCACCTGAACGCCGCCCGGCTGAGGCTAGATTCGGGACCTTGCGACTTGCGAGGGGAATAGAGAGGGAGGGAGGGAAGGAGCACAGGCCCAAACGCCGGCCGAAGGGCCTCGAGGAACTGCGGAGAGGGAAAAGGGGGCCCTTGGACCGCGACAATGTCTTCGAATCTCGGTTGGCGCGGGCAAGTATGCGTTTCCGTGTAGGTATACGTTATACCCCTGGGCACATATCTTGTTCGTTCAAACATTAAAGGTTGTATGGCAATAGCCGGATTCTTTATGAAAGATGCAACCGTGCAGAATCCATTGAAAATCTTTGCCGAGGTAGCGGGGATCCAGGAACATTTTTACGAGTCGTACAATAACTATATATACCTTCGGAGTTTAAGCCAACCCGGCTGAGGTACCTGCAGCCAAAGTGGTGGTACAGCCAGCCTCGGGGAACACTGCTCAAAAAACACCTGCGCAACAAGACTTTTGATTTCTGTCCCACTATACTACTCGCTATATACACGAACGCGTATTCCCCTCGTCACAAGTGCGTTTGCCGCACTACCTCGCGTCGGGTAATTTTTTTTGCACCCTTATCGATTCGAGAACGTCACGAAATCGTTATGAAAATTTCGTCACGTCGTCCTCCTGGCGAAACAGGAACTTTCTTAGAATTCAGAACTGTTGAACATGTTCTGAATATCAGAATGCGATTATAATATGAATCGAGGTGATGAGATACGAATCGACAGTTTCATCATCGAATGGTTATTGGTAAAAAAAATCACGAAGGATTTTATAATCGGTAGGTATCGGGTGGTCTTTTCACTCCTGAGAATCGTCGAGGTCAAGTTTGATGCCGCTCGTATTTACCTGGCTGGTAATCCTTTCGGGCCGATAAAAAGAGGTCGACGCGGGTGACCCCGTGGCCGCGAGTAGCAAAAAATAAGAGACATGAAAAAGGTCTCGAAACCCTTTTGGTGCTCCGGACCCCGGTGGCTGAGATGAGGTATAAAAATGTGCGTCAGCTCTCGTCCTTTGGATGGCTGAAACACGATGGTGGTAGCCAAGCATTAAACGGATCTGAATAAACACGCGACAGACAGATCGGGTGCATGCATGTATACCTACACGACGAGCGGCACATTTCCTGCACCAGCTGGGCGGACCCGTACGAGGTTTCTTCTCCCTTTGACCCCTAAGGGTTAGCTGCACCCGAACCTCGGAAAAGGTGCAGCGGCTCAGCGCTTCTGGTTTGGGAATAAAAATCTAAAAGGTTCGAAACGGTACTTCTACCGATGAATGGGGCTCGTGCTCTTTCACCCTACTCCCTCGAAGGAGCGCCGATCAAAAACGAACCTGATATACCCACCACGCTTAAGGCCGAACGGAAAATCTACTCCCATAATACCTACACCTTGAATCCCTCGACGCAGGCTTATTTTCCTCGATTCACCGTTACGAATAATCACCCAAGACCAATTAGCGCTGAGCCAAGCGTCCGTCACTGCGCTTTCTCGAACGTCACTGCTACCCTTGGATTTAGTGAGAAGTGCAGGGACTCGATCGCTGTTTTTGATCTGCGAGAATTCTGGAAACTGAGTGGTTGCAGTCTCTCGTGAAGAAGCACGCGGTTCGCTGATCATCGTGCACTTTATTATCATCCATTTCCGAGTCTTCGCGAGTCCGCCAATAATTTTCCAAGAAGTGCGAGAGGCGTTTGGTATCGGGTTACGACGTACCTGCGCCTACTTATCGGGACGGAATACAACCGGAGGATCAGCGCACCGCAGCGTCTTAGGCGACGTGAGAGTTTACCGCGAAAAGCAAATGTCTTACGCTAATACTAGTTATTTATCGGGCTTATCCAACGCTCAAGCTGCCAGCTTGTCACAGAGTCAGATAGCATAATCGAGTGTAATAAAAGGACGTATAACCGATCCTTGGGATCGCCACAGTTTGCTTCAAGGTGAAACTCGACCCGGCGCCCATACGCCTTGATCTTTATGGTTCAAGGTCATTCCGCATTCTTCGAGCAATCTAACCGCCACTGCTTAGCCGTCAGTCTCCGCTTACCGTAACAGTAATTATGAATATAATTAGAAACCGAGCGACGGCCGTACAGTAGGACGGTACTCGACGAAAGCGTTTGTGTTACAGGTACAATATCAACGCGACGCCCGATACCAGCTACTCTTTTTTTCCATCCTCTTTTAGTTCACTCTGAGCATGATAACACAGGTAAGTACAAAATGTCCTCAACGGAGCCGGGATGAGAGCTGTCGTCGCGTTATCTCCTCCGCTTCTCAGTGGGTCCCTCATCTCCGTTATCTCGTCATACGATTCGTCCACCGCTCTGTCTGATCCTTCAACAGAATCCGGTAGTGGTCAAGGGATTGGCCGGAGGCTGATTCAAGCGGCTGCGGGTCCAGACGATGAACACTGACGATGAGCCGAGTGTCGAGCAGACAGCTGACGGCACGTGCTTCCGTATGAATCCAGGGGAGCCGCTGTCCGGAGGAATAGCAGCAGCAGCAGCAGCAGTAGTCCGTGGCGATATGGTGCAATGCTATTTTATTTCCTCGCACATCGCGAAGCAACACAACGACGGTTCTCATCTCAGCTCGTAACGGTCTCTTCCGCGTACTGTGACCTAGATATTGTTTCCTTGGTCTGTTCTACCGATCTTAACTCTTTCCTTGTAAAGGCCTGTTGTCACAAATTTTCATAATTCTGAGGTACTTGCAAATTATTGTCTCACAACTGTGGCTCAATGCCAATTCATTGGTCATCGATTTTCAAACGAACGTCATCACGACGAACATTAAACGACTGTGCATAGTTATATCCAACTAAATTTGGAGCGTCAGCAAACGAGCTCGGAGAACAGATAAAAATGGAGCAGCGGATGTAGTCCGATGTGTCGATACGTCACGTAAGGATGTGGATTGAAAACCGTCTCTTAGAGTCGCGTGGTTCAACCGTCTCTATCACCTGCCTTCAGTACACACAATAGAATATGTTCCATGCTAGGTAAGGCCCTTGGCACCACCCATGCTTTGGCGTATCGCGCACCGCTACGCGCGCGGGGAAGGGGACTGAGCGGGAAAAAAGGGCCTTATGGTGTGCGGGGACCCCTTCCCCGTAAAACTCTCTCTCTCTCTCTCTCTCCCTCTCGCATGCATCAGGTATGTGTGCGGCCCACGTACGCACTTTATATGCGCATACGTGGAGAGCGGAGAGGAGAGGAGAGGAGAGGAAAGGTACGGAAAGGCAGAGATTGACAATGCAGGGGGCCCACCTGCCCGGCCCCCGGACCCGGGGTCGGAGCCGGCAATAGCGCGGGACACGCGCCCCACGTTACTAGAGAGCCAACTGCAACACCTGGTTCTTGCGGCTCGGTCGCCACTTTGCAAAGCTCAATAATGCTGCCCTGATCCCGTCGCGAGCTTACGGGCTCCCTCTCTTCGCCGGGTCACTGGCTCTCGCTTACCCGTAACCATTGTCGGTGATAGACGCACCGCCGATTCTAAACGCATGGCTCGCCGTGTGCGACAATCCCGACACGGGCGATCACTTCGTGTACGGACCGAATGACGCTCGTGATGATGTGGACCGGTTAATTACTCGCACGTTGAGGGTGGTGGAAAGCTGTCTGTTGATTTGTACGCAACATCATTGACCGAACAGCGTGAGGTCGAAATAAATTGTCCCATTTCCAATGTTTCAGAGTGTTTTAAATGATGGATTCTTAAACCCGGAAAAGCTCGATTGATTTTCATGGAAAGTGTATTTGTTTGGCGAAAACATGATTGAAAAAATTTGATCAACTCATATTTAAAGTAGGTACTTCCGGTTGTAACCAATTCGGGTTTGCCTAAAAGCTACAGAAATTGACAAACTTTGTGATTTTGAATTCTATATGCTCCTGGTTTCGGAATTTCCGTATCAAAATTTATAGTAACATATCAATGGTCGAAGTTCTTCGAATGGAACGTGAGATTATACTTAGAGAAACATTCTAATCGTCTCCTGATACATGTTAAATCCTGATGAGAATTTCGGTAAAACTTTGACAATTTAAGATCAGGAAAATTAGAATAACTCGAAATTCATTTTCCCAATTGAGAACGGTGAAAAATCAGGTGAATTGAAACGTGCAAATTTCAACGATCGATCTAAATTAAACAAGTTGAAAAATAAAATCGGCTATATTCCTTGAAAGATTACCTCAAGTTAACATTCAAAATAAACAATGAAATAAATTTATGCATAGGCTACACTCAGCACGAATTGATAGATTAAATCAGCGATATAACATGTGCAAGCCACAAGCACCTGACAGCGTGACTATAATTATTTCTCGAGTCGGATAACTTGACTGATATTCTTGAAGAATCGAGACATCGAGAGAAACAAATTGAAAAAAAAAAAAAAAAAATTAACGTCATTCTTTCGGAAACGTTAGATCGCGAACGACTCCAACAACTGAACCAAACGCCAAAATCGGACGCAAATTTTTTTCCGGCGTATCTGCGTGACAGCGGGGCGAAAATCGTAAATCCAAAAACAGCGGTAACTCAGAAGAACGGACAATGCGCCGAGTCGCGGAGGAACGCGGTTCCCCATACGGGATCAGTGAGAGAAGACCGCCTTGGTTGCGTGGCCAATGAGATTACCTCTCCAACGGTTCCGTCAAGTCGTTCACGGGGACTGCACGTAGCCTCACATACGTATGTGGCTCCAGAATTACGTAGGCATGCCTGTATGCACGTGCCTTAGGTGTAAAAAATGGTTTAAAGACGGTTATTGATTATTTGCGCAAGCCTTCTACGGTAATCCGTCGTGGATTTCCTATAATTTTTTACTTTTTTTTTCTCTTATTATCTCTTCTTGATTCAAACCCTGCGGTGCACCTACTTTTCAGTTTTATTGATCCGAACCAGTTTTACGTGAGTCAAAAAATGCACGGTGGTATACTACTGCAAGCATAAATGAATTACGTATGATAAGTTTTCATCCATTTTTCAACGCGTGCTCCGATAACTTCGGGTGTAGCAAGGTCTGCAAAAGCCTGTCTCAACGCGGTCTTGATTCCTGGAGATCAAACTATCGCCGGCTCTTCAACGCCCCACTCGATTGATCGTCAGACAATGGGCTTCTCAACGGTGTCTTAATAGCGAAACGAACTGGCGGAGAAGCTAACGATAAGACAATTGCTCGGGCTTGGCCCATCGCGTGACTCGCCAACTCCTGGCTACCTACTATTCGCCGCTTCGCGTCGTCCCGACGCCATGCCGGCTTATGATCGTCTCACAGCCCGTCGACATTCTCCTAAACGGTTTCTTTAGGATCCGTGTCCATCCGTACCTTCGATTTTGAAAAAGAACTATATATACATACACTACGGGTGAGAATTTTCTGGAAAATGTCAAGTCGAGAGAGATTCGTGGGAGGAAAACACGTCGAATTTAAAAGAGACCGAGGCGCGGTAAAGGAGTGAAGTGTGATTTTTAATCACCCAGTAAGTAACCGGCGCGAAGTTGCTGTGGGTGGTATGAACGAGGCTTGAGAGTATAAGCGTAAAGGAGTAAAGTGACTGGACCATATATTGCAGCACTGCTTTCTCCGTTCCGTTGTCTCGGCTCGGCAGACGGTGGTTGGTAGTCGTGGTAGGAACGGGTGCTACCATGGTAGCTGCCTGTGACCTAATACATTCTGAGGCTATCAATCATAAATCGACCCCCGTGATATGGACTTTCTTGCATAACAATAGTAGAGGAGGAGAGAAAACACGACAGAAGTATAGGTGTCGGTCGGAGCAACACGTGCGAGCGTATCGCGCTCTCTGCAGCGCAATCCCGTAATTCGTTTAATCTTCTTGCGCGCGTCGTTTCCAATCCTGATTACGCTAACTTTGGCGAGGACTATTTCTCGATCGGGACAAACGTCCGGAGCCACAATAACGGCGAAGAATAAGAACGAATTGCACCGTAGAAGCAGCTTTTGCCGATCGATGGAGATAACTGTATACGAATATCATGACCCTGTAGGGGACTCCGATTAAGTGACGGATGTGACGAGCGGAGGGCCATAGTCGTAAGGCATCGAGCGAACGGTTAGTCAAGTACATTGTTCAGAGTTGAACACACAGAATTTCATTTCCGGAGACGGCGGAGCGAGTGTGTGCTCACTCTAAAGGTAGCGGGAGCTCAGGCATCTGTCCGCAGATGCAAAGCAGATGCATGCTGAGCACACTGATTGAAACCCTTTACAGAAATTTGCATCGCCATTCATGCGCAGGGCGCATAATCGCGTAGCGTCGTTTGTGTGTATGTATCTTGCGGTGGCAGCCGATGGTCGAAAATCGTGATATTGCAATGAGAACCAATTGGCGTGACCTGGATAGATAAAAATTGATAACGAGTGGTGTAAAAGTTCCGGTTGTCAAATAATTCACACAGATTCGCTATGCGTCGATTTAACGGCAATAGTCACGAGTTCGGCACTCGTTGGAAACACGATGAGAATTGGTTTTCAATCAACGTTCCTTAAGACGATTTCTGCTCATCCGTGATAGCTAAGGCTGAAACACCGTACATGTATTAATTTCAATTGAAGCTTCAGATTAGGAATACTTTTTTGATACTCAATTTTGGTTATCCATTGATTACCCGCAATGTACAATACCGATCGAAAGAGAACGGAGAGAGCGGGATTTCCGAATAGATTAAAGCGTGTGGAGAAAATTTTATGTTCCGCTTTCGTACACCTCTCCGTGACTATTTTGGGTGGCCCAAAGAATAGGCGTAGTTTGGCATGGAGCGTGTTTGCGTGACTTGGGACGGCGCGCGTACAAGGTACTTCTGGGAATCGAGGTTTCTTCAGGTCTTTGAGCCGCGCACCCTATACGGCGCGGGGACAGATGCGGAAAAATCACTGCAGCATCCAGACTCCTCACCTGTCGACGCGAAGCTCCGCTCTCTTCCTCTCTTCTCGCTCCTTGAAGGGGCAGCGTCGTCAGGGCCGCGAATGAATTTGGTCTGGCTGGAGGCAGATCGGTCGGGTCCATGGACTGGAGCCATAAGATTCCGGGGACTGACAATGAGCATAAGACGGGATAAGTTGTACCTGTAGCTGTGTGTCACCTCGACCGGCAGTGCCTACCTCACCCCGACAAAAGAAGCTCCGAAATTCTTTGTCGGTTTCTTTGCATCGCGCTTTGTACTCGGCCCTATTCATCCATTCATTCATTTCACAATCGCCGCTGCCCAGGAGACGGCAAGTGCGCGGAATGCTTCTTGCGCAAACCCCGCGCCTTCTGCACAAGTGCAGCAAGGATCATCCGCCGAGGATATTGTGTCTTGATACCGCGGTGATCGCCGAGGGGCTATTCGCTTCGGGGTTATACTCGCTTCTCGCTACCTCGTTTAACTTACTTTGCCTATCTATCCAAAGACTCGTCGGTGCTCGTCGATAAAGTTAAAACATCGCAAAATAAGTTAAACAACGTAGATGGGAAGCGAGTATACTCGGGAGTGAATAGCCTCTCGCAGATCGCAATGTGGCGAGGAAAGATCGATAAAAAAAAATTATAACAACGGAAAAAATCTGGCCGGCTGAATATATTTCTTGGATATACAGGAGCTACGGAGGGTGAAAGTGAAATTCAAGCTTCGAATCTGAACACCGAACGAATTTATTCGTGCGGTGCAAGTAAGCAGAACCTCAAATTGCAGCATTAGCAATAAAAACTTGAAAGATACCTACCGCTTTCGAAATACGGGGAATAAGTAGTCGGCTTTTGCCGAAACTATGAAAGAACGCTTCAAAGTCTGAATGAAGCATTCGAGAGGGCAAATATAGAATTATAGGGTCGCGAAACAGGGGCCGCAAAATTTAAGACTAAAAGGTTAAAAACAGTATAACGGTCCCTAATTCGAGGTAAGAGCCTCGTGGTAAATGGGTCCGTTGGTGAGGGCGGAGACATTGGTCCGGGGGTCCCGAGGGATGAGGGGGTAAAGGGCACAGGGCACGCTCTAGACACGTGTCTACGCGTGCCGGAAGTGACCAACCGGATGCAGACATCCGAGACGCCCTCGGCCAACGAAAGCTTCGTTTCGCTCCGCTTTGTTCTTCGGGAGCAGATTGTAATGCAGATCCTTACTGCGGCTGCTGCTGCTGCTGTAGGCTCTTGTTTCCAGATCAAATCGGAGAGAGCAGATCCCGGCTGATCTCGTAAGTATAGGTACCTCTGCCTTCCCGGCGGACAGACGAGCGCAGATTCAAAAGATTCGGCAAATTTCAAAGTCAGCCGGCTCCTGCGCACGAGCGCTAAAAGTATATTTACAAAAAGTGCAATAAAAATTGCGTACTTGAAAATTCTCGAGCAGTTGGATCTTTTCTTAGACTTCATCTTCTTCTTCTTCTTCTTCTGCTTCGTCTGTCTTTTGGGACGAAGAAAATGAGAGGCCCTCGTTTCGCTCTCTCTTTCTTTCTCTTTTTCTCGGATAGAGGTAGGTGGGTAACCTGATCTGGGAGCTGCTGCACCGGCTGTTTCGTTTTAGCGGAACCAGTGCCTTATTAGCAAAGTACTTGAGTGGAGATTGGTTGGGGGCATGCGGCGTGCGGCGCACTTGACCACAGGAAGCGAGGATCTCGTATATATTTTACCTTCTTTCATTTTTTTTTTTTTTTCCTTTTGCCTTTCCTTTTTTCTCTCCAACGCTGGACAAACAGGCCGTCTTATTAATAGCTCGCCCGCGACGCAGCGTGCTTTCGGCCAAAAAAGCTTTGTTTGAGTTCTCTCTATTTTTGAAACCTGACGTAGGTACACCGCAAACGTCGAACGATATTTCCGCGACATCTGGCTGAAATTAGCAGTGGATGAGTAATTGGCCGACCTTTTTTTTTGAGGGGGGGGGGGATTGTAGAAACGAAGATCGGGAGAATTGATCATTCGAGGCTTGACCAGCTGCACGCGGCGATACCCAGAAATTAAAAATTTCTGAAACGCAATGTCCGAGCGATAATATTTTTCGAGCAAACAACCCTTTTTTAAAAGCGTCCGAGGTTACGCTGAAGCCCTTAAAAGTAAAACCTTCTACTGACCGGGCCCGGCCCTATGGCTATAGCAAACACATTTTACCTCCGGCACGCGACCCTGCAGTGCAAAATGCGATATATACCCACATTAGAAAATCCTGCACACGAGACTCGCCGAGTCCCGAGATATATCTGTACTTTTGTCTCGGCAACAGGCACTGTATGCCTCGTTTCTATACGTACGATCGTTCCAGTTCGTTGTCGGTTAACGGTTGCAGAGCTTTCATGGCGACGACGCGCACCGTCCCGTTTTTCGTTTTCACCCCCTCAGGAGCCCCTTTTGTCACGTCTCTTTCACCCCCGCGCAAATTATGTACGTTGTAGGATCAGAGTTCGTAGATTCAAGTAAATAAGAAATTAGCATTATCGATCTTATGGATCAGGATAATTTTATTTGACTGGAGAATTAGAAAGGAAAAGAACCGAGTTATCGGTGCCTGCTTCTTGCATGATCCGCGATGCATATTTCGAGTCGTGTACCGTTCAAAACACAAAGCATAACGGAACCCGTAGTTATGAAAAATGATACCACGGGTCGCGTGTCTCTCGCAGTACGCGTATCGAGAAAACCACGACCTAGAATATATTCAAGAAAGTTATTTGGCAGAAGCCCACCGGGCAGGAAATGGGCGGAGTACACGAGGAAAGTACGTACCATAGGTGAAAAATACTTCAAGTCTGATAAAATCGGCGACGTATTGTTCCGTGCAAGACGCAAGCGAGTAACTTCTCAGCTTACTATCATCTGCCGCGTGCAGTCCCAGAGAAGGACAGACGAGGTACACGAGGCGTGTTTTGGCACCTCCTCGATGTCACCGAAGACAAGCGGAAACTCTGCTCGCATTTGGCGATAGCTAACATAATTCCGCACATGTCACCCCGTGGCGTGCGGCGGCAGATGCCTCCGCATCCCCTGCATGCGGCCGAAGAGAGAAAGAGAGAAGGAGAGGAGAGAGCGGCTCCCCGGCACACCCTACAATGCCAATAATAACCGAGGCGGCCCCCCCGGGCCCCCGGCGCAGCACCGGCACCACTGTTGGCAGCACCCGGTTGACCCTCTGGCTGCAACGGCAACTGCATCATCCCTTGCGGATTCCGGCAGATGCCAAACTCCTAGCTGGTCCGGTTTTGTCTAGGAGGGTGCGCTGCTACACGAGGGCAGGTGTGGATCCACGGGGCCTTCTTTGGGCGGGCGCGTGCCCCACACGAGCGAAGGCGGGCTTCGCCGAACCTATCCCTATCCCTCTTACGAGCTCTCCCAGCATCTCTTCGGGCATTTATTTTTCGACCATCTAACGGCAGCGCGGTCTCTCTCCTATCCTCGCCCTCCCTGCCCCCATTCCCTGATCCAACCATTATGGTGTTCTCTCTTCGGCCGCGCACCTCCCCACGAACGGTCAGTGCTACTACCCCCTACAGATCGGGGTGGAAATGAACCACGCACGATAAGTACTCGGCATTCCGACACTCCGAGAGTTTTTGACTGATTTATCTGACGGGCCCGACGCAGTCAACCCCAGGCTCTTTTTTAAATATTTAACAGTATTGTAAATTCACTAGGTAATTATTCATTCTTGTCTATGAACGTTGTAGAATTTCCAAAAAATCTTCTCGATTCTTCATGGAATTCAACACGTCAAAGTTTCCCCCTGTAATTATTCGATTTTGAACAGCGCAACGCTTTGTGCGAAAAATCATTCAACATCTCTATCTCGACTATACTTAAACTCTGAATCGAATCAAATATTTCGGATACAAAATTTCCTACTCACAGAATTTCATATTCACCAGGGCTACTGGTAAAATTGTATAATATATTTTCTATAGATTTACGGTGTCGGAAATTTGTTTTTTTCACCGTTTAGTCATCTCTCATTTATCGAGATAACTCTACTCTCAAAATTTCCCACCTCTGGTTTCCAATCGTAGTGTAAACAAAATTTCTAACAAGCATATTTACGGTTAGAACGTACGTCCAAGCATCCCGCATTGCATCATCGCGCATGTCAACGTACGTATATTAATCATGAGAAATAAAGTTTCCCAGCTTCCCATCGACGAAGCAGGTACGCATCGACAATAGGAATAATAACGATAACAATAAGTCCCCGAACAATATATCGATAAAGAATTGTAGCTGAAAGCTATTAGCGTAGAGCCGAGTGGTCCGGTAGCTCTCGGCTGTTTGCTCGAACATTAGCGTTTACAAGCTCGTTGTCGACGGACTTGAGCGGCTCTCGGCGAGAGGCGAACCAAGCCCGTATCGCCCGACACGCGAAGTATCAAGATTCGTAATATGCTTACATCGTTTGTGGTATAAGTATTTCGAGCGGCACCGCCACCTGGCACCACTCGACATCCAAGATTTGCAATTACCCCATACCTCGCATACCGCCCTGCCGCTGCACCGGCATACTAGGTACCCACTTTTGTCCAGAGTCGTACAATCGTCTCAACAGTCGGAGAAGGAAGTTGAAGATTTCCGTTGAGCTTTTTAGAAGCTCCGAGCGTATACGCGTACCGCGGACCCCACATTGTTGTAATCGCGTATTCAAGCCAAGCAGCCCCCTACCGCTCTCAATATTTCGGACGCTGACGCTGATTGAACAGGTTACAAGTTGCGGATCGCACGTTACGCGTGGAAAAGAAAATGAACGGGAATCGATCCGCTATCCGCGCCTGTGTCGAATTTGAAGCCCCCTTCGGGCTCTTCGGCGCTGTGGTGGGGCCGAAACAGGCTCGTTTCTGGGTTAGACCGCTGCGAGCAGGTAATTAAAGCAAAGGATACCGTCCAATGAAGGTATCCGTACCCATAAGTCAAGGTGCTAAGTGGGCTTGTCTGGAAAAGATTTCTCTAAACACAGCCTTCCTGATTGATGCGTTCTTTTTCATCCCTTTTTCTCCTTCGTGTATTCTCAGAAGCACGACTAGGCACCCACCCGTACGGTGAATCGTATCGATTACTCGAAAACCGATATGTAAATATCTGCGCGTGGAACACAGCCAAGTATATTTAACGGTTTAAATGTGACAGAGCTCATTTTTCCAAAATAACGACTTCGACTTTGGTTTCGCTACATATTTTTTGTTTTCCATCCATTTTGTTTGTTGATTCGTCAACGCCCCTCGTACTCGAATGCCCTTTTACCGAATTTTCCAACATCGCACACTCGAGGGTTTCACGAGTGAGAGAACACGGTAATTAAGATTTGAAATAAGTCATTAAAACTAGGAAAGCAGCGTTAAAAAGGTTGTCGCAGTCTCGCGTCCGCGCAGTCAAAGCCCGGGTTAATTTCATCCCTTAACGACTGCGAGTGGAGCGAGTCTGGCCCCTCGTCTTGTCTCCCCGGAAAAGTAGGAAGCGTCTTCAGGAATAAATTGTTCCCCTCGAAATCGTTCTATTTACGAACGGCGGGTACGTGCCGGGGTAAGAGTGTCGGCTTCTCAAAGAGGACGTGAAAGAAGAATACGCGGGGAATCATTCTTCGCCGTTAGAACGATGCCAGGATAGGTGATGTCGGAAAAACAGGAGATTGTTGATGTTTTGCTCAAATTTTAGAGCGCCTCACCCTTGCTTTCTATCCCACGAATAACACCGAGAAACGTCAAGAATTCCTCCTTCTCGCCCTCGCGATAACATTTCCAAAAATATCGTGAAACAATAAATGGATTTTAAATACATACGCTAAAAAGAGAGTGGATCGTTTTATTCTTATTTTAATTTTTTTTTTTTGCTTCGAAGCAAGAAAGAGAATAATACGAAAGTCTTCCGATTTACGTCGAAGGAAATACATTGTAATTACGGTGTCAAATTCGAGTTCCTTTTAGTCAAATGTCCAGGAGACCCGATTCCGTAGCTGTGACCACACGCGTGCGTGTCCCGCATCATCTTGACGTTCAAGCACGAAACCACCTGCCGTCGCTGGTGTATCACGAATATCAAAAATAATCAAGGATGAGTCCATTGCTCGATTAGGCCGCATGATGCATCACATTATTAGCCTGCTGTACGCCGGTAAACACGATACCATTAGCAGCATTGAATCGAACCGGAGGGTGGTTAAGAGATGGAATGAGAGAGGAATGAATATGTACGTACGAGTAGAAGAAGAAAAGTCTAACCGTGAACCACGTCCGTCGCGCTACGTATGTAAGTATGGGACGTGCGTGTGTGTCTGTGTTTGAGGATGCTTTAAGTTATCGCTGACTATGGGGCGACGCAGTGTATCCACCCAGCACGCATAATACACGGTACGTCTAGTTCTCATATTCCAAACATCTGCTCGCGCGCAAACTAATCACTAAAATCAAAGGCGTGGCCAAAATCATTGAATTTCATCATCTGAACCACCTTAGTTCGCTTCCTGTATCCACGGATGTATGGCGTATTCTACTCGTTCGTAACGTAGAAATTTTTCACCAAGATTTTCATAATTGTAGATGTGAAATTAATCGTACAATCGTTTTACCAACGCAGCGTACAGGAGAAGAAACCGTTTCGTACCTACTTTGAGAGTTCGAAAATAATTGAAAGGATTCGAAGAACCGATTATTCAACGACGAGTAGAAAAGTGAAAGTGGGAAACCGTCTTCTTACTTTTCAGCCCTAATTTTGTTAAACGTGATTGAGATGAGAACACTTGAATTATCGAATAATTGTTATGAAAAATGATTCACGATTCGCTGGCAATTTGGTAATCGCCGCGTTCGAAAATAAATTTACATACCTCTAGGTGATATTATTACGATATACGAATACGATGTTGCACGCGTCGCCTTTTTACTAAACCAACTTTCTCGTACGTAAATACCTAGCAACGAATACGGTTCCTTGGGTGAGGCCTCTATATAATCTGTAAGCTTCCACACACCTACATATAAACCCATATTTCTACGTGGCCTTGTGCGGGTACGGAGTATAGTCCCTCAAAAAAATAGTAGGTATCGATAAATCAAGGCGTGACAGCTGTTTAGGAGGGCAGGTGATATGTGGAGGTAACACCACCCGCCACGAGACTTATCATAACTCGATTTCGACATGTGCGCAGGGTAAGACACTAGTCATGAACCTAAACGAATCGATCTATCTGTTGGACCTGGTACGCAGGTACGCCCGGATCCTCGACTCGAGATTTCACGTCGCTGTCCCTCAAGAAATCGGAATGAATTTAAAAAGTCTCTATTTTTTTATCCGCATCATTCGGAGTCCACCGGATGGGAAATTGAAATAAGCATCGACAAGAGTCTTACGTAGTAACTGGTAATTGTTACGAATGAATTGGAGGAAAAAATAAATTGACCTTACTTAGCAGGTTTCTTTTCCCTTTCTCAACCGGGCAATTAAAAGTTCGGTAGTTGTTCCGTATTGGAAAAAATCACCTCGAGCATTTACGGAGAGGCGAACGCTTTCGTTGCAGGCTGCGGGTCTAATGATTACCTTCACTGGGGCACCGCAACCAACGCTTTAACAATCTTAAAGGGTTTCCCTAACCATCACTTGGCGAGCTGAGCTGCGTCTCAAAAGTTTTCACTACGTATACCGAGCGCACACATCGATCCTCGCCGTTTTATACAGACGCACCGGTTCAGCTGCTGTAATCATTTTAGGTAACCGATCGCACGTGCCTCGTTTATAACCTAACCTCCCGCTGTAAGGATAATATTATCTCAACCATTGTACGCGAGAAAAGTCTTTTTATTTTTATCCTTCATCTTCCCTAGGAACAGTGAACAAAATCTCGCTAATTGCGATCCGACATCGCTAAGCAATATGGCGGCATAGAGAGCGAACAGCTGATCGTTTGGTGCGAATTATACGAAGGTTAAGCTAGGGAAACTTTGGGGCTTTCTATTCTATCGCGGTAATTCGTTGTGAATCGAAAAGTTCCTCGACGATTGATTTCTACCACGATATTTTCTACCGCCGGATCGCGTCTCCCCGACGAGGTGCAGCTTGGCCGGTTATTTGACCAAGATTATCGCGCCGCGTGTACGTTGTAACGGCGCGGGTCGTCGGTCGCGGTATGGAAGGAAATTTACATCGACAATATCTCCCAGGGTGCGAGGAGAAAGGTCAAACCTGACCTGCAAATTCATAATATACGACGACCTCAATAGATTTCAGTGGGTCGTATCGTCTTCAAATATACATAATTCTTAGACACGACAACGCATGTGTACCCGAGCACGCACCGCTGTTAGGAGATAACTATCCTCAACGTTTCCAGGAACTAAGGCTGGGGAGAGCCGATCTTCAAGGGTGACGTGATAACGCGCGCGGCAATATGGAAGAGAAAACGTTACACGCAAGAAGAGCGACAAAATTTTCTGATAAAGTAGACCGCGCGACAGGTCGGTATGTTGGCATATCTATACTGTACATAATGGAAAAACCTTCGGCAAATAAACATTTACGCTTGCACCTCGACTAACCCGGCTTTACCTGTCTCAAAAAATAACCTCATCGTTCAGCCCGAGGATCTTGTACATATATGCCCAATGGCTTAGCGGGCGACAAGATTTTCAACAATCATTTCAAAAATTTCTTACTCTCTGATAATTTACGATTTTATTTTCCTGTAACTTGTTTGTAGACTCGCTTGAAAAATCTCGCGAATCAATTCTCAAGATTTATTGAAACTTTCGGTTACTCTTTGATTTTCTTTTGGTTCCGGAAGAGAAAAAAAAAAAGAAAAAACAAGAAATGATTTCTATCCCGGTGAGATTCGGATAATATATGTATCATGTAGACGAGTGGAATTTTTTTCCATTCTTTTCGACACGTAGTTTAATATACTGAAAAAAAAAAGTTGTCGGTAAATTGGCAGGTGAGAAAGACGACACGGTTCTTCCGAAGTTATCAAGGTGACAGCGCACCTTGTGACGCATCGAGATAAGGGAACCTTGCTCGCCACGGGTTTTTCTCGGGGGGAGGAGGATAAATAGGTTCGCTTATAACGCATTCGATGCTTGCGGCTGGACGAGGCGAGTGTAGGAAACCATCGGCTTACCCATGTGCGAGGGACCAGCTATGAAGACGAGATCGAGGCGACGAGCAAACTGCGGATCGACGAAGAAGACGGCCGCGAAGCGATCACTGTAAACCTGAGGTGTTTGTAATCTATGACAAACAGAAACACGTCCCACTCACTCACTCTCTCTCTCGCCCACTTTTTTTTTCTACTCAGGGTGCTATCTCGCCGGAGATAGTCGCTACAGGTATTTCCTATTTTACCTTGAGATTGTAGGAGGAAGACAGCATGCACGGTCATTCGGGGCGCCTCCCTCGGGACTCCTCACCCAATCGATATCGACCCTGGTCCTCCACACTTTGCACTTTACACTAACTTTGAGAAATTGAGAAATTTCTCATTAACACCGACGACGTTTTAGACGCGGTAAAGTGTTCCATCATTCGTAGCTTAATTTTCGTGTTCGGTAACAGTATTGGTATTCCGAGAAAGTTCGGAGAATCTTCAGATGCTTGTGAACCGTCCAGTGCGTCTAGACGACGACGATTCGTGTGATAGGTATTCACCAAAATACGGTATAAGAGCCCAATGAGGGATCACGTCGCGATTACCTGGACGGGTAATACGGTTACGTACAATATTTACCCACAAACCATCAGGTAAATATTTGCCGTCCAATCGCTCATCCGCATCTCTCACGAGGCTCGAACAAGCCGCTAGGGACAAAGGAATTACTTTAATCGGCTTCCACCGGCCGATGGTTGACGCGTATTTGGCGCCTAAGTGAGATTACGAGCCTGGACGTCGAGGCAAGACGAGTAGGTACCTTAAATACACCACCAATCGGTGGATAATCGAGCGTTTGCCAACCGCGGACATCCCGACGTCTCACGGCTGTACAACGAGCTGAGAAAAACCCGGAAATCCTGTTAACACCGGTCGTTCTCGGTTCACGCCGGAGGTAACAAGCCCGGCGTCTCTCAGGTACAAACGACACCCGCTGGTTTAACAGGTAGAATTTCGGAGAGCGGATATTGTACGTGCGAGAAATTCTGGAGTCCATTTTAAGACGATGTTGAATTCCGTCGCGATTAACCTATGCTCGTGCACGGTCTTCGAGTATATTCAGCTTGAGTTTATTCTACGGCGTACAATCAACACTAATTCGTTGTTTACCCGATTTGACGAAGATATCCGAGCTACTCAAGGTCTGTTATCAAACTGCTGGGTATGGTCGTACCCAAGTTCACAACAGTCCCCCCCCCCCCCCTGCCGCTGTTCATCGAGCATTCATTCAATAATCTCGCGTTTGTCAACAGAACTTACGTGCCGCATCTTCCACGGCACAGATTAAACGTTTCGTGAGTTTTTAGGAAATCACGCTGTTTCAGCCAATGACGATATGTTTGTCGGAGCGACCGTGAATTAAATCTTTAAGCCTACTTGATAGTATGTAAACAAAGCGTTATTCGAATATCTCAATTCTTAATCAGTGAAAGACGGTAACGCATATTTTTCTAACTCTTATCGAAAGACGGCTTCTACTCGTTGTCAGTCCTCAAGGAATGAAATCGCGGATTACGAGGCCCGCGAGTTTATAGGTGCGGAAATGAACCATCTGGCGATGTCATCTACCCCGATTGACACGTGTTGTGGCAAGAGTTTCTTGAACCTCCGCTACATTTGACGATGCAGATATAAATATTCGTATATAAAATTCTGTTCACACACGGAGATAAGTCGCTGTGTCAACTGCAGAATCGCTGTTGGAATTTGACCGGGAACCCGTGTGTCAATCTCTCCCTGCTCCCCGACATCCCCGGGGATCGGAAATCGTATAATAGGACTTTTATGCTGAAAGTAACGCGTGTACACGATAATAACAATAAACTCACGAACAGGACGTACACGCATTCCTCGGTACAAAAATACTACTGTTCCGAGGCGAGGATCAGCTCCGTCCTGCAATCGACGGATACCCACGCTCGCGTCAACGTGCACTCCTCTCATAAAGAGAGCCCTGTAACGATCGATTACGCACGTTTATCTGCATCCGTGGCCGTCCTTACGTCCACGTGTTTACACGAAACCGCGTCACGTGGAGAAAACCCCTTGTCGATTGTTCCGTCGAACAAACGTCGACAATTGGGTCATCGGAAAGGTATCGAGCAATATGGCGCAATCGCCAGGAAGACGCGAGCGTAAGCTCGTTGTCAGCGATCGGGATAATTATGACTCGTTGCTCGACATCTCCGCAGACAAAGATGATCCGTCCGATCGCTCTCTCTCTCTCTCTCTCTCTCTCTCTCTCTCGACGAAGACGCAAAGTGAGAAATCCGGGCTGCGGAGAGATGGCTCGAGGTCGGCGCAGAGACGCTGGTTCGTCAGAGGGAAAATGATGCATGGACGGTATTAGATTTGATGGTGAAGCTCTTCTTGCAAACACGAGGGTTGCCCAGGATTTACGAGCATTACGAGGCGAGAAGCAATTTGTAATCGGGAACACCTACCGATGCAAAACGGCATAATTATCTCGTCTCTCTCTCGTCTCTCTCTCTCTCTCTCTCTCTCGGCCTATCCGCTCGTCGACAACAACCGCATGCACACGATCCTCACGACTCCATCGAGCACTGAACCCACCAGCGACTCCGTGAAAGCTCGGAGAATATTATTCAAAAGCACTTTATACGCGACTCGAGATTCAGCTGTTAAAAGGTTGACCGATGGACTCGCCGTTTCCTTAATTCATGCGTTCAACGGCCGGTCCGGCGGTGCTTCTCGAGGACCGGGCATGCAGGAACATTGATCAACGGAGTCGGCTTCGGGTTTGCCGTAGCTCCGGACAACCTGTTGGCGAACCAACGGTTGTTCCCACAGTCACCTGTGTCCCTGCGAAAAGTATTCGAGCCCATTGTAATGAGCCCTAATATCTTTAAAAATCAAGTTTCACCAGTTCGACCCTTTGCCCTCGCGACACCTTCCTTCCTTCCTTCCTTCTCATCGTGAGCAGCGTGTTTAAGTAGGCAGGTACGGGAATGGCGCAGGGTGGCTTCGCCCGTCTCCGTTCTCCCAACTTTCAACCCTCCAACGACAGATATCGTTCTTGCGGGGCACAAGAGGAGCTGCCCGGGTTTTCAAGTGAGAATGCCACCTCGCGCCACCGTCGAAATGCAAATATCCTGTTACATTTTTTTTTTTTTAATTTTTTCCCTTTATTTTTCTTTTCGTTTCATAGCTGCACGCCTCGCTGATCTTAACTTTATTACCAACCTCCTGACTTTCGGTACCAAAGGATCAGGCTGACGCGCTCTGTGTCTTGAAATGTATGTACATACTCGAAGTAAGTAGTCAAAGTAGCCACAGTGACATCTGCCAGTCTCTTCAACCAGTTTTCTATATTCTTATTATACTCTCCACCCGGCGTCGCTCGACATCGGACAGGAATTAAGTTATTGGAATCGGGACACCGCGGGGTTGGTGTTGACGTGATAAAACGAAGAAGAAAAAAAAAGACCGTGAGAAGAAGATCCCCTTTCGCGACTCTCGGAGGAATCAGGTCTCCGCTGCTTATGGTTCCGGATTCTAATTCACATTCGATACCAGATTGTCCAAGTGTCAACCGAATTCTACGATCTTTCCACCATCCGCAAATCGACTCAAATTTTCTCAGCTCCGTATCTCCGATTACGTCTCGGTTCTACCCTGTAATCTTACCTTCAACGAGGCGCGCATAATCGCCGAAATCTTTGGTTCCTGCAAAGGGATCCACAACGCGATCGTAAAAGCGACTCACGCATCCGTTCCCGCGATTTCCGGAGCTCGTAGACCGGGCGCCATGCCACGTTTCCACTCTTTTTTATTCCGGTATTTTGATCTGGCGGCTGTTTATTTTTTTATTTTTAAAATTTTTTCGTTCTCTTTTTTGTTTCTTTCATATCCTTCTTTTTCTCCTCCTTCGCGGCGCGTCCGATCAATTAGTAAGCTATTGATCTTCGCCGGAGGGCGGAGGATGCCTGGGTGGCGGTAAGGGCAACTCTCCGGCACCTGGCCGACCCCCGCAGCAGGGCAGATGCGCCGTCGCCGACCAGTCATCACTCGCCGATGATACCTACCTGGTTAAGTTAATTTCACGACTGCCTTGGCGATGACGCGCGAGCTCCGCGCCCTCCGCCCGCAACGGACCCATCCTGCCACCTATACGTGCACGAGCTTTTGATATTGTAATTATTATTATTAGGTGCACGTGGGGCCGCGTCTACGTTGCAACAACCATCCTCAAAATCCGAAAGGCTTCTATTTCGAATTACCGTCTGCCGCAGCATCGAGTTAATTAGAATTGTATAAACTTGATAAAACGTGCTAGAATTTTTTGTTTCTCACTATTTGTAACGAGTGTAATGAATTGTTGTATACGTGCTAAATAAATGAGATTGTACCGATCTGATGCAGAAACTTCTGATTCGTAAGAGTTGAATTTGCACGTTCAAACGTACGGCGAAAATGAAAAGAAGGAAAAAGATAGCGTCGGTCAAAGTATTCGCAAAATTCAATCTATCTGTGCTACTTTTTCCGTATCCCAATCACAGCTGTATAAAATGCGATAAGATTTTCGACGCTGTAAGTTTCGAAACGCAGAAGCTGGGAGACAGATCTGAGACTGTTGAGAGTTATACAGAAAGTAAAAGACACACCCACAGCGGAGTTATCAGGCGGTTCATTTGGTGTGACAACGATCTCTGATCGCGGATTCAGATGGTCGATCGGAGCTTTGGTCAGCCTCACAATCAGCCACGAAACGAAGCAGCTTTGGTGGGAGCTCGTGCGCCCATTGCACCCGTAATACCCAGGAGTTCGTATATTATTGTAATGTTTCAACGGAGTGGAAGAACCGGCGCGTTGATCGGCGGCGGTGACCCATTGTTGCCGATGAAATATTATAATATTTTATTGCAAAACACAACAGCTCTCCAGTCGGCTGACCGCCCGACTCGGCGCCACCGTTTTCAGGGCTGTATAAAATCCATCTAAAGCCCCGATATATTCTCGAGGCTAGAATATCCAGGGAGCGAGTGAGTCTCGGCTCGTTTGGACGGTGTGTAAAGACTCTACGTGTTGAAATATCGAACATACACATGTTATCGCGTGTTACCTACATGCCTCATATTTTACATGCCCACCGGTTTCTCTGCGCTCAGGGAACCCAGACATGCGGACGCTTTGGTCAGCCCTGTCCTAGACAATAGCGATAGCATAAATCTGGCTTTGCTCGCTAGTGAAAAAGACGCGTGATCCTTTATACGGGGTGTCCTGTCGTCGTCTTCCCGCAAGCTGGGGGTAATAAAACGTTCAAGATATATAGTCGCGAATATAGGAATATGATAGAAAAGATTTCGATCGTGTCGTGATCGAATTGATTTCCGACGGAATGTGCAAATTTTTTTTGGCCCGATAAACGTTCGTTCTCGCCAAAATCGTTTGCGTAATCTTTGTGTTACGGATCTGATAAAAATTATCAAGCACGAGGCTTAGAGAAGGGAATCAAAATCTGCGCGTACGTTTATCCTCCGTTATTTTGATTTTTTCATTCAACTTCCTTAGTCCATTTGGCATAAATACGGTCGTTTATGCACGTTTTGGATGATGGCCATGACTAAAGGTAAGTGCCACGAAGCGCGTATAATGCATATATATATGCTTATCACACAGTGTCGACCTACGCCTCAATGATTAAGGTACGTCCAATACGGGCAAACTACTATAAAACTAAATGCGGTGTTAAAAGTACCGCTGACTCTGCAATAAATTGAAATTGTCAAGTTACGCACGATACGAATTTTCACATTTTCTTTCAGGTGGTACGGGCTATACCGAATAGAAATAGAAATATCAACTACACTAACAAACCATAATTTTCTCTTTTTTCATCTTACAATTTGATATAAATCATGTAAATCTTTTTTCAAGTAAGCTGTGTATGATGAATTCCGTACACAAGTTTAATAGAAATTTAATAAATGAATATTTAAAATAAATTTTCACTACCCAATTGACCACATTAACGTTGAGTCGGTAACTCAAATTTGAGGAGCAGGGACAAGAGTATACACACGTACAAGGTGGCTTTGTATCTAAGCGAATGACAGACGAGGAACGAAGTCGTCTGGCCACCGATCAAAGATTTATAGCTTGGGTATTACGGATTAGCGGTTCGCGCGAGGCCAATTCGTCAGGGAGCTTACGATTAGGAGTAAAGATTGACTGATGCTTATTCTACAATCTGTATAATACATCTTCAGCGGTAGAAAATCGTTGCTCGATAATAATTATCGCGTGCGTTAAAACAAAGCGGGATGCTGGCTTTAGTCGGCGAGGTGAATAATAAAACTAATACGGTTTTACGTGATTGCTAAACTAGAATTAGAAGAAAAAAACGTTCTCCCGCCGTCAAACGCCGCCAAGGCGGACAATTAAAAGCATGCGAACTAATCACGAATCGCAGCCAATAAAAAGTTTTTGGCTTGACAAAAATTGAGATTTTCAAACCTTCTAAAATGAGTTGGAAATATTTTAACGCGTCGTACGTAGTATTACGCACGAAGAACGAAGTTCGACGAAGGAAAGAGAGGGTCCCAAACCTCTCTCCCCGAGGGTGATACTTTTCCAGGGGTTGATACGCCTGACGTTCTACCTACATCACCCACGCACGCAACATGGCCGCGTGATTAATATAATTCCCAAAGATTTATGGGTTAGTTACAATGCCAGGGAAAGTCGTTGTTCGCGAATCAAGAAAGCGATCTGCAGTGACACAATCGCGCACCTACCTCGCCGCGGTATATGCAAAACGTACAAGATAGGAGCGTTATACGTACGTACATATATCGAGATCAGTGCCCTGGCGATTAGCCGCGATAATTATATACCAACAGCATTTGTAGCCATTCGATCTAGATTTCCATGGGATCAAACGCTAAACTATATCCGTATACAATATCTATCGGAGTAGGTGCTCCGATCGATTCACGGTTTATATGGAGCAGCAACCGCGACTCAAACGTGGTCCTTATTACACGTTGTATTGCGCCTGTGCTTGTATCACACCGTCCATAAGTCGATTACTCTCGCTAATTGCGAGATCGATCTGCGGGCGCGCCTGACTCAACTGGACCACGACGAGAATATTGCCGCGGATCGTGTTTTACCTGTATTATAATAATTTGATCGATACGACGCGGCGTCGATCCCGTAAACAACGGATATCGTGTAGGTTAACACGCATTGGCAGGTATGATATCAGGAAGTGCTCGACTTGGCTCAACAAACAACAACTTTTTCCCTATCGTTATTCATACGCTTGGCAATTCACACAGAAAACGACGGCGCTTCAATTTCATGTTTTATAACAATATATCGTTTACACAATAGAAGAGTAAAAAGTCTTTTCGAGACTCGTAGGCTAGGTAATTAGTATTAACAATTTAACAGTCATTGATTCTCGAGTCATCCCGTTTCGTTACGCGTGTATAATTCAGGCGAGTTGAGACTCGATAAAAACTAAAATAGGGCGAAATTAGAAAAAAAAGAAAAAAAAAACTCGGCTCTCATCCAGAGGGACCGATCTCCGGTCGCTCGCTCGTCATTTCCGGTTTCGAAGACAACCGCGGCGTCAAGATACGATGCAGTTAGGACCGGTATGTAACGAGGAAGAGCAAGGCGGCCGAGAGGGGCAGAAAGAGAGGAGAAATCAGCTCGAGAGCAGCGGAGGGTGTTCCACGGCATCCGGCCAACCGGCCGCGGTCCGCTGCTGCGGGCAAACACTCGAAATAAATCATCGACGAACGAAAATGAAATTTGTTACGGGTGGTTCCTTAGCGCCCCGCTGATCGCCGCTGGTGGCCCGCTGCTCCTTGTATCTCGGACTTTTCGCTTCGAGTACCGAGCGAAGAGCCACTTGTTGCACCGTATAAATAATTACGAACCTGTAAACGCAGCGGTGCAACGCACTCGGGAAACTTCGGACAGCTCGGAACGCTTGCCAAAATGCAACGCGGGCAAGTTTTGTTTTCAATTACGGAGAACACGTGTGTACATATTTTTTGATAATTTTTTTTTTTTTTATTCAAAAACGATCTGTATTTTGTCTGCTGAACAAGAGCGCGAAAATAATTCTTCATCAATTTTTTGGCAAAAAAATTATGTACCGATGTTTTTTTTTATTTTGAAACCCTGATGGCAGCAATTTTCTAAGTTTTAATAAATTCGTCAATATGTTGGGAGAAGCAATTTTGTCAGCCGCAGCAGATTACTGATATTTATTTTACCATCATGTGAAACGCCATCATTTTTTGCAGACGCAATTCAATTGCATTAAAATGAGATTTCAGTGATCAAATTTCAAACAGTTCCACGATTCGTTATGATTTACGTGCAATGTGACCAAACTTCTAGGTGGTTGTACGTACTGATTTGACTTATTTTTCCGTTACGTCAAATGATTTCCGTCAATTTTTCAAGCGTTATGAAAAATCCTTTCCACTCGTTCCAAGTAATTTCGAACGCCTACGAATCAATCAGAAGATTGAATATTCGTCGATCCGCGATTTTAAAAGTGAGAGTAACTCATTGCGACTGTTCAATGGGATTGAAAAATCTTTGATTAGCTTGAATCCTTAAAAAAAACCTCATTTATTAAATTTGTTAAACTTTTCAAAATGGCGAGAGAAATTTCGCGGGGCAATTAAAAGCGAGGAACCTGGAAGCTTTTGGGCTAAGCTCGGATGATTAATGGGCGATCTACCAGATCACCGAGCGAGTCTCGAGCTCGTGCTCGCGGAAGACAAAGCATGTTGCGCGGGTGCCGGGTTGCGAGGCAGGTTTTGATTGGTCGGCGATTCTCTAATCATTCCGTGCGGCTATTAGGGTCACTTTCTCCCAGGTGAGACAATAGCCCGTCATGCCGGCAGCCTGTAGGTTATAAAACGCGGCGGTGTAACGCGAGTGCGTGACGGTTCGCACATACACACGCCTGCACACGCCGCGGCGATCAAATTGTCTCGAAATTGCGAAAACTCGCGAGCGTTGTAAAACCAGGCAATAGACGCGTTAGACGACGTGTTCAACGCGCGTATGATATAAATTATGGCTCGGCATAGCTTTTGTTATTTTAATAATCCTTTAACACAGGGTCTTCTGTTGGAAATTTCTCACTAATGACCACGGAGAAAGTTACTCGGGGGACCAGATTTAATACGTCACGAAATTAAAAAATTGAAAAAATCTGTTGATTCTTTAAACTTTCGCTTGCACGGGTCTGCGACCAAAAAACTGCACATGTTCTTTATACCGCTTCTTATAGATTTTCACACTCTAAAAGCGGAAAAATATTCGAAAAATTCCATTACGCCAGGTTTTTTTCTCATACTCGAGTTTGTAGTTTCGTTTAGAGTGAAATTCCCGTTTACATCGAAATCCGGTATCCTGTTCTTGATTCTGAAAATCCTATGCAAAAGTGATTCTAGATTTCAATACAAGAATATGAATTTCTCTGATTGAAACAATGTTGAAAAAAAAAAAAAAATGATCCAATTTAAAAAACAAAATTCCAACAATTAATAACTCGTCCAATCCGCTGGTAATAAAAATTGTCGGAAACGGAGGTAGCCGCATCAGCATCGAGCCGGATGCTCGTGCACGTGGATGATCCCTCGCCCCCGAAAGCGTACGCAACAGTATAATCCATAATTCAGTGGGTCGTCCGCTACCTGTTGCTCCGGAGTGCGGTGATACCCGGATCAGGCGGCGTCGCCGTCGTATCCCGAGGGATGTCGAAGCAGGCGCAGAGCGCGTACCGCACACGGTCGTCGTGTATGACGGAGGAGGAGGAGGAGCTGGTTGGCCGCGTAATACGATCTCCGTTTTAAGCGATGGTCTTGTCCAGGGTGGCCCGCAAGAGCCACGAGAGGTGGACGTAACGCGGAGACGCGGAGACGCGGAGCCACGGCAGTGCAGCGGTGCGTTGACGAGGGCATTTTTTAAGCCCGATGATATCGAATGCCGCCGCCTAAAGACTAATGTACGGAGATAGACGCAGTAAATCAGAAGGGAACGCCACGTCGCGGCTCCCGGCTCTCCCGGCCGCTTCCATATCTCTCGCTTATACCCGCTTCCTCGCCCACGGACTCACGATCGGTCAGAAAAGGTACCTGCGGGATGGCGCAGGGCATAATCGAGAATTCGGTAGCTCCTCGCGTCTCGTGCCCAAAGATCCGAGAGCTTGCGCGCAGCCGTGCCTGCGCCTGTTCCTTAACATTCTGACGGTGATTAAGGACAAATTACTCCGATCGTTCAGCCCGACTCGCACGCGCTTACCGCAGACGAGATTTTACGGTGATGATAATTGTCGTGAGGATAACCCTGATCGTGCAGGGTTCGTGGTCCGCTCACCTATGATTCGTGCGGAGTCTCGAGTCTCCATCTGCGCACCTTTGCCAACGGCTTCCTGATCGCGACGCCGATTGTAAGCTTGCCGAGACGAGTTTCTCCCAATCGACGCATTCGCACTTCTGAAACGTGAAAATTTTACGCGAATCGCAGAAAGAACAAAGCGTCATTTGCGCTTTCGGAATTTCGTGAAAAAGGAAAACGCGTTGCGAAGTTTGTTCGTAATTCGCACGTGCTAATAAAACACGAGTCAATTTCTCGGCTGCTCTTCATCTCGAATTGCTCTTTTTACCGAATGAATTTACTCCAACACGCATTAATCGTAATATGAATATGTTACACGCATCTTCGTGTACCTGTATTAAAGCATTTTACAGGTATGCGATCGTGTTCTTAAGATGAATTTTCGTTCCCTTTTCAATTCTTTCTCTTTCTAAATTTCAAATCTTTTCCGCTCGGGGATCGCAACGGCACAACGCGGCGTATTAAAGGGAGAGCGACAGAGTTTCGGCTATTATTAATAAGAAGGAGATAGCAGGGGAGTCGAAGACCGGTTGACCACACGCACCCACGATGCCCGGAGGCGTATCAACATTGTTATCACGCGGCACGACTCGACGCGTATCAGATTCAGATAGAGCTCGATCCGGAGAATGTCGCAACGGTGAAAGGTTCCCGGAGCAGTCCGGAGCCGTGGCCCCAGCCCAATTGAAATTAATTAAATTAGGCAAGCCTCCACGCACCGCTATCACGGCCCCTGATAAAGCCGCGTGATTTGTTACAATTTTCTATCTCTTTCTTCTTTACGTTTTTTTTTTTTTTTGTTTTTTTTTTTTTATCTCTGTACCAAGTTTATTCATTCGTCCGTTTATTTATTTATTTATTCGTCACGCGCGTGCGAGCTGCAGGCGGCAGTCGTGATATTTGATACACAACGTCGATCACGCGTATACAAAGAAGCGAATAAATTCTACGCACGCGCGTTATGCAAATTGGAAAAACCTTCAAATCGACGGTGCAAGTATTTCGAAAATGAAACTCCGCGATTACGCGTTCAACCCGCGCAAATGAAACGGACGCGCGTATATTATTATACCTAGTTATATACATATAGATTGATCGATCGTTATAACTCTTGAAGCGACGAATGAGGCCTTCGAGGAAAGAATTGAATAATCGCACGGGTATACCGATGACAGAAATCGATTTCGCTTCAGGATGTTTATACAAAACTGGCTCAACGACGGCTCTACGCTGGCTTGTGATATATTATAAACTAGTCGGACTCGAGCCTTGGCACTACGAGTACTTACCGCCTCACTCGAGATGTGAGAAAAATGATCTAGATTAACGCACGCGTAACGTTACATACACGCATACACATATATATGTGTCGCTACCACGCGTTGGAATTCTTTCTCTCGTCAAGTAGGTGTCGTAAGGTCAAAAATGAATTCCGTCAGCTCCCAGGGGCGAAGAACAGTTATCGAATAAAAAATATGAATCTCTGAAAATCACGTCTGAAACGAAGCCTTGATTTTCCGAAGACACAAGGCTTGTAACAATTAGCCATCCCAAGGTTTCACGATCGTAATCTCGTCGAGTACTAATTCCCATTGAAAATCACCTGAAATTCGTCTTATAAAATTCCAGCATCTCTTTCATCATTTGTTCGAAAGCCTTCCATCGACGCTGCAGTCGTGTCGGCCTGCTAGGTCCTCGGATTTAGCCCGTTCACGATGAGTGATCCTATCGCGTCACCTCGAAGCTCAAAGTCTCTCACGCGCGTCTCTTAAGCGGTTCTCTTGAGCACCGGTGTACACAAAAATTCCTCGTAATGCAACCAACGCAACGTGTTTAAACGCAAGTGCATCCGCACGTCCGGCGCGGCTCGTTCCGCGAGAGCGTGGATCAATTGAAAGATGCTCGAGGAGGAGCTGCCGAAGGGTTCCGAAATGTGATTAAAAGGATAATTCCTCCGGATAATGCCGCATCGGAGTAGACGCCGGTATTATTTTCCAGTCATTTCGTTTTTCTCACACATGTCCGTGCCCGAGTATAAGATCCGGCCGGCCATCGCCGTCACGTCCCAGACCGATTCAAAAACGTCGAGCCGCAGGAATACACTGTCCCCTTTTGGTGTATGCCAGGGTACAAAGGTCCTCGACTAATTCGTGGCTGCCCCGGACTGCCGGTGCCTATCACAACATCGGCGCATGCGCAAGACGCGTATAAGAATTAGGGGCCGCGGGTGAAAAGAGCCGGAATCATCGCGGCGTAGCGGGGAAGCGGGCATTGTGATCCTTGTTTGTAGGGAAAACAGATCTTTGATGCTTTCTCCACGAATTGAAGCGGCGGCGGCGAAACAGCTATGCGCTCCTTTAAGAAAAAGCCTCGCGGCGTCCTTTGTCGGTATCGCCCGAGGATTTTTAAACGGCAACATCCGAGCCGCACGTCTCCGGCACGGCACCAAAATTCCTCGGGAAAATTAATTCGGACGAAATACGCAGAGGCTGCGGAGTATAAAACGCGGAATGCGGGGGATCGAGGGACGTCTTCATCGCAGCTTTCACTTTCTCGCGTATAATGACATCAGAGATTTTCGGGGTTGCCGATAGCATCGTGGACCACCGCACACGACGCCGGCTGGCCTTATCTGATCGCCCATTACAGGGAAACTCGGGCCCAGAGGTCGTGCTTCAATTTTTGACTTTTATTAGAAGAACCGAAGTTCATTTCTCTTTGTATTCGAAATTATTATCTGCTTCGCGTTTATTCTCAGTGAATAAACAGACGCGTGAACTATGACCGGCGACCCGGTTGTTTTGTCGGAAAATTTTATTACTCCGTTGCTATTCTTCTACCTTTTTTGTGCGAACTTTAGACCTCACGCATTTCGATGCAATCTTCTTACCGTGTAATTTGTGCAGGTTTACTTTGCACCGAATTCCACGCATCGGCGGAGGGTAGTAATATTATACAGTTTCTCACGAGGACAATTACTTTTCGCTTCACCGGAAAGGGCGATAATATAAAGAGAGCGAACGGTAAAGGAGCGAAAAAAAAAAATAGGAAAACCCCTGCTGGGGTGTTTAAATTTAAAAACTGCAAAACCACAGCGTCATTTGCGAAACAAACTTTTAACGAACGAGAGAACATTTGTTTTTTTCCATCTACTTCCACAAAGTTGACGTATGAGAAAACTCGTCGCAATTTCCACACGAAATCACGAGAATAACAGTATTAACAAATATTTCGCAGCATATATTTTCTCATACTTACCAAACTCACTGATTCGTTTTCTAAAATTATTCTTGCCGATTTGACTAGAATTTCGCGAGGGAAGTTTGTTAAACGGTGTGAAAAAAACAAAAAGTGAAAGAAACTTTGCAACAATGCAGGAAATACAAGAATATCTCTGATTTATACCTCAACCAAATGTCGTTAAAGTATAAAAGGTTCTAAAAAAGGGTTAACAAAAAACATTTCCATAACATTTCACCGACGAAGTAGCGACGCCGCGATCCTGACCGTTTGTACAATACAAAATTGTCTAATCCCCGGAGCGAAGGATTAACACTTTAAGAGGTATAAGAGTGACTCGGCATATTTGGCGGGTTATGCAAAATCATGGATGTCTCTATTATAACGCGCGGTGCACGCAGCACGCAGCTATACCCACATAGGTATAATATGCACTATCTCGCTGACAGTGGAATATCTTACTCTTCCGTGATTTATTGTCCTCAGCTATACATATAACAACAAGACACGCGCGCGCACGCACGCACGCGGCTAAAGCGCAGGAGACGTGGTCCGGAGAGAGGCGGGCTTCGAGGAGTTGCACCTTTCGGGGGTGAGGCCCGGGAAATGCGGAATAATGCGACACGCCGGCTCGGCGGCGGCACAAACACGCATAACGCGTCACCCTCGCGAAATCTCCCTCATCTGCGAGAGCTGCCGGGGACCGGAGGCTCACCTGCCCTCTCTGAGTTCTCGGACCCTGGCCGTGTCCAGCTGATCGACGGTCATCTCGCCTCGAGGAACCACGCAGGGCACGCGTCCCCGACTTCGCCGATCGCTCGACCGTAAAATGCCAACCTTTGCCGATTTACCTGCACGTGCCATTTCTCGGAAAACTCCGCTGCAGATCTAGGGATTTATCTCGTGCCGGAGGTAAGAGGATCCGGCGTACAGATACAGAAAACCGATAGGGGCGGATGAAACAGTTGACGGATTCTAATTTTAACTACATTTTACACCGTGTGTGTAAATGGAAAATGGAACGAATTTCTATTGTTAAAAATCCACCTTTGATTCCATTCGTTTAACAAGAGCCACCCTGTACGTGATCGGTTCGCCCGAATGGAGTCGCGCACGGAGAAACGAATCATCTCGCATCTAACGGATGATCGTGGCAAGTTGTTACCTGCACGATGCAGGTATACGTCCATCGAACACTCACCTGCTTTAAGGGGGGCCACACGTAGTGCGAGGTTGAAAAAAACCGTAAAACTCAATATAAAGGTGGGGCATGGAATTGGCAACGTACTTGGGTCCTATGATTGAGGAGAACATCTGCCTTCGATCACAAAAACAGCTGATTGGCGGCGTGTGGCATATTTCGTTTGCTGCGGAACAAGTCCTCTTTACTCTACTCAAAGAAAAACCCACTCACCCGCTAACCACGCTATTTTTTTTTTTGTTTTTATTTGATCGATTATACGGCGATTCGGAACTGCAAAAGAAATCTTTCCTAGTTACAGAAAGAATGCGATCCGGGCCGCGTTATCGTCGCAACGGCCGGGCGGCCGAGGGACGGAGACTTATCAAAATGCCGGCACTTTTAGGCCGCGGTGATAACAGAGCCGCGTCAAAGACAAAGATCGGCATTCGGTACAACCTAGCCTCTCTAACCACGATGCGGATAACCCGCGGGAGGCTGGTAATAATTCTTGGATTTTTTTTTTCCGGGTACAAAGATGAAAAGACCTCTCAGGACGTGGAAGTCTACACCGGGTCTATTCACCGAAATCACTGCTGCAGTTCGCGCGCCGTTCATTCAAGTTACGTCGACAAAGTAGACGAATATCCCGACGCATTGTGACGGAGCTCCGCAGATCATCGGTGCTGATCGCTGACCTGCGTGGGCGATTTGTCGGGGAATGAGAGCCCCTGGGTCCCGGTGTTTAAGGAATTAAATCTGTGGACCCAGTGGACCGCGCCGTAAGTGCATCTTGAGTTTTCACCGCGACTTGATACAAGAGAAATAAGAAGAAGAAGAAGAAGAAGAAGAAGAAGAATAAGAGGTAGGGGAAAAAGAAGAAGGGCTGAGTGAGTTAGGAGGATGCGCACGCCTGCGGCTAACCACGATTCTCCGATCGTTCACGGGGCAGGCAAAGTGAATGATCGTTGCATGCGACGCATCGTTAATCGATTACGCTGAGGACGCGGGCGTATCGAGTCTAAAGTTGAATTCCTACCGATAGCTCGCACTACGATGTCCGATGTGCGCATAATCCGCGTACTGTCTCCGTAAGCCTTGCGATTTTTCAGGGACCACCTGCGGCTGCAGCACTCGATGCTGGTCGTCATCGTTTTATACCTGGTGAATATTTTCTTCTTCCTCCATTCGCTGAATGGAGTGTCGCTTTCAGGGTGAGACCCCCGACTCGGTTATGATTGTGTAAGTAAGTTTAAAGCAGGATTGAATTGCCTCGAGTGAAACGGGACAGCGCGGCCGTTCGGCTGTGACTCCAGAGGCCATTTGCCACGGACACTCGAGAGACACCTTCGGGATTTTTGGAAACCGCAATCACCTGCCGCACAATGAACGTCTCGGAGCTGCGGAGTACCTATTCTGGCTTCGGTGAACGGTCCCCGAGTTTCAGGGCGGAAAAAACCCGCCCGTAACAACACTCGATATTGGGTATATGTATGCGGGACGACCGATATTTTACCAAAGCGTTGACACACACGGTCAGAGCAATAACATCGTTGGTTAATGTTGACAATATTTCTTGTGTGCCGAAGTCTTTGGAACAAAAGAACGATGGACAGGCTCGTCGTGGATAACCGAACCTATTTCCTGCCACGGGTCTATATTATCTTGCTGCTGTTTATAATCCGATCGTCATCAGCTGCTGTGGAAAGAAAAGTTGAAGAAAGAGTGTACGGAAAGATAGCGCCGAAAGCAAATATTTACGAGCAGACCACTTATTGGGAATGGAAATTGATTACGCAGTGGCCCGGAAAAACTAATTGGGTACATGTGTCATAGGAAACAACCTTATCTTTATTTATAATTCTCCCCATCGTAAACATAAACCGTTATTTTCGCGTCATGATGTTGGTAAAGAAACATTACGATAACGTCACAAGTGAATTGAAGATTTCTCCTGAATTATTCGATATGTAAGCATACAGTATCGGTCATCAGGTGTGACTTTGATGAATCGATGACTAGAATTTTGAATTTACAACCATTATCGTACACCCCGCAATCCTCGACGTGGAATCACGTTTGCTTCGATGACTCCGCCGGGGCAACATTCCAGCTAGCTGTTAGTTTGTACACCCATATGCGGATGACGCGGGAGAAATTAGCAAGTTATTACGACGGTTAACAATGAGATTGGATGCACCGCGTGGGCTTGATAAGCGTTTTGACTAATGATAATTAAAGCGAAGGAGGTGAAAAATTCAATTGTCCGTCAATGAGTCATGCCGGTGAACCGAGCTGCCACCTTTGGAAAATTGGCCGTAGGGAGCCAAGGGTCTTGTTTTAACTCCATTAAGCCTGAATACGAGCCGTTCGTTATACCCCGGATTGTTCCGTTATACGACGGGAATTCCTCACCCTTGACAAAGCGTTCTTATTAATCCTGTAAATTACCTCCGAACTCCACAGCATAAAACTTTGGCTCAATATTTCTCGGTAAGAATCCAGAACAACTTAGGGCGGACGTGTCGTATATCTTAATCCAAATTTCATTTCTAAATCAATTTTCCATTCTTCGGAAAAATAGTACAGTTATATCGTAGAGTAATTATCGACCCGAAAAGTACACATTGCTTATCGTCAGTGTGCACAGCTGGTGTATTTGAGCTGGAAAACACAGCGAGGCAAAAACGAGGCGTGCAAATTTCTTATCGGGGATGACGCTTCCTGGCGAGTGGAAAAATTTCGGTGGGCGGTGAACGTTGTGGCCAACAAGGTCCTGCAACAATGGATGTGCAGCGTTGAGCTGAGCCGTTAAGCCGATCGGTATATCCTGAGTCACCAAAAGAGTGGCTGTCGTCAGGCATTTAAGTGCAGCGTTGACGAGCGTAAATATTGATAGGCGGTTGTAAAACTACCGATATAGTTAAGTTTAGATTAAGACAAAACGTCTTGATTCACGTCGATGTCGGGGAACTTTGTACGGCGAGCCTTTCACGTTTCCATAGATGGCACGCCTTCGCAAGACGGTTATGCATGCATCTGCGATTTCGTTTAACCGAACCATCGTTACAAATTTGCGGCAAAGGAAATTGCAGCAACGTCACGATTAACTCAGACGGATAATAATCAGGGATTTGATTTACATAGCGTGTGAAATTGTTTCCGCGATTTGAAACATGCTACAGCAGTAATCCAATTGTCTCTTTTAACCATTGCGCGAAGAAATTGATTAAAAAACTATAACGTTGATCAGACAACACGATAAAGAGTGAAGAAATTAATCACGCAGGAATTTCGCCTTCCCGATTTTCTTGTATCTTTGATTTTTTCTCCATACCGTATTGTGCAAGTATTTTAAAAATTCCTCACGCCATGATTATCAAGGCCTCTTGCGGTACATTCAGAGTGTGAAATGTAGCGAATTCTCACACCATTGCCCCACCGCTCGTCCGCAGGTACAAAAATTTTATCCCCTGCACTTCATACGTAGAGTTATGTTCGAAACCTTGAGGTTCCGCACTCTGCAGGAGCAGGTTTCAGGTACAAAATTAAGCCTTTATCGATCCAAGGAGTCGGACTCACCTACCTACGATGCAAAGCATGGGTACGTGCGCCGAGATAGTCGTCGTATGCATCGCGACCCTCTATTAGACGCCTCTGGGGATCGCATCTGTCCTTTACCTGTCCCGATCATCCACACCATCCAGAGAACGAGTCTCTCTTCACGCTTGTTTGACACATCTGCAATGGAAGAAGAAAAATCATCATTGACGATTGATGTTTATTTCCTTCTCCTTGTTCTTGTAACACTGGCATACCTGGCTGGTCGATTTACCAAAATTCGTTCCGTAATTCTCGCCAAAGTTTGGTCAATAAACGTTAAGAGAAAAAAAGAAATCAAATCAAACAATCCGCGTGTAGGAATCATGTATGACCCGTGATCTTTACGGTGTTTGGTATCGCAGTTCACTGTTCGGGTATAATTTGTAGAAAAAAAATTTAAAAAAAGAGAGAAAAGCGTTAGTGAGAAAACGACCAAGAACAAGTAAGCGTGTATATACAGTTCCAGAGTATTAAAATAAATCTGCATGTAATTGTTCAACTCTACGGATCCTCACGGGTAGGAACGACGTATTATTTCCCCCTTCGGGAGGAAGCGTTTCTTTTTTCTTTATTTTACTTTCTTTTTTTTTTTTTTATTATTCTCTCCTTTAATATTTCGACGAGGGGCCCATCTCGTCTCTCACCTCTGAAACACCTGGCGGCTACCGGCGTCCCGCTCGGCCCTGCTGCAGAGCACGGGTCTCGAGTCCAACCATATGCGGCGGGCCCCACCGAGACTAGTTCATGGCTAGGCCAATTTTCGGGAGTTATTGGACATGTGCGAGAGGACCCAAAGACCCTCCTGCGCACCGCCCTTTGCTTGTATTGTGCCGCACACGTGCTCACATATGTGTCTTTTGCGACGGACCGATTGTGTGCAGAGCGCAACCTTCGATCCTCGTGCGGATCACGGACGAATTTGCGCGCGCCTGTGTGCCGGTATGCGTAAATACGTGTGCGTGTGTGTACGGAGCATGTGATATCTAACTGTGCGTACACGCTCGTTTAGTACTGCAGGCGGTCGGTTTGTCAACGGTTTAACAATGCACCGAAAAATACAATCAGCACTGTGCACTTTGGACAAGTAGCTATGGCAGATTCCTATAGGCATTGGGTATACCCGTTATTCATATGTAGTATTTATGCATGGGTCATTCCATGTTATTTCGATCAAGGTTCTAACGATAAGTCGACGTCTCGGATTAGCTTTATAATATTTTGTACGAAGGTACGTGAGGAAAAACGCGATTCCAACTTTTTTCAGTATTTTTCCGACTCGGCGTATCTCAATTATAATATAAAAACTTGAAACAGCAACCCCTAATTTATAAAATCTGAAGAACTTCGGAAAAATCTCATAAAATATAATCAAATTTTTGACACCTATTGAAGTATGGAGATTTCATAACTTCAGTAACTTCAAATAAGAAAAATGAAAGAAACAAATATTTATTACTATTCGATTGCACTTTTTACTTATAAATATTATTTTTATGTCAAAAATGCATTCGGATAAGAATTTTTTAATTTTTTTTTGTTGCTATTTTAATTTTTTTGGTGCTTGCAATTGGAACAAATTTTTCTTACACTTGCGAAAGAAGTATAGTTTTCTTTTCATAATAGCATTAGAAACTAGAGCAATAAAATATTTTGTTATTTCATGTAAAAATTCACTAATAGCATGTTTCTTACTTGTGACAAATAAGAATTTACTTTCAGTAATAAAATTTTCACACCGGTGTAAAGTCTTCTCTTTTCTTTCAAGGTTGAAAGACGAAGAATTTTGTTTTCGTACCATGAACGTGTATATTCACTGAGTTTGAGTACCTAATCTGCAAATCCCGTTGACACATAAGCTGCAAAAATTATCAAAAATTTGCCTTGAGTCATGGCTTATTTCTATAGAAACGACACTTTGTTCCAAGTTCGCAAATGGCACGAACCTTGACCTTACAGTTACGGGGTATTCCTAGTTTCACCGAGAGATTCGGATATAGGCGTTAAACAGACCGTGCCAAAGACGGTGGAGAAAATTCTTGTACGTAAGGTTACGGGAATGTTGTTATTTCAATTTATCTCCAACTGTCCCAGCCCGTGTTCGTCATATTAGATATATCTTGACGGTATTTCGGCCCGTTTGATGTCTTCCAAAAACTAATTATTCCTTCGCTCTGATCCCCAGCTGTAGGAGCACCACACGTGACACTGCCAAACTGTGTTCATAGAGTATCGTACACGCATGCACAGTTTTTTACAACAGGTCGTCGTAAGTGCAGCTATGCGAAAATCTGTAGGTACATAGCTTCAGTGTCAGGCTGCAGGTACAACGCAAAGAAAACACGACGGTCCGAGCGTGATTGAATCTACTTTCTTTGCGCACGAATGTTGGTAGGTACGCTTTTTACTTGTTGCGGTTTTTGCTCCCCCTCACTCTCTCTCTCCCTCTCTTTCTCCTCGAACCAGACGAGGGGGGATTTTCCGGCACGGGTGCGAGGAACCTACCTACTCGAAACTTGCGATATTTGAAACCGGGTTAATTTATTCCGTGGCTAGTTTTAGTTTAGCATAATTCTCGGACCGCACGGTGCACGACGCGTATACGAGTATTAGACGTAGGTACGAGTCGAGCGTTTTACGCAGGGAATACCGCAGCCATAAAGGTGCAACGCGCCCAGCACTTACGGCATATGTTGGGGAATAAAACTGGTCACCTCGAGTATAATAGATCGTCAACAGGGAATAATGCGCATGTGTAATACGCGCGTATTATACGCGCAGCATTGTGCCGCCCGGTGCAGCCCCGAACTATACCGGAAAAACCGGAAACGGCTAGATTCGAGTCCGCGTCCCGTATTCCTGGGGCCGGTTCTCTCGCCGCTGCACCTCGCCTGCCCGTTTTTTACCGTAGCATGATATTCCAGCGTCGCTGGACTCGCGACGACACGCTGCGCTTTGTGTTGCTGTGTCGTGTGCGAAAACGCAGGTTGGAGAATCAAAATCTGCATACCTTACACGTGTGTAACGCGGAGTCGTCCAACGCTTTACAGGAATTTCGGTTTGTTATTTTCGTACGTATTTTTAGACATGGATTCATTTTTCGTCGGACGAACTCGACCTAAATGGAAAACTGGGACCGAAAGATAAACGGAGAATAAGACAATTGGTAGAAACCTTCTTGCGGGAACTCGAAAGGAAATTTCATATCTACACTGTAGAGAAAATTCGGTAAAATCGGTATGTATGTTAGATTACGAATATGGTAAACAAGAATAATCGCACCCAAAGGTCGTAGAAAAGAATTGAGCCTATCGAGTCCAGACGCGATTAAACGAACGGTATCACAGCGGCGCAGTGCTGATGGACTTACCCCCGAAGCATCAACAAGTTTAGTCCTTGGCGTAGTATGATCATCTCGCGGATGCACGCGGCTGAATAATCGGCAAGAAGTATCGGCAAAAAATGATGACGCAGCGGTTACGCGCGTGTGGTAAAACCACGGGATTGGGGGAGGTGGAAGAATCGAAGGATAGAGAGGAAAAGAGCGACGGCCGAGTCGGTGCGGGGTTGCAGGGGGTCGGGAGCGGGAGAGAGCGGGCCGGCGAGTTGGCGTGGGCCCGAAAGCTCGGATGACGCGTGGGCGCGGATGCTGCGGCACGCGACAAGACCGTTACGTTGAAAACTTGCGTCTCGTCCGAGGTCTCGGCGAGCGCGGGGGGTGGAACGCATATTCGGAGGGGGCAAGCCTGCGACGAAAATTCTGCGTCCCCCCTCGCTCCTTAAATAGCTGCACGCACGTACGGACGTCTCGTTCGTCTCTTAATACGCGCGTGTGCGTAAACGCACGGTGCAGCGAGGCCCCGGCATCTGCCGGGGCAGGGGGACCGAGAGGGACGCGTCGCGACGCCTCGGCGTCGCTCGGTTTGCGAGGCGCGCGCTTCGCCGTGTGTAGCGCATGCTGTACCTTTGCGCAGGGACCGGCGTCCCCCCTCCCCCCGTCCTTCGCTCTCACCGTCTATCTCCTTCGCTCTTCGCCCCGGAACAGATGCACCCTTTCCGATTGGCGAGCGGCCCGCGACCGGCCTTCCCTCATTGGCCGGCCGCGCGGGGCCCGATCGCCCGCATTGGTCGGGCAGCACGTGCGGGCCACCTGCACTCGGGTGGAGGGGGTCTCCGTTATATAAGCCCCGACTGCACCCCCTGCCACCAGAAACGGCCTGCAGCCGAATACGGTAAGTCGTCAGTCGAGTATTGCCGCTCCAGCTGCGATCCGGGCTTCGTTCCGTCTTCGGTAACAGTAACGTTAGCAACCAGGCAACCCGCAACGAAAACTACGCGTGCGTGTGTGAATCATTTTTTTTTCTTGTATTATTGTTGATTTATCGAGTGAGAAGGAGACAATTGTCGATAATTCGAACATTCCGTGTTTTATGACATTTTATCGTGAATTGTTGTTTTCTTTTTTTTTTTATTTTGTTTGTCGTTCATCTCATCGGTTGTCTCGCCGAAAACGAACTTCTCGGTGAACTTTGATTACTTAAAATTGACGAGTTTGATAATACGGACCATCGATGCACGGATGTGCGGTGGTGTTATTCGTAATAAATAATAAATCAAGTGGTGATTGTGAGACGTCGAACACGTGCTGCGAACGCGGCATCCTTGCACCAATTTCTTCACCGATATTGTTGTTGCGACAAAAGGATACCGAGTTATCACCCAAGTGCCAAGTGTGAACCCACGACATCAATTGGATTACGCACCGTCGCATCGATCTACACCCACGTGTGATCAATGTTGTGCTAATTGTGATTAACTCTGTACACAACGACCTCTGAGCATCGTCAGAGACATAGAAATCGTGAATCTGTCTAAATGCTCGTCGACGCAATGCCTCGCAGTTTTGTCAAACGAAACAACAGCTACAGTCACTGTCCTCTGAAAAAACGGCCCGTCCACGTTATGCTGGCCGAAGATGCCTCCTTCTCTTCGGAATCCATCAAAGGTAAGAACGTTATTCGGTGCGTACAAAGTGGACAATTGTCCCGTCATCACCCCGCCCGATTCGATCGTACTTTTTTCAAACCCCGTCCCTTCGATGTATGGGAATAGACTTTCTTATCTCTCGCGCCGCGCTGCCGGCTATCCGTGTGAATCGGAATAATCCAGATTCCCACAGTTTTATACACCCCGATAATAAATTCGATTCCGAAAAATGTCCCAACCAAAAAGTCCGACACCTGCCAGAAGTCTAACGAAATTCCAACAATCTTCTGATTGCAGAAGAGATCGTCGAGGAGGTGATAGTGGACGACATCCCGGAGCCAGAAAACCTCAGCACGAAACCGGAGGACTTGAGTAGAACGGCAGAGAAGCTAAACCAGATAAAAAACACCTCGAATTCCGTGAGTGCTTGGCACGAAACGGCGATCCCGAGATCCCCGGAAATCGCGAGCACGGCTTTATCCCGACGCTCGGCGTCGCCGAAGCCGATAACGAGGTCGCCATCCCCCGCGGCGCAGCCCCCGACGCAGCCGGCCTCGATCCAGAGTCACCATCTCCACGAGCACCATCATAACGGTAACAACGCCAGCACCCACCACCACCACCACCAACACCATCATCATCATCATCAGCAACAGCAACAGCACCAGCACCAGCATCAACAACATCAACTGCAGCAGCAGGAGCAGCAGCAGCAGCAGCCGCAGCACATCTATCCGGTGAAGACGCTCACCCCGCCGGCCGGAATCGCGCCGCTCCATCCCGTGGCGAAAAAGGCGCGAGTCGAGGTGATACAGCACGATAATTCGCCCTCGGTGCCGACGTCCTCAGCCCCCGTCCACTTCATGGCGAGCGGCGTCGCGGCGCCCTTGGACCCCCTGAACCTCAACACCCCCGTCGAGCCGCTGGCGCGATACGCGGCGACGCCTGCTTGGGCGAGAGGGGCGCCTCTTTTCCCGCCTCACTACCTACCGTATCCGGCGTATCGTTACCCGGGCGCGGATCTCTACCCGGCGTATCCGGTGGCCGGTGGTTACTCTCACTCGTCGCCCGATCATCCCTCGGCGTCGCCGCCACCCCACACGGTTCTCACCTGCCCTACGATCCCGAGGCCGGTGGCGAGTCGAAGCTACGCACCCTGGGCGAGTCCCGACCACTGCGGCCTCTCGCCGACGAGCTCGCTGGGCTCCGGATCCCTCAGATCGCCGCCCCCCGTGACGCCGGAGGACCTCTCCTCACCCGGAAGCGACAGCGGACGATCGTCCGCCGGAAGTACGTCGGCGGGGCCGATCGGGGGCGGTCAGAAGCACGAGAAGGGATCGTCGAGCTCGCCTCGCCACAACTGCTTAAACTGCGGCAAGTCCTACTCGACGTATTCGGGACTGTCGAAGCACCAGCAGTTCCACTGCGCGGCGGCCGAGGGTCAGACCAAGAAGTCCTTCAACTGCAAGTTCTGCGAGAAGATCTACGTCAGCCTCGGCGCCCTCAAGATGCACATACGGACCCACACTCTGCCCTGCAAGTGTCATCTGTGCGGCAAGGCCTTCTCCAGGCCGTGGCTACTCCAGGGTCACATCAGGACTCACACGGGCGAGAAACCCTTCCGGTGCCAGCACTGCGGACGCGCTTTCGCCGACCGAAGCAACCTCCGGGCCCACCTGCAGACTCACAGCGACATCAAGAAGTACTCGTGCTCCTCCTGCGGCAGGACGTTCAGCAGGATGTCCCTCCTCACCAAGCATCAGGAGGGAGGATGCTCCGGCGTCACCGTGAACAGCGCCTAGGCCTGCCGACAACGACGTGACGCCGGGGCATCGTCGGGGAGAGAAGAGACGGCTGACGATCGGTATCGTTGACTGAGTATCGCGGTGTCCCGGTTCGGGGGATACGCAACAGTGCCTTAATTTTAAAATAATCGCGGGGACCGATCGACGCAGGGAGATTCGAAAAACAAGGAAGAATACATATATATTAGGTTGAGAAAACAAACCTCGCACGGAAGACTGCAAGCTCTTGGAGTACAAACGAATATGAAAAGATGAAAAATTATTATATCGTATATACGTATTGACGAGAAGGAGAAAAACGTATAAAGAAATATGAAAATTCAAAGGCTTATACCGAATACGTATATATATATATATATATATATAGATACACACACGTGTTTTCGGTTGTACTCCAAGAGCTTGCAGTCTTCCGTGCGAGGTTTGTTTTCTCAACCTAATATATTTATTCTTCTTCCTTGTTTTTTTCAATCATTTTCGATTCTCTTCAAATCTCCCTGCGTCGATCGATATATATGCGTATATATATATATACGTATATATACGTATTCGGTATAAACCTTTGAATTTCCATATTTCTTTATACATTTTTCTCCTTCTCGTCAATATGTATATACGATATAATAATTTTTTTTTCACATCATTTTACTTTAAATATCTCTATCCTAGCACCAAGACTTTCCCCGCACCCTTTTTCGATTCCTTTCCTTTCCTTTTTTTTTTTTTTCTTGTTTACTATAAATCCGTTAGATATCGTTTTCGGTATATAGACTGTGATGAGAAAGAGAAAACGTTGTTGGTCTCCCCCACCCCACCATGTCCCTCCTTAAGAAAGAAAAGTAATGCACACACTAAAAGTCTACAAATATTTTACATACTTAATTCTATTAACATATATATATATATATTTCTCATCACAGTCTATATACCGCAAACGATATCTAACGTTTTTATAGTAAAGAAGAAAAAAAAAAAAAGGAAAGGAAAGGAAACGAAAAAGGGTACGGGGAAAGTCTTGGTGCTAGGATAGAGATATTTAAAGTAAAATGATGTGAAAAAAAACGACGAAAGAAATAACTACAATACTATATACGTCATGTACAGCAGATCGCTTGAAGCGTTCGGTTTGTGTTCCGTGAAAACTTTGTGCCATTTTATACATTATTACTCTCTTTTATTTTTGATTGAGTTTTGACTACTTTCTTTTTAAACTTTTTGTGTGATTTCTATTCTATTTTTGCGCAAAGCATGAAGTGTATAACGCCTCGATTATAATATCACGACGCGTCGCATTTACGCTAACGGTTATTTATAATTTTCTTTCTTTCCGTCGATTTCTCGTATGCGCTTGTTTATTCATAGTTTTCTCCACTTGCTTTGGATTTTTTTATATACACTTTGTTATAAATTATTTTTAGTCGATATTTACGTATCAACGGATGATTCTCACTTCGCTGTGCTCGAGTGATGAACCCGCGCGTATAATCGGCACTGTGTATCATTTTTCAAGTCTTTGCAAATTTTACAAACGCCCTATTAACATTATTATCTTAATCATTATTATTATTTCATTATTATTATGCATTTTATACTGTCCTAATAATTTATGAATCACTGAAGTTCGGTTTTTAATTTTTAAGTTCCACAGGTACATTTTAATTGGTAGGGCGCGTACAGCATATACGCACGAAAGGACGAGACTTTGGTCGTTGTGCAGTCACGTTCCACTGTAAATAGCCGTAATGGTATTCCAAGTTTGCATATACATATAGTATTATTAAGTTAACGATTCAAAAGCGTACGCTTTTTTTTTCATCTCGTGGTTTTTACCATGTTTTCTTCTTCTCAACGATCATATCATACGTATAAATATTTTTCCATGTACAATTATTACGAATTAAGTTACTCGAAGAAACTAGTCATGAATTCATCATGTAGTCATCAATTAAAAAATGAATAAAATAAAAGAAATAAACGAAAAGCAAGAAGAAAAAGGAAATACCGACTAACGATGCGCAATGATGACGAATGATAGAAAGTAAAAATGAATAATAGAAAAAGACCAGCTCGAAAAGCCTGCTAATATTATTATATAAAAAATATACGTATAATATATACATGTAGATTTGTATCCGTATATAAGATTGCCTTAAAAATGTATCTTTTTAAAGAAACACACATATATTTTATATATGTATATAATATATTGTGTATATTATCATTATTGTTCAGTGTTTGTTTAAAAAATTTTTTTTTTTTTTTGATTTTCTATATTCCAGGGTCGAGCGCGACAAAACACTACACGATTATAGATTTAAAGAATACTATTACAAAATATAGAAAATACATATTTCCCTATACATATATAGAAATATTTTATACGAAAAATAATTAACCAAATCAAATTTTAAATATACCTCTCGTCTTTTTACTCACCGAATTTCGTACCTTGCTACACATCCCGCAATCCTCCATTTCGTATTATAGCTATAATACCGAACGTCAATTACTCAAGAAAATTTACGTTTATTAATGCAGTTTCTTTTAAAAGAATGATAAAAATATTCTTGCACAAGAACTGTACCTGTAAATTTACACCGCGGTAGTTTGATTAATCGACCGATCACCGAATCAATGTTAAGCTGACCAATTTTTACTCAGCAAATTAAGGCTTAAATATCCGTCAAGATGTTTAAAATCGTTAGTCGTAGACAGGGACAAGGTTGCCGGCAGGCATTTACCGCCTTACCTAGAGTTCGAGGAGGATATAAAGTCGGCGGTGCAGTCTGCGGAGGGAGTTTACCATATGGCGAGCAAATGCGTGTAGCGAACGTGTCAAATTGAACGTGCCTCGTGAACCGAAAATTCGGCAAGGGGAATAGAGGTTCTACGTGTATACCTGCGGATCTCCGAAGAGCGTCCCATCTTGAACACGTTGCGTGTAACAACTTTGGTCAATAGAGTCTTGGAATAATTTAACACCGTGTTTGGACCACGTGGTACGGCGGAGAAACGCGTCTCACATGGACGCCGGTTTCGAAATTCTGCGGAGCCGATTTTCTGGGGTTCTTGCGATTAACGCCAACTTTGCATAATCGCCGAGGCGCCTCGAGTCCTTCTCGAGTCCGTTGGAAGGCCGCAGGTGTGATCCTCGACGCAGGGCTGGATCCGAATCGAGGGTCCCGAGGGAGCCTGCGGATTGACGGTTGGACCCGGCGATGCGAATGGAGGGCTGCCCCTGTTTGTGCGACTCCGTATGCTCGCGTGGTTCCTGCAGGTACGGGGGATAGACTCCCGTGATCGTCGAAAACGCTTTTAATATACCCGATATAGTCATTCGGGGTGGGATTCGACGTGTGGAAGGCTTGGAAAATATAAGGGTCTCGATGGAGGATTTTCAAAGATACGACGATCTCTTGAATAGAATCTGGAAGTCGATACGGAATTCCGGCAATTTTATATTTTGCTTTTCTGTAACTTTACCTCTTGTACTCTGCACTCTGATTCTTCGGTATTTCTACTGCCTGTGTCTTGAAAATCTATAAAATAGGATTACCGCGTTTTTGATAAATCGATATTTTAACCTTTATATCTTCTCGTCTATCTACATTCTCACCCCTGCCCAATGTTCGAAAAATAATCGATCTTCACTCGTTGATGCGATTGAAAACTTGACAACTATTAATCAAAATTCATAATAAGCAAAATAAAAAATATCAGCAACACTTAGTGATTAAGGCTTGATCACTAATTTAGGCGTAAGCTGCATTCATCTTACGTTTTGTTTTTCATTCTTCATTTTTATTAAGAAACGCTTAATAATGCCGTATTACTTCAATATCTCATCACAATCGACATGGAATTCCGTTGTCATTTTCTTCCGTTTCAACATTTTCTTAGTTATTAAAACCAATCAAATCCGAGGTGAAAAAATCGCAAGATTCGAAGGCGACGGTCTCTTCACGTCACGCCGTCGTTTTGTTCGTACAATGTTTGGTAGGAATTTTTTATTTCTCGCTGCAGGTATTTTTATTATTCATGATGCAAGGATGCGGTTTTGCTCAGCGGCCGATGCCGCAGCATCGGCAACACTGTTGCGCGAATTTGAATATATTGAATGCAATTCGTTCTCTTAAAGATCAAAGGTTTTAAATCGCTTAACCGATCCTTTGAAGCCGACGGTCCTTAACGCTCAACGCATGCGATATTTTTTCACCGAGTTTTTGTTTTTTAACACTCCCACAATCAACTGCAAGAATACGCGCAACTAAATTGCTAAAAATATGTCACCTGTTGTTTCATCTTGTACGTTTACAAACAGCGAATAATCAATCCCCGAATAACGGCAATTAATTACAGCTGCCATGCAAACACGACATTCAATTATATCGTCAAGCTTCGAGTCCCAAAGCGATTTTATTTGTTCCCTCTTCATTCTTCTACCTTCACGTTCAGTCTTGTTCAGATTTTGCTAAGGATTCAAAAAGCAGGATCTGATAAATCAATCGCTGTCGCTTTTCCGCAATCTGAATCAACAGGTACGAGGACAAAAATAGACGAACAGACGAACCGATTCACGAGGGTGAATAATTTCAAATCTCGCTGTTCGAAACGGTAATTATTGCAATTTCTCGATAAAAATTGATCGTTTCCGCCGGCAGGACGTCGAGGCGATGGACAGGATAACCGTGGAAAGATTCGTAGGCCTAAAACTTTGTCGTTCGACCGATCGAGAGGCATGGCTTACAGAGTCGCGTAGAATGTTCGCGCCAGTCGCGAGGATAGGATAAAGAGGCGTTCTAGCGCGAGACTCGTGGATCTATGAAACTGCCTCGTCAATTCCCCATCCCGCCTCCCTCCTGCTTTGCGATCTATTCGCTATTCGTTCGCGTGTCTTCTCCATTGCAGTTATTTATTGTCGGTAATTCCCGATGCCGGGTTAAAAAATGACGGACAAATCCGTGATCACTTTGAATTCGACCCACGAATATTGCAAAAATTGTTCGATACTTTTGTGATTAAAAAAATCGAGAACAACGAAAATGTATGAACAAACCTGTTATAAATTCCGGGAAAATTTAAACAAGTTCATTCCTCGGTTAAATCGATCAAGGTAGAGGTCGTCCTTGTAAAAAATTTGCCGTGCAATAATTATACCGATTCGACAATATTTGGCGAAAGGCGCGACGCTGCGCGAGGCGAAAAGAGGCGACGGTATAAAATAACGGTGTAAATGTGCTTCGGATCGGACGGTAAGATTTGTACGCGGCAGAGAATAACGAAGGGACGTATTTGAGCGTGACTATCGTGGCTATCGCCTCGCCTATAGCAGCAGCAGCAGCTCGTCGGCTGCACGCATATATACATGATACATAACAAACAAATCCGCAGTAGATCCTCTCAACGGTATAATATGTTTAAAGTCTCTGATGTCGCGCGCCGCCTTTCGAAAAGCAGAGTTTGTAGCTCCGACGCGGCGACGTTACGCAGATCTTTTCAGTTCGATCGTTGCAATTCAAATTCCACGATATAACTTACAGCGTTTCATTACGCAAATTCAACCATGTCTGTACAAAAAACAGTTAAATTACATAAAACAGACACGACGCCACGCATCCTGGCGTCGATAAATTTTCGTTTGGCAATAATTCCGTCACGAAGATTTGTGAGGAATTTCGGTTTTTGCAAAAAAAAAATGGTTGATTTTTTTCTTATTTTCCTGTTAATTTATAGCACGCATTATAGGCGCGTACGTACACGCCTGCGGACGCAAGATCGAGGATCCTCTAAACAGCGGGTGAGCGAGTATCGGAAACGGGGAATAAAGTGCAGAGTGAGCGATCTACTATGCGATGGAGAATTCCTGGAGCAGCAGCGGCACGGCAGAGCGGTAGAGTCGACGGTCCAGATCAGCTGTCCGCATCGCATTCGTTCTCGATCTGTTACCTCTCGATCACTGGCAAACAACGGGTCTATCAACTTCAGGTAGATGCGACGACGAGGACGACGGGGGCAGTGCTCTTTCGGACAATGAGACACGTAGTAACCGTCGCTATATGTTGTGTGAATGTGAGTCCGCATAGCGATACGGAACTCCCGAAGGATCGTCCTGATTTCGGGAAACCCACGGAATGACGAATTCGAAACTTCAAAATGATAAAATGATATCTTACCAAAGTATAATCGCCCGCTGGATAGTTCTTCGATAATATTCATTCTTTTGTGAATAAAATTTTTTTGCAGGTATGCGAAATGTGCTTTTAGTTATATTTTTTTTTTTTCCTTATCGCATAACAATTTTATTCGCAACATTCGCGTGTGTGTTATTTCGAATCATCGACGGTTAGGGGCGGAGAGAAACACACACACACACACTCGGTATTGTACTCTTTTTTTCGTCGAGATCGTCGTTAGGGAAATAAGGTCGGAGGGTAATTTGCCGGCGCGATAAACGAGCGGTTCTATTGCCATACTATACCAGCGGAGGCATTAAAGTTGCGATTCTTAAGAGCAGCGAAGCGTCTCCAGGATATAAGCGAGTCGAGAGAGGAGAGGAGAGGAGAGGAGAGGAGAGACTGGCCGAGGACACACTCGAGCGAGTTAAAAGCCGAGAGCTGCGAAAGCCGCAAGAGTTAAGAGCCGAGAGCCGAGAGAGCTCATTAGCCGTTTCGAAGTGTTTAGACAAAACAATCTCAGGAAGATAAAGGAACAACCTGTTACCCGGATGCAGCGCGCGGCGCGTTAGCCTTCATCTCGAAGTGGCGAAGGTAGCACCCGAAGGTAGCTGCAACAGATGGTCCTCAGCGAGCCGAAACACCTGCTGGCCCCATCTTTCGCCAGGGGGATCGTTAGCCGTATTTATAACCACGGAAACGTAGATTTTCTCTCAAATTAGCCCAGATATCATTGACGCTCGCGCGTAAGCTTTCAAAGGGGGAGGTTTGAAGTGCGGCCGATAGTATCTTTCCAAGTCTCAAGATATTTATGGCGAAGAATTGTCGAGTGCTAATTATTGCAGTGGAAATTGATCACCGACAGGTTGAAACAAACTTCAGAGATTTGAATAAAGATTCTTTTAACCATAGGGTGTATATCGAGCAATATACATGTAACACGTATTCCTACAACTCTCCTCGATCGAGCGTGGAATAGATAATTTCGATTGAATCACGCCTTTCCGCACGCATGGTGGGTACGAGGTATTACATCAAATGAAAGATTCGCACGTGCTCGAACGAAAAGATCGAGGATCGTACGTGATTTAAGGAAGTCTTGAGCACGTCCTCGAGCACCGCGAGGCATTGTGCTCTTCGAGCAATACGAAACGGCTATTACTGTACTCGCTACATTGTCTCTGATTCCACGAATTAATTAAGCCGTATACCGTTGAGATGTAATAGAACTCGAAGGACGTGCATCCGCGCAGCTTAACGGTGATACAGTTTGTCGAAAAGTTGGAAAGAAGAAAAAAATACAACACGCACTAATTGTAAGTAGTTACGAACTTGTAGGACGAACTTTGAATCACTTGGTTGATTTTCCGGTTTCTTACACCGCGGGTACTCGGCCGCCTTTAGTACCATAAATGCAGGTATACCGAATTAATTGGTGCCATTAAATCGCGGCCAAAGTGTCTAATGATAATGTTTTGAATGAGAAATCGAGGGTTTGGATTGAGTCATTTGCGGGTGACCAAAACCAGTTATCCGCACGTCGCAGCTGATAACTATAATCAAATTCTCGAGCAGACAGAGGAGCTCCGAGGAGTCGAGACTCGAGAGCATGAAGGCACCGACTGGATCTGGCTGCCGAGCCACGCGTGCGCTTATATAAACGCTTGTTAATCCAACACACCGAAGCGCAGTCCGTGTAAAACCCGCGGGGGAAAATCGGTGCGGTTCGAATTAACACCGCATAAAGTTTACCTCGAAAATCCAGACGGAATCGATGCTAAATACACCCTGCAAGATCCAGCACACATTGCGTTTAAAAAAAATTCTTATACACGTGTATCTGTAGACCAAGTACGATCATTTGTCTCTCTGAAAGCTCGTGCCCACTGGGTATATAAGCTACTAATCTCTCCTGTATACCAAAACTTTTTCAACCGCAGACGAACTGTGGTTAATTAATTCTGACGCTGATTAATTCCTTCAAATTATATACCTCAGTCTCGCAAATGAATTAGTCTGAACCCCTTCCTCCCAGGGCTGAAAACTCTTCTTTACGGTCTCGTTTTTTATTTTCACACCGGTGGGATAGGCAAGCGCTAAATACACCTCAGGCTGTAAGTGTTCCTGTCTCTACAGGGTCGAGCAGCCGTCATTACCACCTGTAATAACTCCTCCGTCTGGTTTGCATTCCGAGCACATTTTCACACCGTGCAGATTCGATCGATTCAAGAGAGCAGAACGGCCGTCGAATATTTTTTCCACATTTTCCCACTCTCTGAAAACTGTTCTAATGCGGTTGGTAATCGAAATTTCATTCGAATGCAAGATTTCGTGACAATTTGTTATACGCACAGTTTGATTTCGCGTTTCGCATCAACTCTGGTTTGACAAAGATCTGGTGTGGTAAAAATTGGAGGATTTATTACCGATACACTGTTAGAAAAATTTAACTAAACATAATATCCCACCAGGTCCACTTTATATTTGTGTTATTTGTTACATTTCTGTTAGTGAATATGACAGACATACTCGTAATTTTAAGATTTAAATTGTCATATCAACATTTCGTTTGTAACTTTTACTCTTCTCTTCACTTAGTATTAAATTAAAAATGGTTAAATGAAGCCAAAAATTCTAGTCAACCTGTTGGTAGCCCGAGTCGCCGAGACGTGAAAGTGGTTTTATGCAATTACGTATGGCAATTACGAGGTATTACTTAGTATCTGTATAACGGAACGACAGATGGCCGAAAAGATAGCAAGCAGCAACCCTTGGCGCGAGAGTTTGGGATTTTCTTTCATCTGCAACATAATTCGGAAAGGTCTCGATCGTATAACCGTGATGCGGAAAGCAATTTCCTCGCAACTCTTTCACCGCTGAGTGTTTTTGGGGGAGTGTACGGGAAGGACCATATGGCCGGGTAGCCGGTCTCAGCACGAGCCGACGGGTGCGTGCGGTTTTCTCGAAGGACCCGCGCCCACACCCTTGCCGTCCAAGAATTAGCCGCACGGCGTGGAATTTGAAATTTCTTCATTTTCCACGGCACACACGAGCCTGCACCGCCTATGCTGCGATCCCTCGACACCTTTATCACGTAATCACCGACATTAAAGCGCACCTTCAATCTTCACACGTGCGCACCGGTCCGTACCCTCCACTCCGCTCGCGGACCACCTACCAAGAGGTGGCTGGGTGGCTCGCTCCACTCCGCACCTTCGACACGTAGCGATCATCCCGGGTGCGAAATTGTCCACGACGAATCACAACCTTCGAGTCCCTGATGGTGAGAACTCGCGGTGAACGAAGGGTGATACGTTTAAACATTGAACGCACGTTTTCACGCAGGCGTTTGCCACTTTCGCAGCTCTGGATTACGGAGTTCTGCGAGCATGGACTTGACTTTGGAACGAGTGAATAGTTTCCACGGAAATCTAATCCGCTCACGCGAAATAAGGTAAGTTTCTAAGTCCATCACCAGTAATTTGTTCTCTTCTTGCGAAATATAAAAAATATACCGTCACTCGTCGACGGTCCAATTGCAGAAAGTCTGAACCTACTTCATTCCGCACGTCGCTGATTTTGACAATTTGTTCCAAGAGATAACTTCCGGCACGCCTGAGTCTGTATTGGTCCAATTTGTCAAAGTCGAGATACGCCGGTTCACATCAACGTTGTCTGGTGCGCCGCGTAATCAAGGGAGTAGACTGCGCTCCCCTTGAGATGACTGTACGTAAGAGGGAGTTTACCGCAAGCGAGACGGCAGCGTCTGCGTCAAGCGTGCGATAGGAGGAGGAAGAGGAAGAACTTTGTAAAAGGGTAAATGGCGGCCAGGGTGACCTGGACAGTGTCTTTCCATCCCTTCCGTCAGGGGACACGAGACCTGCACGCGCCACATGGCCGACGGCACGTCGTGCCTTCGGTTTGTATATCATATTCACCCCGGGCCATTTCTTCGCCGTCATCCTACCGACCGTGACGATTCCGGCACCAGGGTGATCCTGTTAATTAGTTTTCATCCATGGTCTAGCCGAAATTGTAGAAAAAATTCGAAACGACAGATCGCTTTCGGTCAGAGAGGTAGAAAGGGGTCAATACTTCGTTACCGCTAACGGGCGATGGGGTTGGAAACAGAACTCATGCCGGTAGCTCGTACTTCGGTACTGGATGTATGATGAAGTTCAACGTATATAATACAGTTTTGTACAAAATTTTCTGTAACGTTTAGTGACACTTTGCCAAAAGTACGACAAATCGTCTTTGAAGCAAATTTGTAAACCAAGCAGGCAGTGTTGGTGATAATTTCGTGAGCCTTTTTCTGCACTTGCTGATATTTTCGAATGGTTACTTCGCGATTTTTTTCATTAACAACTGGCCGTACGATTATCGTATTGGACCGCGTTACTTCTGCATTAATTTCGATGAAATGAATGCCGAATAACTGAGACGGTTCCAAGACCTTCGTAAACTCTTACAGAATCGTCAACGTTTCGTCAACGTGAAAAGTTTTTTTCTACGTACAATGTCACTTTCCAGTACTAGACTACGTGTCGGACCCGAAGCTATCAAGATGGTCGGAACTCTCGGAGTATTAGTCCGACTGAAATTGAGTGGCTATCTGATCAGGTCTGACGATTTCTTTCGAGCATCATTACAGGAATTAGAGTGAGAAGCCGAGCAGGAAAGATAATCACGGTATACCGTCTAGTTTCTCTCCCCGGGATAACAGATGGTACTCGGCGGTGACTAATTGGGATTTTTTAATTAGGAAAGCTCCGCATTCGGAGAAACTAGAAGAGTAACGAGAAAACAGAGAATCGTGTGTGTATACCTACGCAGAGCCGTGCGGGGCCGCGTCGGATCCCGAAGAATTGAAAAAATGTCACCACCGAGTTCCGAGGTGGGCTAATAAATTCCACCAGTTAAAACCGAACGGTTATCTGGTGCAGGCAAGAAGATTCAAACACAGGCTTGCGTTGTGCCTGCCGAATCGTACCTACCTGCATGACACGCGTGCATACCGAAAGCCGGGATTTTTACCTTATTTTTTATTTTTACTTTTATTCTTCAACGCCCGCACAGCCTCGTTACGTAAGAGGATTCCACCGGCGTTAAATCGTCTCCTCTAGCTTCGACAGGAGACAGATATCCACCGGCCTCTGTAAACCAACGCCTCGTTCGACGGCCGGGCCCCGCTTATCTGGCCCATCTTGTTACCCATTACCGAAGATTTTGTCCGGTAACGAGCCGGCATCAATATTGCACGGGTCCCGGAGGACCGGCCAGCGTTGCATTGCTGGAATATCCTTGCCTCGGTGGTCCCTCGGAAAATCCTCGTCGAAACGCTGTCTGCGGAGGGCAGGATGGCTTGTAATTAAAGCCGATAGTCCTCGTCATTGTTTGGCTCAATCGCTAACGAATCGCTTCTCTCGACAGCGTTTAAGATAATGGCTCCGTAATCGGCACTCCCGATCTATTCGAACTACCGAAGCGATTTAGTACGGAGAATCGGGTATCAGGAAACCTCGCTTCGTACGTCTGCTGCGAAAAATACCTTCGAAAAGTTCAATCTTACGCCGTTTCAGGTATTTTTCAACCGTACGTTATATAGATTTGAACAGTACGTTTAACTTTCTTGCGTTCTTACTTCACGACTATTTCGCATCAGCTGTATCCTCGGTACTATTCTAAACGCGAAATATAAAGGGAATTTTTCCATCTCTCAACACTGTACATTTCATTTATCGATAATTATTCAACGACGATTATGTAACGTGTATTTTTGATGGACGGAATTCAGTTGATTCAGTTTTCTGATTGAAACGAACCGACGCTCGATCGACGAATACGTACAGTTCAATGTTTGTCAAAAAGGTAGGTACAAACATACTCTTCATGTTACGTCTAATTTTCTCAGTTCACGCTAAGCGCATTCTTTAAACACCGCGCGAGGCCTAAGCTGCAGTGGGTAGGTATATAAAGTAAAAGAAACGGAAAAAAGATAAGACCGAAAAAAACTGAATTTCCGGTAGGGAGAAATAGTAGCCTCTCCAAATATTGACGCACTTGAGAGGCCGCCAAGTTAAGTAGGCCTGCGCATCGCTCGCTCCCTCGTTTCGCTGTATGGTGCTTGCGTTACTCACGTCTACGTATGGTATACGCTATACGGACGTTGACGGATATATCGTGCATTCACCCACACATACCACTCTGTGGAACACCACGCAAAACCCGGCAGCGCCGCCGAAACACCTGTTCCTCGTCCCGGATCCGTTGTAAATAAATGAACCCAACAACAATACTCGTGAAAGGTTCACGCATACGCGGATACTCCGGACGGTATTCAAACTCCCAATTTACGGTCTGTGATTTTATTATCGAGGGCGGAATGAACGCGTGGCGATATGTCCTGATAAACGTGCGAACATCGTAAGTTGCGAGTAAGGATTGAAAAGCGATTAATTGCAGGACAAGAGCGAAAACGGATTACGAATCTGGCTCCGGTTTAAATTCTAGCCTAATCTATCCAGCGGGATAATTTCTCTTACGGAATGAATATCCGGTCCGAGTAAGAAGGTCGGAGGCGAAGGTGGCTCGGGCCGGAGCGACTCGAAGAGGTCTCGGATCGGACAGGTATAAAGTCACGATCAGATTCTCGCGAGGGGCCAGAGGTCACGAGAGTACAGGTTAACAAAGTGCGGCGTAGATTAGACCCCGTTCAGACACCTACGAGGAGGAGTTGCGCAAGCGGATCGCAACTGCTGCACGGTTAAGCCGAGATTGACCAAGATTAAACGTCAGAATTTGCAGGCGTCGCTTTGCGCCCGAAGACGTCTTCGGTAACCGTTCAATAACTCGCCTAGCCGTTTTCAACGTGTCTCGACAAAAACGTTGTATTGCCTACCACGTAGCCAGTTCCCAATATCCCGATCTCGGGTACTTCGGACGAGGACTACACGGCGCAGTGCGAAGGAGAACTCGGAGCAACACGATTTTGCGCCTAAACAGCGGGAGATGTAACCACCATCGCTCCCTGGTGTCTGACCTCCGGTGATTGGCCTTCTTCTTCTTCGTCGTGAGCGACCCGACTCCTCGGCGCCTGCGTTTGGTACGCAATGCCCGATGTACGCATGTGCGAGATACGCCCAACTACGCGGTTTTAACCGCGGGATAATTACGCGCGAGACTCCCGGCTGGCTCAACTCTATCGCCGTCTATTCATCGAGCTCGACGTCGAAAGAACCTGATGAGCTTCGGAAAGGCGGACGAGCCTGGTGAAAAATTGTTTATTTCCGACGACGGTGAGCCAGTATTTTTCCCAATTCGTCAGCAACCTGATCCTGGTCCCTTGACCAACGTCGTCTCGAGCTACGAAACGTGGTGAAGAAAATGAAAAATCTACACGAGTCGCGTCACGATGTTTTAACGACACGGTTCCGATTCATTCCTTTCGCTCTTTCGATGCGATCCTCTCTTTTTACAGGGTAAATAGATACGTCTCCGGCATTTAAACGAAGTCTTTCAGCGCGCCCCCGATCCCTGATCGTTCCCTCGACTCCACGGCGATCGAGAAACATTCTATTAAAGGACAAGCAGATCAAATCGGGGAAGAACGTCCAAATGAAGATAAGTAATGGTTCCAAGGATGATAATGTTCCCGGGTAGATTCTGGCAACTAAACTATCGCTCGGAACTTGAAGAAAAGACCTTTTACGGCATATCCGTGGTTCGGACACGCTGCCGAGACGTCGAGCCTCGACTCCGAGACCGGTCAGAGGTCGTCCGGCTCTCTCGATACTCTGGATTCCGATTTGTCACGGCCCCCCTTTCCGTCCGTATTCCTCCTCGTCAGACTCGCCATCCTCCTCCTCCGGCATCCTCGACCTCTCTCTCTCTCTCCACACGGAGATCTCGCCGCGGCGAAGACCTGCTGCTTCGAAATAATGCCGGTGCACGTATTCCTTTGATTGTGAGACTGCACTGGTCAAAGACCTCGCCTTCTTCTGACTTTCCTTCCTTCGTTCCTTAGGCAAGCAGCCCTGCTGCTGAAGGAGCCTTACGCGCACGGTGGCAGCCGTACGTCGTCGTCTCGGTTCACGTGGTTCACGTCCACGCCGTATCGTAGGGCTTATCATATTATGCCTGCTGCGGCGACGAGTTATGCACCTGCGCAAACTCGGCCTGAACTCATCTTCGCAGTCTTTGATCGAACGACGACACACCGTTACAACAGCATGTATATCGTAGGGAAAAACTTAGTGGGTGGCTGATTCGAGATTGAAGTCTGACGGTACGTTGCGAACTGATCGGTGAGAGAATAATTTGACAAATAGAAGCTGGAGTTGACTAGCGATTCGATTTTTCCCAGTTTTCTTTCTTAAAAAGCAAAGATTGCTCGAGCAGCTGCAGTGCCTGATAAAAATTTCTTCATCAGTGGAACCGTGGAAATCGATTCAAAGATTTTCATGACTATCATTAATCGTATCGATACCTTGTATCACGGATTCACCTATAAACTGCAGTAGAAATGAGAGAGTCGGAAAAATAACAGTTTGCCAAAGGCAGGGGAATACGAAAGTGCGCGATGAAAGTTGTACCGTAACAGCTAGAGTCATTGGCCGATCAAACACATATTTTTCCTGACCCCAACATTATTACACTGCACGTGTACATTAAACTGTCATATTCAATTGAGTACGGTGGAGATTTGGAACCGTCTTCATAGTCCGTCGCGTATAATTTCCGGGTTTGAGAGTCGAAGAAGGGTTCGAGATGAGCGCTGATTGTAGCCGAATGGCTGTAACGGTAAAGATGCAACAAACTGCGGACACCACGCCTGCGAGTTGAGGAACGTCCGCGTGCAGGGGCGGATATAGGTATACCTTTACACGCGGAGGTAGGCATGCCCACACCGTTTATTTCCCCAAATGAAATGTTCGCGGTTTCGCATGGTGCGGATCCATGCGGGCCTCTTTCATTCCCTCCGCGTACCCTCACCCCCCACCCCCCTGCGCTCGCCTCTTTCATCTCCCTCGTTATTTATCTCCCTCTACCTCTTTCTCGCCCCCCTCCTTACCTCGGGACGTCCCTCCCCTTCCTTCGCGAGCATTACAATTGCTAATTCCTCGTTGCGGTTGCTGGGCGCCGTAAAGTTTGGTCGTCGTAAAAGCGACGTCGGCTGTACGTAGTGGGTGGGGTGGATGGGGGGTGGGGGGCACGCGCGAGACGACGCGACGGGATTTAAACGGCGTTTACTTCCTGATGGGTACGCGATTCTGGGTCAAGTTAATATACCTCGTTGTACTTTTTGATATTCCGTTTGTCCCATTTTTTACGCGCAGCTCTTGTTCATGCGAACGTGGGTCTTGCCGTCTAGCTCTCGAGCTCGCGTTGTACCCGGATTTAACGATAATGTCACGTCGAGGGGTTGATGACCGGTACGTACAGTGTACTGCATATAATATCCTTTGATTTAAAACAGTGGGATATAAAATTTTATGTAGAATATAAAAGAAATTTCACGAAAATTGGATATAAGTACATATAATACCGTTAATTCTTACCTCGTTCAAGAGACCTCTTCGATCTTCGACCTTCGACGTTAGGACCCACCGTGAAGAGGAATAATAAAGTGTTTTACACCGTACCGCTTGTTCGGGCACGCAATCCGTGAGCGAAGCCGAGGTTGAACACATTTTTTATTCGGCAGTAAGACAGCGACGAGAATTGTAGTAGTTGTCAATTATTTCAAACACTGGAGAGAGTGGAAATTTTCAAATCTGAAACATAAAACAAGTTTTACCAGTTAATTCTACAGTTTTTATGGATAGTTTCAATATTCTGAACCTCGACGTTGTAAAGTTTTGGAAAAATTAGAGTTGACATCAATTGATGGGAATCGGTCATGTGTTAAGTTTGTAAAGATCATCGGCTGAAAACCCTCAAAAGTATCCATAAATTGGATGGAAACGAAGTGCCGTGTGTTAAAAAAATACCAGTAAGTTGCGAACAAGCTTCACACGTTGCAGGATACCTGGCGGTTGAGCTCTTTAACCGGCAAACCAATTTTTGACGGAAAATAAGTTTGCCGTAACAGAGCTCAACGTGCCGTGCGTGCGATGCAGAAATATATACACACGTACGTAGTGTGTGCGTACGTCTGTGTGTATCGTATGGGGTAAATAATTATCGGAACAGTATCTTGGTCGTCGGTCATATATCATCGACATCTCCTTGCCGCAGTCTACAAGATCTTTCACACGAACTGGCCGTGGCGCACCACCGCATACGTACGGAATCCTACCACCAATAAAACATCCTCAGCACCGTGTTACAACCGCTCACGTTCAACACCTCAGCGCCGCATAGCTCACATCCTATACCTATAGCCATACTTGAATTATTATTCCGAGATTTTATTGCCGGAAAATAGTCGGGTGAAAATTAATGATTTAACCAATATATCCAACCGGCTTCCTAACACTAAATCCGAAACCGATCACAGGCTATTTATTTGTTAGGTTTTTAGAGCCCTCCTCCACCCACGCGCTCTCCTCTTCTCTCCTCTCCTCCCTCACCGTCGAATATCTATAAATCAGTTGAAAATTGTGGAAACTAATTAAGAGCTCTTATCTCTACGCTATGAAATGTCTTTTATTTTCCTTCGCTCGCGTGATTTATAGAAGAGTTCGAATACCTTCCGAGTATTTTGATCGCCTCGAAAATCGCAGTAAAAGTCACCACCCTGCACGTATCGTATCGTAGATTTTACCCTGCGATACAAAATTTTCTCTGCAGCAGGAAATTTTCGGATCGTGTGGACAAACTCGATCGGAGGAAAAAATACAGAGTCCAGAGAGGCGACGCAACGAAGATATTTTCTGAAAGTTGCAAGTTCCCTTAAATTATCTTATATCGCTCGATTGGATCCCTTTTCCGTTCTATCGACACAAACGATCCGGCAGGCTGCACTGCCGAGAAGATCGCCAATCTGAGATCAAGACTCAGCCGATCCTGGGGCACGAATGATATACATTGGTAGCGATCATCCGATCACATCTAGCATTATAGGTACTAGTACGGGATGAGTACTAGCTTATAGTGCTTGCGCGACCCTCGGTGTAGAGAAATGTAGCAAGCACGGCTAATCCTTACGCGAGTAACAATCCGTCACTCGAAGGATTCCATCTCGATCGCATTCCGTCGAAAATAAAATGGAGGAATAGTTTACCGATATGGTGTAGCAAAAATTTGAACTACCATTACAGTCGACGAAATTATAGCCATCGATTAGTACCTTATTAATTCAGGCGTGAAATTTAGTTGGCAAACGTCAAATCGTTCCATGTTTTCACCGCTATATCGCTGCGCAGGTATATGCGAAATATGTTTGAAAGTAAAGATTTCTCTCATTTCTCTCTTTTCTCCTTCTCCCTCTTCTTCTCTCCTCCCCCGGAGCAGCAATTATCTTCGTACGGTAACTGATTTTTTTCTACTCTCTCTCTCTCTCTCTCTCTCTCTCTCTCTCTTTCTCTTTCCGCGTCGACAGTAGGCACATAAGGTAGGCGGGTAGGTAGTTGCGAAAAAACGAACGAATGACTGAACGGTCGATGTTAACGAATGACACTCATCAATAAGGAATTAGCATTCGAACACGAAGGGGAATGGGTCGAGGTGTAGGTTGCAGCGCTCCGACTGGGACCTTTTAACGAGCCTGAGATGTAGAATGCGGACTAGCGAAATCAACGCCTCAAACATCGGACGGGTTTCTTGCGTGCTCGTATTTATTTCATTTTTTCCTCTCCTTACCTTCTCTCAATCAAGTACAGCTATGATTGCCGAACTTGGTGTTTCGGTGGAACGAAATTACTTACGTAGTGAATAACGTCTAGGACAGAAATTCGTGGTGAAATATTAAGGTAAAGTGTCAAATGGGACAAATACGAAAAAGGGATGACGAGGGAAAGTAAATATAGTAAAATCGGAATGCTGCAGTGCCTCGGGTAAAAATGAGGTATGAATAATTTTAGGATAGTCAGCGTATGTAATACGTGAAAAATGTATGTCTGCTTGTACGTATATAATATACGTATAAAAGGTATACGGCGGGTGGCGTTAATTAGCTTTGATCTCGGCGATTATCTCGTACTCGGATATAGTAGACGAGGCTCTTGTAAATTCAACGTTATTGCAGGGGTCTATTAGTTTATACTCGAGGCTCGTAAGTCGTTGCGGTCTTACATGCCTACCTACCGACCCGAGCAGCGGCTGGCTTCTGGCGGATATCCGTGCCGCGATTCAGACCTTTATTAAAATTATTAATTTCACAGTTTTACGATAAACCATACGGATAGAATCTGCTGCGCAAGGAAGTCGGCTCAGAACTTTCATCCGAGTATACAAATCAACGATAAATAGTATTCCGACGGGGTGATGAAAAGTCAAAACGGTCACCGTTGGCTCGCTTGTAATTTAATTTCAGCTGTAGGATAATGACCAGTAACGATGAATTATCGGGCGCTACTTTGAGGAGGAGAAAACGATGGCAAGAATAGTTGGGGCGTAATCTCATCGTCGTCGAAAGCCCGTAAGATCCGGAGTTTAGCCCGACATTCGATTCGATTCGTTAATCTGAATCGTCACTCGACTGTACAAGCCGACTCGAGATACACGAAGAGAGAAACCTCCGTACCCGCGCACTTATTTATATCAGAAAGTCACGGGGAGGACTGTTTTGACTTTTGAAGTATATAACGGCACCTCGTAAGGAGATAATGGGGGCCCATACGGCTGCGGCGGGACCCCCGCACAACGACAAATTTTCTAGCAACATTTAAATATCTCCGAAGCATTGTCGGGGTCCACGGGATGTCCGACAGCCTCGTTCGAAATATCCGGTAAATATATCGTTATTTTATTCAGTAGCCCCACGCACGCGTATACGTACGTACACGTGCTTTATGTTCGCCATTGTGTTGCTAGATTCATGTGACTGTGTCTTACATGCTTCCGTTGTGTTCTTTATCATGCGTGCGTGCCTGTGTGCGATGCACTGATACACCGGCGGGTAAATTATTCCACTTAAACGACCCCCGCCATCCAGTTGTATCTTACGATAAGTGCCTCTCAGCTAGGCTAGGCGGTATATGGCATACGCTGCGGCATCGGGAGACGAATTGGCCTCGGCCTCGGAGTCTTGTAAACAAGAAGAATAAGGCGACCGAGATAAAAGAACCCCGGGGAAACATAGGGCAAAAAATACGTCGCCAAACTGGAGGAAATCAACCGGAGGATTACAACCCCTTACACCTCCTTTTCTTCGTTTACCCTGGCGTCCGGTATTCCAGGGATTAGGATATTCGCCGGAGACCCCATTGAGGGAAGATATCGCAGACAAAATAAGTCTAGACAACGCGACCGGAGCTTTCTTGCGACGAGATTCGAGATTTCCTCCGGCGACAATCGAGCATCCTGTTACTCCCGTTCCAAATTTTACCACGTGTGCTGTGCAAGAAATTAAAAACTGTGAGACCAAGTAACAACATCGTTTCCTCTCAACTTGATCCATTGAAGAGAAAATCTCGCAAACGAGCGGAAATTACACGAAGGAAACCAAATTTCTTGTCTTCGATGCGGACGGGAAAGTCAAGGTGAAAAAAATATGAAGTCTGACACGTTGCTCGTGGGGGAAGAGCCGCGGTGGGCATCTGAATGCCCAGAGTTTTTGATTGATCAGCGGACTGTCTGAATGCAATTAACAATTCAGGCATGCGGTTGACGTTGCCGGAGGGTGAGAGGCTGCGCGTGCTAGATTTATTATATCATTATCGTAGTGCTGGTCGGTATACCTGCTTAAAGTATCCTTGGATATCTTCCCGGAGTCGTGAGGCCGGATAAGTTGGTAATATCTTGCCGACGATGATGCTGCTGCTGCTGCTGCTGCTGCCGCTGCTGGCACAAGCTGTGTATGTGTTCCTCCTGCCTACTTGTTTCTATTTTAGTCCTGCCACAGGCGGTCATCCCCCGTTACAACCTATCATATAGGTACGCACATGTCCTGTACGTACTGCAATTTACGTTTTACGTACAAGAACGATATCCCAGGTCGATACCTCCGATTCTTATTTAGTTCGTATATGATGTAGTGCATTTATTTTTATCGGACGTAAAACACTTTAAGGAGGTTGAAACGAACCCCAAAAAATGACACCCAAATGTTTCTACCGACGAATGAAACGTTTCAGCGTTGGTTTCATTCAAATACAGTAGTACTTGTACACGATTGTTAAACTTGGAATAAAAATTCTTTCCCTAAAACGAATGATCCTTAAATTGATTTTGAAAAATGATTCGAGTAAAAAGATGTTATTTCTCACCGCGAGTCGATGGTTTAGCCCTTAATATCGTTGAAGGATATAATTAGGAGTCTATAGAGGGTAACGAGGGCTTCACTTCGGCCGTTAATGTAAAACACTTGGCAAAAATGTCTGCTTCAATTGTCTTGGTGAGAGGGATGGCTATACGGTGTTAGGGTTGGTTTTATTGAAATATAAAAATTATCGGACATAAAAAAGATCATAAATCATTGAGTTAAGCGGAGAGGCGTGTATACTGCAGAAACGTTCAATGGCTAATGGAGTCTGGCAATGATCACGGAGGTGTTTTTTTATTCACGTCATTTTATTTAGCTCCATTTTATTGTATCTTAACGCTTTTAGCCGAGCGTTAGCGGTCGCAAAATCTCAGACATAAATATCCACGAAGAAGGAGCTCGCGTCGAGTAGTTACAGCACCCACAACGAGAAAAATCGCCCGTAACCACGGTGCCAAATTACAGTCTCCGCAGCCACCCATATAAACGCAGTTATTATGACGTTGGTATTAACCCCGCTGCTTTACGAAGCGAACGAGCCAGCGAGCGACCAGCCGATCGTCGCTTTTGCTAAATTATAGCTGTTTCAAGTCCTCTTAATTTTTACATTTATTGATTTTCACATTTTACCACCTTCGAGTCTTTTACTACCGACAGCTATTCGGACCTCCCAGCTACCATCGACATTTTAAACTGATTCTCGCCCGGATTCCAAGACTAGCTCCCCCTTTTTCCCCGATCTCAATAGTATTTCTTCGATATTACAAAACTTCGAGTTCGTGGCGAATGAGATAATATTCGAAACAGCCTAATTACGGTAATGCAAAAATACGGCCCCTTTCCAGCGCCATGTAAATCAACAAGTGCTCGTCGTATTATTCCAATTTCTTTGATCCTTCGTTATTCGTACTCCAATGTGTGTCTAGCATTTCAGATCGATTGATTGGCTGAAGAATGCTGAAATCGACAGAATTTTTATTTTTGCAATACCCTCGTCGAGCAAAATCGTACGTTAACGAACCACGCGACAGCAGAAACGGTGTTTCGCAACCCAATGGAACGATTACCCCTCATCGTCCTCTGGAACGCATTTGTCGTCGGTTCCTGGAACGAGAGCTAGGAATACGGCATTCGGTGGACGACCGAAGTCACCAGGTCGGGTCCGAAAAGCTCGGAGAACGAAGTCCTGCGCGCACTCTTCTCTTCGCTGGAAGGAGTAACCGGCCATTCGCGTCGCCGTCAAATATTTTGGCAAATTTATGCCCAATAAGAATTAAGCAGGAGACCGCGCCGGTGGTTCGCGACGTTTAACGACACAACGCGTGGCCTTCGAAAGGCGTATAGGTAGGCCCCTGGCCCGATGTCCCACTATCGTCCGGCGCGTTATTCCGACCGTAACGCAGACTGCGGCCTGCACCACTCGCGCGTCTTCCTCCTCTGCAGGACCACGAGGAGACGGGCAAAGCTCCGGTGATTTACCGACCATCCTCGCCCTCCCCCTCTTCCTCATTTTTATCCTCCTTTTATTTTATTTTTCCTTTCTTCAACCATCAGAACTTTTTCGCCATCTCAGCCGCATCCTCCTCCTCCTTCTCCTTCTTATTTCGACGGGCTCAACCGGGTTGCCGCAACGGCCGAGTGTCACCGTTATAAATCAGTCAACGTCACTCGAGATTAGCGTTTCTACGGCGCATCAGTTGCTGCCCTTCGCCTCAAGTGAGCGTACCATCGATACGCGGGAATTCTTGGTGGCTTTGGTGGCAAGGCGTTACACAGGCCGAGAATAGGTGACCACTGCCTGCCTGTGTGCAGGTACGCGCCTAATTTACGCGGGCCAGTTAGACCCGAGGACTTTGGCGTCGGACGGCCAGGCTCCGTTTGTGGGTGAGAGATGCTTGTAAATAGCGGGGAAGAACCGTGTGTGTCCTACATCTACATACCGACGTCGTGATTTCACGCCGACTAATTAGTTCACGAAGTCGGTCTGGATCCAATCGACAATTTACTGACTAGTATCGCTCGGCATCTACGACTTGGTACATCTACGGACCAGTGGAACGTACGAGGGGCATCGGGAGGACGAGAGAAACGTAAACGTCCTTTGGTACTGGCGTATTCCTCTATCCTACTGTCGCTGTATTTATTCCCAGTTTTATTTTCAGCCGAACACGGAATTCGAAGAAATTGAAAAAGAAGTTGTTCGTATAGTTTCGTTATAGTTTTTCGCGGTGTAAATCGATGCAGCGCGCTCTAAAATTTTTCATTCAAAATATTTCAAGTTTACATCTGTTATATAAAAATATATTCGTCGAGGTGTTTTGAAATAAAACAACGTTCGAATTTTCAACGGGCCACAACTGAAATAGCTAGTATAAGTAGAAAAAAAAGTTTTTCTTCAATCAAAAAATCAAAATTTTAAATTTATGATGAAACAAGTTGTAGCAGTTCAATTATTATTTCTTTTTTGAAATTTCTATTCAAGCCAAAGTTTACGATCCTCAAGCCAACGATGCAACGAATGGAAATCTTATGTTCTTAAATTACAAGTTCATATTACCTTGCGACTATTTTATATGTTTGAATTGATGATAAAAAAAAAAAAAGATCGTAAGATACACTTCTTAAACATCAACTGAAAACTTAATATCACAAGTGTGGGTCTTTACGACGTGAATTGATATTTTTTACAAATTTTTTTTCGTTCACCATTTTTAATAAATTCCAAATATTGTAAAAAAGAAATACGAAAAATCAAACGAGCCCACTCTACCACTCAGCCTAAAGTGTTCATCTTTTTACCGAATTGTTTATCCAACTAAACTAACCATTTCCGATGTGTCCCGTTGCAAAATTGATTTGCTTTTCTACCCTCAAACACCCTAACATCATGTATAAAAACAATTTAGGCATAAAAGTGCTATACTTCTGAAAGGAAAGTTTCTCTTATGTTTTAGCACTTAGGTAGTAAAGCTGCAGACCGGAAGCAACTAATGTTACGAAATGAGCGACGCAACGAAGATAGCGATACATACACGACGACAGGTAGAATCTTCACGAGTCGCGGTACCGTCCAAATAGATAGGAGCACCGCCACTTACAACGAGCACACGGTTCAGGACGTACACCTATCTGCCTTCCAGGCACGAGACGGAGAGCCGAAAGCCGAAAACCGAAAGTAGCTAAACGGATCGACAACTTCCTGTCCTGTTCCGAGCACGAATTCGTATCGGAGAAGAGCCGCGGCGCGGCGGCGCTTCGGGATCCAGAGAAGGAAGACGAGGCCTCTGGGCGACGGAGCCGCGGAGACCAGACCGCTATAAAGTCTCGTGTTATTTACTATGTTAATTACCGCCCACGTCAAACACAAATTTATGCTAAAAGCCGAGATCCTATCGATGCTGAGCACCGCTGACAGGTTCAGCCAACCTCCTCCTCTCGGTTTCTCATCTTCCTTCATCTCCGCCGTTGGGTTCCATCCTCGTCAGCCGCGCGTACGAATCGATAGGTCAAAACCGTTGAGCGCGCGGCGTGAATTCCAAGAGGTGGAATTCGATTTCTACAAAAAAATTTCTCGCCAAATAAAAATCATCTTAGGCAGGTATATGAATCGTTCACATACACGTCTGCGCGCCTCTCGACTTTCCAAGCTCATCGTCGCCAGGATCATCGGTATTGCGGATAGCGTTGCGCAGCGAGTTTCCTTTCATCTAATATATACGCCGATCGAGACACCTATTACTCATATTTCCCGCAGTCACCTAGTCGGTGGGACTCGAACAACGCCCGCGGCTCCGGGCGCGTCAAACATTCATCGGCACCTGCTGCGGAACATACCGACGCGTTGTCACCCGGCGATGCTTCCGAATGTGGGTACCCGAGCGGAATGATAATAGTAAAAAAGGAAGAGACACGCGGAGCTTTCCCTCGCGTAAACATCGAAAAATCGATTCACGTCACCTGCGAGGTCCGCGCCGTAAAACCAACGGCGTTTCCCACACACTCACCTCGGACGTCCACCTATTACCTGCCAGGTTCGCACCTAGACACCGTACAATGCCCGACGCACTTACGCCCTGCGTGCGAGGAACTCGAGTGGCATACATACAACGGGGAACAGTTCCATTCGAACCTCGAATTGCATTCTACGCATGGATCGTACACGCGCCCTGTCCCTCGCCTGTAAAACCAACTTCGAGTTAATAACACATATTTGGCATGCGCCACCTGTTTCCTACTTCCTAAGTCCTGCGGTTTGCTTTACTCACGCAGGGGGGAATTGCTGGCGGTTGTTACAAGCCGATCGGTTTGTTTGTTGAAAAATCGATGCGGATTCAAGTTTTGACGGACGCGGGGTGCAGCGGTGCACGTATGCTGCTGCAAAACTCGAAAGTACAGCTGCTTGAAAGACGTTGGAAAGATCGAACGACTGACTCTAGGTTCTGGGAATCAATCACTCGGAGAAAAGTCACCTGTGAGGGACTCGGCACCGAAGGATGTGAAATCCCGATGTCGAACCGTAATATTCCGCCCTCGACTCTCGGGCCTCCCGCGGTTCTCACGTTTAAGACCTACCTCACGTGGGCAAACAGATATACGTGTACTTGTACGTATTACGTACACATAAACTGCAGTAGGTAAAATGACGAGATTTACAAGGCCTTCCGTGGCGCAAGGATCCTCGTCACGTGAAAATACCCTGTCAAAAACACGTGTCGCACGTGGTGTTTATGGTCGGATAATCCACAACCGGATGTAAGGACACCGAGAGGAAGAAGAAGGTTGAAGGAGGAACCGAGGTCGGGCGCAATTGTGAAAAATGAAAATGACCATTCCCCGCGTGCATCCCATGTGGCAACCTGCCTCTGCGGAGCCTGCGGAGAACTAGGCGTTCCTGGACAAGAAGGACCCTGCTGGATGGTCCCGGGTGTTGCAGCGCGTGGGTGTTAACGTTGCAGCCGAGTTTACGACCCCGACAGGACGCTGCGGTGCGCTCCGATCGAGCCGGTCGTGTTGGAACCAGAACCATTTGATTTTACGGCCGAATTTCAATCCCCGCTAAATTCCGGAATGAAGCCATCGTGAGGCGCGGGAGGCGCGAACTCCTTCTCCCGGCGTTCGACACAAGCGTGCACACCTACGTGGAGGAAGACTGCCTCGAGATGCTTGGCACTTTTGGACGACGACGTCCGCAGGCATGTACGAAAGGTCGCCAAACAGCATCGCGTCACCGGGGAGAAGGCGACCTCCTCCACGCACTCGGACTCGAAGTAGTCCATCGGAATTATTATGCGAGAGTTTAAAGTGTCCCGGTACAACGCACCGCCCAATGCCCTGCAGCCGGACTCCACGGTGCGGTACCGGCGTTAAAAATAAACGGCCACCCGCACAGAGGTCGGGCATTTGTCGTATACCTTGGTATCGAGGTTTACCGGATGCCTCCGACGTTCGTGTTTCACTCCTGCGGCGGTATTCCTAGCTGCGGTGGCTCTCTCTCGCCCCACGACCGATGCGGACGACTCGTTCTTGCCGTAGAAATTAACAAATTTCCTCAATATGCGTCGTCACTCCATTGATCGAAGAAACGCGGAGTCTTAGCGGGGGTAGAAATTGGAAAGAGCACCGGCGTTCCTGAGCGCAGGCAGAGCCTTGATAATCGAGGAAGTTGGACGCGTCGAGGTTGACGATAACTTCCTACGGGGTGTGTGTCCGAGTCTCTAGACAATGTCTACATTAAGGTTAGTTAGTAAAGAACGAAGCGGTACACGATAGCTGGGCCGGTCGAAAAGGGGTCCGGCGTGTTTCTCGTGTCGTTAGAGTTAATGCTATGCGCATCGAAACATATCCCGCAACGTTCCGAGTATAAAGATGTACTGGCGTGTACAATGAGCATATGTATGGTGAACCCGACGAGGACCCCGAGGCTGGGGGTCCGGGGAGATGGAGGCGAAGGTGAACCGATACGGTCCCGGTCTTGGGGGCCTATTAAGATATTTGAATAATATTAAACGGGCGCTCATGAGCGTGCCTCGGAATCGTGTCGATAAGCGAACAACGACGATGCTTAAATACGGGAATTTCACTCTTTATGAGAAAGATAAAAAGTTTTAAACACCGCCGGACCCCTGTTCACCACCGGCGAGAGAGAGAGAGAGAGAGAAGGAGATCTTCCTTTTACAACGATTCCCGCGGCTCGTTGGCCGGGACCAGCAAACTCGCCGGGTTCCTTTGGCCCCGGAAATATCTACGCGGTATAATCCTCGCCGATGGTTTTGTACCTTTGTGGGTGAAAGATTTAGAGGCAAGGGCCCCGGGGCCCTTAGGCGATCACCTGTAGAGCATACATCCTACCCATATGCTCGATGTTAACACAAGATTAGAAATTCTGGAGCAGTCATTGCTGCATTTATTTTTTTCCTCTTTTCACACTTTGTTCGAATCTATAGTCTATATCTCGGCTCGATAGTCGGGATGTAAGAATAGTTGAGTGCCAGAGAAAAGGAAGGGCGTTTTTTGTGTTAAAAGTAATCCTCCGATCGATAATTACACACCGCCTCGGATGTGTGAATTATTACATGCAATATGATACAGTGGAATAATATGATAATTATCGTATCATGAAACGTAGATTGGATGGTTATGACTCGCACCTTAGGATTCTTCCACCCACGTCAGCTCTTTAATTTCTTCCCAAGAAATTCATTTATCCCTCAATGTATTTCATGAATTTCATGCAGATATTTCTTCGAATCTGGAAATGCTTCGGTTTCGTTAATACGGAAGAGCTATATATTTGGGTGCAGATATTTTCAGTTTCAGATTGCAGTGGAATTCTACCGTCAAGCCTCCGTACGTGCAAAAAGTGCCTGCGTCAGGTTTTCCGCCTCTCGGTGATCCATCCACCCGTCTGTTATGATCGCGTTTTAACTAGAAACGAACGATGATCTCACCGGCGCGGTCTGACTCAATTTCATATCAATATCACTCTGCCCCTGCGGCTCTTCCGCGAAAGGCTCGAGTGGGCATAACATAATATTTATTCAATAATACGTGCTCTTTTTGCAAACTTTGGTTAACATGAATCTTCGCTCCCCTTTCGTTCCCCTGTTCCATCTGGAACGGCTTAAGGCCCCGATGAGCCTCGCGGGCCAGCTCATTAATGCAGGTGCAGGTCTCGCGGCGCGCGTTGTGTAAATTTTTCAAGAGACGTTGTCACGTGTACGCCAGGTTCGAAACAGGTAAGCCTCCGCGCCACATGACGGCCAGATTTCCGCCTGTTTATGTCCGCACAATGCGTCGAGCGGCACGTTATTAGCCCTGCGATAAACCGGAGGGTCGTGACGCGTTCCACATGGCGAGAATACCCTAGAGATAGTAAAATGTCGCCTCGACAATTACCCGCTCTATGGGCGTCCGGCACGAAAAATTCTCAAAACTGTACTTGCCGTTCGTGTGGGTGTCTACATTTTCTTCTCGAATCGAATGCTTTCTCTCCCTCTCCTTCTCACTTACTCAGGTTTCCGTCGACGCGGAAAGCTCGAAAGGAAATCTAAACATTTCTGGATATAAGAAATTTTAGTCCTCTACACATCCAAGAAAAAAGGATCATCGCTGGAGAAAATGAAACCGAAGAAACTTTGGATTTAAAAAAAATCGGTCCAAAAAGCATTGAAGCAAGAAGTTGACCGATGAATGATAAAAGTCGCGGGTAATTCGTCTTCGTCTCGCACCGCCTCGATCATCAATTTATGCAGAACAATCGAACAACGCCGAGGCACCCAGGTTCAAAGACCCGCGCCGCTCGGTCTCGTACATTATACAAGGAGCACATACGTATGTATGCAACGAACTTACCGCCCCATTCCTCGTTTTTATATTTATTTTTCTCGCCTTGCATTTTTCGTTTCACATTTTTTTCTCTTTTTCGTACAGTTTTTTTTTCTTTTCCTTTTTCCGTTAACTCTCTCTTTCTCTCTCTCTCGCTCTCTCTCTCTCTCTCTCTCTTGTTGCCTCGCTTTTTTCACTCCGTCAGCAATTAGCATACGATTGACCCCTCGAGTACGAAACGCGCACGACGCGACGAGACGCGTACGTTCCGCTCTCGCGAACCTTAGCGCGCGGTTCCAATTAAATTAATATGTCCCTCTGGTTTTTACGCCCTGACCGTGCCCGACCAAAGATATAGACACTTACATGCGGTTGCCCGTCCGTCTGAATGTATAAGTGGATATTCACACAGTGCAGCATGAATATCAGTACTTGTAATTAAATCGAATCAAGTAACGCGTGATACGGGTGTTGCATGGGTAATGTTTGGACCTGTTGTGGATTGACTCGGGAAAATTTTTTACTTTGACAACCGTTAATGTGTTACCATGATAAATATCTGAGGTTAATACACAGCGCAGCAGACATCGTGTCGACGTAACCGAATAAGTGACTCGAATTAGTCCGATTTTAGTCACTTACTGCAAAAGAGTCTGAAACCACAGTGCAAAAAATTATCTTGCGATTGCGAAATAAAATTCATTCAGTAAAATCATTTGCAATGAATATTCCCAAAACTACAGCCGTAAATCGAAGAAATCTTACAATCGCATTACTTCAAGGCCTGATTAGAACGACCGAACCAACGTCGATATTTGGTATGCATAGAGACATTACATTCAATTGAATGTTTTCGTAATTGCAAGGAAATTATACAATCGATTTTGATATACTTGCAACGAAACGTTTTGTCCTCTTAATTTTTTTTTTTCACGATAAGTGAAAATCAATTTGGTTGGAAAAACAAAAAGTTTCAAACTTTCACTACCACATATGTGGCCTTGGGCATCGGAGCGACGATGTCAGAGTCGGAGAGCTGTGAGTGAGGGAACGAGAAAAGCAAATCCGAAAAGAAAATAATACAGAGAAGACTGTTATCGTATTACCCTGTATAACGGGTAAGCTGGCCTTCCCTTTTCTTTCCCTCTCTTTCGTCCCTTTTCGTCTTTCACAACTTTTTCCTAGAGGCAATCAAAGTTGCGAAACTCGGGGGTGAAGATCCCCCTCGCTGTGACACTTGCGCAGACCATTGAAACCTCCGACAAAGTGACCACCAGCAATATGCCGGTCCGAGAAACAATGCGCCATCAGTTAGGACCGGCGAACACGTGTCGCACCGTTCAAGGGTTCGGGCTTAAGACTACGGGAGCATACTATTGACGCTCTGCGACGAGTACGTGACGGCGAAACGAAATTCGTACCTACGGTGTTACAACAATACCGCGTTTCCCAGGACTTTTACCTCATTGTCTTTGACATCCTGCGAACAGCTGGGGCTGCTGGTGGCTGCGTCCTGCAGGTACTATAGATTTACGACGCTGCCACTCCAGGCTCGTCTCGGGGTTCGGGGAGAGGTCAGGAGATTCCGGGGCAGGTCAGTCCCCCGAACATGCCGGAAACACCGATTGTACAACAAGTGCGCGTAGCGGGGCGGACCCTTCTACCCCCCAAACCAACCCAACACAGCCCCTCGAAAAATTCTGCAGCCACGGCTGTGGCCTGCGTCGGCTCGACCGCATTACCGGGTATCGTGGTAGCACTGTCGGTTTACGAGCTGGTAGAGAATTCCCGGTGTTCGTGGTATGACCTGAGGGAAGGGGAGCGGATATCTCTCACTTCCCTCACCGGCTTATCATTCAGATTGCACATGGAACGAAGCGAATGACAGTTGAGAATTAATCGTCCACATTTCAGGGTATTGGAGACACGCGAATCGGTAAACGAGAGACGAGGGGACGTGAAGGTAGAGAATTTTTACAATTTAACGGATGGTGGCAGAAGTCCGACACGGTAATTCGCGTTTACGTTGGTTATCAAAATTTTTTTCCTTTTTCCCAACGACCGATACTAGTCGAGATATAATAAGAATAATAACTTCGTGTCGACGAAATTTTAAATCAGCCTGTGGTTACAGTGCTTTTGACAAGTAGAAATCTTGCAAAGCATTTAAATGATCCGCGGCAAAATCGGCAGGTCCAAATAAACAACCTCTAGAAACTAGAGAATTTAAATATTCTGACGATACCGAACTTTGTTTCGAATTTCCACATAATTCAGTATTTAAATATCATGCTGAAAAGCTCTTGGAATGTTATACTCTACCACTTTTGCCCATGCCAAGTGATTTATTCTCCGGATGTATCCCATTCGCATTTTTGTACGCTATAGTGCAAAATCATGATTATCGTTTTTTACGATTTTCTCGAGATGTACTGCATATTAAATAATTGTCAAGTGTATGAAACAGGGATAAAATTTTCTGATCAACCGATTGCCGATATTCATTTTGTATAATTATTCTCACTTTGCGAGGAATACGCTAATTTTGAAAAAAAAAAATATAATCAATTTCTGAAACATGTCCAAAACATTTCAAAATCGTCCAAAAAGTGTTTCTTTACTCAAACAAAGGCATTTTTAGTTAAAGTTTTAATTTTATAGTGAACGGGTTAAAATAAATGAAAGCAATCGAATTTTGCGATAGAATTTGGGCTTTGTATCACCGCAACGCGCTCTTCACATATTGTACCAGAGTTGTGTCCTACGAAGAGGAACCTCGGCATTAGTCTCGAACTTGAACAATACTTAAAGACGTACACTGAACGGTTCTCCACTCGATGGGAAAGAGTCGGCGTAACAAGTGCTATTTGGCAGCCTGCTGTGATCGTGCTTTCTCGAATGGCTGGTGTATTTAACGAGGTTCAATTCCGATCCCTGCAGATTCAACTAAATAAACGGTAAGGTGTGGAACGGTAATTCGTTCCATAAGGCAGAAATGTACGGGGTATAAATACCTGCTGGGGTTGCCGAGAGTGGCTTAGCTCGAAATTAAGAAACTCCTAATCTAGCCTGCTTCACTCAGGGCTTTCTTTTGGCGATTCATGACAGACCCCGAATGTCATAAAATGAAAACTCGACTGTGAGTAGTTAAACTGTGCAGTCACTGCAGATGATTATGCTTTGACTACAAAGCAGGAAAAGTTACCCATGCAGCCATTCCGATCATAGTATGTATAATGTATGTATATTAGGGTGGTTCAGAAAAGGGCCTTTTTTAGATTTCCGTCTTCTCCGAGATTCTTATATTCTTTCACTAAAACATAGCTCACGGGAAAAGGTTGGGCCGAAAAAGTTTTCTTAGTATTGCCTCAACGACGTTGAAATTTCGAAAAAAGGCTATCTTTCACAGAATGGACCATGCACAAAAGTTACGGAAAGGGTGAAGAATAGTATAGGACTGTAGTACCTAACAAGCGGTACGCGAACATCGTTCAACTAAGCTGGGAATTCTGAAATATGACAGCATATGGTGACAGCCCGAGTTGACCGGTAGCGGGCAGGTGATCCGATTGTGGGTCGCTGGGAACTTTTCGCTTACCTGTCGGCAGTCGGCAATCAGACCTCCACCAGGAGCACCCCTCGGCGTTGGCTAAGCTTCGATGGCCCATTGTTTTCATATTCCACCGTATACCCTGGCTCTCAATGGGCCTGTGCACGAAAAGGAAGTATGCAGGTTTATGGGCCTTCCACGTTCACGGAGATAAGAAATGCCGCCTGAACTCTCTAGACCTGTACACGGCACGTTAGTGCGGAACAGTGACTTCCGGAACACTGATGCAGTGCTGAATTTCGAAGCAATCTTTTTTACAAGGGAGTCAGATTTCCTGCCCCTACACGTTTCCATTTCGACGTATCAAGTTCCGGATCCATTTTGTAACAATCGATTAATTTCCATTAACAGAATTATCTTTTTTTCATTCTAAGTGTTACTAATTGCTTGCCTATCAGTATAGTGCTACTATCAGCAGCGGGTCAGGAAATCGAAAGAATTTTTGTTTCAAGGCTTGTGGTTCTTGGCGTATCAGTTTGACATGGAATTTCAATTTTTCAAATCTGGATTGTTGGGGCTAGTTCGGTGGAAAAAATGTGCTGATTGATTAAGAATAACGGCAAGTTGACACGTTTTAAGTTAGGGAACTTAACAATTTGGATAAGCATACAGTGTTACAATATAAAATTGTTAGACCAACGGAGAAGGTGTATGATCGAGGTATTTCAAATCTGAATCAGGTATAATGGTCCGTAACCGTTAAAATTGACAAAACGGAAGAAAGAAAAAGACATCGGAACGATAAGAAAGTTCTTGGTTATATTTACATTGCTCAGGTTGAAATAAGGCATACGGTAAAAATCGCGAAGCATTAAGAAGCAAAGTGGAAACCCCTGTTGACATGGAAATCTGGATGTTTGCACACACCGAGGTATATAATGCGTATAGTAACGGAGTTTAAATTCCGTGAAATGGCTGATTGAGAAGTCTGGAAGAGAATTAAGCGCTACATCGAAAGACGGGAATAAGACTCGAGTTTCAGGAAAGTGGCGCGGCGGGCGAGGAGGTCGCCTGCAGGCCCGTCGTCGTCCTCCATAAATCTGCGCTCCAGGTTGGCGCCAGGACATCGGACGACGGGGGAAAAGGGGGCGGAATATCCGAGGGGGAATTCCGCGGGACGAGCGCGAAGCGAGGTGCGAATCCCAGGCTACGCCGAATCGTAGCCTCGCATCCCCGGTCCCGGCGAAGTTGACCATTCGTTTCAACGTCAGAGAGCCGTAAAGAATCGGGCAAGATACGCGACGTACGGCGGCGGCAGGTGACCCCTTGACCTTCCCGCGAGGGAGGTCGCCCCGCGTGCATATGCATTGAACCGAACTCCATCGCGGCCGACTTCTCCTTCCTGCCTGCCGATATCAATCGGCGTGGAACTGCGCTATATATTACATTAATATATTGCGTTATTATTCCGGTCGCGAACCGAGATCCTACCGATTGCCGATCAGAGCTAAAAGCGCCCCTCTTCCTTGGTTTCCCCGATACGGAATCCCCCGTGAGACGTTACTGATCTCCTCTGGCGATTGAATTTCGTACCAGAAATCCGGTTTCCGATATGAGGCTTACTAAATCTTCACCGATTCTTCATCGCACCTGTGTAGGTATACTGGAACTAGGTGCTTTGCTGTATATTTCAATTCAAAAGTGTGGATTAAATTTTAGCAACGGATTTTCTCGGTACCTACGAAATTGAAAAAAAAAACTAAAAACAGTGTCACTTGAACGTGACGGAAAAGCAGATTTTCGAAAATCTGATCCTCAACGAGGATAGCAATTGCGTCGGTTACGGAAACGTTTCAGCCGTAATCCCCTGGGTTCTTTAATGACGTCGAATGCCAGTGGGATGAGGAAAGTGATGATACCGGTGCGTCGGAGAGGAGGGAGTCTATTTGGAGATTTGACTTCCGACCTCGCGTCGGTACCAACTTTCTTTCCGTAGTGGCGCCAGGCGCCGTTGGCGTGGGCGATGTTTGTATGTTTAACGATTTTTGGGAGAGAGAGCCCCGAGATCTGGGGCGTCGCGACGCGACGTCATCCGTTCGCCGTTGCGTAAGTAGCACTACCGTAGACGACACGGTAAGAGCACATACGTACGGCAGCTGGAAGACCTCCACCTCCACCTCCACCTCAACCTCAACCTCAACCTCAACCAACTGCAACTGCACCTCTCTTCCTCTCTCCGAATATTCACAAACGAGTTAGGTAACTCGTGAACACGGTAAATCAGACTTCGTCGCCTGAACTTTCACTAGAAAAAAGATACCGTCATTCTGCACGTAACTCGATTCGCCACTATTATAGTCGTCGAGTATATTACAAGGCGCGCGACGCCCCGGCTCACGAAAGCACGAGTCCACCTGCTCGTTTCAGGGTGGTGACTCGGCTGGGGGTGCGAGTCGCGGTGTTCGCCGAGCCCCGGTGGGTCGAGGAAGTCGCTGCGATTATGGGGCTCACAGGTGACGCGAAGGTCGGAAAGGTGGTTCTTAGGGTCACGCACGCGGTGTGGACCCGGAAGGGCCTACGAAGCAGAGGAAGTCGGGGCACCGGACCTTGGCGACTCCGGCGCACCTGTCGGACTCGGGGTTATCGATACGGTTAATGTTTCCCGTACGCGATGAAGGTGACGGGGTGCACCGACATCCGGGGACTTATTTCGAAACGTCGGGCTTCTTTAACAAAAGTGGCGTGAATTGAGGAACGAAAATCAGCGGCTGGTGGTTCGCTTCGATTGAGTCATAATTGAAAACATGGTCTTGCAGATGACCCGAACAGTCGGATTTCAATTTGACACAGAAACGGTGAAATTCAAAACGGCGGAGACAACGTATATCTGCTTGGAAAGAAATTTCTTCTACTTTACATGCTAATTTATTTGGTAGATGGCTTAGAACTACCGATTCCGAATTCACCCACACAAATAGCTTGAATCTTGCGAAGTCAACGTCGTCTAACTAACGTTACGTGCAAATTTCCGACAGTTGTCTCCGGCACTGGGTCTAAAAATCGTCGACATTCAACTATCCATTCTCGAAACTTGACGAGTACCAAACAACATTCAACTGTTTCGGGGCTTGACCCAGAGGGCGGTCGATTTGTTCCAGAGCTTTGCGAGACCTCGGAAATCCTGGGCCATATATCACGTCATTAGCCTCTTAAGGAGTATTTGGGATCAACTTAGAAGTTTCTCCGTAGCGTTAGGGTGAGCAAGCGAGATACGAGCCGTAGGACAGCTGCAATTATTTCGTTATTCAAAGTCTTAGCGGCGGATATTTATGGGCCTCTCGGTGAAGGTTCTGGGCGCAGCATCACCTACCGGATTGCTGGGGTTCATAATTTGTCGCTAGGCGGATCAGCGGTGCCCGCGCGATTCCTGTAACCGCTTATTTACATTGTCTCGCATTTAATTACGATAAATTTAACCTAGGGGCACGATCATCGAGCGGGCCCTGTTCCGCCCCATACTCCGGCATGTGGCCGTTTCCTGGGCAAGAATATAAGTGTCTTCGATATATTCTGACACAGCGTTTTCAAAAATAAAAACATATATACCATTTGAATCTCGGTTTGAGCGCGTACTGTGATGCATTTCTCAATATCAGCACAATTCAAGCGACGGCTAGTTTTCTGCAGACTGAATAATGTCAGCATCCACTCAATGTCGGTTTACGCTGGCACAATATGTGGCCAATAGATGTCATCTAAATACAAAAAAATCGAGTCGGTAGCTTTATTATTCCCAAGGACATTCGGGTTTACCGGTTTACTCGAAACTGAATCTTCGGTACTAAATCAGCATGAAACGAATTTTGCTGATCACGCCGAAATTGTGTTTGCGGACACGAGTTGGAATTACGTTTCGAACGATGTAGAAATTAACCTTACGATGTTGTTGGATCTCAGACGCGTTACTCCAGAGAATCCAAGCATCACTTTATCGTATTTAGTAAAAAACCGAAGTTTCAAAAGGTGCCACAATTACAAAAGCAAGACGAAAAAGTTCAAGATACATATCTTTTCAAGTCTTTCAACAGCGATTAACGAGTGGTGCAATTTTCCAGGATCACAGATTCTCAGGAAAGAAATTCCGAGGAAATAAGTGTAAAAACACATTCTCCCGCGTCTGAATCCGAGGTTGTACTAAACCTACAGGACGCAGTGCAGATGTGGGGTACCCTGTGTACGGGTATACACAAGCCTATACCGCACCCGGGCAATCGACCACGCCCTACCACTTTGCCAGCTACCTTACGACTACGATACGAGCGCGGATAAAGTGAGACGCTTTATCCTCCTACGAGAGAAAGGTCACTCAAGGTCATCGAAATGACCGCCCAGTCCAGAAGCTTGTGTGTGTGTATATATACATGAAGATACGCGTGCACCATGTTCATGGTTTCGCCCGTGTATGCGATATCCGTGTCCAAGGAGAAGAGCTGGTCGCGAGTCACGATTCCCGGGTGCCATATGGCCGAAATGCTGACGGAGTGGTTCTCGCTGGAGGGAAGGCAATTGAAGGATATCGTCGAGTCCGCAGGACGGCGACACGCGATGAGGCGAACAAGATTAAACATTTTCTCATTCAAAGTTGAGAATCACCATCGAGCCACCCACTTCGTTCGGGATACGCATAGAATCCTCATTCACGCAAATGACAGACGTAGAAACGCTGACTAGCGATGGTAGCTGTACCGGAAAGAAGGAAAGAAAGAAAGGAAGAAACGCCAGCAAAACTAATTTCCGGATAATAAAGTGGCTCGATTCCACACCCCGCGTGTTCCTGTTCGTTGATGTCGATTAAGACGGGATCTCCTCTCCCGCACTCTTCTCCTGGCTGAGTCACCCCAGACAGAGAGAAAGCGAGGGAGACGGAGAGACATAAAGGGACTGAGGGCCCGTCGCACAATAAGCACGCGCACCCATGCTCTTCAACTGCAGCTTCTATCAAAGTTATTTAATTACTACCTGTTAAGACTACCTCTTAGGTCGGGGCGGAACGATCCGGTGGCAGCCGTGCGCGTTCCCCGCCTTATCTGTCAACCGGGTATAAGTATGTATAGGCACCGGGATTCGCCCGATTTGTTTTTCTTGCACGTCGACTGCACCGTTCGCCCAAAGTTAACGCCGCGGGAGCACGGACCTCGGAAAAATACAGATTCTGCAATCAAAGCGAAGAGACGAAGGTCCCAGCGATTGAAATTAGACAAGTATAAATTAATTCGAAACCTGACTACAACCGATTCGTGCCGCTGAAGAATTTCAATTTGTCGATTTGATTGTATCTAACGAGTGCAAACTAAAAATGCAAACCTTTATCAATGTCAGCGAATTCGTTTCTTGTGCTTCGTAACAATAACTTTTACTGCACAAAAATCTTGACAATCAAGATACCCGCGAGTATCGAACCATCCCTGGACTTGCGAGACGTGGATCGTAAACCATAATTACGGAGAATAAAGCCATGAAGTTGAACCGCAAAAGGATATCTGTATTAAGAAAATTAGACCAGTGTATTCAAGCTGACTTGTGTGGGTTGGTGCAGGGATCAGGACACGACTGTAGCGTGAATCCCCAGTTTTCCTGTTTCATAAAAGCGACGATGATCACAAGCGCGGTGCGATTCCATGATTCATTATTAGCCCATTATGTCTTGCATAACAGGAAGAGTAAGAGCTCCGGCTAAGGAAGGAGCCCGCCGCATCGCGGTGGCGTGTTACCACCGAAGGTGTAAGTGCTAGCGGGAGGGATCGAGGCCGAAGATAGAGCGTCGCGAAGCTGCAGGAGTCGTCCTGGGTCATTGCGCCGCTGGAGAGCATCGTCGTAGGAAAGTGCGGATAAAACTTTGCCCGCAATTTGTAGTCGCACGTTCACCTCTCTGGGGTAATTGGCTTGAACTTGGAACTCAAGCCCACGATGCGGCATGATTCAGCGCGCTCTCCCCCTTCTTGGCTCCCCCGCATCCTGCGATCTCTCCGCGGTTTAGTTTCGTTTAGGTTTATAGTCGCGTCGCCTCCACGGGTTCAGAGTTAAGAGCGAGGATCGAGGATCGAGGATCGAGGAACGAAGAGCGTATACCGTTCCGGGGCCGCGACGTGAAAACCGGTCGACGATCGAAGACACGTTCCTCCCACCTGACACAAACCCCGGGACTTCTCCTCGTCACGATATATCAAGGGAACGCACAGATAATCGATTTATATCGATTCTTCCGAGAATATCGGCTCTTGCCCGCGGGCTCGGATTCACGCCTTGGAATACCTACTCGCTGCTATTACTTTGTCACGGGTCGGTGTTTGGTGATCGTTTTTTACTCACCTTGGGGGCCGATGATGCCGGTCCGCGGAGGGGATCGAGAGAGGAAGATAGAGTAGGAGAGAGAGAGAGAGAGAGAGAGAGAGTAACGTGGACGGGGGCGACGGAAGAGAGCGAGGGAGAGCGTAAGGCCGACAAAAATTCTCACGTAAAGCACCACCGGCTCTAACAATAGGACCTGTCATCGGATTTGGAACGCCTGTTGAATTCTCTTTCAGAATAGTTTGAGGCCATTATTTTCCGGTGAACGATTTCGGTGCCTACGCGAAGTGCTGCGGGATGAAGAAAGACGGAGATCGAGCTAGACGGAGAGGAGAGGGTCGAGGACCGAGCTGCTACTGTGCCTCCGGAATGTCGAACGGAATTCCCGAAGAAGCCGCTGACCCGCCGCGGTACACATACTCGAGTAGGTACCTACTTTATTTCACTACATTTTTTACTTTCTTTTCCCTTTCCTCCGCGTTCCTCCTTGTCTTTCGCTCCTCCCTCGCGCTTTTTGCCTTGCTCCCCGACCTGTGCTCGAGGATCACGAGGAGAAAGGCATCCCTTCGGGACGTTGTCACCTGACCCGGCCGCCGCACCTACGTATCTCCGATGGTCGAACCGCGTCTCTGTCGAGGAGACCGGAAGAGGAAGCTGTCCGGGTCGGGGCGGAGCGGCGGGATGCACCCGAAGGATTTCTCCTCCTCCTCTCTCTTCCGCAGTCCTTCTGCATCGAGACGAGTTCACCCCGGGGAATAAACACGTGTCCTATACGGTATTCCTCCGTGCACTGACAAGTCTGGAGGCTACCGCGCTACCGCAGCGGATTGCACGTGCGGGCAATGTGAATGGGGGGAAACGGTTCGCAGAGCCACCTCTTGTCCGGCAAGAGCGAATGGGAGTATCCTACCATCTTCTCCCACAACGGCGAAAGCTGTTGACTGGAATTTGACGCGTTTACAGGGAACGAGGAGGACCGCCAAGAGGGACTCGATGGTGTCTTCCAGGTTTGAAGAGACCGTTTCATCCGGCACCTTGCATCCAACGCTGAACGCAGGCATCGTTCTCCCACTCGGTCGAAGTGCCCGCGGGCGTTGTGAAATCTCACTATGACTAAGACTAATAGCAACGAGAATACTATCCGCAACGAGATGCAAGGCGAGACGGCGAGACGGCGGATGGACGGACAGGGAGGGGAACTTCCACTCGGAGGAAACCCACTCGTCTCCCTTGACAACGTCCTCCCACTCTGGCCACATTCCCCATCGCCCTCCCCGTGCTCAACAGGTGGTGTGTACTCCTCGGCTCGATGCTAGTGTGTCACGGATGTACGTGTAATACACCGAAGTACGGGCCGTTCCAAACTGTAGCCTCGTGAATAATCACGCTGACGATTTTTATTGCCTGCGAAGGCCGCACGGTCGTCGTGACGAATGATCCGGCGATGCCTTGAAATTTATGAAAAGTCTCGATAGATAGGACGGTCATATTAGTAACCTTCGATAGGAATCGTTGCTTCGGAAAACAGCTCGGTATATTAGTCAGGCATTGAAAAGGAACTGCGACGAACGAAGATCGGGTTAACATGTCGCCAGCAAAGACGAATAACTTTTTGCACTTCGCTCTCAGTAATTAATTCTTTTTGATTTTGAATCCCACAGGCACAGGTTATACGTACGCGGTGTATCCACGTCTGGCTGGCGTGTGTGAGTCGTTACACCGCGCAGAGGAACATTGACGTAGAGGTAGGGAGACGGAGAGACGGAGAGAGAGTACACTGAGGGAAAGAAGAAAACGTTGTGGGAAGGGGAGACTTTATCGTAGGAAGTTATTGTGACCCCTCATCCGCTCCTCGGTCCACCACGTGTGTCCGTACGTGATCTCGGAGCTCGGCAAAGTTCCTCTGGAGTTTTTGTTTTCATCGTGCAGCTCGGGGCAGCCGCTCGGCTCTTCTCATATGCACGTTCCTACATCAGACGACACGGACATCCGTCCACGGTGGGATTTCGACTCAGGCTTCACCGGTCTTGACGGCAAGGTGTTCTGTTTAAGCCGTTGCAAATTATTAGTCCTAGGAAGTGGTTCTGCACTGTCTGCCGCATTTCCACGTCTTCTACTATTTCCCGACATGCCAAAGACTCGTTATCAGCTGATTCTGAATGTTACGATCCAAATCCACCCTAACCGTACTTCACAGTGAAAGCCCAAACTGCGATACGGAGCGAAGCGAAAGAATTGAACATTTCGAAAGTCGAACACGAGCCGACTGATACGCTCTTCACCGATTCGTCGAGTTTGACTCACGCTTGTCCCCTTGACTAGATCGGCTTGTACATAAGCGCGCAAGTTGAGTCTGGATAGTGAGAAGACACCCACACCGCGGCACCTGCCACGAGCCACCGTCATTGCCTAACATCCGTTGGAAGTTGAAAAGCTGTGCGCACGTTGACGTAAAGGTATAAGTCTATAAATATGCAGGTAACGAGTGAAAGAACCCGCGAGCGAGGCGGATTCTCATCGAATTTAGATGTTTTGCATGCGTGGACGAAGAAGGAAGGGCAGAGGAGCGATCGCGGCATGCTGCGGCGCGGGCAGTCGGAAAAGAGGAGGACCTCGGTTTTACTTTTATTTTCGTTGATTCTTAGCCCCGGGTTCGAGGCGTCGGTCGCGAGGCGCGGCGTGGGCGCTGGAAGAGGCGCTGTGTCAATATTATAAATTTCTCACTCCTCGCTCTGGACTCTGGACTCCGCATATACATGTTATACCCGGTGCAGTTGATTCGCGCCAGGTTATTACGTGAAATGGGTTATTAAAATGTATACTAAATTTATTATAATTGGACCGAATTGGCCGCGTGCAAGTTCCTCGTTAAATTTGATCATCGTGAGTTACAGAGTCTCTTCAAAAGCCCCCTCGATACGATTTTCACGTACTGGGGAACGGGCGCGCGCTTGTGTTATACCCTGCTCCGTGCCCACAAAAGTTTCGATGGTGATAATACCGACGTAAATCATCTCCCTGGCTAAAACTTATCCGAGCCAGAGACAGGTCGCGGTATATGCCGCCTGCCGCGTAGTGTGAACCATTCGCTCGAGGCTGATTGCGAGCATAGTAACACGTGAAGAGATATTCTTACTTCAGTGTCATTAAAATTGTTACCTTCGATCCGTCGCCCCAGCTATTATACCCACAAGGTCTCTAGTCGGCGCCAACCGATACACAGCGACCGAGGAAGAGGAGGGAAGAGAGGAGCTGGGCCTCATCTCGAAAGATTCTCATCAAAATCCACTGCCGCCGCAGCGTCGTTGGTTTCGGTATCTCTTTGATTCCGCAACGGCCCGGTATCCGCAGCCAGGCGACCGTCTCGTTCTCCGACTTCTTGGCACTGACGTTTAAAATTCAACGATCGGTGCACCAGCGTAGGCGGTAAAAGTTACCTACCCGATTTAATACCCGATAGAGTCATTCGCTTCGTTTATAATCCCTCATTCCATCGGTTCAACTTCGGCTACTGGTTCCGATTGATCCCAGACCAAGAATCTATGATTCGGAAACGCAAGAACCGCAGGTGTTCCTAGTCGGTAATTGACTTTGTACAGGAATCCCAACCGATCGAAGAATCCTTCGATTTTACGTCCATAGACGTAATTTTGCGAGGCGGCAAATACGGTACGTAAGGTGTTTTTCTTGAACTACGGACCGACCTTTCGAGCTCGGGATTAACCTGTCAAAGAAGGGAGATATATTTTTGAAATTAAAACCGTAGAACCGTGGGTCAGGAATAATACGGAGCCAAGAGTCATCCGTCTTGTTAGGATAGATATATTAATGTCAAAACAGATTAGGAATGACGTCTGTATATCGAGGCATGCGTCGGTCGGTCGTTCGTTCGCGTTGTTTCGGCGTTGAGGCATTGTCGAGGTGCGGACGTGGCGGGTGAATGCGCGGGCGTCGGGTCGCGTCACGTCGCGTCGTCTTGCGTTACGTCGCGCCGCGGCGGCCTGCGATTCGTTGTGTTGCGTCGGTTTGCCCGGTGTCTTCCTAACAAGCGTTTTCAATAATATTCAAATTTAATGGCTCGCTCGTAAACAACATTAATGAACTGTGAATCGAGAGGGGCCTGACCGGCTAATTAAAATATAATGAGACGAGTAATTATTGGGTACCGTAAAGCATCTTCGATGACGCTCGGAAGGTGAACGACGCTCGATGTACCGAGTGCTAAGCGAGGAAAGATTAATGGGGAGCATTTATCAGCGGGCGATGCGAAATTAAGAAACTGGTTAGGAAATCGATACCGCGCGCAACGAGGAGAGCCTTGGGTAATCGGAAAACCAGTCGAGAGAAGGAGAGGGAGAGAGGGAGAGAGGGAGCGACAGGGATTGAGAGAAGATTTGGTCCGCGTCTCGAGGAATCGCGCGGGGTGCAGGAGAGGGCGAGTCAATCTGTCAAGCCTTTCGCGTGGCAAATGACAAGACGTGGCGTTGAAACAATGGAGTGGAACGGGGTGGGCCTCTCGACAAGGTTCATCTGATGGTTGAAAGAGGCTTGAAAGAGGGGGCGAGGGGCGAGGGGCGAGCAACGGAAGAGGGAGACCTTCGGTATAACCTGCACAGCACAATACGGCGTGGGCGCACTGCATGAATCTCCGGCTAGTCGCTCCAACCTGTTGAATCTCTCTCCTCCTCCTCCTCCTCCTCCTCCTCCTCCTCCTCCTCCTCCTCCTCCTCCTCCGCCTCCGCCTCCGCCTCGTCCGAGAGGCGAACCGGCGGCGCTGGCGAGTTATGGAATCGTGACTAGTGGCTCTTTGATTTTAAGCTGACGGGACGACGCGCTTGCATACTTTTCACGCTGAAACTGCTCGCCTGCGCAGCGCCGCGAGGAAGGTGCAGCGCGCGTCGCGAGGCCGACCCGTCTTTTCGACGGCCCTGATGCGCCTCGTCGAGGTCCAGGGACCGCTTCGGACTCGGCGGAGAGACCAGTGGCGCATAAACCAGGATTACGCGGACGCCCTCGCGGTACTGTAACTCAGGCCAACGTCAAGCGAAGAAGCCGGTCCGCATCCACCACCACCACCAACACCAACGCTTCGACGAAGAGTTCCCCGCGTTCTGTCTTCGCCGCGAAGATAAACCGAATTCGTAAGAGCGCTGGTAACTCGGACTTTCTAAAATTATTTCAACGGTCGCCACTTTGCTTCTGTTTAACAATCGGAGAAAAAATATCGAGGGACTAATCGTGTCGCGATGGCAATTGTAAGGACTCTCACTTTTATTACGCAATTAATGAAACGGATGAGCAGACTTTCGGCGATTTCACTGTCCTTTACCTTTCCGCTGTTTCCGACTATCCGTAAGAGAATCATTGCAGTCGAAGCAAAGCTTCTGCGAACGGTGACAGTTTCTTCCATTGCTTCGCCTTTCCTTCTTCGAGGGGAGATAAGCGAGGAGTGGATTTTTGGCCGGGCGTTGATCAAGCATCCGAGGCCCACGGACCGAGGTTCGAGGTTTGAGGGACGTGGTTCAGGATGAGGTCAGCGGGTCTCGCTTTCTCGTATCTCCTCGCCGGGGTCCCGATGGGCCGCGTTTCTTCGAGCCATAATGACCCATCTCGGACAAATTACCACTCCAATGGCATTGTGCGTTGCCACGGGTACGAGGGACCTGCTCGTCTCCGTTCCACCTCCGCGTCTCTCCGTAGTCGGTGCAGCGATACTCGAGAGCCATAGTTGTAGGCGTCGAGGATGAGCCGCGACGTAGTAATCTCAACCCCCGAACAAACTCCCTCCGTGCGGAGCGAGTGGCCGCGGTATAGTCCACGCCGGGAACTTGATGTTTCGGGTCGTAAGATACAGGCGTGAATGGGAGGGAGGAGTAAAGGAAGGAAGAAAGGAAGGAAGGAAGGAGCAAGAATGAATGAAGCCGAGTTCAGAGTGCGAGAGGTGGGGGGAATTAATTATACGAATTTTGTACTTGTAAGAAGTGCCGCGGCGCGTAGGAGTATTTCACGCCAAAGTCTGGCCTATTGTATCGCGTACCAGCCGGACTTAACACGGCTGCGAACAGGGGCCGACGCGTCATACGTGCCGCGCCGTTAACAGAAACTGGCTATATTGTCTCCCACGTCCACGTGGGCTATCACCCTGCTTTACCTCGAATATGGTGAAATTGTTTGTAGGCTGGTTACCGGGTGTACAGAGGGACGGACGCCGCGTGTTGGCGGTGTAACCGTTACTAACTTAACTAAGGAGCAACCACTAACCGGTAAAGATCATCGACGCGGTGCCTGTGAGCCCGAGTCCTGAGGTGCGGAGAAGAGCCGCCGGTAAACAAAAGGCCGACTACTTCCGGTACCGCGCGCAGCTTCCGTTGAACAAACTCGAGAATCAAGTCTTATACGAGTATGACTGCCGGTGCGGAGAGTAATTTCCCTATTTTACACCAGGCTGTAGGGTCGTTTAACGAGAGGATCATAAACAGCACGATGGAGATAAGGAACCCGATGTTTTCTAAAATCGGTCCGAGGCGAAGGCTTGCTATAAAAAGACGAATCAATCTCGAGCACGAGTGTATTGTACATGCCTCAGCTACGTTCGCGCTGAGGGTCGTTCGACGTTCCCGAGCCGCTAATTGCGGGGACAAACGTGGAACGTGGATGGAGCGAGGTAACGAAGACTTTAACCGGGTAAATACTTGGAGTAAAAAGAAGAAAAGAGGAGAAAAAGATGGAAAAAAGAAAGCAAAACAGAGAGAGAAAAATCGACGCCGGAGTTGTCCATAAATAAGAGGCAATAATGACGTTAGCCTGGTAATGAGCATAAAGTATTCTCCCCCGTCCGAGTGTAGATAAAGGTTGGTACACTCACCTACGCCCATAAGTCCGATCAGAGAGTTGAAAATTACCTTTTTTATTTGTAATCCCGTAAAAATTGCGTCCAGTCATCAAACGACCGCGTGCCCGGCGTCGAGGACGGCAAATCAATTGTCCGGTGTTACGCCAGCCAGCAACCAGCTTGGCGGACAACGCGTTTGCCACCGAGATTCATCCAGGTGTTAAAATCTTGTCCAGCCACGCGAGCCCGAGTACCCCGTCCCCGTCAACCAGTACTTTTCAGGTATACGTACGCCGTGCAAGTATACGATATGACCGCGCGCGCGCTTGTGTGCGTGCACAGGTATGTGTGGTGGGTGGGATAATGGTTGGCATAAATTAAAAGTTCGGAGATACGTAAGGAAACAGGTGAGTCACGACTAGAATTACGTAACTCAGAGAAGTAGGTATTTAACTACTTTGTTCTCGCATGTTACACGTGATTGTATAACAACGGTAATTGACGGATAAAGAGTACCTACTCCCGTTCGATGGTCTAACGATCCGCGGTGAATCTGTGCCAAGTAATAGGTACCTTAACCACCGACTATCCCGAGGTGATGCAAGAGCTTGCAAATTTTCACGGTCCGCAACGATGAAATTTACCGGACTCGTCGGATACGACCGTGATACGAGTCCTGGATAAAAAATTATCAGTCCCCACATCTGTTCGCTTCAAGTTCGTTTACATTCTTCATCTCTGTTATTTATTCATTTTTTTCGAATTCTGGTCGTCCGAGTGCCGGTGAAACATCGCGGCAGGAAATGATCTTCTATCTGCCCACTCCTCGTGACGTATAAATTCCAACGAGATTCTGGAATCTCTCTAATTGTGGGAGGGATCAGTTTGAGGAGTTTAGATTCCTCGGAGTTTGGACTACGACGCGACGACGTCGGCAACGGGTTAGCCTGCATCCGGTGGCGGCGAGGCGGGTCGGGGAGGGAGAAGAAGGCCTGCGCCCACCTGCACCACCCGCGACAAACCACGGTAAATTGCTGTTAATTTCACCGCGAAGCGCATATATTACCATATATTTCGGTATAAGTGACCGCTCATTAGATATGCTAAGCAGCACTATCCCTCGTCCGACCCGCACGATCTCGCTCCGTGTCAACAGGTTCTTATTACGAAAGCTGCATCAACCTCGCGGAATTAAGCTCAACCTCACCCTTCGAGTACCTCTTTAGATAAAGCTCCGAGACAACACCTACGCCGTTAAACAAATGCGCTGTGTTCGAATCAACGTCGTTATAATTCCAAAAGTGGTTCGTATCAGGCACATTCAAGGTGCCAATGGACAATATATTTCAGTTGATTCCTTCCCGAGTCCGAATTTACCGATTGAAAACCCTGAACAACACCGAGCCACACCGCGCCGATCAATGTTACTCTTTGCTTTTAATCATGTAAAACGGACGTAATCGACACTTCAGGGACCTTCGAACCATGTCCACTGAATACGATTTGTGAAACGCTAAGCCGTTGCAGGTGAGTATATCATCGTTTTTCTGAAAGTGCTATCGGTCACTATTGAGCATCGCTGAAAGCTCATCAAATTACTTTTGGTTAGAGTGGAAAATGCATTTGAAATCGAAAAACTAGGCGGACCAGAGCAGTTGGAACGATTATTACCCGACTCCGAAAGCGGAACACGGTGTAGTCAACGTGAGGTAATATGAGCGCAGAATTGGTAAAAAAAACCAACAAAAAAGCAACAGTCATTCGTAAATCAATTCGCTGATGACAAAAAATGAGAATGAAAGTCGACGTTGTGTCAACTGTGTATTTACGAATGTCCTCAAATGTCAATACGAATGGTATGAAAGTGACAGGTGTGTAGTTAGCAAAACGCGGCACGAATCCTTGCAAAACGTAAATCTTGGTTAACGCACATAAGCGACTCGCAGCTGTGACACAAATCTTACTATCCTCGATGACAATTCGTATCGAATTTGATCACTGTACTACGCAGTCAACCTACTGCGCGGACCTGAAAAGTGATTTTTCAACCAATTTCATACGATTATTTACTAGCGTTTCACTATCTGAGTAACTTTTAGAAAAATTGTAGTCTTCCTCGCGTCGAGGGCGCATTAATTGCAGAGGGTATTCCGCACAGGCCGCATCTTTTCGAAGGATCGGAGCGAGTCGAAGACGTAGGAATTCTTGGATTAGACAAGCGAGCGTACCTCGAGCCGTCCGTCTGGTCCGCGGACGCCAATCTTTTGGCCCGCGACGCAACGCCCACGATCAGGAACGCAGGTGTGGCAACGCGTATCTCCCGAGTGCCGTAGACGCAGGTAGAGACGGGCATATATGCGTCTACTTTCCTCCATACGAACGGAGCATCTCTCCCCCTCTCGACACCGACGATCTTAACCGTAGAGTCCGAAGCTCGGTTACACACTGACCATCATTGAGGAACACCGAGTGTGCGAGAGACAGAAATAACTACCGGCGCGGAATAGTTCGTTTACATTAATCGCTGGCGCCAGAAGGCAGTTGGTCAACGTTTCAGCTTAGCGGAGGAAGCCGCTCGAAATATTTGACCTCTGACCTTATCCGCTAACTTAATACGGATTAGTATCGAGTGTGAAAAATTTGCGGACGCGTATCAAACGGATTACGTGACTGTGTAACAGCCGAGTGCTCGTGAAATACGAAGCCTCGTCTCAGTTTAGCTCCCTCGTTCAGCGCCGTCACGATCAAAGACGCAAAATAATTGAACTCGGGAATTGGGAAGATCCAAGGATCCAAGGATGAGGCCGGCAACTGTGCCGCGGAGCAGCAAGCGTCATCGGCAGCGCCTAGGTGGCCGAGGTGTTACTTATGCTCTTCCATCACCGAAAACCATACGAATAAAGAGGGAATAGGAGGCCGCTATCTTAAATAACCAGCAATTTATGCGTTTACATGGATAATCCTGCCGACCACAAGTTTACGACTATAGTTACTTAATCACGTTAGTCGGTATGGAACCCTGCCCGGCCCAAAAGGGTCTTTACATTTCGACTTGAGGCTCGTAAACAGTTTTAACTGCTGTCCATGAACGGAATAGGAATATCACCGACATTATAATACGCGGACTGCATATGCGCAGGAATTGATACAAATAATTCGAACGTGTGGATCCCGAGGGATCAAGAGTCCAGAAATATCAATGTGCGTTGTGTTCACTGACGAGGTGCACAATCTCGAACGTTTTTTTTTTTCCAACGTTTCTGACATTGTCTGTGTGTTCACAATGAGATCTGAACCAAATTTAATCGAGTTTGAATGAGACACCGTGTGAAGATGAAAAACTTGATGATCCTTGGAGTTTTTATTATTATTATTATTATTTTTTTTTCAGGAATATAGAAAGCAATAATGTGCCTCGGAAGATGTTTCATCCTAATCGCAAGGATCTCTCGTGCACGGATATGAGTTCTCTGCGACAGGTAGCATTGTGCCTTGTAAATATGAAACATACTCTATATATAGTATTCTGGTGGTCTTCTACATTGTTATTTTCGTCTGTGACGAGGGCACAATGGTGTCATTATGCGAGCCAGAGAAGCAGAGGACCCGACGGACCGACCTCGATGTATATTTCGTTAGTAAACGACCATCTTATTTATGCACGTACGTATTTATCATGCGCACGCACAGGGTGTACAATTTTATTTCTTTGATTCTTGTCGTTCACACTGAGAAGGAAAATAACAGCGGACTCCTCGTTAGTTTCGCAATTTAACGTCCTTTGTAAATGTACGGCGGACAAGTCGTGAAAATTTTGACAGTCCACAAGTTAGTTTCATATTCATCAGTCAAGAGTATCATTTTACGAACGTCATTGAAAACTCTTTTAATTCGAGACAATCAGTCAATTCCGACACCTTAGGTGTAACGAAGCACGCTGAGACGGCATCGGTGGAATTATCGAATCGTATATTCCCGCCAAGCGGAGTTCGAGAGCTGAGAAAGAGTCTACCGAGAGCGATTTCCATGACAACAAAATCTCCCGAGGCTAACCACGGTCCTGACCTCTTATCGAGATCTTCCAATTCTTCCATATTCCATAAAAGATTCCCCCGGTCAGCGACCCCGAATATCCGAGCAGCCAGCCAGAGCGGGCGAGCGAAGCCACGTTACGGCGCGAAGACCTAGGGCACAGGTGCCTAGGTGATGGTATCGCGACCACCGATCATTGTATCGGATGTCACCGAACCGAATTTCCATACACGGGCACCACGATCGGAGATATACTGTTCCACGATATACTTCGATCAAGATGGTGCCAAGAAACCGAAGTCGCCGAGCTGCCGGCTCTCCGCTTTTCTAAATTATGGATCGAGATTAAACCTCTGTTAAGATAGACTCCGCTCGAGGGTTGCCGTACGTGTAACCGCGCTTGAATATTTTTTACCCTCGTTCCCTTAATTCTCAACATCTGAGTCGTGATTTTCTCTCTTATTTCCTTCTTTCAACTGCAATGTGCACTCATATTTTCCCCGTCGGACCTATCGTGATTTAGCTACGGTTTGAGAAGAGAGCACAACCCAAGGCTATCCGGACTCACCGAGGCTCTTTAGAAGCTGCTCGGGTCGTACAGCTCTGCCCAACCCTGGCTAAACTAACCTAACCCTAACCCTAACCTGTCCCATGCATCTTGCGAGCGGAGAGACCGAGAGGCGCTTCCGACAGCATCTACGGATTCATTAGAGAATAATGAGCTGATGACTAGGGACTCCAAGAAACAAGGAATGGACCCGTACGACGAGCAAGACCGAGTTCGCTGAGCTCGGATCCCGCAGCAGAAACAACGCGAACAGGTTAGTCAATTAATCAGGTGTATCACAATGGGTTACTCCGTCTCTCCTCGAGGCCAGCAAATACAGATTCTATCTTTTTTAATTAAGGAGCAGATTAACAGGTTCAGCATCCACCTATCAGCGAATCCGGACAATACTCCGGTCTTCCTTCAATGGATACTCCACTCGAATTAGGGGAGATCTCTCGTACGGAAGAGGATAAGCGTGCAGCGGCGGCTAGTAGATCGTTGCTCACCGTACGCACCGAGGCAGCGGTTCGCCTTGCTCAACGAAGTAGAAGTATCCGCGAATAGCAGGGAACCACACGGTCGTACGAAGACAATGCGGTCCTATTAACGAGATCAAACGATACAAGGAAGACAACCGCCGAGACTCGCTTGGTACCGCACTGCCTCCGTCCTGCCAGGGATGCAGGCAGTCGTTCAGCCCCCGTGTCGGCCTCCACCGGCCTCCACCTTGTTTTCGCGAGAAGCTCCGCGTGAGCTTCTCAGCAAATGTCAAGAGGACCGAGGCCGTCAGTTTTTCTTTGTCGAGTCGCAGCTCGTCGTGAGAGTTTATCCGAACACAGGTCACTTGTACGAAGGTCCGAAGAAGGGCGATATTGGTCGTTAACACTTGTTGCCGTTTGTGACGGAAGTACGTTTTTTCTTCTCGGGGCAAATCAACGGTTTGGTTCGCGCGGTTGCGCCGGTTCGTGACATCCGAGACCCGTTGCGGCCCTGGGGATGATAAGACTATGGGTCGCGCAGTGGCGCTGGTCTGCTCGTTGGGATTTACAGAGGCGACAATCCGATACCGCAGCCTCTTTCTCGACTCGGTATTTCCATACCTCGTTTACACTCGGTGCTTCTCTGCCCCCGGGCAGCTACATCCTCGATCATTACACCTTGCTCTACATATTTAACTTCGGTGCTCGGTCGAGTAGCTGGATCTAGCAACAGGCATGGACAATTGTGGATACTAATTGCAACCTGTCGCGGTGACGCGGTGCCTACCGTTAGCGTCAAGTAGCACCTCGAGTTGGCCAAGGTTGCCGAATGTTTTTTCTCAACGTCGGTACAGAATGGATAATAAACAGAGAAATTAGCGGGACATTGCGACACAGCCCTCGGCCCGGAGCGCGCGTTAAAACTGAACTCGTATTGTGCGAAAGAGGAGGTAGTACTGGTAGTGCAGCAGCTGAGGACGAACCAGATTGCTTTAATTTGTTACGCCGGTAGTAAAAATTTTAATGCCCCTTGGACGATCGTAACTCAAGGCTTCTCGCTGACCAAGAAGGTCCTCCGGTTCAGCCGGTGGCTCTTATCTCGAGTTTTATGTTCAGCTTTGCGCTCTCGCCAGGCTGATGTGTTCTCCACAACTCTCGGCTCCGCCGCCGTGACAGTTTTATTCAAGCAGAATCACCCGGCCGTTGGGTAATTACCGAATTGTAAAATGCGCAGGTATAATATGTGGACTCGCGAGATAATTCGATCCGAGTGAAAAGTGGCACTCTCACTCAAACGAGTTCGATTCACGCATCCGTATGAAATCCTCCCGCAAGGAAAGAGAGGGAGTCGCGGTGTTTGTGGAAAGGGTCGTTTTTTGTCGGTCGCGTCTGGAGCTTTGACGGTGCAGTGAGACCAGGCCCACTCGAACCTGATTAGTTCCCACAGTTCGTGTGAAATCTTCATGGTTTACGAATGTCACGGAGTGTGGAGGGCCGCGACAAGTGTATGTAAACATCGTGGAGAATCTCTCTCTCTCTCTCTCTCTCTCCACCTCACTCGGCTTCCCGCTACATCTTATACCTTTCGGTGTACGTGTATTCCGAGATAAGCCGCCGATGCTGGATGCCATCGGGGTGATCGAGCGCGGGTTCAGTGCCGCATTTTCAGACCGCGCCTCCATCCCCTTCGCCGCATTATAATATCGCTGCAGCAATGACCTCGGAGTGTATTAACCTCGAACCGGGGTAACCCGAGACGGTAAAGCGGAAGTCGCGACGCAGCCGTTTCCGCAGTGACAGATGTAATCTTACTTGCTCGCTCGAGGACCGAACGCGCATTATATATAGTATGCACCTATACCCGCCGCGCCCCCCAAACATCAGACGCACGGCACTAAAAGGGTCCCCCTCTGCACTGTCAACAGCGTAAAACTACTGTGTTGGCCAAATATACAGAATTGAAAGAATAGGTTATACAACTATACAGGGCGGGAGAGAAATAGAGAGTGAGAGTGAGCGAGGGAGAGCGAGGGAGAGAGAGAAATAAAGGGCCGAGGGACGGGGGTGTAGAGGCGTAGTAAATGGCGGCTGTAAACCGATTGTCTTGAGACAATATTTAGAGGCTGGCTGACTTTATGAATGGGATAGGTCGAGATAGGTCCCCTGCTAGAATAATATTTAACGCAAACACTAGGAGACGTCGAGAGAAATCAAGTGTCTTTTTGCTTTCTTCACTGGCATCCTTACATCCAGGCAGGGAGTTGGGTGCGAGACTGGGGTCAATTGTAACACTTTTACATTTACGGCAGAAGAATTCTTACTTCTTACCGGGAATCGGAGATTCATTTTTTACTGTTGAATGACGCGATGCTCTTTCACGGACAATGCCAGCGGGCTACCTCAATTCGTACGTAAAACTGCTAGTGAGTTGTAGGTCAGTGTTAGAAAAAGCGTCCGGAGCAGAAACGAAATCTTACGACTGTCAAAAACGAATTACAACATACAACGTGTCGAACGCGACCAAAACGTTCACCGCCGTTAGTTTTAATATTCGTAATGCCCCGCCAGTGACGATAGAGTTTCATGTCTGTTAGCTACACCCGCTCTTATCGAAAGTTCTTTAATCGTAACGGAGATCTTAGTTAGTTGTTGGCCGAGATGAGGAATGAATCGTTTAATTCGTAGATAGCTAAAAGTCGGAATTAATTAGGCTCGAATCACCCAAGACTCGATAATAAAAACTGAATAAACGAGCCGAAAAAGAAGAAGCTCACGGCAGGTTCCGGCGGTTCCGAATGCTGTTGGATTTTGTGAACGAGGCGATGCGTCGCCCGAGCAGCGCCGGCGTTCGAATGAGCGACGTGTCTAAAGTAAATAAACATATGCAAAACTACCGAGAGAAATATATGTACGGTAAGCAGCGCATGAATAAACGCCCGGAGGAGGTACGGGCCAAAATTGAAATTGGAATTGTAATTGAAAGGCTAAACTATGCATGTATGCCAAGAGACACTCGGATCACGATAAACGTTAGATAGCCTGGAACACAAAACCCTTATTTCCTTCATCGCGTCTTCCAATCTGATGGGATGAATTTTCATCTCCACGGCGCGAAGAACGGACCACGGCGCCCGGCTGAATCCCGAGGAATTCTTTCGCCGCCTTTCAAACTACGCCTGGCATAGCTTTAAGATGGAAATTTGGATTTCTGTAGTCGTTGATCGCCGCCAGCCGTCGCTAGCACGATTAGAAAGTGACGGAACCTGAACTCTGGACTGGCGGTAACAGAAATCATCGGTTGAAGACCACCAACGGTGCGCGGGGAGCCCGAGTTTTACCAAGACTCGACCCTAATGACCTCTTCGACTTGACGCGGACCGTTCAACGTTCCATTGTGTTACACACTGCTGTTGTCGCTCCACGACGCGCCCTCGCTCGGCCGGACTCCCTGACGCGATTCCATTGTGCAACAACGCCTGTCAATAACGCTGCACGTTGCATTTAATACATCGGGATAAATCCGCATCCTGGGCGCCTCCCTTTCCGAACTGAGCCAAGTACCTTCACCGACGCGACGGAAAGAAACCGAGAGATCGTATCCGGGCTGAGAAATGCGGAGCATGCGTTTGTACGAACATCTTGTATTTTAATTAAACACGCTTCGATGGAAACCCGGCACTAATTGGAGTTCAACCAACACCATTCGGTGGTGATCCAACAATATTTACGTGGTGCTACCTAAAACGCTTCACAATCTCGCATAAATTCGATGCATTCCGATACTTATCAACGACTGTTTAACGACAATTCGGTATCGAGTTTCAACTTAATACTACTTTGTGTCATTTCAGCGCTGTACTTAATCTCACGTTATTCGGTAGCAATTCAATGTTTGATGCAAATTAAATAGCGCTCAATTTCAAGGCGGTCCAAAAAGTTCAAAACTTGGTGGGAAAACTTCAATACCGAATAGGAGTGTCGATTCGGTAGTAAACGGGTACTTTCTGTTCACTGGCGAATTCACTTAGGTAATCGGTGAACGTGGTTACATGTGTTTTTTAGATCCAGGACTTTTTTTTTACAGAGTGCCAGCGGGAAGGGGGAATGAGAGAGGATAAAATAACCAGACGGTGGTTATCTTGCGAGGGGGGCAGAGGGGGCGGGGGAGGGCGGGGAGATAATGGAGGTACGTTTAATTTTTGATCGATCGAGATCTGCATCGATGCATTATTGGTCGGACCGGCAATAAGTTACGAATGACATATCTCTGCGGAGCGCGCGACTCGAGGCAAGATCTACACGCTCTAGACAGTGCGGTACTCACGAGCAGGTTGACCGACATTCTGGTACGCGGACAACGGGAATTCAGAGAACGCGCCGGGCACACAGTGGGCCATTGTTATCAAAGAACTATATTCTACAACGTGTATGAACAGCATCGCCGACGACGATGACGATATCCTCGGGAGATGGTCACCCTGGGCGATCCTTGGTACCTCGTACTCTGGTCAAGGTCACAGAGTGTCGTAACCACCGACAGGTAAGACATTGCGTGAAACTCGTCGAAGGCTCTTCGTTGTTCCGCAGAGCCGCGTTTTGATCGCTGATGAAAAGCACCGTTTCATAGGTTAAGATTTCGCACCTAAGCAGCAACGCTGTATGGAGAATAAATTTTTACGAATCAAATAGTCAGATGTCAACACGCTCCGGGGTAGAGCGAAAAAGAGTTGCAGGTACCTGTCAGCAGCCAAGGCTGCTTCGATCAATGCCGATTTGTTTCTTGCTCGAATCGTACTCCCGCGATCTAGGCCTCGCTACATTTTTTGGTTACGTAAGTTTCTGGAGACTATTGTTGTCTGAATATCCACAGTTGATATGTTGTCGGTTGTGCCAAGTTGGACTCGCCGCAATTTTTCATTAAAACAAACGTGGATACGGTAAAAAAATGAGCCACCGCCACCCAGGTGTTTGCACAACCAAGTACACGGTACGGTTCTGGACAAAAAAGAGGGGCACGAAAAGTCAGACGTCAACTTGGCAAGAATGACGTCTTCACCGGGAGACGAATTCGCTATTCCCGAAGAAGAAGGAGACCTCGCTCTCCGGTGGTTTTTCGATCACGTTTATACCGTTTGAGAATAGCGAGTGCTTGAAGGATGTCGTCGATTACATCAAGTTCGATCGACTCGACCGTATCTCGGCGTTGCGACACCGGTTTGGCTCACGCATAATTGGTGCGCCAGGTGTGCGTCGGAGCGTGAGTGCATCATCGGCTGGTATACGACGGCCGTCCAGGTATAGCGGTACCTTTCTAAATCATGCAAAGCGAAACTGTCGCATTCTTGCAAAATAATCCGCAGCCTTGCGGCCGATGCAGGAACATCCTGGTGATCGCCGTCGTTGCGGTGCTACGGCCCCTGGTCGTCGCGTTCTCTCGGAACCTGGGAAATGCAACCATATTCGATGCAAATGAGACACCGGTTACGTCAGCCGATTGGGTGCGAGACCCTCTCTCCTGTATCTCCCCATCGTTATGCAGCTTCTGCAGTTATACGGGGAGCCCAGAATTCCATTTCTACGCTTAATACGCTCGTGTCGTTTCGAGTAAGTCCGCAACTAAATCGGATACTCGAGGGTGCAAACGGAACTGACATTATTATCACTCTTATTCCGACCTTTCGCAAGGTAACAGAAGACTTGAAACCTACCTTCGTACTATACAATCGTTAGGTACATGGTCTAATTGATCTCCGTAACACTATGTTACGTTATTTATTATATGTTTCATTTATCTTCCATAAGTTTCTCTAAGGGAACTGCGGGTTAAACTTCCTTACACTCTACCAACGAAAACTGATAGGTAGGTACTACACGCTTAGCATCCACGATTTTTTTTCTGAATTCCCGCAGTTAAAACAGTTATGCCAACGACTGACCGCCGCGGTTGTTTAACGTTTCCTTTTTCCATAATTTGAGCTGATTTCTCGAGACATCAAGGATAAGATTCCCTCTCCACGATGGAACGGCACGCCGGTGTAAGGAGCGTTAAGGAAGGAGTATCGGCAGAAAAGTTGCAGTGGAAAATTGACACCGACCACCAGCGTTATCGAGACTCAGTGCTACGGACACAAACGCGTTACGACGGACGACCTCCTCTCATCGATCGACGATTTTTCATATTCCTGGCTCTCTTGTGTCCGGCAGCGCGACGCGACGCAGAGCCGACCGCTAGACCGGTAAACACACGTGTGCGCGGATCTCTAGGCATCTGTTGGAGATCGGCTTTAGTCTCCTTGTCAGCACGACTCTGTGTCGCCCTCTTGGTTAACGCGAACCAACGTCTTCTGCACACGTGAGTGCGGCCCATCCCATATACGCCATGGTCTTACCTTACCTTTCTGGTGGATATAGAACACCGGAGCAGATGAATGATTGCGTGCAAATCGGCCAGCGAACTCTTCCCCGGATTCACCCTGCCGTTGATGTTGCTGCTGCTGCTGCTGCTGCTGCTGCTGCTGCGCCTAGTCTTGTTCCCGCTTCATGCATCGAGCCGCTATGCATCGTCCAACAACCGCAGCGCTAATTACCTCGCGATACCAATGTGGGATGGAGTCCGAGTCGAGTCGAGTAGAGTCTTGAAAAATACTTTGATTTATCACCCTTTTCAACCGTCGCTTCTTTCATTTTCTCGAAGTTTTCTGCCGGTACTTTCGGTTGACATCGGGTGTGTATTTACGTTGAACGATTGCAGCTAAGTCTCCGATCGTCTGTATTAAAATTTGATGGAAGACAATCGTCGAAATCGAGACGAGGAAAAGGGTGGGTGGGGATTGAGGATACGGAGGAACGGCGCCAACCTAAAAGCCCTGCCATCATAAATATCGTACCTCGACTGAGACTTGTCCGAGGGCAAGGGAGTAGGCAGGTAATCCTCCCCGTCCGTCTCTCCTTCTCTCCACCCCGCTTTCCTCGTTTCACCGTCTCTCTTTCTCTCCGAAACTTTTTATCTCCCCTGCGAGAGTATATCTCCTCGCCTGCGCCTCCCCATCCGCCCATTCGCTCCATGAATCACGCCCACGCGACGCGCGCCTTCGATAATTAATGCTCGTTTAATTCGGCGTTCATCATTCCCTTGGAAATATTTAGAAAAGCCCGGACAACGGGCACAACGTCTTTTCTCGTTGGGCATAGTCCTAATATTGAGCACAGACCCGTTCCCCGGTTATCCGCGTCTCCAGCCTCGTAAAGAATAACTCCTTAAATAACCATTAATTCTTATCTTTGTCACCGTACCTAGAATCCCTGGAATTCTCCGAACTCGCTCTTCATTCTTCCCCATATTCCGCACCACCACACGCTGTAGTTTGGTCAGAACGCAGAGTTCGACTATAACGCGACTGTATACGGGACAATTTAAAAAGTTCTCGATACAGTGCCAACATGCCTAAAACGGCGGAAACCATTTTTGGCTCGTCGGTAAGGTGGTTTGAAGAACAGAATTTTCACCTACTGATTAATCACATGGATTGAAATTATTTCCGTGTTATATGAAACGTCGAAGCCTACTCCGCACGAGAATTTAAAGTTGCGGATGGCGGTGCGCGGTTGAACACTGATCAGTACTTTTAACACGGCGTAATTTACATTTTTGATTGAGGATCGAAGAAGGCAAGAGGTCTGAGCATTGGTCTCACTTTATCATAGGAATAGAGCCGGGGAATTTCTCCGCCGTGTAGAATTCATATTTCAACGTATCGATTATCGGACGCGCATATGCTTCCAAAGCATATATGCATATTATGTCCCTAACTATCTACCAGATCCGTCTACTGCCCGCCGCTATACTCAAGCGAACTACCTCTACAGGCGTACTGGAACTACCTCTGCGTTCTCCACCTCCTCGTTCACCGCCAAAGCGTTTCCTCGTTCTACACCACGGAGCTGCTGCCGTTTGATGTATATCCGAAATTCGTTACCCGTTAGTAAACGATTGGCGCCATCATTTGTCGCAATCACGGTGCACGGCCGATCGAACAACCTGATCCCCCGCTGATTGATATCCTCTTCGTAATTAATCCGATAAAAGGGCGTTTCTGAGGTCAATCCTAGATTATCCGTGTCGATACTTTAACCCCGGATAGTGGATAGTCGTAAACTTAAAATCAATTCCATCTTGTTTCGAAATATTAAAAAATACCCAAGGCTGCGGATGGAAAGGAGGAGGAAAGTGTATAAAAATCGAAGGTGGGAAGATCAACACCTGCCACATCGTACAAAATCATGCGTCTGTATATGATGAGGTCAACCTCCTCGAGGTCGGTAAAATCCTGACAGCGTGTATGAAATTCATTTGACAATCCAGAGAGGCACCGTCCAGGTGATGGCACAGGTGTCCCAAGGAGAGAAAAAGCGAGAGGGAGGCCATTGCGGGAGAAACTTTGAACTCCGGTCACGTTTCCGACACATCAACAACACTCGACAACGAAGTCACCTCCTACACGTGTAATGTGTGTACATCGGATCGAATACTCGACCAAGGCAGCGGCCGCAGCAGCGACCGTGCACTACGACGGAGAGAAGCGCGGACTGATTATATTAATTTCCTTTTGTTCTTCAACAAAAGGTTGAAAAGGTAAAGAAGAAAAACGAAAATGACCGGAAATAAAAGCGCGGTCTGGGGTCTTCGATCGACCCTGAGGGATAGTCTGTGCATACGTGAAACGCGGAGCGAGGTTAACTCCAACTGCTGTACGTATGTAAGCCGCGTGGTTGCGTGTCTCGTGTCGTACGAGAACGTCGCCCGGGTGATTTACTAGGTTTTGATTAGATTCATTAGAGGTGTATTTTACCCGGTTGTTACCGACTCGGGGAACCCGCGGGTGGAGAATTAATCAAGGAAAAAATGCCCCCCGGGACGTAGCCACGTCTAATGAATCGCGAGGCTTATCGTGTACCTCCATCTGTACTACTCAGTCACCGGGATTTCACTCCGTAGTTAGAAGTAAAAATCATCAGTCCGGAGGCGTGTGCCGAATCGGTGATTAAAAATTCTTTCAAAATACTAAATGAAACACAAATTAAAGAGTGAAGTAAAAGAAAACAAAAAAATAAAATAAATAAGTAAAAAATAACAAAGTACGAAGGAAAAAAAAGAAACGGGCATAACACGTGAAACATTAAGGCAGAGGTCGTCGGGTTTAATGAGTGTTAATAATGTTTGGGGAGAAAAGTGATTGCTAATTATCTATCCGGCCCTCTCCAGCTCTGAAATAATTAGGTATTTGTTTAACGGAGAGTAATAAACGCGATAAAACGATTCGGTAATAACACCTAGAAGCACTTTGCATGATAAAAGCAGTTGCCTGGCAGTTGATTAAGTCACGTCCGAAACTAGTGCCTGATTGGAATGTTAATCCTTGCTCTTAGAGCCGAGGTATATAATAAACTATCCATCCAGAAGAGATGAGGGGCCAGGAGAGGAGGCGGTTATTATCACGGGTCTGGCTCGTGACAATGTGCCGGACTGGGTCGCGTACACGACTAGACAGCCAAGGGGCACCTACTCTCCGGAACCGAGTGTACGTTATACGCACGCAGACGGACGCACGCGCGCGACCGAAAATGTGATTCCACGCGATAGAAGGATAATGCATGCAAAGCTTGGGTCAATGGAATTACCACGATGATAACAGAGGCCTCCGTCCATCCTACGCGCAAGAAAGAGCTGGATAAGAAAGAAGACGGAAAGCTCCGCTGCCGTGCCCGGCCCATAAGCCTCCGGACTATCTTCAAATCGTCGCCCATTGTTGCCCGCCATCCGAGTTTCTCGTTCTTGTCGTCGCGAAATTGACCAATCAATGCGAGCGCGGTCGAGACTCCGATGACTCTACTCACACATCAATCTTGCGCGTTCGGAGCTCTGGTTTCTGAACTGCAGTAATATACCTACATAGGTATACACCTATATCGGATGGCAGATGAAAGATAGAGCGAACTACGAGCGCTGGTGAAATTCTCTCACGGATTTCCCCCCTCGCGCATGGAATAAAATTTAATAGATGAAATTTTTAGTTGTAGGTATTATGTACATATTCGTACGGCGGTGAGCGGTTCACGATGCAGAGCTTCTTCCTTCGGCGCACCCCGCTGGGAGCGATCCCTTGTAATATCGTTGGAAGATCGTAACCGAACTGAGGAATTTAGGGTTTAAGAGGTGAACGACCATCAAATGGGAACGGAACATATTTCAATCCATTTGGTACGTCACTTCGATAAACGACACGCATCACTCAGTACGATCGCGAGGCGTTCGTTCAAATGGTCCCTAACCGACTGCCAGGGCCAGACCTCGACGACCGATGATGTTACAGGTGATTCTAACCAAATGATCTGTAATGATCCCGACTGCACTCGGATTACTCCTACGCTACCTTTCTCCGGATCCCAACGAATTCCTCCCCCCCACCAAGGCCCTCGCGGAAATATTCTCGAGTGAATTTTAGTTCCTTGCAATATTCCCTGCATCGTCACTTTGAAGTGAATATTATTCGGCAGATTCGTTCCGTTTCCGCAGGTCGTGAATATCACGGGAATATCTAGTTTAATCCTTGAGCCACGGCTGGGCCGTCGACCGGCGAATGCACGGGGTCAATATGATCGTACACATGTAATGTGAGGAGAAAATTTCTTCGGTCAAGCAAGCAGACGCACAGGTTGACTCAATCAGCCTTCGGAGTCAAACGAGCGACATCTATCACACGGCAATGAATTGTAATGGGACGAGCGACGGCAGGAGGCCTTACGGAGGAGGCCGGGTAAGCGACAGCCATCCTTCATCGTACCACTTTTGGTCCGATCTCAATTTTGAGGAGTCCGAGACGGTGGAGAATCAAGGGATGAAGAAGATTGGAGGAATCACGGCTCATCCTCCGACACGTGTATTAAATAACTAATTCAAAATTGTAAAAGCGCCTTGGTGTCGGCATGTGGGCCGAATAAAAAACACCAGGTACTCACACGAATGAAAGTGAACAATCACCCCGCATGCATAATCGCATGTAATGGGTATGCCGACATTGCTTTCTCTGTATAACCGGCCGGTCTTCTCCCTGCAGACCTGTTTCGTTAGAAAATCGAGTACCGATTATTAGCGGTAATGGCGAAGATATTGCGATGGTCAATTTAATTCCAGCTAGCTATAATCGTGAGTTCGATGTATCTACAAACACGAATTGCCGATACTTTGTCAGGTTAGTCACGCGCTGGTTGTAGTACAGTTTTGCTATTATCGTATCGCTCATCGCGGATGCAAAATAATCGTTATATAGAACAGAGAGATCCGTTCGATTTCAACTGTAATTATCGAAAAGACAAGCTGATGCGGTGTGCCTATTTGGACGAGAAGATACGGCGGGGCTGTAAACGGCGTTAAAACTGTCGATTGCGGTGCGGAGCGGGGTGTTATCTTTTAAAATATTACAGCTGTATAATCTGAGAGATGAGCGTAGTTTCGCATCGAGAAAATGACCCTTATCGAAGCCCCGTGCGTAACCTTTACCCGGAGTATAATAAACACTGTAGATAGCCAGTTAAAAAAAAGAAAAAAATGGCCGATACAAGCGACGTCTCGGGCTTAATAAATAAGACTTCAATGGCGCGGGCAGCCAACACGGGACATCCTGAGTGGTAATAGGCTAATGCGATGTGGGTGCTTGTAGCGATGCCTCGCCGTGAGCGTTCTATCGACAAGAAATCTCGCGTCACATTCCGTCCGCGTTGCGGTGCCGTTAAATAACCTTCGGGAGGAAACTAAGGCGCGAGAAAAAGCCGTGGATGAAAAATTGCGCTTATCAAGCGTGGAAACGATCCACACCGTGGAAACGTGTCAAAGTTGACGTGATTTCACGGGACGCACGGAGAACTGGGAAGAGAAGAAGACGGTCCTCGGTGGGCCGGTGCGGCAGCGTGATGCGGCAAATGAAAGCCTCGGATAAGATCAGCTCATTATGCTGCATAAATACGGAGCCTGCTCGGGAGATGCGTCGGTCAGTGGTGCGTGCGCTGCATCCCGATCCCGCTAATAGTCGCCCGTGTGCTCTTGTAGGCGAGCTTCACGAGTAGCGGGCACAATATTGCTCGGAAACTCGACCACTGGAAGAAACGTGGTTACTTCACGGTGGAAAGTATCGCCGACAATCAGAAGGCAGGCAGAAACATTGAATGTTGAGCATCGGCAAGGAGGTTTCTCTCTCTCTCTCTCTCTCTCACACACACATCGAGCCGCACCTGACAAAACCTGGTTTTCGCCAGGTTCTGTTCTCTCGCACGTTACATTGAGACGTGGTCTTCGGAACGGACAGTCGAGCGGCCCGAGGTAATTGTTGGACACACAGATCGTGTCTACAGATTGTCTTTGAGGAGCGAGAAGGTGGCAATGGGAGTGAAGCCGAGCCTCGAGCTGCTCCGCAGCTCTACCCTGACACCTTTCCGATTGCGCAACTCCGTTAGGCAGGAGCCTATCCCGCTCGCCGACGATGGGACGATGGGACGATCTGAATTGTTTAGGACCGGCGGACGACAGCCGCAGATGGACAGACCGATAGGGTTGCGCAATTCCCGAGGAGACAATGCCCCCCTGATGCCGTTAACGAAAACGAACGACACTCGCGGTGTCTTTTTAATTGCAGCTCCCGCAGCCCCGAGGCCTCCGGTTCCAGGGTGTCGAGGTCGGCGCACACGCGGGATGCGCAGCGCAATATGCGCCCGAGTTCCGCAACTCTTGCCGACTCTCCCTACATAGGAGGATGGTGGCTCGCGGGAACCGCGATACGGTCTCGCGTTTTCTCGGAGGATAAATTTCTAAGTGAGCGGTGCGCCGCATCACCATATAGGAGCATAATGTGACATTTTTTCAACTGCCGCATCCTACCAGCTACCGCGCCGCGCAAACATTACAGGGAACTATCTGCTCTCCATACAGATATTCCTAACATGGGACCCTCGAGTGGACCGCTAAGACCGTAACTTATCTGGGGTAAACTGTACGAGCACCGGCACCGCTGCTCGCGGCTTCCTCATCTTATACCGACGAATTGTATTTATTTATCAAGGTGCGATCGTCCGCTCATTGTCTTTGCTCCAACTTATCCACTCCCACCTGCCACCTCTTCGCGAATCGTTGAATCATAACCTCGTTTCCCAATGACGGCAGGTTTTCACCGTTTCACATCCGTACTCTCGTTTTGTTTTGACATCGTCGAGATATTCTTACTCTCAAATATATTGTACGGGTATAATATTCCAAAACTCACTTACCTATCTGTGCGATGACACTGTGCGTCCACCGCAGTCAAATCTACAAGCCGAGTGTTTTCAGTTCCTCCGATGTGATGTCACGATCGGAGATCATTCTAAAAATACTCCTGCTCAAACGAGTCCGTGCTGTTGCCACACTTACAGAAACAGGTGTAACCTGCAACAGAAAAAAAAGTAAACAAGGATAAGACGTTCGTAAGTCCGTACCTACATACAGGCATTCCGATGAATGGATTTCGATTAAGAACGTCTATTCGGTCGACTATTCGTGTCGTTCTTGTTCTCTCTACATCCCAGGGATCTCTCTCTCTCTCTCTCCCTTTCTCAATTTCATTAATTTCATCTAGGAGAAGCGAACGATCTTTAATTTTGTGGGCGGTCGTTCGCGTAGGCATTCTGTCGCGCCTAACAAGCGTGATTATACAACATGTGGGCCCCGTTGGATACACAGAGAATGAGCTGACAGAGCGGCTCGTGCAGCGGTAGATGAAGAAGTTGATCGTCGGTCGACCAAGTGTCGCGCGTCTCCGAGGCTAAAAACTTTGAGTGGGCGAGAACGAGAGATCGGCGCAAAACCATTTCGCGCAATTTCGCGCGTATTATTCGGATCATTAGCCGAGCGTTTTCCCTGAGTTGTGTAAACGGCGATGGGTGGACAGACACGGGTGCCGTCGGGGATCCGGAATCATAAGATCAGAGGTGAAATGCACTGAAATACAACGTCGTGCAGCGCTCTCATCTTACCTACCTCTCTTTCCCTTTCCATCATCTCGCTCGCTCTCGAACAATTCTCCACTTGTCTCTTATTTCTCGTTTCACCGCGTCTCGCGTTGACCAGTTCCTCGGAACGACCAGACTGCTTCGACAAAATCTTTTTTACGAAATCCCCGGCATACCTAATATCCTAATTTTCGTATAATAAACATCCACGGAGATGTACCGGCATAATGATACTTTATTTTCAGCCCTCTTCGAGTAACATGATCCGACTTCATCTCCTACATCGTGGCTACCGACACTGGAAGTGTCAATTGGAAATTAAGAAAGTGAATTTTTGACTGGTCACAAATTTGTTATTTTTATTTTTTTTTCTTATTCTTTTTAAGCTTATTTTCACCGTTTCGGGGAGCGAAAGAGTTTCTCTTTTAAGTTGAGAAGCCGACAGGTTGACTTAGGTGTCATATTTTATTTATTTTTTATCTTTTGCTTTCATACTCGTGAAAGTTGTCTTATTTCAATTAATCAAACGTTGCAAACGCGTAGAATTTTACACGGACACGACGAGAGCGAATAAAATACGTACTTTCGTCGCCTCTTGCTATTATCCGTTGAACGATGAGTTTAGTGAAATTGCTAATTCTGCCCACATCACGTTTCACACTAGATTCACGGTTGCGAATTCTGACAGTTTATACTAATTCCGTAAAAGTCAACGCAGCTTTCAAAGCTGCGAATAGTAAAAATTGCGTAACTAATTCAATAAATAATTACGATTCTCAGACATTGACCACTCTGTAACCGGAAGTGACAGGATTTTCAAAGATATTTTCTTAATTTTAAAATACCCTAGGTACTATTGCAAGTTCAATCCACTCTCAAAGAAAAACCTCCTTAACAATGGTATCCGGTAGAAAAGTAAAAATCGCAAGACAATTATTAAATAAAAAAAAAAAAAAAACATGGGATAGCAAGATTTGACGAACCGAGCTTCTTAAATTTCTAATACCCTTGCTTCCCAGGAAAGTGTCGAGCTCAGGCACTAGCGGAAGGCCGGTACGAGGGTCGGAGGGTAAAGCCGGCGGACTCAGCGCACCTGTGCGCATCGCAAACGCGGTTCGACGACAATACCTAACAAGAGTCCCGTGAATCGGGGACTCCGGACCCCGTTGGGGACGGGTATGCGCTCGAAGCGGAGCGTTTGCTCGATTTGCTCTTGTTAAGGCAGCATGGCGAGCGGAGCCGCGGAGCGTCCTGTAGAATCCTGGAGGATCCTGCAGGTACCTGCAGCCGCGACGCGACTCCCCCGCAGCCTCCCACCCGGCGTACCCGCATCTCTTTCCCGTACAGTAACCGCGACGTCGAGACGCGTCTGCATCTACAGGCGGTTCTCGCCGGGCCCGTCGGCCGCCTACGTCCCTGGAGCCCGGGCCCCGTCTCCCAGGGTGGAGGGGCCCGGTTCTTCCCACCCCACTCTGACAGGTACTACCTGCGCGTCGTGGAGGCACTGATCGGCGCGATATCATCGTAATTTAAAATCACCCGCGCACGAGACAAAAACAGGCAGCCTCGAAAGCAAGTGTGCGCATCGCTCTTACACCGTACGCCGGATCTTGATCACGGCATTCCGGAGGATGACGGCTCGCGTTCCCCCGACGCGTACCAAGCTCTGATAGTAATTGATAGCCGACCACTATACGCCAACTACCAATCAGGCGATACGGTATGCAGGTGTTGCTACGGATGCCAAACTGGCACCTCTGCCTCCTCGCTCTTCGTCCTGCCGGGATTCGTCGAGATTGTGGCAAACATGGTAGCCGATGACAAGACGGTCACCTGCACTTGTCGTCGAGTAGCTTTCTTCGTCGGTTACAAGTTACAGTTTTCTTCCTCGGTGTGCCTACCAGCGGCAGCTCTCGAAAAAAGAATAATTCATTTCCCCGAGTTATAAAATCTTCCTGAATTTCTGATCCCTTGAACGACTTGAAACCTCGGCGTGTGTCTCATCCCGAAGCAACTCGGTTCGCCAATAATTTCTCAATATTAAACCTATTATTTATGCTCGTAATCAAAATAACGAATGACCGATGAATAATTTTTCGTCCTCCGGCAGTTTACTGCGAAGTGAATGATATTTCTCGCAGGACTTAAGCCGCGGATGCCTCCAACGATCGAAAAGAGCTCGCGAACGGCCTTGAGGGAGTTGGTGACTGCGGCTGCTCTCCAGGGACGAGGTGATAAACTGGCCATTACCGTATCGCGAACGCGACTTGCAACGAAACGAGTAAAAAAATCCACGCTTCATACCGTCCCATCACCATGTACCGATATGAGGAGCCGCTTGAGCTGTACCTTGAATCGCGCAGGGTTCATGATCATTCCATTTTACACGTCCGTTGCATCAAATGTTAACGACAAGCTTCACTGGCGACAATATAAAGTGAAAATGAGAACACTAAAAGCCCACGCTATGCAAAATTGACGACGTTATTAACTCCGCGGACTCAGCGTCGGTCGATATAGATACTTTTCAAATTACACTAGCCTAATGCTGATGAACGCCGTTTCATCGATCCAAAGTCTTTCCTCCTTTCTTTGCAATAGACGTCTTCAGATGTAGTGGAATATACAAAATCCAAAACGCTTGACTGCAACGTTTTACTACAAACATTTTTTTTATTCGATTTCGTCCAAAGTATCCGAAGGGAATGAATTTATCAGACAAGAGTTTCATCTCCGCGTAGCATGCATGACTGGGTGTATATAGGTATAGTTCAATGCTACATTGAGGGCGGTTCAAACGAGGTGAGAAAAATAAAATGAAAAGGTACATGTAGCATTCAGTGAAATCGTGACCAAAGCTATACGTATATATTCGGTGATAAAGTATTTGAAGCAGTGAAATAAAATCAATTAAAATCGAGAAGAAAGCGCATTAAAATACAACCAAAATACTGAAAATGATCAGACAAAGGGGGAGGGGGGGGGGGGGGGAATATAAGAGACAGGCGAGTAATTTGTGTTTAGGTAATTATGGGGGGGTAGTTAGCGTGCCGGGGACCGTTCGGAGAATTCTTGACCTCCGCCTTCAGCGCGGAGACGCGGCTTTGTACTGGGATTCGGTTGTAGTACGCCTTCCCAAACCCTACGATGTATAATTAACGGCCCACCCAGATTTCCCGGGTCCCTGCGACGTCGGAGAATTATATAGGAGCATAAGGATACGGACGTCCCTATCTTAGCCGGTCATCGCCGACTCGTGAGTGCGCTTTGCAGCATCGCGTGTTCAAATTTTGCGAACAAGTGAAACGCAAAAATTCCGTATTCCACTTGAAGTCTCACACTTTGTTCAAAGCCACGCGCCGATTTTGTCCGCGGTATTAAAAATACGTAGCCGGAATTCATTGAGTCGTAACGAAAAAGAACTAGTGTGAAATATAAAAAGCAAAAAACCTTGCATATGCGAATAAATTTACACAAGGATGTATTCGGTACATGAAGAATAAAAATTCCACCTCGCGCCAGCACCAGACGTGGCAGAAACGTATGAACTGCAGTTAGATTCTTCGATAGGCTCGGAAACAGGTTTTTATTCGATCGTCAGGAATTTCGCCGAGTGGGTGATAGTGACAAAACAAAGTATTGCCATCCATAAAACATTAACACTTTCATTGCCGGACCGAACGATCGGATCCCCTTTTTCGGATTTGGGCTGGTTCAGCATGAAAGTTTCCCGCGCCAATACACCAAGATAAGGTTGCCGTCACGCACCTTAGCGAGTTTGCGCGTGCGTATAATTCGCAGGCATTTGGCGAGATATCCGCAGGTGTCGGTGGCCGCGCCGGTTGTTCCGCAGCCTGCTGCAGTAGGTCTGTATTTTTCCCGGCACTTAGTTGTCGCATGCCGGTAGACCGTAGTCGTGATTTGTTCGGAACAGATAGAGGCTGGCACTTATAATCCGAGATTAATCGTGAGCGTGCAGCGGTGCGGTAAAACCGTGCAGGTTGTGCTCGGCGTGTGGCGTCGAAACGTTTTCTCCGGTATCTAAACGGGGTGACTACATCCTCGCGTATAAGCTAATCGGCATTACATTTTTTCGCTGGTTATTGATCATTGGGCAATGCGCCGCGTCGGACGCCTCGGTGAATCCAAGATGGTGATTTATTGGCCGCCGTCCGCCACGGCCGAAACCGACTCGGTGTAATTACGGGAGATTAGCGATTGGTTAACGCATGCGGCTCGGTCCGACGGAGGGCCGTTCGATAATGAAAGAAAACCTTTATTGCCGGGGATCGGATGTATAAATAAACGTCGGACGATTTCGCCATACCGTAAAAATCAGCGTGATATTGTTTACGAATGTACCCACCCTGCTCCCCCACTCCGGACATTTCGAAGCTCCTTTTCGCGGACGATGTTCGAAACCCTCTCGATACCCTATCGATCCTTTCGTCGGCAAGATTTATGAATTCGGGTTCACTGGTCCATCGCTTATGGCCTCAGGCTGCCCACTCTTGACCCGATCTAACAACATAAGTGTATGATACTCTACGGGGACGTCGGAACTCGTTTAACAATGAGCCGATTTGTAGATGTGGAACGTTGGGGATGGTTTTCAGTGTCGAATGACCCGGATTAAACGGTTCAACACCCTTCCGATAATACCACCAAACAATTCGTGCGGTACAAAGTGTTCGATAATTCCAAGTGACAGTTTTGGGTTGAAAATTTAGCACCGATTAATACTGCAAGTGTTGTTAATACTATCCTGTGAAGGATTACCAGGATTAGGATCACCAGGGTACGTATAGAAACATGCTTTGTACTCTTGCCAGTGAGATGATTAGGGATATTTGTCCGAAACCTCAGACCAGGTTCTTAATGTATTCCAGAGGAGGTTTTCGAGCGAAGCGAGTGCAGGGTTCGATTTTCATATATATGTTTCTATCAAGGACCTTACTGTAGGACCCTTCGAATTGACGCGCATGCAGCGCTAGAGCAATGAAGAGAGAGAGAGAGAGAGAGGGACAAAAACGCACGCTAGGAAAATAATCCCGAAGAGTCGGAGTTTGTTGCAGCGGGTCGAGCTGATATTCGTCGGTTAGCCGGTGTGATCGTCGGGGTATTCGAGTAGGACTTGAAACACGTTATGCAGAATGCGACCGGGCAAAGTGCAAAGGCAATCTTGGCCCCGAGCGAAGTCAACCAGTCAGGCAGTCAGGCAACCAGTCAGGCTGCAGTCAGGCAGGCAGGCAGGCGGGAAGGCACAGGGTTCATTCATAAGGCGTGCCAACCTGCCAAATATTATGCTAAAATATTCCATACGCCTCGGCTAATGGATTCGCTGGTGACTTTCTCTCTCTCTCTCTCTCGCTCTCTCTCTCCCTCTCTCTCTTTCTGTTTCTCTCTGTTTCGCTCGCTGCTTTTTTACCCGCTCGGCGCGTTATCGACACGGATTTTCAATTTCGAAACACAGAGAAAAGATCAATTCACGGATGCGTAAATATCTCGCGCAAACGATTCGCCACGTCGCGTCGATCGCTTGTCGATCGTCAAATCAATTAATCCTTCATTGCCGAAGACCGATCCATCCCGCAACTACCTATGACTAACGTCTCTTCTCCGCTCAGCTGCTGTCGCTGTCAGTACGGAAGTGACAAAAACTCTCCAATAAACTACGTTCTACCGAATTAGCCGTGACGGATGGACAATAAATCAGCTGGTCAAGCATAACTCGGGAAAAGAAATAAAGAATTGAAAATGTAGAAAAAGAGAAGGAAGAAGAATATTCGTGATGACGCGTAATGGCACGTGACGTTGGGAAGAATCGTAACTTTTCCATCGAAAATTACAAGTCAAAATTCGTCCCATTGTTCCGTGTCGATATTGCGAACTACGTACATCAACACCGTACAAATCAGATTATAATCAATCAAAAACTGTGATTGACTGCAGGCTGATAAAGCTATGATGGCTAAGTTAAAAGTCTAGGAACGGGACGAACCTGCCCGAAGGTAAGAAGAAACAATTAAAAAAGCCGGGGAAGATAAATGAGAGAAAGAGGAGAAAAGGAATTATACAAATAGGTGGAGAAAATGTAGAAAATAGAGAAAAAACTAATGACAAACACGTGGCAAGGTAATCGAGTATAGCTAAATACAACAAGGCGCGCATCGCAGTCTCGCTTGCGTCGAGGGCAGAGGATTAATTCGACGGATATTTTATAATTATTTTAATTTCTTTTCATCTCTTTTTTCCATGTCAGCGCCGCTTCAGGGAGCATATCCCCCGTCTTCCTGGGCGACGGGTGTGCGGTCGGTCGTTTCCGTGTCACGTCGCCCGGAGCATACGTGTTTACGGACCCGTATTCAGAATCAGCTGAAGTAAAGGATAAGGAAGTGACGGAGGAAGGGGCGCGTCAGATGTGCGCTAAGTGGTTGTCTCCCTAATAATACATACAAAAACGCGTACGGAGACCTTCGAGGAAGCACGAAGCGTGTGCTGAAATTTCGCTGCGGGGACCGGTTGAAACTTTTTGCAGAATTTTTCACACCTTGGTTAAAATATTAAAGAATCACCGCCCGATTCACTTTTGCGTATAAGAGTCACGTGCTGTTTATTTCTTGTTGTTAGTATGGTGCGCCATAAAGTACCTTTTTTTATGCACAATTTCACATCATATTCTTGATGCATTAATAAGCATACGTTCATATTTCGTTTGTCTTATACAATAACCGTTGATTATGGACTATCCGCAGCGTACAATATGACTCGAATCAAATCGGGATTTGCAGATATTGTTTCGCACCCTTGGGCGATACGGCAATGAGAAAGTAATGTAAATTTATTTCGCAGGAATACTATCTACAGTAAAAGGTCAAGGCAATGAGATTCTTAGTACGTTGAAATTTATAAAAAGGCACAATATGTTACTTGACGCAAGCGATACGCGGACAAAAAGATAAAAGCTTAATCGAAAATTGAAAATCAATCATCGGTAAGTCTCAAGTGTCCAAACCGTCTCAAACCACAACTTAAACGACTTTAATATACCCCCGGCAAACAACCCATACGTGGATCTTTATCCCGTTAGCTCTTGATGTCCAAAGTGAGGAGTTCCGGCTACGAAAATATGGTCAGGCTTAATTTCACGTCAGACGGTTCTTTCATTTGTTAAGAATTTCAAAAATTATTAACGATTTTTTCTTCGCGGTCCAACTCAAACTCCATTTATTAAGAAACTTTGCTAATTTTCAAAGCTGACGATGAATTGAAAAAAGAAACATGGAGTCTTGTCCACTTAAGGACGCGTTCTACAACTATTTTTTCTTTCTCCGTCAACGTAAAGAATTCTGAAAACTTGATCATTTTTTCAGACTACCCAGAGAAAAACACGAGACTCCCACAGACAAGTTTTGTGTAATTTTGTAGCGCGCGGCCATGTTTCGCCTGGTTCTCACAATTAGACTGGTCCCTTGACCCCGATGGCCGCCCGGGGCGCGCAGAGTCCGCATCCTTTTATCTCGCTCCGTTGGGTGTTTTATTTGCAGCATGGGTATTTTTAATTCCTGAATTTTTACCGCTCCGCAGACGTCCGAGGCACAGGTGTTCCACCGCGTCTGTGTCAGGTAGATAGGGGGATAGTCGTAGGTGAGGGAAAAAGAACACAAAAAAAAAAAAAATCAAATTGGAAAGAATACCAATCTCGGCGTTCACAAAGGCCCAAATATAATAATGAATCACAGCGAGCGGCGCCGACTTTCATATGCAAAGCATCGCGCCGCGTTTCTCGAACTACGCGAACATCGCAGAATAATTTTGAAAACATCGGATCATAGAATCGGGATAAAAGATTAAAAAAATGGTAAAAATCGGTAAAGTTCAAGCGACCGTTGAATGGATCATAAAGCAGCCGGTATAACGCGAGTGTAATGTTCGCTCTATAATTAATAATATATGCTTGTTATTTGTTGTGGCAGGTATTACAACGCGTGGAATCGAGGATCATTAGCGATTTGCTCCGCGCGTCAATCAGTTTTGCAATTCGATAATACGCCAATCGAAATATTGAAAATTTAGCGAAGGGTTGCACGGGGTCACGACGTATCCTAGCTGAAAGGTCAACGAGCAATTTAGTCCAGACGCCGCATAAAGTTATTCGCAATATCCGTTCCGAAACTGAACTCAGACACAACTTTCCTCCTCACTCTGTTATTCGTATATATCCTGACCTATATAAGCTTGAATTTCAGCGTCACGCGGGTAGGCTTTCGAAAACGAATCGGCAGCACCGCCGTTTGTCAAGAAGAATTTTACGAATCATCGTCAAGAGTCATGTCACCCAGGTATTTGAAAAAAGACGAACTATTCTCCTCGTCGGCTTACGACTGTGATGCCCATCAGCGAATAGACAAAAGGGAGTCTAACTCGACCGGGTTCGATAATCGGATGTTTGGTAATCGAAACAGCGATACCTGTCGCCGCTACCTACGAGATCTATGCGTGGTGTGGGAGAAGATTGGGAGGGAGAGAGACGAGGAGAGGGGGTCCCCCTTGGTCAGCGGCGTGAGATGCCAAGATAAAGGTAATTAGATTAGACAGAGAGTTACATGGCGTGAAGAGATCCTAGGAATGTCAGAGGCCCCTTTCGAGGGACTTTCAGGGTTCTCAAAGGCAAGATGCTCCATGTGGCATGTGCCCAAAGTGATTAGACAGAGACTAAAGGCGACCGACCGGTCGACTCAGCCCGGCCGACGAGGCTCTTCTTTCTCTAAATTTTTATTTCACCTTTATTTCCTTTTGCTTTTCACAATATTTCTCCTTGTTTTTTGTCACTCTTCTCTCTTCATCCCATCGTTGTGTTTTGGCTTCCGAAGTGGCCGTTATGCTGCAGCCACCCGGACGTTATATCGTCCCATGCTCGTAAAATTCCGATTTATTGGCACATATTTTATGTTTGTATACAGAAAAATTGCAGACTCGACACGTCGTCGAGGTATTCGAAGCCTAATCTACTCGTCGAATCTACTTGAAATACGAAATTGTGAAACTTAAATTTCAATCAAATTTAAAAACATATCATAAAAGACATTTCTTGTATCTTATAACTGCACGAATAGCAACGTTTATTATCGCCAAATATTTTTTTTATCAGCGAACAGTTGCCTAGCTTCAATCTTTTTATTCACTCCCTCGATTATTCACAATTTATTCGTCACTATTTTCTCTCGTTTGCCGATTTTTATAGTCATCCTCAGCTCGTCGACGGAGGTGGCGAGGCGTCCGAAAAGCAGGTGACCGTAAGTCTTGGAGGACATTGCCGATCAGGCAACCAAGTCGACTCCGAAACAGGTGTGGCACCTGTCGCGTATTGCGAACGCGATACGCGAATCCGCGACGATGCCAGGCCGTCAGTCAGTCAGTCGGCAGCAGGTGTATTTCGCAACGAAGCGGCTCAGATCGCCGGATGCTAATTGGCCGGAGGCTGCGTCTGCGACGATCCCAGACTGAGTCTGGGACCGATTTAACGATCCGGAAGATCCGCTCTTGCAATCAAACGCGGACCGGATAAGAAAGACCGTGAAAACCGGGTATTTCAAGCTGGCGAGTCTTGGCAGTCAGCCCAAGTTGGCTGAAATTATGCTCATATGATCATATGTGAGGCGGAGTGAACAGGAATGGAAATATTCTTGACACAGAGACCATCGGAGTCGTTATTTTTCATTTAGTTCCAAGAGCTGCGGTCCTTCTGCGATCCGGCATGCACTTGACTTCAAGTGAATTCGAAAGATTTCTCACCGAGCGAGTACCTTCTTTCAATTTACTTTTCTCAATAGAAATCGGTGATTGTGACGGTGGTGGTGAGAACGGAAACGAATGAAGTACGAGGTATAACGAATGTAAATTTAAGAATCAGCGCAGGAAAGGGGGGGGGGGGAGGGAGGAGAGGAAGAAGCGCGTTACGTATTCAAGTGAGGTAGTCGAGACTTTGCCGCGGAACGCGCGTCTCCTTTGATCAGGATTTTTTGGTGAGAGTTTTGATTTTTGATGAAGCAGCGGAGAGAGTTTATGGAGTCTTCTTATCGGCGCGGTAACAGCCTCTTTAACAACTCCCGCCGACACTAAGACGGGCGTTAGCTTACCCCGGCTATTAATTAGAGGATATTTATAGTGCCAAGTGGCGACGTGGCATCGAGGCGCTACCTTTGAATGTGATATCTTCACAGTGCGCGAGGCGTTTCCTTTCGACAATCACGGGGCGTTTATTGCTCTTGTTATGGTTAACGAAAGAGCCGTTCGTGTCAGCTCGTTTCTCTATCGCGCGTCTCACCTTATTAAACATCTAAGCGATACAATTTTTACGGTAAAACTTAGCGACGAAACCTAAACGTGTAAAATGTCCGACTAAATACGCGCGGCGAAGGTCCGTTAAACATCCAGTCAACTCCTTATCAAATCTTCAAGGTAATTTCTATTCCTCGGAGTCACTCGGTTATTCATTCGCTCGGCTGGGATCAGTCTGTAAACTCGTCGCAGGCTGGGCGAGTATGTAAAACATTGTTGAAACGTGCCCCGCGATCGAGAGGCCCCAAGAAGGAGAAGATCCGTTGCGTGTCTCGGTTTGAACTCCGCTTAAAGGTGTTCCGCTGCCAGTGGTGCCGCGTCCGGAGGAGGGTGTTTAACGTTCGTTCGAGATATCGCAAAATGTATCACGTGCTACCAGCTGATTTTGTCGCCGAGCGCGTTGCGAACCGCAGCTTAAATAAAAATAAGCCTACAAAATAAGACCGACTGCTATTAATTGCGACCCGTTTATCGCAAGCTTGTTGCCACGTATACGAGCTTAATTGGACCCCATACAACTGAAAGCTAAATATTCAGAGGATTCGTGTCGACGATTTGTCCAACCGGAACTGCCACTCTTTTAGCCAAAGAGAGAAACGAGAAGACGGGGATATTCTGTTCGAAACAAATCGCAAGGCACAATTAGAGTTACAGGTCGGCAATCGGCTTGATCGCAGAAAAGGTTCCGCACAACGATTTGAAAACTGTTCAATATTTCTCAATCTTAATCTACTACTTGCATGAGCAAAAAATGCTGGAATTGTTTTCGCTTCTTTTCACCCTTATTGAATCGTGATGGAATTTTACCGAGTACTGCCGAAGCAAGAATATGAAAAGAGTTTTGATGATCTTCGGAGTGTTTGAGAATCTTGAATTAAGATGGCGACCGCGAGGAGAGTAGATAGACGCCTTACGGACGCCGAGAGTTCTAAGGCCGAGGGGATTCTCTCATTCGTGGAGCGTGTACTTTGGGCTCTTTAAGATTCGGGCTATCTCGAGGGCCGTTGGTTTGTCGGTAATAAATATCCGTTTGAAATAACGCGCGTATAACGCGAACGGCCGCAAGATTGGTGCTTATAAGAGCGCGGTGCGAGCCGGCGATATATTTGCCAAGTCGTGGTAAGAGGCAGTTTCCCTATCTTCTGGTGCTCGGCGCGCTGCAGTCCTTGGCGAAAAATTCGTACCCCGAGAACGAATGTTCGTGATAACGGACACGTACGACTCACTCGGCGAGGCTGCAGAGCCAGTGATAAAAACAGCTGAGTTAATCCTGGAATACGGTGCGCGGCTGTGTGCGTGCCCTGCGGGCAAACCCGTGGCCTAGGCACATCCACGAGAGTATCCGAGTATCCCGCAGCCGCACACTCGCCTTCGCCGTTCCCTACCTACCGTGTCGCAGCTCGGCTATCCCAACTCCTCCGCGACTACAGGTGGTTCGCGTTTCTCGGTTGTGTTCCCTCTTCGCCACAGCTAAAGCCAACGAGATTATAACATACCCACACCGGACACCTAGCCGGTGTCTCCGGGAGCAGAGCAGGCAATTGGTAACCCAGGTACACGGCTCCGCTTCCCGTCGGAGGGATTTCTACGCGGAATGAAAGCCTCCTACTTTGATAAGGACGTCGTTCTCTGTCCTGGCGAAAATTCCCTTACGCCTCACCTACTTCCTGTATCGAGCTTCGATCGATCGGTAGAATCGTTTTGTCTCTTCTACAGTTGGTGTTCGACCTCGTTACGTCGCCTGTCCAGTGACTCGCTGTGATAAGACGATAGAATATATATTTTACTTTCTTATTCGTACGAGCATATTCGTGACAGTTCTAATATTTTGCAGCTACAATTCGATTGGTCGAGACAAAGCGTTTTGTTTTTGTTTGACGCAACGGACGTTGGACGATCAACGTCATAGGGATTTTTAAAAGCTTCGATCCAAAAGTTTGGCAATCAATTTGTCATAAATCTTTAAGCGCTGATACCGGATAAACTGAAATTGTTTTTGATCGGTGTGAGAAAACAACTTTGCTAATGCGATAATTCCAGTGGGGCTGAGAATCAACATTTCGACAAGTAGTAAGAGATTATTTTTGGTACGTTTGTACAAAATCCATCCGCGTACGACTCGCGGTAAATTATGTTTAAAATTTTTGTATAAATTTGAAAGGGGTTAGGTTATTTCCGTAGTGATTTATACTCGACGCCCGGAGGAAGCGGCCAACCTTTTTAGCGCCCTCTTCAATTTGAGACAAGGAGAAAGAGCGGTTCTAGAACCGAGGTAAGTATGGATAGAATAAATCTGATGACGCAACGACGAGAGAGAATCGCGGTAGGCAGTTTGTTTCAATCAAGAACCACAAATCTTTGGTGTAGGTACCCTGCGCCGCTGCCGCGTGTTGCGGGATGGTAGATGATGGCGTCGCGCTCCGCGTCCCGGGACAACAAACTTATGGGCTTCCATGGAATAACCGGGGAACGCCTACGCCAAAGGCGAGCCGAGCGGCGTGCTACGGGCCGGGCTTGATACTAGAGCTACAATTATACCGATTTGAAATTGTTCCACGGGTTAATACAACGTAACTCCGCGTCGCCTTTGGGCCCAAGTAATCAAAGTCTCTCAGCGTGGATTTCAGTCCAGTCTAACAAATCAATACCGAAATTATTATCCGCTCTTTGGCAGTCGAGGTAGTTTGCCGACCGGGAATCAAAAGATATTACATACCTGTCGACGTATTCGACGTCTCGCATCGTATCCTGCACAAGGCCTGCGAATCTTTTCACTTCCATCGCTATACCGTTCGGCGGATTTAGCTTTTTATCGTCCCGTTTTTCGGACATGATATTAAGAGGTATCGAATCTTTAACAGCGAAAAAGAATCCGGATAATCGAGAGAAGAGGGCGGATCAGTTGACACGGGCTGCAGCCGCATACCGATTTTCAGAGATACGATACTCGCGCTCGCAACCTGTAACCCTTGGGAAGAGATTCATCCGCTCGTTTGCCCGAGGTAGTGTGGAATTGTAGATCGTAAGAGATCACGACGGGCATAACCGATCAATCGATCCCGCCGCTCGATTACTCCGAAGGCGTCGAACCTTTTTCTCCTTTTTCTTGCATCCTCCTTGTTTTATTCTTGTTTTAAAATCGGTTTTCCACTTCACTCTTTTACTTCTCTTTCTCGTAATTCGTTCCTTTTTTTAACCCCCCGCCTCCCGTTTTCGAAGATCATGGTAAAAGACTATTGTTTCAGGACCCGGCTCAGGCTGCATTTCACGTACTAGAAAAAGCGGATTTATCTAATTCAGTTACAACGGCGGCTTCCTCAGATCTATCGAGTCGATTCGTGACTTCAGCTTCCAGACGCCCCTGGAACCACATCCTTGCGGAGTACGCGTCTCTGAGGCGTCGAACAAAAACGGGAACAAAATTGAGCAGCCCTCCGTGGAATAACTTACGGCATTACAGTATGACACGCAGAATGTAGTCGGCAACACTGAGCAGAGATCGGCCTCAACAGGTTTCTTACCGCATCTGTTCGAATTACAAGAATTTTTCTATTTTCATTTGAAAACTTTTAAACATTAGTTATCGTTAGAGTAAATACCGTCTCGTTAGCTGTTTTGTAATTTTGCCAAATGTTTTCACAAAAGTTGAACGTCTATGGAACTTGCATATCTTGCAGGTAGGTTAATGTATGTCAGCGCAGCGGACGGTGGTTGAAAAAAAATATTATCGAGATAATAGAGGAGGGTCAGCGGATCACCGAGGCGTCATAAAGCGATCTGCCTGAAAGATGAGAAACCGGATGAGACCGACACCGCACGAACCAGGTCGCTGATCACTCCTGGGACCGTTAATTATTCCAGCCAAGAGCGGATCACAATGCGGGAGACGATTTAAGAAGCAGGGAAGGAAGGAAAATCGAGTAAACGTAGAACAGATTTACACGTTCGAACTCCGTTTCTTTTTCTCGAGTGTTTTCTCGAAAAAACAACTTTTATAGATGGTCAGGGATCATCGAGAAGTGACTCGGAATTATCGCATCACTTTGCCAGCTACCAGCTTGCCCCACCTTGCCCTCGAGTATTTTTTTCATGGGTAGCCTCCTCGCTCTGCATTGATAATAATGACTTGTTTCTGGGATCCACGTCATATCTTTCCAGACAATCGCGTGATTGTTAACCGCCATGGCGTGCGGCGAATGATGTACGAAGCATCGAGTCCATATGCTAACAATAAGACGCAAATGTGCCATGGTCTCGCTTATGCTATTCTATCGGTACAAGATGTCCTGGCTATAAAGTAAAATTGTCGTCGTAAGAAATTATCCTGTGAACATTAGAGTTCTACAGTTATTTTTTAGCAAAAGCACACTCAAATCACATTTTTGGTATCGACGAAGTCAATGATATACAAAGTTACGACAGCTCAACCGGATCAACTTTTATTAAAATTGAGGGTGACGTAACCATTCTCTTTTATCGTTAAAATAATCAAAATAAAATAAGTTGATATCTTTCGCGAATCATCCACTACCTGTTATAAAAAATAAATAACCGTTTGAAGTTTGATAAGTGAGCATACTTAGTATGTGCAATTGCCTGCAGATAGTAGAAACGAATCGGAATGCCTTGTTCCTTCACTCTTTGTAATACTTATACCTGTACACAGTATGAGCTTCTATAACAATCCAGCAACAGCAGCAGCAGCAGCATCGAGTCCCCGATTGCTGCACGGTGCTTTCTGATGTGCAGACGATACGGCAACCACCTCTAATGGATCTCCGCGTGTATAGAGACGCATAGACGAATGGCTTCGTTGCCCATTATCGTTAAACCATAGTTAAGCGAGGCAAGCCCTGCAACGTGATGAGCCGCGAACTTCTTGCTGCATTCGCTCTACTTTTTCGCGCTGATTGCGGATGAATGCTGTGAAAAAGGGAGATGATAAAGGAAGACGTCGGGAGTATGAGAAGAGGCAGAACGAAGAACCGAGTGACGCGACTCGGAATGGATAAATATCGGAAGTAGACGCAGGGTTGACAGGAAGGTCAGGTAAGGGCATGGGAACTAGGAATTGCCTGCCAGTAGAAAGTGCAAATAGTCATGTGCTTGCGGCTAACTATTTACGTCGATCCTTAAGCTGCAATAGGATATGCAGCAATGGAAATGAGCAAGTTGGATGTTGAGTGAATTACAAAACGAAAGAGTATTCGCTCTATATACTCGACGAATTGAAACTCCGAAGGATTTCGAAGTCTCACTGTCGAATGACAGCATCAGCAAAGCACAACGGTACATGAGATTATCGAAGCGTGTTGAATCAACGTTGATAAGATTCAACATTTCCGATTCTTCGACAAAAGTTCCATTGACAATGTCGTGGTCAGTTAGCGTCAACGCTTGCGTACAGTTTCTGGTTTTCGAAAGTTGGCTTGGAAGCAACATGTTTCGCAGCGTCCGCCATACTCCGCTCAAATGACAGCTATGCCGATTTCTCTACGATATCAGAGAGCGCAGGTGCCACGGGGAAGTAAATGAACGCGCTTCACGTTGCACTTGAAACTGCTAACACGATAAATACGCAGATGCAGATAGACACACCTGCATGCGGAAGATCGTAGAGTTTGGCGAGTCGTGTGCCCCGCGAGCATCACGATGCTGCATCACCGTGCTGCAGGTATAGTATTGGAAAAACGGGCTATTTACTAGAGCGGAAAGATCAGGATATCAAGGTTAGAGGACTGGAAATGTTTAGACTGTGCATTAAGGGGAGCGATATCGATGGAAAGCGGAGAATCCACCCCTGGCCGGAGGCTTTTCTACCTTTATTCAATTTGCGACAGCGAGGAAAAATATTTATGAAAGTGACACGGTCTTTGGAATTGTGCCTGAGTCGTTTCAAATTGCTTCTGCCCCCGCTCAGCCGATTTCCACGACGTCAATAGGAGATCTTCCGAAACAAGGATACGCCGTTGGCCTTAAGCCTAGGCAGTTAAAAAATTGAACCGCTTCTACGAGCAAAACGTGATAATTACACGTATACTAACACCTGCTGAAGCCAATCTCTACTGGTCCACCGCCAGCATCATCACGCGTCATCCGCCAAGCATCCGTCACCGTTACTCACCGCTTGGGATTACACGTAGTCAAGGAATAGCTCGGCCATAAAAAACCTCGGCGTTCAGTAAATCGATGGGAAAAATTATAAGGATATTCCTCTTTTGGAAAAAAACAGTTGACGCCAGAGTCATCCGAATTTGAAAAAAAATAATGAAAGAGACCGACGAGTTTTTTCTAATCCTTGACGGGCGCGTTTGTACTGACAAATCTTGGAGGATGAAGGACAAAGATTGTGGCTGGACCAATTAAAGGCACTCAGAGGTGGCAGGCCACGACACGATTGCGGTTTACCGGTCTTCTACCAAAAATGGTTAAATTGACCAGGATCACGTTTTGCGCGAAGGAGTGCGTGTCCCGGTCTCTGTTCTGTGCTTGGGGCGAGGGATCCCATGGTTTATTTTATGGTTTTTCCGTACAATGTTACGCTGCCATTTTTTCTCCATAAAATTCTCCATATGGGCCGTGGGGTATTGTCTTGGAGTACTCGCACGCTCGACCCTATCGACCCCACACCTACTTTATCCCCGCGCTCAATTCAAAGCGCAGAAATTTTGTCGCTAAATTCATTATGTAGCTACATGGTTCGCTTTAGCCTCGAAGATGTCAACTCGAACAAACAATACTCGCATTTGGTTTCACGTTGTTCATCGTTTCTTTTCAATTCTTCAAAGACAATCAAAACGAAAGGTTATAAACACAGCGTGTGGGAAAGATAAGCTTGCAGGTGCTCACTCGAACCACTGTCGTCACGGTGAGCTGTTAGTTCTCAATGTTACTATGACACAATGAACATTTGATAAGCGCGTGTCGGAAGTATCTAGCGTAAAATGTCATTGTCGGATCAAGTAGTTTAATGGCGCATTAAATCGTTCGGGAATCAGCAAGTAGGTGGCAGGATAGAAAAGGAAGAAGAGGCAGGTAGAGATATCCGGCAAAGTGACACCGTCGTGGGTTAGAGAAGAGGCGCAAGGAAGAAGCGCAGGTAAGGATCCCACCGGTTAGTCAATGGATCGCCTCGATCTTTGATCCTCGAATGCCGCCCACGAAAGGATCGTCTTGGAAATAAATATGTATAACAGTGTATGCAAAAATTTCAGTGACAAAGTTTTCCCACCGGAACAAGTGAGCGCGGACCCTTTCACGTCCTGTGCCCCGAGGGTTTCGTATTTCACCTGTTCTCCACGCTGTATCCTTCCCATTCAATATCCTTCGCCCAGCCACTAGTCGAGGCACAATACCGGTAGCCTGAGATACTACTTGGATACAGGCTCTCTGCCAGGATGAAACCTTTTTCCCAGGACGAGCTCTCGCCCATGGTGCAGTGGGAATCTCCGTAAGAGTTTCTCAAAATTCGTCTCATCGTTAGCGAATTTTCAAAAGCTTTAAGATAATCTTGGAATATTTTTTTCCCGATTCAAAACTTTTGTCAATCTCCGATGATATTTCAGCTTCACGTTCAATCATACCTTCAATGTTATTTGTTACTGATTGACCTTTCGAAAATTCATTTACACCGGTAAACCTGCAGTAGGTATATATTAAGGATTTGTTGCACCGAGCCATAATCAGAGACCTCTTGACGCAGCAAGGAAACTAATACAGCACTCGTGCCCTAATAGTGTTGAACAAAGTTTACGGACGCGTTACGTGCATGGAAGATCAAGAGGAGCGCGGTGCTCTGCTCGATGCATAGGTGATGTACTTTCCTGGTGGACGAGAGGCTCTCCACACTGTCAAAGGAAGCTGCGGCGGCAGGCAACGGTGTGCGAGGTAACAAACACTGAACTGATTGTGAGTCTGCGACGTAGGCAGCTTTCTCGCCGTCTCGTGAGAACCAAAACACACTCTACCTAGTCTAGCGCAGGCTCTATCCCGCTAAAGTTGGGCCCCATTATCCCGGCCGAGAGAGTCACACACCTGTACGTGTGTATGCGATATACATATACGTATAGACTTCGATGTGAAAAAGCCCTCAAAGGGATTTGCATCTCGAGGCTGACCTCACGTTCGTTCTTATTTTCAAATCCACGTCCAGCAGGCCGGGTTGTTCCTGCGGATGAATTTCTTGCCTCCGTTGCCGGCTGGTCGAGGAGCGACTATAGGTATAAGTGCGGCTTTTAATTATCATTCAATTAACTACACCGAACAAGTCTTATCGGTGATCAGGGATTCTCTCCTCTCGGTTATTTTTTTACAATACTATTTTTCCTTCCCTCCGTAGTCCTTTTTTTCTTATAACCCACCAGCCGAAGGATCCATCCGGCAAACTTCCCATGCCCCGAGCAGGTGCCGATCAAGGAGGACGGACCTTTTCCGTCTTTGGGACCCCATGGGAGCCGGGGATTTACCAGGGTGAGAATTTGACGTAGATGCAAGCCGGTGTACTGCTCCACTGCCACTGCCGCTACTGCCGCTGCACTTGGACGCACCACCTTGCGGTCACTCCCTGGGAAATTCAACCCGGCAGGTCGCAGGGGCCTACAGGAGAGCAGAGAGAACGGGGGACTTCTCACGGGCTGTACCTAGTCCGCCGCGTCTCCTTAAGATGTGTGAGAGACCACGGGGAAATATCCCCGTAGCCAGCCGAATAGACATGCACTATATACCACATTGCACACGTACCTCGATGGAATATGGAATATGGAATACGGAATATGGCGTATTAACGAGAGCTTGTGTACGCTTTGAAATATCGCACTGGCACAGGAGTGTAGAGGTTTGAGGAGGCCACAGGCGATTATCTACGTGGCAGGTAGTAAGTTGGTGAAGATTTCCGAGGTGGGTAGATAACTGGATAGCTGACTGGCTAGGCAGGCAGGCGAGCAGGCACCTACCTACCCACTCGGATTCAGCATTAGAAAAAGTCTGTGAATACATATATAGCATATTGCGTAAGAGAGTTTAATGACTAGGATAATCAGTCCGCTAAAGAGGGCATTACGTTAGAGAGATGGCGCTTGGTCTGATGTTACCTCAGACGGTAGGTCGGTATCTCGATATAATAACAACACACGTCCCCGGCCCCCGGCCCCTGCACGTATTACGACAAGACGTGATTATACGTTCGCAAAAACGTAACAAGGTAATATGCTCTCAGGCACCAGAACACTCCTCCGCGCAATGGTGAGATTGCGGATTCCTTTCCGCCAACTTTCCAATTTTTCTATTCGCCGTTCGATCCCATTTTCCCCCTTTCATCGAGATTAAGACATCCGCTGGTCAGTACGGAAATTTCAATCTACCGATACAAATAATCTTCGAACCTCACGAGATGCTGGAAAATACCGATCGTAAAACATCCTCTCGTAACTCGCCACTTCTGAAATCTTTCTACTCTACTTTGTTGCTATCTGTCTTCTATTACTAAAAACAAAACGAAAAAACGTAAAATAATTTCACGCTCCGATGTAACAGTCGTCGTAAAAGCCCCTCGCCCGAGAAACGAGAACTCGTTAGGGCCCGAGACCTCGTCTAGACCCTGCTGAGCCAAAGCGAAGACTAGATCGAGCATAATATCTTGCAATGGACTTCCCACGGAAGCGGAAATCTGGTCAGACCTCTACCTTCTCTGATTGTCAATAGAAGTGAAAAATAAAGAAGGAAAGAAGAGAAATCGGACCGCAGGGAATGCAGCGAGATGAATTTAATCGTCGAAAGTATTTCTACGGGATTTTCAGCTAATATCCAAAGGCACAATATATCGATCCCTCTTCAAGGTCTACCCCTGGGAGTCTCCTGCTCGTGAACTGGTCCTGGGAACTCCGGGGTTGACCTCGTAACGCGTCAAGGCGCAATTTAAAAAGTACCTTAGGCGTGGTTGCCTCTCGGAGTTTGAAGCCATGGGGGAAGGAACGAGCGAGTCTGGCTGGGTGGTTCACTGCTAGAGATGTGGATTCGGGCGCGGACGTAATGCTCTTGCTAAACAGTTTTTATCCAGCTTCCGGCTTGATGCTTTAGGCCGGAAACGTTTAGGCTTCTTCACGCTTGTTCTTTTAATTACGATATCCACACGTGCGTCAGGGAGCACGGAAGAACCCTTCCGCACAGCACCTGGCATACCAGAAGGGAATTAATTTTTCGGATTATACTATCGCTGACCTGCCGGTCAGGATCGAGGCTAAGCCGGCCCGAAGTGCTTTCCGTTAACGAGGACTACGACGACGTCCTCGTGCTGCCGTAAGCACAAGACACTCACTCGCAAAAACGTGTGACTAAATGTTTCGTCTCCCGGACCAGAATTTCGTGCAGGAACTTTGGTTTGAAATCGATTTGTAATTCGTTCGTTATGCAAGTGCCGGATCGTTGTTGAAAATGGGATCGGACGGATACTATCGATTGAGGAAGCCAAGCCTCATTGGCACGAGTGTTGGTACAGAGCGAGTGACACGATTCGTGTTCCGCGTTAATTACTTATCCGGAGAAGATCGCGGGAAAGTACTTTTTCCCGATGCCTATTGCCGCTTCTGTGCCATTATACGCGGGTGATTTTAGTTCTCATCTTAAACGCCCGCGGGCGCAAACCGCGAAGTTAATTAATTAACTAATTTATTCTCGCGCTGCGGAACGGAGCGGATTTAACGTGAAGGGATCAAAAAAGCTGAATACGTAGGTACGTACATACCTATATCGAACATATGCAATGGTATCTAATTGTGTGAAATCGAAGGCCTCGGCGCCGCGTCTCTCTTTCTCTCGCGATTTCGCAGCCGTTAAATCAACCGCGCCAAACTCCCGGCGACGAGATTCAAGCAAATCAAATCTTGACCCCAGGCGATGACCTTTTGATGCACAATCGAAGCGCTGAATCGAGCTGTCCTTCAACCACCGCACAGGTACTCGGAGGGGGGCATTCTAGTTCAGCTCAATCAACCTACGATGCCTGACCTCTATCATTTTTACTCAGAGTATCTCCACGTAAGGTATCATGCTGCGTAACGGATCACAGGTTGTTTCCGTAAATCGCTGCGATCCGTGTCTGAAAGTTTCTGTATTTTTATTCCTCGATGTTTGAAAATGCCTTGATGAATTGATCCGCTTCTCATGTCGCGAGTGAACTAAATCGACGAGTATCTGCAGCGCATTTTCGAACACTCGAATGTTCGGAAAGAATATTTGCACAAATTTTGAGGCGACTGGTTCAAATTCACCAAAACACACGTGGTCAACGACTGAACAGACTTTCGTACAGAGTTCGATAATTGCATATTTCAGAGACCATCGCGAAGTGAAATCTGTTCACTTACAAGAGCCACGTGATTGCAAAATTAAAAACCTCCGTGATATACGCGTGACATGATAATGGAAGAGCCTGTACCTCGAAGATATTTACGGATCGTATGGATATCGATTAATTAGAATGGAATCGAACGGTCATCACCGCATTACGTCTGTTACGGAGGGCAAAGGCTTTCCTCCTCGAGGAGCTCCGCTGCTCACGGTAATCACGCTCAATTGTCTTCGTGTCAATCCACCTTCCTTCTTCCACCGCGAATGAACGAACGAACGAACGGCGAACTCGCATAGATATAATTCTCCCGTGTACATGCATATACACTTGTCTCTGCTGCCTGCTAACAATAAGAAATGAGAAACAAGATGAAGAAGCCCGCTTTTCGCACCGCTCATCTCTTTAGCGTTTCGTCTCTGTTCCTCGCTATATTCTTCTTTCTCTCTCTCTCTCTCTCTCTCTCTCTCTCTCTCTCTCTCTCTCTCCCTCTCTTTCTCTTTCGCCTCGCACAATGCCCGATTAACCGCCAGTTCTATTGCGATATCACCGCGTAAAAAGGCCAGCAACATTCAACAGCTGTGTTACAGGAATTAAAGTCATTTCGTTGTAATCGCATTAGCATTGTAGGAGAAATTGATAGTTCATCAGTCTAGATTCTTTCGTCCGAAGTAAATAGTTATAAGCACCCATAGAAACATATCGTGAATCATGTCTGGTATAATTGACAAACATATGCTTTCAAGCGTGCAATGCTAAATCCAACATTCACGGTGAATCAAATTTATTTCAGAAAGTGGTGTTACTTTAACGGTCGGTTGTAACATGCGTCGCGGTTCTTGGCTCAGTACCTCAAATTGTTTATCGAGGAAATAAACCTTGAATAATATTATGTTTACAATTTTTAATTACACCATCTTCAGGTAAATGCGTACAACGAATAGTGGCGAGACAGAGCGAGACGAAGCAGCGCGGCGGGAGAATCCAACAATTCATTGCTCCGCAGGAGGATCCGGCCGCAGTACAAGAAGTACGTACATTAGATAGCCTGTACCTAGGCAGAAGAAGAAGAAGAAGAGACACAGCGTCGTGCGCCGCGCGCCAAGTAAAGACTCGCGAGAACGGAGAGATACTATTTCTAGATTATCCAACGTTTATGTACTCCGGAGTTGGTACTTATGACGCTCGTTACCAGTAAATCTGTACCCTCCACCTTGTGCCAGCATCCAATTGCAACCCTTCGTTTCCCCGGCCAAGTATCCAGGCTCTGCGCGCTATTTGATTACCAGATATTCAAGACTCGGAATTAACCCGTTTCACTGCATTACGATTCTCACTTCGACCGGCGCACGGAATAGAGACAATCCCCGAGAAAACAGGTTCAGTTTCGTCGCCAAAGTGAACCATGCACGCACGCCGCGCTGGTGGCTGTCAATAACGTTGTTCGTATATCTCACCGTTCCGATCTCGCACTGTTAACGGATGCAATTAACGAAGCGGAATGACAATATTATATAGGCTGATTCCGAAACACCTCTAAACATCTCAGGATATTTAGTCGCGATCGCTTTCACGGGCTCGTTCAACTGCCGAACAAATGGAAATTTTCCTCTCACTCTCCTCTTATACATGCAGTAACGTGAAGTAAATCAAATTCCTTTGGAAGAATGGAGGAGCTATGATCCATCGTCCTAGAAGTTGGCGAACCGCAAGAACTTCAGTCAGCGTTAGACTCTTCTTGGTCTTTTTCCTGTGTTCTCTTCTTCTCGTACGTTTTTTTCCTCGGGGTAAGCGAGTCGGTTTACCTCAAAGTTCGATGAAAAGTACGAGGAGAATAAAAAAAGATCGAGTGAATGAGAAGATAGAAAAATGTAAGGAAATGACTGCGTGTAGAAGAATAAGAATGAGAAGAAGAAGACGAAAAGGAGAAAAAAAAGTAAACAGTTATAGACGGCACAAGACTTACCAAGGAAAAGATGGATAAACAATGGGGGAGACAGTGAAGCGCGATCGAGGATCACCACCACCTGGACCGCAAAGGTACATACCTACTTATCAATATCTTTTCTGGTAGCCCTGGGCACCAGTTCTTACGGCCTGCATAACGCGACTACCGAGATCCTTCCGATTCTCATATACGTACCCAGTTTTCGGACGGCGCGGGCGGCTATCGGTTTCAAGAGCTATTGTCTACCTGCTACAGCTCGTCCCGAGGAAAGCCTTTGATGTGGGGCCGCTGGATTTACGGTAGCCGGTGATCTACCACGGTGTTAAATTAACCGAGAAACTCCTTACCGCATCGAGGTTAAGAAGACCGCCGCACTCCACTCGGGTGCACAACGCGCGCGAGTCGCTCGTCCGGGTCAGAGAATCTAGCCAGAGGTATTCTAAGGATCTACCTGTACCAATGGTGGGTTAAGTTACTCGACAGGATGATTTTTTTCGTTTTTTTTTTCTCCTCTACGTTCGGTTCTCATCTTCTTTTTGTGTTTAACCTGCAAAGCCAAGCTTGCCCGATCTTCGCATTGTGCTTCGGAATAACGCGGCCATGCAGCTTTTTATTATTCCTAAAAAGAGAGCGGGACGGCGGTGAGACGAACAAACGTTCGAAAGAAAGTCGGTGACGCCGGTCTACATCTTCCTCAAAGATTGGCGCATACATTTTCCCATTGCAGTCTAGGTATAATGCATCGAACAATCCAGCTCGCGTCTCGACCTTTGTTTTCTCAACCAAATTACCATGTCTGCGGTTATTTTACAAAATGGGATTAAGCAAGAGTTGAGAAGAAACGGAATTCCAGATTGATGGAACCAACGAGAGTTCAAGGGCTAGAACTTTCACCAGTTCCGGGAGAATGCCGCTTTGAAAAGAATGCGTATTGAACAGCATGTTCGTGATTGCTAAGATCCGTGCCGCATTCAATTTTTATCGGTAAGTCACACTACCCGCTTAACCACAATCGCTTCTGGCGCAAGGTTGAAATGCATCGTTTTTGTTTATTTGGACCAAAATATAATTGTAGATAATTTTGAAGACATCGTACCATAAGTTCGTCAAGGATTTAAATGAGAAAAACCTAACTGCACAAAAGCGTAACAACTTTTTGGAATAAAATAAATAAACAATAAATATGATCTTTTCAGGCAGCGCAAGAGTGACGAAAAGTGCCGGTAAGTACAGGATTGCGGCTGGTCATTCCGAAGGATTACTTCTTCGACCGAAACAGCGAGAGTCCGTATCCATGGACAGAGGTCAGTGAGTATAATATTCACAAGCCGGGAGACGAATAAGGATATTTTTCGTTGAATGAAGAATAGTTTTGGGCGTGAAGAAAAGTTGATTGGTGTTCGAATAGGCTTTCAAGAGGTGCCTAATTCCGAAGCGTCTTGAGTTTATTTTGAAAGAGGCTAAGGCATAGCGATACCACACCGCATTGACGGAGAGCGTATAGTGAAAGGGTGAATTATCAATGAAACTTGACCTTTGGTAGAAGCGTCGCGCCGCGTCGCGTCGGTGGCTAATCTCGTCCTCGGTAATCAAAGTTCCGTGTCAACGCTGTGACGACACGAGATATTTCCAGCACGGTTACATACCTAAGAATCTATTTAATATCCCGAGTGATGTGCGGTGGGATTTTTTCGAGTTGCGAGCAGCGACAAAGGCCGGTAGAAAAATGATCCCACGGTTCTTTTTGAGATACCTAGAAGCCTCCGCGGCGGGGGCAGCAGCATCCTTTATTAAGAGACGTTTGATTCAGTATCACGCCTCTGTCACAGTGTCTCGCCCCTTCGCAGGACTCGTGTTTAACATATCAAAACTACCTCGTGAATGGAAGCGCAATCTTTTGTCAGCTCTGTGTACATACGCACACTCGCACCGCACGACTCGTGACAGGTTGACGATATCACGTGCGGGTAGTGCGGGTCACTCTTCGTCTCGATGCCTTCACGGACATCTAAATGCATAAACACATTTCTATTAGGACGAGGCTCCTCCGCTATCTGGGCTCGAATCTCGCAACAGAACAAACATAAGCGCAGAAGGATACTTTGTTCGATTCCACGATACCGGGTCTGATGCGCAGACCCACAACAACGCCAAAGAAACGATTCATGGCGATGGATACGTGTCGAAACGGAAAGTCATTTTCAAGAATATTCCAAAATTTTCCAAAAACCAGGGAGTGTATAACGTACTTGTAGATGTTTCCATGAAGCTGCACGATTTTTGTACAAAATGTGTGAAAAAAATATTGAACGCCAAGTCTGCAGACTCGATCTCTGTGGAATATTATTCTTTATCCGAGACAAAGACAGGTGAAGGATTTTCGTGTTCACATCTAATATAGCAGGGAGTTTTTTCAATGGTGAGTACGTCTACATCGCCGTGCTACCTTGCTCTAATTCACGGGGCTTTTGATACGCAAATCGGCAAGCTGACCTTGCGACGACGTGCAAGCCGTCATCATTAGGACGCCTAGCGATCCACTTGCCTTTTGACTCTGTCGAGGCTTCCCTCCTCCCCCCCCCCCCCCCCTGGGCTCTTGGCCTCTTTTCATTTCCTGTACATTCACCCCTTTGTGACCTGCGCAGTTTTCTCTCCTCTCTCTCTCTCTCCTTCTCTCTTCCTTTTTTTCTCCGAGGGCCCCACTGCCCGTCGACCCTAATGCGGGTTCATTATATTTCGTTCGACGTGAGGAGAGGAGAGATCGCGCGATTTCCGAGGCACCGCACGCGGTGCACCGGATCAAACGAACAAATGAAACTAAAAGAAACGGACCCGTTCGTTCGTTCGTTGGAGGCATGATTCAGAAACGAACCAACGAGACCGGAGTGCGCGCGGGCTCCCCAGCGAGTTAGGGGCAGAGAAAAGCGTCAACTGCCATCTAATTGGCACTAGAAAACGCATCTTGATTCGCGGATCCAGAAGCCACCTGGTCCGGAGCCTCGAGTGCGCAGCGCTGCACCGCGGCTCCGACTCGAGATCAAACGAGATATGATATCGCACTCCATGCTCCGCGTACCCAGAGACCAAAACGAGATGAACCAAACCCTGCACTGCGGAACTGAGGACAATGTTCGCAGTCAAGTGCGGAATGGATTATATACGGGTCTTGCGGGGGGGCGCGGTTCCCTCCGACGGTAATTGGTCCAACGTTCGAACGTCGAAAGGTTCGAATCCGAGCTCGCACACGAGTACGACGCACTCCGTGCAACGGAAGCTGGAAGGAGGAAGTGTCGGCCAGGTGCCGCGACGCCGAGATTTCGAGAAGCACCTGGACAGCATCCCCTCGTGTATCGCAGCAGCGTCGGTAACTATCGTTTCGACGATGACGGTGGCGAAATTCGAGCAAGAAAAGGGGGGCAAGGAAGCGAGGTTCGCGAGGAGCGCGTAACTTTATAGATACAGTAGTACCCGCGGAAGGAGATTTGTTTCCGGGCAGGTAGACGACCCCTGACCCGGAGCAGATGAGGTGCTGCCCGGCCTGTAATCTCGGCTAACAGGGGCCACCGCGTGTCGCCGGTAATCTCGACTAAAACTCGAAGGCTGCGGCAGGTTCCCTCAGCCGATGCCCTCGGCGACCCGTCCGAGGAAGAAGAACGGGTCGAACTAGGTACGCGGTGGCGACGCAAAATGGACAGAGCGTAATTGGATTGGTTGTAATTCCGAACGGCGACGAGACTTCCACCGTCAATTAACTTTTCACCGTGGTGCTCCTCGTCGTACAGCACGGTATAGTATGTAATACGATGAGCGAAAATACTGACAATCAGTATAAACTAGGAAGAAAATGTCGCTGATTGCGGAACGCGATCGGCAAGCGTTTCACCGAAGTTCGTGGCGGTAAGTAGCTGTAATTTATCCAAGGTAGGTAAACAATTTAGTTTAAAGTTCAAATCTCGCGCAATGATGAATTAATCAAACACCGAGCTCGGGCTGCTGCGCGAACCGAACGGAGGCCCGGCAGTCCAGACGTCGGCTGCATCGACGGCGGAACAGTGGAAACAATTGCAATGGGAGCAAATAGTCGTTACCCTCTTGCCCCCTGGCAAACATTTACATATATATTGTGTATCGGTATGTGCAAATACCCGCAGTCCCGGAGTGCCGTGTACGTACACGGAGTGCACGCGGATGAAGTTTTACCGCTGTTCGTGTCGGTGGAAATCCACGTACGTGTGACCACGAGTATAACCCGGTGGGTGCCTATCTATGCGCGCACTTCGTCACACCCGGTTGAGCACGGTCTGGTAACTTGGTATAACAGAGAATGCCGCGCGGACAAAATATCCTCGCTTCACGATAATCGCTCCTTTCTTAAGAAATCGGCTCGCTAATAAGACAGACGGCAATTGATTCGTGCCTAGCTCCGCGCCTCAGCTTTAACGATCATCCAGTTTCGAGGACAGGTTATACCCGTCACGAACACCGCAGCCAGTCACTCCACGTGCAAATGATGCAATTCAAAAGTACACAGAAGTAACGTAACGTGAACGGAACGATTAGATTCCAACGACACGTTTTGCCGATGATCAGGCAGTCGGGTGAAAACGTCCAAGTTCTAAGAAAACTTGCATTGTGAAGTTCAGGCCAAAAACGAGTATAATGGTAAAATCTCGACACGTGCCAAATCGTCGTTTGAAAATGTTTAAGCGTTGACTTTAGGGATTGGCTATGACCGAATTCAAAACCATTCGAGTTGGCAAATCCACGAAGCAAGTACAGGCACCCTGCACGTTTGCGATCCTACTCCATATTGAATCCTATGCCCACGTACGAAATGGCGACGAGTTATCTCCGGGCACGTTGCGCCGGGGGCCTTTCATCATATATACGAACGGTAAGCCGGTATGCATTTGTTTGCCCAAGAAACGTATATAAGGAGGAATACGCGATGCGGAAGAAGGGAAGGTAGGAAGGTAGGAAGGTATATCTGGGCAAGCCACAACAGCCCAGAGAGCCAATATGACGGGCGTGTCTGCGATGATTGAACGAGCACCAGCCCGACTCGCTCACCTCGTATTTCGTATTCATAGAATTGCATGGGAACCGACACGGCGCGGGCGAGCCGTATCGCTAAACCAACTCGAAGACCCTCCGGCCGGTTAGCAACGCGGTGCCGCGGTCACTTCCGCGAGTGTCACTCCGCTTCCTCCTCCTCGGTAAGAAGAAGTTTACGGGAAGAGGTCGGTATCCCTTCACTGTTTTTCAATTTTCAATACTCTTTTAACTGTACTTCGAATCATTCTTCTACAGGGCTTCCACAAATGAAGAACGAGAAGACATGCCAGTTACCAGAATCAGTTATTAAGGTATCGACAGGTTCATGCTACCAGTTACCGGATTCGTCTACATATAGTATACGAAATTTCTCACCTGAAGTTCATAATAATTTTACAATTGGTTTCCTGATAGTAAGAGGTGGGTGGTTTATTTACATAGGATCAAATCTGAGATTCAGTTAAGATGGACTTCAAAACTCCAACAAACTATCAAATTTTGAAATGTTTATCTTCTACGTATAGTCTCGTAAGATAAATTTACGATAATTTGCAAGGCTTGTTTTCATCGAATACGCGACTCCATCCACACTCTCATACACCCCAAAAAAAAAAAAAAAAAAAATCCTATAAATCGAACGTCCGAATCTATGAAAATTGTCCCTAGGTTGAAGATAGCAATTTTTCTTATACCCACGAGTCTTTGGCAGTGAGAAATCCGTATCGAGGCAATCTCCTCGACTCCTCCGCGAAAACGAAGACCAATTTTGAAAATTGAATGTCACGAGGCAATATGACTCCGGCAAAATGACGTTGCATATCACTGCACCGTAAAGTCACGAGCGCCGTGTGGCCGTCGCGGCGGTCCGGCTGACCATCAGTCATCGCGACGGTTGCCGAGGAGGAGGCAGAGAGTGCACCGGACTCTATGGTCACCGGCTGGTGGTGGCGCGATGCCGTTGCTAACAATCGTTAAATAGAAGTCTCCGGAGCACCCCGGGGCTACAGCTTGTTACCTGTTAACGACTCTCAACAGTACCGGGTTGAGAAAATTTTGTCCCATCTCTCTCCGAGCTTCTTGCGGTCTCCGTACCTCGTTCCTCGAGTTCGGTGTTCCGAGCACCGTTGCGGTATAAAATTCTCCTATGGTACGTTACAACTGTTATTAGAATGGTTGAGGATCATCAAGACACTTCGTACTGATGGATGGAAATAAGCAGTTTGATTTAGATTGTATTGGAATTACGGAGAGAGCTGCAGGGGATAGTTTACAGACAATATATATTCGCTGACTGGAAATTTAATATCTGCGTGTTAGGGATAAAGTGAAAATGAGCCGATCGGGGTAGAAGTATTCTTTACATTAACATTAAACATAATAATGCTGTTCCTTGGATAACTTTCGAAAAATGTCGGAACTTCAAGATTATTATAAAATACTTCTCGACATACTTTCAAAGGTTTTTGACACTCGCAAAAATTTTCTTTAAAAACAATTCAGTGTCACGGTTAAATGCGAAACGATTCGGCAGTTAAGGGCAATAAAAGGTAAAACCACACCGTTTTAGCACATCCAGGCAACTCAATCACATCGTCGGTAGTTTTCGTGGAATAATTTTCCGCTCGTTATGGTTGAAAAGTATCGTAGTAAGGCCGTCAGTCAATTCAGTGTTGAAATTTCTGGAGACAGTTTATCCCCGGAATAGTGCAGAGCCGATAAATTGAGCCGCGGGAGCTGACTACCGCCGATTACGCGGAGCGACAACGGAAGCTGCCGCTGGTCCGGACGAAGGAATGCGTGTAAGGTAGTTTCGGGGAGCGAGTATAATTTCTAGGGGTACGCGTATGGGTATAGCCGGCTGCTGCAACGGGTTTCTGTTCCCTGAAAATTGAATAAAATATCACGAAGGCGACTGACTTTTATTGGCCCTCTCGCGCCCGGTGCAGCCCGGCTGCAAAGACACATTTTATCTCGTGGCTACGTCATATTTCAGTCTCGCGTCCATAACTTTCGTCCCGAAGATACAAGCAGACAACGCGTTTGCAGCCAGGCCGATGGAGTTGCTCGGCCCGCGCGCGCCGAGCGATAGGTTTAGGTTACCTACCTCCGATTTGTATGAAATTCGATATACGCCAACGCGATACACATTGGTATAGTTGTACAGGAACGGCATCGCACCCTCGACGCCGATCCCGACATAAACGTGGTATACCCACACGGCCCGCTTCGACAGCTCCATTTATTTCTGTAATTTGCCTTATTTATTTTTCACGCTTTGATGCCGATTCACCGACACACCGCTTCAACGTCCCTACCGATCCTCCGTACTCGAATCGAACCGGAGTACAGTTTTTTTTTTTTTAACGTTCTTGCAAATTTCTATTGTCGAATAAAATTGTATTCATTTTCAGGGTAAAAGTTACTATCTTCGTACCGATTTGACGATCAATGCGATTATATTCCGCCAAGTGCAATTGCGAGTTCAGGATGAAAACGTGACGAGAAATCACAGTAAAAAGTAGCACTTTTAATTTGAACGACACGCAATTCCGAAAGTAAAAGCACATAGAGAGTTTAAGACACTTATTTTATCACACTAGAATATTAGATAATGGAAATCAAGATTGATAGAAAGTTCTACATCTATTTTTTCTAATTCTAATAATCATTTTAAAATGCTATCGTAATCAGCAACTTTCATTTCGGAATACGCAATTAGTTTGGTACCCGAATTACGTAACAAAGTACGGCTGTACAACTGTATTGTATAAAGTGCATTGACGTTACAATTCATTTCACACGGTTATCACGACTAATAAAATTACAAAAGCAAAACTAGTTTTTTTTGTATTCTTGACTGTAGAACCTGATCGATGAAGGACAAAAAAGAAAGATTTGTAAAAGGCGTTGAACGGATAGAGACTTCAAACTTTGACACGCCGTTGTTAAAAAATTTATCTGCGATCATTTCTCTCCGCTCAATCTTCGCAAAGTTACGTACTTACAGTGACTCGAATGGAAGGGTGTTCCTTAACGACCATCCATATGTACCCGTACACGATCAGCCGTACCGTCCAATCCTTTCGCCAATTGTGAGGGTGAATGCACACAACAAATGCAATGGTTTAATATAGTTAGTTACGTTGAGTCGGCGCGTAGATTCATAAATCAGCTTGATAGTAGAAAGTTCTTCCATTATATCAGCCCCCCCCCCCTAGAAACGTTATACGTTCCGTGACAAGCGAACAATAAGACGACGGTCAGACTCGAAATCGTTGACGTCACGTTCATTGTCCATTGCACGTATTATATACCTATCCACACAGTGTGTAGGTACCCACAACAAGTGCACACCAAATGCAAGGAGTAAATCGTAAGGAAGATACTCCGCGGTGCTGCGGGCAAGATCCTTAAAATATCCTTATAAACTACGCCGCGTGACAACCGGTCGTCCTGCCGCGGCTGCAAGACGAGCCAAACTCCCTCGTCGCGTGGAACGAATAAACCACTGATTTAATTGTTGACCATAAAAAAAACGGCTATTCGCAACATTGTCCTCGCATATCGGGTGAATAAATTATTCGCCTCCTCAAGATTCCGGAGAGAAATACTCGTAACTGGAAAAAGTGAAACGTTTTCGTCGTGTACAATAGAAGAAGCGTTCGTAGCCTCGTCGCGAGGCGTCGCGAGGCGTCGAATGTTTGTCCTGTAAATTTCCAACTGTTTATTTTCAAATTAACCCCAAGTCCCCAACGAACTCTTGGCGCGTGTGGGACGCGTGTCACCTGTCTGTCACGGGGCCTGACCGCGCCGTCCGCCGCTCGTGGTGAAAACGGAACCGGGGCCTACCCTCCACGGAGACACGCCCGGGTGGGCCCAAGACCTGCTGCCGGACTCCCTGGAGCACCGTGTAACCCCCTTCGCGAACCACGAACCTCTCATAGAGACTCCTGCGGCAGTAGCCTGGAACTCGCCCCAAAGGCGCGGATGCATTACGGCTCACCCGCAAGGGTTCACCCGAATCGCGTCATATGTTTCCTATACACCAAGGAATCACGGACCGTTGGTCAGCCCGTTGTGTACGTATAATAAGAGGCCCCCGGTTTAATTCCTCGGCGAAGCCCGGTGCAGGTGCGATCGCTATACTTAGTAGTCGTAAAAATTCTTACTTTCTTTTACGAATTATAAGTTATCGTCATTTTCGCTACTCACGATACGGCTATATTTTTAATTTCTTTTTCAAAAACGTACGTTCTTTCCTTTCCATAAAACGAGAAAAGATATTCGAATCTAACACGTTCGGTGGTTCGAAATATTTCGTCAAATCGCAGTTAATCGATTTGTAAAGCAAGATTTGGTTACAGGATGCTATTACAATTTCTTGAGAATACATCCGTGAAATATTTTAGAAACATTCTGAAACTAAAACCTTCCATAACACAAAATTTTATAAATCCTCCCTGCAAATATCGCCTCGACATGTGTGGTATTACACTTTACTTAAAATTATCTTTCGATTGCAAGCAAACTATTCACGACAAATCGCACCTTATCTTACCAAATCTTTGGACAAAATAACAACTCTTAGATACTTCCATCCTACCTTAAATTCTCTGAAATCGAAAACCAACGAATCGATCAACTAAACTAACAAATCAAACGGAATAAGCACCGACCCCTTTGCGCTGTCTCGTCGCAAAGCATCGATATCGCGAACGCATCTTGAGACACGTTACACCAACAGGTGCAACATTTTTCGGCACCAGCCAGCTAAGCTAGCTCACCTTGCACAGCGTCGTCTACTTGAACGGTAGGGGGTTAAGGAAGAACGACCGTGGAGGTACAGTAAAAGGGGGAAAACGGACCGTCATATGTTGAGGAAGTATGGTTTGGTGCTCGCCCCGTCTTGGGGGTAGCAGGTGTTGGCTGCAGGCGGGCGGATTCACGCCCTGGTGGCCGAAGACGCACGCACCGACAGGTCCTGGTGGGGTGCGCAATGTCCTCGATAAAAATGCACCCCAAGCTCCGCTTCTACAGGGATGCGCAGCTATTTGGTCGGTAACGAGCCTACGAGGCCTGCATGCTTGCAATACTCTTTATCACTGCGATAATTGGTTCGCGATAATAAGCCAGGCGATATACAAGAATTCCTCTTCGTTGATAACGACTCGTAGTCACTTTTGAACTCCGTACCGTCTGTGATAAGGAAAATGAAACGAGAATGATATCTTAGGCTTCAATAATGAGGTTAAACAGAAGTAGGTACTGGTCACTAGTGCCACATCGATTTATGCATTTCTAGTTCGTTCTTTCTGAATATGTATGCAACAGTCTGGTAACGTGTTGAAATAAATAGGCGTCGAAAGTCGAGCACCTTGCATTCTCCATAGCAACGTATTCTTGAAAAACAGCAACAATAACAAGAGAGACACCGACACACATGAAACGAAGAGACTACTTATAGACACTCAGAGGGTGCCTTACACTTACAACGAAAGTCGCGATACAGGTGGTACACACATACGTCACGTATGTCATGCCGACACGGTGTAGGATATGAGGAACTAGGAAGGGGTTGTCACGGCCAGTGCCTCGGGGCTGTGTTGGCACGCGCACTCATCTGGGGCAGGTGTTTATACGGACATACTTGGCGCTACACGCGCTGCTGGTACAGCGGCGACAAACCTATGCGATGCTATGCGATGTGATGCAACGTTCTCCGGTACCCGCACGATTTCAACCGATAACCGGTGACGTTTGTAATTATTACGGAACAGGGTTTGTGCCTGTATATAGAAGTATACCTACACACGCGATACACTCAGCGTCCTTATTTCCTGCTCGCAAGCTGCATCGATATGCGCCGAGACGAGGAATTCATTTTTTTTTTATTTTCATCCCTTCGTTCATAGGGTATGTCTGATTTCCTCGGTCCGCAGTAGGAGTACAGTAAGGTGGTTATCGGTACAACGTGACAAGTTCCCACAAGAAGAACAAAACAAGGAAGACAAAGTGACGTGAAATTGGTAACAAAGCACGCAAAGCCTCGGTCGAATCGATATCGTGACGAAGCGGAGCGGCGTTGGTGTGCGCGTTGTTTAATTTGCGGGGCGAGGCTGAGGTTGTAATTTGACAGTAGTAGCTGGGTTTCGGGTGAGGATCTATTAGTCAGCGAAGACGAAAGGCGTAGGTGTTGCTGACGCTCGTTATCCCCGCGCAATTATTTCATCGACGTGAACAATTTGACGATCACCATCATCATCCCCGGGGTGAAATTGGTAACGGTGCAATTATTTCATTACCGTCAATTGCCTTCGTCGACGCGAGACGACGTCCCGATAGAAATAGTAGGTTACAGCCTATAGACACACCACTGGAACAAGCCGAGCCGTGCCTCGCGAGGCGCGTGTCCGGCACGCGTCCGAGCTACGACTTCCGGCTAACAGACCGGAAACTACATTCCACGGGTGCGCCGCGCTGCGGCGGCGAACGCCCGTCTACTTCTACCCGCACCCGCCTCCATCCTCGAGCCGCACTCCTGATGCCCATTATCTCCACAACGAGGGACGGCCCGCCGCAGTCTTCCTATTGTTAGCAGGCTCCTCGATCTTGTCATTTGAAAAAGGTACCTAACGAGGAGCGTTTCGCCGCTTTCAGGTTCATTCCGCCGATTGAAATGAATTTCGAGTCACTCGATATAGCGAAAAACCAGAGGCTGAGAATACCGAGGGATCTCGGCCTCGTCGAATGTTGGGGACTGATCAAGCCCGTCGTCGCGAGTGAAATTGGCGACGGCGGTTACACCCCGATCCCTTATCTCACCGAGACGTCCTTGTATAAGATCGGCTACATCTTCGTCAGGGTCAGGAACGCGGTAATTACGCAGGCTTTTCACCCGTTCCGCTAAGCTCCGTGAAATTGTGTAATTAAACATGTGTATAGCACCGTTCTTCGGCTGACATTCCTATCATTTACTTATAAATTTACACCAGACAGGCTGCTGCGGGGCGATGCAAAAGTCGTACAAGATCCTCGGACCCCTCAGCAAGTACATTCACAAGTCGTATTCAGCCGCTGATTGGTGCGTGCCGCAGCTGCCGACGATCAAGACCACTGCCGATTTCTTAGACTTCAAGGTACCGATATTCCTCGATGGTGAATCTGAGTAATCGCTTGTTAATTGTTCGATTCGACGCTAAATCGCAGGTACGAATAGGAAGCAGAGGGAACGAGATAGCTTTTTGCGGATACGACTATCACCAGCTTCGACTGTCGGAATTGATGCGACCGATTGAGAACCTGCAATTGAATCGGAACTCGCACGAAGGTGAGAAGGGGATGCACGGCGATGAGACGCTGAGATTCCTGCAGATGTGCCAGAGTTTATCTGATCGAGTAGATCCGTTACAAACGATTTTTGCAAACAGTGTTTCTTATTTTTCTTCCACACTTTCTCCCAAACGTACATGACAATTTCACTCACTCACTGCCTCTCTCTCTCTCTCTCTCTCTTTCACTGGCTTTATCGCAGATCTCGACAGCGCCGATCGCTTTGGACTCATAAACTGCGTCGCAGCTACCAAGAGCTTCGAGATTCGAGTCAGTACAAAAAAGTCAGCCAGAATATTCTTCGTCGGTGACGGCAGTCACACCATACTCTTCGGTTATCAAATTTGCCACATAGATCAAAACGGCGTCGTTGTTTCGGTGGTTGGTATTATTTCGTCATTAAATCTGGATACCGTAACTTCGACACGTATCGTTCATGCTTGGAAACTAGTTCCAAGTTCAAAATTTTCTGACCAAATAAAAAAACAATCCACGTAAAAAAGAAATACGAAGCAATAACTATCTTTTCTTCAGTCGAACGCCAGACCGTCTAAAATCCCTTGGCTCTCCCTAAGACCGAACATGGAAGACGATCTGCCGCTGTGGGATCCCGGAAAGTGAGAAAAATCGTCCGGTATGTATTATCGTAATTTCGTTGGATTTTCAGATACGGAAAGTCGAAGAATAAATGGGAATTGCCGGGAGAGTAGAAAACATTTGAAATTTTCCCGTTTTTATTACAGTAAAGAACATTCTGGGACAGGGAAAATTTTGATAAAGGTGAAGAAGGGAAAAGAGACTTTACCAAGTAGTAATTTGGATAAGATAGAAAGAGTAAAAAGAAAAAAGAAAAAAAAAAGAAATGGAAAGAAAAACATCGCGGATCGTCGTCTGATGAGCGGATCGTAAAAAGTAAGGTCTGCAAGAGACGACAGAAAGGTGGACCCCGTGTGATTAATTATGAGATATATTTCGGGCACGACTGCAACAGGGGGAGGGCGAACGGAGGAAGAAGACTCGCGCGTCTGCCGTCCACCATTTGTAATCATTAGGGTAACGCCATTGTTGGGAACACCGACTCATTGCCTCATTCACGGGTGTTTCGCGAGCCGGTAATTCCTTGTACATACATAATATCTTTTATACTTATTCTCATTCTGAACGTGGTTACAACGATTGCTGTTATTATTATCACCACCAAGAAGGCGCACCATCGGCGGCCTGCACTGTGGCGAATTCCGAGTTGACAGGTATTAACGGTTTCGCTTCGCTTGTATAATTTAGCCAAGAGTTTCGTTAACGCGCGCGTATGGCTCGCATATGCGCGTATTCGGCTATACGGCGTATCTACCGATGATGATTTTCGTTGAAAAGCAAATCTACACGGACCTCTTAAAGCCTCTTAATATCCCTCGATTAATCACCATCACGCATAATACTCACCGGCGCGTTATCCGTCATTTGTACTGATAACGCGCCTCGCAATAATATACGTCGTACACAATCTGCCGTGATTCACAATAACGCGTATAGAAGGAACGAAAGATCGGTCGGAAACTTTTCCCTCGTCGTTGTCTCGATTTCACTCCCCCTTCCTTCTAGCAAATCATTTCATCCTCCGTTTACGTATAAATACCGTCTTAACAAGGAAGCGCGCGGATGAAATACAGAGTGGATAATTCTGCCACGCTCGAAAAACCGAGCTGCGCCTCGCGACCACGCTGTACGGTGGTACAAATTTAATCAGGTACACCCGCTGCGCTCGGGCTTAACATGCTAATGCTATAACGCCCCCTCACCTGACTCAGGTGAGTAGGTATTACTGCCGGCAACGAGACTGGCAAGAAGACCCCCGCAGCACGGTCTCTGCCTCCGCCTTCCGGCGGGTTGTTTGGGTCGTTGCCCGTCGTCCGCAGAACGACTATGGGACTCTTTAGTGCCAAATTTGTTACGCGAGTGGTTTTACGACTCGGCATCCAAGTTTAATATTAGCCAAATTAATTGCATTCGTTATTTTTCAACAACGCGGCCGCGCGCGTCTATTGTAACCTTAAAGGAAAAATTCGATAAATGAAAAAAAAAGGATCGAGTCAACCCTCTATTTTCCCCCCGCGTGAGAATCAAACGAATCGTTACCGTCGTTGAAAATCGCGATTCTTAGATCGCGACAAGAACCGATACAAGGCGCCAGTCTTCGACTTTCTCGTGTGAGTTAGATACTTTGGCGACAAGTTTCGAGGAGCGTGTTTCGAGCCAGTACCCCCATATAATTTGATAAATTACAAAGGCGCTCGGCTAGTTCGCTCAATCGAGCGTTGCCTGGCCGTTTGCAGGTTGCCGCGCACCTTACGTCTCTCGGCTTCTGTCACCTGCGAGCGGAATTCGAAGTGTGGAAGAAAGACGAAAGGACGAAGCGGTTGCTGGAGGGAGAGAGAAGTTGTGATAGATAGAATAGTTGGGCTGCTCTTTAACCCGCCCGCATCAGGTGTCACTTCGTACCTACCAACTATTAAATTTATCTAACACACAAGTTCCACCGCATATGCGGCAGTCCGGCCAGCCATCATCCAGGATCTGTCATACGCTCGTTACGTTTGTATAAATTCGTATACGCGCGTAAATCCAGAGATAAGAGTGCACACATCGACACAATGTAGGTATTACGGGCATATAGGCTATTTATGTATGTACGTAAGTATTCTACGAAGAAGCCTGATAAAATAACTTTAAAACTTTTTGGTGGGCCCAATTTACGGCTGTATATATCGTTAATGCGCGTGTCAAGCAGGTACAAACTCCCCGCTGGGTGTAGTTAAAGAGAAGGTAGGTAGGTAGGTAGGTAGGTAGGTAGGTAGGTACTGAAAATATAAGCCGCGATTGAAATTTTTTTCATACGCCCGATCTCCCCTGCGAGCCCGGGCCATATTTCGCCTCGCAAAATAAACAATGTCGTAAGTAATTGCGACCGTTGACGTATAGTTGTATACATCGAATAATGTAATGAATTATTCATAATATAAACGTGAGGAAAAAATCTTTATCCTTTTTACAAAATCACTGATATATAAAATCGCTCGGCACGTTTATCGGCGTTAAATATTGTTATACTCGTCATTTATTTATTCCATCCGCGATAAACCACGCAATGCTTCCCGTTGAACGTTAACGTAAACTTTCAAGATAAATTCCCGAATGTATGCGAACGCACAAATAAAGATGCAGAACTCGATCCTAGCACACGAGAGAGTTCGGAACGATGTCTCAATCGCTCGTGAAAACGGATACCTGCACAAAGTCTGCAGCCCGACGATCTCTGCGTTCCGCGTTTCGGATCGGTTTATGTTCCCAGACGTTCGAGACGAGGAGGCGACTCTACGTCCTTTCTCCAGTGTCGACATGCAAAGAAGAGGACGACTTCCCTCGGACGAAGGTAACTGCGATCGCAAAATTGGGTTTAAACGCTAACCTTGTCGAGCAATTTTCAATAATTCGTTCGTGTAATCTCGGCTTTCCGGATTCTGCGGACTTCGGAGTGACGTATACATTTGAGTATGTAAATCTGGAAAGGATGAAAGATTGCCTGATCTTCGCACTCTCGAAGAGTCCACGTTTCGCTCTGATTTTTTCAACTAGGTTTTTTCAACTGAGATTTATCGAACGACTCTTCCATCCGCAGTCGTCTAACGATCCGCGCCCCGGAGAAGGCGGTTGATCAACGAAACGCCGGTAGCCAAGTAGCATCAGGAACAAGCTCAAAACTAATTATTATACCCGGGTTGCGTGCGGCCGCGAAGTGTTTCGCCGTTCGACCGCTAAGATACGATTTCCTCGGCGAAGCGGTTCACGGTGGAGATTTCAGTGGGTGTCGAGGGAGTGCCTGCGAGGACTGAGGAGCTACTGACCGAGTTACGTTATGGCGGTCCAATTACTTACTTCATCAGATCGTTACGGCCGAGTTTATACGTATAATTGGATGATGCGGTTCGGAATTCGCTGGACTCGGGCTATCGAGAGATGAAGAAGAACAAGGCGAAGAAGAAATAAAAAAACATGGAAGACGGAGGAGAAAAGGCTCGAGGTTTTTTAAGGCCGCCGTATATTTTCGCGCGAGTAAAATACGACGTTCCCCGTCCAACGCACCGCAACTCGAACCACGCGTTTCAGGATTCCCCCGTTTTTTCCGCTAGACAGCTGCAGACTTATCGATATTGGCGATGTACGAAGTCCGCGTTCATCTTTGCAGTATACTAGATACGGTAACTCGATTCGAGCTGAATTATTGCTAAGTGAGACTAGAACTTTGACCGGTGCAGACGCACATTCGCATTTACCTGCACCATGTGCACCATGGCGGTCGAAAAACCGCGCCTCGCACCGTCGTAACACACTCGTCTTCGTCCCCGAATTAGTTAGGAGAATCTCTTAACTCGACCAGACAGCATCGCTCCAAGTGGAATCAGGCTCAAGAAAACCGCAATGAAAACCACCTTGAAATTTTTTGTATCCAAAAACTAAATCGAACAAAACCAACTCTGACATGCTTCAACGGCTTCCTGATCTTCGAGGATGGAAACGAAAGCTCGCCATTGCGGTCCTCCGGAACGCGGGGATCGGAACGTCTTCGCGGGTGTAAAGATGGGTATGGAAAGCTTCGCCGAGAGAGACGAGCGAGGCTTCGTGGCACCGAAGACTGCGGAGGCCGGTGAGCTACTTCGGAAGGCCCCATGCGGTCAGGGTGTGTTGGGTGCTATCAAGTCTATATTACCATGCATTGACTGATGGTACGGAGGTCCGACACCGGCCAGGGCACCGCGGGTTCCAATCGGCGCTCGCTCGCCTTCGGCCATTGTTATTTTATTCACACCTAGAGAATCAATCACTCGAATTTTTCAGGACATTATATCAAGCCAGCGAGGCGCAGCGAACGGATGTAGGCGATGCGATGGCTAAACGAGGACGAGAGTTATCCTCGTTCACCGATACAAAGGTACAACCTGTTTGTACCTGCGTCCTCGGATGCATACATGAACGAATTCATGCACACGTATCATGCCTCACGAGGTAACGAAAATTAAGGTAAACTATAACACGACTTGCCGTGAAAGTAACATGTGGATGTTCTTCCGGGTTAAAAACAGTCGCGCGACTCGACCGGTTGACTGCGCGGTGATGAATTTAGAAGAAGAAGAATGAAGTAAGGAGCGAGATGAAGATAAGAAAGGGAGACAAGGGTAACTAACTAACTGACTGAGATCAAATAATTAACCAATTAAGCAATCAGTTACTCTTTCTTAACCGAGCAAATACGATCCCTGCGTACGTACGTTCACGATTCGATTGAAGTGATCTTTTTATACTCTCGACGATTCACCTATGACTCGATTCCGTCTGTATGCGTGTCGCGCGGGCGCGTGTGCGGCTGCTTGGGAGTGTATACTGTACATAAAATAACGATGCGCCAGGGTAAGAGTGGGAGGGAATGTCAGAGTATGAGGTAGAGGAAGAGAGAAGGAGCGAGATCGAGGGAGAGTAGAGAGATTGCATCAGACATCGTCCGCACGCGAGGAAACTTCGAATCGTAAAGAACTCCGGCGAGAAGAATTAGGGACGAAGATCTAGCACTCGGCGAAAGAATTCTACGCGATTAGTGACACATATACAGAAGGTTTTGACCAAAGGTTACGTATCTATGAGTCAGGTCGTATGCATAGTGAATTCGAAACCTCTCGATTTATCAAACTCCACGCATAGGTACGGCCGATGTCCGATCAACAATAAACCCAAAGATGGAGGAGAGAGGAATCAACGCCAATGAGCACCCAACTCGTAAACCATAAGATTGAAAATACAGAAAATAATCGTACCAAAAAATCAAATCCTGAAGAAACGTGAAACTAAAACTACAAGTAGGTAAGATGGAATATTCCTGAAAATTTTGTCACGAATCTGTGACACCTACCTAATCTTGATCTGAGAACTCTAAAATTTCTTGAAGACTCCATCACCCGATGCTGCAACGTAATGTGAACGGTATATTTTCGAATAACTGAGATGTCTCGACGGAATTTTCTAATGCATCACTCTTATCACGCCAGTAGATCAGTTCATTTGGAAAATAAACCTCTCGTAATCAGGTAAACTTGCATTAAGAAAAACTTCAAGATACCAGATCAACCCTTCCTGTAGTAACATACTTCGTAAGTGTTTCGTCCGTGTTGAGGTATCGAGAGTACTCTGAAAAAGACTTACAATTTTCAAACTCGTTGCCATTCAATGGGTATTCACAGATTGCACAGAAAAATCGCTGTAAGCCAATTATCTTCGTGGTGTCAAAAGATTTCATTTTTTCTTGTAAGCTTTGACGATGGGTTAGTTGAAATACGATCATAAGACCGCGTCGTGAATATATCTGAATGTCATTTAATTGTAAATTAACTCTCCAAGTGATACGTAGATGAAATTGTTAATAAGACTTTCTCGCTCTGTAGCATTATTCTCATCCAAACAGCCAAACGTCGTCGGCTTCGTATAAGATCCGCAGAAGCACAACTTGTAGGAGCGGCCCGATTCGGGATAGCTATTAATGCAGGATAGTGAGGGAAACGACGGAAAGCGGAGTCGACGTTACGATTCGGGCCGACGGCGTGAACCGAGTCGAGACAGCGCGTGCACCAGGACGCGTCTAACTGTCAAAGCGGTTCCCCGGCGCCAGGGAATAAGGCGGTGGAGCTGGCAGTGACGGCCAAGGTGTCCGTATAGGCGGCTGCCGCGGTTGCGAGCCATGGCACTCCGGAATACGACGTCTATCTTCCATGCACGCATACGAATTCGAGGAGGAGAACGAGGCTGGCTCCGGCGGGTACGAGGAGCGCGCGTGCTACGGGTTACCCGGAGCGGAGAGAAGGAGAGAAAGAGGAAAAGAGGAAAAGAGGGAAAGAGAGAAAGAGGGACTCTCCAGCTCTGATGGGATTATAAATAATGCTTCACGCAGCACGTGGCCTCCGTGGGTCCACCCAGGTTGTCAAACCTGTTTTTAAGGTCTTTGATTTTTCTCGACTATAAGGCGCGGGTGCCCTGCGCGGGGTGACCCTTTCCCCCCTCGACGCCGCGTCTGGGGGGCGATGGCACATAGTAGCCACCACGTACCGACACACAGCGAGGAGGCCTCTTCTACGAATTTTAATATTCCCTCTTAATAGGATCAGAAGTAGGAACTACTCGCATTGGTCGCGTTCTGCCGAAAGGAATCCAGTCCACGATAAGATACACCAGCTTCTCTGTCACTTGTCCAGGTGCCGCGGAGCGTACAACATCCACACTTACGCGTTCACACAACCGTCGTTGAATCTACTCGGTCCGTAGCACCAAAGACAGCCGTCACCTCATCCCCGGCTCTGAAGACCCACCCGGAGAGGAGGAGAAAAGAGAGAAGCGGACCTCTGTAACGCCATTAGGCAACCGTAAACTCTCATTCCCTAATGGAAAAATTGATGATAACCGCAGAACTTGCCAACCACTCAGGCACGATCATTTGGTAAACCGATGAACCGGACTGCATCTTGCGCCACCGAGTCTCTGTTCGTCTTGCTATGTATATTTCCCCTTCGTTGACCGTGTCAACAACGGACCAATTTGAGAGTACTAGTTATGAGTTTACCTTCTCGAATTGGGGAAAATCAGACAACCGTGTCATTTTACTGTTTGGTCGACATTTTTTCGTCTCTGTGTAACCATGGCCAACAAGCCGGAATCAACTTCGGAAGGTCTGAACTCTAGTTCTGGTTATAAACGTTCATTTCTTTCTAATTCGTCCTCTTCAATTGTATTTAAAGTTTTCTCGACGACTTACGTAATATAATAGCGACGGAGGAGACGAGAAGGCCAAACGTGAATCGATTCATTTCGCAACGTTTACTTACCCACCTGTGAATTGTGATCTTTGGTGGTGATGACCCATGACCCTGGTATCGAGATGATAGCATCGGGCGGCGTTATGACGTAATAACGATCACTCATTGTTTCGGGGCGCAGGTTCACCTGCAACAAAGGAAAATAATTAATAGACTCGTTCGAGCTATGAGAAAGTTCCCATAATAATCAGGTATTAATAAGGAGATGCCTTTTTCTGATCTTCCTCGAAAAAAAAAAAGAAAAATATCGTTGCGTAAAAGGCTCGAATTATTTCGACCACCAACGAACCGAGCGAAACGGCCAGCAAGGATCGCGCAATATCCAGACGCCCCAAACGATCCTCGGGCGGCAATCGATCGAACCAACGATAATAAAAAAAAAAAAAGAAATAAATAACAAATTTATTACAAAATAAATCTTCCCCGTTTGCAAGCGACCCTGCCTAAGCAGGCCATCAAGCGCGCGTGCCCAAATTCATTTCCATACGTCATATTCAACTGTCTAAGCTGCGAGACAGGCATCGAATTCGGGGAAAGGTTCCTCCATCGTGTTCCACGAAGACTACGTCTGGTTGTTTGCACCACTGCTTTGAAAAAATTAATAAATCAAACGAATACAGAATGAGGTTGATCTTGCATGGTTGTCGTACTTTTTTGATGTAGCAGTAAAATGCTTGTGCGTGCCGAAAGATGAGATATGGAGAAGGCTAGGAGCAGAAAAATACGGTGAAATTTTTTTGCACGCACAATACGATCCGACGTGAATCTATAGATCACTGAGGCAACGTGGTTCGAAGCAGACATTTATTGCCTCGGTCCGCATTTCGATCGATACACATATTTAACCTTAATAAATAATAACCATTAAACCGTTCTCGATCAATCGGCTATCTCGGTATATCTTGGGTCTTAATTATCAGGAATTGACGCGGGTCGTTGGACCGCAAGTCCTGAGTTGAATAGCACAGAATACAGGGATAACGGTCAGCGTGCGCCAGGTCAGGATACTCTGCACTGTGGAAGAATTGGTAATTTTTGTATTTTTTTTATCACCAACTATCGAAAGACAAGGAGAGAAGAAAAAAAAAGATCGACACTCCGATCCTTCCTACGCTGAACGTACGTACGTTATACACGCATCGAGTCTGTAAGGTTTGAGACGCCAGAAGAGCGCCAAAAATAGACGAAAGATACTTTATCCACCCGAAAAGATCTTCGAGTCTGTGCGATGCTTTCAGATTTACATCTCCTCACGACTTGCTGAAGACTATTTATTCGTGTAAGCAGGTAGACATGCAGTGTTGTACTTGAAATGCAGAATTGGTAAAAAGATTTTTGATAACAATTGACAAAAAGGAACAGAAAATTTTGAAATCTCGGAAACACAGGATTTCTAAATATGGAAAATCAAAAATTCAACAATTCCGCTTTAGGGCAAATTTTTATTTCTCATACTCGTAGAGAAGAAACAAGATAGAATTTTATTAAATGGCATAAAAATTGAAAGATAAGTAAACGAGTGAATGAGTAATTGCAGCGCTAGTACGATACACGTGTATGGAATAATAACACGTTGGATAAGTTAATCGTGGTCTCAAACCGACGTTTCGAGGGTGTACGGAGTGAGGTACAAGTTATCGTGTCTACGAATCGGTGATCTTATTCTGATCGAAGTGAAGATTTTTTTCTTAATTAACATGTTCCCACATGTAGCGAAGTAAATATCTTGTTCTCTCACGGAACCTGCACGCCGTCTCACTGGAGCGCCGACGGTAATCAATACGATTTAATTTAGAGCTTGCCCAAGTTTAAATTGCTTCTTGAGACATTCTAATTGCGCTCTCGCTCTTGTAAATTAAGATTCAATAAAAAATAATTCACCGGTAGGTAAGTAGATCGTATAATACACTTATGTATGCCGTCTGTATAATGTCTGTATGTATGTATAATTGTATACAGGCGAGGTAGACAAATGCGATCGAAATACGAGAACGAAATACATGCCATGTGAGTTTTATCTACCTCTTTAATCGCCACCTCTCTGCACCATCCACGATTGATCCATTTTCATTCTATCCTTTCATTCCTCTACTCCAACTACATCGTCAACCCGAGCTACGAGAAATTTGACAAAGAACTAGCTGCTCGGATATCATTGGCAACCATCGATACTATCCTTGTTATTATAATACCATCAACTCGTCAACGCGGTTGTAAGAATTTCAAGAAAACAAATCGACAATTTTCTCAATCAGAAATAAATTTATCGATCGGTGAGAAAATCTTTCATACCGTGAAATTTTATTCATGCACACAACGAATTTATTCGTCAACTCTAAGAGCTCAGCTCAGTCGGTTTTGTTCTGATAAATTAGGTCCAAGAAGCCCTTGAAACCTTGAAATTTTTCAAGTGGCCGGGGTGAAAGACTTCAAAAAATATTTCTCCCGATACGTAGATCGCCCAGCGACTCCGTGGGAATTAGATTTTCAAATTTCCCCGACCCCTAGTCAAATGTCGCTACGCGGATATCGGGGGAATGTTTTGATTGAACGGCGATGCAAGCGATGGGATCGTTGTCGAATTCGTGACTGTGACTGAAGACATTTCACTAGCTGTCTGTGAAATGGCGGTAAAAGATTTGTCCAATTTGCGAAGCGGCAGACCGTCCGCAGTCGGGGACAGGAGTTTTGAGGCGAGGTATACAAGCGTATCCTTTCACATGTGAAATGAGTTGCTCTAGATTCAGAAAGATCAACTCGACGGGTGGGGTCACCAATAATAACACACCTATGTGCCCTCCTGCTGAACTGCCCGCCTATCTTTTATGGTTATAGATGCTTGTTCGGCACAGCCTCGATTTTAAACGTATAGGTAGGTATATCATGCACCACCATTCCGTTCCATGCGTCTGCCTGCAGTACATTTACCGATCTACTCGCCTCTCCGACTATCTACTGCCTCCTACTTGTGACGTTGTTATGCACATCAGGTAACTTGCCAATTTTCGTAATAAGTATTATCCTTGTTAATGTCGGTGTTCCGACCCGTTTACCCCGTAAGATATAACCTACGTCGATTACCCGCATCGGGCATTCCAGTGATAGTGACATTAGCGAAATCACATGCCTCGATATATTCACGAGAATTTCGAGACTTTGAAAGAAAAGCCTAAGAGTGCAAGATGTAAAGCGGTACGGAAGTCGAGCAAAAGTGCTACTTTCATTCCATCTGAAACTTGAAACGTCTATTCGGATAGCGTGACTCACCTGTCGCGGTGACTTGATGTGATTTTTTTAGGGTCACTCGGTGATTGAGAAAATGTATATTCGGCGTCTTGAGAGCCCCGATACTCGAGGAGTTCTCGGAATCAGAAGTTGATCCTGCCGGATTATTCGGTAAAATGTTTCAAAATTTATACTCCCCAGACGATATTGGGAGAAGAATTTATGGATAGAATACACACATAACCAACCGTCGGTCCACCCTCTTCGCAAAGAAGAATTAAAAGAAAAAGACTGTGTCAGAAGTCGAAGAGGGAAAACCCACCCCTTGGATACGCCGAGTTATTTTGAGTCGAGGAACAAGACGCCACGTCGTCATCAGTTCCTGTAGCAAGCCTCACAGCTGCATAGCTCAGTGAAGCTATTGCGGTGGTTTTAGGTATAGTGCAGGGTATATAAGGGCATTGTCGCCTCGGCGTCGCTATCTTTCCGGATAACCGACGACTGCTCTGAAAATTCCCAAAGTGCAGCCTGACGAGGTTTCCTGAAAGAGACGCGGACAAAAAACAACACTCCCAGTCCTAAGGGAAGAAAAACTAAATGCGTATGTCATCCATTTTACAGTATAAGTATAGTAAGTATACGAGACGATAATTGAAAAGTGGTAATATGAAAGAGGCAGAAAGTTGGTGAAATTGAATGATATAAGATTTCAAGATTCAATAATGAAACATTCGAACACGTGCGAAGGATTTGAAACGGTGTCAATTACTCTCAAAATGAGGAGAGAAAAAAACTCTTGACAAGGTTTCGCAAGACTATCGCAAAGTTCTTGAGAATGAGTAGCTGCTAAACAAGTGCAGCCCACAGACACTTCGTCGTCCTACGCATACCGTATAATACATTTCGCCAAAATGTGATACCTTTTTTGTGTCAGTGTTAAACAATTTCGATCGAGAAGGACACGTGACAGCCAGTGAGCCACTGTGACGTGTGCGTGAATTCCTTTTCGTACATTGTTTTTATATGCTCTCTAAACAATGCGTTTGAAATTATATCAACTCAGTACTAGTGCTATTCTTAATTAAGACGGCCTCTTAAGGGAATCTCGAAGAAACACGAACGAACCAGCGATCAGCGGTGATAGTGAAAATCGTGATGCACACAATGTCGTGTAGAATAAGGTAAGAGATAAACGATGTTGGTATTCGAAAATAAAGGATGGATTTGCCAGCTCGATAATATTGCGCGGTGATCGGGGTGATCGGCGATATTATCCGTACACACGTATTCCAGTGAGCGGGTAAGGCTCGTCAGAAGCGGGAGCAGCACGAGGAATAGAATCCACCTCGACGGTTACACAGGGGGTATCGGCGTATGCAGGGAGGCGCGGGTGATACACATACGTGTATAGGAAGGTGCATTCGCATAGACGTGGGTGATTTACAGCCTGGTAAATCGCGCGAGGTAGAGCCAGGGGTATGTGCCGATCCCGAGATTATAGAGATTTGTGTTTGATAGAAGTTGGCGCACGGCGTAGCTACGAAGCTACCACCACGTTGCGGTTGTGCAGCCGGCTGCGGCGTAGGTGGCTATACGATATCTCTGCGGCGGAAGACGTGTATGTAGAGGTATCTATACCGACATCCTGAGGCTCCTCTCGTTTTCCGGGGTCCGTGAAATCGATAAAAACATCTTCAACGTATGCCCACGATACGTGAGAAATACAGAACGTGCGAGAAGTTCAGGGGCGAAGCGACGTTTACGTGACTCGTAAACGAGCAGGGGTAAAAAAATAGTATTACCGATTGATAGAAGGACCAGAATGTCGAATTTCATCGACGCGAATATCTTGTACGTAGAATTTAAAAATGTGATAAATTCGACTGTAGAAAATTGAAAATATAGAAAGTTGAAGTACAGAAAGACAAAATATAGAACGACAAAATCGAAAATCTGTATAAGGTTAATATCTATATTATCGGGAGGGATTCTTGAGAATTCGATTTTGTGGCTCTTCGATTTTTTGATCTTTCTATATTTCTACCCCCACCCTTCGCAAACCTTGAAAACTCTGTTAGGATGAAGTTTCCTCTGCATTGATGACCCTTATTAATTTGGTTCGATGAGAGGAATTCGTTGTCTCTGATCTGAGCTGATTTTTATAGATCGGAAAAGAACAAATTTAGTCGATTAGCATTTCGTTGATTATTTAGGTTGGCAGCAAAAATTTCAGCTGCGAACGATTTATAAGCGTCACATTTGCTGAAACTTGCATCAAGCATTGCAATTTCGTTGAAAAAGACAAGCACGATAAATTCGAAATCGTATTAAAGATCATCTACAAGCCTAATACGTCTCTCTTTCCATTTATCACAACTCGTATCTCGTGCAGCTCGCCACAAAATAATAACGGTGTAAAAACCACAACCGCAAGTCAAAAACTTGTGTAGCTCGTTAATCTTCCGAATCTAGCGAGAGTTTTAAACGAACAATTCCGCGTCTGTTCAGAGGTCGACAAATTTATCTGACCCAGTGATCAACGGTTGGGAATAAAGAGCGTCAAAAATCCAGCTTGAAATCTGTTGTAGTAAGATATTTACCAGGTCTGATACACGTACCCACACTCTGACCGATATGCTCTAGGTGAGACAAGAAACTCAATCCGTGTTCTAAATTACCAGTGAAAAATTGCGCACCTACTCGAGCCGCAGGCTTGCGAGTAAAAAATGAAAGAAAGTTCCCCCCGGCGGTTGAGCCTGAGGAAGGGGAATTTATCTGTGATATTTTCCAGGAGCAGGACCTGCTCGCTCGCAGCACATGTTAAGGCTCAAGTTCCATCTCGCGGCACCTGGCGTCAAGGCCTTGAACCTCGGGCCGCGCCTTCCGGGTACACGGGAGACCCACACATGGGTGCTCCCCCGCGCACTGGCGTAACCAGTATGTAAATCAGTTCGTTTCTTCGGTTCACAGCGTCCCTGCTCTCTTCGATAAAGAACTCTCTACCGACACAGAGACGAATATCACGCGTGCAACGCGTGTGCGTACGCGGGATTGGCATTAGTGTAGGTGTAAATGCCTCGTGGAAGATTTACTTTCCTTTAATTCCAACGGCCGGCCGGCTGGCTGACCACCGATCGGCCTGAGCGTCGGCTCTTTCGCCGGTCGATTTCCAAACACGGAAAATCCATTTAAAGAAAGCGAAAAGAAAGAAAAGAACGAAGAACCTTCTCATAAGAGGATTTGCCAGCCCAACGTCGAACTTGATCCAACATTCTTCCACCGATTCTAATATCACCGCTCTACGCCAATGATCGTCAAACATCCTCTAGGCACGCGCCCTCAACCTCCGGATCAACGTTACTCACTACGAGAACCTGGGGCATCCGCTTCCTGGTGAAGGGACGAACACGTGTCGCGTGACGCTGCTCGGCTCTTCCACCGATCTTAGGGACGAAGGGGTCAGGGGGAGCCCTCTGACTGACTGAGGGATGCACCCTCAATGGCTGGTCGATAACTGTCCCGCGGCCTTATCTTCGAGAGCAAAAATTATCTCCTCGAGGAACCCTTGCAACGTACTACGTCGCGATGACATCGAAACCAGTTCAATCCGGTCGCAGACGGTCACGAATCGTGTAAGAATCCAATTTACCGTAACGTACGTGATTCCAAAAATACCGAATAATTTTCGCAATCAATGAATACTTGGAGCACCAGCGTAGTGGCATAATGGATGCCATATTTATACGCAATAAGTTCCTCGCAATAAGGAACTCGAGGGATTTAAACTACCACTGTTTAAAATGCTTAGTTTTCCTGAACGCCGTAAAAGGAAATTTAACATCTTGAAATGTCAGTCAAGGATGGTGACGAAATAGCGGCGAAGGCCTTATTTTCGCTACAACGTATATTTTTCGGATTGATCTTCATTCCACAGGTATCCATAGCCTCTGGAGATAACAATATAATTTGGTTGGCGTGATGTAGTACGGGCCAGGATTCGTACATGTATACACGTGGGCCGCGACATGCGCTCTGGAACATCGTGCTCGTTTGTGCCTTGCCGATGTTCGCCAAACTGTCGTATAGGCTCCCAACGTTATTGCAGTATACCGATACTTCGAATCGAAATAGCACTGGTACGCCGCAGTCTCTTTAATCGAGTCAGTTTCGACCATTTAACACCGACTGCTCGAAACAAGCCACCAAACAAACCGTCAAGAATACTCACTTTTTTCAAACAATTGATCCAGTCACGTTGAAGTGGAATTCAAATTCACACGTCATCTTGATGTATCCTTCACAGCTCTTTTAATTGCTGAAAAAGAAGATCTGATTCTGATGCCACCTGCAGCTTAAATTTTGTATTTTTACGCAAAGGACGCTAAACGACGAGCTTATCCCAGCAGTGCACAGATGTAAGAGCTGATTTGTAATTGTAATTTCGCAATTAGAAGGCTGTCGTGATCGAGGGGAATATCTTTTATACCGTCATGATCAACGCGGCCGATTAGGATCAGGCTTTTAAGATCTTCGTTAATCTAAAATGTAAAGTCTAGTTTGACCCGTGGCTGCTGGGGTCTTGGGAAACTAGGAAGTCGGCTCTTAAGTTTGAAACTTTTTTAGTTCCGATATACATGAGAAGAAAAGTTAAGTTAGTCCAGAGGCCTCCTCCGTTACTGTTAAGCGTCGCAGCGACCCCGTTGTATTGTACAGCCACCTTTGCCACCTGGTCTTTCACAACTTTCGACATCAAGGTTCTTGTAATTAACGGCGAAGGGTGAATGCACGATTTATCAACGTAAACGGACCGCTCCTGTGTCTACTCGCACGGTTATTAACTGCAGTGATCTGCAATAAATTATTCTATTATACGCACATTGTTTCTCCTGATGTCCACTTCGCATGAAACATCACGATGCTGACGCAATATGGAGAAAAGTTACCGAATATAGTCGTACCATACCACAAAAACTTCTCTCAAGTTGTACAAAAATATTCGCTACTATATTTCCCCAGTTCAGGAGTTCAGGATGGAGAAGAAGGCTCCACTCGCAATCAGACAACTGTGCAATTACTTCAATTGTCTATCGAGGCCTGTCAGAGTTGGAACATAATATTGTGTCCAATGTAAACGTAAAACAACATTCCTGGCGCTCTCCATTCAGTCCTTATCAAACGGACTCGAATGTCCGAGCAGTCAACCCTACAACGATTCAAGTCAACGATCCCTCCGTTCTGTATCCCATCTTCTGCACAATCGCAAAAGATCGGCTTGTTGTAACGAGTTATAGATACGTGTACAAGTTGCACTTTGCAAGCGGTTGTTACGGACGCCTAGTTATTCTACCGGCGGCCAATGATCTGGAACTATTGTGGTGCAGAATCGATGTAGAGATATCTTGACGAAAGGTATACGACGCAACGAGGCCTGCTGAGGCAGCCAAACGTCCGTGCAGAATTCGAGGTGCTATTTCAAACCGTGGAACAGGAGTGAAGCTGAGAGAAAATGACACGGCTCTTTCACAGATAAGGATCAACTTCCTATATGAGTCGATTCCACAGCTGCAAATTATTCGCTGCAAGTATTGTCGCGTGTTGAGATGCAAGAGAGTATGATACCAGTTAGTTTATTGAGAATTTTGAATTTTCTCACGATACCTATTGCTTCTGCATAATCGTAACGGAAAGAGGTTTGAATAACTTTACGTGCGACATAAGGTGCGATTACGCGTGTTGAAGACTAACAAAAAAGCATTAACGATGCCGGGATACTGGAAGGTGATTACGCCGTGGTAAAAGGTGAATAAAAGGGTAAGCCTGGGTGTGCCTGATTCCTTTCGGCGGCGGAGGCATCTTATTTTCAAACGTAAAGTTGGTTGGAGTGAGTGTTGAACTCGAGTCTCGCCGGACATTTCAATTTGCAATTGCCAACTGCAGGTAAGCACCGACTCTGAAAAACGTCCAGATTACACAGGAGTGCAACTTTAGTGGGATCGTAAACTGCCATCTTTACACGGCCGCCCACGCCTCGCGGAATCCTAGAACGATATCTGCTCATCGCACCTCAAGCAGGAAGAATTTATTTTATCTATTTCAACACCCAGGTACTATCATCTTCAATCTCAAAAGATTACTGTTACGGTCTCGTTTTAACGGCCCAATTCCGTACCGTCTTACAACTCCATCTCCCTACTTATACATGCACGATTCAAAAACGAATTATAAGGGGAATCGGTCGGGTTTATTTACCTTAGTTACCCAATTCTTTTCGCGCGTTTTTTCACAAATATAAAAACACTGCTGACTGGAGATTTCTCACTTCACCCTATGAGTGAGCTTTATCGCGTCATTTTATTTGAAAGATCGAAATTGTTGCTTTTACGTAGGGATAGAAAATACGGAAGACAGTGTCTGAGTCAAGTTTGCCAAACTCCAACAACGTCACGGTACAAATTGAATCTGTACCCGTTTCGCAAAATATCCTCCAAGCTCCTGACCTGAGTCAAACCAAGCCCGCAAGTAAGAATGGGTATCCAGGATAATTCCAAAGGCAGCAGGAATAGATAGGACCGAACAGCATGTGGTGGTTTCTCTCGGCTATTTGTAACCGAGTTGGCAGACCATGGGCGGACCTGCAGCCAGGATATATGTGGAGTGGAAATAGGCTGCAGCGCGTAGCCGTTATTGGGCCGCACGGTGTAAATTAATGGCTAATTTTTCGGTAAACCGTGAAATACGGGCGCGCGTGCCCTCTCGGGATCCTCGGGGGACCTGCGAGGCCCGCGGGCTCATCGATTCACCCACGACAGACGGTCCACGCGGAGGCCAGCTAATGTAGAACCAATGAATTAGCACCGTGTCCGCCATGCGGAGCTGGCCATCCCTAGAATTATTCAGCCTCTGCATTTATTTCCCATACAGGCTCTCCCCAATTAACTGTAGACATTTCCCTCAAAATTGTTTAAGAGACTGGATTGCGGTCAGCTCTGGACTCACCCTCGCCCTCAATGACGCGAAGTGAAGATTATCTTTAAAATATGTTTCTTCAAAATACGTTTTCACCGATCAGGTACAAGTTGTCACATGGAAAGGATCTTGTGATTTCTATACACGAGTCCGAAGGTGGATTCCGCCCCAGGAAGACCGATGTTTCTTTTTTCTTCACTCTTCTTCAAAGGCGAGGATTCTTGACGTCGCGATGTTTTGGGTGTGAAAATTTTACGGCAAATCCAATTACTAGGTTTACGGCTTTGAAATTGTCCCGGAGCTTGTACAAAACGAATCTCAACAGAACACGGCTACCCTATAGCTGGTAGGAGGTGCACTTGCCGACAATGCATTCGCGTTATGCATAGAGTTTCGTAAATCTAACTCAAACTAAAATCTATTTATAGGATCGTCTACGCACAACGGACATCGATGCTTTTCAATAAGTTCACAATAGTTACCGTCCGGTGTGTACTATACACATCCGGTCAAGCCACAAACGGCCAGTGGTCAATATTCGTAAAAAACATTGAATTCAGTTTCAGTTTTCTCCTTCTTTCTTGAAATTTTACACCAAATGTTTGAATACTGTGCGAATTTGTAAAAATCAGACGACGGGTTTGTCCCAACGATGAATAGAAATTTATAAGGAAAAAAAAAATAATATTTATTGTTACCGAGAAGTTCGGGGTGGCAAAACGTCATGAGTATGGGTAGGTATTTAAGTAGATATCAACGCGTAATAAAACGTCGCCGTGGCGGCGTACTGAAGGGAAAACACGTGTGAACACCTGAACATGAGGAATATTTGTCTGGGTAAGAATTAACGACATACGTCGAATGTAATGGAAGACGAGTATAATTATCACTCTCTCTAGACTATCTTGGTGGTCCAAAGAGTCGAAGAGATATCGATCTCTATCGTACCGTCGAATAAAATACATCCCGTTAATAAAAACTAATATAATGAAGGATTAATCCCTCGATCGATCACCGTTAAGATACTACCAAGCCAACCCTTCGGCCCCTCGATATCTCGAGTTCTAGTGCAATTCCATACAGAAGCTGTCGAGTTGCCTCGCGGTATTTTAAACAGAGCAGAAAAAAATACATATCCAGGAAGTGTTAAACGAGGTGAAAAATTTCAAGCATAAAAATCAATTGAACTCCGTCTTCAAAGCGACTCGTAATGTTTGACAATTTATGTCGAATCGTTGACCGTTTAACGTCCGACCTTAGGTGGGGAAAATAAAAATTGGAGAAATACTTGACGCGTATAGAACCGAGGTATCTATGTGTTCCTCAGTTTATTGAAGTCTAGCGTTACGGAATATCCGTTTTAACTATTCGGGCAATGAAAATATTCATTTACAAGCCATTGCTCCGGGCGGTTAGCCCTGCGATTGCACCGTGCCACCGTGTCGTTAACAAGTCGTCGAGGAAACATCACCTACCTATCTATAGTCTATACCCACCTACCGAAGTAAGCTGAAATGAGTTGCTCGGAAGCAAATAAATTCTCCCCTCAGCCACGTCTGCGAGAAAAAAATAAATAAATAAATAAATAAAATTTGATAATTAGGAAAGAGTTGATAGCGACGATTAAACAGGGTACTCGGACACCGCAGCGGCGTAAGAAGGGACAATAAGTGCACAGGTACCTGCCGGCTTGGCGGCCTGCCTACTTCTCTAGCTGTAACGAACAGGATATGGAACCTGAGACTGGCCAGGAGGGCAGCCACTGGTACTCGGGGCATCAACTCGTAACACTCGACCAAGGCATCGCGTTGCCAGAGATCTTGGATAAGATCCCGCTGTGGGTGGCCAGATGTAAATTGTTTCGGCGCAATGCCGACTCGCGAGCGCAAAGAGCGCCAAGTAGGTATCAATACACCATCTTTCGGAGGTGAGGTGAATGCCGGAACCCGGTTAAAGACACCATCCCGTTTCGGAGACGCTACCACGATCCTGTCGTTGACGATGAACCGCAGCGCTGCAGTTCAGATAACGGAGACTGGGAGAAATTGAAAACCGAATACGCACATTTGTTTCGTCTCCGATGAAAAAGTACTATACTTGGAAGTATTTGAATGCAAAGTTTTACCCAGGGTGAGTGTGATTCACGAAAATTTTAAACAACAATTCCAAACACTACAAACGGATCTGAAGCAATTGACGTGTGTCTATTTGACTTTCCTGTTCTTTCAATTCTGGCTTATTCGATGCCGTGCACTTACCTCGGTCATCTTTGGAATGAAGAAAAAAGGTGAGGTGATCATACTTGGCAAATGTGAAGAAAAAGAAGAGCGGAGGAGTTGAGAGAGAAATAGGTGATCGAAAGAGCGCTGAAACGAAGAAGCTTCGACCTCTTCATACCTACGCATCATATCTATACAGAATGGACCACTTTAGATCCTTTTGACGCAGGGTTGGTTCGAGACGTGGGAGGAGAGGCGAGAGGAGATCTCTGGGGCTACTAACAGGCCGGTGCAGCGTAAATAAAACCTGCCTGGATAGGGCGGATGTATGTATATAATTAGAGTATACTTAGTGGGCATTTATGCGTTAGCCTGTATACTACGTTATGTACGTATACATAAGGTGTAGATACCCACATGCGTACACCTGTAAGAGGAACTTGCTTGGCGTACCGTTCGCGTTTCGTCTCGTTTCGTCTCGTTTCGTTTCGTTTGCGCTCGCGTGGGTGAGGTGGGTGTCCGGTTCCCTTTGTGTCCGCTACCTGTCTTGAAGAGATCCTCGGCATCTTCCACAGAGCAAGGTCCTCCCAGATCCTTTGATAGTACGGCATTCCATCTCATTCGTCAGACATTTGATAGCTTCGCGTGGGAGCGCCCGAGAGAGTTTCCTCCGCTTTGAATCTTTACGCTGCTTTTTTATATTTATTCATTTATTTCCTTTTCTTTTTATTCATTCGTACACTTACGCTCTTTTTCCAATCCATATACCTACAGACATTTACGCATACGTACACGCACAGAATCTGTACATCTCTCGATCACATACGCGCAGGTATTTTTGCCATGAAGCTAACGCCGACATCGGTTGCGTTTCAGGAGTATGGGGTGTCAAATTCAAATTATTGAGACAGTGTACAGTTTTAAAATTCCTGCATAACATTGGTGGCAATTTCATACTTCGTATCTGAAAAATATATTAACACAAGCACAATATTGGAAACCAGGCGTAGAACCGATATTTTATTTCTCGAATTAGTTTTTTTCGCCCGCTTTTACATCTCCCGTGTTCGAACGGAACAACTAACAATCAATTGGCGATTAAGCCGAATGAAAAGTTACATACGTAAATTAGAATTGCAATCGATTAAATTAAAATTAGTTGGGACCCTTTTTCATCGATTTCGAGGAGCGTACGTAAGCATTACAGCAACCGTTTTTCGAGCCTGTTACGTATACCCACACCCGGGCAGAAGTTAAGTATGTTTTATAGCCATCAAGCGATGGGTCAGCAGTGGGCATCAGACATTCGGTATTTGGTATTCAGTATTCGGCACGCGACCCATGAGGAATAGAAGTCTGTCGAGCACGCGTCGTGGCCACCATATGACTCGGAGTTTACAAATGATGCTTGATACAAGCTAATACGGTAATTGCGGAGCGATTAATTTACCCAAAACAAAAACTGCTGGGGGCCGGCGCTGCTCGCTCGGTTCAGAGACCTTGACGCGTGCGCCTAACTCGTTCGTTTGACCATATTGGGCGTGGAAATTGATTCCAATAAATTACGTCACTTGAAGCAAAGTCGAAAAAACTTCATGAAAAAAGATGGGCGTGCCTTCACCGAAGCTTCACTGTATCAAATTGTTTGGCCGTATGTATGCGTGAAAGCGTATCATATCGTGCAGCATGAATTGACGGTTGACGACAGAATAGTCAACGGTTCAAACCGCAATGACAAATGAATTTTCTCGATTTCTGTTCAACTCAATAATAGAGAACGTAGCCGAGATGGGGGTTATCAGAACATTGCTATCTATTGCGTCAAAAAATTGTAAACAGTATCTTATTTCCACGTCAGTGTCGTATATAGGTGGATTGCAACAGTTTTCCAGGATTTCGAATTTTCCACAGATCACAATTCTTTACGAACATTTTCCGTCACCCTACGTCAAAGACGACTGTCGACGGCTGACAAATCAGCCGATATACCCACTCTCTACAAGCTGTTGGACAAAATGATCGAGCATAACGTGAATCGTGGTGTGCGGTATGAAAAAATGAGAACCCGTCATAAGCGGAGTCCCCCGACTGTCAAATGGCCTCGACAAACGCTGGCAAAAGGTAGCCTGCGCAAGTATACCTAACGGGGTCCCTGCGGGTGAGCCTTCCGATAATATAATTGCAGTAAATCGAAGTCGTCGAAATGCCAGGTTCTTATCTGATGACAGCTGACCACATGTCATCTCCCATGGAGCCCCGTGGCACCGGCATGTGGCGCACATGGCGCAGCACCAATACCATTCGCAACAGTGGATGCACGTACACGTACGTGACTTAAATATGCGGACGAATGCGTGCCGGTGCCGTGCAGGATGTACTGTGTGTAAACGCATGTTGGTAATAAGTGTAACCTATCAGTGATGCAGGCGCAAAGCGTACCGCAGAGCCTCGCCTCGCCAGGTCACCGCCTATCACTGCGATCTACAAATACATTATCCGCGCATTATGCGTATACCTACGTTATTGTATTTATTACGCGCCGGGAGCACGCGTCGGCGTCACGTGCGCCGCGACGCGTATCGTCGTCGTCCCGTATGTATGCAAATTCGTTGACCGGAAATCGCCAATCTGTTGGATGCCTTAATTAGCCCCCTGTAACTATATATACAACCGCAATTTGCATACCATAAAGTCAAACGATTCGACCGATTGTCTCTGAATCCTCGCAGAGGATTTTCGAACCACGTCACAATCGTCAAAGTGAATACTCCAAAGCATTATCCTGCATCGCTGTATCGTACAGATTTTCGAAACAGGCATTGGTGCCTACTAGCTCCCCGCGAAACAGAGTCTAGTTATGTTACGCGTTAACCGTAGAGTTGTGAAAAGGAATGGAAGTCGCCGGGCAATCAGCTGGCACTGTAACGAAGGTAGTTAGTTTATTCCGTCACATGTGGTTCTTGGGTGGCACGTGCTCTCTCGCCAGCCCAGCGTAGGGTGTTGGTGATGGCCGGAGGGAGGGAGGGACCGGGGACGCGGACGGGATGCCTGCTGGTGGTGTCGATGCTAGATAAGAATCAAGAGTCATCTGGACGAGACGCGGGGCCTTCGTCGGGGCAACTTGCGTTTAAAAAGCAGTTGAATCATTCGTTGAAATTAATTGAGGCGCGCCGTGATGGAGTAGACACGCACGCGCACACACGCCGACGAACTCGCAAACGCGATGCGTAGGTACTTCGTCGATACAAAAGTTGTACTGTAACTGGATCGAATCAAGATACGGGAATGTGGTTGAAAAAAGACTCATTCCGATTTCTATTCCAACATTTGAATGTATTTCCACCAATGGGACCAGCGAGTGAAGTAACTGTGACAAATTTGAAAAATTAAGAGTTTAGGACGTTGAATTGCGTATTGCTGTTCCCCTTGAATTGATAAACTGACTATGAAATGGCTGGAATATCGTGTCGACGCGACCGCAAAATTTCCAAAACGTTTCCACAAACTCCTAAGTTAAATTAGCGAATTGATGACACATAAGAATTTTATTTAGTGTATCCATTATTATCTCGATGTGAAACAGAAACCAACAACAAGAATTCAGACAACAATGTTTATTTCATGGATAATTGTCCGCAGCACGTATAGTTGCGCAGTTAGCACGCGGTGTATAATGTACACGTCGAACTGTGCAGCAGCACAATCGGTTAGTCTTTCGGATTGGAAGCGGAGGTTGAAAAATTCCTTAATTAACTTCATCAAAGGGAGTCTTTGGCGAAACGAAACGATAAACACTTAAACTGAATAACAGTCGATAACCGCGACCCTGCTGCGTTATCAATTCTAGCTAAAGATTCGTCCGCCGCTGTAGGTGTCGGGTGGATAATAATTATTGGCGGCGGGTACGAAGCCCCCTCATGGAACGTGCTCGCTCTTATCTGGCGGAGAGATAAAGGTAAAGAGAATACGGGAGAGGCGACGAGAACGAGGAGGAAGAGGAAAGTACGAGGGGTCAGGTGAGTCTGGTCGCAGGTACGTACGCCTCGGGATCATTATATACTCGAATTGATTCAATGAATCATTGTGTAATGACGATAATGACCCAGACTCCCTGCGGAGGCGGCGGATGGTAGGTACTAATTAAACGCAATCACCACGACAGATGACGCCCGCCGAAGATGACGATCGGATAAAACAGGTAGTCCACCTCTCAAGGGGGGTTACGTGTCTCGTTAGTGACTCATCGAGGTGTCCGTCGCGGTGGCGGCGGCGGTGGCGTAGCTACCGCCTTCGTTGGCAAGTGTCGCGATGGAATGGCGCCATTTGCCTCTGCAATTGGCCCCGTACGCTGTCGAAGAAATGAACGTACGTATAGTTTTTCACGAACGAAACACTGCTGATTATCCATGAGGCATCGGTATGCGCATACTGTGGTTAATGAATACCTACAGAACACAGCTTCAATTAACAAGTAGTAATTCCCTCCCTTCAGTGGTCGAGAGTACAATTCGATACTACCGCAAATCAACTTTGTAACTTTAAGGGGTTGAATGAAGCTACCGGAAATTATGAACCAAGCTGCGAGTATTCTGCGCGGTTTAGCGAGTGTATCATTGGAACAATGATATTCAGGTCAGGAATTTGCCAGGGCACGAAGAGTGGCCAATAAAAGAGGCACGAGCCGACTACCGGCCAGTGGGCGTCAAATAGTGTGTCAGTCAGTCAGCGGTTGGTTACTTATATTGTCGGACGAGGCTGTGCAAGCAAGGTTACAGGTTGAATATGACGGAGACTTTTGCTAAGGGGGTCATCTTGCCAGGCGATGTATCCCGGCCGTGGTCGTCGAACGGATAGAAAAGCACACCCCACTTCCTTTTGAGCGCAGTCAAGTACCACGATCTTGGACGAATTCACTGACTTGCAATACTTCTCTAAGCCTGAATATCATCAACCTTGATCCAGTGTTGATCCACCGAAGACCTTTCTGACCTCAGCGTGATCTCCACCATTGGCCGAGGAGTAAAATGGATTCGAGTGGCAGAAAATACAGTCTTATGAAGCGATATTATCGCGCAAGAGCCAGACGGATTAGGCCAATGCAAATGTTTAGTCGAGAGATTTACGTGGATATCAGGTTCCATAATTCATCGTGACATTGCAGCAATGACAGTGTAAAACTTTTAAGGTTTGATTGTAAGGGAGCTCCGTGAACCGGTAGTCACTGGCTACCGCCTACGATGTGTCACAAGATTTGCCAACTGTAGGAAGTCTAAATGCGGCGGCTAACGATGAATTGTATATTTACAAACTGATTGAAATATGGCCGACAACGAGATCCCGGTAAATAGAATACGAACGACCACAAGTTGGACATTTGCAAAACGTGTTGCACATTGTTGCACTTTGCAGCTATTCCTTCGACCTGGAATAACTTTATTCCACCCTACGTATACTCATCAAACTGAAGAGTCTGAGGTGACGTTCGAAATTCCTTGTATGAAGAATATGTACCTCCGATAGCTAAATTTTGGCATTTGAACCAAGGTGGCATAGGACTCGATTTTTGACAAAGTTTCAAGTTCTTGAAGATCATTTTAAACCGCTTTCGAAATATCGTCAGCAGCCCCGTACTTTGTGTACGTATTCATATATATATATACTTTTTTTGCACGGCCTTGCGATATTCTTCTCACATATTGAATGGTACCTGCCAACTTCCGTTTCTTTCATGGCGACAGGAAGCCAGGAAACAATCTTTTCGGCGCCGAGTTTGGCAACACTGTAATTCTCCAAACGAAAAAAGAGATCTGACGGTGTAGCCACTTTTGTCCAGATATCCATTGTCCACGCCTCAACGCCCACAATAATCTCGTTACGATTCGAATCGAGCCCCCAGGGTTTGACAGGACAACAATGTAAGGTGCTTTGTGCACCCTGAAACGCACCCGGATTCCATCACTCCCTCTCTCTCTTTTTCTCTTGCTCTCTTTTTTTATATCCAGAGGCTTTTTTCTCCTAGTTTTCTTTGCACTCTTTAACTCAGAGTTTGCTCGGTAGAAAAGTTTTGGAAATGTTTTCGTTTGTTGAGAAAATATGGAGATATTTCCTACGAACTACGCAACAACCTCTGGCAAAGGATCGTTCCAAACGGCCAGTGCCACCGGCTAGGATCTATGTCGGACATTTTTCAGGATCGCTAAAAACCCTTCGGGCAAATGTCGTTGAACGAAAATCCTTATCCATACAGACGGATAATGCTTCACCCAAATATCTTCGTGATTCTATTTTCAACTGCAGGTTGGTTCTGCGATATATCTTCAAACCCCTTTTACAATCTCACATTGTATTCCTTACGGTACTGAATGAAATATCTCAATGGGATCTGAATTTGATTCTCACAGATTATATAATATCTGATCGATGGCAAGAACTGGCCCTTTTCTGAGAAACCGTTAATGCTCTGCATCCACGTGTTCAATCTATAACAAGCCATATAAATTCAGCAATGAAATCGGTAAATCGCGGCTCACCAATGCGACGAGTTACAACCGCTACGTATTCTACGTCAACGTTACAAATATTACAGTCGATATATTAATGGTAGAGATTTACGATTGATTTCTATCGTAGATCTATGTACCGGTCTCCAACCTGTCCCATTTCAACAGCCTGCAGCCCACGGGGCGTCGCAACGTCGGTGTATAACTACTAATAGGCGCATGAGACAAGAAACAACTCTTCTGCCCCGTCAGGTTCTTACGGGGAATATGGATACAGGGTAAACCGTCAACGAGACCAGGACTCCTCACGCCCACAACTGCAGCCTCGATATCAAGATACTCCGCACTTCGCCGGGACCTTATTAATGCTTCGAGAATTACCGCGGTGATTATATAGACCCGGAAACACCAATTGTGTTTTTCCAGCTATCTTGGGCTTCATTTGAGTTTTATGTAAGTCGTATGATTTGCTTGTCCCAAGAAGTCGTTATTTCGAACTGTCTGAAAACACGTGCCGGTTTTTCACCGATTATTGAATAAAATTTCAAGCTTAGTGAAATTACGCTGTAACTTCCCAAGTGAACGCGAGAGATTTTTTTACCGCAGGATAAACATGCACAGCATGGAACAACACGTACTATGAGTTATTGCGAGCTTTCGTCGAAGAACGTGTTGTATTTTCGTGGCGGCTTATGGTGTCGAGAATATTTGTGGCAGGGTGAGACATCAAATCTTGGTACTTATACACATTCGTGGTCCAGCCTGCACCTACGCAAGACAGCGTGATACAACAAAAGAAACAGATCTTTACCACCCACGAAAGTGGGTAAAAAGTATTCCTGCTCAGTGCAGGTGCGCCATTGAAGCCGAATTTTTTGTTTCAATTTCTAAAATCTAATGCTCAGCTTGACCATATCGTGATAACAATTTTACAAACGAATTAATTCCACTCGAGCATCCAGTAGCCATTTACGATATATGTATATTCATAAGGTGACAGTGTTTCCTAAAACAGACTGCTATTTATTTTATCTTATCATTCATTTACCTCATTGAAATTGAATAATTTGAAAAGTTCTAATTGAATAAGTCTCAGAATACCGATTGAGGCGAACGAGCTAATCCTAACCATAATTTTCGACCAGGAAATTACTTTTGAGTTGCTCCAACTCCAGAAAATCTTAATCTCGGAGTGTATGAAATTAATTTCGTGTAATTAGACTTGTGATCGGAAGAAGTAATGATGTAATTCGTATCGTTTTTGTTTTCCTCTTATTCTCGGTTTCCATTGAAATGCATCGTCCGAGGTGAGGCTCGAAGCTGTGTAGCAGAATTGAACCGGCGCGGAAGTCTACATCACGAAGAAGCGACCGCGCCCGAGATGGACTCGGTCCGTTAAGTCCTCTCACTGGCCTGATCCACCCACCCAGCTGGTTGATATCATCGCGAATGCAAAACAGAAGGCCTCTGGTTCACCGTTCACGGTGCCGAGGCAGAGGACGGCGTCCGGGGCTGGAGCCGAGACAGTTCTAGCCTTGGCAAAGCCGAGAGACCTCCGCGCCACGGATTGATTGAGATAGCAGTTCAGGAAGTCACCTGAATTTATGAGCCGCAATGGTCGTACACGGCTTCGTACGTAATCAGCGATTCGCACAGGGGAATAAACCCCCTCTGAATGTATATACCTACCTATACTTAACGATTTTAAAAAGGGAACAACTACGCAAGCGATAACAAACGATCCGACAGCCGGAAAATAACGCCTGTAAGCAAACGGCACGTGTTACACGCCCTCGCAAGTATTAGTTCACCTTGACTTTCACATCCACGTTCGACGCGGGATGTTAGTTCTATCTTTCGTTGGTAGTCGGCTAAGATTTTATCGGATAACACAATCCGATGTACGATACGATTTTTCACATGACGTTATACGAATACCTCTATAAATTCTGATCGATCCGCCCCGTGAACGCGTTATATTGATGGGAATGGTGTTCGATGGATTATTCAATACAGAATTGGTCAATTTTAATATTTATCCTGAAATTGAATAATTTGGAATTCTTCACGTACAGTTATTACCCAAGGATCACCCTCTTCTGATCGGTAGTAAAAGTTCAAAAATATGCATACGACTTTCTTCGAAAAAATCAGTCATGTTCCAAGTGTTGCAGAATTAATATTACAATTAAAAAAGCTAGCTCCTTACAATTGTGAATTCCAAAGAGAGAATAGTACATAGAAGTTTATGAAAGATCGAGAGCAAACAGGATGTTGATCGAGAATTCGTCTCCCGAGAATAATCTGCGTTTCTTTGCTTGTTCAGTCTATTAAACTCTTCACCCTTGACAGAAGTAATGTAGGTAAGTACCAAGGTACGTTCCACTATCTTCCTAGAGATAGACGACGCAGATAAATAAGCCAAACACAACGATTGCGTGGCCAGTTACATTTCATCGACGGGATAGCGACCTCCTACGATCCCTCTGAACGATCTTGTCCCCGTCTAATAACTGCTTCGTCAGCTTCTCTACGGATGGAACAAACTAATCTTTCACCAACGATTTCTTGACTGCATCAACAGCCACGCCAATTTGTCGGAGGTTATACGACGAAAGAAAGAAGAGAAAAAAGATCAGAGAACTACGATGGGTACACGGAGCGAGAGGAATTCTTGAAACAACAAAATACATTTTTTTGGAGTTCATTCATTTCAATCTAGTATCCCTTATTTGTTCCAGGATTCGTTGAGCGGAAAGAAGTGACCAAACAGGAGTCAATAAATTAAGCTGGAGAAATACTTTCAATCGCGATACGTGTAACAGTTTGAAGACTAATCGTAAATAGATATGGAATATATCATAATTATAGTAAGCCGTTAGGTATTTCATAGTTAATCATAAAAGTGTGAAAAACCTGTTTTTGTTTATAAAAAGTAAGAGGCCCTTTGAAGTCATGGAATAACTTGATTCGACGATCGAGAGATGTTGGAAATTGCTGTGCTAACTATTTAATTTACATAACGCGAAAGTGTTTTACGCATCTTTTCATGCGTGTTTTTCACACACAAAGTACGGATGAGCCACCATTGAGTTTGGACATAGTGGTAGATTGTACTCCAGTTTCTCTCAAGCGGTATATTTATTTGTCTTGCGGATTCTCACGTGTCTGGACCCAACGGTTTCTCTAGGCACACCTAAACTGAAATTGTCAATTTTCGATGGTTACTTGTTTATTTTTTTTTCTCTCTCTCTTTCCGTTATTCTAGGTACTTGCGGTCCCAGCGCTTTAAGTATCTGCAAATACCATTGCTTCACAGTGAACTTCCCATGTACTGGACCGAGTACGCGGTTGGTTGGAGAGCTATTGACTTCCGGCTAATTACTATTCGTCCATACGGAGTAACCGGCGAGTTGACAATGCGAGAAATATACTGCAGGTGAACACGAGCTAGATGAAAGATACCCGGGCTAGGGGCGCACGACTTCCCGGCTAACCTCAGCGTCGAGGACACGACGCAATCCACCGTAGGTCATCCTGCAGGCTCTTTGCTCCCGGGTGTCCGCGATGGAGTGTTTCAATGTAGGAACATACGATGAACACGTGCTGCTCAGTCCAAGTGCCATCCGCCTCGTTCCAACGGTGAAAATAAAAATTGTCCAGCTCGAACGACGAGGGATTGTCTATATACCACGATCGGCTGCAACGACTGAATTCCTAGGTCGTGCCCATGCTCTCCAGAGAACCTGGACGCTACGTCGAGCAAAAGGAATACATACCCGTTGGTCAACGTACCCGTAAATACAACGAGAGATATTCACTTCTGAGAATCAGCTCCGTTCCCTCTCTCCTCCCTCATGTGTCTCAAATTCAGTCCGTATGCTGCTTCGCTGCTTAACAGTACCGTACAAATGGTTCGAATCAAGAGACCCACTTGCGGCTTTCGTCGTCCCGGCAGCTCTTGGGAAGTCGACAACCGATTTGGGTGCAACTTGGCATCCGGACGACGCTCGGAGGAAATCGTGCATATGGAGGGATACGTGCTCACCTACAAGGATGAGCGGTTACATGGGCAAGTCAGGAAACAGGGGCGGCCGAGTATGTGAGTAGAAGGACTCGTGTTATTAATAGAAGCAATCAAATGTTCTCAAGCTGCACGGACTCTGTCACGCTAACTGACCGCATAATAATCGTACAATACCTACCTACCTACCTACCTACCTACCTACCTACCTACGTTCCTCGACACTTGGATCGGGCCAAGCCTCGGCGGACACAGGGAAGCCGGTCTGAGTCAAGGAAGGATAAGCAAATCGAATCGGTTCTACATTACTACAACGTATCCTGAATGAAATGGACAATATCTTTTCACAAGTACAGAAGTGAGAGAACAGCTTAATCGGAAAATATCTAGACGCTCGCGGGAGCGTTGCTGCTTAGGATGAAATGCTTTTGTCTGAACGTTAGTTCTGTTGATAATTACAGCTGCTTACCAATAGCGTGTTCCGTACATTTTTAGGTACCGAGAGTCTGGACAGGGTGACATAAAGCGGGACGTGTCGTCGTGTACCCTTCATGGGAGTATCCAGCTGGCTTGGTTCGGTCAGCGTGATCTGTTTCGTATTTATTTGATGAAGGGTATATTAATTCCAAGGCAGTAATAAATCGGGCTCGCCGCTCTGGTATACTAATTAATATATGAGTGCTATTGGCGGGCTCGAGCAGGCAGGTTCCTCTCCTGGCGGATGGTACGGGTTAACAGCAACGACGTATCGGCAGAAGGATGATGAAGAGTCGCCTCGGCCGACAAAAGCCGCCGAGACACGGGCTATGCGCACCGCGCAGGGCCGCCAGCTTCGCCATCAGGACTCGCCTCAAGTCACTCGACGGCGCCCGCACGTGCCGGCCAACTCTTTCGTGGCCTAAGCGGAAAATGAGAGAAGAGAGAAGAGAGAAGAGCTTTCGATAATCGTATGTAACATTCCTTGGAGTCCACCAACCAACCTTGAATTTTTCTACCCAACAGCTCGAAAGAAGAATACTTCGCGTGTTTGTTTGAGGTTTGCAACGTGCCAGGAGAAGCGACCTCAGGAGCGATGAACGCTTTCACGGTGGTCCAGACAAACTCCGTAGCACCGATTGGCCCGAGAGAAGAGTCACAAACCGGGTCACGGGCTGGATGGTACGGCATATAGCCTATAACGTCATAGCCTCTAACAAATGGATGACAGATTAGAACTACAAACTGCCCTGGACCCCGTAGCCACCACTCGAAGGCCTCGCTCCGCTCTCAGGACGTCGCGGTCGCGTCGCACGAGCACGACGAAGGAGCGGTGCCTTTCATGAAACTGGATCTCGTTCCCACTCGCCCCACCCCACCCACTTTCAAGATAACGGGGTAATAATTCAGAATCCTCAACGATACCGGCGCAGGGAGAAGAGGAGAGCAGAGGAGAGGAAAGAAGGGGGGAACGGGGGAGCAGGGAGATACTCGGGAGACCTTTCGACGTTTCTCGTAGAGACTGACACGACGCGGGAGGATCGGTGACCGTGTGGATAATAGGATACTCGAGCCGGCCGGCACCAAACGCTATGAGAGAATATCTACGAAGTAGGAGAGAGAAGACAAATGCGAAGAGAAGAGAGACGCTCTGGCGCCGTCTCATCGGGGCGTCGGCGTGACAAGGGATAGGCACACTGTACAAATCGCTCGGACACCGAAGGTCCAGACCCGGTGAACCTTGAGCCAGCTAGGCCTGGACGTGTGAGAACGGAGGGACGTTTTTCGCGAGAGCTTGCCAAGCCGGGAAAGATACTGCCTTCGACTTGGTGGAGAAAAATCGACGTTATGCGGTTCACAATGGGTTTATTAATGAGGAAACCCGAGCAAGAAGGAAGCTGCCTACTTTATCCGACCTCACGATGCCGCGAAGCATTAGTCAATACCTACAACCGCGCCTTGAAATTCGATATTTGCTAGGGCCTTTTGCTGTATCGCAATGTGTCTATCTTCACTGGACAACCATGCGCAGAGGTAGGTGTATATTTCGGTCAAGTCGATCCTGTGTACACGATACGAGTTACAAGATAGAAAATACACGTACCTATACCCGTCTCAGACCCAAGACTGATCTGTAACGATTAACGGTCTCAAATATGACCGAAAAAATATTTAACAATCCTCGTAGTCAACCGACGCTGAACGAGAAACGAGCGGACTTTCGAAGGAACGACAATGCGGGGCAAGAGAGAATTTATATTTATGTTTGAGTTACGATTTTTCAATGAAGTTTATTGCAAGGATCGTATTTACTGTCATTCTAGCAGGAGTTTGAGCCTAGTGAGATCCGTAGCTGGTACCAGAAGCATATGTAGTATACTCAAGATCGGTGAAAATCACGAGTATCACAATCGCCTTATTCGTAAAATAGACACAACCAACAATAAGCCGGAAAATTTTTGCGGCCACGTTAGAGCGCACTTTCGAATCATTAGATTGAATCCGCGTATAATCCAAGATGGAAGAGGCTAGCGCTGCCTGGCTGACGACGATGCAAAGAAACTAAGAGACGGATAAATGGAAGAGAAATAAGAGGTGCGGAATTCACCGAGTGCAACCTTCAAAGCGCGATGATTCTTCGTAATCGTTGGGCCGGTTGGCCTGCAGCCTCATGATCCGCGCCTCTCGCGGCGCAATGATTGCGGTCTGATATCGTAGTTTATTGACGCAGTTCGATTATAGGATAGCCAAGATAACTCCGGTTACAAATTATTATACATCACAGACGAAGAGGCCCATACCCCATCCAATGGAATACTAGAAACCTCGACTAGTTCAACGACTCCAGCTTGCCACGCATCGAGAATTAAGGAGAAACTTTATTTTCCGTCACGGACATCCGGCGACGGTCACGATCAGCTCACCCACTACCTTTCCGAGCCGATAACGAGAAACACCTGACTGCATACCCGCTGACTTGTTATCCAATCTATTTTTAAAGTTCTATAACCTAAGGATCCAGGAATGGATGGAACCTCGAGAGGGAAGATAAAGAAAGAAGAAAACAATAATTAAGCCAGCTCCGTTTCGTGATACACGCATTCATGCATAGATCGATGCTGGAGATTTACTCGTCACGCGCGTTCGTCTGGCAAATGAAATTCAAAATATCGCGACAGTGAAAAGGTCAGCGGTACCTACAGCGGTGGCATGCCAAGCACTCCTCAGCAAACGACATCCACGAGACCAGACTAATGCCCGCCTCATCCTCGGCGCACTGTGGCTCAACGTCGACGACTGCTTCTGCCGTAAAATCTTTTCAAGTGTTTGTTATCTTCTATCTAGTTTCCAATTTCGCTAAGCAAATATGACCAAAGTTTTTTAAATATCCAACACTTTTTAGTCACGAAAAGGGGAAAAATGGACCACTTCGAGAACGTTTACAAAATTATATTTCACACTTCAGAGTACAAAGTGTGTATAAAGAAATCACAAATTTCCCCCGAATTTTTGGAAAAATCAATACTTATGGTCCAGTAAATATCGATGATGAGGAACTGTTTTGTAGGTAAGAATTAAATTAGTAAAATATCGTATTTTGCGGACACTGGGAGGCATATTTCCTTAGGGGTACAAACGTGAATCAAGACTTGATAGTGGAAAGACGTTGGTAATCTTCAAAAGGAAGCCGCCAATTGCTAGGATGCAAAAAATGGAAGAAAAAGACCAACGAACGAAGGAACGAAGTAAGAAACGAGGGTAGGCATACACTGAGCGTGCAAGCACGGGACGAATTAGTCTTGGCAGAATGGTACGAGGAACAGTTGCTGCGAGTTGATGATATTCATGTTATGTATCGAAGGAGTAGTGCTCTCTTATCGAGAAGTGCAAATTATAGAAGCTATAAGACCGGGGCACCATATCGTCGCAGAACAAGAGCGATGCATATTCAACGACCCCCTGGGCACATTCGAGGAGCAGCAAACGCGACAACAATCAGTGAAACAAACCCACTTATGATCAACAAGGAGGCCTATGATATCCTCTCTCACCGACTCGACGGTCGGGGACCCCATCTTTGGACATCCAACCCATGATGAATATGCATGCTTGCTTCTCCTCGAGGACGAGCTACTTTCGTTCGTGAAAAACTCTGCTGGCGCAGTAACAAAGAGGCACACGGCGAGAGCTGCACCTTATTTTGCATCGTTAGCTTTTCACCGCAAATCACTTGTACCAATTGCATCTACCACCCAGTTACCTATCACCCAATACCGATTTTGGAAATCAATCCGTTTCCCATATCCACTGATCACAGGATCTTTTTTTTCTAATAATTCACGAGGTTGCACAATCAGCCCACTTGTCTCGCTTCTTCGAACAACCGGAATTCAACATGGCCTCTACCAGAGAATGTGGGCAGTAAGACGGTACTTTGCTTAAATTCATCTCTTTTCCCTTCAACAGTGGTGACGATATCATAACGACGTGGTTCACGGCGGGGGGAGGCGGGGATTGACGGTTGGTCGTCGGGAGTTATTCACGCCGTTTGGTTAACTTATTGATAGTAAATTGGCTCTGAATGGTTAGTTATCCCGACAATACCCGCCATCTCGGAGTCAGAATTGCGCCTTATTAGAGGAGAACCAACGGTGCTGCCCCACGCGTGCTCTCAGCTCTGTCTCAGCCGTTCCGTCCACGTCCTGCCTGCTGCAACATCTCGTGATCCAATTGATTTATCACGCACTAAGAGACAGATTGCTAGCTTGGCTCCGGGGCGTCGGAGTTCGCTTGGCCTGGGGGCGTAGTAAATGGAACAAGCACGACTTCGGGATGCCTGAAGCTTCTCCACGAGTAACCGGTCGATTACCCACGAATTAGAGACGTTTTCAATACCCGATGTGAAATGATTTTTCGGTGAAAACGATCCTTGAAAATGAATTAGATATGCACAGTGTTGAGAGGTAACGGTATTACCGAAGAAAAAGGTAGTAAAAGTAGCTACCTCGGATTTAATTAAAGATGATTGAAAATACCCGTATAATCATTCGATGCTCGACATTCGGACTAAGTAAATTTAATCTCTCAAGTGGTGCAGCCCCGTTTCGGTGAGTAGATAATGATGGCCGGTATGAACTGCGCCACGTAGTCAGAGATGCATGATCTAGATGTTTAGTGACAGTAATGGTGCTACGCGATGGGTATCGTATCCGAAGCAAAAAGGGTATATGGATTATAGTTATAGAATGAGAAAATTCCTAGGGCTGGACGAGGTCTCGGAGAGGCTCGGAGAGCGCCTCGAGGCGAGGTGAGATAAGTGAGGAGTAAATGTTGGGCAGCTGATCCGAGCTCGCGTGGTGGTGTATTCGGTGCCTTGTTGCCCGCTGACGACGCGCTGCCCGGGATCATTATGGTGATTAATGCTGATGGAAGATTTTGATAGCGCTGATTTATCGATGTCGCTATGACAACTGCAGGTCCGCGCAACCAGACAAATGAAGGAACTCAGGTTTCGCGCTATTCTTTTCACTTACATTACCCTGTACGGCATGCCAAGAGAGACGATGACTCGACCCTGCTCACCGATTCCCAGTAAAAGACTCTCCACAAGTCTAACCATCGCCCGGTCGAGTGTCAAACACGTTGACAATGAGCCAATTTGTCAATCTTACATTCTTCTCATAATCCCATCTATTTCTATCCTCAGATTCCAGAGCAGCTCTTGTACGAAAGTACCCGTGCAAAACGCACTCCATCACATATCAATACTTTTAAAAACGAAATAAATCATAACTGGTATTTCTCGACGTACGCTATACAGACAGGACACGTGATTGTTTAACTCCACCTCTTTCCTGTCTGAGTATTCGTGTGTCCACGCATTTTGCCACATTTGTTGCACAAGACTGCAGCATCGGAGTGACAAATGATGAAGAACAGTGAGCAGCCACTCGAAATTACGAAAAAGGACTATGAAACCGAAACACCACGGCGAAAGTTCAGAATGAAGAGTTTACAACCGAAAGTATGTTTATTCCCTGGGCCAAGATATGGGATTGTGTGAGATATATTGTCCATAAAGTGGCAATATCGGCGTTAAATTGTCAATTATTCCGGTGCAATACTTTCGCGGAGCGAGGCGATACGTTCAAGTACGTACTGCTAGAAGTGTCTATCGACCGAAGACCAGCCTCCTTTCCGATGCGGTAATGGCTTCCCGAATATTTTATCAGCCCTCTTTATTCCGCCCACATCGCAACTACCTCACGCCGACCTAGCGTGGGCTAACTTCTGCGGTGGCTTACTTTTCTCTTCCTCTATCTCTCTCTTTATCGCTCTTTTTCTCTCCTTCCCTGCATCTGGTAATATGCAAAAATTAAATTGAAATCCTGCACAACTTCTCGCGTACCATTTCTCTGAGATACGATGACTTTCGTAGGGAACGTTTACGATAAGGCGGAGAATGAGGTGTTGTTTAAGGCTCACTATTTCAACTCTTGTTATTCACACTATAAATTGGAGAATTGATCAATTAATTTAAGGTGTACAGGTTTTTAGCAGATGTTGTCGAATTTCCCCAAGCATTTTTCGCGGCGAAGTATATTGAAGCACAGATACTTGCGTCGCTATAAGGTAAGCGGCATCGAAGTTTAATATAAAAGAGGATCTGGGATCAGGTGAGGATATCGACGACCTTGATTTCGTAATAAAGTTCGAAGGAGCGCGATAAAATCGTTCGATTCGTACGACCGTTCGAGTGGGCGTCCAAAGATATGTAGATTCTGGATGGTTTCATTCGTTTTACAAGTATAAGAAAGATGGCCGTCGTGGTCCACCTGTTTATGGGTCCATCAGTGATCCCAGGACCATAACCCCAGCCACCCACGACTCGGAGTCGTGGTCGCAGTCCGCGCAGGGGACTCTGATGCGTTTTTAATGGGGTTCTGGAGGAGCTTCGTGTGAGGTTGAGATATAAAATCCAAGCTCTTACTTAACACCGCGGCGCGGTCGCAGAGATCTCTACACGAGTTTCGCCGTCAGTCCAGTGCAGCACGAACGATGCACGGTAAATATACAACGAGAAACGATCACCCGGTGCCCATTCGAATGCAGATTTCACTCCGTCGGAAATCGGAATCGAAGGCCGCACCTCAGACCGACTCTTTATACCATTTTTTACGCAAATTTATTTCAAATTCCTCTCGCCTTGAGAAAAGAACAGGATTTTATTATTCAATTTTTCCACCTTTCACGTCGCGCGAAGCAATGCACTTGTCTCGACACTTTTACACCATTCCTTACTTCCAAATCTATACGACCTCCGCATTTCACGTTATTTCATTTTACTTTATTTCGTCTCGTATATAGCTATATGATTGAAAAAAAAAACCACTTCACAATATTATTCGCCGATACTTTCCTCGTCTGAGGTGATATACCCATCGCAAGCAAATTAAACTCTCGAGTATTTAAATATTTCGATAATCAAACGTAAAATTTCTTACAAGAAATTCGCGTATCCCCTCAACTTGGGCAGTATTTATCGAATTGCATTCAGTCACGGTTACTATTCTGTTTTCAAGTACAAAATTCATCGACGAAATGAGGCGAAGAGGTGGAAGAGTCCATGGTGGTGTCTATGGAAGAACATATGGGATGACGTTCTGCCGTGCTCGCACTGCAGCGTCGTGGGCTAGTAAAGGTTTACGACCAAGTAATTGAACACCCATGACCAGAGAATACCTGGGGCTGATTTAAGCCTCTATATAATGTAGTTGTACGTTGTACCGGCAACCTCCCATGTACGTCGATATCAGTACTTCTTTTTAAACGTCCCGATGATATTATCCAAACAATGATCTTTTCTCATTGTTAATTACAGGTGCGACGTGCATTGCTCCACGCATACTTTGGTGCCTACTGCTCACACTCAGCCCGTTCGATAGATACCCTGCCCGTATCTACTTACAAACCTACCTACCGCTGCAAATTCGCCCAAGATCATCATTGACAATTTTAGCTGAGGGCACATTTGGCGCAACTTAAATTATTACAGATAAACCGCTAACTATCCAGCTTACAAGTCATGACCGAATATGGTGGATCAGTAAACCATTCAAAATCATCGTTGTGCCGTAGCAACGAAAACTGAATTCCTGACTACTCAGTCACGTCCAGCGACACAGTTGATCAACCGAGTCACGGTTGTTATGGAAAACTAAACACTAGCACGAAATGTTTAGAAAAATCTCGTATATTTTCACAGTAAGACAGCGAAGCGTTCAGATTTGACACACTGAATTTAATCCATCAATTGTTACGCAAATTCGTAAACTGAAACCTCGAAGATCTTCCAGTCCGTGGATAATAATAATAATAATAATTTATTTCAATAGACGTTTCGAGTAGACTTTTCCTTCGACCACTTCAAGGTAGGTAAAAATGAAACCCTTGTACGAGCAAGTGCTAAAGATTTCAATTTTCAATCATAAGAATTTCGGCTTGCTTTACTTTCAAGTAGCCTTGTATTTTCGATTCCAATTTCCGCATCCTTTACGTTGCTAAATTGATACTCGAAGGTAATGATTAGGATGAAGTTTCACCTTTTTTATACTTGCCTCCACACGATCAGCTCCAGAGTCCCAGAGTTTAAAGACTTCTCTCGAGCACAAGGGCTAGAAATTACGTTGCCGAGCAGTACACAGCGAACGTGCAGCGGGATGCCGGGTGGGCGTCGCTGCACATCGTAGCAGTACGTAGTCCGCATCGATTCCTATGTGCGACCCATACTTTTACAAAATCAATCCCAGCCTGCAGGTAGCTCCTTTATTTTTGCATAGATAATCGGCGAGAGATAAGTATGTGCTTCGCACGTGGGTGGAGACGGGGCAAGGGGGAACGATAGAGGGGGCAAGGAGCCAGACGCCATATGCTCGACAAGGGGGTGGAGATGGAGAGGAAGGACGCTGGCGAGCTGGACCACTGATTAAGCGACGCTAGCTGCGAAGTAAGCTCCTGTACCGAATAATCGTGGGCGTCGGGACGCCCTGACGCCTCGGCGCTGAGACGCGGCGTTCGATCACGATGATCGGGTCAGAAGAGGATCCCCGGCCCGGAGGTAATTGTAGGGAAGAATAGATACCTAGTAGGTACTGTTTGTTCACCGTAATTGGTTGAAAATCGCTTCATACCGCGAGGTCTCACCCAGGTTATAGTAAGCAGGTATAGTTAAGACCACAACAATGATACTTATAGTTGTTCACGATTGATGGTTTAAAAGAAATTAGTGCCATTATTGCTGGTTTGGTTCCCTCTTCTTACTCGTAAGTGTATGTTTGTTTTCTTGCCGCATTCCGTTTTGAGCAATTTTATTTCAGCTAGTCTGAGACTGAACATCGAAAATCTGGGTTCCGATGTAGGAAAAAAAATGAGCGTTCGAATCGTGTATATCAGTCGGGATTAATCGTTCCTACGTGTGAAACAGGCTTAACATACAATGCAAGAACGTACAAATGAAGAACTGACGCTCCTTGACCATTTGGTAGGTGCCCGGTATTTGGCTCGAATTTTACATCACAAAAGTTGGTTACGCATACCACCTAATTCATACAAAAGAACTGAACAATGACTCCCTTCCCTGTTACGTAATTACTGAGTAAACATCAACTTGTTGAAGATAAAGCGTTGCTCTCTGGCCTGCAGTCGTTAACCTTTAAAGCATGGCACCCCGAGGAGTGAGGTGGTACGATTCCGTGCGGTATCCGCAAGCGGTACGACGACGTGCCGGTGAGAAATTCAATGGCCCTTGAAAGGAGTTGGAAAAATGCATTGTCTATTAATTTATAATTGCGAGAATCAGCGGGTGCAGCGCGATGCAAGGAAAACGAGGGACTCGAGGTTGGCGCTCCTCGACTCCCGATATCAGCTGATTCAGTAGCTTGCACCAAAGTATACCTCGTACATCGAGTAATGCAGTACCCGTGTACGAGAGATATCCCTCGGTCCCGATTCGCCGGTACCTTCAAGCCCCGGTATCAGTTCGGTCAGAGGCGCTGCGGAGCCCGCGACTCATTGCCGACCAGTATTCATTGAAAGATAGGAGGCCGCGGCTCCTCCGGGATCCTCGCATGATCCTGCACGCATAGCCCCGTGTAATTAGTAGACGCGATTCAGAGGTGCAAGGGTCCTTTTTCTCCCTCGTTTATTTCTTCTTCTGCCGATTTCGCGCGTAATTTTGCGATCAGCCTACAGACGTGAAAATTTTCAAAACATACAACAGTCACAGAACGGCGCGGAATTGTTCACGAGCAGCTTGGGAGGCTGATCTGTTCCAATTTCTGTATAGCCTCAAGTATGGCTAGGTTGCTTCCGCATGCAGGTGTTGCGGAGGACTGAAGCGGTAGTACAGGATCGTGTGGATGGCGAACCAGTAGATAATGTTTCCGAACAAAGCTATCGCACCTGACATCATCCCAGTTCTAATAATTGCGGGTTTCGAGATCTCGCCAAGATTTCTCTGCGCACCTGCGTTACTACCTGGACATAATATTATACGCAGGAGTATACGTGCACGGAAACCTCGAGACACACATATACACCTGCACGCGCAGCGCCCGTATTGAATACCTGCCTCAGTGCGGAGTGCGAGGGAATTGATTAATACCGGGTATATATCGGAATAACGATACGGACCACGGCGAGCGGAGACCTAAATAACAATGAGAGAAAATAAAAAGGAGCACATTCCGCAGGGGCGAAAAAATCGGCATAAACCCCGGTCGTTCATTGCCGGATATAAGCTACGAGGGGTATGTATCTTGGATCGCGGAGGACGTAGGACCCATCCGATGTGTCGGGAGGTAGGAGATAATATAAACTCAGGGAGTCGTATAAGCGAAACGGCGGGCGGCGGCATTGTGCTCGTCGCGAAGGCTGTCTCGTATCTTTCGTTGATTATGAAACTAGTCGTGGTTATCGGTCGGCGGTGACTTTTGTAACGCTGTGCACCTAATATAATAGAAGAACGAATACCCATTGTCCCGTGGATGAAGTTACGGCTCGAGTCCCTCGTCGAGGGGGATCCTTACGGATATCCTGAAAGGACAAGGCAAAGAGCGAGGAGACCGCGTGCGGATCCAGCGTGAAATCGAGGAGAGAGAGAGAGAAGGAGATTCGAAGCGTTCCCTGCATTATCTCCGACGATTTATCATCGTGCGAGGACTGTAAGCTCTAGGCGTAAAATAGTGCGGTTTATAGTGCAATTCGCCGCGTGGACCGCGGACTGGAGTCGAATCTGCGTACGGGGTTTGCGACCTGGAGGAGTATAAGCCGAGGTTCGCCGCATGAGCGCAGGTCTCTCCAGACACGTACGGCACATACCAAGGCTGAGAGGAATTCCTGCGGGACAACAGGGTGTCGAAAACACGGTCGGCCGCGGCAGCGTCGACAGGTTGTTGCTGCGGCGTAGGATGCGGCGCGCGCGCGCCCAACTGCAACGAGCTCTGCCCCCGAGAGAAGCCGCCGCCGCCGCCGTCGCCGTAGACATAATTCGTTTCGAACGCTGGCTGGTACATAGAATCACACTTAGGATAGAGCCTCCAACCTACGGGAGTTCCATGTTGGTACGCCACCGACCCGATCATGGGAATGGGAAAGGCAGTTCGACTGACAACGGGAGCCCGACGCTGCTGACCGCCGCGGCCGCGTCGCGGTGCACCGGTAGCCGATGGCTTATATAATCTCCGGCAATCTGCAAAATACAGGGACGCAGGCCACGAGGACACGACGACGATTCGAACGGAGGACGCCAAAGAAGCTTCGATGCCAAGAGCAGTCGAAATGCCTGTGTCAAAAACGAAGATTGAGTGGTAAAGTTAAAAAAATACAAGCACTAACAAACAGTACCAAGACGAACGGAAAGTACAGACGCAAAAGATCAGCATGTTAGAAATCCAGATTTTCGATAACTCTGAAAATTATCATCATTGATCATTGAACGGTGACACCTTTCATAGGAATCGTTGACTTTATAATAAGATAGTGTTGGATTTTGCACGCGTTGCGGGATTATGTGCTCTATAAACTAATCATCTCACGTCGATATTCAGCATGAAGAATTGGATGGACGCAAGTATCGAATCGTGACGATGTGTTTGAGAAATTTAAAATAATACGTAGACATTGGGGCTGAACAGAAATAAAAACTCAGTGAGAGAGGCGGCTGATTATCGATGCGATCGTTCACCGTGCAGCGGGTTGGCGAAAGAGCAAAAGCCACAACGAGAATTAAAATGAGCGCACCTTCAAAGCTCGTCATCGTTGACCTGGGGGACAAGGCGAATACCTCTTCCTCTCCTTCTCTCTTAATTCCCTCTCTCTTCATCACCCTCGAAGAAGCTGCTCGGCAGTCCGCAGCGTGGCTTGGTTATACCGACCGCGGCGGCCCTGTGATGAGAATCTGTTTAATATTCACATCGCGCCGCACCACCAAGTTAATTAATTCAATTTAACCACGAACACGCTTCTACATATTATGTATAATCCGCCTGGCTCAACAGCCCGACACGTGACCACGCTCGGATGACCAAAAGCTGCATTCAAATATCGGCAAAAAAAAAAGCCTTACAGAATCTAATCGCTCACGTCGATTTATAGGATCGATTTACCAAAAATTTTCGATTATCAACCCGTTCAATTCTCCAATTCTTCTTCTAGCCAACAAGAACTGAGCGTGTCTATTCACTCTGCAGCTATACAAGAATTTAAATCCCTGCGATAAATTTTAGCGGTGGTGAAAACGGATCGACAATGACGGTATGCCATTAAATATGAGAGCAAAATTGACTGCTCAGTTCGGTTCTAAGGCCGAAGAAATTACAGCGACATTTTCGCAATACCCTCTCGTCTAGTCACCGTTCCCTACGTGTAGTATACCTGTATCCTGGAAACAGTTTTACGCGCGAATTCTTCGGTCGGCATAGAACCGGGAATATCCGCGACAGCGTGGCAGGAGAATATACGAGAGGTACAAAGTGCGTGGAGAAGAATCCTCCGGTTGATCTAAGAGCAACAATTAAACTGTCTATTACGTGTGCGCGGTCAGGAACGTAATTCAGCGATCGCCCAAAGCACTAGTCCCCGGACTTCTCTCGTACGGTGTTTCAAGCCGTAGTAAGCGCCTAGCATTTCCTGTGCGTAGGTGAGACGCGCCTCAAAGTGCGTCGTGCAGATCTACCGACAATATCTTTCGCAATCTCTGATCTACGCAATTTCCTACCGCCGGCTCCTAGACGTACGATCCTTGTCTCCCGAACCATCCGGAACAATTAATATCGCTCGACGAACCGGAGCGAGTCTCCCAAATTTGGAACTATCGATGTCACACCGACGTACACATCGCTATTGCGCAGTCACTGTTTCACTGACGGACTTGAAATCTGCACGAAAGCCGAGTCATCCGCAAGAAAGTTTCTCTGCTTTGTTCTAACACTGCTGGCAGCGAAGATTTACGACGCAAGATTCTATTTCACAAACAAACGAAAGACTTATTATACTCGTACGTACGGAATAGCGACAAAGCAACTGATAATTGAAAGTTTAGGCTTCAAGTACATCGTCCAAAAATTCATTCGTCGCTGCTATCTTTCCGGTTCTCTTGCACTGATTGAGTCCCAGATAAATTCTGAAATATCGACTAAAACATCGACGAACCAACCGTGGAGAAAAGAATTGATAGCTGCTACATTTTTTGATTGTATTTTTTTAAATATCCATCCTTTTAGTGGCTAAGGACCAGCTGGCATCGCGTTTTATCGAAAAAAAACATCGATACAAATTTTATATTATACAACCAGCGCTGCAGAGGACTTCGTTAGGTTTGAAAACCTCTTGTTGCAGAGTCGACTTGTACTAACCTTTTCCCAAAAATTGAAAGCCAGAAACTCCAAAGGGATTCCTATCAACCGATTAAGAATAAAAAAACACGACTTTTAAAGACCATCGTTTTGGTGTCGTGTTATTTAATCCGAGGCACGAGTATCAGAAGAACGCAATATTTCTTTCCGCCCCGTTTATGAAAATACGGTTGAATGTTGAATTTTATAATCGGCTTAACGGTAGCGTTGTAACAAGAGGACATTTTTTGTTTCGCGCGATAAATAATACCAAATTTCATAGCGAGTATACGTAACAAGAATTACGAGTGGAAGAAAAAGAAACGGAGCTACGTACCTGACTATATGCTCATGCCGTCAGCCGACATGCCTATCCATAATGACCAGGTATACCTGTAGCCACGGTACGTATCTGGCAACTATATAAGCTATAACTATAACTATAGCTAGCCCTCTTCTCCGCGGCGTTGGAAGAGAGGGCAGGTTGTCCGCTGTCTGTCACCGCCGATCCATTAGTCCCAGATGACACGGCTACCGTACGATTATCGCTCCTCTCTCTCTCTATCTCTCTCTCTCTCTCTCCCTATCTCTGCAGCTCCGACGTACACGCATCTAGGTATAACACATATATGAATTATACACACAATTCCAATCCGGCGGCTTACGCGTCACGGTTCGCGATTTATTTCTCCACCCTGTAAGTTAGCAGTCAGCAAAGCAGCTACTGCCGTTACGACAGCTGCTAAAAATCAGGTGTTCCGAGTTCCGAACGGGCCCTGCTCGTTCGACGTCAGAAATTACATATCGAGAAAACCTTGATAAGAAGATAAAATGAATAGCCACGAAGCAAAACTAATTTCCAAAAACTATCGAGTTACGCGGGTGTCGAACCCTTCTGACAATCCTTCGCCCACGTCCCTGTGTTCTCATTCGCGATTCTCTCCGCTCTCTCACCCTCTTTACGGCTACACTGCAAGGGTATCCGCCCACGACGTAAGCGAGTCCGGAGAGCCAAGACCTGCCTCAACACCTCGCATTATGCACTTTCAATCATCCGGAGTCGTTCGAATCGGCCAATCGATTCTCCCCGGGATCATAAATAACATTGATTCCCGGTAATTGTATCAGATGAACGGCTGTCAGTTGTCACGGTCTATCGCCGCCTCGGCGACTCCCAGATTCTCGGGATGGACTGAGGCGCGGAGAACGGCGGTGATACGGAAACCGGAGTGAATAAATCAATCCGAGTCTTTAACTCAAAGTGATCCCCGCTAAAGGCTAATATTGTAAATCAGCATTGATTGTGACCCCCGTTCGCCCACGGGATGTACCGACGGCGGTGTACCGTTCACAAAGTACATTGCATTTAATATACTTTTCCTTTGTACAGCGTGAACACAATTAATTGAGAGAAATTTATGAGGAATAGAAATAGTGCGAGCAGAAAAACGGTAGAGAGGTTCGCAAGATATTCTGAATAACTGATCGAGAGAATCGCACTGACCAACCTGCCGGGGAAAGTTGCGAGAACTTTGGTTTTTACTGACAAGTTGACTGAAGAAAGTCAGGAGAAAATGTCAAAATTTCATCTATTGAGGTCACGAAGTGCAGAGCAGTAAAAGTAACAATCGTGCAGTATACATTTTTTACTAGAAACGAAACGAGAATGTACGTTCAGCGAAATTTTATTGGTTACACTTACCCTGGGAAATTGTTACACTAAAATGTCTATCGTTACGATAATGATCGATACACCGTATATTCAAGTTAAAGTGAAAAAAAAAAAAAAAAAAAATGAAAACAGTTGAAAGCTACGACCAGAAATTTTTCTCAGCGAGGATTGTAATAGCACGGGACAACGCGAAGGGGTTAATATGATTAATATATAATTATAGGATGCATTGTGCAAGCAGCGATTCGTTGTAGAATCGGGATAAAATAGCGTAGCTCCGTGTATCGTACCAAAGGAAATAATACGTGAATAAATAAGGTTGAAGTTGAGGTTGAGGCAGGCAAAGGCTTGATAATAAATGGACGATAATCTCAGAACGGGCAGGACCACCCCAGCCGTCCTGAAGTCGGTGTAATACGACAGTCCCGTAACTCATATCAGGGCGCCCACGCCTCGCGGTAGCCCGACGCGACACGAGCCGGACAACATCGGACACCCAGGGTGAAGACACTCAATTAGGCCCTGCGATATAACCAACGCTAAAGAGACGCTTCCTCCTCATTCCGTCATGTACACGAGCCCGCATCTATGCGTCCATGCGCGGAGTGAAAAGGGACCAAACGGATTGGGAATATTTTCTCGGTGTTCGTTTTTTCCAACGTTTGCCAATTTGCCGTTTGTCCTCGTTTTTTTCCTTCGTCCGTTGGTACGAGGGCGAGTTTGTGGTCCAACGCTCCTGGCGCACCTGTAAATTTGCATAAGACGTCCCCTGGGTCCCTCGGATCCCAAGGCCACGGGGTCCCACGAACGTGGGCGAAGACGCTACCTGCACCGGGATGCGCAATCGGTGTATGATCACTGGCGAGCACGGACGGGCGAAGAAGCTCCCCCTGGAGTTACCGTGTCCTTCCTCACGAGGACAAGCTTCTAATTAAGACTCTACGAGGCCTCGGTAAGTGGGTGGCGCTTTTTCAAACCCGACTTATAGAGCCTGCACCGAACGCCTTCGACCGCGCCATCGTCATTTTCCTACCGCACCAGAGGTCGAATGAAACGAAACGGGAGGAACGGTCCACAGCCTGCCGATGAATGATAAGGCTGCGGGAGATGTCGAAAATCGACGAAGCTGACGATGAGGTGGTTCGCCAATCGCGTCAACGTATTTCTATAACAGGCTGCCCGCGATCAGAGTCGGAAATTATTATCGCGGGAGTCGAGTCACTTGAAGCATTATATTATAGCCGTGGTCCCGTTAAGAAACGACGGTATTCCAAGGCGCCGAACAACGTTCGTTGTAGGTGACATCTAGGTATGTCAGCCTCTTCTCGCGGGCGTGACCTCAGCGGGATAGAGATGGAGAGTGAGATGAGGAGAGATTGATAAATCAACGCTCTTAAAAGAAACTCCTATCCACATACTGTAGACGTCCAGCGCGAGTCGCGGCGGCCTTTATCTGTCTCGATCCCAATTCTTGCCAACGGTAAACGGATAAAACGGACCTCGAGGGACGGACAATATCCGTCGCCGGTTATTAACCGGGTCAGGTAGCTTTTTTTACCAGATTTTCATTGATTTGAGAAGCCGTCCTATCTGCGTATACTAGGAATGCGTGTCCACTCGGAGGACGATGTTGAACATCGAAATTTGGTTTGTCAACGTCGAAACGAATTAGAAACGGCTCCGGAAACTAGTATGAGAGCTTAAAACCCGAGCGTGGGAGTTGAGCTACTTAATTCCAATTAACTCCGAATGATTAAGTGCCTCGTCCTGGTTCCTACAGGTTCGTTGTCTGCGGCAAACGGGAACCGCGCGAACCGGCAGCTCTAATAAATTTCTGCCAGTGCGAATAACGAGGTTGGCAGTAAATCTCACCGCGAGTAAACTTGCAAATCTACGCCATGGCACGCTGTTTACTTTATTACGTTTTTAGCCGAGCGCCAAAAGAAGATGCTTTTCTCTACAGACCCGATATATACAAATACGACTTCTTAAGTACTCGGTAGAAACAGTCTATAAGTTCTACGATATGACGAAATTATAGATGGTGTGTAAAAGCAAGCAACGAATCGTTAAGAACAAAGTAAAATTGCAGCTTGCTTAAAATCGATTACTATTACCGCCGACTCTCCAAGCAAATACCCAAAGTGATGTCAGGTAACGGTATAACGCATTTACGAGTTCCCGAGTAACATAACACCCAGAAACACGCTACATGACGGAAAAAAAATCTGCACAAAGTCAACAGCGTAACTTGATCCGTAAACGATAAAATATAATTCCCCAGCAGGAGGCAAAAATTACCTACACTTTGTCATATTGACTAGTTTGCCTAGATCGTATTTTATTGCGAGCCGGTTATTCTTGTCCACTTTCGGAGGATTCTTAAATTCTCGTTACTCGTGCTGCTGAATCCTAAAGATCAGCCTTCGGACTTTCTATACCGATTTTATGAATAGAATGAAACACTTGCTGTTGCCGCCAATGTATTCGCTATTCACAGCTAATTCAATGCAGTTCACATTCTGTTCACAGGTAGATTTAGATACTGGTGCAGTACATAGTTCATTGTTCAGTGCAAATCAGTGTACATTTTCTGAGAGTCAGTATCACGAATGTGCAGCGTATCATCCTTTCAGTTTGATTCAAAGCTGAACGGAGTGCAGTTGTCGGTAATACTTTCGACAAGAACGTAAAGCTGTACGTGGGAAAACATCGATTAACCGATTTTCTCGCTTTGCGATACGTGTACAAATCCACGGGTAAAATAACTCGTCGGAATCAGTGAGAACGTATCGTTTTTACGGAATTTAGACAAAATGTCAAACTACTTACGTGGGACCGACGAAAGCTTTCGAAGTTTCAACAATTGCGACACCTTCGTACACGCGGTGATCACTGACGAATGGAAGAAAAGATCCAAGGTTAGACGTCATTTTCACTGGAAAAAGATAAATATCCCCATGAAAGAATTTTCGTACAACTAGTTTACGAATGTTTCATCAAAGTAAGCCCAGCGTTTGGCACATGCTATTCGCAAACTATCGGTGGCTAGGATTCGGTGTGACGGATAAAAGAAGGGGATAATCGCGCTGCAGACCGAGTCTTGAGGTATTTGCTTGAGCGAAGATCTGGAGCCGGGAGCAGAGAAGAAACCGAGAAATCGAGAAACAGACAGGCGAGTGCACTTAATAACTGATAATTTATTAATACTGCCCGGTCAGCGTTAAGCCTGTGAGTAAATCAAGGCATCCTTGTTTTACGGCTTGCATTCATTACGAAAGCTGCTTGCGCGCTCCTTCGCTCGTATATCTCCGGTCCGGGGCGCCCCGCCATCTAAGTCCCTCTCTCTCGCTCTCTCGTTCGTCTCATCCAGTCCACCTCTAGGCTTCCTCAACCCTCGCCGCAAGCCGCACTCCATTTAAACCGTCGCCCACATTGTTAGTCGGTTTATGAGCCAAGTTTTACTCTGTACTCTTTATTCTTTATACTGATACCCGACTGCAACTCGCTCTCTCGCAATATCTCCTTCCCTCTCATTCTCCTTGCGCTCACCAACGTTTACGATCCCAAGAGTACCGGGATTCGTGACAAGTGGACATCCTCCTTGGCTCTTCTACCCTCACCTCTTTACCTGTCCGGGTGAACCCTGGGTTTAACCCTTCAGCGTCGACCGCACTGTCTAATTTACAGACTTGGAGTCTTCCCGCGACACGCCTGACGGACGAGTGATTGATTGAAAACTCGTTGGAATTTCGCTTCCCGTTATGGTTCGCAATCATCATACCGCGATCGTAGGGAATATCATTGAAACTTTCTTAGATTTAAAGCCGGTCATTGATGAGAGAATGCCAAATAGCTGACAAAATGCCACCATAATTTCTGTAATCGAATACTTTCAAGTTTTCATTTTTTTCATTATCCAAATTGTATAAGCTTGTTACGAATAGTCTATTTTCATGATAAACAACCGGCCAAAACATGCTCAACAAAGAGGATCCAAGTCGCCGTGCGATGAGCGATGAGAAATCCTTCAACTTCCCAACGGATTCTAGAACACCTTGTGCATATCTGGAGTGAACATCAGATAACTCGGTTAGGTATGCCCGCATACTCTCCGATCCAGCAACTGCAGGTAGGTAAATACTCTGCGCTCTATACTACCTTTTATGCTTATCTCTACGCGGGTGTTGAGCAACGGTGTCTTCAACGATAAAACAAACAAAAAAAAATAAAAATAATAAAACGACGCCAAGGGCATAAATCACGTTGGAGAATCTGCGATAAATAATAACGAAGTGCAAATTTGACGAATTGCTTGTATACACAGTGAAACCAGCAAAACCACCCTTTCAGTCAGGCAAAATAGTTACCTGAAAATACAAAAAAAAATCAGGATGTTACAGCGAATGTAAAAAAAAAAACAATGACAAAAAAACGTACCACTGTAGTGGCTTCTGCGGCTGAAAGGGTTGAGAAAGGAATTTCATACGATTTGGAAAGAAGCGGCCGAAAATTTTCTATCGGGTCATCGCTCGTGTCCGGCTTGACCGCCGCGTCAGTCGGTGCTGTTGACCCTTATCAAAGGATCTCTTCACCTGCACAGAGTACCTTCTTCTACCTTTTTTCTAACTATACTCGTTCTCTCTCTCTCTCTCTCTCTCTCTCTCTCTCTCTCTCTCTCTCTCTCTCTCTCTCTCTCTCTCTCTCTCTCTCTCTCTCTTTCACCACCGTGATCTCTGTTCGCCACAACAAACGGGACTTGCAGCACCATTAAACAACACCGTGCGGTGGTAAGAAATGAACAACAATAACAGAGGGGAAAAGAAGATGAGGAAGAACGAGGAGAAGAAAAAAGGTGACAAGGAAGAAAAAAAAAAGAAGACGGAGGGGGCAGCGCACATTTCCCTACGAAAGCAGGACCTCGCCGGTAGTTGGGAGCGCGATACAACTCATCCCGACAAAAGGGCACCGCGTATCTTCTTGACGATTGTACCACGGTTGGACAGAAGGACTGTCCTCTGCGGTGAACAAGGGCACGCTGCGGCTCGCAGCAAAGTTAATTAAGAGGGACGGATCCTTCCCGACAGTGGAGGGTACTACACACCATTGTCCGAGACATCGCGGACTCTCTGGCTCTGACTGAGGTGAAAGGCCCCGCCGTTGCTCTCCGCGATGTACGCACGCATGCTACATACGTGGATCCGGCGAAGCGGGCAACGACAACGTTATACATGCGCATATCTAGATAATAATGCAGTCTACTAGGTTCATGGAAGTATCACAAGCTACCCTTGCCTCTTGTCGGCTGTCCGTTGTCTTCTACCTCCCAAGCCACCGCATACGTAAGGTATGCGTTGCACAATTATGCTCTTCGTAGACGCGGCTGATTTCTCAATTCATACTCCAATCATTGCAACCCTTATTCGAGATGACGGATCGCTAGGCTGGTCTTCAGATTTCACATTTGGCAAGTGAAAACGTGGCCTCGGTGGATGGACGTGACTCTCCAATTGAATATACTGCGCGTTATTACAGTTGGCGCGTACATCAACAATTTCAAGTCAGAGCGACGATGGTGCGGAATCCAATAATTTATAATTTACAAACACGAAGGTATATAACACCGTGCTAATTCGCGGTCGGTCAATTCCTCCTCGAGTTTCTCGGGCGCATAACGAACTAAGAAACTGGGAAAGGGGATGAGGTGCGTTCCTGAGGTGGGTATACTGTAATAAATTCAAACGGCGTATATATCGATGCGCAGGTGTGATTATTTCACCTTGAATAACGACGGGCCCCCGGCGGTTGGCCGAAGCGAAATCGCCGAGCAAAACGCACAGCGGATTGCTATGCTAATTCCGTTAATGTCGCTTGATTTACTCGCTGAGATATCCCTCTATCTGACTGGCCTGCGCTGTACGGTGAAAAAAACTTTCGCCACCTCCGTCATGAAACAGCGACAAATCACACCCTCGCTAATTGCTTGTAGATAATTATAAAGTAAAAAAATAAAAAGTGAAGCGCAAGGATCATCGTGTTGATTCGACTCTTGCAGCATGTATCGCATGCAAATAATCTGGGCTTACAATCAGAAAAATTACCAATCCTGCGATCAATTTTAGAGGATAATGACGTATATTTCCGGCAATCAACTAATTCGGCGAATTAAAAAAGTTGTTTTGTTTTCAAGCAACCGTCGCCCGAACTCCCTCGCGCAGTTTACGCGGCGTTAACCACGCGTGTACTCGATGTAATTGAGTTCCTATCCACCCGATATACAAGTTCATGCTCTGATTAACCGTAAAAAGGACAATTACCGTCAGCCATCATGCGTAAAGATATGACTGTCTCAAGTGGTACTTCTATTTCTGTTCGTAGTTTATTTCCATTTCTTCATTCTACTATCAACAACTGCACCACACCACCGCTGAGTAGGCAACCAATTGCAAATTGATGATGTCAGAAGAATTTCGTCCCGTGTGGCAGTCCGAGCATTATACCCTACCAAACTCTCGAATTATTCATAGTTTATCTTTCATTTTGATGAATTGGAAATATCCTCGTTTTGTGACCCCTTTAAAAAACAACACCGTGCCTGATCTCCTGAGCTCGTTGTCGTTGAGAAAATATATTTCTAGTTCTAAAAAGTCACCTATTCCTGATCAACAACTATCGTCGCGACTGTGGACTAATCGTATTTTCCGTTGAGAAGGCCGCACCCTGGCATCAAGTATCGGGTGAGAAAAGTAGGTGTTCTTCGATCACAGTGTCGAAGGACGGACAGGAAGCGGGTCTGATTGGGTATTCAGCGATCAAGTAATTAGGCACGCCCGATATCTTCTTCTGCGGATGACGCCGTCCGCTCTGTTTCTTTTTCCGTCTCTCCTTCTCCTCCCTGTTTTCTTAGGCCTCTCCTTCTCTCACACGGAACCCTTGCATGTCCAGTGTCTTCATCACTGCCTATACCCAGGCACCAATACGTATGGCCGTGAGAGAGCATTTAGATCATATCGTAATGGCAATTACCCACCGAGCCATACCTTCACTGCAGCCCACCGGCCAATATAGATCCCCTTCATTAAGCCGGTAAATTTCGCACCCCTGCAACATCCTGGGTGCGGAAATCCCACCGACAGTCGTCGCTTGCCTTTCCCCTCTCACTCCGATGTCTCGGATTGTGTCGGAAATTATTATCGAATCAAATCTGTTAAAAGCCTGGACTGAATAGAATCGATTCATAAACCCATTACGAATGACGCAATGTATCGTGGACGGTTGGTTGGTGCAATAAGTTCGGTAAAAGTGGTCTACGCAACCTGGTACAGGCTGATTGAGAAATGTAATACGGGGTCAATTAGAGAACACCAAATGATGTGACACTCTCTTATATCGGGCGATAAAGCCCGAGCTTGTCGTACACGGACCTGCAGATATTCGTGCAAAAATGCGTGTAAGTCATACTGTGGAATAACAGGGTCGACCGGTTTCAGATCCGCCGCTAGAACTGTATACAATTGGCGTGACAGTCCGACCGGCAATTACAAGACTAACAACAAATCTTCATTGGAGTAAAAAAGGGTCGAGGAGGTTGACCGGGGTTGGAACGAGCTCGGCAAGAAAACTGTCAAACTCTTCGCAACTGAAAGTGCAGGCGGCATGGCAGGGAACACCTCCCGGTCGTCGTGTCAGGTGTCGCGTTGTGCACGCCACCCAGGACTGACACATACAAGTTTAAGCCTTTCTCAGAGATCAGCTAATGCCTGCCACAGGACACGGGACGGGTGACACTCGGCTTCCTGATTAGCGACGCCTCATTAACCGCGAGCAAAGACAGCCGCGCAACGTCAATTTGTCGCCGACGATGGAAATTACACATTTCAAACCTGGCTCTATAGTTTATCAATTCCCTGCCTTCCCTGGACAGTAGAATAAGAACCTGCTATCTCAACTCTGCAGCGAGCTCGCGGTGAACACGTGTTATACCCCGCAATTGTAGCAGCCTTTTGAATCACGACTGGCCCTGTGGCAGTGTAATTGTCGGTGTTAATAACCCGGCACCGTTGACAGGACTGTGTTTATGGGTTTACAGCATCATACCGGAGGTTTTAGTCGAGGTACACCAGACGCCGTCGAACGGGTCGTTAAGTTAATTGATTGAAAATACGGTGTAGTTGTTATCTCGTAAAAATTTGTCAGGTTTTCTTTTCTTATTCTTTTTCGTTTTTTTTTCTTTCATTTTTTCTCCAGACATTCCTTTTTGCTTTCTCCGTAGAAATTTATCGTACGTTCCTTCCAAGCGAATAAACACTGCCATGCCAATTTATACGACGAAATAATTTTCTCCGTCACTTGTTGCTCCGCGCTGATTTCAATGCAGGCAACGAAAAGGAAGCTTCGCGATCCCTGGGCTCCTTGGTTAACAGGCGGAGGCAGGAGTTTTTAAAACCTCACGGCGTGTCCGCGAAGGAACGAAGTTCTGAGAAGCGGGAAGAAGCCACTGGTGACAGTCCTGGGTCGAAACAACCTGTCCGGGTTCTTCTTCTCTTCTCCTAATTTCTTCGAAGTGAAACAATATCGAGTTTCAAGAGATAAGATCGCGAGCGTGAATGCGAGCGCGTGCGACGGAACACGAGCCCCGGACCCGGCGTGAGCGAGCGACTAAAGAAATCCACGCTGGCCATGCCGCTGCACGTTTAAAGGATGACACAGAAACTAACTGGCTACCGGCCCGCTCCCAGCTATCTTTTCGGATCTGAAAAAGAGTCGAGGACCCCTGGAGCACGCTCACATTCGGCACCGATTCAAAACAGGCGATGAGCTCAGAAAAGATCTCCTTCGAATATGATGTTGAAAAGTTATAAAATAAAAATACGAAGTCTCGACAGCTGGCGAGTCTTAAGAGTGCCGTATGATACACGCTCCGAAAGACTCTTGAGTTTAGAAAAATTCCGCTAGAGTGATCGTGATACCACGCGATGTGAAGATAAGCGAACGGAAACGACTCACAATCAGTTACAGTGCTTTTAAAATGATTCTAAGTGGCATCGAAGTGATTGTAAACAGCTTGAGATCGGTGTCAGTTCCTTCCGCTTGATTTCTAGAAACTGATTCCGTGTCAACAAGTTTAAACAGCCAATTACACGAGTGAAAACTACTCGAGCCGAGCGAAATTGCTTCCTAACTTACGACAACTTCGTGTCTAATCCGTGCGTAAGTCTCAAAGTGTATTTAAAAAAGTCGACGAAGCATCGCTTCGCTGCAGTTCTAGCCTTTTGACAAGCCGCGTATTATATAGGCAACGTGCCACCCAGCGTGCGAAATTAGGTCCGAATCGTACAAAAAAGGGCCGAAAGTATCTGCCGTACGAGATGTAGCTGCTTAAAATTCTTGACGACAAAGGTGGTGGAGGGAGGCGAGGGAAGGGAACTCGCTCTTCACTCTAGCGTCGACACACTTATACTTGTGATATGCGTCCGTGCATGCACGAACGTCTCTCGGCGATCGGCGATACCCCTCGTCGGCATTCTTGATCCACCCGTCCGTCTGTCGCCCGGGTGTCACGGCACGTGATCTCGTCCTTCAGGACTCTGGGACAAGAAGGAGGAGGAGGCTGCGGAGGACAGGGGCGGGCGACCTGTCGGCTAGGCTGTCGATCGACGAGGAGACGAGAGAAATTCCAAATCGACGAGTCTAACAATTGGAACGAGGTCCGGAGACGCGTCGAGCGAGGCGACGAAACACGGCGATAAGAAACAAGGAGGCTGGACAGGTGGAGATGCGTATATATGTATGTACATATGTACAGGGTGTTCGGCAGACGATTTCATGTGCGTGGCGATTGCAACCGGTGGTAAAATAGAAGGAAGAAAGGACCTTTATTTCTCGTTTCGACATATTTTTTATACAGCTTTCAACGACAAAATTTACTTGTGACGGTAAATTTCACAGCAGTATTCTGGCGTTTAACTGTTGGTCCAGATATCTTATACCTACCTCTTGGTACTTGGACGCGTGTAAGGTACAAGGGCTCTTTGAGGACGTATAAAAACAAGTCTTGTACCTACTTTGGTCTCGTCAAAGAACCTTTCAGAGCCGGATGCGCCCGGATCAGCAATGGCCTAACATCCGTGTCCAGGAAATAGCCGGTCCTGTAAGCTCTTTGATTGGATTCCAGCGAGCGGATGTGAGAGACGCTGAGGGTTTATCCAAAAACTCGAAATCCGCCGCCCTCCCCCCCAAAAAAAAACCTATCTCGCTGTATATTGCATGGAATGGAATTATTTACAGGGTCTGAATCAATTGTTCGTGAACAAAGAATGTAAACGAGGAAAAACTTGGCCTGAATTTCACGAAGCCGGCATAGTGCAATAACTCTTAAACGGATGGTCGGCAATAATTGGTTTGCGAATAATTAAGAAGAGCGTACATATAAATCGAAAGGTAATAATCTCTGAAAAAATCTTTGGTAGAGGTAGCGAATCTAGGCGGAAGTCGGAGGCTCCCTGAAAGCTCGGCAAATAATCAACGTGGCAAGCTTACTTACTTAATTGCGATTAGAAACAGTCCTTCGAAAAAACAAACCCCGCAGCACGAGCTGTGAACCTCTGACTTCCTAGATCTGGGTTCAATCGCAGTCCATCCCATTAATTAGTCAGAGATAAGTTATCAGCCACGGTTTAAGTATTCCACGACGAGGTAGAAATGGTTTTTTTTTTCTTTTCTTTGCTTATCGTATTTTCCACTTGCATTCCTTGTTTTCTACTGCTTCGTTTTTCGCCAAATAATTTACATGTTATTACCACGTCTTTTCGGACTCGATTCGGAAGTGAATTAAGATTTTCAAATCAACCGTACGAGTAAAACTGTGGCGACAATCTTCAAATGCATACGAAATGACACGCGAAACGAATATCAAGGGTATACAGAAGTGAAAAGCCCCTGAATTGAATAAATTCATTGATTTTTGATCAATTATTCTGAAACACGAACACGGCAAGGTAATCAGCGTGGCTGATTGTCGTTAGTTACCTAATGGCGTAGTACCAATTAGCTGCTGGCAGTCTCCTGGTCTCCGCGGAAGCGTCTCCACGACAAACACGTGTGCACTGTAAGACCGGTATATTGCATTCAATCTCCGAACAGCCTTTCGTGACCCCCAAGATGCAGATATATACGTACACAAGCAGCCAAACGTAGAACAACCTTAATTGTTTTCCGTAAACATAGCGCGATGCTGGTTATTCGGTAGTACATAAACATATACCTATCGATAAAGAATCGACGCCGGCATGCAGGCATCAGGATCTGTCGATTATCCAACATCATACACGCCTATGATACGTAAAAATATAGTATAACCAATACCCACAACATGCACGCATACCCGTACCGTGCACTTACGACAGGTACTATAAACCACAGCTACACCTTGCGATACCCGTTCGTAATGAACGTAGTGGTGGTTCAGGTAGTTCTCGGCGCGTTTATAAGCACGATGCCCAAATAGCCGCGTTGATAACCCTGGAAGAGCTAGAACTCGGCGTGCGCGTCCATAAACGAGAAAACTGGAAGCCGACGTCGTTTTCAAAGTTATTAAAGAAAATTCATTAACCCCCTGTCGAGATTAGTATGCAAAGTGGCAAAAAAAAAAAAACCGTCGGAACAGGTACCCTACCTCCATGCCTCCTCTTACACAAGCACGCGGATAAGAGGACCGTTGTAGAGGACTTGGTGTGATGGGAGTACCTGCACGTCTAGCCACAGCGAATGGCACCTAGTGCGGACGTGCGTCGCACGCACACACGTGGCTAAGGTTTGTACCTCGTACTGCACCATCTCGCCGTATGCTACAGAAGGCATTAACAGCACGTGGATGGATACGCCGGAGCCACGCCCACTCCTGTACCCTCGGTTGCCCGTCGTGTAACGTTGACCAACCCACAATTAACATTAGCAAGTGAGTTTAACATTAATTAACGAAACTAAACGCCGCACCGCCGCGCGATGCATGGAAGTGTGTGAGGTGAAGGGGCGCCGCGCCGTGCCGGCTCGAGAGTACGGCTAGAGGCGGCGTCGGCGTCGGCGTCGGCGTCTTTTGTCTCTGCAGCAGCCTTACAGCCTCCGCACCACGTCGTTTGAGACTTTAGAGAGCTGCTGAGCGTACCTATCTCTTATACGTAACCATGGGGCATTCCGTGACCAAGACGCTAGATCATGCCCCTCGGCACATTATTTTCAGATATATCTCGTGATAAGAAAAATACATTCACAATTAGTTATCTATCTCTCTCTTTGTTGCTTGCTTTCTTTTTTTTTTTTTTTTTTGTTTTCCTTTTTTTCATTACTGATCATGACACAGATATACACGTTTAATTTAGCAATGGCCGGTGTATAAAGCGAAGCTATTCACTCAGCGCACTCCAGTATTTCCCACCCTCAATTGGAATGATCGATTTCAAAAAACTGAACCTCGAACCGAGTACACTAAGCTAGTCGAAATCCAAGATCCAACAATTCCAGGATATAAAATTCGTGAAAAATTATTACAACGATTGTTGGCTATTAGTAGAAGACACAAGACAACATTTGACACTTGGATGATAAAAGAGGAACGGCATATACAGGTATGCCATTTTCTCTCTCGATCTCCTTTTTCTCCCCATTATACGAGAGGGAGGGATTTAAGTAGGGGATGGAGCGTGCGCGAGAATATCGCCTCTCCTTTCTCTCACTATTTTTCACTTCATCTCTTTCCGGCGTTCACTTATAAGAGTCGCGGTGCGTGGCCGTTAAAATCCTGCAACAACTCCACCGCCGCAGCACCGGTACGGATCTATACGTGGCGCAGCGTCTGTGTTTTGCGTGTGAAGAATCATTTGTTAAGAAATTCCGTATATGTAACGTAATTGCGAAAGCTTTGAACCGAGTGATTTACCGACGTTCTGCACTCTCTCACCCTCTTCGGCTATTATAAACCATTCTCCGTTACACGTAGCGTACACAGCTACTCTCTTCCAGTTAATGACATACCTATATACTATAGAACGATGCAGCATAGATCGATAAGCATTAGAGAATTGTACCTGCTCCGTTTTGAATTGACATTGAGTACTCGTCACCTCGTATAAGGCAAATAGACTATACCGCTGAAACTACCCTAAACACAAAACAGGAGAAATAGTTGACAGAAAAAGATCTACCGCAAGGTTTGGGCGACTGACTAAAAGACTGCAGTCGCCGTGGTGTGAAAGTGATTCCTGCAGTACAACAAAGACTTTCAACAGACGTAGAACAGGTGCCAGTTATTTCAAGTGCTTCGCAGGTACCCTTGACGGGTCGTGGTAAAACGGAACGAATCGCCTCAGACTGCCGTAATGGTAGAGTGCGCAGCTAATACTGATCCTGCACCACCACTTCATATACCCAGTGCAGTAAATTCGTCTTCTAGGATCCCACACCGCGTGACACCTATACAGTCGTGTCACCGCGTTCCAGTCAACGTCCCCACAGGCCACCCGGTTTCTCGTTCAATGGGTATATAAACATGTTTGAAATTCTCTGGGAACCCAGGTAAAAGAACCGAGGCTATTGATGGGGTCGTTTGCCAGTACTATTCGCCCCAGGCCTCCGAAACGCCAACGTTAAGGCTCAAGGACGTACTATATTTCTGAGACCCCTTCTGTAGAAACGGCTATTAGCTATTAGCGGTCGACGTGCAATATCTTCTCTTACCGAAACATTCAAGGAGTTAACACCACTCTTGAAGCCAGACGTAGTCACGTCCGATGAAAAGTCTTCCTAAATCACTCGGGATCCATGCGGTATAATTTTGAGTCACTTGAGATCGTGTAAACGTGCCATGAATGACGTAAATTCATTATGCAGTGTCACTCAAAGCAATGCCAAGTCATTACAAATTGAAATCAAATTAGGTCTCAACGTAAAGCAGGCCAAACTCGTGAAAAGACCATGCTTTCAAGGTTTAGCAATCAATCTCGAATTCAGATTTCTACGGACAAAAATGGTCGTTACTTTCGCGGCAAGCACTCTAAGATCAGAGGATATCAGTGCTTGGGATAATCTATCTGGTACCCTCCAGAGCGGTTGCGTGCGATTGCCCGTGCAAATACACGGGTGCATAGAATATCACCGTGAGCATGAAAGATGCCCACGTAGGCGCTACACGTGGAGTTTTATGTACCCATACGAAGGGCGCTGACGGTAAATGAGACGTTGTAAATTCTGACCTGACCGAGAGTAACGTATGCAACACGCGCAGCGCTCGTACGGTCGTTTAACGCCAAATCGTTATTACCTGCACACGGCCAAGGTATTACGCGGCGTTACATATACCTATTGTACCTATACCTACGTTCAGAGAGAGCGTGTGTGGTCCGAATATGGCCTCTACGATCATCATCGCATAAAACCACGGCTCGGTTGATATCCGCGCATACACGCGGCTACCGCGATACTTCCACCGAAGGTTACAGTTTTAACCCCCATGCTTGCGTTCTCCTACTCTTCTCGGTATGGAAAAAACGATCTGCCATCTTCCATTTTTAAACGTAATTAATATATTTATTCGCATTAGCCTCACCCCGAAACCATGTCGTGCCCGTCTTTAATGGATTGCAATTTTTATCTGGTATCATCAGCGTTTGCGGAGGTACTGATAAAATCATAAGGTCATAAGTTGGCGCTTACGACCTTATACCATTAGACAGGTGACATCGCTGTCCTTAATGATCCAACCGTAAAATAGAATACCTCCTAGAGGCGAGAGGGATGAACCGAATAAGAGGGTATCTGAGTCAATTAACGGGATGATATTTAGGAAAACAAAGACGTCCATCGGTTTCAGTTTCCCTCGAGCACTCGGGTCACGAATTAAAAGATCATTACGAAAGAATCCCTTAACGAGCCGATATTCAAAAAAGAAATCCGCATTACCACGGGACTAACATCATAGTTGCCGATTGCCTCCGCAACAGGTGGGGCGCGTGGCCATTCTAGTGCGGTTTGTGCGTCTAAGGATTCAAATTACAAAGAATATAAATTGAACAAAACTTTGCCCATTTTCTGTCCACGTAGGTGTATAATATGAACCCATAATATACACTTTATACCGTAGCCCACGGGGATGAGAAACAATAAACGAAGCCGGTTTCAGACCGCAAGGAAACGATTGGTGCCGCTTAAGGTGCCTCTGATGACGACCGTCTTCCTCGACGGCCAGGCCCGAGGGATGATTCGTTTCCGCAAGGTGGCTGATGGTCCTGGAGCCGGGGGTTCCTCATCGGGGGTCGTAGGCGGCGCACGCGCCATGTGCACCCGATCGCTCGCCCCCAGTCGTGATGAATCGTGGGCCACCTTGTGGGTGCCCGCGTGTGCCGTGAAAATGTGCAGGGGATATAAAAATAGAATTTCGAAAACGAGGCACACGGCACGTGAAGGAGGCGGAAGAGGAGAAGGAGGAGGAGGAGAAGGCGTTACCCAGGAACTGAAAATACATTGGAGCTCTGACTGATAGATGAGATGCAGCGGTTGTCTTCCCATCACCAAAAATATTCCATTTCAACTATCTCAGCTCTATTCGGCATATCTGTACTCCAACACTGCCCTGTACGATCCTTTTTCGAAGAGGATTGACAAGGATGTGTGGTTTATCAGGGTCACCGAAGTACCCTCGTACCTCCTACATTTTTTAGAGCACATTAGTTTTTGACACACTGGTCTAAGAGATCGCGTATACAACGATGTGAGGATGGTTGAATCCTGACTAACAATAAGTCCTACTAAATTCCGCAGCTTTCAACGAGCATAGAATGATATGATTGTTCAAAGAAAGGAGATCCTTAGGAACGCCGTTTTTCGAAACCCCTCAAGCTTTTGACGCAGTGTAAGTACATATTTCGTCCGAAAGTTTTAGAGAACCATCTTTCCAATTCATTTTAGATTTTTTAATTTTGAATTTTTCTTTGAGGATCAACCGTTCGTCGAGGATGTAATCAATGAGATTTGACAATATGAAGCTGGGGATGCGTGGGGGTGGGAGTTTGAGGTATAAGGCAAGTAAGTGAGCAAAAAGAGCGGGTCATTCTCGTCGTTTTCGGCTCCACCTTCTAGTTCCCGTGGGGACCTGACAGTTGCACTTCTAAATGAGTCGCGGACGCCACCAACGCCACCGACACCACATGGTGCAATTAAAAACAGTTCGCCTCTTTGTGCCACGCGCGTTCCGTCCCATCCCATCGCCATATGGTTCGGAGTGCTACGTGTTTCGGCACCCAAGACCGAGGGTTGGGGTTGGGTATTGGAGGGTGAAAAATTAACTGCCAAACGATACGGGCCTGATTGGTTCCTCGAAAAAAGCGGAAAAGAAAAAAAAATTTGAAAAACATTCACGATCACCTTCTAATTCTGCAAGAAGCTCTCCGCCTTCATGGTCTCTTTCCAGTGGTATAGGTAGCGCTCATTTCATGGATTTGTCACGATTGCGGTAAGTCGACTGGCTCTTTCCGTGAAAGACAACGTTTTACAGAATCCAACTTCCACTTAACCGTACTTCTAAAGCAAGTGAGCTTTCATCCCAAACCTGCGTTGAGCAAAAAACATTTAAAAAGTCACGGCTATTCAGAAAATCTCAGCTTTTTCAAGATGCGTATCTTCAGAGACATATTTTATCGGTAATCTTCCAACGGGAAGATCTTTATGTAACTATCCACGAAGGTATAATTTATACTCTTTTCGGTCACCGTTCGTTCAACGCGAATCGGTGAGCTGAAAACGCAAATAGCGAGTAACTGTCTCTTGTAGAATCGCCCAATTACTCATTAAGATACAGCCTCACGATAGCCTCACGGCTTCGACAGGCAAAGAATCACTGCGGGTATCAAAAAATAAATGACCGAAAGTTCTTAATAAATATAAACTCACCTCAACTCCTAAGTCCGACAAGCCCCGGAGTGAACCTGAGCTCATATAATTCACGGATCCGTGGGAATTAAGTCATTAGGGTCTCAGATAGATGGAGCGTAACGTTCAGGTAGTGGGTACCTACCTACGATTTAATTCTCGTAGTCCGTTACGCATACCCATGCGTGAGTGTAATAGTATTTTATAATATCGCGTAACACACGTAAGGGGGGAGGGATATTAAGGGTACATGGGAGCTTCTTCGCCCATATTCTCACCTGAGACATCAACGAAAGGTAGAAGAAAAAAGATTCGAACTGGAAAAGACGAGCGAAGAGGGAATAGTGCTCTATACTTCGTAGCGACGGTGTTGTTTCTCTAAGTCAAGGGGTATAATTACAATATCTCCGTCGACTTAACCAGCCGTGATTTATGAGAACACAGATATCTAGGCTGGCTAATGTCCGGCCACGAGAGATGAACCTGAAGAATGACCCGTGGCTCTTGCTGCGATGAGATCAGACCGAAAGGAGTCGCGGAACTAGTTAACTGGTCAAAGGTCCCGAGGCATGACTACAACTCGAAAATTAAACCACCTACATCAAACTCTGTCTCATTTTCTATCTCATTTACCATTCACCTCGGCATGGATACGAATCGACGCTTAATCTACGTAAGCCGTATCATCTTCGGATGCTGCAGATCGCGGTTATCGATGATCAAGCGTTGGCTTTCCGTGTGCACGATTTCTACCCGTCCATCTTACCGCGATTTGCTCTGGGGCCTCCAGGAAGCAAATGACTTGGAAAGAGTAAACAATCGGCAATGGTCAACAACGATACACCAATAAAACGCAACGGTGAGGTGGGATCACAGCGCGTCTCTGTATACCACACATATTTAACAAACGTGTTCACACAAGGCGTCCGTAAATTACAGGTAAGTGGAGTCAAGGTTTGTTTGGCTGTAGGTATCTCATTTGCCCGGATAATGGGAATCGGTTCGAGTTGTTCCAGAACCTCTGAATGATCCTTGGGGGGAAGAATCAACAATCATCAACCATAAAGAAATACACGTGAAATTTAACGGTTCTTATAAATTGATCACGGCAGCCTGCGGATCGCTCACAACACTTACACTCGAAACTCAACAGTCAGCTAGCCCGGAGCTGGACTCTAATCCTCAATAATTCATAATACCCATCGCGTTGCACACATTATTTGCACTTATCATTTTCATGTCCCGGATTCAATTCTGCTTTCGAGGATTCGAAGAATAAGTTCAATGGGAATGAGGCCAGCCTGCCGGCTACCTGCTCAGGATGATGGAAAGGAGGAAGTGCGGAGGTCGCCGAAGTGATGCAAGAATGCGAACTGAGACTAATCCTGTCAGTTTGAATCTGCTGACTGCAGGTGCTGAGTCGAAATTTAAAGGTTTCGGTTTAAATGGTTCCGGTGTATTTTTACGGACCTATTTTCGTCATATTTTACATTTTTTCATCTCTGAATAACCGTTTGCCAAGATTAAAGATCTTCTTTCCAGGAAACGAAATTACCCACATTTTGGAGCCCGAGACGAAATAGCTGGATCGGGTACACGTACAGTTGTTGTCTTGCGATGTTCGTGGAAACCGAAGCGGTTTTCTCATTACCTCATACTTCCTGGATTCGATGTAACGAATAACCAGAAAATTATTCAATTTCAAAACTATCGAGTAAAAACTTACAACTACCTTAAAGACCATTGAAAAACCAATATTTTTCTCAATTCGACTCATCTCATAAAATACTGAGGCTTTGCAGCTCTCCATTTCCGATTTTCACATTTTTTTCCGCTCTAGTTCTGAGAATAAAGGGGTATGAGATCCACAAACACACCCCACTCGTTGAAATCTGGAGAGCATGAAATTCCGGGAAATCCTTAAAATCCTTAAAATCATTGCTGCCCTCTTCACCGGCTGAAAGGATTGTGTGATCCTCGTCACTGCGTTATCTGACCTTCGACCAACAGTTCGTGAGGGTGAAAAAAAGAGGTAAGAATTTGACAAAACCGCACGAAGAGATTAAGGTAACCCTGGAAGTTGGTATTCGCGACTGTGAGGCATAAGCCGCAAACGGTACCATCGTCACTCAGCCGTACCGAGCCAGAAGTAAAAAATAAAGAAATACTAGGGTCCGGAGTATCTCAGCGAAAAGTCCCAAAGGATTGCGAAAGATTGCATGATCAGAAGAGGATCGTAAGCCGATAATCTCCGTACTTTGAATGGAAAATCTTGGACTGGGTTAAGTATAAATGGGAAAGAATTCACAGCTAGAAAAGTGGTTTTCACGTAGTCTGGTTCCCATGCAAAGAGAGGGAGTGAAAAAAATTCAGTGCAGTAGAAAGAAAAGAAAAAAAAAAAAAAACAAGAAGGAGAAAAGAGAATGAAAGAAAGAGGGAAAAAACGTATATCTGACAATGGATAGAAAAGGTTTCCAGGATTCGGGCAATCCTGTGGGAAAGGAATGAATGAACCGGTGTCCTGCAGCGTTCTTGCCGTATTATACACCGGGGACAAAGGACCTTGAAAGTTGAGAGCCCGGAGCGCAGGACCTTTCCGGCCCTCGGTACCAGACAGAGAGACGCCGCGCCGCGCGCTGGGACCAAGTGCACTCCTGATTATGCAAGTTAAACAGCGTACTTTCACAAAGGTTCAAATTAAAAATGCTCATATGTACATCCTTCCTCTGAACAGGTGTAAATCAAATATTTTCCTAACGCCGTCTACAACTTTATCCATAAAGGGAAGATAAACTTTGAACTTTCGATACCCAATTCGCAAAACAAAAAAAAAAATCAGTCAACCGAAGAAAAGACTTTCCGATTTTACAGCACCGCGTTGGTAAAGGTGAAGGAAAAATGAATACAGTAACGCTTTTCCCAAAAGAAGATGAGAATGAGAGGATTGCACTACCCTAGACGTGCTAATCTTTGCCGAGTATGGTTTTTGTTTTTTTTTTTTTTCATGCTCTCTTCACTGTCCAAGACCCATGTTGCAAAAAGTATGTGGTGTTAATGGTATTCCTTTGACACTGCGTCTCCGACGAGCCTTCGAGGTTCGCCAAACTCCTCAGATGTTTTACCGCGTAGTGGTATGGCGTCTATCGAAAAAAACGGCGTAACAGTTTATGCTCGGCGCATCTTTTGTCGTTCTTTTCCGTCGACTGCTGGCTCACAATACCGCAAAGCTGACAAGCTAGGAGCCCGTGGAGCGAGCGATGTAACAGCGAAATGCATACCTTAGAAAGATGACGGTAGGGCCACACCTGAGCGTGGAATTCGAAACAGTCGGCAACAGCAACGAAAAAGCGTGTTTGGAAATATAGGCGTATATCTTGTTACGAGCGGGATAAAAAATTTGTTTAAAATTGGATAACTAAACGAACTCCCGTCGGGGGAACTAGCCGACTTGACCACCGTATGAAAAATAAACTAACCGAGTTCTCCGTATTCGACGATCACCTTTAACCGATAATTAAACGATGCTGATGAGCCGTTTGCAGAGATCGTAACTTTGTTTAAAGAAAGATAATAAAAATATTTATGTCCACATAATTTCGTGAAGAATTTCGACAAGCAGCGTGTAAAGAAGGTCGCTGCATTGAATGTATATAAAAAGACCCAGTACACAAACCATGGTTTTGATAGCGTATATGTATAGCGTTAGAAAAAATAAAGAGGTTTAAACCGTCCATTCGGTGCTGTAAGAAGTCGAGGGAAAAGCTTTATTCTTCTTTTGGAATATGGTCGGTCCAGATTTCAGTCAAAGGACGTTACGGTATGTAGAAAGACTTGGATCTCCATTGGTAAAGTAGGTAAAAAGAAATCAGAAGAGAGAGATAGGGTGAGAAAGAGAGAAAGAGAGAGATTATGAAAGTAAAAGAAGTAATAAAAAAAAAAAAAAAAACACCATAGATAATAGATCTAGTTCCAGAAGGTAAACATGCGATAAAATCAACACGAAATGAGATAATTCCAAAAATGTCAGCGTCGACGTCAAAGTATAATAGGAACTTTTCTATGGGGTAAACTTGAGAGAAGAATTTTGCCGGCGGTCGGCGGTCTAGCCTACTTTTTGCTCCTTTCCTCTCCTTCCCTCTATCTCCTTCTTTGCCGCCACTTCTCCTCCTGCTCCTCCTCGTCCTCATGCCAACCTCCTCGTTCATTCTAAAAGCGAGGTTAAATTCTATGACAGCGTAAGGTGCACAGGCATTGTCGCCGGTAACCATGAATGAACACGAAGGTGTATAGAGGAATTTACTATGTTCAAGGTGAAAAGAATGGCTCAGGGTACAAGTGTACCGCGTGCTGTGTATAGGTATACATACACGCCTTCGCCGTTCGGAGCAGCGACACTTCTCGTCCTTTCTTCGTCTCTGTTTTTCTCTCTTCGGCTCTCTTCTTCTTATACGTAAGCTCGCGGACCCACCCACCCACACTCGCTCACTCGCACACACACACATACACACATAGACATCGAATAGCGTATATCTTATGCCAAAGCGGCAGCATCAGCATCAGCAGCTTCTTTTCGCGCGTTGGAATGCCAAGAATTTTCGAATGATTTACAACGTCATTTGCAGGTATATTAAACTTTCGGAAATACCACGCACCGCCCAACCTTAGATATATTATACACTCGTACAATGACGTGAAATTATAAGCGCCACATCGTTTTCAAATAATAAACTAGTTATATAGCTTCGCCAAAGTATAATATACATAATATAATATGAATATGGAGAAGAGACGAAGTTTTTCAACCAGGAACTGTCCGGCATTGACATAAACGTAAATCGTCACTCTGGCTGCCTACTTCATCCGACGAAATTAGATTCCAATCGAAAAGCTCGTAAAATTTCTAACTCCCAACCAGATTTCTCGAGCGACTATTTCATTCGAAAGAATATTTTCGAAGTAATAATCTGGTGACCTGGTATAATTTACAGTAATTCCTAGCACTATTCGACACGACTCGTAAATAGCAGAAATAATTTTTAAATGACAAACATGAAAAGCAACCTGTCGGCAAATCGGATTTAAGCGATAAACTCGCAACTGTGCCTATCTAAAATTTTCACCCCGGAAAGAGTGGCCTTTTATCCCGAGAAATAATAGTTGAAAAGTTGAACGATAGACTGTATAAGGAATAGAATATCTATAAGTGTAAGTCTGGCAGTGGTAAGTTGGTAAAAAGAAGTCGCAGCCAACGACGATCGCGTGACAACTTTGTGCGTCGTTAACAAAAGATCGGACTTCTACAAGTTCCTCCCACTATTCAAAAACCTTTTATATCGAAAGAGATTTAGTCCGTACGGTCGAGTGGCCTGCCACGAAAACACGTCCGAGAGCTCAGAGATTTATCGGAGTAGGTACCCTCCGTGAAGATGAAGCGACGCGACGCAACGCGACGCAACGCGACGTCCGTAGACAGTCCTACAAAACTCCCTTTGTATCATTTCGTTCGTCGCCCCTTGTACTCTCGGGCAGTTATTTTTATATAAATTTTTATCTGCAGATAGGCATGACCAAAATCGGACCACCTAGACAGACCTGAACTATTTTGTTACCCTCAACTATATATGGGACAGCATTAAGATCAGTGTGCTATTTCCGCATCAAATCCTGTTTCATCGTCGGTAAAATGACCATTCAACGTGAAAGAATATTTTTGTGTAACGGTTCTAAAATTTGCAACGCGACGTTTGACGAGATATAGTTTTACTTTTGGTGCTACTGTGCACTTTGCAAACTGCAAAACAGGTGCCCCGATACAACCTTATAAAAAGAAAAAAAAATCCTTCAGTCAAAGCACGGTGTTTCGCATTGGCGTTATAGACTAAACATAACAAGAGGAGGCATTGTACGAAATTTCAATGCCCACTCAAAGGAATACCTGCTCTGAAACGCGTTCCAAGTAATCTTACGTCCCTAGTCCGCAATGGCAACACCTTACAGAAAGGAATGCGAATAAGTAAAAGATGTTCTTCTCCTTTTTCTGCCGATCACTTACTAGAGGAGATCCAACCTTTTTCAGATATTACCAATACAACAACGGAGTACGCAACGAAGATGAAGAATAAGAAGAAGAAAAATGAGACGATGCCGCAAAAGGAGTAAAAAATGGGGATGCCGGCGAGCTTGATTTTCGCTCGTCCGATCGCAAGGGCTGTGATGCAAATGAGAGAATCTGAAGAGATGAGGAGGACCTGTTTGTTGGCTACCACCGAAAAGAGTATTTTCTGTTGTATCGTTTTTTGGTAAACTGACGTGAGCAAGGAAGGCTTTGGGCACCCGTCAGACCCCGGTCCGTGATATCGGTATTTATTCAAGCCTGAAAGAGCCAAAACAAGGCTTCGGTGTACGGTTGGCGGTGATCGGAGTGTTATCTCGAGTTGTTTGAGCTACTGAATATTATTAGATAGTCCTTATTAACATTTTAAGCACCGTGTCCAGAAGGACGGTAACGGTCCAGGCTCGATCAGATCCTCAAGGCTTGTTGGGAAGCCTCTAATGATGTTAATCAGTCAATCAAGGTGACAGCCAGACCGCGGGTCAAGATGGCATCGCCGTGCCAACGCGTGCTCCTGCCACCGCTGATGCTGCCGCATCTTCGCTTCTCCCAACCTTTCTATCTTACTCCTTCTCCCTCTCTCGCCCTCCTCCTGTCTTATCCCTCTCTCGCTCTAGGACCCCACCTCACGCAGAGCGTGCAGTCAACATGGCTCTGGAAAGAGGCTGCGCTCCGCGGTAGTGTGCAAAAACCATACGAAAACGATGATAAATTGAATCTTCGGACAGAAACGTGAAAGAACGATGCAGCCTCATTAACGTGTCACAATGAGAGTCGATTAAAAGGACCGTGATATCCGTGCTGATGACGACGTGTACTTGACTGGCCGATAGTGATACGTATGAGGTTAAATTGCTGAGGCGTTAATGAATACCTACCATCTATTCAAGATTCTGAAGTGAGATGATCCTCATAGAAATTAATTTCAGTCGCTATCCTTATTCTGCGAAGCAGATTTTTCTGACTGAGGCATTCTTGTGTGCTGACAATAAAAGCAAAAATGATTCGAGACTTTCTTTAAAATGAATTACATTTCCAAAGCTTTTAGGTGACACTGCCTAAAAAAAATATCTCGAACACGCACTTGTCGTTCGCCCTTGTTATACTTTGTGCGTTAAGGTATTCTTTGCACGAACCCGAATATTTAACAATTTACTGATTTTTCTCTACAATAAAGTGCAAAATAATTCTAGATGTCTGATACTAACTGTACTACTCATGTAATAAATTCTAAAGATGCCGTAACGACGATAAACACAGGGAGTCACCGAATATTTAAGAAAATAGTAATGATGAAACTTGGAAAAATATCACGAGCAGAAGAATTTTCATAACCACAACTTTTTAGGAGTTATGTTCGGCAACACAATTCATGATAGATTTTCGATTCTAGCTTGTCGTTATGTGTAACAATTAATTATAACTCATTTTTATTAAGAGGCAGTCTAATTTACGAATAATTGAAGAGGGGCCTTACGTATGCCCCCACAAAATACTGTCCTTCGCGCAAACAATACCTTCGTGAACCTGTAATTTCAAATAGGTTTTCAGACCCAATAAAGACTTTGGCTGAATTCGTTATATGTCTTGAACTGGGAATGTATAAACATCTGACCTGTTTCGCGACAAAAAATCATCCCTAAAATGTATTTTTACCAAAATGTTGACCTCGACTTAAAACTTGAAGTGCCAGTCTCAAATTTCAAATGTTCAATTTTTGCATTTGATGATTACCTAATCACGGACGGTCTGACCGATCGAAACTTGACGGTAAAGAGAGAAAAAATACTCTGTCCCGCGAGTCTAACAATAACGAGGTCTGAAGGTGCAGTTGGTCTAGAACTTATAAGACATTTCAACGGTACATGATTGACGCGCGTCGCAGCTACGCCCCTGACCTCGCGGTGGTCGACGGAAGAGGGAGGTCAGGGTGTCCGGGTCGTCGACGTAACCCCAAGATTCCGTGGCGTCTCCGGCTGCCATGCCGCGACTCGCTGCAAGGTCTGTAATGACACCTGATCCTCCTAGCCACGAGCTGCCTCGATGAACCTGAGACCCGGAAACCGTCGGCAGTCATTTTTAGTTAATGCCAGTGCGGAGGAGCAAGGAAGTCCTTGCTTCGCCCGGCTCGGCAGAAACGTTCTAGCCTCACTAGATCTGGATCCAAAATGCCCGGGACTCTCTCTTCCCAGTTCTTCCTCTCCTCCTCTTCATCGTCGTCGTCGTCTCAAAGACGACGCCTCTACATGGATAACTTCTACGTAAGATTAGACCGGAGCTGCAGAGGCACAGGGTCTGGGGTCTCCCTCAGATTCCTTGGCTAGGCTAGCTGAGGTCAGTTAGCTTTGGGGCATCGTGCGGCCGATACGTATGCCCAATCGCCTCGCTGCACGAAGATTCTACCCGGAAATGGTTAGCGGTCTCTTCTTGCCACGAGCCAATCTACGACCTACAAGATTCATTTTTCGCTGCTCGGGTGCAGCCTTCGAGTTCATCTATGCTTCTTCACGCAACAGTGTTGCCGGAGATATCACGGAAGATTGTTTAATTTCGTGATAATTAAATGGAGAATAATTTCTCATCCAGGTTTGAAAAGTCTCAAGGTAGGTACTTAGTAATGTGTTCAAAAAATCAATACTGAATCGACTCATGATATTTACGTGATCAAATCTGAGAGGTATAAATATTGTTAGCACAAAAACTGCTGTTATGATTTCGGTTGCCTATTATATTCCACTATTCGCATCGAGTAAAAATGAAACACCTATAGATAATGAATTTCCTGAAATGCTTTTTGAAATTACCGAATCAAAATTAATCAACAAACCTTCAGACTCTCATCATATCTACAATAACATTTGACCATTCAGTCGTTTATAGTACATAATGTATACACCTAGTCTAGGAAAATATAAAAAAAAAACGTAAATCCAGCGAAAGAAAAGAATATTTTCTGAGAAACCCGAAATCGTTACGATCAAGAAAAGTTAACCCTAGGCTTTTGCAAATCAATCCACTCGAGGATGGAATCTCGGTCGTTATTTAAATCGTTCGGTACCTATACCCGTTCATACCAATCAAAATGTCTGCAATACACGTACACAAGTAACTACCGGTGTGTATGCACGATCCAATTGAGCGTACGCCGGCTTGTTCTATCTCCATCGCCCCCACCCCCCCTCCCATCCCCCGCCCACGCCTCTCTTCCTTCTTCCACTCTTCTTTCTCAAGTTTAACGGCGTCCCGGTGGTGAGGTATACTACGCAGAGTCGCGGGAGTCTCTCTGAAGAGAAAGAGACAATTTCCTCCGAGGCTGAAGTAAATTGGTCTCCTCCGCAGCAGCACGGGGATTTCTCAGTTGACCGAGCTGGTGGCAACAAACGGGCATATCGCGATCGTTGGCAATAAATAAGGTGAATCGACAATTAAGAAAGACATCAAGACGACTAATGAGCCCATAGGACGTCGACTCCGGTCAGGTCGAGTCACCGGGTCGCCTCGGTACAAACCACTATTCCCGACCCGCTCGCGTTTCGACCATTCCCGCTCACGGTCCGCACTCCTCATCCTCCTCTTACCCGCCAGGGCACAAAACAATACCCCATAAATCAACTTGGTGGACAGGATGCCACTACCTTCTGATCGGACTCGACACACTTCGATAGACTTCGATATAAGGTGTGCGACCACGTTCAGGCTAATTGCCCTTCCAACACAAACGAGTGCGGTATGCATGCAACATAAGTGCGCGTCGCATCACGGGCGTAGCCGAAGCTCTGATTGCTTCGGGTTATATCGAGGAAGGATGCGACCCCCCGGCGAACGGAGGTGCGGTTCAATCAACGAATCTTGGCTGTGATGATTACAGCGTAAGGTCGATGGGGCCGAAGGCTGGTACGGTTACGGATCTAAGCTTGGCGTACGCCCTCTGCACCCTGCGCAACTATAACTTCCCTCTCTCGGAAGCTATTCAGGTGTCTTACACGGACATTACGGACGAATGATTTACCTGTCGATGATCAAGGACGAAACCGATCGATCACCGGAGACCGGGAGGGCCGGGAAGCTTTATGAATTGTTAGACGATGAAGACGAAAAACAACCCGTTTACTATTCTTGTTGTCGCACACTTGCCCTCCCCAGTCATTATTCATTGTCGGTCCAATTCCAGGAACAAGGTTTAACGACATCGCGAAGAAGATACTTTCTCTGGACTTGTTGCACGAACTGCTACAGAATATAGAAGCAAGCTACTCTCTAGTTTTGCAAAATGTGTTTCTAGTTTGGGACGAAAGCTCATCGTTACTCTGGACTCGATAAACTACTTGCACACCCTAATTCCACATTACACGAACGTATATAAAAGATGTATTCGGAAGATGAGAATTACAAGATTTAAACATGTTCCGTGTTTCATTTCTGGTTCCGTTAAGAAACGAAAAACAGTGACCGAGGTATATAAATTGTATGATTCTAGGTCGTGAGCAGAGTTTGAAATTATTGAGGCGAAAGTGCAACGAAACGAAGGCATCGCGAGATAATCGAAACAACGAGAAAGTTTTGAAGAAGGAAAAAAAATCAATAGAAAAGACGTGTGTACGTATATGCCGGGTCGCTGTGGAGTTCGTAACCCGGTTCGGAGGAATTCCACGTTGACCGCGACCAACGGGCGTCGAGAAAGAGGAGCAAATAAAATAATCACCGTCGTGTCTCCTTAACTCATGGAGAGCCGTAGGAGCTTTCGTGAGGCGGGTTATAAGTTTATAAGGCCTCTCAATTCCATCGAACACACGGACAAACGACCTCCTTTGCCCGTTGTTGGATTTGTAAAACAATATCATTCGGCGCCATCGTATAATATTTATGGTCTCATAACCGTACCGACACTCCAACGCGCACCTACTCTTCCGCGCCAAAGTAGGCAGGTATATTACGTTATAGACCCGATGCCCACGCAGAGACAAACGCACCTGCCCACCGGCACCTAGCTCTCCGTCGTAATCACCAAACCGCTTATGTATTTTAGTATAGTGGTAATAACGTGTACAGGCATGTATCGGTGTGTGGAAATTCACAGTGTCTTTACCTCTTCATCCGGTGAAACTCGTTTCCTCAAATCAACGTCTTTCGATCATTCCAACCGATCCTAAACGACGTTACCCACACGGGTGGTTGTCATTTTCTAATTAGAATCGCAACGAAAAATTTCACTATTTTGGGTATACTCATTCACCCACGGTATTTCACTCGTACTCGTCATAAAAAGTTGAATGAATTTTGAACAAGGGTTCAGGTGTTTCAACACCTGAGGCTAGTGCACCGTATCAGGGCTTTATATGCCTACCTGAACCAACGAATCCGTTGTTGAAGAACATATTTCCTAACGGCACGGTAGGTAGTAGGTATTATGGAGCTCACCCACCACCAGACGGTAAAAGTGATAACTTCATTCTCCTTTATTAGACACGAGAAGAAGGCCTGAGTAATTGCGTTGCATCCATATGGACCTGTGCCATGTATAATACGATACACACGTAGACACAATGCGCACAGTGAGATATGAATATTTCGTAAGGCATCGAGGGAGTCCGTGATACCGCACCAACCACACTAGCAAAGCCTGGTCTAGAGTAAAAGAGTTACGAGGCATCGGAGGTCTTCGAGGTACACGCGCCGATGCGGCCCGCAGCCCGAACTCGCGTGATCTTAAATCTGACTCTCCGCGGGTTCTCGAAATCCGTCGAAAACCAGGACTCCCGCTGTCAGGTGACGCTGTATTCCGTGTACCCGGATTGACCCGGCCGTGTCTGCCATACCGGGTATCCGTTCTCCGGTCCCCGTTAACTCTTTCGGTACATCCACCTCCGCGAGGAACTTGCCGAGGTAGATCCTGTCTTATGCTCTCCAACGATAATACTCGCCTTGGTACCTTGTACTATACCATTTTTTGATCCTAGCGACATTGTAAAGTCTCCTTATTTTCATTTTTCCCGTCCTTTCTGCAATTCCAATGGTATTAGGATTGCATAAACTGATTGTGAGTCACTTTGAACTAGTCAATACTTTCATTCTGTCCGAATTCTCTGTTAGTCAACTTCTTTACAGTATGGATGTACAAAAAGATTCAAAAATATTTACCAGTTTTGCAATTAGTCGACTGAAAAAGTTCTGACCAAAAACAAAGTCCAACGGTACAAAACTTGCAGAATTACATATCTGATGACTGAGCTTTTTAGCAAATCGGAATGCTACATGTAACGACTCCGCATTAAAATTAAACTACTACTGATAGAAAAGAGACTTTGCCTTGGCTGCAGGTAGTAGCCGGCTTCATTAGTTCTCACTCGATTCATAACAAAAGACAGAGAGAAAGAGAGAGAGAGAGAAGGATTAAAGCACCAATACACGATTCATTTATTACATACATAAATACTGTCCGAATATCTGATCTAAGAATGTATGGGACAAAACGTACGCGGCTCTACCAGAGCATATAAAACTGATTGTGACTTGCGATGTCAGCTTTATCCTAATCCGTTGATCAAGCCAACGAATAGATAGGAATGTAAGAGGTAGACAAAGTCAATTAATAAAGCGATGTGAAAAATTTAAAGAAGCATTCGATTCCAACTTTCGAGCACGCGCGTCGTAATATTACTCCTATACATACAATAATCACGTCCTGTGTGGATTATCATTCTCTCTCTCCATCTCTCTATTTCTTTCTATCTCTTTCCCGTCCTCTCTTTCCCCCCGTCCTGACGAAGAAATAAAGAGTCGCGTGCGCCGTTCCCGGTTGCCCAGAACTTTGCGTACCACACATGCAGATGCACAAACACACACACACACACGCGCACACACACACACACAGACGTATCCGTGCATGTATCGTACTAGCGGAGAAAATAATAAACATAACGTTATAGTTTTATACTAGTGATTTAATAAGAGGACCGCGCGGTGTACAAAGATCTCTTCCGTCTCTCTTGATCTTCGTATGCTGCAGTGTGTGTGTGTGTGTGTGTATGCATGCAGAGTGGTTCACGGTCCGCGGTGCTGGCGCTGGATGCTGGATGCTGTATGCTGGATCTCTTTTATTTCCCCTTCCTCACTCACTCGCTCCAAGAGTCTCGATCAGGCTCTTGGTGAAACACACCGCTGGGTGCCGCCACGGTGGCGCCAACGTCTCCCGCGAGCTTGTATCATATACACAGGTACACACCGACGCGCGATTGTCGGTCACCCACTCGCCCCGCGAACTGCTCAATACAAGTGGACGAGATAATGGCCATAACGAGTATTTGCACCTGCGGTATGAAGCCGGTCGACGGGGTACCTACCCAGCCCCTGATGACAGTTGGCCTTTCTTCCAAACTTCGCTGTCAGGGAATCAGAAAATCGGGAGTACGCCATTCGAGAGAGTTGAAGGCTGTTGGAAATCGATTTTCGTCGACGTACGAATGTTCGAACATAGGGAGCGTCCATAAATTCCGTCATCGGCGGAAATTATGACGTCATATGCCAAACGCAAAATTCACAAATGAAAAATATTTATATTACCGCGGTTTCGCTGAGACGCTGCGGGTCGGTACTAGTGTGGCTCCCATCACAGATGATAGACAAAGTTTTTGTAATTTAATGCATATACTTCCTATCATTATGCTAGTTTAAAAAAATGTTGAGCCCGTGAAGAGTATTAAACACCTAAACAGTAATAGGGGTGGAAGGGGGAGACGGCAATTTTTCTTATGTCATTTGGAGGGGGGGAGTTCTTAAATCTGATAGAAGATGAAAAAAGGAGGAGGGAGTGGAAAACCCTCAAAATTCGATGACGCAATTTATGGCTGCTCCCTTATTTGTATTAGTTCCAAGCGTCAACAGGTACTTAAAGCCTCGAAACATGAACATATAAAAATGAAGTTCCTATCATAGGAAAAACTCCCTTTATCCCTTAATCATCTAACTGATTATGGCGATCATAGAGTAAGTAGGTTATATAAATTAGGATAGATCCGTGACCAAGAAAGAAATCGTTTAAAACTTCCCAGTCCCTAATATTATCCTCCAACTCTGGCGTGAGATACTTGGAGGATACCTGCCTAATTTTGGAAGTCGTAGTACCGCGGTTTCGCGGTCGGCGTTTTCAAAGGTGAGGATCAAATGAAAAGAAGAGTGCAACACCGGAACATTTTCATCGAGATAAGAACGATCATGCGAGTGATCACCGATATGCAGAAGTGGGAGATGCTGTTGGTCCATATTCGGATCAAAACTTTTTTCGTTTGTGTTACATGCTTCATTCTTAAGACTTCGAAGAATTTTAATTAGTCTCGAATATATTTTTATACCAATTTGAAAATATCGACATACAATTTTTTCGATCAAATAATTAGTTATAAAAAAGAATTCGTATTGACTGCATCTTAGATTCAATATGTGGATGACCTTTAACTATTGCAGATTTTATTCGTTCCGAAAATTCTGTGAGGTACGTGACGATAAGCCGAGTACCGTAGGTGAGTTTTTCAAAGAATGAACCCATGAGCAACAAATCACCGAAATACAACCATTTTGAAAATTAATAATGCTTGTAATGTGACTACTTCCATGCGATTATATAGAATTCCAGCGGTTTAACTTATACGCCGATCCACCCCGTAAACGGTGGAACGATATTTCATTGAATAATATCGTTCATTAATTGTATGCGCCTGAGGGGTTGTTTTTTATTCGTTGTACTGCTTTTTTTTTCTTGTTTTTTCCTTTCATCCCATTCCCCGTCTCGACCGATGTGTTTCCTGGATCCCCGGGACGCTAACCTGGCTGCTGCAACCAACCTGCGGGCACGTCGCGTCGTTGACGCGGTCGCCTCTCCGCGCCTGCAGCAAGCTTGGCAAGCAAGCGTAGGAATTGTAATCGTGTGTGACTACAGCTGATGTAATTATAGATTATGTCTCTGTGTGACCTTTGCACCGATTATTATCATTTCCTCGGGGAAATATTGCGGGCTCGTAATTATCGGCCGCAAACGCGTCTGTAACAGCTCCGACAGAAATTTACAACACCGATAACAATACCTATTCGCCGAGGAAAATACGTCGTTGAAACGAATCGGAGCTTATTTGCGATCCGTGAGTCTTGTCAACCGGACAAATGGGGTGTTTCGAAAAGTTCAGTAACGATGAATCAGAAATTCTTTTACTCGGACATGCGTCTCTGTCTGACACCAACAGCTGTGTCACGTATTTCGGCGAGGTTTCTCGAGCTGTGGATTATGGTGGTCATTAACTTGTTCCGGTCAACTGCAATTGATCAGCGTCAGAGTTAAGCCAGATATGGCAGCACGTCGTGTCGCAGTTAGCCAGTGTTGAAACATGGACCACCCCGATGACGGGGACCAACGCAATAACCCATAACCGCCGCGATTCGCTCGTATTCTATAAGAGCGCAGTGATAACTCACTATTCAAGAGAGAGAGAGAGAAGGAGGCAGAATGAAAAAGGAAGAGAACAAACAGCTTACGCCAGAGTTGCAGTAAGGCGCGTTCACACCGATCGAACGAACTATTATAGATATCAACAGATTAATCCTCCGAGCAGAAGTTAATTTTATGCCAATAATATGGTGCAGAGACAGAATGAACTTGTTATTGAAAGGTCGACGATCGATTCCTCTACGGTTTTAGAATTTCACTTTTTACTCTCGTTTACCCCCCGCGGGTGTTCGAACTATTACAATAAAATTTCACAGTACTGACGGTGAAAAAAAAAAAGAAAAAATTCCTGCTGCTCAGAATTAAGGACTCATCAATCAGTGGTATTACATACCACAATCGGAAGAGAACCCGTCATGTAGCGAAGTTGAAATCGAGGTCGACCCACAGCGTGACAGTGTAATAGCAATCTGTGAAATTTGTAACACCTACACATAACTATATTCGCTTGTCGTAACCACGTGATTCGCCAGCCGGCATTTAAGCGCAGTGTAGGTACGCATGTGTGACGTTGATGCATAAATGACGTACTCGGTGAAGCTATAAATTATGCGAAAGCAAATTGTCATCATGCAAATATCCAGGACGAGTGAAACACTTGCATACCTTTTGCTTTCTGACATCATGAGAAATTCATCGATCGCAATATCTTTCTATCAATCACACTATAAAAAGTATAACCGTTCCCTGTGTTCCTTGCAAACCCACATTTCTCACTTTAATGATATATACATATATACATACATTTATTATAAAATTAAATCCATAGCTAATAAGTATCAGAACTTGAAGGGTGACTAGCGTTGCTTCACCTTATTAGACACTAGGATTATTTATGACCTGATTCTAGAAAATTCCACGCTATGGGTGGCTGCCTGAGTTTTAGTTTCAGGCTTACAATTAGAGACTGACCAGATCGACTCTTCGGGTCCTTAAGGAGTTAGACTGGCGGCGCAGGACTCGTGGGAAGATGAGAAGACAATTCTTAATCACCTGCAAGGAAGGGTTTAACCCGATTCCACCGATCATAGGCCCCGCCACTGCCGCACGAGTCTCTCGTAAGGAAGTGCAAGAATTTAAAGAAAGAGAAATACGGTATCGAAAGGATCGTCAAGGCGACCTCACCTACTCATTATGAATAAAAATACAAGTCCGTCACGGTGGTAATAGAAACATGTGTAAGAAAAATCTCACTTTCGTAACGCTATAAAAATACATTCAAATTTCCATACAACTGTCATTCCATAATAATTGAACCAAGGTAAGCGTACGAGTTATTGACACGTTTGGACCCAATTATTGACCTTTTTATTTTCGAAAGTTATAAATTGCCGGCTTAAATTGGGAATTTCTCGCTGACTAGAAGCAATTGCTAGTGGGTTAGACACTACAAATTTATTTTTTGGTAATTTTAGAACTAAGGATCAAACAGATACAACCAAAAGAGGTCAATAATTGGGACAGGATAAATAACTGGTACTTACCTTACCTACCCAAATACGGTGTTGGCGGCAAGTTAAGCGGAATTCTAATCCAATAAACTGAACATCCCAAACACCCTGTCGACGAAAAACGGCCAGAACACCATCGAACACGACTATAATTAGCAGAGTGCGGGTATTTTATTGTTAATTAATTTCGCGGTTTTGCAGCTGCAGGTCTGCCTGCATCCTCCCCTATCGTTACCGCATATACCTGCACTGCGTGCAGCACGGTACTGCAGAGGAGGAGAAAGCATGGCGGAGAGATGAGAAAACGTGAAGAAACGGAGTCACCTAATTATCGTCGAGTACACCTACCTCCTCGGACAACAAGTTGTTGTTGGCCCGATCAGAGTTGGGAAATAAAAGAGAAACGGAGGCCGGGTCGGAGGGAAGTTATAGTTATTGCGTAAGGTGGACATAAAAATGTGCCAGGACTGGCATCGGGCCGATGTAGTCGCGAGCCACACTCCCCCGGCATGTCCGTTGTTGTCTCTGTCCACCCCGGACCAGGAGGAACATCCTGAATCCTGAACCATGACGGCGAGGCGTCTGAGGGGGAGAGGAGGGAGAGCCCGAGGATTGTAGACGTGTACACCCACCGGCTATTTACATACGCACACCCATACGTGAACAGCCCTGCAGCGGCGAGGCCCAGGGTGTTGATCCATGGTTATGGTTCGGATGGCTCCTTGTTACCTGATCGGTCCGATAGTATACGTATACACGCCGCAACTTTTCGAATTGAACCGTTTTTCGATCTATACCGTAGTACGTCACTACGAGTGATCCAGGTCTGTTTTTTCTTTCTCCTGTTCTGTATTTCGATTACTTTATCTCTCGAGTGTTTTAATACCCCTTTCTTTTTATGTTTTTTGTTTTTATCGTGATAAATCACCGAGATCCTTTAAACACTCGTAAACAGATATATTTCGACTTATTCTCCTTTTTATTTTCTTATGCAAGATTAATTTTTGTCCAAAGTATAAAGGGTAAATATCTTTTCAATCGTTGCCTGATGAATCGTTGAAAAAACAATCGACAGATAGGATTTGAACTGTACGTATGTAGGAAAAATTTTCAAGCTACGAGTCTTGCAACGATAACGTCGGGACGAAATTTGCAACAGTTCATAAGACGCATTCGCATGCGGTTCAGTTTCGACTGACTGCGGAGCGACGCAGGTGGCTTAGCGTAATTTTTTCGCCAAAGAACCGACCGTAACTACGAGTCTCGCCCGCGCAACTATAGGAATGCACTTTCTTCGTCTGTTTATGGAAACGAGAGAACCGCGCGCGAATTTGTTACGCTGGGTTCAAAAGACCCGCCACCGCGCGCACCTGCGACGCGACCGATTCGCGCTCAAGCACAGCGCAAAATCGCGGTCTGATTTACTACCCGAGTAATTGAATAAATAAAACAATCAACTATTGTACGCGGGAACAACAAAACCTTTACTCACTCTACGTGTTACTGATGTATTAAACGTATTCAATGGTTCCGTTGGTACCATGACTGTACCATTCATTCAATTTCGCAACAGCGCTAGGTTCCACATAACCGAAACGGAAGTGGATATAAGTGGAAAGTTCATTCCGCGAGAAAACAAAAATCTAATTTACCCGGAAATTAGAATAACTTTTGAAACGATTTACCCATCGGTGAATGGTTGAAGAGTTTGCATTCGAGAGTTTTTGTATAGTCGATGCACGTCGAAAAACAGGTTTCTTTTTTTGGGTTTGTATTTAAATGATTAAATTTTGATTCCACACGTCGAATAATAACCAAAATCGTTTGTTTTGGTCTTTTTTAGGTTGAGAAATGAGTCTTGAATTTTTCGGTGGATGGTATAAGCAGCAGGTAGCAGAACGTTGAAATAAAAAACAAACTTTATCTAACAAAACTGTATTTTCTTTCGTTAGTAGCATGGGGGAAATTAAAATTTAACGTCTAGAATCCAGACTCTAAATTCGTGTTGACCGGTGCAATCGACGGATATTAAAGCGCGTGCATCTCCTGATATAAAAACTACTAATAATTAATTCAAATTAATGTTTTTCCACTGAGCTGCTGTATTACGTCACCGTAGTAGCGAAAAATTCATTCCAGACATTCATATTCAATGACCCCGATGTAAAAGAGGAATAAATAAATAAATAAAATCGCTGGATTGATCCGCAGTAAAATCGGCACTAAAGACATCGACGCCCCTGCAGCAGCATCAGCAATATCATGTGGGCGGCAAGAATATCATATATATATATATATATATATATATATATATATATATATATATATATATATATATATATATATATATATATATATATATACGTGCATAAAAGCGTGACCTAAGATGGATATATGTATAGGCACTGAATAATTCACCTTCCGCACCCTTTTTGTCTCGAGGATATATGTAACATAAATGCATGATCGAGGAGACGCCTCGCTCTTTGGAGATTATTCGGCGCGGGATTGAAGTCCGAAAATAAGCGGCACATGTCCCGAGCAAAAGGAAAGGCTTAATAGATTATATCATATTATATAAAACTTATTATTTCTGGCTTCTGCAAGCGGCGTGGCGATACGAAGTGTGTATTTGCACGCAAGAATACGCTGCCTGTAATCTACGTAGCTTGCAGAGACACCGAGCTACCAGAAGACTTTACCGCTCCGCACACCCGCAGTGAATTCTTATTGCCTGTATACGAGCATTTTTACCATATAGTATTTTATTAAGCCTCTCAATGCTTCACGGAGGTGAACGATCGACGATATAAACTTTGAGCGAAAATATCACTACCTACGAGCTTCCGGAGCGCCATTATACGTATTATATGTATACATACCATATATACTATGTATTCAAATAGGTAGAGAAATTAAACGAAAAAATCATCCTGCCGAACGCTACAATATATTCGTTATCCTTCGATTCGTTTATATTTTGCTATAAATCGATGCCTGTATAGGATCTCGAATGATATAGCAGGTAAATAAATAAATTGAAATCGAGAAATATTTACGAATAATTGGGCACAGTTTTGAAAAATATTTTGCGAATGTACGAAAAGTTTTTTGGATTTTCTAAAAAGAGAGAAAAAAATCGAAACAATTCCAGTCTCCGTGAAAAAATCTTGAAAACTAACTCGGATATATTAATTTCCGACGAATTAATCGGCTTTCCTCTCGTTGTTCAGAGTGTCGAAATATTCTCAACGTCTATCCGTAGCACCGAACGCAAGATAATAAAGCGCTATAATACGAGGAGTAGGATAGGGACGAACATTATTTCGCGGCTATAAAAAGGCAAATAAAAAAATTGCCCTATGACAACCGATGACATGGAATTTATGGTGGTCGGGGTCAACGAGGTCGGAATCGTGAACACACTCCGGACAAGTTGTCGCTCTCCTGTCTCTCGGCGGTCTGGAACGAGCGGCTCGGCGGTGGCCGCGACCGCGACGAGGCTCGTACCTTGCGGAATATATCCAACTACGTAACTTTATGTATTTATTTATGTCCATACATAGAGATATACGTATAAAGTCTGTTATACCTATAACAATGTCTCTATTTCTAACTATGTACCTGCGCAGCAGACGTAATTGCGGATATAATTGTTCAACGTCACGATCCGAATGCGCTAACCATGGGGCATCGTCTGCAGATCCGGTCACGAAGATCCGCAGGACATTCAGGATTTCATCTACCTCGATTACACTTCCAGCCGTAGATTTATGTGTCACGTTCTCGGTGATACGTAAGGAGCCAAAAAATATCTGGAGCAATTTTTAACCTCGCAACACGTATATGTGAGTTTTCGCAAACTGCGACCGCGGATAAAAGGAAAAATGGAAGAGTTACGAAAATCGAATCGTTGTCCGATGGAATTGGAAATTGCAGGGTCTGAAAATTATCATGGAATCGCGGAAGTCGGACGCTCGGAATCCCGAAAATTAAGCAAAAAAGAAAGATTGTAAATTCAACAACTCGGTATGTAATAACCGCGCCTCAAAATTCTTCGCCGATATTTGAATTGTGGAAAAGTACTTGAATTCAGATCTAACTATTCACCTTTCAACACTTCCAATCCCACCTGCTATGACGAATAGGTACCTTCCAACAACTTTGCACAAATCTGATCACTCGAGAAGTTTTTATTCCAGATATCCCTAAACGAGTTGACAATTCCAAGTCATCCCAACGTGGAAGAAGATAGATGTTCGGTAGACGAGAAAAAGATTGGCGTGTAAGACAGAGCTACCGTATTGTAAGCGCATCTTATTAATACTTTAATTACCCTAGACGCCGAAAGGTTGGCATAACTCGTGTTTACGATCTACTCGAAGGCAAAAGGGTGACATTTTTTTCATTTCAAAGCGATAATCTCGGCTTTTAATGGGCTACTATTTTGTCATCGACTCAAACGTGACCCGTGTCTTTCGTTCGGACGTTAAATACCTATCTTTTTATCGGATTCCGACGAGTCGATTTACGACTCGAGTAAACGCTGTAGCGGCTGACGGGGGAAAACTGAGGGGGGGGGGGGGGGGGGGGGCAGAAAGGGTTAACGCTGTAGTTACCCACTTCTCAGGTGAGCTTCGTGTGCGTTCAGGTGGACGGACGGGAGACACGCTCGTCGTCGAAGATGTGTTTTTACGCGTGACGGAGAAACGTGAAACTCGTCGTCAAAGTTTCGAACCGTCGTCAATCATCTTACATCTATGGTTTGTCCAATATGGCTATGTATTTCCCTAATAGTGTTATTAATTCTCCCTTAACTTCGGAAAAGGACGATTTCCTAAATTGTCCCGACTTCTCATCCGGTTCCAATTCATTCTTAGTCAATTCGGACAACTTTTAGAACATTTCTAATATTTTCTTACTATTTACATGGGTATGAAATATTTAATAAGGCTAAAATTTCCTAATAAATGACTTGCTAGTGATTTCAGTCGATGTCGGTTGATTTCAATTAATTTTAAAAACAAGTTCTGGTAAATGTTAGGTGACGATGTACTTTAATAAGATCAAAAATTCGATAGCATAATAAAGAAAATTCACACACAATTTTCTTCACCTCAAAATTACGAATTATTACTTTACGCCTCCTTGAGTATACCAACGCTATCCGAATAATTTTTTCTTCGAATCCCTAATAGACTCCCAAAATACCACGAAACGCTGAACTTTCGTACCTGTAATAGCTACTCGCCACTCGGAGAAAAAGTTTTCATGTACCCGTGTACAAAATACGTATAAATCGAAAATTTCTGATTGCACGTAACACGCTATAATTTCCTAACTGCAGTGTAAAAATTATCCGTCGTAATTTCCAGGGTATAATTGTCAAATAAAACATGTAAAAATGTCCGTAGATCGGCGCTCGAAAGACGACCTCCCGTTGAGAAGCTTTGGAACAGAAGCGGCCACTGAGTATAGAAAAATATTACCCCGCGTCTTTGACGGGCATCTTAATTTAGTTATTATCAGATGACTATATATTCGTATATTTGGTCTCCCCCCTCCCCCTTCCCCCCATCTCAGCCCTACTACGATATCGTAGGTACAGATTCCTAAGCGCGCGCTTATTAATGGCATCTATAACTTAAAATTAAATATTTTCCACAGAGAATGCAGTAGATTGTAGAACGTGACTGCATCACCTTCACGCTACGCGATTGATGTGGATATCGTCATTCCGAAGAATATAATTCAATTATACGCGAGAATTGTTACACAGTATCAAAATTCATGAATTATAGGTGCTCAATTTATATCCACATGGATAATGGAGAAAAATTATTTCACATATCACAAATCATTCATGCAATTTTTAAAAAAACCTGTCAAATAATTTAAGAAGCACAAGCCTTACATTTTCGAGCATGAAGTATGCAGAACAAAAAAAAAAAAAAATAAGAAATAGACGAAAAGTAAAGAAGCAGTGTTCGATCGTCGTTTAAAGTTAAAACCGATTATCGACTCGGGCTGCTGCGGCTATGATCGCGAGTGTAAGCGGTGAAGCTCACCTGACTTTGGAGTCTCATTAGTTGAAGAGAAACAAATCGCTCAATTAATAGATGATAAATGCGTTCAATTCCGTCAGGGCTGCGTACCTCGGAGGATAGCTCATTACCAGGGGCGATTAATAACAAATAAAATAATTATGTGATCATCTACCTGTAACGTATACATACATACATAATATATATATATATGTACGTATGTACATGAGTGTGACTATATATATACATGTATAATTTATATACTTTATTGACTGCTGCAGGAGGCATGTTGTGCACACACACACTCACACACGCACGCACACATAATTCTTCGGACGAGTGACGCCGCAGAAATTATATCCCGGCACGAACTAATACCTAAACGATGCCTGTTATGGTCATTAAAGAGGCCTCCTCTGGAAGCCAATATACACGCGGGAAACTGATGCAATTCATTCCGCAGGGGATCCGAGTTCTTCATTGACTCACGATCCTACTGAATTTTTATACTCGACAGAGATCAAGCGGCAGGTACATAACGCATTCATGCACGCGATACGTTTCCTACATTTTAAATAATTCGATACTTTACTCGTGAACAGACGTTTTCTGTTTGCGAAATTGTTATATTAACTTCTTGACTGTGCTCGTGAGTTCGAAGAAAACTACAATTAACTAATCGAACTAATTGAAATAAATAAATAAATCCAACTTTTCATATGCCTGACGGTCCGATCCAATTTTACACCCTGCAATTGTACGGATTTGTAATTTCTATCTACGATTGTAAGCACAGTACTTACTAGAAAGCTTTCAGGACAACAGATTTTAACGAATTTGAAATGTAAAAATGTGTGACGGCTCTGACACTAGATGCACTTCGTGTAGTGGAACAAATCCATTCGTACCTACACGAAATTTCCACTCTCTATATATGCTCGGCAAATAATAATTTTGCTTATGAGATGACGGTGGTAGGGTGACGGAATAACTCTGTGTTACAAACCGATGATAACAAAGAGCGGAGTTAGGTTGGGCACATACGTTGTATATTCCAACAGAAAGTCAGCACGCTCTGGTATTTCGTGAATTTAAAAATCGGGATCCAGTCTCCCTGCAGATTGCATAAAGAACGACCTCCTCCTACTCCGGGTGCAGGTAAGTCGTAGCCATGGGGCATATCTCCCGGTAAAATAACATCGATTCAACAAATAAGCTCGGCAGGTTTTGCATTGAGCATTGTCAGTGCGGTGGAGTATATAAATAGCTGGTCAGTGGGTACCGTTGCGGCGGACTCAGAGGCAGGCTGCAAGGTTCATGCCCAACTCTCGAGCTGCCCGAAGCAGCCCAGGAGAAGAGACCGGCGAGGCTCGCCTTCTCTTGCCAGGGTCTATGATGCGATCGTGATAGATGTAGATCACCGCGATCGGCGGCTGCCTCGATCGCTGGTTCGATCTATCGAAGAGTTACACATGGCCGGTAGGCAGCAAGTAGGATAACAGAGGAGAGGAAAGAAGAGACGAACAGCGGTGAAGAGGGATCGAGAGGAGAGGAGAGGAGAGGAGAGGAGAAAAACCGAGTAAAGAAAAGAAAATAAAAGAGATATCCTCGCTTTGGCTTGATCGGCAAGCTTCCATGTTTCCGGGTCACGTCACGGCAGGTTGACTGCCATTGTCCGTTCGATCCCGATCTCTTTGCATTCATTAGCATTCATTTTTCCCCTCCCGGACGGTGCACAGAAGTAGGCGCATCTTATTGTCAACCCGACAAGGTTTACATGCAGCTGGCTTACCGGAATTCCTAGCTATAAATTGACGGTAAATGCGCGTAAGGGTTATAACTCCGAGAGTGCATAAACCCCTCGGATTTATTATGCAATATCACTTTTTCCTTTTACGTCGCGTCAAGAATTAAACCTCGGACAAATACAGTTTATAGTCTTGCAAGAATTTTCATGATTGTTCACCACTTTGACGTACGTATTGGGTGCAAAATTTTGGCAACTAAATTGAGTATTTTTTTTGAGATAATAAAAAAGTAATTACTATTATTGAAACCCAATTTTTAACTGAAACCCAGATTTTATCCCTCATGTCGTATACGCAATGCTGAACATTAAAAGGTGTGCCTATGTCGTCTTCTAATTACCGGTGAGGCAGTGGTTAATTGGAGATTGAAGAAAATGTAACATAGAGTTGCTGGAACTGTTACATTTACGATAATTCATTCGCTTCCCTATGCTTTCCAGGCGGTAAATTTTTAATTTTTAAATGGACAACGTAACCTTTGTCGTGACAATACTGGCAATGAATCAAATATGCTTGTTTTACTGAACCTGCATTCCAGTTGACGATAACGACGATGTATTAATCGGGTGGAAAGAAGAAAAGAAGCGTTCTTTCTACCGTATACACGGAAAGAAAAATATTGTAGATTTTACTACTCCTGAGGTGAATACATGGACAGCACTTTTTTGGATTTAAATCTACGGCAATTGTGGCAAGATTTACAAATCCGATAGTAAGAGTTACAAAACCAAGAGTACGAGCTACGGTATGCATAGGTAGATTTACCGCAATTGACGTAGATTTGAATCCATAAAAATTCACCACATCAGATGTAAAATCTACATTATATTTTTTTCCGTGTACATATGCAGAAAACATCATAATCCCGGGCACTCGATCCTGCATATCGCTTATGATATCAAATATTCATCGTTTTTCCTCCGTTGCCCGAGCTGCTTGCAGCCTCCCTGACATAACCGTCTGCTGAATAGACCTTGATCGTCTTATAGAAATTGAGCGTTCACGGTCGGCATGAAAAATCTTCGTACCTACGATAAGTAGGCGCGTGCATGTGTGTGGATGCGTACCGGGTTTGCCAGAGGACTGCGCGCAGGTTTAGTAAAGTTTGAGCGTGGCTACGAGAGGGAAGGTGACGTTAATCACTCGCCGGCGTAAATGTCTCAGCAGCTTCCGTTTGCGCTGAGCTTAAGCATGTTCCGCCTTACGCAATTGAGCATTGAGCTTGGCAAAGTCATTGAGACGAGACGCGATAAGTCCGTCGCGTCCGGCGACGCACCCTATGCTAATCCAAGGAAACGCACTGATCCCCGCACACCCTGCAGGTTGTATGGGTGCCTCTGGATGTCCGTGTCGCCCGTGAGTGTGGGAGGGACAACCACACGAGCGTGAATGGCCATAAAGTTGGCGCGGCGGGGACGTCAAAATAGAGTAGACAGAAATGGCAAACGCTTATAGCCGCACAATGTGAAATCTGAATGACTATCTGCTGCTGCGAGAGACGTACAACCATCGTGTACCGCTGCACTGCTCTCAGAGATTATCTCATGGAACCGAGTCGAGAACGCATGTTAAATATTCCGATAAGTTGACACGAGTGTGACCAATGACTAGGTAGGTTGATAAAATATAAATAACGGCTATAAACATCCTCAGCCAGTTAGCCCACATGAGGAGTGAATTTACATCCGAGGCTGCACACACCTCGGATAAGGGTGACAAATCCTTTATAACTAATCGGTGAGATTTCGCGGCTTCTGCATGTATACGAGGAAACGTTCGTTTCTATAAAGTTATTGAATCAAGATACGACAACCAAAATTAAAGACGCAGAAAAAATTGTCGGTAAACCGCACAAAGGTAGCGTCAGAGAATATACTTCAAATTTTTCCATTCGAACTCGTTCAATATCTACAAGCTCTCATTCACGAATACATCCGAAATGAGTAAAATCATAATTTGCGAAAAATAATATGCCACACTTCACCATTCAGATCAAAATTTATCGCGCTAAGATAGGAAGAAATTTTCGTCACGAATTCCTGCAGTTATACTCTCTGACTTTGAATCAGTGAAAATTCACTATGTAGTTCGCAAACCAGTCAACGACAATGAAATAGATACGAATCTTTTTTACACATTGTAATATCATAATCTTGATACGAGTCATCCAGGGAAAATAAGAATGATGTATATTAGGGTGCGTGGTTCTTACTTTGGTCATGTCGGAATTGCTTCGCGCAGACTCGCCAAAATTCAAGGTATATAAAAAAAAATCTGGCTATATGCCCGAATTTTTATCAGTAAAAACACATGCATTAAACATTTTTTTAAGAAAATTGTTAATTACTTTAAAACTAGGTATATATTATAAAAAAATGTCCTCGGGCTATTCTATAGGAAATTTAATTCTCTACAAAAAAGAGATGTAGTAAAATTTTCGTAAATCTAATATTTATCACGTTATCAGCAAAGATTAATTTTCGATCAGTAAGAAATTTTTACGTCAGGCAAAAAACTCAGCTATACGAGTTAGATATTAAGTGATAATTGTAGTCGGTAAATGCAAATTAATGGTACTGTCAGCATTTCGGTTTAATACCGACAGTTACAGTTCTCGACAGATAAGTAAGGTGACGCTTCAAATCGGTCTTACCGATAACCGACACAGCGATGCACAATCACGTCGGTACTACAGATTCAATCAGCTCAACATCGCCGAGGCAGATAGTGTACAATTACTGAATAAACTTACCGACATGGCGGTCTCATAAATTCACTCGAATGTGTGTCGGAATATCAAATTGAAAAAATAAAAAATTTTCAACAATCCATGAGGTATGAATTCAAATGGATATGTATCGCCTTCCGTGCAATTTTCCATCATTGGCTTTGTCTAATACGAAAAGTGATTGTAAATAAAATTCTGCAGAAATTCGAAACCACATCAAAAGCAATATCAATATATCATTATTGAGGTAGGCAGATAGAGAACTAAATAATTGTATTCTATCTACAGTGGGCTAGAAAAACTTGCAAACAGCAATCTAATCCTTTCTTTATTGCAGGACGAGAACCGCCCCTGGAATCGCAAACCGACACAGATCTATTATCCGATTTTCGGTATAATCGAGCTATTTCAATAAAGAGCATTGATATCAATGAAGTTCTGTGATAGCAATTATTTCAAGTATACGTACCTCCGATGTTTACAGGATGCCGATGGCTCACGCTGGCTACTATTATCGCGTGTCACTGATGCATCCTTGAATAATAACACAAAACAAACCGATCCGCGCTCGATCTGTACCTGTCCGAACCAAACACGCGGCACACTTCACGTGAAATTAATGTTGACTGCTGCGTTAGGGGTACGTTTCAATGTCACGAACCGAACCGTATAAACATTGAACAGCACCAGGAATACCTCGACGAATCCACAAAAGCGACTGCGTTTAAGTACAAGGAAAAACAACTCACACGCGAATGTTTAGAAAATGAACATCAAATCGTTACTCACTTGTTTTTCGATCGCTTACCCTATATTTTTCTTCATTTGCGAATTATAGAATTAATTAACGTACATATATGATGCTTCGTGTATTCCTTTATAGAATAGTCATAAGAAGTCAATTCTCAATATACTTCAGAGATTGATATTTATAAGCCAAAATATGACGAAACTGCTATTTCACCATCAAACACGCGATCGGCGTCACTCACGCTTTCGTTTGGAATCGAATGTTGTCAACCATCGAATTAATGGACATTTATGATCTAAATCAATTCACGATAGGCAACGACTTATCACACAGATTAATGTATTCGCAATACGCTAAATATCACACCGTTACAATACAGCTCACGGATGATTATCGCAATTTTTTTATGGAAATACAGTCGAATGGAAGATCAACACTGTTAACCGACGCGTACGAGAATGAGGAAAAACTTTTAACCGCTGCTCTCTTCACATCGTAACGATCATTGTATTGTTCACTAATATTCGCGAAACGAACGCATTGGAATGTATATCGATATATGCTAAATTATCGTACATTATTAATTACTACGTAATTTTTACCTGAGTTCAGTCGAACGGAACATCAAGACTGATCGACACCGCGTACTAGACTCAACTGACAAGAGAAGATATTGAACCGTTGCTCACTTCACGTCGTAACGATCGTCTTGTGGTTTACCACGATTTTCGAAACGAACACATTTGAAAAGATGTAGTAAATTGATGTGTACTAAAGTAATGTGTTCGAACGAATTCAAACCGATGCAATATGTCGTGATCAAAGCAAAATCTATCCTACTTTAACATGCAGATACTGAAGAACGCATGCTGACCTGCTGTTCTAGAAGAATCATGCCATTGTCACAAATGGGGCTGGTCAATTGAACAAACACGCTTGATGTATTTGAAAAAATATAATCTTGATCTCACACATAACAATATCATTAAAATTCGATATGTGCAACCTACGGAGGTAGTGTTTGGTCGATCTGGCCGCAATTTTAATTTAATTTTAAAAATTAACTTGTACTTAAGGGCTTTAATTTTTTTTTTCCTCTCACTTCTTTTCACCTTATCATAAAATTATAAGCAACGTAAATCACAATCTTTTTCACATTCGCAGCTTTTAAAAGAAAACAGTTTGTATTAACGTTCGAAACAGGATTGGTAATTTATAAATATGTAATATCAACCGATAATACTAGTAAGTTCGTCCTCTTCAAAAAAATTCACATCCTCCATACCCTGCGGCATGTAATTCAATCCAGAATCGTCTTTATGCAGCATATTATATCCTTTTCCATTTCCTGTAACATTTATTTTTCTTTCAATTACTGTGATTATAACAAAATCTTTCACAGACATAGAAATTAACACGAAATATACCAATTTTTTTCTTAATCAAACACACAAATTCGAATAAATTCGGATAAATTTTGACAAATTTTGTGCAACAATCTTCATATATTTGAAATGTTAATAGTTTTGGTATACATTGTAACAGCAACAGTGGCACGTTTCTTTCCACTTACCGAGTAGACTGACCAATTTTGAGGAACCCGTACTTCTCAAGTGGATGGGGACGTCAGGCTGTTGCCCTTTTTGATTGGCCACCAATCTTTGCGCCGCTCTAAGCGCATCTTCCATTAGCCGAGACTTTGGAGCTCTTGCCAGGTATATAGTGCACTGAGCCAATAACACGTCGCTTTCAGGCATGCCAATCATCTTGCATCCGTTCATCACAGACACTGCCATACCTAAAAAGAGGTCCGCCTTACATGAAATAGCCAAGTCTGAGGTCATGCTTAGAAACTTTTTACAATAAATCACGTGCTTGAAAAAAATAGATAAATGAAGTTCAGTTGCAGAGATACAGCAGTAATAAATAGTGTACAATTTTCTTCGCCTACATACCCAACGCTTTAGGATCAGCAAGGCCAACATCCTCGCTAGCCATTCTAACTAATCGTCGGGCAATATACATGGGATCTTCGCCTCCAGCCAGCATACGAGCAAGCCAGTAAAGCGCAGCATTATCGTCACTGGCCCTAACGGACTTGTGCAACGCAGATATTAAGTTGTAATGTTGGTCCCCCTTCTTATCGTACAATATGTGTGACTTCTTCAGGCTTTCCTTCACGTCAGCCAAGGTAATGAGTCCAGGTCCTTTCTCAAGGAACTCCTTTTCAGCAGGAACTTTTGATTGGATTGCAAGTTCAAGCCCTCCCAAGGCTATGCGTGCATCACCGTCGCATGTTTCAGCCAACCACTGAACCGTGGGATCATCTACTATAAACGTTGGAACAAACGACTCATCAGTCTCAGCCGATTGTGTGTATTCACCCTCTGAACTGTACAATTCATTGACAGTGTTGTTACTGCTTCCAGAACTAGCGTTCTCAGAAGCAGAGAACACCTTGCCCTCCATGAAGGTTACAGCATTTTTAATGATCGAAACGAGGTCAGGAGTCGTTAGCTTTTCCAATACAACGACACGGCATCTGCTCAACAGAGCAGAATTCAAACTGAAGCATGGATTCTCTGTCGTTGCTCCTACCAAAGTCACAGTGCCAGCCTCGACATGGGGCAAAAAAATATCCTGCTGGAGCTTGTTGAACCTGTGTATCTCGTCCATGAACATCACGGTGCGCCGACCAAATTTTAACTCATTTGCTGCTCGGCTAACAGCTTCCTTGACATCATTCACGCCCGACATTGCCGCAGACAGTTTTACGTACCTCATCTTACCACCAGGCGTTTGTTTACATATATGAGCTATCACGTTCGCTAGAGATGTCTGAAATTTCAAATGCAAACTGCATTCCTGTTTCTTCACAGTTGTTAACCGTAATTACAAAGTAGCACAAAATTACCTTCCCACAGCCTGGAGGTCCCCATAAAATCATGCTAGGAATTTCTTTCTTTTCCAACAACTGAAGGAGGACTGACTGTGATCCAAGAACATGTTTCTGACCTACGTAATTCATCAGACCCGTAGGTCTCACTCTTTCGGCAAGTGGAACATGGTCGTCTTTGTGAGATTTTTTAATACTACCAACCTGTACAAAACTCATATATTATTATTCGTAGTTTGTATTTCATTGCAAAATGTAACAATGTACAAAGTCTTGGTAAAAAATGTTTCAAAGAACGCTTGAACAGAAAAGTAGTGGAGGGATTTCGAGAGACTTGGTATTGGAGATTGTTTAGTTAAAGAATTTTATAAAAATTGAAGGGAAAAGTAAAGGTTGGATGACGTACTCTGGAATCGTTTCACTGCATGCAGTTATCGTGGCACAAGAAACGTTGGTACTCAAGTTTCTACAGAATTATATGAATGATGAAGACGATTACTTTGTTCTGTTGAATATGGGGAGCGAGATTGGCACTTTCGGCTGAGGTGATACCGGCAGCGGCACTTTGTTCGTCATTCTCCTCACTTTCCTCCAAGTTTTCACTGGACGCCAAGTATTTGGCTTTTTTGACCAACGGCCCGAACGATTTTCTCTTGTTATTACCTTGCAGTCCTGAGGAGTGGAACCTTTTGATACCACCAGATTCCACCGAAGATATCGCATTTTTTGACATGTCATTTAAAAACAAACATTTATTCACGTGGCTCTCGATCTCCGAGGCCAAAAACTCCTTACCACATATCGGGCAATCCATTTCTATATTCTATTTTTAAAGCTAGTAAATGAATCGAAGATAAACTTTCTTCAATTTTACCGAATTGAATCCTTTCTTTGATGCTCTTTGTACTCTCAGTTCTACTAACATCGTTATTAACAGCCACACATTTAACAGCTGACCTCGAGCCATTGTCAATTTGATTGTATGAACAGGTGGCAGCACCGAATGAGCAATTTAAAACCAAATTTCGCAATGATGCGTTCAGCCTAGTGATCCGCACAAAATTAACAATTATAGAATTTATCGATGATTGATAATGAATGCTGGATGGTAACCAAGGAAATTCACAGTAACTCTTTCACGGTTGTTCATTTCAATAATTGAGTCGTAGCACAGGTAATTTCATTAATTAAAACGTTCAGCAACTTAATTTCGTTCGCGAATATTGTTTTCGCGAATCCAATATGTTATACAGGTAAAAACCATTCCAACGCTTTTACTGTTTACATTAATTCACGAATTAAGGTTAAAGCGTTGCATATAACGTTGCATGATTCATTATAATAATATATAAAGCAATAGCATTCTAATTTTGACAATGAGCAAGTTGTTTTCTTCAGGAGTTACATTCCTATGTTAATTCATAATTCTTTATTTCATTGTCTGTAACCAAAACTCCAGCCATGCACGTTTTACTGTTTTCGCGTAACTGCGTCGGTAAAAGAGATCGGAATATTTGTAGATCCTAAATCTCAAGATCGGTAACTTCTCTGTATTTTAGCAACAAAAATGTAATCTGAGACAAATTGATGTGATGGTTCACTTTTTCCAATACTAGTGTTTTCTTTCTTGCAATGCGCAATAACATACCTATTTCCAATCTCACTGTAAATTTGAGACAATAAATAATCATCCACCAGCATCCGAAACACCGAACGCTAGATAGTGACTAGCGCTGGAATTGATCAGGTAAAATCATCAGCTGCGCGTACGAAAGAAGATTGCAACGTGATTATTGTTCATCTTACACTTACCTTATACGTCCCGCGACTTCAAAACTTATTGTCACGACTTGATATAATACTTTCACTGAATATAAGGAGAACAATGTGATAGAAATCACATGTGAAAGTCTTTAGTACGATGTGTCGTGGATATGCGCCGTACATGTAGATAGACATCCATACTTTGGTCAAAATATCTCCAGCTTTGAGATTTATACCGTTATGACGCTGACCTGGATGCATGCCGGGTTCTCCGTGCAGACATTCGCGGCTCTTATCGCTCTAGGTATTAATTCGTCACTTCGGTCCAATGTTCACGTGTTTTGTGTGATTTGTTCAATATATTTTTCTCAACATAGTGCATTAAAATTCAAAAATAAGTAACTATGGAAGGCCCGCGCCGCAGGAAGATTAAAACAATTGACAATAAATCGACAGAGCGATCTTCTGAACTCACTGGGAATTTTGAGTGCAATGACACCGGGGATTTTCCGCAGAAAAATATTAGAGACGAGGTGCTGCTGAATAAATTTTTGTTACTTTGTTTTGTTAATCATTGTAATTATCGTCACTGTTATTATTTTCTATAATAATTAATATGATTAGCAAAAATAACGTTGTTATGCTAGATACATGCACTTATGTGTTGTCAATGTTATTATAATGGTTCTAGAAAAAAGTAACTAATAAAAAAATAAACCTAGTTTTAATTATAAAGTTATATAGAAAAAAGAATTATCAGCTCCTACAACACTGCACAGTTATAATATTATATGTTATACCTTAATAAGCTTCGATTTTATATATATATAAATGATGAATATTACGATATGCTGCAAGATATTCGTTACTTTGTAATTACCTTTTCTGACCCAAAATAAAAAAAAAATTTCTGCTTTACTTCGATATCAAAAATCCATTCTGAACGCTACTTTTTTGAATTTCATTATTTTTCGAAACCGCGTATCTTTTGCTATAATGAAAATTCTATCTTGATTTTCCGAAATCTTTTCTAATTGTAAAAAATGGGCGCTTCGGAAATAGAAATTAAATCATAATATCTCAGATATGACAGTGGTTAAAATTTTTTTCAAATTCGTCACATTGTTTTTTGACCATGGTACTGCAGGACTTTCATATCAAAAACTCTAGAACAAATCTGAAATCTCAACTTCTGATCTTCACTGATACCTCGTGGAAAGCTGCCTTTACATTTTCCTATGTACTCAAAGATAAAATTTCACACTTGGTTTGAATACTAACTCTTTTATCTCTCATTTACGTTCAAATTGTTTACAGGGTGACGGTGCGTCAGTATCTGAAATGCCAGTTGAATGTAAAGCCAAGGAGACTGGAGAATTATCTACGACTTTGCCAACCCGGTTGAGAGTAAACCTGGAAATTGATTTAGTTGCTGTAATTTTGTTACTCAGTGGATTAGCAACTCGATTATATCGACTGGAAGAACCTCGAAGCATTGTGTAAGGTTTCTGTTATAGTAATGATCCTTTGTACATTTCATAATTGACTCAATATATACAAGTAAATATTGTGATTCTGATTAGGTTTGACGAACTTCATTATGGGAAATATGTTGGACTCTACATGAAAAAGACGTATTTCTTCGACTCACATCCACCTCTGGGAAAGCAGTTGATTTCAATCGCTGCTTATTTAGCAGGTTTCGATGGGAAATTTAAATTTGACCGAATAGGAAGCGACTACACTGACATGGTTCCCCTTTTTGCTCTGAGAATCATCCCAGCTTTCTGCGGCAGCTTGGTACTGCCAACTGTTTATCATTTGGCTCTTGAATTAGGCTTCAAACAATGGAGTGCGACTATAGCAGGAATGATGTTATTATTTGGCGAGTATAATAATTTGTCAAATCAAAACTGTTTGAGGAAATCGCATTGCCTTTACGTTTCATTCAATACGAATCCTACCATATATTTCAGACAACGCCTTCCTAACGCAGTCACGGTTTATTCTGATGGAAAGCATCCTGATACAATTTTCATTATTTGGCTTGCTGTGTGTTGTCAAATTTAGAAAGATTATGGACAAGCCCTTCACAATATCCTGGTGGATCTGGCTTTCATTAGGAGCTTTTAATTTGTCCTGCGCTTTATGGTGAGTAAAATTCACACACAATAGAAAATACAATAGAATTTCAGAAACAAACTTCAACAACAATTCTATTTGCCTATATTCTTTTTTAGCGTAAAGTACGTTGGGTTCTATTCGCTTCTTCTTTCGGTTGCGCTGATAACCCGTGATTACTGGAGTCTGCTTCCGCATCGATATTTGTCAGCAGGTCTCCTGTATATTCATTTGTTTGCAAGAATATTCGTACTCATAACTATCCCAGTAACGGTGTATGTGGGAGTGTTTTATGTTCATTTATCTATCCTGACAAAAGCTGGACCCCACGATTCGGTGATGACCAGCGCCTTCCAGGCTAGTTTGGAGGGTGGTTTGGCGAGCATTACTAAAGGTCAACCTTTGGAAGTTACACACGGTTCACAGATAACCCTGCGACATACCCATGGTAGAGCATGCTGGCTGCACAGCCACAATCAAGTGTATCCGCTTCGTTATCCAGACAATCGGGGAAGCTCTCATCAGCAACAAGTGACTTGCTACTCGTTTAAAGATGTGAATAACTGGTGGATAGTCAAGAGACCAGGAACAGACGGTCTGGTCGTGACCAAGCCAATCGATCCCATAAAGCACGGGGATGTGATTCAGTTGGTGCACGGAATAAGCAGTAGAGCGTTGAACTCGCATGACGTAGCCGCACCAATGTCTCCGCAAAACCAAGAGGTGTCTTGCTACATAGATTATAACGTTTCTATGCCAGCACAAAATATGTGGAGATTAGATATAATCAACCGAGATCAAACTGGACCAATTTGGCACACTATTCAAAGCCAGATACGGTTGATCCATGCGAACACAGAGCAGGCGCTAAGATTTAGCGGTAGACAATTACCAGACTGGGGATATAATCAGCACGAAATTGTTGCAGATAGAATAATTGAGCAGCCAGATACAGTTTGGAATGTCGAGGAGCATAGATATACCAAAAGTGAAGATCAAAAGCAACGGGAAAGAGAATTAGTTGGTGCTGAAATGATACCGCTGCGTGCCACTACGTTGAGCTTTTGGGAAAAATTTGTGGAATTGCAAACAAAGATGTTCTTCAGTGCCCAGGAAGGTCAAAACAGTCATATGTATTCCAGCGAGCCCCTAGAGTGGCCAATGATGACACGTGGCATCGCCTACTGGGTCTCAACTGAGAGTAACGTAAGAATACTGGACTTAAAATACTTAAATAATCGAGAATTGATTGGCTGTCACAATTATTTTCCTGTTGCAGGCACAAGTGCATTTGCTGGGTAATGTAATTGTTTGGTACTCTGGGACAGTGTCGATTCTGATATACTTCTTATTGCTCATGTTTTACTTAATGAGGCGTCGAAGATTGTGCTTCGATGTATCGGATCAGGAGTGGAAAAGATTTGTTAATTTTGGTGAAGTTCTTCTTGTTGGGTATCTCCTTCACTACCTGCCCTTCTTTTTCGTAGAGCGCACGTTATTTCTACACCATTACTTACCAGCGTTCGTATTCAAGGTCTTAATAACATCAGCGGTCATCGACCATCTGCACTATTTAATTGGGTAAGTATTAATTGACAAATACATTTTTTTACAAATGTGCTTACAAGAAGTACTACTAATGATAATCCTTTTCAGAGAACGACTGAAATGGCATATTACCTTGTTTTTATTCAAAATCAGCATTGCAGCATGGATAGGTATGATTATATATGTATTTAAAAAATTTGCTGTTTTAAGCTATGGTACAACTCCATTGACAGTCACAGAAATATTGAAATTGCGATGGCGTGATACTTGGGATTTCATTATCCATAAAACTTGAGTTAGAAAATTTAATGCACGTTACTTCGATCTGATCAAATAATGATTTAATAACTGATGATGTTGTTTGCCGTAAAAATATTCGTTTTCAACTAACACTGCCTTATTATTGTCACAGTCGGGAAGAAGGCAGATTGCAGATATTCATTTCCCTTTTTCTTGTCGGTTGAGTAAAAATCTGTGATTCCCCAATATATACATGTAGATACAGTCTACAATAAACAATCTAGTAATATGAGATATACTATTTCGTAAGTGGTTTTTATATCAATTTTATTTACTTGTTAAACAGACATTACAAATTTTTATAATATTTCTACAGTTGAGTTATGAATATCTACTGTAACTCGTAGTTCAGATGAATGTATGAAAAATAGGTATATTATAATATAATTCCGGATTCTAGTATTTATTTACAATAGCAGTCGGATGTTAAATGGTTGAATCAAGACATTCCACTATGAAAACATATCATGAGATTAGTATTCTGAGGCATGATGTATTAAATTAAAGCGTAAGCTACCGTATAATTTATTGTACAGAAGGTATTCGTACTGATTATCTGCTAAAATTTTAGGAAATCGAAAAGTATTTACAACAGCCCTGAAATTACCTTTTGATATTACAATATACGTATTGGAGATTTTTTCTTAAATACATTTTACAGTATAAAAGTCATTGATGAATTTGTTACTTTTGATATGTATCCATTCTATGACGAACAGTTATACTTGATGTTATTTGGGAACAACAGATTTGGATAATGGGATTTACAAATGGCCATAAACTCTCAAACATTAGAATAGAATTGAAGTACCATTACTATAATGGTATACTCACACAATATACTCTTCAACAAATGATAATACTGAAAATAAAGAACAGTACGACAATCACTTAAATATGTATAATATGAAATTAAACCTGCGAGAAAACTCTACAACATGGTATAAAAATTTTACTTATATTTTGTATTATTTATAAACTAAGAAAATGATGGTCAAGTTTTTAAACGTATTTTAGCTATAAATTTAGGTGTATTTCCAATGTACAGAGGACTATGGGTGTGATATAAAACATTGACATAATGTATACAATTTGTATTCTAGTTTTTTATTAAAAATAAAAATTTAATACATTTGTACACATACGATTTTTCTGCCTTCTGCTTTTATGGATTGATTATTACTTAAATGATTATACTAAATCACACGTGTTCGGCATGATGCTATGGTCGTATTTCATTATCCTGAACACTCCCACAATAATCAAAGTATAATCAATATCCACCAACAGATACACAACTTGATGATGTACAGTCAGTGACATACATTCAATTCCAATTCAATACAAGTTCACACACTGTACGAAATAAACAAATTCAAGTACAATGCAAGAAAGAAAAAAAAACTCTAAATAATATGTTATCCATTCATTATTACAGTATACTTACTTCTGAGAGAGCCCTTTCTTTTCTCTCAAAATCAAACAGATCTTGTAATTGATTCCATATTCTGTAATTCTTCATTGTTGTGCTCTGAGAATGGGACATATGTAAAAATTTAACCCACCTGTTCACCAATTTATTCAAAAGTTATGTGATCAGCAATAGGATGTGATATATTCAAATTCTTAATTTTTTTAAATCTACGGTTCTTACTCATCTTTCTCACAGTTAAAATTATATGCATAATTTCAAGACCTTGGCGACTTTGGGAATTGAGAAGCTATGTAAGTTGCTACAGTGAATGTTAATGGACGTAAAATGCTTTTATTTTTATAACTTAATCAATACATCTGTTACATGAATTTAAATAGTAAAATTAAAACATGATTCTCAAATTGATGAATATATTTACATAAATTAATGGTAACTCGCATGAAATTGACGTTTTTTGCGAGTGGTGTGATAGAATGTAACTGTGCTCATCATAAGAGTAAATGACAAATATCAGCAATGAGTTTGAAAGCATCTTAGGAACGTGATTACTTAAATTTTCAAAACATTTTGCGACGCATGAAAAATGCTACAGTATCATAGGTCTACATATTTATGTAGTAATATTGAGATATAGATTTTTTTGTACGTCATATCAAATTCTAAATTAGTTCTTTAAACGGTTCTTTCTTGTCCTTCGTGTTATCTTCGATTTTGTCTCAATTAGTTTTAGAAGAGAAAAAATAAAGTTATTAACACAATGCGTTTTTGGCACAAATTATTCCACTATGCGTACAATATATAAATATGTGTATACATACTGAATTCGATATATTTGTATACATATACACATACATATACATAAGTTATTTATTAACAAATATTTATAATAATAAATTTCTTTAATTACGTTCATAAATGTAAATGGATGGTTTGTTTTCTTGGAAACAAACAACCGAAATAAGTGGGGCAACAAATACTAACGAAACAAAAAAAAAACAACTGAGCCTAATTTTGTGATGTAAATTCATGTTTTCATCCGAAAATATCATAATTTATATTACAGCCCTCAATAGGTAAAGATGATAGATCGTATGAGACCGTCACGAACACTATCAGAGCTGTTCCCAACTCCGAAAGAGAAAAATACTGAATCACAAGCCATTCTCTGTGTACAAGCGCCCATGGGGTACCAACCAACTTTATTGAAAACGACTCCAACGCGATATACCTATCAGAAAAAGAAACAACAGATTTTTTTAAATTACTGATACATATATTAATTTACAGATTCAAGTTCACACAGACAAGAATTGATGAACCGAAAAGTAGGAACTAGATTTGCTCTTATATTTTTTACAGCAAGAAGTTTAATTGTAAACAAGACCTCTTTTGGTGTTTCGTTGTCAATTTTAAAATTGTTTGCCGAAGCTACAAATTCTTTTTGCTTCTCTAATTTTCCCAAGAAAGGGTAATTAGCTTAATAATCAAATATTCAACTGTGGTTTCCATAATACAGATAGGTGATAAACGTACCTTATTTCTTTGTATATAAACTGGTCTGTTGAATGTGATTTCAACCAAACTGTCAACGTTTACTCGTGATGTATAGTGCGTGTAAGTTAATCTCGATCCATCAGAGTCAAGAAGATGAGCGTACAACAATTCAGTATAAGAGCCAGGTACCGCTGAAGTAAATGGATCAAACGGAGCAATGGATTGATTTTGAACCTGTAATAAATAGCGCAATTGATTATTAACAAAGCAGTAACACAATAAAATGTCATTTTCTAAGAGTTGATAATCTTATATGATAGAAATATATCAATTTAACTTAACATAATCAAATTTCATCTCAAGACATACAATTCTGACCTGAGTTGGCACTTGAACTCCGATTACACAGATGTTTCTGTCGACATTGAAAGCGACAGAACAATCTAGAACGCTTGTGTTCAGGCAGTCAGTTTGCTGAACTATGGATCTTAGACAGTAGTATTTGAGGCCTTCTCTAACTGCACCACCTTCAACAGCTGCACCAGATCCCATCACATTTGACGAATTATTTGCCAACGAAGAATTAGTTAAATTCGTAAAGGATTCTAAAACATGCTGTGGAGCTGGCCATTGGCTGTTATCTTGAGAGGAATTCTTAGGGAAAAGCAAACTCCTGGAATTCAATTTTGATGAAGAGTTGGGTGCTTGCCCATCGCTCAACATATTGTTCAACCCGCCAGCTACGCTAGCTCCACTTGTGCTTGCCACAACTCCGATTGCCTATGTGAACAAATGATGAAGAGTTATTACTACAATTAATTCTCGCGATAAATCAAATATAAGTCAAGTGAACACTAAATCTGTTCCATTATCTTGAGAATTGAAACCAGAAATTGTGGTAACATAAACATGGTCAAGAATTTAACACTGTCATTAACAAACTAGTAAAATAAAAAATCGAAGAGTCAGAATGGAAAATTACCGACAAATCTCCCATTGTGGGATGCTGCTTCAATGGCTTCACACGGCTCTGTACATTCGTAGAGAATCCCTCAGGCATAGGCCATTTTCTTTCGCTCGATGAAATGTTCATCAAAATAGCAAATGCTTCATCCTGATTCAGTAGCGACGAGCCAGCAGGTCCTTCGGCAAATTCTTGTGGACTTAAAGTTAAAAATCTGATTTTAGTCAGAGCATTTCCAATGACAGAGCGAAGTGACTTGCTATCCTCTGGATCAAGTCCTTTCCTAACGCACTCGGACCTCGCCCATCGTTCGGCGGCAGAAAACAATTCAATTTCAGAATTGATTTCCAGCTCTTCCTGCTCGAAGACCGTCACCAATGTACCAATTTCGATTTCCTCAAAACTTGGTTTGCTCAGAACGCTGTTGGTCTTTGTGCAAATTATCTGAAGGCATTTTTCCATCAGTACTGGCTCCTCGAACAGCTTGGCAAACTCATAAGCACGGCATGCCTTTTTTGGTGACAAATCTGACCAAAGAAACTTTGTGCATTCCTCAACAAGAAATGGAAGCATATACTTTTTAGCACAGTAGCACAACTCACAAGCGAGCTCAAAAGACCCGAGGTCTATATTGTCAGTATAAATGTATTCGAGCAGGGCCTTAAACGCTTCGGGCTGAACGTCTCTGATGGGGATAGGGTCATTTTTTTCTGCCATTCCACCATAAAACATCGCCTCGAATACTGGGCTGGCCATGGCTAAGAATAATTTGTGCCCTTCGAGGATCTGTTGATGCGGTTCTTGCCCGACGATAAACTTGCAGTCTGACCATTGTCCCGTTTCTAGTATGTGTTTGCCTCGCTGAGCTACCTTTTGATTTGTTACTTGCCAGTCGCAGGGAGATCCCATGGTTGGCAAAATCGAAGGAAAAAACAAGAAGAATTTTATGATTCGTCGCGGCTGGATTCTGGTCAATTTACACTAGAGGACATAGAAAAAAATGGCAAATTAGAAAGATATTCATAATGAAGCAGTTGGGATACACTAGACAAAGTTTATACAGGATTTTTGTCAACAATTTACTTTAGTTATATTATAGGTTTACTAGAAATTTTCAGTATTTCATATAATTTTAAAAATCATTTGAAACGTGGTGAAATCTTGGTAGTTTTTACTTGACAATGTACATTTTCAATGAAACTTATCAGGGAAGTTCAGAAAATGACATGCTGTGTCCTGCCTCCTAATGTCAGTGAGACATAAAAATATATATAAATGACGACTGGAGAACAATGAATAAAAATTCGATGCTGTGTATCAATAAAGAACACAACCACAGCACTTTTTTAAGCGCAGGCGTAAGAATTTCAAATGATGTTAATATAAATTTCTAAATTCGACATATTCCAAGAAAACTTGTCCAAGTTAGGTACATTATTGAAAACAGAGGAATGAAATACCAGCTGAGACTTTATGAGTTTTTAGGTTAGGTCAGAGCTTTTTATATACTCTGACGGACTTCTATATTTACGTCCGTCTCGTGCATTGGCTATAAATAAATTTTGACATCACGAGGGCGTAAAGAAAAATAAGACCAGTTACATATGTATGCTTGAGGCTAACTAGAACCTTGACCAAAATATTTTTTTGGTCGAGCAAAAGATTGTTGTTGACCGATGTGTGTACCTTGATATCCCTGATAATTTCCTAGGTGGTGATTTTTATCATATTCTTCGTACACTCGAAACTCTTCTGGATATCCATAAAACTATTTACAATACCCTTGGGCTGTCAAAACGGATAAATACAAGGAGCACATCTCCGTGCCGAACACGCTACTCCATCTTGATTTTAATTTCACCTACACAAATATATTTTCTCTAGACGTTTCCTAGCTCAAGCGAGTCACCGTATTCGCACGTCACTAATTCAACTTCGTAACGTATCGCTTGCCTTACACATGTTGAAGTTGATGAGAAACGAGGGAGAATGCGATATCGAGAAATACTTTGGTTACGTTAAATTTTTATACGCAATGAGAAACAGATTCCATAATGTTGATCACCGCAGAGATGCAGGATCATGATAAATGCACATAGGAATAATTGAATTTTCATTCAAGGCTTTTCCTCAGCTTGACTAGGTCGGTCAGTTTTCTAAATGGCGCACGCACGGCTCAGCTGTGTGTGGCTGTGTGTTTCACGACTCATCCGCGATATGAAATAATGCATTTTACTGTGTTTTTTATTCAATTATTAACCAAGTGCTCGACTGGGACAAAGTGATATTAGGTTAGTAGGATCTGGCTTTGGGCGGGCTGATGTTAACCTCTTAAATATAATACTTTACGGTGCTCAATAAATATGGTAGGTACATATTATAATTCTTTTGTGAACGGCCCGTGGCAGAGTAGGCACCTGCCGTCCAGCGGGACCCACCTAACATCGCGAGCCCGCACTCCGCAGGCCTGGATACGACCAGTCGCGCTGTCACATAATATCAAATCTGTCACAGCCCTTTGAAAAGCAGCCCTATTCCCCGGTAACACCCTCACTGGTCCAACCTGTCTCCTCGTCTTTATGCCTTTCTTTTCTACTTCGTCGACGATCTTTCGTCTATTTGATTCGTCAATGACGCTGATTAATACCTTATCTATACTTAAACAATTTCGTTTTATTCCTCCGTTACTACTTTTTTCTTTCTCCCAATATGAGAATCATCGTCATTTCGTACAAATATCGTTTGGCGATCACAGGTCGATGGGTTCCAATTTTCAAAAAGACTTGCCCAACCCTAAACCACTGACCAATATTCAACGACGGTTTTATTTTGTAAACAAGGTCCATACATGGTAGATGATTTCAAGCTTCGTTCTCTCTCTCTTTTCAACTATCTTTATCTTACGCTGTTATTGGATAATCACAAAACGGACCGAAATCTGTACAAACAATCTGATTCTTTATACAACATTATTTATCGGTTTAAAGTACCATTGTTTTCAAATATTCCTACAAAATTGTCCGGCTTTTGTATTATGCACCCTTCATCTAGCGACCAACACTTCTACTCTGATTTCATCCAATTATGGCAGGTAATCTCTATTGCGTTCCACATCTCGGTTAACCGTATTCCATAATACCAGGGAAGTCCTGGAATAAAGTCTCTCCTAGTATGCATGAACATTTATAATTGTAAATGAATTATCGGTAGATATCAATGTACTCTTGTACTCGCTGAAAAAGCCTTGCACATTTTTAGAAACTGGTTTTACATTATTTAACGATATAAATTTTCTCACTTTTAGAGAGATGGATTTGCAACAAATGTAGCAGCTGGAATCAATCGGAGATTCAGCGCCGCATAGAGAAGGACGGGAGAATCTTAGCTTTAATGAACTCACAGACGTGACCGTGGTTGTGAAAGCTTGGCTGTAGGATTTAGGATTATAAAATGGAGAATGTTAGAGACGAAGACAGGCGAAGGCGCCTCAGACATCTTGAGGAGAGGATAAAAGATCCTCGCAGTGTCACCAACATCGATTGTCTTTTGGACACCGTACAAGCTCTAACCTCGGATTGCGATCATCCGAGCGTCAGACGGATGAAAAATGTTGAGGCTTACATGAACAGATGTGAGTCTATGCAATACATTCTTAAAGCTTATAAAAATTAAAATCTGACATTAAAACTCCAAAAAAACAAAATCTTATGTCCCAGTCAGTTTGATTACAAACTTTGATGTCCAGAATCAAGGTGTATGCATTAACTAGCTTCAATATTTCTAATGAAAAATTCCATGATTTCATTTCCGAGTGATTCAATGTAAAACTTTTGAGGGATTTTAAACAGAGTTGGATCAGCTTTGTTTAAAAATCTATTTCCCTAATTTAAGCTAAAGTTATGCTAATAAACATTGTAAAAAATGTATGGAATGTTAATTCTAGTTTGTTTGCATTGCAGATGACTCAGTTGCTCGAGATATATGTAAAATGAGGATGCGAACTGATGATTTTACTCTAATAAAAGTCATTGGTCGTGGTGCATTTGGCGAAGTGCAATTAGTCAGACACAAGTCAACACAGAAGGTCTTTGCCATGAAGCTGCTCAGTAAATTTGAAATGGTATGTTTACAATCTCCGGATCACCTGAACAAATATTTTCTCTGTTCACAAAAAGAATGATACAATATTTTGATAGGAAAATTTCATGTCTTGTGAAAATTTATGTTGTAAATTGAATGGCAGCAATTGTGGAGCATAAAACTTACTAGAACTCTTTGTTGAATTTAAAAAATTTAAATACATTTTAACCACATAATAGGTGTCTGAAGCAGATGCAGCTGATAGATTTACATTATTCGAGTCATTTGCTTTGAACTAGAAACAAGACAGAAAATTATGAATCAAATTTTTATTTTAGTTAATACTATCTTCTATCAAATTTAAAAACGTATTCACGGTATGCGTGAATATACCTATATTTATAGATACTTCAGTCTTTACTTGTGTATTGAAATTGTTCCTTGTTGACGTCATCGCTTTATTTGTTAGGAAAATAAATGATTACATGCACAGCATTGCTTGAACGTTCTTTATACTGCTCATTTTACACTTGGCAAGTTTATGATACTAATAACTGAAGTACAACATCAGACGATCTTCAATTAATTTGATCAGATGCTATAAATTATAAAGATGAATTATACTATCCCATTTTTCTCTTTTTTTATTATAGATCAAGAGATCGGACTCAGCGTTTTTTTGGGAAGAAAGAGACATAATGGCACACGCCAATTCTCAGTGGATAGTTCAATTGCATTTTGCGTTTCAAGATAACAAATACCTCTATATGGTAATGGACTACATGCCTGGTGGAGATCTTGTCAATCTTATGTCAAACTACGATGTGCCTGAAAAATGGGCAAAGTTCTACTGCGCCGAAGTTGTTCTTGCCTTAGATGCTATACATTTAATGGGATTCGTCCACAGAGATGTCAAGCCCGACAATATGCTATTGGACAAACATGGCCATTTGAAACTGGCAGACTTTGGGACCTGCATGAGAATGGATGCGGTACTAACTATTTTAATTAAATTAATTATAATCTCGAAAAGAAGACTTTAAGCTTTAGATTATTGGAAAAAAAAATGACTGAAAAAACAAAACATGGCATGTTATGTATTCATGGAAAAATGACTCACAAATTATATGAATAAATAAGTCAATTATTTTTTGATATTTCGTAACAGGATGGATTAGTACGGTCTGATACAGCAGTTGGTACGCCAGACTATATATCTCCCGAAGTGCTGCAGTCTCAGGGAGGGGAAGGAGTTTATGGAAGAGAGTGTGACTGGTGGTCAGTTGGTGTTTTTTTATATGAAATGCTCGTTGGAGATACGCCATTCTATGCGGATTCACTGGTTGGTACATATTCAAAGATCATGGATCATAGGAATTCGTTGCATTTCCCGCAGCAAGAAGCGGATATATCACATGCAGCGAAGAGTTTGATATGCAATTTCTTGACCGACCGTACTAAAAGATTGGGTAGAAACGGCGTTAATGAAATAAAGTGCCATGCGTTTTTCAAAAACGATCAGTGGACATTTGAAAATCTAAGGGAATGTGTACCACCTGTTGTACCTGAGCTTTCGGGCGACGATGACACCAGCAATTTTGATGATGTTGATAAAGAAGATGGACCAGAGGAAAGTTTTCCTGTACCAAAAGCGTTTTCAGGCAATCATCTGCCCTTTGTCGGGTTCACTTACTCAGGGGATTACCAATTGATGTCCGGTACCGGTAGGGAGTCCGTTGACGGACTCACAAATCATATAAACAACGGAATCAGTGACGATGTAAAGATATCCCAGTTAGAAAATTTACTTGAACGAGAAAAACGGCAAGTAGACACACTCGAAGCGAGACAGAGGGCTTTGACTGCCCAACTAGAGGCTGTGACGAGACGCGAGGTGGAATTGCAGGAAGAAACAGCAAGAGCGGACAAGGAATTGACCCTCCTCAGACACAATTTTAAAGAAACGCAACGCAGATCGGAGCATGAGGCAGAAGCCAGACGTAAGGTTGAGGCGTCATTGATAGAACTTAAGAAAAAGTTTGATGAAGAGCAGTCCAAGAGAGCAAGGGATGCCAGTAACTCTCATCAAACGTCAGAGAGAATACTAACCCTTGAAAAACAGCTGAAAGAAATGCAGGCTAAGCTTGAGAGGGAAACTGATAGTGCGGGGAGGTTGCGTAAACAAGCTGCCGAAGTTACGGTCGCTAGACAAGCTGCCGAACAGATGACAAATGAACTTCAAGTTGCCAGGGCGCAACTGCAGGCGCAGAGAGACTCTCTACAACAAGAAGTTGCTGCTTTACAGGTATATATGCTTCTCAGAGTACTAGGTTTATGCCATGGCCAATTGAGTCAGGAATCAAATTTTAACAGGACTTTTCCTATTATTATTTTTACCTTTCAAGGGCCAATTGTCCAAGGAGCGGAGTTCACGATCTCAAGCATCTACCTTGACTGCAGAGCTTGAGACTCGATTGTCTGCCCTGCATGTAGAACTGGAGCACAGTCGTCGTCGTGAAGAAAAAGCAACTTTGGATAACCGGCAATTAAGCGAAAGAGTTTCTTCACTGGAAAAAGAAGCTGCAGGACTGACTTTGGAGTTGAAAGCAGCCCAGGCAAGGTACAATCAGGAAGTTGCAGCCCACCAAGAAACGGAAAGATCAAGAATGCTATCCAAGGAAGAGGCAAACATGGAAGTAGTTAAAGGTATTGCTTATAGTAACTCTGTATTGCAACAAATTTATGACGACAGAACCAGAACTTGGCGATCACTCAACTGATTGATCAAAGAAAGAAAAGTGAAATAGAGAAGGATAAATCTAATTCCAGGTTTTTAAAAATATTCTTAATATGGCATAAATGTAATACCTTCGAATTTTAATTTCTTTCTGGATCTTCATAATATAAAATTAGTTGCTCATTGTTGTCTCATAATCTACATGTTATAGAAAATGTCACTTTCAAAATAGCTTTTGCATATTCTATCACACTGTCTATTATGCCAAGATTTTTCTTTACATGCTACGCAGGACGTGCCGATAGAACGTTTACAGGTAATCATGAATGGCACAGTGAATGAGAAGAATTAACAAGACTATGATCTCATTAAATTTATTAACCGATTTAACAATTCGCTGTTTACTTTATAATGTGACTTTCTGTTTAATTGCTGCTGCAAATTGTGATGCTGTGAAATTCAAGTACGTAAATTCTATAAAGTATTTCTTCTGATTTAAATCGAATGAAGATCATGCTCAAGCTTGCACTAGTCTTTAGAATTTATTTGCCAAAGACTCAATGAATTAAATTTTATCCCTGCATGGGTGAAAATAGCGCTGCAAGTAAAACTAAATGAAGAGAAGAGTGGTAGACAGCGAGCAGAACTCCTTGCTCAAGAAAAAGAGCGCCAGACATCCATGCTGTCTGTCGACTATCGTCAAATTCAACAAAGATTGCAGAAACTTGAAGGCGAACATAGGCAAGAAGTGGAGAAGGTCAAAGCACTGCAGGGTCAAGTTGAACAGGAACAGCAAAAGAGAAACGTACTACAATCAGAATTCGGGCAACAATCTTCTGAAGCTGGAAGACTCAGAGCAAGAGAGCAACAATTGGTTGGCGAAGTAGCTCATCTCAGGGAAGCTAAAAGGCAAATAGAGGAAGAATTGCACCACCTTAAAACTCAACGAAGTGTAGATTTGTTACAAACTAAAGAATTGCAAGAACAGTTGGAGGCTGAGGCCTATTTCTCAGTGAGTAGAGTCATTTTTTCCCTTCACATTCATGCGCTTCACACTTCCGCTTGTGCTTATTCCTATAACTTATTTTTCTTGCCTCCCAGACACTTTACAAAACCCAGACGCAGGAGCTCAGGGAGGAACTCGATGACAAAACGAGACATCAGCAAGAATTGGAAGAAGAACGTTGCTCACTGGTTCATCAATTACAGCTATCTCTCGCTCGCGCCGACAGTGAGGCCTTAGCAAGGTCAATTGCTGAAGAAACAGTGGCAGACTTGGAGAAGGAAAGAACAATGAAAGAATTAGAGTACAAAGACAGCATAGCAAAGCATCGTCAGGAATTAAATGCCAAGGAACAATCTATAAATGTGCTTAAAGAGAACGAAAACGAAATTAAGAAAACGACGGAGCTATATTTGAAAGACAAAGAGGATTTGAATAAGCGTGTAAAAGATTTACAAGAACAACTGAGTAAGGAACAGTCTAATTCTGAGGAGATAGATAGACTCAGTGGTAAACTAAAGACAGAGCAGTTACTTAAACAGCAGGCTGTTAATAAACTGGCTGAGATAATGAATCGGAAAGATATATCGTCAGGTACTAAAACTCGAAACAAAGTTCCTTCTGCTGATTTGCGTAAGAAAGAAAAAGACTGCCGTAAGTTACAACAAGAATTGACGCAGGAGAGAGAAAAATACGGACAGTTGGCAGCTAAGTGGCAAAAAGATCTTCAAGACTTACAGGTAAGACTACCAAAAGTTCTATATTATTACTACTAGTACCTAATTGCCATTTTTATCTCGTTTTTTACTTATTCAATCAGGCCCAACTTGTCGAGGAGAGCCAGGTAAGGCTGAGACTGCAGATGGAGGTTGATTCAAAGGATTCTGAAATAGAAACGCTACTGATGAAAATAGCGTCAATGAATTCAGAGACAGCGAGTCTTTCTTCAGCAGAAAACGACGGCGAAGATGCTGTTTTGTCAGAACACGGTGCCTTACGATTAGAAGGTTGGCTGAGCGTACCTAACAAGCAAAATATCAAAAGACACGGGTGGAAGAAGCAATACGTTGTTGTATCATCTAAAAAGATAATATTCTACAACAGCGAAAACGACAAGATGAATGCGGATCCAATACTAATTTTAGATTTAAGCAAAGTCTTCCACGTTCGCTCTGTGACTCAAGGAGACGTTATACGAGCCGATGCCAAAGATATTCCAAGGATATTTCAGGTGAGAAATCTGCAAATCTGTAATTAGCGATTGACGTCATCGCATTGTAAGCAGCTTAAAAGTATGTCCATATCACGCGTGATCAAGTTTTGTAGAAGTTTTCAATTCATTCCTATGTTTTATTCAAAACATTCAATCTTTGATATGCGAAGAATAATTCGAATACTTATGACGCCTTTATCCTCATGGAAACCCTGATTTTGTTTACAGTTATTGTACGCCGGTGAGGGTGAGGCAAGACGTCCGGGTGATGAAAGTAACGCATTGCCAGGGGTAGAACTGCCGCAATTAATGGATAAGCCTGGTACCTTGTGGTTAAAGGGTCATGAATTCATTTCTATAACCTATCACATGCCAACTACTTGCGAAGTATGTACAAAACCGTTATGGCATATGTTTAGACCACCTCCTGCTCAAGAATGTCGAAGTAAGTATCCACAAATTCCGACTACATAACTTTAGCATTTTTATTATTAATCTGTCGTTTTCCCACATCTTTCGAGTCATTATGTCTGTTCGACCTCAATCGTCACACGATTCGTTGAGAAAATTGAGACGTACTATACCGAAAATTTACGACTTAACGACAACTCTTTTTTTTTAATAACATATTATGAATTGCTTAATGATTATTTTATAATTAATTTATTAACAGGATGTCGTATCAAAGTACACAAAGAGCATTTGGAAAAGAAGGAAGATGCTATAGCACCTTGTAAATTACATTACGATCCAAATAGTGCCAGAGAATTACTAGTTCTGGCTGGTAGCCCTGATGACCAAAAGTATTGGGTAACGAGACTGTCAAGAAGGATTCAAAAATGCGGTTACAAAGCAAACTCTCACGTCGATGGAACAGGGCAACGAGTTTCTCCAAGGTAGCGTAGGTGGACAGCTCATCCAGGGACTTAGTAGCTCTTGTGTTGTGGCGTCGCATGATTGGGTGTAGAGAGGTAGTGTTTGATTTCTTTTTTTTTTTTTTTTCTGTCTTTTCTCCTAATTATCTGGTCAATGACATATGCCGTTCTAACGCACTTTTTATGCTTTTACTTAGAAAATAGAGAGATGAGAGATCGAAAAAAGTATGTTATAAGTATTTGCTGTACATAATTGCTTGGTAAAGTATACATGTTCAATGACGTAGTCATTCATTTGGTAATATCGCTGATACAACGTACTTTCCTCATCATTTAATTTCATACCTTAAGGAGGGAACTTGCTTCGAAATACTTCAATATATTGTGTTAATTTTTTCGACACAAAGTTCGACTGTCTATTTTACAACTAGGTTCAATATGAAGATACTACAGGAATTAATATGCTCCTTAATTTGAGAACAGTGCATATTTTTCAGATGAACAGTTCAGTGTAAGAGCTCGATGATTTTCAATACCAAAATCATACAATCACGTTTTCTAGTTTACTCTGAAACCCATAGCTTCGTGAATTTCGTCACTTAGAATAATTGAATATAATCTCAATAAATGTGAATGTTGCTTAAAACTAATCTTAATCTAAGAGCTGTCTTATTATAAAGGGAAGCGATTAAATATATTTTTTGAAAATACATTTTATGAAGCAGAACAGCCCTGGAATTCACGCACATCACTCTCATAAGTTGTATCTAAACCATTCTGATATTCTTGGAGATTTGTTGTAAATTGTTTCGTTAAAATATTTGCCAAACTCAACTATATGCTGGTAAAAAGGTTGCACAAGTTATTGTACTAAATACTTATAAATAATAGTGCTGCTCTTCTATGGTATTGGCAAATCCACCAATTCCCAGTGAATATAATTTCGACATCCTGTGTAGGATCCACCCAGATACAAAGTAAAAATAAATTTCAATGTCTATAGATTGCTGTATTATAAAAAGAACTTGATTGAATTTTGCAGAGTGTTAGCAACTGGAGCATGGAGATAATTACAACGCCTAGCTCAACATTATTTATTCCAAAAAACACAATTTGTAGATACCTTCACCATAGAAAAACCTGCGTAAATTTTTGATTATTTTAGCTTACGTGTTATTGATTATTTTATTTACCATTATGTATGTTTCATAGGAATTCATCACTGAGAATTGGTATATATCAGTAAAGTCGTATTTTTATGCTGGGGAAAATAATGCGGATTAAACTTTTATGTTACGCAAGTATGGTTCACAGACCTCTTTTTGCCTACGATCTGTTCGAAAAGTTATCGTTACTGCAACAGTCCAAAAGAAAACTTGTAAACCATACCTTTGTTACATACAGTACTTTTTTTTTTTTACCTAACGCATTTGGACTTATGCTCGGTGTAAAAAAGACCTACATTGCCTCCTTGATGGACAATGTACTATTGTTACTACCTTTTTTTTTATTTTACTATGGATTTTTTTTAGATAACATTCCATTAAATTTGACTGAACTAGAAAGTAATCTCGGTGACGACTACTATATTGAGACATGTATATACCTTTTTGCAATTATATACATGTTTAATCATAGGCAGGAGTGGACAAATTATTGGAAAAATGTGTATGTGGAAAGGAAAGTACATTCTTTGTTTAACAAAACGAAAAATACAATCAAACATTTCTTTTTGACGTTGTTCAAGAAATTTTTATTTGTATTTTCGTAATTAAGCAAGTGCAATACACCAGTGACATAAACTTATGACTTGTCCTATCACAAAAACATTTGTTATGTATTTTCTATTATAAATTATATAGCCGTACAATTTGTTGTCTTTCAAATACGTAATTTGCATAGATTTGACCACCCCTGAATTGGAAAGGCTTTAAATTACTGCATAAACATACGAAAACATTAGTGCAAGCTTCCATTTTAGAAGTAACTGATTATTCACTTGTACAGGTCACAAAATAAAAATTTTACTAGATTTAAGGTAACAGTGATGCAGAAGCCCAGCTACAGAAAGTATATATACGTATATGTACCCGCAGTATTTGATTCAAAGTATCAGTTTATTCACATTATCCTGCAGCTGCCTATCATACTTAAAAACAGCCTTGATAGTGGTCGCTTTGCGAACTAACAGTGGGGATGTTTTTATCATTGTGTGCATAACTACAGCTATCATCACAGAATATCCAACAGCATGATTTTTTGCATTGGTAGCTCTACACTACACTCCTGAATTCGTGTTTTGAATTAACATTAAACATTGCATTAGAACCATAGCATCCCACTTTATTCTACTTGTCTTGTGCCCCACAAATGGTTCGAAAAGTGCCCAGGTCAGCCGCTAATTATAGAGTTATGCCCAGTGCCTACATTAATATGCATCACGTCTCGTTGATTATTGCACTCTAAATTTACCAGCTGTAATATAGCAGTACAGAAAATGAAAGATACATTTCATCTGAACGTCATATACATCCAGTGCCTAAATTTGTTGCTTATTTGTTGTATTTGCTTGCATTCACACCATTTTTTTTTTCGTTTTTACTGCCTGCAAGTAAAATTGAAAAAAACTGTTTGGCTTATTGATGTGTTTACAATTGGATGTTGAAATGGAAAAAGAAATAAAAATCAGGCTATCACCGTATCAGAAGATTTCCTTCAGAGCCATGCATTCTTCTTTGCAATATATCGATTAAAAATTTTATGCTTAAAAACATCATTGCAAAGATACAAATTAGTTCTATAATTTATTAAAAGTGTAAAAATGTTTTTTTTTGGATTTATTTTTCTCGTCAGAACATATTCATAGAGTCTTTGGAATTTTGTTTTATTTTAATATCAATGACAGCATTAAGTGGTCTTTTTGGATGATTTTTTAAATTCAGAAACATTGTATAATTCACATATTATAGACCTAGAAGCCTCGCTTCGGTTTTGATATCATAATCAGTGTCACACGATTCAAATCCCATATAAATTTTGATTTTAGGGAATCTACAAGATCAACGCTAAAGCCTTACTTGTCGGTTCCACAGCGATCTGCCACTCTACCTGCCAACGCTAGTATGGGCAAATAATCTTAATGCGTTTTCCACAACGATTTCATAAGAACGAAAAATTGATTTTTTTTTTAATTGCAATTTTCTCCATATAAATATATCTAGAATGAGTCTAACCAAATCTCGAAACTGGATATGGCTTGCCTGTTGCAAGGTCCCGCTTCTTAGCCAATCAGCTCAACATTATTCAGATGGACCATCTCGAAGGATATGCCTTAAAGCTACTGAATGGTCATGATTGACCAATGTGAATAGTTTGTGTGATTATCCATGTATACATGTGCTAACAGAGTGTCCATTATAGTTCTTTTTGGGTCAGTTTACATGGCTAGATGTCAGATTAGTTTAGCGGGTCGATACTTGAAATAACCAAGCGATACCCATTTTCAAAAAGTTGGACAAACTCATTCTGTATATATCTATTTATAAATATTTTTGGCCGCTTTTTGTTTTCTTGTAAATATGTCACATACAGAATGTGGACGTATCTTTAAGTTCTGCTCCCCCCCTCTCCCTCGCTCTCCTTCCCTTTCCATGTAGGATTATTGCATATGTGATTTGTTAGAAGTCAATGTTACAGCAGCTGCTTTACAAGGTTCTATCGATAGTTTCTAATTAAGAAATAATAGAATTGAAAGACATTTGATATTAATTAAATACATTACAAAATTTCATTAACAATATTCTAGTGCAAAGATTATATTTATGTGCAGGACGCATTCAATTTATTGAACGATCGTCTTATATCAATATGCTCATTGTCACTTCAGATGTGAATTCAGAATTGAGATATTACCAACTACGAATTACCAAGTGTGATAACATTATTCACATTTTTTTTTTCAAATACCGTCAAAACTTATGTCCCAGTACCAGTTGACTTGCATCTTTTTCATGCTTATTTAATTTTCACCTTGCATTTGCTTTGAACTCCATCCTATTTCCATATTTAACACATTTTCGGACTTTTGAATTTTTGATAAAAATCTTCCTTTTTTTCCAATTCCTATTTCAAAACTTACAATATTGCTGCGAAAAACTTATTCAACTAACAGTGCAAAAGTTAAACGATTTTAGGGCACAGTCATACAAGAAAAGTACAGTTGTAATGTATAAAAAATAAATTCCAACCCTAGAGGGAAACAATGATCTTGTAAACAATCTTAAAATCCGTGCATTTCACTGGTTCGTTTAAATCTTAGTCATCGATGCAAGGAAAAGGAAAAAAGTAAATAAGTCAAGTGTAAGCAAAAGTTAGAAATTTAGTGATGGGTATAGATTTCAGGAATATAAAATCAAAAAAAAAAAACACCTGGAATTGAAGTCTTAAAACTACAGTCCCTTGGCATTAGTGATAATTGTTAATAAAGTAGATAAACTTTTATAAAAACAATCAGAAGTGATTCAAAATTTTTAATATACACTTTGATCACGACTTAGAAATCACTACAACATAGTGGGAAATACAAAAAATAACATAATAAATCAGGAGATAGACACACATCAGCCCACACTTTTTTTTTTACAGAAAAAATGAATTCGCCAGTACATTTTGATAACATTTCACGAGAGCATTCTCGAGTATGGTAATTTAATACGTAACATCATTGGAAGATGCATATTATATATGCCCATTATCAATAGCGATAAAATCGTTGCATTTTTTAATACTCGCAAACTCTCGGACGCAATTGAGAAAAGTGCTACAAATTAGAAGCAAATTTTTATGTAATGATATAATGCCAAAATATTTGATTTCGAAAAAAATTGAAAGACTGTAATTCATACACTTGTAGAGTCAAAAGTGTGGAAATTTCTGGTAAAATTATTGATTGTTTAAAAATTGATGATTTATACACCTGTTGTAAGGAAAGTTTTAAAGCAATTTCGTCATGAATTGATTCTGGTGTTGGGCCGTTATTATAAGTAAACCGCTTCATATAAATTTTTTAAATTGCGCTCATATTGTGTATCACACGAATCATGTCACATGTTATGCAAAGACTTGAAAAAAACATATGTTATAATAATTTGAAAAATGAAACGAAAGTGACATTTTTTTAAGATATAATTGCTATAATAAAAACTTATATTAATGATTGAAAGTTAATTATTAATGCGCAAAAAGATAACTAATGTACAGTTGAAGATCGCAGATTTTTTCACGTAATATTATTGCCAAAGTAGCGTGACCAGGAAAGTTTTGAAATTAAACAGTTTTGCTGTTACTAAATCTCTGTATATCCATGAATATATCCGTATGAATAGCTAATCATTTAATAATAATTTTCTGCCATTATATGCTAAATGACGAGCTGGGCACCGATTCAAAATGTACCAATAATAGATATTTCAATTTAAGTTCATTTGAATTATTTATTCGTAGATTTTTCTACAGATATTGCAATTCGATATTCCCTGTATATGTAAATATGATGGAGAAGAAAAATCGAAACAGACAGAAAAAAACATGCCTAGGGATATTTGTATATCAATTGTTTTGTAGAAAATTGATTTAAAATACAAAAATAAGTATTATTATTTTTTATACATTCTGTAAATTAAATATTTAATTTCTTACCTATCGTAATAACATTAACAATTATTATTATTATACTGATGATAATAATGTAGTAAATTTAGGAAGGTCGTTTGCCCAGCTAGCCACGGAGGCCGCCAAAGTTAACGCGATTAAATTAACAATAAATATAAACATATTAAACCTACGAAAAGATAATAATTAAGACAGGAAAAAATTAAATAAGCAACTGAGTAAATCTAAAATAAAAATGTATAAGTAAAAGTGCTAGGCAGCACTACAAGTGAGCTTCTTTGTATAGTAGATATACATCGTATACAACATGTACATGTGTGTATAGTGTATACACATACCTATGTATATGTATCAGTATATGAAAATCAATTTGTTGAATAAGAATTTATATTGTAACATAGGTATACATATATAACAATCCGTTATTGTAATATTCGGGTATAAATCGTGTGCATGACAAAAATTGAATAAGTCGAACATCAGATCATGATTTTATGCAAGAACAATTTTTCAGTTGCAAAATCTAACTTCTATTTTTCCTAATAAAACTGAAAGTGTCTAGTAAAATGAATAATTTTGAGACGTTAACTCTTCATTTTCCATGTTGTATAGGTGAAGCAAGATCATTCTTAATCAATAGATATACATAGTTAAAAAGAAACATTATCCTGCAGGAACAGGAGTATGATAACGAAGCAACTAATGATAAATGTCTCGGCAATATATAACAACCAATCTTTACCGGTTTTAACATTAGTTTCACATGTTTTATTGGCCGATGTATACATACCTATAAGTACATTATACATCAATTTATGTACTATTATTATGCTCTTGCATGAAATCTTACCAGCGGTGCTCCTTAATTCCTTGTCAGTCTGCTGAGTAGCTGATTGTAGAGAATTAAAAAAAAAAAAAATTTAGGAGTGACTGATCGGGAATTGAATCCACAAAACTAAAACTACTGCCCCGTGCCTTCCCTCCGAGATCCAAAAGAGTTAGGAGGAGAAAGATGAGAATATTAATAAAAGAAAAGAAGAAAGCAAAAAACAAGATCCTTGTTACAGCATATTTTATTATTATTGTTTAGTTATTTACAATCTGTATATTATTAATTAACATTATGATTAAAACTATTTTGTAGATAATATGATGGGACGTCTTATATCTATATGTATGAATTCATTTACACCGCATCTCCTAATCTCCTTATTATGGTAAAATATTCGTAGAGAATGTTTTTCTTCAATTTCTTTATATCGTATTATCATACTGATTTTCTCAAAAAAAGAATAACTTTATATTATAATCAAAGACACAAATTAGCGGTAACTGGGAAAAGTTAAGAAACAAAATTTAAGAATTTCAAATTAGTAATGAACTACTTCAAGATTGGTATATGAACTTGACATTAAAAGGAAAAACTACAAAGATGCGATTGATAATTTAGCTCAGATTAATTCAGTTTAACTGTATTTTTTTTTTTCTTTTCACCAAATTAACGACAATTTGGCCGACCAACAATTGAACGACATGTACACCATGCTATCAATTTTAGAATAGTTCAGTAGCCATCTTAAAATTCTTGTTTAAATTATCAATATCTTGTTCAACTTCTAACACAGCAAACAGAAGCTATAATAATGATATTACATTGTTTGTTGGTGAGAGAAAGAAGGAAACAATGGATGTAATATTTAGATTTGAAAAAAGTAATACCATATAGCTGAAATTTCTTCTCATATTCACCAATAGATTCTTTGTCGTCAGGAAATGCAGTTCCTGGCGTTCCCGACTTATTAATCTGTGTTGAAAATGTCAATGAGTTTCTGGTAAATGTGGTAACCTATCCTTCTGCAAATATATCTGCCTCCACTTCATCAGTGGCAAATGTACTAGAAAGCAGAATACAGCTCGTTGACGAGGATGAAATCTAGTTCTATATTACATTCAAAGTGGGAATGACATCTGGAAATTATGGGACCATGATTTATTCATTTAAGTCGTGCATATTATATATCAGGATTTATTGTTACTATAGATCAAAATTGAGACCAAGCAAGCTTCGCACATCGAAATGTATCAAGTTATTGTTGTGAAAAAAAATATGCCCAATTTATTGCAAATATGCAACTGTGCACAGGAAATACGAAATGATGACTATGTATAAGATATTTTAACTTTCTATGTATTGTCGAATGAAAAGATTGGTAAAATTGGTCATGTTCTGTTTTTAGCTTCATTGCGAAACACGATCGCTGTTATATGAACGTCTGAAGCTTGGCAGGACAGACATTGTTGGGAACATCTTATTGTTAGCATAAGTTTATCGTATATACAACACAGAATTCTATTTTATCTACAAGTCGTTCCACCAATTTTGATACAGTTTTGTACGTCAGAGGTATCTGCGATTTTTTTATGACTTGAAGTAAGTATCAACTTGCACAGTAACAAACAAATCGCCGATATATTGTGGTAAAAACGGAAGTGTCATAATTGGTCAAACGTCCGCTATGTTAAGTTATTAGAATTGATATAAGTCAATAAATACATGCAAGGCGAAGTAAAACGAGCGATGAAACTAGGATAAAATGTCAGTTTAGTACCATATCTGATCCATTTCCATGAAGTACAAATTATTTTTTTTTTTTTTCGTTATAGGTTTCTTATAAATATGTAACAGACCTCTGCTGCCTAGAGTGTATCGATTCACAACTTAAGCAAGCTTCAGAAGCTTGGTATATTTGCAAGTATTTCTTACTTGTCGTATCAATATCTTTTATGCTCAGTAATTGGTACACTTTGAATAACTTTGTGAACGAGTTTGAAATACTTATCTTTACATCGTAGTCATCGATCAAATCTTAAATTATTGTTTTAACTTCTCATTACCTTTTTAAGTGGTGGGAATTCATAAAATTCACAAAAGATTTCATAGTCACCTGCCGCTGTTTTTCTGTCCTACTGAGTCTCGTTTTCTTTCAAAATTTGTGACTACTCGACTCTCATTATTCACGTATCTTTTCCTTCTCCAATCTATTGAACATTATTGATACACACACGTACATACTATTCTATGATAATAGTAAAAATGAATGAACCATAGATTCAACAATTATATTGAAAAATCCAAGCAGATCTAATATTGGAACAAGGCAAGTTATTTAGAGAATAAACCATACCAAAATGGAAAAATAATTTATGATACGATTAAGGTGAATATTTGTACACAAGAGAATTTTACTTCAGGGCAGTATTTATACTCAGAATTTATTCTGATGATATTAGGTGATCAGAGACATATTATAACATTCGGTAAATATAACACGCAATGTATCAATATCAGTCTTTATCTTTACCAGCAGCAGGTAACAAGGGGAAGGGGAGACTCATTAACTATTAATAAGTTTTTGGATATATGTTTACCAATTATATTTGCCTCTACTCTTTTTGTTATGTGTTTTTCAATGGTTGTTTTATTCGTTATATTTTGGCGAGACTGCAACACAGTCTCGAGGCAAACGATTATTTTCTGACTAAACCAACGAGTCCTCGATTCATAAGTTTTGGTTTAAGTAGCTTATTAACTTGAAGCGACGCCGATTGTTGATTCCTTTCAACAGATTTCATCGACGATGTTTCCCTTGTAGCTATTCCCTGTCGCTTGAATGATTCCTGCTTGGCACCTCTGCGCAAAAGACAGCACCTCACACACCATCTATTTATTTCTAGGAGAGAGAGAGGGATTGCGGCCGGATTTTAATTTGCGAACATAAAATTGTAAAGCTTAATCAATTAGAAAATGCAGTATATTGTTTAGAAAACATAATGATAATTGATTCAGTCAATTCTTTGAGACGGTAAAAGAATAAACTCGCCAGGATAAATTTTAGTAATTCAAAATATGGATCGGTTGTGTGATGTTTGTAACTGTTGAAGCCTTCAAGCCAGTAACAATGATGAGCATCTTTGTATTATGTAAACGTTTTCACATGGTTCCGTTTCATTTGAATTTCTTGTTCAATTTTTCACAATGTTATTTATGTTTTGCCACTGAGTCCCGCAGTTCAAAATATCAAGAGTGCACACGCTTTGTTTTGATGTTTGTTACATTGAGTGGTGGTCGGGCTTATTTCCAAAACCTCTGTTCAGGCGATACTGCGTTTAGTGTTGAATAAAAATGTGCAATGAAAGTGTTTGTACATCACCATTTTATCTTATTATTGTTACCATGCTGGTGATGAACAGAAAATTATAAATAATGTGAAATTGCCTAAAATTTATTCTCAGCCTGAAATAGATGTGTTTGCTATTTGAATTGAGTTCAAAAATAACATGGACTAGACCCATCATTTTTTAGTGTACAAAATTGCAGTGCGTACAAACCAATAGATGAAATAACGCAAACCAAGTAAGAACAAGCTAGACCATAAGTCTGATCGCGATTTAATTTTCATACTGCATTACAGCAAGTGCGAATTCGTGGTCCGACCGACTGGATAATGAGGATAGAATCATTATCCTCATCTGATTCAAGAACTGAACGTTGAGAAGTGATCAATAGTTTCTATACTTACAAATAACGTGTGAGATCCTCAACGTCCACCAGCATTGAATCCTGTTCCATGTGCAAATCATCTCGCCTAAGCAATCCTTCCACAAGCGCCTCATTCAGAGCAGCTATACGTGCGTGCAAATCATTGGCAACCACTTGGAGTTGTGCAACGTTAAGCTCCGTTAACAACACTCGAGACAACCTACGTCGCTCATCTCCCAGCTGAACGCCAACCTAATGTGATAAAATAAGTTGGTGAGATTTTTTCTAACTTTTGTGTGCGATTTATGAAACTCAAATAAAAACGTAAATTTCTGGTTCAAACATCCCGATGCGGTATTCAGATAAGCATTGAAAAATCCCAATAACTAAATTTGATATGATTCCTTGACTCTGGAGGCTTATATTATTAAAATTTTGTGACAAAAAAATTTTATAAGTTTAAGTAAATTATGTAGTGGCACTACAAAATTTTTTACCTTTTCAAGACTAGATCGGACCATTTCTGTTATCGGACTTTGTTTGAGTCTTTGTCTTTCTACTTCCATTTGCATGTGAGCCATCTCCTTTGCTTGGGCCAGTGCCATTCTGGCTTCAGTTTGTAATCTTGCTTGTCTTGCAAAAAAGTCAGCTTCGTCGACTGGCGCAGTTGCGTCGACTCTCAATGGTGGAAGACTCAGTACTTGTGGTCGAGTAACCGGCGCTCGTATTTCCGATGATATGGGACCAGGAGTTGTGTCAGCTTCCGAAACTGGCGATTCTGTATCCGAAGATGTGTCATTCATAAAGCAAATCTGAAGATTCATTCCTAGAAAAATCAAATTGCGAATAACTTGACACTGGTTTTCATTTTTCCTTTTTTTTTGAAAAATATATGTTGACCTTCATTCTGAGCTACTGTAAAAACGCGGACGCTTTAAGAAAAAATTTCAGGCAATTTCGAAAGTATTCTGATTACTTCAGAAAGAGCGTAGAAGTATATCAGAATCTAACAGTTCATAAATATTATACCGTAAAACTATTAGTAAATTTGGTTGAATTATACGTAAATTACTCTGTAAGATTTCTATCAAAAATCTGAACTTCTTTTCTGTTAAAAAGAAAACATTTTCAGAGGCTTTTTAGAAATTGGAGAAAAGTTTTAAATTGATGTTTCTATCAGTGTATCCGCATTATTACTATTATAATTTGAGCTGACATTTTCGTTCATGGTATCTCAGTAATAAATGTTCTCAGTTGTACATTATTTGGTACTGGATTCCTGAAACCATTAATTTTCTTTTTTCATTCAATTCCTGATACTGACCACTCTGAAGGCGTGACTGCAAGCTGGGCTTGCGGCCTCGTTCAGATCTGAGATCTTCAGCATCCGGTCCCATGGCCAACCGCCTTCTGATTTCCTCTCTATCATTTCTTCGCTAGAAGTAAAATTGCACAAAAATATTTTGTACACTTATTTGCAATAACTGTTTATAATTTGTCTGTTTTTTTTTTTTTTATAAGTTTCTCACTCAATCGAACCTGGGGGGAAACGAATGGATTTCCTTGGACGAGCCTATCGAAACGTGCAACGAGATCTTCCTTATCTCTGTCTTTGGGGTCAGGATTTCGGCCAGCTGCTACCGCCTGTACGACTTCGGCGACTCGCTCGTCTTCCTGAATTATGTACATCAAGTCTGAGATGTCGTCGATCATGTTTTAAACGTTAAATACGATATTCAACTAACTCAGGCATTAAGTTATGCCTTTGACACAATTTATCAGGATTTACTCATTGACTGCGGCCCGAAATTTTACCACACACTGCGTAGAAACGATACAATTAAATAAGAATACGTACACGCATAGGTACAATCTCTAATATTCTTTCCTTCTTTTTCGCTATCCTTTAATCGATTGGGTTGAACTTAGTAAGATAGTGCAAGTTTTTGTTTACACATTTTTTTTGTTTAACGTTTATCTCTAATTAGTAACATTTTGAAACTGTAGCCAATTAATCGTATTATCTAAGAACAATAATTTGTTTTACAAATCATTACGTATCGCTGCTCACACATATTTACCCATCATTTTACAGGTTAAATTTCATGATTAAATCGGTCCAATGAAAACATAAAAGTACCTAATTTTCATGTAATTATTAGCAATGTATTCATTGGTTGGATATCGGCAAGATAGACGGTTGAAAAATAATATAGGTTCGTTTACGATCCGCACATTTCGTTTAATAATTTCGAATAACCTCAGTGCACCATTTTTTGACAGCCATGAAAAATAGCGGGTGCTTTTTGTCGTCCGCTATGAAGATGAACCCAGGAACGGACAGATTAGACAGAGGGTGAACCATACCGACCTTATCCCTAAATAAAAACAAAAGAGTACGAAGTACGGAAGAAAACAAATGAATGGGGGGAGGGGGGATCGCAATGTATTTGCACCGTGCAACACCGTGTAACGTACGATTGTCATTTGTCTGAGAGTTGTCAGTTTCAATGGTTTGAATTGAAGAAGGAAGATTAATATGGGTATAAGCGGTGCGTTGACTGAAGATATAATGCTTCAGTCAATGACCGACCGGTGAGACAAAATTCACGTTCAATGTTATGATTAACGAGCACTGGTGTTTAAGTGAGATATCCGACTGATCGACAGTTGTCTCACGTTTGTGCATGTCGCGTCATTTTCGATTTCATTTGAAGTAAAACTTCTTTTCTCTGATAGCAACAGACTTTTGTTTTTTTGGACGTGCAGTGAAGTGAGTTGACTACGCGAGTGATGTGATTCGAAGAGGCTGAAGTTTGTAACGTTAACGTAACGAAGCCACTGTAACAAATGATCACTGTGCAATTTCCGAATGACTTTCAAGAAGTTAGCTTTTCAAAATACGTGGAAGTATGTTTTGTATATCATGGTTTACTAAATTTAAAACGATCCTGAAGATGCGAAGTAACGATTTCTCCGAAACGTGCATCATTACATGCAGTAACGTTACTAAACTTCGTCTTCGTGTAAAATACACAGGTGTCAGTTCACTTAACTACGCAATTGTGTATAATAACAACCCACTCGAGGAATATAATGTAATTCCTGCTTTTTTTTCTATTTTGAGCATTCATTGCGTTTCTATTATTTATTTATTATTAGTCGATGACGCGAAATCAGAATTCCCGCAGAGTGTTGAAAACTCTTTTTTCATTTTTCTGATAACAAAAATTATTTCCCACAAATTATCGTTCTAATCGTAATTAGTACATTTTCGATAGCTATCCGTTCTATAAACCAGTCGGAAAAAGGAAAGAAAAGCTTTATAAATAAATTTTTAAAGCGTAAGTTTTCATCCGACCAGCAGTCCTAAATTAGGATGATGCATGCCTGACATTCGTAAGATAATTAAATGATCGTCAACACGTGACTTTAATAATTAACTGGGAAACTAAATGGATAAATCAAATCAAGGAATAGATTGAGTATTAATGGCTGTAATGACTGTAATGAAATCGGTTTAATGTGTTAATTTTTGTAGCTAAATTCTTTGCTATTACAATATAATATTATGTACAAATATCTATGTGATATGCATGAATGAATTACTTACAAGATCAAACTCTTTGATGTCATAATACGTGAACGTATACAAGTCTGCAACAAATCGCGAATCTTTTTTATAATGTCTTCGGGATTCAAGGGTAGTTCCCATATTTAATCAGGTGAAAATTATTTATGTTATAGTATAAACAATAATCCAGTCTGTTAAAGTATTTTACGATTACACGATCAGCGATCACTTGAGTCGTAAGACAGTATTGTTAATATTACTATTATTGTTGTTGTTATTATTGGTATTAGACGCAGGCTAATTTCATAACAAATAATCAATTCAGTATTCAATCCCAGCGTGTCGTAGCAAAGATAATCACCGTGATTACAAGTATATATGTGTATTACAGATCGCGATCCTAGTCTTCGAGAGAGTAAAAAAACGGACCTGCCACTAACTCGGGGAAGACTAGACTGGCGGAGGATCGTTCTTTAAAGGTAAGAAATGTCCCCACAACTTCTTTCTTGGAGTAAAATACGCTTCTAAACTGGATAGTGAAAGTCTACAAAGGAACTCGTTGAGCCTGCGTCAGGCTCTGTGTCTACTGCACCGTGCAATTTACACGTGTACATGTATACAACAGTGTGTGTGAGTATACAGGCGAGAGTAATTTGATTTAATTTCGAGAGGGTTCCTCATGTACCTGTTTCAGTACAAGTACCTAGACGAAGAAGAAACGCGGAATTTATACACCGAGGTTTTAATATCTTCGAACACCGCGAATGTATGAATTATTCGACTATCGTGAGAAGTAAGAGCTGCTTTATTTTTTGCCGCAGAGTTAAAAGCGGGGTTTCTTCTTTTTCTCTCCAGAACTGTGTTAACATCAGCTCTAACTTTCCTCAAGCGTATTGCAATAATTCTGCCTCATGTCCCTGTTTAAAGTTTTTAATAATATTAAGCGAACTTGAGATTGATTTAATCACGATTATAGGCTTACTATAATTTTTATTATACGTGTTGTTTTCTAACTATGCAGCGTCGGCTACGTCAATATAGGTATACCTATAGTGAAATATATTTGTACAGCGATCATTACTCGTGATTTTAACGGTTGGTTAATCATGTGCCAATTGTAATGCTGAATCACCGTCAGTATTATTCTTCATCTCCGTTTCCCGTCCTCAATTTTCAACTACGATCGATATGATACATGCATTTTAAATAGATATCAAAGAGATCACCGGTCCGTTGAAATACTTTCGGACATGATAAATATTTGTTCGATTTTTTATATTGTCTTGTAAGTTCACCGCAGGGTATGAAAGTTTATAATCGACACATATTATTTGAAACACGTGCTCCACACTTTTTTACTGCTACTTTTTCTTAGCGCACTCTTACCTTGTCTATGTACCTATAAAATGCGGAGATACGATTTCAGTTTATTTCGGTACTTTCAAATTGTGACGGACGCGCTATCGCAAATGATTTTGGCCTTCTGATTCATAGTTATATATATTGTGGAAAATGTCGATCGGGGTGGGGTAGAAATTCCGAATTTGAAAAGATACGAAAGCGCCAAATTTCGAATTATATGGTAGCGAAACTTGAAGTAAGGAAATCAAACTTTTACGAAACAACAAAGTTTCGAATGGTCGGAAACCCGACGGCTCAAAGTTCCGAAAATTCAAGTCACGATAGAGCAAAATTCCGAAAAATAAGATTTCGACGGCGTATAATTCCGAAAATTAAAATATACTCACAGAGTATAGTTCACTCATCGATTGGGTGTAAAAAATCAGAAAAACTAAAAATACTTTTCACTTTCGGAACTTTGACTTGTCGGACTTGGAGCGTCGGGTTTCGGACCATTCGAAACTTTGATGTTTCGTCAAAATTTGATTTCTTTGCTTTAAGTTTCGTCACCAAAGAATTCGAAATTTGACGCTTTCGTAACTTTTCAAATTCGGAATTTCAAACCAACCCCGATCGACGTTTTCCACAATATTAATAACAGTTACGTATAATTTTCACCAAACATAAAGCTTCTACATGGTTATTTAATATAGGTTGTGTAAAGCTATATTGAGTTTGAATCGATTCTCTTACATTAATACTCCAATTGAAAGTGTTACCAAAGAAAAGAAAAGAAAAAAAAATGGGTAAAAATCAAACATCCACTTCGAGATCGTGTCCATACAGCAATTCAAGTGGTCAGTTTTGTAATTTATATTAACAATGACAATACAACGCAACGGCTATCACGTGTATACTGATATAATCGAGTGAAAATGTACAACGTATTGATACGAATGCAGATCAATAAGAAAGAAACGTCTAACCTCAGTATAGTACATTGGTGCCTTCATCAGAAATTGATAAAGGGGGTCATTTTCGTCGATTAATTCCATCATCATTGTCATATCGACGTTTGAATGTCTCAAGAATTACGTAAAACTTGGTAACAAACATTGACGATTATATTTACGAACTGCCAGATATCATCTATCCGTGCATAATTTATATCGATACGTATATGCGGTGTGCAGATGAGGAGAAATCGCACATATTATACATGATCTATAGTATGAATAAATTCAATTGCGATCTAGATCAGTCCAACCGCTATTACATCCCAACACTGTCACCAACACGCACTACTTACAATCACAAAACTTTTCCACTTGTCGCTTCGTAAGACTGTTTAGCAGTTACAGTTTTATAAATTTTTTCAACCTGCAATTGACCCCGACTGTATTCGAATCGGTAAAGATCGGTGCCTGTTAATCATAGTTTGTATCAGGAACGGACAAACATAGCAAAGATAAGAAAACCGTCACTTAGAGATTTGAAACTGCAGATGTTGGTCGACGGGATATCTTCAAGCTGCCGGTCTAGTGTATCAATTTACGGATACTTTATACGTATGTACAGGTTTACCTGCACCTACAGCAACGTATGACTAAATCACTATTGACCAACTTGTACCGATTGAATTAAATCGAATGCAAGTTTTATGTCAGATTTACAGCAGTTTGGGGTACTTGACACCGTAATATTATTGTTTCATTCCGTCAATACCGCGGCCTGACGCTCCTACGCGACATGCGAAGGCACCGGTCTATATTATACTCTTATCAGTTACCTGTACTCGTTACGTTCCCACACAAACAGTGCCGCTCTAAAGACCGTAAGAACCCACAGGCATCCAAATGGTACAAAATATTTGTCCAAAATTTTTAGTTTTCATTGTACCATTTGATTAATTCTCTCTTGTGCGTTTCAACTTTTCTTATTCATTGTTAGAGACGTTTTGTAACGTCGTTAGAACTTTATTCGATGTGTTATACGCGAAAAGCCATTCCTCTTGACTATGGTAAAAAAAAAGTGTGTGTTTGTTCAGAATCACGTATTTTTTATTTTAAACTTCAGGTTTTGATTTTCAGATTCTGAACCACTTCGAAGCACGATTGAATAATTATGAATCATAATACCGATCCTCATTTTATCCGATTTCAGAAGCGATTGTAAAGTTCGTTTTATCTAACGGGTGTCCGTTGGGCCCTTGATGATAGACGGTACTGCGGGTTGTGCGGGAGGTTATAGCCCGCGATTTAATATTGCATATCAGTACCCGCGGTAGCAGCGCCAGTTTCGATATCTGAGAACTGGAACACGGGCGGACTGTCGCCTGTTTTTAAAGTAAAATTAATTCTGATTCGCCGACACAGTTTCGACAGGCTCCGTTCGAGTTGTTTAAAGCAAAGAGGTAAAAGTAACAAAAAATCAGTGGGAAACCGAGACAATATTTCAGCAAGGATTATAAGACAAGGATTCAATCTTCGATTTAACTGTAATTTAAGAAATTCGTATGAGGCATGTATAAACGATATGTCGTGTAAATAATAAACTGAGGATATATTTTAAATCAATTATACAAAATTTTGCATAAAAATAAAAAAAAATTGGCTACAGTAGCGGTATAGTTTTCTCTCTCGTATTTCACTTCTGAAACTGCACACTGATTCAACAATTAATTATAATTCTGTCACGACATACCTGAGACGCAGTTTTTCCGATCGTGATACCGGAAAGATCTAAATCCTTAGGTCGTATGGCGGGTCGGTGTCTAGACATTACCGGATGCATTTCTTTGCTCGTACCACGGTTGTCGCTCTGCGATAAAACTCGTTACCAAAAATGGACGAAAAATGGTGCACGTTTCGTTGAATAAAACTGCCGCTTAGTCGATCTTCGGAAATGATACGTGTTGAATTTCAAATCGTCGATCCATCAACGTCAAACGAACGGACAAGAAGGATACGCTCTATAGCGTACGCAATGGAAGAATTCAAAGTAGCAATTGGAGTATGTAACTTCTACCGGCGTACTTGTACAAAACGTTTACGCAGCGATGCGTCATTTGACCGTTGAATCAAATCGTCGGAATACCGGCACTATCGCCATATGATGCACAAGGAAAACAGTCGCTTTACACATTCGTGAGTGGAAGAACCTCGAACACAAGTAGAGCCATCGTTCTTCGCAATCATCCCCGAGTGTCAGAGTTTATCAATTTGTACGTAATGCGTATTTGGCACGAGCGCGATATTATATTTGCATATCCGTGAATCTTCGTCGATGCAAATTCGATTATGAACAGATGTATTTTATTTGTCATACATATTTATTCGTAATGATTTCATTACTTACGACTGAATTTCTATTGTTACAATGTTATCGTTGATGCGGTGTAACCGCGATTGCGTTATACTTAGCGCCGGATGTATATCCACGTATTTCCTTTGGCTTTGTAACGTTAAGTGATAAACGCACTATTGACGTCAATTGAGGAAAAAAATCTTTCTTTTTTTAAATTATGGAAGTTTGAAACGATCGTGCAGGGACCTTCTTCACTTATCTTTTAAGCGTAAAACGACCCGATCTACTTTTTCCTGATGCACGATATTGTAGGTAAACGCGCGATTCAACGTACGTATAATTGTACGAGCTTTCTGTTGGTCAAATAAAAAAAATAGTTTCTCTGATCCGGAACTTGAGTTGTTTGAAAAAATATTTGCAAAATTAGCGGATAGAAAAGATGGAATTAGTGTAGATCTCGCGTGAAACGCGATTATTGAAAAACAATTTTTCGCGCGTATAACAATATTATACTCGATTCGTAGACGCGCGTATACGTATGTCAATTAGTCGCGTTGCCGTAACAGGCGGCTTCTGAACTTATGATTAGTTGTATACAGTAGGGTACTGAATACGTTTAACAGCTGTTACGCAGTGACGATGACGTATTATTAATTAATAACGCGGAAAGGCGCGGCTGCTGGTTAACCTCGGCCGAAACCTGGACCCCGACTGAATCTTCTCAGCAAGGTTCCGGAGTCTGTGGAGACGTCTCTGGTCCAGGAGCAGATATGAGTTAGAAGTGGGTACTCGACGTAATCGCGATCGACGCCTCCGCCTCCGCGTGCATCAATATCGCGGTGCGGCCGACTCGGAACTCGAAATTGCGGTCGTAAGTATACCGAATATACCTGGGGCGTTACACGCCAACTCACTAAACGGTTGACTCTGACATTTTTTTAATTTTACCAACGATTTTTCGTACGTTAGTACGATATCTGAAGAGCTTGGAAAAAAAATTTCGAATTTTTTTAATAACTCGTCATTACCCTGTGTGTGTTTTAAACCTATCTCAAAAACACTCAAATTGTATGTATGAAACAAGAAAAAAATCATCTTGTTTCCGAAACGAACCATTTTCACGCAAGATTCAGAGTGGGACCTCGTTTTTTTTTTATTTTTGTACTTGTTAAAAATCTATTATAACACATACCGCATCTACGGTTTGATTGCTGCTTTTTTTTTTTTTATTACTTCTCCGGTTATAAAATACACTCACGATTTGCTTCAAAATTTTTAATAGTAGATTTGTAACAGGTATGATAATACAACAAACGGTTATAAAAATTTTTAAAGATGATTTTAAAAACATTAGAAAAGGACGAGGTCCCACTTTGAATCTTGCATAAAAATCACTGATTTCGGAAACCAAATGTTTTTCTTTTTTGTTTCATAAAAATCAATTTGGATGTTTTTCGGATGGGTTTAAAAAATCATAGGGTAAACACGAATGATTAAAAACGGTCGAGAAATTTTTTTCGAAGCTTCCCACGGGTCGCTCTAACGTAGAAAAAATTTTTAGTGAAATTGAAAAATATCATGGTCAACCGTTTACTGAGTTGGCGTGGAATGCCTCACCTATACAGTACACGTGCATGTACGAGACGCTCCAGATGCATCGGGAATTCCGATAACGGGAATAAAGGGGATAACAAATCCTCGACAGGAGATATGAAAGAAGCGTGCAACCCTGCAGTGACACTGACACTGCCGGATGCTGCGAGGAAGATACTCGCGACTGCCGGGTACATTATACAGGTATTATTATAGGTATATGAGTACCTGTAAGGCGATGGCTTCTATTCGGTCAAAGCGCATGCGGCCCCCGATTAGGACCGACGAATCTGTGCCGACCCTTTTGGAATTGTGGGGCAACCCGGCCATAAAAACTAAGTACCTCGGTTTTATGTGCTACCACGCAGGGATTTTTTCAAGGTATCTTTTATACGCGCACGTATAAGAACAGATGTTTTGTGATATTGATATATGATATCGTTGTATTGAAATATTTTATTGATCTTTTTAACGTTGGGTGCAGATTCAAAAAAGTTTTGCAAATCTTTTTCACTCGTATATATGTATATATATAAAATTACAAATTTCTTTATCAGGATAGATTCAATTGACAAGCAAATTCCCCTTATTGCATCGAAAGAAAATAAAACAAGGCAGATACAATTGAGCCGATCTCCGTATCAAGAAAACGTGAAGCTCGTGGTTTCTCAATTAGGTAGTACTTTGTTACAGGCAGAAGTTGGTCACGGTAATTGCTAACCCCAGGTCGTTTTGAGTGAGAAAACTGAAAAATTTTTGTTTTTACATCTGCATAATGTGATTTTTTCACTCACCCTGCGTTCCTCTTCACGCGCAGCTCGCAGGTGAGACTCAATGGCGTCCAAATCTATCTTTGGCATTGCCGTCTCAATGTTGTAGACATCGAAACCTCCTGTAAATGGGAATGAAAATAAAGTAAACTTGAAGGAAAAGGAAAATAGGAAAAAATACGTTTAGAGGAGCTCCATGATTCGACAGTAAATTTCTGAAATAAATTTTGCTTGATAGGAAAGAAAATGAAAGATATAGGTGAAGGATTTTTCAATCAAAACTATTAATGCAAATTGTCTAATCATTCTACTTATATTTAATTCAGTCGTAAAATTTGAACGCTGCAACAATAAATGAATTTCAGCGACTTTAGCAGCGCTGAACAATCCACAGAATAAACGAGGGATATTTCAGCTCTCCGTTTTACCGGTGACTTAATCATGCTGATGTTGATAAAACAATGATCTTCAGAATAAAAAAGGAATATTTCAGCTCCCCGTTTTACCGGCGATTTAATCATGCCGACGTTGATAAAACAGAAAAGTTCGACGTTTAGAGGCGCGTGAAGTTGAACGGAATTAATTACTTAATGTGCGGTGGGGTAATTTCGTTTCTCTATGACTGATCGTGAAATTTTAACCGTCACTCCGGAGAAAATTGGGTAATTTAGAGCGACCTACTTTCTGCACGCATCGTGAGTTTTAGGCCTCGGACGAAGTATCACAAACATGCAGGGGTGTGTTTTATTTGCTACAAAAGTTGCAGGAGAGAATGAGGGAAATTGAATTTCAGCCGAGTTCAACATTCAGGGCCAACTTATAAACGCGCAGCTCATAATTCAGCAACCGTTTTCGATGCCGTATTCAAATGTTGAAGACTTGTAGAAAACCACAACACTCACTTTACATCAACTTTTCAAGAGTTTACGGACATTCCAAGCTCACCTGGACCACCGACGTCGGGATCAGCGCGACGTTTGTCGGGTCGTCTCTGGGGTTGATTAGCGTGATTTTGCTGCCGCCTCCTCGCCTGGTTCCTGGCCATTTTCTCCTTCTTCCTGGCGTCGATCGGCGTCTCGGGAAGATCCCTGTCGATCAGCTTGTTCGTGTCCTCCCTCGGGACGAGATTGTCTTTTATGAGATTGTTGTCTCCGCCAAGGGCGACTCGGCAGGGCGGCGATATCTCGACGGAATCCATGAGGACGACGTCCGGCACCGGCTGAACGTATTTCTCGAGATCGACACCGATGTCTCGCCCGATGCTGGAGAGCAGGTCGATCTCTTCTAGCTTCGTGTACGGCGTCAAGTCCGAATAGCTTTCCGAGTCTGTGTTCGTTTCCGAGTCGTCGTTTTGACCACCGTTACGCAAATTAGGCGCTGTTGCCGGCTGATTTCCTATCTTGGAACAATCGGGTAGAGGCAATTTCTTTGCCTCTCTTATCAGATCGATGTATTCGACCGTCGCCTCTTCTTGCTGGTGGGAAACGGAGAATCATTAAATGGCGACAAAAAATTGAATCGAGAGTAAGAAGTTTGTTGGGTGCGAAAATCGATATACTATCTATTAATCTCATTACGAGATATTCGTACATCGAATTATTATATACCAGATTAGAAAATTATGGTATTATATAAACTAGAGCTTGGATATCGATGCTTCATTTCAAATCGCATAAAAGTTGTTAAAAATTTAGTACCTGAGTTCGATTGATTTCACACTAAATACGATGGCTGATTTTATTCAGAAAACTAATTTCTACAGATTGACTTAAGCATTGTTTTTTCATCACGTTACACCGATATTGATTAAAATCAAAAAATAGCAATGTTAAATAGATTTCTGAAAGAAAAAAAATCTGCTTCGGTGACTTTTGTAGAAAATGATAATCTGAATAAAATGAAACATATTAGAAGAAAATTGAACAAATTTAACGGCTTCTCAACCATTTTGCAGCGATTCGAAACGAAGCATTGATATGTAAACTTTTGTTTACAATTTCGTTGGTATCTATTTTTACCACGCTTTTTACAATATTTTGAAAAAGATCTCCGTAGCTCGTGAATGAAATAATATGACAACAACTTAACGTACGACCATCGCGTCACAAAATTAACGAAAAGAATAGATTCTTGGCCAACCAATCTCCTACAAACTGCAATTTCGCGTTACAGTCTTTGAAAAATCAAATTATATTACCTCTCCGACTTCGCTGGATTTTCCGGAGTCAGGTATCTGTTCGATTTCCGGAAATTGGAGAGTTTCTTTGACAGCGGTTGTAAGCTCTACAACTTCGACTTCGACGGCTAGCTCGCGGGCTTTTCTTTCTACGACGACAGCCTCGCAAAGATCGGATGTTGGCTGATCTACCGTGTCGGCAAGCCCTTCGCTCGGCTCCAAATCAGTTTGATGCGTCTCCGCTTCGATTACGGAGTTAACGTTCACTTCCGGTACCAGTGAGACGACTTGGCCAGAACGCGAGACCTCGACACTCTTTACGTAATTTATGCACTTTACCGAGGACGGGAGGGCCGATTCGTAGAGTGAATTTACTGTCTGGAAAACCAAATTTCCACATAGTGCTAATTAATTATTAACCTTCTTTGAATCAGACGCGGTTCGGACAGAAAATGTTCACGCTTCCTAATTCTAAATAAAGGATTGTAGCTGCAGCTTTGCGGATTAGATAATTGATTAACTCACAGAACACTGTTTTCAAAATATAATCTGGAATTAATCGGCATGGTTGTATAGTTGCAATTTTGTTTCGCAGTATCTGTTCAGAAATTGTCGATTGATGTGTTGGGTAGACAGTTAATCGTTGACGAGAATACCAATTTGAACTTTTCGTTTGTTGAAGTTTGGACATGCTGATTGTTAGCGTCAGTAGGAGTGGAAACGAATGTTTCTCAATGGTAAAATTTTGTTCACTCATTGAGATTGGTTGAGGATAGAAAGTGGGAGAATTGTTTAACAGGTTGGATTGGTCAAGAAAATTTAGGAGGGATGTAAGGGGCAAGTTTGTCATAAATTTTGGATTCGGAGAAGAGGTGATCAGGGGATAGTTTTTACGGTTATCTTTGAACGCGATAGAAATAATAGATGAAAAAGTGCTGCAAACTCACACATGGAGTGTAATGATTATGGCCATTTATTGAAATCTGACAAATGTGCTCGTGCGTTTCTTTTCCTCTTTCTATTAATTGAACACGAGAAATGCTCAGCGAGTTCGATACTCACGTGAATATTGAACTTGGGTTTCTCGTAGATGAACTTCCGGTCGGATTGTTGCCCCTGAAGATGATTAACGCTACCTCCGATCAAGTTCTCGTCGGTATTATTATTGTACTGGTTATTGTTGAGGTTGCAAGTTAGTTTCGAGACTTCGTAAGCCTCGAGCTCGTCCTCCGTGAGGTCTGTGTCGGAAAGCAGGGAGGTCGCGAGGTGTTGAAATCCGGGATAATTCGGGTTGACGATACCTCTGCAACGCGTCGGCAGATTTCCTTCCTCCGACCAATCCGACCACTCGGAAGGAGTCAATTCGTGGGATGAATCCTCGACGGAATTACGCCCTGTAATTTTATAGAAATGAAACGTAGCGGGACGGTCGAAAAAGGAACCTCCGCTGCGACTGACTGTGTAAAGTCACACTTGGACACGGATAAATTGTTAATTAATTTAATTAGTTTAACGATCGCGTCGCCGTCACTCGGCTAGCTGGTTGCGTAATACCGAATCATAACGCTGAGCCGATTAATCACGCGAGGCGACGTTGGCGGACGCGAATTCGGCAACTTTTTACCATTGTGATCAGAAGAGACTTCATTTAAAAATTTATACGGGTAAAATCGACGCGGAATCAACGACGAAATAATCGGACACAGATTTTTGACGGTTCATCCTACCTTCGTAGTCGGCCAAACTCTCGGCAGAGCTGCTCTGGTAAAGCCTTGATGCCGTCAAATTGTTGTTAATATTGTTCCGCCCATTGGAATGATTCACCGTGACATTATTCGAGATATTCTGAACTCCAACGTTTTGCGCAGCCGGCCACGTGCCGCCCTCCTGTGACGATCTCAACTCCTGAAATTCTTGCAAGCTGAACGCGGTCGTTCTGTCGTTACAGTTTTCTATCTCCTCGGAATTCGACGAGGCGCTTATCTCGCTTTGTTGAAGCTGACTGCAAGATTAAAAGTACGAAATTTGAAACAAGATCACAATTTTTTACCTAAAACAGACTCGACAAAAATCCTGATCATGGGTTGCATTCGCTCGTTCCAACTGTCAATTCCAACATATTGCAGGTACCTACTCGGTGAAAGAAAATTAAAACATCAATCGTTCGAAAGTGCAATGTTGCTTGGAAAAGGATTCTTTAACGGTGTTTTAGATTTAGAGAAATAGATGCATACCTTCAGGGTGTGAAATGAATTTCCTACTTACTTATTGTTCAATCCTTGATGCATGGGCAACGATACGACAGAATCCTTTAACCGCATTGCGAAATTGCTCTGTAACAGAAATAAAAAACAAGAATCAGAGGTGACAATGAAACATTTTTCATACTTTAGCGACACACGTCACTGCAGTGAAAAACAAACGACGCGATAAAATATTCACAAGATGGGTATGTGTACAAACGCGACTACGACGCAGATCGAAACCGTACCATCGTCAGGCGATCTTCCGTAATAAAAAACAATTTAAAAACTTTTTTAGAGGTATAAAAAAATCAGCGCAGAAAACCCGACTTCCTCTTCCCGCAGCGTTTTCCTCTTCCTTAAAATAATCACCCTCGTAGAATCGGAGCCGAAAGGGAGCAACGCTAGTTCGGCGTGTCTTGACGTTGGAATTCCATTCGAACGGGGTAGTTTTCGATCGGAATAATACCACCCGGAGTTTTTACGGCTAGTCGAGATAAATTCGCGAAGAGGGGGAGGGGGGCGGGGGGATTCGGGGCGAATAAATCGCGGTAAAATTAAGGAGAGAACGACTCTGTTTGACACTTACCCACCATCTTCGGTCCAAAGGTCGCGCGCGCACAACCCGACTGTTCCCGGCAGCTTATCGACCTCCAACCAACACCCTGGACGCTAGCCAAAGGCGCCGGAACCGGAGGGCGAGGGATGCGAGGACGGGGGGTGGGGGAGCAGGAAAGGGGGAAGTTGCGCGTGTGGGTGAGCCCCGCAGAACTCTTTTCGAGAGTCAAGAGTCAATCTCAAAGAACACCCTAACGACGGGTACGCGCCGAATAATTGATACGCGAGGAGGACTCGGAGGAGAACGAGGAACGGAACGAGTTAAGAGGTCCTTGCGGAAGCTGCTGCGTGCTGACGGCGGAAGGGTTGAACAGACCTGCACCACCCCATCCCCCCACCCTCCCCCCTACCGACGTTTCTCTGTTCCGTTCCTTTTTCAGCAGAGGGATAATTGCGAAAAGAGTAAGAAAAAAAGAAATAAACACTAACGGCTGCCAGGGATAATAACAGCTTGTGCGTGTTACGTACCCCGTGGTGGAGGTTCCACCAGCCTTGGAAGAATATGGGACGGAAAGCTTTCGCGGATCGATACAAACTTCTGTACCCGCGTGACGTCAAGCACACAGTGTGTGGGAGGAATTCTTCGAGGGTCGCAGAATGACGGTGGATTCCGGGGGGGGGGGGGGGGGGGGGGGGTGCACCGATGGGGAAAATGCGGTGCAGGATGGTCAAGAATTTGATTAATAAAAGGGGGCCAGGAATTCGGCTGAAGAAATTGCCGGTATGCGATGTATATTTGCGAACCGATTGTTTGGAAAAATTTGGAGATATGTATAATGGGGATTGGTGTTGACGGTGATGAACGAAGATAACAGACATTTCTTTTTTCTTTACAAAAGGAAAGAGCCGGGAAATTTGTCAGGATATACGGAGGTTCGAGTCCCGATGTATGTACATACCGTACACGTTGTAGAAGCGAGTGGCTGTGGTCGCTACAGATTATTATTATTATTATAACGAGGTTGCGGGATCGCAAAAACAGATAATAGAATTCACTTGCATGGAATGTTTGGTAGGATACATGTATCAATTCGTTTCATTTGAATCTATAAGAATGATCGTAAAGGTGTATGAAAGAACCGGTATATGGTATCGAGTGATAATGGTACATACATGATTTTGAACTTATTGGTTCACCGTTCCGCATATTTATTCGAGGCATGGTATGTACAAAATTATTCACCTGAATTAGCACATCATTGATTAAACGGCACTCGTAAAATATGCGCGTCACTGTCGCGTGTTACGATTGGTTTCGAAGTGCGTGACGTAGTCGAGGTCATTTGACCGGTTGAACGACACAAATGTATACACAACCTTCAGGAACTCGATCCCGCAACTTTGAAATATGAATATTTCCATGCCTGGCAGACTCGCAAACCATTCTTCTCGGGTTTATCGTGTCACATGCATGCATTGTACCTTATAAATATCGTGTACTACGATCTCATTTCAGAAAGGTCCATGAATCACTGTGATAGCGTAAATCGCTGAATTAAGTGGTTAAGCTTGTTTAACACGTTTTTATGAAGCCGTAGTGAAATATTTTTGTGTGCATAATTATGTTTGGAATTATCGATTTCCCAGAGGGTTAAGCCGGTGGTCTGCGATCGCGAAATATCCACACATATATTCTCACTTATCCGGCAGTTTGAACAATTTTAGTGATTATTTTCGAATAAGTATAATTTTCATATCATCAAAAATAAATCAGTCTTAAAATGTGTGCAAAATCTCGGGTGTTTTGAAAATCGTAACTCAAAAAATAGACCTTTATTAATTGCTGTGGTCGGTAAAAAAACAGTTCCATGATAATTTCCTGACACCATCACGACAAACATTCGTTTCTACAGAATTGAAAAACAGTCTTGTTCGTTTCAAGGTTCAAATCGGTTACGAAAAAACGTTACAGATGTGGTAAGGAACGTATTATAGGCGCAAAAATAATTTGAGATGTTAAAAATTTGTCGTTCAATTTATCCTTACGCATTACGCAGTCTCGTCGATACTCTTCGCCCATTCGGGGGAAGTTCCTACGTACCGTGGGGAAAAAAAAGCGCGCCGCTCACCTTGGGGAAGGTCAATATATTCAAAATGGCGTCGGGGGTGCTCCAAGGCCGGAGCACGGTGAAATTCTGTAAGGTCGTCGAAGATCATGAATCGGGTTTACCGGATTCAAAATCAGCCGGAAAACAGGAAAAAATTGGAACTGACGTATGTTCGAGTGTTCAAAGACCGGCAGCCCTGAAGGGCGATAATCTATAATGTAGAAATTCCATTCACCAGCTTTCACGTCGCGACCTCATTTGCGGAAATTTATTACCCCTCCTGACCTTTCCTGAGGAGAATCTAGTCCTGCGCAAAATTAATGCCTTGCCTTTGCTTGCGTGGTAAATATACGGATATACCTATCATGCATGCATATGTAATCACAGGGTTGGTAGGTGATATAAGTCACATTTCGCAATGTCTGTCCCTTGCCGAGCCAATTTCTTTCACTGCATTTCAACCACCGTTGACTATGTGTGAACATTTTATTGTTGCCAGTTGTAAGTATATTGTAAAGACAAACAAAAAATATGGGATGCAAGTGAATCGGCTTAGTTTTTCGAACCGGTCAAAATAGCGTAGATCGAAATTTTGCAAGACCCTTGAACCCAAAGATGATTGTGGTATAATTTCAATTAGCATGACTGTTGTAAACTCACTTTTTGAAATTCACTTATCGTTGAGTTTTACCGCTAATAGCTCTGTAATTAACAAGTCTGTAATTCCTATAATTATCAGAGGCTACACAGCACTTTTTTCCCCAATCGTGACACACCTCACCCTCTGAAAACGAATGTGGCTTCAGCCAATTACGTAATACGAGAGTAGGTACAGTACATGTACGTGGTTCTAGTTAGCGTGCAAGTATATCAGCGCACACATAACTAATAATAAAAGTGATTATTACTACATCGATATAAGCGAATAACGAGTGGGACAAATTTTTTCTACCACGCCAGTTCAGCCGCAGAGCTTTTATTTCTTCCGTGCTCATTAGTCCCTTATGATTAGCGTTCCCCAAATGTTATATTTTAGGGATTTATCGCTTCGGATGAGTATTATTCCAGGGTTCGGGACGGGGAGCCCCGACGTCGCGACGCTGAAGTCATTGATCGTGGGAGCGACAGGAGCGGCTAAACGAGGGGGCGGAATGCGTTAGTTATACCTTTTCTAAAAAGGCATTCCTAGTTTGAGTTCCAAAACTGTAAAACGCTGAGGGCGCACATTAGGCTTCGTGCACAAGTCGCGAGGGCTGCCAACTCACGATCGCTATAAAGTATAAAGAACACGTGTACCTTTTACGTTGTTTTACCAACTTTATTATAAGTTTATGTCTGTGACATTCTGATGTGCTTATGCAACCAGGTTTTAATTCGTGGCATTTCGTCATGCGATATTGCATAAGTGTTTTGGAAAATATACATAAAATTGAATAAAGACGTAGAGAAGTAATGTCGATCTATATTTTTGTCTGCGAATGTACACACTATATGATCTTACTAATTGACAGTTAACGAGATTGCGCAGTCAAAAATCATTACTTGTTTCCTTTAATAATGAAAGAAAAAAGGCTCAAATTACAAACAAGAGCTTAGATATCGATTATATATTTAAAATCGCTTTAAAACGGTAAAAAATTGAGTAGTCTCTGCCAATTTCACTCTGCGACGAGTCATTTTACTCAGAAGATTGTTCTTTACCATCTCATCGTGACATTTTTTTAATATTGCACTGGTATTGAGTTTCACCAACGAATAGCAGTACTGAATCGACTGTATAGAGAAAAAAAAATTTGGATTGGTAAATTTGTGAAAATCAATTTTCCAAACGAAATGAGCTGTCGCGGAGTGAAATTGAACATTTTCACTAAATTTTTTACCGTTTTTAAACAGCTGAGAATAAAAAACTTATATTTATCATTCTTAGGTTATAATTTTGGTCTTTTTGCTTCGCATTTCTTGAGCAAATACCGTAGCTTAAAAATGTATTAATTTGATAAACACTTGACGTGCAACCATCTTGTGACAAATTGCCAAAAAAGTATTGATTCTCAACTGTACTCAACTATCTCAAGCCAGCTAAGTATAACTTTTCGACGGATGCTTGAAGAAAAGAACCCGAAAAAGACGGTGGTGGGCCGCAGTGTCTCTTATACTTTTATACGGCACTGTATCGGCTTCGGATAATTGATCGGTTGAAAGATGAGTGCAAATGGAAGACGAGCAATTTGAATGAATGAAGGAAATAAGACCACAAAACGAATTTTCGGCTCATGCAATATTACAATTAAGGGAGAAGAAAAAACTAGATCCGCGTAACTATGTGCACCACATGTTTTCTTACATAGCAAAAATATGGCAATTCCGTATTTCCAAAGATAGAAACATCGTCGGTGTTCTTAAAATATCAGTGGTAGTGATATATGATTATGCTAAAAAAAATGCTACAACTGGGAGCTAAAACTACGATATCCGGTTTATGTCACCAGGCAATTTTCTACCAACGATTCAAGAACATACCTCCTAGTATATTCTATAAACCCACGTTGTGCACACGTTGCACGCAGATTGAAAATCAATTGGATATATTCACCTGTGTGAAATCTGTTCGAAACTAAATTGTAATGTAAAAGCATAGGAGTGACAATGAATAGGAAAAGAATCGTTTAAATTTTATCCACTTACCCTAATGTTCCGGTTCTATCTTTGACTCGTTCCGACGAAATGAAGAAAAAGTAAAAAGAAAGCACCAGATTCCGTGCGGAATTAACACGCTCGCCGCATACCAAGGATGAAGAATAACACGGGAACGGCTTGACTGTATACGCGTAACGATTTAGACGTGGGACGCTATTGTATTACTAATGCATAGACCGGTCGTTTGATTATTAAACTTTACTCTCAGAGGGGTTCTAAATTCACGCCTTTCCAGGATACACACTGTGTCCGGTCCTCCGAATTTCGCTCCCCTTGACGTATTTTCTCGCAAACCCCGGCGACTCGTGAATTTAATGCGCTTGCGCGTCGCACCCGTTTTTCTCGGGGTTCCCTGTACCAAGTCTGAATCCACCGACCACTCTGTACTACTCCGTGTCATTCCACAGCACCCTTAATCATTCATCCGTTCAGTAGATACCAGCTCGCGAAATCGGATCAGTTTCTTACATTTTTTTAGAAATTTTTCCCGAACACAGGGTGAAATTTTCATGAAACTAGTTTTTCTTTCTTTAATTTCAACCGACGTGATTTAAGCTAAAAGTCATTCAAGGACAAAAGAGTAGAACCCATATGACAGAAATTATACTTCTTTAAGCATCGTGCAAAGAAAAGAATATGGTTTTTTCTGCGTACCGACTTTACATCGACTGGCATTTTGCCATACAGGTGTGTAACTACGGTTGCCTAAGTTTAGAGGCTAAACGAAGCCTCCAAACGGTCAGCAGAAATCAGTTCACGAGTTTAAGGTGAATTGCTTGTAAGCATGTGCCAGACAAATTCATCTTGAAGTATCAATCGGAAAATAATATTACCTATAGGTATAATACGCCATAACTCTGCATCATTGGAAGATATTGTAGCAATAAAATTAGGTTTCCGAGCGAAAATAAAATGGTCAAATAGGTGAAAATTAAAATGCAGAGAAAACACTATTTCTTTTACAATAACAAGACTGTTTTTTTTTTTTTTTTGACGCAGCGAGCCAATTCATATGATAAACATTTGTTGCCTTTTGTACATCAGTTATCTATGATGAATACTAGATCAGAAAGGGGAACCTAAAGGGTGATTTCACCTTTTATAACAATATTATACTACTTGCGATAAGTATTCAGGTGGAACTGCTACTCTTAACATTTTAGCTTTTAACAATAACAACAGCGATATTAAAGACGTGCCGAATATTGGGAATGCGTTGTTAAATAAGAGCCTAGTTTTCTGTATATTCCAACCCCCGTCTTTGCCTACTGTAGCAAGGACTGGTATTCCAAGAGCCCGCCTCTCTCCTTTGCGGGATTAGCAAAATGTTTTGCACCTTTACTATACAAATAAATATGGAAGAGAGATTTGAATCACGCTTAAACAGCATGAGCAATATTGGGAGTCATGTTCAGTGATGATGGCGTCGATATCGCAAAATCACAAATTCCATCCAAGTATAATAACAATATGATCCTGGTGTTTGTTAATTAACATTATACTAATTTTTCTCATACTTGCACGTAAGCACGCTCTGAAATATATATATATATGTATACTCCGAGCAGTCACATTGACTACAGTCCCTTGTTTTGTAGAGATTCTACATCATTGATGTTGCACCAGTAGCGCCACTCCGACGTATTCTGTGACGTCGTCATAGCATCAGCCAATCAGGGGCTGTTCAGGCTCACGCACGTTCCAGCGAAACTTATTTTTAATAATCATTCATCAATAATAAGATATATTTTACTTGTTTTCACTCATCGTAGTGAATTTCTAATGCTAAACGGAAATTATTTATTACAATAGTACGTCTGTAGAAAAATCATGCAACTTCCCTACTGCATTTCATTCGTTACTTATGACATCGTTTGAATTTCAAAGTTATCCTATCGACTTAAAATTCAGATCTTGTGCAAAATTCAATTTATTTTCAGCCTTACGAGCAACAACATTTGTGTTCTTAGCAAATAATGCTTCCAGTTATTTCATAATATCCGTTGCTGGATTGGGAATGGAGCTGAGATATGTGGATGGTACTTAGCATAAATTCACCAAACTTCGTATCCTTATGAGCCTGTGAACATGCAAGTCCTTTAAAATGTCTCTTATTTGTGAAATTTGCATATAATTCATTAGATTCTATCTGAGTAGGATCACATTCCAAATACCTTTAGTATTTTTGTTGCATCAAATGTCTCTCGTTTTGCTCCACGTCGTTCATCTTCAGGTATCCTGAATTTTGTGTTCATCAGTGTTATATGCAGGTTCACTTTATCTGCATCTTTTCTGAGGAAGCCTAAAATACAGGAAAATATCGGATGAGCCCAAGATAAAGTTGTAGAACATGCGTGAGACCTTCATTTAAATTAAAAATAAATAGTTTGCCCATAATATGAAATGTTTTTGTCATTATTCTAATTAGTTTTAGAGGTACTTGGATTGGGTTCATAATTTCACTACCGACTTCTAGCTTGTATCCGGTGAAGATCGGACTTCGAATTCAAAAGGCAATAACTGGTGGCAGAATGTAATTATTCTGCTTCACTTAACCCAAAATGTTGTGTCCAACTATTCCTCACCAATGTCGAAAAAATAATCCGAAATTTGATCAGCTATCTCCTGCAGAACATTATCCTTACTGTATACTTTGGCATAAAGTACATTCACCTCGGCAGGATCATCATTCATATAATCGACTCCTTGCACAGTTAATAATAAAGGTCCATTTTTGAGAATAGCGGGCCTAGAATACAAAATTTCTGATTCATCTGACGACAAAATCTATTAAATGACTTTGCGTTCGATCAAGATTTGCTGTACTAAATTTCTGTTGTTCGGAAAAATAATTGCATTTGATAACAAATAATTTCAGCGATTTGAATATAGCTATGATATTTCTTTGCTTCATCACATTAGTTGATTGGAAAGTCACCTACGCAATTATATTTTCTTTGCAATGTTCTAACGCTCTCACAGCTTCTTCTCTCTCTATGCTGTCGACCAAAACCAGCATGCCGATAGTGAGATGCATCTTCTTTGGATTTTGAAATATTTCTTCTTCGACACCCCTCATCGGCTCGTTTGCAGCCAGCACTGACTCCTTGAATTTTTGGAATCCGTTTTGAACACTTTCACAGTTTGTGGGTATGGATATAAAATGAGTGTAGTGCAACTTCTTTCTCGATGTTTTTATCAGATTGTCAATTCGCTGGCGAGCCAAAATAACTTTCTGGCGTGTCGGACCAACTAGAACTAGAAGTAACGAAACATTAACGAAATAATTTAGATTACATAGGTGCAAACTAGGTAATTTATTTTTTCACCAATGTCTCCATTCTGGCCTAATTTTGGGATTTGAATGGATGTCGACGTCTCTGTTTCTAGTCTTTTACGGGTCGACCCTTTAGTGCCGATCACAAAAGGAAAAAATGGCCTGAAAATAGAAATTTCATTTTATCAATTATCGGAAAGTAAACTTATACGCACCCCTCAGCAAGGTTTTCTTTATAAATCCATTGGAGCACTTACTTAGCGAGATAAAAGGTGTGTTTAAATCTGCCATTGTAGGGTTGCACATCAAACTCTTCGCTGGCAGAATCCTCATCGCTGTCGTAATCATCTTCTAGATACATCGATTCTTCCTGATAAACAGCCGTGCCACGATCTTTGGACCATACACCACTGTCACCAAATCTATAACACCTTCCGTCAATCCAAACTAATTCAGGACGCAATGTGCTGTTATTGTCCATTATTGAAATCGATATTTGAGAACACCTTCTTTTTTTCCTTATTCCTCTAGTTCAACACCCCTTGTTAATATACCGTCCTGGTACCAGTGGTGTCTCTGTACCTATTGGTACTATTGGTGTCTCTACTGACAAAAATAATTGGTTCAGAGTTGAATTTGCAGAATTGAAAAAAAGGTAACGAAGAGCCAGACTTAAAAAAATTGCACCATCGCTTACCGATTAATTCGAATCAAATGTAGAGATGTATTTGACAGATATTTCATAAAACCACCATAACCTCTACGCTTATTCGAATGACAGCTGATAACAAGCAATGGCAGAAGATGAATGAACACATCTAGAAAAATTTCGACGATTGTTGCTCTTGATCTGTACTTACCTGAATTATAATGCGAAGCGATGTTTGCTGGGATTTAAAACAATGAGACTAACTATCGGTGAGATTTGTTCCTCACAGGGATAGTCAGAATTTCCTCGATAAAGAAAATATGTTGAATTCCGGAGAGGTTATGTTTCACGACCAGCATGTTGTAGATGGTAGGGAACTGGGCTTATTTGGCTGAATCGATCTGCAAGCGGCTTGTGTGTCGGGATCTGATTCTGGAAAACTGCCCTGCCAAGATAAAGGACAAATTGATCCTGAGAGGAGAGGTGCTTGCATGAAATGAAATTAAATTCAACAATACGTCTCCCGTCATTCCAAGAGAAATGATTATTGAAGTCTTCTATGCTTTTAGAAATGACACGGATCACTTAGAATCGGTCACTCATCTAGGTATGGAAACATTATGGGACAAAATGCTTGAGCTATTAGCGAGGAAGTACGAATCAGGTTCACTGGCAACCCATGGATGTTTCAAAAGTCAATTTCAAAGCAGAGATGATTTTAAGGTATCCGACAAAGCTGCCAGATATGTTTAAGTGAATTGTGTCATTGAGACAAACACACAGTATTTATAGAACAAGAATAGTTTCGTAACAGGATTCGTGAAATATGCTTCACGCAAAACATGAAAAAGTTACAACTCCGGCTGTTATGAAAATAATAATTTTATTCAAGTATTGTTTCATATTGCTTATAGTACAATTTGACCTACACAACACAATAGAGGAGATCCATTTTTGAATTCTTTTTGCACATGATTGGTTATAATTTAAATATCTTCATAATAAGGGTCGTTTCTTTCATTTTCCTACAGCTCAGAAGAATTTTTCATTCTACGTGTAATATTCACTGATGCTATGCAATCATATGAATTAAATTTGTCACTCTTCCAAGTAAGGTTGTCCAAATTCACCGTGGCACAGATAATGACAAAGCTTTGTGCACTTCTTTCTGTAAGGCACATAGGCAATGTGGATCCTAAGATATCGAAGGTTTTCAACCTTCACCGAAAGCTTGGCTACCATAAGCATCACTCACAATGATATCAAACCACTTAGGATCCAGCCTGTGATAAATGTTATGGTATGAGATCGTTCAGAGTAAGAATAGGTGGCGAATTGTCAGCACAGACTTTTCGACCTCTTAATTTCAATTTCAGTGCAACCTAGAACCATGCAAATGTCGGCCAATCCTCCCAAACATTCAGACAGGTTTCTAGAGACTGTCTTTATTTAGCCAAGATATGGCATATTTCAAACAGCCACTCAATATGTCCAGAGTACGAAATATCATTTGTTTACAATCGCACAGTGTACCACATTTAAATGATACTGCGAGAAATTCGTAACACAAGTTGGGCTTCAATTTCACGTACGTCATCAGAACCTGTAGCTTCGAGTTTAATTGTCCACAAAATACGTCTTCAGGGTCAGCAATGTCTAGTATTTCTAAAATTATTTAGAGTAGATAGTTTCGAGATTCCTGTCAGTGTAGCCAAATGAGCATCGCTCGTATCGCTGTCAAAAAAATGGAAAACTCTTAGGTCATTAGTCACTACTTCTGTCCTGACAAAGGTAAATGAAGGAATATCATTTACAGGTTCATCCAATTCTACTTTTGGCTCCAGCAGTTCTGTCTTGACTGCTAATGATTCTTCCATGTCTATTTGTTCTCCTTCATCTTCGTCAACTGGCTCTTCTTTTATACGAACGAGCTTTGGCTGTTCCTCTGTTTGCATGCGACACATTCTCTTTGGTAACCACTCCTCATCCACTTTACATTTCATATTTCTCTTTCTGCCTCTTCTGCTGCCTGTAAGGAAAGATCCCTGCAAGTTGCATGACGGCACTGCAGTTTTCTTTAGATGCCTTCTCTGCGAATGAACGCCTGAAAGCAAATAAAAGACAAGTAAACGCGAAAACGAAGGCATTGACGACAGATCTGAACAGATGAGACTAATCCCAATCCTCACTCTGGAAGCAATAGTCATTCTTGACGAAGTGCAAGGAGCAGACTCGCATCCATGACGAAGCTTCCCGTTCCATTTTCAATATTTTCTCCCATGCTCTACGACGGTCAGTTTTCTCCAAAATACCAAATTCGTTAGGAAAATCTACAAATGTTTCGTTGGGTTTAGGGAACAAGTGTAATCTAACAGTCCCGTGTACGGAGGCCTTGGTTCTGCACCCGCGAACGGAACAAGTTACGTTGCTTTTCGTAATGCGTAAAGGGAATCGCATTCCAACTTCATTTGCGTCTTTGTTCATTTTTGGCCAACAACGTTTTAGTTTTTTTGTTTCTAGTTTTATTTCGTGAATACGTAAGCAGAAATCACCGTCGTTGCCTACATTAGACCTTTTTTAGGTTACACGGTTTACACGTGCTCCCATTTTACTCACTTGCATTAGTTCAAAATTCTGCCGTCGATCATTATGTTCTACTTGACCGACCGATGTTCCACTTACCGTAGACTTTTGGGCCTTTGTCCGATAATAAAGGTGTCTGTTTTTTCTGGGACAGACTCACAAAACATATGATAATTCAAAGAGTTTCTTTTATCACTATGTAGTAATTAGTCGATTTATTTTATTTTCTTGTTCAGATTAAGCAATTTGTACAAGTTGCATAGTTGTCACACTGTAATGCCGGTAATACCACTTACTTAAATTCTGTGAGATGGCGCTAATGATCAATTCAGTGGTATCCCAGCGTCGCGTACACGGATCACTTTTGAAACATCGGGACGCACTCGAAGAGTCGACATGTCTCTTTGTAAAAAATGCAATCCTATCTGTGATTGCAAATAAAAATACTGAAATACAGATTCTCGGGTCTTGCTGGAAAAACTCGACGTTTTTTGACCCATTCGTGTACCTTTAATTTTCTCATGACTTTAATTATCAACGAGCGTCATCAATCGCGAAAACTGATTGTGAGTCCGCATTGAGACTCAAGTTCTTCCACGCATTGTATTCTTTTTTGTTTCTTTCTTTTCTTGCAAATTCTAGGGGCCCACCTCTGCGCGCATCGGGCCTCGCTGTCTAGGTTGTCCGCTCCGTGGTTTTCGTTCACTACGAAACGTACTTAATAAATGAAAATAGTATTTCATATTTTAAACTTATTATAATAATATCCAGTTGTCAACGTATACAGCAATATTAGAGTCCCGTGAATAAATGCTAACTTCATGCGTCTTAAAAAAGCTAGCTTCGTGTATTTAACAAGATCTTTTTATTGATAGAGAGATAAGTCTACGGACAGCTGGATGTTCGTGAAGCAGAAATTAGCATGTAATATTAATCGAATTCAAGATCGAACGCACGACATGACGAAATTTACATTATTATCTACAGTATAAAGTCAAGCCTTAACGTTAGCTAATAGTGTTTGTAGAATGTGTACAAAAGCCAAGAACGAACTTATGTGTATGAATAAAAGTTAAGAATTCCAAAGTCCGCTTTTCCAAATTCATACATACCTCTACGTGGGTAAAGTTTGCTACAAAGACGATTTTCGGAGTCACCGAAACGACTCGGATTCCGAATAACAGGCTGAAAGCATTTAGCATACAGAAAACTCGAAAATAACCATTAACTGATCGGTGGGGTCTTGAATGGACGTTCCGATAAGCCGGAATCATCTCCATATAATTCGCTCGATCTTCACCCTATACAGGATGAATCCCCTCGAAGCATCGGTGGGTCATTGTGACAAATGCACCAAAGCCTCGGAATTTGATCATAACTATAGCAATTAGCATAAAAAATGTAACGAAATTTGAAATAACTGCACCTACGTGCAATTTACTCATTCGGTTGAATCCCTCCACTTAGTGCTTTCGGCAACGAATGAGTTCGAAGCTTATAAATTATAAATAAAACTAAAACTAAGGGAAATGTTTAAAACGAAATAAAATAAAATTGTTAAATAAAGTATGATATATTATTAAAAAAGTAATAATCACACGGTATGTTGACGCTTGTCCTAACTAAACGAAATACAGCCACACGGGAGGAAGAAGAAGAACAAAACGGTGCTAGCGGCGCGTGCAAAAGTCACGCAGCACTCAGCCGTTGTACGAAGGTTGGAAAAATCGCAGTAAATCATCGCTGAGTACCATTCGTGTCCGTCCTGTCCATACATATGTACGCGCCTGATGTCCCCATGGAATTGTCGGGCCAACAGATAGTCTCTTTGAGAAGCTCGAGGGTCATTCTTACACTGTTCGCGATGCGAGAGGGGCGCCGCCGGTGTATCGAGGATCCCGATCGGGAATTCGCATCAGCGGCCCCTGCAGCTTTTACCGGCGTCAAAAATTTCCACGCTATATCTATATTCAAGGGGATGACAGTCCGACATCCGAACAATAATTCTATGGATACTTGGCAACGCTACCGAAACTATTATATTACAATACATTGCAGCGCGGGATGAAATCGGGATCGGGGAATTTTGGGGAGCGAGTTACCGCACCCCGGAGTGAATCGTGACAATATAAAAAGGAAACGGACCTTCCTCCTCGCACCCAGGGGTGTAAGCTTCCACACACGTGCACCTCGTATTTCCCCCTTGCTTTATTCGGTGGAAAATTCTTATTGGCTGCTGCTTTTATCCAATGAAAATACGGAGGCGTTCCTGCACCATAATCCTCGCCTAGGGTCGCGTTAAAACGGACTTACTGCACTTTCGATATTCTACCGTATCACTTGTAACTTATTCTCTGTATTCTTATTTTTCAATATTTTGTGTTTCGTTCATTTTTTATTTTATTTTATTCGAAACATATTCGTCTGGTAGAAAATTAGATGTATTGAAATATCGGAATATTGCAGATGATCGTTTCTTGACGAAAAAGAAGTTATCGCAAAACTGTAATACAAACACTTTTACAGGGATTTCTGGAAAGGGGAAATAAAAAATATGTAATTGTAAAACATGTAGATGAAATACTGCAAAAATGCTCGATAAATTCAAAACTACCATACGTCGATATAGCAGCGGGCAATAGGCAATCTATAATTATGGCATGTGCGGTGCAGTAAAAAGCACGACTACTCCACGTGTGCATTGAGTTCAAAAGATCGTCTATTCTTTGTCTAAATGCATCTTCGAATCACGTTCGGTTACAGAAGCTGTATCATAGGATATATTATAACATTGTAAATGTGGGATCGTTAAATTTTCTCCAGGTCAAGCCCAGCGGAGTTTAGTGTCTGTATAATAAACTGGTTGAGAAATACCATCGTAAAAACCCAAGAGTCACAGCCGCAGTCACGAATTATACGCATGTACGTATATACGCTAGTTTCCAGTGTGCATGTAATATGAAACTAGGTATTCACCTACGAACACTTTTACGCACATCAGCAATTGTGCGCGTCCGTACGCGTCTTACGTAACACCAGCGAGTATATTGATGCATCCAATTCCAAGTCACGTCGATCGAACGCGCGCCTGTGATTTCCATACTTGAATGTTAATTGAGGCGTGTTACACACGTGTGTAATATGTGTACCTGCAGTAGCGGTAGCTGTGTCGAATCAGACGTGTTAATCGGGGCTTTCCGTTTGCGGGACGCGAGGCAAGCCGGGAAAAAGTTTCGGTGATTTCCCGAAGGCGTAAGAAGTCTGTATTTACAGACTTTCGGTGACTCACGACACTTTTGATGTACGTCATTACGATTTGACAAGGTTGACCGATCCGATCGGTGCACGGCATGTATAGACAGTCGTACGTGTGATGTATGTATACCTGTATTATACAGCGTAGGTATTATCTACTTGTATCTTGAAGCTAACTATAAAAAACGAATTTTCCTGCTAGCTTTCCAGGTTCTCCGTAGGAAAGAAATCCGTTTATCCTCATTTTTATTCTGTGCTTTTCTTTTAACAGAACATGAAATACTCGGCGAGAACGCGATCTTAACGATTTAAAATGTATTCTTTCATCCAAGGTCTTACGGTTCTTAGTTTTGTTAAGACTGTCAGTGATCACCTCGTCATACAGGGTGAGGCAAAAGTATGGAAACCCTAAGAAATATCGGGGAGTTCGGTGAAAGAAAAATGACCAAGGTTAAATCTTAGGTCGTTTTTAACGAAAGATTGAATGGTGACAATTGATTTGACTTCGAACCTCATGTTCAAATTGATTTTGACGTCAAGTTTGATGTTTCAAACGGGAACCCCCATTTTTGATGCATCGGAAAAGGCGGCAAATTTTACGTTCGAATATGTGTCAAGGTCTGGGGTCAACGTGACCTCTACGGGTCAAATAAAGGTGAAAAATACGCTTGGTAACAACAACGCGGATAATTTTGAGGATCCATGCTTTTGCCTCGCCCTGTATATTATAAGTAATTATTTTTACAGATTTAATGACCGGAAGATAATTCTAGTTAAAAACCGCTGAATAGACCGACTACAATTAGGTACCCATAGGTACCAGGCATTAAGAATTATAGGATATTGTAGAAATCCAACGTTAGCCATACACTAATACGAATAATACGATTATTTATATAACAACCAAAATATGCCGTCTAGTCGCCTGGAGGTAAAAGTACACCTCGTGACAATTTTTATTTTTATGATCTACGGTTTTGAATTTTTCCCGATGAATTTTCTGGGTGGTTATTAGTCAGTTAGTGAGATTCTCTGACGCGCAGGTGTAACCGATTTTCCCGATTTCCAGGACAACTGCGGGACGTCCAACATATTCAGCGCCTGGCGATTGTGGAATTATCACGAGGTTTTGTGCGAGTTGAAAGAATCATTCCGACAAAACCGGTGAAATCTACACCGAAGTCAGAATCCGACGCAACGAATTTATTAACGATAGATAAAATTTGATAAAAATTTTTTATAAAGTTACGTATAACCGAAGAAATTGATTTCCTTCTAAATTTACTTCTTATAACGAATCAAACATCAATTGGTATGATAAAATGCGTACAAGTTTGAATATATACCTTGTAAAACTTAATTGACGAAGGTATCAAGCGGTAGTTTCCATTAAATATTATATCCATGCCAGACGTAAGCGCGAAGGTAAGCATCAAATACGGATACGGATAACGTGCCTGCATCGAAGCTGCTATCTTACGTGTTTCCATGTAATTATTTAAATTTCGTTGCTGCAGCCGTTCCGGCTTCGTGAGTGAGAGCTGTAAAAATAGGATAATTATTATACGATGTGCACTTGCATCGTACAGTCGAAAGGCGTTTATCAATATCGCGAATGTACGATTCATTGGTAAATCCCGTACGTGTACGTCGCGTGAATTAGCAAGGTGATTCCTACGACGATGACGTTGCGGTGGCCTATGCCGGAGCATCCGGATTGCTGCAGTTTCTCCCTGCAGCACCGCGTGCGATCGAATCTGTGTTTATACGTGTACTTACACGCACCGAATAACATATTTTTATACTTTAGAGAAACGTAAATGCGTGTACTGCGGCTTAAGGTCAGACGTCTCTTCTTCTCTCAGTCGCATATCGTTACCTATAAATTTGACCACGCTCAGACAAACTGCATCAAACGTCATCTGGCTGAACGCCGAAATGGATCTGCTTCGGACGCAGTTTCGTGCCTGCTGGATTTGTAAACTAAGGTGCGATACGTATGTTTATTTATGTACGATTTATTACGTTATCGTATAATAACGCATGCATGCGGTCACTCTGTACATTCTGCGCATTTTATTTTTCCATATTCGCTGAGAAAAGAGTTTATTTACTGTTTACAAACGTATACTTCGATATGGCGAAATAAATGTTTCGTTATTATTATTATCATCAAATTTTAGTTGAGACAAATATGATTTGCCAACTGTTGGAAAATTTCTATCTATCGTTATTCGGCTGAACTAAAATTTCCATATATACCTACGTTTGTCAACGGTAAACAAAAAATTTTCTCGGTGTTTATTTATACATGGCTATATACGCGTATGTATATATTTATCAATTGATTTTTAATTCGCATTGAACCGTAATTGTGATCACATAAATTATATGCTCTACTTATTGACTATTACTTTGAAAAAAGTGAGTTGCAATCTACCTACGTGAAAGACTCAGAGCTTTCTGCGCACAGTATGCAACGAATGGAATTATTGGAAGCAGTACTATAATTTTACAGAGAATATATACCTCCTAGTGTAAGCTGTATCTATGTATGGTGAAATCGATCGATCGATTTTCTTGCCAACTAATTATATAGACCGTAAAATAAATAGAAATCCAGAATTTCGCAAGTAAATAAATGCAGGTCTGCAGGTTTATTTGTAAATTGGGGAAGCTTATTGAATAAAATAATTCAATTTGCATCGCTTGTTCGTAATTTTCCTTAGACTTCACCTCGCTCAGGTACATATAACGCGTATGTCCTTAAATCCAGCGATCATGTCTGAAATTTATAAAAATGGCGACCATGTAACGGTATAATAGGTATAACCATTGTACGTTACATTTTGTATCTAAATTCGTACCCGTTGCAGCACGAAGGGAGATCCGTTGATCGTAATCGCATCGAGTTTTAAAGCATGATCCTCCGAAACGGATCAAGTGTCGCGTTTCCTGCTCCAGGAACGAGGAACGTAGTCAGAGATTCGTGCCCTCGGGACTCGGTGTAGTAGGCTTACACGTACACACCTACCTAAGAGCATACGAGAGTACAGGCAGACTTGAGAGCTGCGATCACGAACCCCCCGGATCGGCGTTTCAACCCTCGCGATTTCGCCCCTCCTATAATCCCTACGTCGTATATGCCTGTGTGTCGTACGGAGTGGTCCAGCACCTCAGTCGACACACCCAGATTTTCCTCCTTCATTTTGAAAATATTAGATTTGTGCAAGGTCGAGATTATCTTCTTATACGCTCTGCGATAATAAAAAAGCTACGACATATCGCTGAATATGAATCAGCGTAGCGAGTCAAAACGTATCGAGCTTTTCTACAAAGGATAATACGTAGAAAGAATTATTATATCTTAGGTACCTATAAGCTGTATACAGATTTATACTGCGGAACAGTTTTGTTGACGATAACTTGTCGTTGCACAAAACTCGAATATCTCAATATTTTTCCCACTCAATACGGTACCAGTGAAATACAAGTATAAGTGTTTATCATACATCCACGCTCTCGCCGAAAGTTTCTGTTTTACTATTAGCTCCGGGCTGACGATTAGCCTGGGTGCATATTTACATCTTACGCACCGTTCGCAGTAGGTACACACATAGGTACGTACATAGCTCGTGTATAATCATTGATTGCGAAAAGAATAATTCCCCTCAGCAGCTCGTGCTGCACCGCACTTATCGTTAGAAGAGGCTGACGAATCGAGCGACGAGTTTCATCCAGGAAGGTTCGACCGCCGGCAAATGAACACGGCTCGTTTCCGAGTGGGGGTATTTAGGGGCGGCTCAGAGGCGGGGCGAAACGAGCATGATCCGATATTCGAGATTCGGGAACGTCAGTCAGTCTCCACTGGGACGCCGAAGAGGGTAGAGTTTACGTGTCGCCGAGGTCGCCGCGCAGTGAGAGAACATCCTCAGCTTCGTCGCGAGGAAAATAATAAACAAACGAGCGAAAGATAATTAATTAATGCCAGCGGAGTGATAGACCCGCGCACGTGTGTTGGTGAAAACGAGACAAAAGAATAAAAAAAAAAAAGACAGAACAGACAAATAATTATACTCGTTGATCGCCCGGGGCGCGGAGGAGGATAAAATTATCTGCGGAGATAGAAAAAATCAAAAAACACTCGAGCTAGGCTTGCGTCGTTCACCGCGATTGGTGCACCGTGCGATCGGAACGCGCAGATCCACCGAGGATTTGACCAGCACCCCTGATTAAGATGATGCAAATGTCGCTGGCGGGCAGCGAGGCTGGAGCCGTCGGCGGACTGGGGGTCGGGGTCTTGCCCTTCGACGGAATGGGCCTCTACGAACAGCCAAGGCCCAGGTTCGTCTTCAAAATGCCCCGCGTCGTTCCGGACCAGAAGGCCAAGTTCGAGACCGACGAGCTCTTCAGGAGGCTGAGCAGAGAGAGCGAGGTAAGTCGTTGAGGAAAAAATAAAGGAACGTTTCTCGTGTCGGTGATATCGAGAGTCGACGTGTATAGATCTGCGATCCAGTGTTGCAAGGACCACACGCCGCGTTTTGCGCCGATCTTTGTCCGCTGGCGATCAGCTAACAGGTAAACGGCCGGCGTTGGTGTCTCCGAAACTCTCCCAGGAAGGTGACCGAGTCCCGCGGAATTTCTTTATTCCGGAAGTTAAATTCACGCCGCTACGTTTATACACTCCTAATCGAAACCGCATGTCTCATTAAAGATTATACGCAATTTTTGAGTGAGACGCGCGGACAGCGGCTAAAGAACGCGGATTTTCCGTGCGATCGATGAATCAGCCTCTCTCAATGTCGTACAATTGTGGATAGTTTTTGTTTCGCGGAATATTAGAAATATTTCGACTCGTTATACGGACCGACCTTGTTCCACGATCAGTCAACGTAGGCTTTCGTGGGTATTTTGGAAGACCATACGCGTCATTGAATTACACGTCTCCGTATAAGGTCGTTTTGTCTTACTTTCACTTTTTGCGGCGTAGATTTGCACATCTCGATTAAAGTTAATTTTTTTTTTAGACATTTGAATTACAATACTTCAAAATCAGGCTTTGGTCTTGAGTTAAGCTTGATTTGCTTCACGTATGTAGTTCACGTGCTACGTTGTATGTTATACGCCGGAAATGGTGTGCACATATTTATATTTTAATCGCGGACGTCATCCAGTTGTACGAGAAGAACTTCGTTTCAAGTCGTAGAAAACAACAACCGCAATGATAAGGACTAAAGCGTAAGCTGTGGAGTTCGTTGGTTTACATATATAAGCGTACTTGTTAACTAGGATGTATATTTTTTAACCTCTCAAAAGTACAGAATTATGCAATATAATTAAATTGTGCCGCAGTATTCGAAAATACAGTTTCTACCAATTTGTTCATGGTTAAGTAAATGGCTAAATAGTCTAACAGAGTCTAATGAGATCACGCCGGATCGAATCACATTTTCCACTTGCGATTTCTTACTTGGATTTTCATCAAAATAACCCCGAAAAAGTATAATCGTATTTACGAGGCATTGTAATCCGGTCAAATAACACACTGATAGGACTTTCAATGATAATGTGTACTTAATTACACGAGCCGCTTCGTTGATGTGACAAAAAGAAGATGAAATAAAACGATCTCTTTTTTACCACGATTCCAAAGGATTATCCTATGTACGTGCATCATTGATTTTGGCTAGCGAAGATGCGAATACTCCGTAATTCTAAATACAAATTCGTGTACTTTAGTTGCAACACTGAACAAGTCAGATAACAAAAAGAGCACTCGATACTTTTCCCCAATTCTATACCTACTGTTGGGTTACTCACGATCAGGCACAACAAGAGTTGAGGATTGCTGGCTGGTCTATAAGGAAGCTGCCAACTTTCTCTCCGAGGTATTCTGAGACCTGAAATTTTCCGAGAATAAGAAACATTGCACAATCAATGTGGACTGTGTCGAAAGCTTGGAGTATAGTTGAGCACCACGGATCACCTGTTAGATTAACTGAAAGTTCACGTATAATAAACAATTTCGAAATTATTATTATTTTTTAATTTTTGTTTTTTTATTCCAGGTCAGGTACACTTCCTATCATGACAGGCCAAAGGAGGAGCAGCAGGTCCGTTTCCAAACTGGATGTCGCGAGGGACACACAGAGATTGCATTCGCGGCGACAGGAACGAATCTTCAGCTAGTTTTCGCCTCGGCGGCATCCGGATTTTGCGGCGAGCCACGCGAATGCGACTTTGATAAGGAGCACGGAAAGGTGAGAGGGAACAGAAATCTAGCGATACTTCGATTTACGATAATTTTCAGTCTCAACCAGGGCGGTCATAATATGGTAGTAAAATCGATTACCTTCTTTGTTACAAGCATGTAGTTCTGTGGTCGAAACTGATTCGTTTCTTTGTACGTTCGTAGATAAAAGCAGCCACTTGTCCCGTAAAATTACAAGCGGTAGCTGTATATACGTAACGAAATTAAAGGATATATGGGAAACCCCCTTGAATATTGTCATGCCAAAAGCCACCCGTGGCTCGATTGCGAGCTCGTCGGATTAAAACGAAGTCTGAATCAACTCGCTGTGCGTAATGTGCCGAATACCTGGCTATTTAGTTAGTCACACTCTTGATATTTCAGGTAAAAACATTCTCCGTCGCCCATTTTTTCCCCTGACTAAATTCCCACTTGATCCGACGCGGTTTATTACAGTACAGCGAAACTTCCCAGTACCGGACATTTTAGGGACTAAAAATATTGTCCGTTACTGAGAAGTGTCCGCTATTCGATTTTTTATACTTCCCGTTGTAAAAAGGAATCCGTTGTTGGCAGTCGTCCGTTAAGGGAAGTTGCACTCTACCTGCCTTATACGATCGTACCTGCAAGCTTAAAACTTTTCCGATTACTTTTTCGGTTGTTTGAAATCAGTTCCTGCCAGTTTCTAAAACGTTTGCAGACATAAATTAAGTAGGTACACGGTCACCGTTGCGATGGTCCAACGAAGTACCTGCATAGTCGGAGTTTTCGAAACGGTCGTTATTTTATCTTTCAAAACACGTGGAAATTCGTAGCCCCGCAGATTGCGGACTATCTGTTTATTTGTCGGAGAAAATTTGAAGCGGAAGCGAAGGGAATTGTAGGTACCATAACCATTAAGAATCAGGGCCCCGTGTATTCGAGTATTTTCAGGAATTAGGGTCCGCTTTGCGTGGGTGTCGACGAATGTAAAGACTGCACTTGTGTACAGTGTTTAACGACGTTACGAGTCGGTTCATACACACGCTCCCTTACGTCGTATACCTTGGTCATTGTCCGATGTCCGGCAAATTGGTCCTTAGGTGCACCTACGATGAAAACGACCTTCAAACCGCTTCCACTTTATTTTACGGCAATGATTATTCGTTGCATCGAAATCATTTGCGGATGTGTTTTAATCGTGAAATTTTGCGCGGTGAATGATTTTCTGGATCACGTTTTCCAACGTTTGTTTCTTTTCTATTTTCTATTCTATTTTCAACGATTCCGTGCGTACAATTCCAATTTGTCTCGTTCCATGATGCAGGAGAAAAATAACCTCCTGCGGCCATTTTGAATGCGTAATTTATCTTTAGTGATTTTAATTGAAACCAGTAATACCAGTCAGTACTAGTACAGCCGCCATTTCGCGGTGCGACGTCTCGGTAAACATACACCTATAGGTCTTGAAACATTTTCACAAGCGCCTGCGCGCCGCGGAAGATGACAATGAGAGGACGAACGACGCCGACGCCCGACGTCGGGACGCCATCGCGATCAATAACGACGCAGCGCGACGTCATTTTCTGCGCTGATTTTTTCCCTTCTCGAATTGTCCCGCACGGTATATCCGCATCTGTTAGATTAAAATGCCAAAGTACGGGATCAATTTGTAGTAAAAAATGGAAGAGGCTCCAAACTGTATGACGGGATTCAGCGGCAGGCTGATCCCAGCAGGCGGACACTAGACAGACAATTAGCGTCTCGAAGGGTCTGCTCGAAGTCGTTTCACCTATTTAGCCTAACGCCAGATGCTTTTCTCTGCAGGGCTAACACAGGGCGGCTCGTAAATCTTTCGAGAGTTCTTTCGGCCCTCGGTTCAATTGGCTCTTGCCCCTTGGCTCGCGCGGGACTCGTGCAGATCCTGAAACGGATATGCCGGGCGAAACGTGGCTAGGAAATTGAGAGAACGCAGTTGGGGAAACGATACCTCTAGACTTTGGGTACCGAAGAGGCTTTTCGAAACTCTGTTCCGTGACTCCGTCGGTCGGCGGAGGCTTAAATGCTCTTTTCAGGGTTCAAGAAGCCGCGTTACACGCCTTTTTCAAAATAATTCTTGTTCCTGACCCCTCACCCGAGCATCTAGCTTACCTCGAAGCGACGCAATTCTTTAAAAGGATTCATGGAACACGTAACTCGGGTTTGATTCGTGATTCCGACAGAAAAACGAAACGCGATCAAGCTTGGACAATTTAATTGGAAACAATTTAAACACTGTAATGCTGATGAAACATCTGGCTTATTACGAAGTTATGTTCCTAAGTTTTTTCTAAAAATCTTTCAGGAAAAATTGATTGAATCAGGCATTACGCAGCTTATGCATAAAACTTTAAACAAAAGCTATACGAAAACTAAAGTATATAAATTGTACTTTACGGCGATAGGCGATCGTTACGTTCGTTGATATGTGATTTTTTTAAAACTTATACATAAAAACTACGAGGCTCGTATTTTCGTAACTTCAAGATTTTGAGTAGTTGGAAAAGTACGGTATTACCGGACGTACAAGAACCATACCGGAAACGCTGTACTTGAGATACCGAAACAGCCGCGATAATTTAAAGTGCGTTTCAATTATCCGAAGCACTTCGGACTTGTCCGAAATGAACGTATAGATTGAAGAGTCATTAACGCGCTGCGCAATACGCGATTCACCGAGATATCAGAGAGAACCTGCAGATATACTCTCATACGGGGGAAGGTACAAAAGCATCACGAAAGCAAGAACTGCACAGTGCTCGTAATCAATTATTCCCCGTCGCTCGTGTTTTGTTTTATCTGACAAAGCGGGACACGTGCGGCGCTTTGTTCACCTCTCTGCAGTAGGTAATAATTACGAGAGATCCATGCGCCTGATAAACAGCTCCGGCACCATGCAAGGGCCTTCCTCATACCAGCCTCGTTATACCTTTTCCTCCCTTTTTCCTTCCGTTCTTTTTCTTTCATTTTATTCTCTTTTTTTCTATTAGTATTTCATTCCGTTTCTTTCATGCGCCAGCTACTGCAGCCCTTTCGCTTGAGTTATCTGACCGTTAAAGACCATTAAGATAAACCTGACAACTCTATCTCGGCATTAGGAGACCTTATACCTATACGTCTGTACAGATTAAATACGGTGTATTATAGTCGCAAGCTCGTATATGTGTTCAGACGTTATAACTATTTGCGTTTGAATTAGGTTTTTGGCAAAAAAAAATACCCATGTTAAGTATATTGTTTACTATAAATGTAGCAGGTTTTTTCTGCACACAGTGCAGTTTTGACTGTTTTTGAATTTCAGGAAGTATATTTTAACAAGAAACCTGACGTGCCTCTCTTTTCGTGCAGTTTTTAGTAAAATATGCTCTTTTATTCTCTCCGTGAATATTGCACCTTTGAAGGGATTTTCTAATTACCATGCGGTTTAATTACGGCGCAGTTAATTAATGTCCGTCTCGTAAAGCGAAATCGTGTAAAAGTCGCGAGGTGAGCCGCTGCGAAAGGTTCGCAAGCGTTTGGACGAATCTAACGTCGTGGGCAGAGAAGCATAAAAGTCAGCGGAGCCCGGTTTTCCTTTCTTTATTTGTCTGACAGGTGAGAAATACGCCGAACACAATAGGAATGCAGGTTTCGGGCGCGCCGAGCGTTCGGCAATTTCTTCTACGGCGATCTTTACGACGGTCCATCGAGTCGCCGAGAGTTGTCAGAGCCCAACTTTCACCTTGTACCTAAACTATATTTTGCAGAATCGTATTCTCTCGCACCTTTTACCTGTCGCCTGTCCACCGCTAGATTAACATTTATCTCCCTTCTCTAATAGTAAGCTGTAAATTATAACCTGCTCCTCCGGCATATTAAGCAGTCATTTTCGAAAGGTAATATGCTTACGACGCGTCACCTCGACAATTCGACAAGAGGACTGTGTTATAAATTTTGTAGAAAACGAAGGACCGCGTTAGTTGAGAATATTAGTAATCGCAAGTGTAGCGATCGAGTTTTCGCTCGTGATTATTATTATTCCTCATTGTTTTATAACCCTCGAAACGTTCGGCGGAATAAGAAAGTGTTGTACCTCTGACCGTCACGTCTGGTATAAATTTCTTCAACGTAAAACACAGAACGAAATGAATCGCGTCGCCGTTGTATCTGTCACGCTCAGTGGCTCGGTGTAAATTGTTTGGTGTCAGCTTCCGTTGCTGCGGCTGGTTTTACTGGTCATCGTTCGTGACGAGTTTAGTTTCACCGGCTTCGATAATTAATCGTAGTATTGAACGAGTGAGTGCTCGGTACACCTAATACATCGATACAGCGATCCGATCCGCATTAGATTCGATCAATTCTCTACGAGTTGATTCGTCTTTACTTTTTTTCTGTTTGGATCGAAAATTATATTTTCGCCTTAAATCGAGGGGACTCGGGTCACGTTGGTGAAATAAGTTTAATCGAGCTCCCGTTGTTCGGTGCTTCTTACAAGTAAGCTGTAAGCAATGGTGGTGTTAAAATTGAGTAAAATTTGCTGGTGTCAGACTGACGCCAAATACATTTTACAGAAGATGATATACCGATATTTTTTTCAAATACTTTGAAATCAAGTCTTTTTCCAAGTACTACTAAAGTGGTTGAAAAGTTGTAAACCTATAAAATGATTTCGCGGGTGAGAGAGCCGGAAACTAATATTAACGTCGTACTCTACTAGTCTTGCTAATCCCGTGTTATGACACGAAACGTTGAACGCGTGTCGCCGGTAAGCCGGCTGGTGCGATTAATAGGATTTAAAACAGGGAAAACACGTCGCCGAGGCTCGAGGGTGTGCTTCCCTCTCCTTCTCTCCCTCGGGACACCTGTCACATCCCATGGGGACCCGGGGATTCTGTTTGGAATACTTCTAGCCAAAATATCTCGCCGGAATCTACGAAATTCTCTCGAATCCGAGAAACGGCAAATGTACCTAGATGTAATACCTCTGGTGCAGGCGATGAAAAAAGTACATGCTATATATTTCGAATGTACGGTGTATGCGGATAAACTTGTGTATAGTAGGGTGTTGCAGCAGAAAAATAAGTTTCGATTTTCCACCATGATATACCTGAGTTGATTTTTCATTTTTATACATATTATAAAATTTATTAAGTATCGTGAATAAGTTTTCTTTATTGCTAACATCAATGATCATAATATCAATTTACGTCACAGCCAAGATCCACACTTGTAATATCAAGTCTCCAGTTGGTGTTTGAAAAGTGTATCTGACGATCTTTCATTATTAATGCAATCTCATGAAATATTTATAATTGAATATGAACTTTTAATTTAGGGGAATAAGATTCCCGGATGATATATCGTTGTGTTATGGATCTTTGGATCGAATACAAATGTCGGGAAATAAATAATAATTGAAGTGCTACAACGTGTTTCTTCAGAAATTCAAAAAAATGCGAGAAAAGGTGAAATATCGACTCAACGAGATCTTTCACACAACGTAGAACGCTCATCTTTTCACAAAATCTGTCTTTTAACCTAAACAAACTTTCAGGGGTTGCCACGGTGGAAAATTGTAAATAATTTTTTTTTTTTTGAAACACCCCAGTGTACATGTACCTGCAGTTTTTTCTAACTCTACAATGTCGACTTGATCAGGAGTCAAGGTGCTTTATAAATATGAATCCGAATCTCAATTTGGCTCGAATATGACGCAATTCCATCTCGCGACGGATTCGGCATATACATATATATGTATATAATATTTATACACGCATATATATATATACATAATATTTGAAGGAGCGGCGCCGATTAGAGTCTGAGATCTCGTTGCCCGCAGGCCGCGTGATCCAGGTGAGCCGTAAATCATGATTTTGTAAAAATCCGGATCAACCCTCGTTTGACCGTATGTCCCTTCCCCAGGTCTGGTATCGTCCGCTGCCGTCTCTCGTGCCCCGCGACACGTCGTATTCGGTATGTGACAAATACCCCAGCATTGTCCAGACTGGACCGAGGCGCAAACAAACGTCAGATACGCCCACTAAAACAAAAGGCCAGGGAAATAGGTGTCATTTGTATTACGGTGTGCATCGGCCGAGTCCCGAGTCTACCGGTTATTATATTGTATTACGCCCCGTCGCACCCCTTTTCTGCCGAATGCTGCCGCGGCTACGAAGGCAAGGTAGCAACACGGCTAACCCTTTCGTAAAAACGGACCGTGGCCTTTCCTTTTTGCTTTTTTTTTGTTAGATGCAAATCAGCCGGAGCCAAAGGGTTAGCTTTGAACGGTTTAAGGGCTGTTGTGTACATACCCTGGATGTATAACCGCGTTACATTTCGTAATATGCCTGTGTGCGGCACGTTTCACGGCTCTACCTTCGTTATAGCTGTTACAGTTTTAATAATCGTTCTCATTTATTACAGCCTAATGGGTAACGCCCATGATTTATGGAATCCTCTCGGTGTTTTTTATTTGTCTCTTTGAAATGTCTGCAGATCGTGAGAAGGTTTACAGAACTAAGCACGGAAATGAGGAAAAAAATGGAAATGACAAATTGGGACACCTAATTCAGCATCGTCTTACGATCGTTGTAGTAACGAGTACAGCTGTACCGATAGTGCAAGCAGCTAATGAATAAAATAATTACTTCTGTGAGACTGAAAAATGAGGGACTTTTACTAAGGATAGGTCGAACTTCGTTGTATTCCGTTTGATCTCGGGCGTTATTTTTCGTGTAACATTAAACCAATCAATTTTCTGATAATTATTGGCTAAGAATTTGAGTGGGAAAAGGAATTGCGTCAATTGGCAACATTTTTATTGTGAAGTTACGCGTCGTTTATCACCTAGTTCGGCTTTGTTCATACGCCATTCTTGATGCAAGAGATCGTTTCTTTTTTTTTTTGTAACATAACGACAATAACACGATAAATCATATTATTGTGTCGCCTTGCGCGTCAGCTTGATCATTGCAGTCGCCTTGCATATATGTGACGGTATTTCCGATAGCTACAGTTCTTCGAACGCGAAGTTAGTACGACTCTCGTTAAAAATTTCGCAAGATTATTCGTAAAATTGAAATTTGATTGTTTTCCCGCAACTTGTCTTTATTTTTGAACATATCGATGTCGCGCGTGTATTAAGACAGGTATATACGTTCGTTTGCGTAATTTCATTCCGCGAAACTCTTCGTACCTCACATACTTGATCGTTAAATCCAATTTTTGCGTTGTCGACCTTTGCCTACGTGCACAGCAACGATGCTCGATTGTCAGATGTTGCAAAAATTTATCTTGATCAACAGTTTTCAGAAATATAGAGTATCTTTATACAAAATCCGGCACGTAGGTAGGAAGATGTATACATGCCTAAAATTATCATAGAACCTGTTTTTGTTCTCGTTATTATTCTTGAAGTACTCGTATATTAAACAAGAACAATCGCGTTGCACATTACGAGCAGCATTCATATCGTAAGATTATTAAATTCTCGGAAATTTGTCAATTTCTCGTTGTGTTCAGTTGAACGCATTTACCTACATTCGATTTTTATAAACAAACTTATTCCGAATAAAATTACGACTCTGATACTCATTCATCTATTAATTATCGTTCCGACCTGAAATCGTTGGTTTTCCTTCTTCTTTGAAATTCTCGCGCATTTGGCCCAGATGACGATGATACGGCTAATATTACGCAGAGATCATATCCACCCTTAAATTGACTAATGTCCCCGGAAGCATTCATCAGTTTCCGGTCCGAATGGGTATATCAGAGGCGAGGTGCGAGGTCAAAGGCTAGGTTGACATTGAAAATTGGCCGAAGAGTGGTCAATCGGAAAGTGGCCTTCCGAAAAACGCCTCCGTGACAATAGCGATTTGGGGAACTGGCCGTGCGGGGAGGAGACGAGCATAGAGTCGAAGTCCGTGAAAAAGCGAGCTAAGGATAGGAGGAGATCCGGGACACGCTGCCGGTGTGTGCTGCATTATACGCGTTGTTGGAAATAAATAATTGTTACAGCTAGCGGACGGTTTAAAAGGCGCCGTTATACAGCTGCGCCGCTCCCACCGTTGGAAATGATTCGAAAAGCAGCGGCGCTCAGGCGTCTATCGACAAAGAAACGCCTTAGCGGGACTCGATTTTAGGCTGTAATTGTACGCGCCGGGGTTACTCCGAGTTACGGGGGAAAATCTGTTCGACGTAAGGAGGGGGGATCATTGTACCTGCGGTATTGAATCAAAATTAAACTGTTCACCTTTTCGCAACCCTTTATCACCGCTTCACGCCGGATGCTGGACGCCTTTCTTTATCCTCCACGGCTCCGGAATCACCCGCAGCGATGACTTTGCTCTGTAATAATTCTATTTATCCAAACGACGGTCCGCGTCGATCTGAGCGTACGACGCCGCGAGGTGGAAATTAAAATTAAACACAAGGTGTGTGCGTTTTTTTAATATCGACCGAGCGATGTAAACGCGTTGAAGACGAACGTACGTACACCGACAAAAGCAAAAGTTCGAAAGTAAAGCCGAATCGAAATTGGTTTCTGTTCTTGTATAATTGTGCAAAAATTTCTAATTTCTGCAATCCCTTTGTCACGTGCTTGCAAAATGACGAAAGAGTTGAAAATATTTGGAAATTATGTTCAGCAGCGGAATAGAATTCTCTGGTCTCATTGTCGAGGCTCAAACTTCTCTTCTCTACTGAGTTTCAATCCGACGATCTCTCCGAGTCTGTATCCTCGACAATTTTCAGAACTCGTTTATGGTTCAGCTTGTACACATATACCGTCCGTACGATGTACATATTATAATGGCAAATGTGTACGGTTGTATATTATTTTCTCTTGGAAAACGATTAAGAAAATTGTTTGACCCATACTTTTGTGTTGTACCGTACCTCCTCTATCTCCGTTACCGTATAATGACGATAATGATCTCGCTGCATGAATAAGCGAAGCAAAACAAGATTGCACGTTAACTTGAGAGCTGACAATCATGGAGCTTGAAAAGTGGCTGCGTTTAAACGTGCCGCGATGTACAATCCGAGGAAATTGAATTCCAAACAAGTCCTACTCGGGTTAGTGGGGAGGGGAAATATCACCGACACTATTATATAGGTGCCTACCTTCTATATATGTATATATTATACTCGTATACTTATATCAGGGCTCGGCACGACTCTGATTACCGCAACTCGCACCGCAAGCCTCAAGATTAATTACTGTACCTACGTATACATGTGTATATAATACTTGCTGCAAGGACACTTTTTCAAATCTTTCGAGAACTTTCTTCGTGTAGAAGAGAAAATTCCACCGAGTATAATCGCAGCTGTGATTAAACGTCGAAAGATTTTATTAAAACACGGGAATTGACAGTTTTGAAAAAGACTTACAATCAGACATTCGCTGTGCAATAAATAATTATTGCCACGCGGTCGGAAGTTTTAGCCGAACTCCATGATTTAAATCGGTTGATCGTGAGTCGTTTCACAGAGATTTAATTGAAGTTATAAAAATAAAAAAATTGCCGAAAATAGTTTGTTTCTTTTTTGCGACGCCAAAACTAAAAGACACCTCTTGCACTTCGGTAACGGTATTTTTCAATCTCTCTGTGTAGGTTCACATTCGATCTCGGTTGATAATGAACGGTGTCTGCGTGAGATGGCGAGGCTGGATCGACCTGGAGCGTCTGGATGGATTGGGATGCCTGGAGCTGGACGAGGAATTGGCAGCCGAGGAAGACAGGATCCTTCGGGAGCAAATCGACAGCTACAACCAGAGACTGCGGGAGCTTGACGAGAAGCGAATCTACCGCGGCGCGATCAGTCAGGCTTCCCACTTGAACCACCATCACCACCATGGACACCATGGGCACCACGTGCCCGGTGCCGGCGCTCCCAGCGTCGGGCCGCATCTCGCCCATCGCCAGGACTCCGAGATGGAGGTTAGGCTTCGGACCTACGCATAGATTAAACCTTGTTTCGCGAGACTTTCAACCCTCGCAATATCCTGTGACGTGCAGCCCTCCGTGCAGACTGATTAATATTGTGTACCTAACGCGAGTTAACGTTGCGCGATCAATCGTCGCGATATTTCTCTCCCTCTTTCTCCTTCCCTCTCTATTTCCTTCTCTCTCCCTATCTCTTTGCCTCACCGTTTTCACTTGTACTTTTCTGTCTTTTATAACCAGGGCTATGAGATTTTCTAGACGCAAAAATACCGCGTACACGCCCGGGGGTTCATTTTTTAACCGACAAGGAAAGTTTTTATGTATAGTTATTGTTTTCTTTGATATTGACAAAAGTAATGTGGCGAAAATTTTGAGGATGAAAAAATTATTCACGGGGTCGTTTTGAAGTATTGAATTATATGCGAGAATTATTCTTTTTACGCTAAGGACAATTCGAAAATCTGTATCCTTTCCCGAAAGTATGACGAAGATTAATTAGAAAGATAAATTAGTTGACAGTTTTTATTATATACATTATAAAGATAATCTTTCAAAACCTCTTTGCTTTTACCTGTCTTGCAATATTTTTCAATATATCTGTTATACCGTAGGTAAATATATAGAATTAACGATAGTTTAAATTCAGGGCAAGTGAAAATAGCTACATGATAATTCTTGAGTATGTGTGCTTTTTGTACAATTATACCTATAATAATTGCAATTGAATTATGATTATTATATCCGTGATGTATAAATGACAGAATAATATCGCCCGAATCACACAACGAAGACCATATTATACAAAGATAGAGGTTATAGGTTTTCCATATACTCATTTGTTATAGGTGCATGTGCCGCAGTCTATGTTTGCATTACTATTATTATTATTATTATTACCATCATCACCATCATCATCGTATGCGCACATATAATTACGACATGACGCGTGTTATTCTTCGAAAGAATTGCGATCGATTCAAAATTCGTATATTTCACCGAAATAAAAACGTAAGCGTAATAATAAATGTAATGAAATTCATGGAACCGTTTAACAAAGTGTCACGCATCGTGACTCGTGGACGTAATATGTTACGCGTTAGGTGTGACACAGTCGAATCGCGAACGGAATTCTCGTCGTCCGGATCCATGCGTCATGCTAGGAATTTCTAGACATTCGATTATAAGAGTGAGTCAGCAGACTCACGATCAGTGCGGCTCCTTGAGAAGAGTTCGCGTTGATACTTCGGCATGTATGTTTTCTTTTCTTTTTTTTTCACTTTTCCCACTTTTATTTCTCTCTCAGTTACACATATAGTAATTTTGTTGTATGTACATATTTGTAAAGAGTTTATTAACTAAATATAATTTTTACCAATAATTATTTACACGTTTTTCACATTATTCTTCTTAAATATTAATTAAAGATGGACGGTTGATTCTGGTTTATTAATTGACCCGCAGTATTAATTTATCGACCCTTGTGTGAAATTTTTTTATAAACCTTGCACATTTACCATAATAACACATTACCTCGTATTCGCGTGGAACAACCTTTGACCTTCATTCCATCATAATCGAATTCATTCGGCATGTTTAACGTATGATGAATTTCGAGAAGTAAAAGTTATTATTCATTTAATTCCGTACTTTACAGCTGTACGGTGTTACGTTGCTAGTTCCGCGTAAAACTTAATGATACTAATTTCGGCGCACGCTTACCATACAAACATTTCGCGGATCTCGAGAGCATAATTGCTAGCATGGCTTTTTAAACTCGCGATGTTACGAAACCCATCGTATCTTTCATTTAGCTTTTGATTTGCATATTTTATTTGTGACAAAAAGAAAAAACAAAGCAAACAAATCTTTCCTTAGTCTTTTACAATTACGAATCTATTAATATTATGAATGCTGCTGAAAATATTGAAAATTTGTTTTCTCGTTAAATTTTTTTTCATTCTTTCAGTTTAGTTTAAATCTTTATAATTACTTGCTCTGTTCAGTATTTTTTTCATTTTTTTTTTTTCTTCTCTTTTTCTGTTCAAGATTATTAATTTTAGTGTCGTTTTCTTAATTTTTTTGTTATATTCAATAGCCTAAACTCTGCCAACAGCTCATAAAAAATTTTATATCGATATACGTACCATACGCCACTGTTGTAGATACTGTTACACATTTTCCCGCAACTCGCAATGTGGCAAGAAAAACATGAGAAGCAAGAATGTGTGGAAAAATCCGGAAAAGGAATAAAAATTGGTGCGAGAGTTGGAAATTTGAAAATTGCTCAAATTGAATAATTCATAATTGCGGTTTAATACGGGAATATATACGTCTTAGATGGGTGAATTATAATCACTCCGTGTTGAAAATGAACTGCAATAATTCCAGTATGGATGCGTATCAGATCCCAGACGGGACGGCATTCGCATACAGAACAGCAGTCGAACGTCAAAAACGGGGGCATTGAATTCATGAGCTGTAGTGACGTGTTATTCAAGGAATAGAAGGATTGGTTTTATTGTAGAAACACGAGCTTCGAATGTGAAACGTGTAATTATGAACAAACAGAGAGAAGGACAGCAAACCTCCAGCGCATGCAGATTTCTGTTCTTCGATTTGTAATTTTTTTTTTTTCGCCGTGAATTATTCAATGTCCACACGAACTTTTTCGTCGGAAAAACGATCGGTATTCTTTATTACACTGAGTTGGCCTTGTGTCTGGGAAATTATTCTTATTGTACTGAAAATCGTCTTATTGTAACCGAAATATTGCACTCGGAATATTTTCCCAACAAGTTCCAATTTTTTAAATCACCTGGAACGAACGTTGACAATAAAATTACTCCCCGTACAAGTAGAGGTTCACAAATTCCCTCTTATTGTTTTAAACGATCCGACGAGATGAATTCAAATCCCCTAAATTGAGACTGATGCGCGTTCTCGTCGGCTTAAGACCCGACCGTAGGGCAAATCTCTGTTTGCGGAGCTCAGTTAGATCGTGTTGTATATCCATGTTTCAGGCCTCACGTGTAGATATCTTTTAACAGTGCTGCAAAAGTATAAATGGAAATATTTTAATCGATCAATACACGAATGATCCGATTGATCCGATGGATTTGGTGTTCCGAACGTACGAATAACAATTCTGGCATCAAGACTCATCGCCGTGTTTGAGCAATGAGGCCACATGATACTCTATCATTTTTACATGAACGTCTCATTTATATTTACCGGGTACGATCATTGATAATTCTTATACAAGTTGGAATCTTGAAAATCGAAATTAGACAAGTTTTACATTACATTGAAAAATTTGATAAATCATATTTTCTTGGGCATAGACTAGATTTATCGAAATAAGTATCAATCGAATGAATACATAAAATATTATATAGTTAGGCTAATTTGTGGGGTGCTCAGTGTACCATTTGTGCAACACTAAGCGAAACTTCTTGTGGTGAGATTTATATTATTGCTCTCGTTAGTTTCCTTGTAGCTTCGCCGAATCAACAAGTTGCCAATTCATGTTGTAACCATCAGGTTTTAAAAGTTGACAGGATTTTTTTCGCGAGTGAGTATTGGAAGTAAATCAGTAGTTAAAGAGCGAGTCTATCCTTAACAACAGTAAAAATTGCTCGGCAAAGTTAATCAATCAGCTTTTCCTCAACGCATCGTGACGTTAATGTTTAACTGATCTTCGAATTTTCATCATTCATCATTCATTTCGATGATATTTAGTCGCATGGTGAACGTGAACTTCGGATTAGCTAATATCAAAAACCCATGCGATAATCAAAGGGCGTTCCATGCTTATCAAACTTCCTTTCAAAGTCTGACAATCGATCACTTGACCGTTGAAATGGTTTGAAAATTGTAATGAGCAGATAAGACGAGAGATTATTTAAGATAACGTGGAAGATAACGTGGGGTCATTTTACACAAACGCTCACGGGTTACCACGCCTCTGATTCCAAATCGGATAAACTGCCGAATCTTGAACTGAGAAACAAAAACAACATTTAAGAGACAAATGAATGTTCGTGTAAATTGTAATAAAGGAGATCTCACGAATTATTGTAAATAGCAACTGTATAACTGTGCGAGAAAAATGATCCAATTCAGCGTTGCAGTCATGGTGAAATCAGGTATAATACATTAAATGTACACTGATCCTAAAAACATGACAATTCATGAACCTATTTTTTAATTCGAAAATTAATGACCTGAAGAAGTAAGAAACAAAAGTAGACATTTGAATTAATGTTGAATATTACTAGCAACCTAGACTCCTAGGTCGACCAAGGCTCGTTTCCCCGCGTTTTTCTTGTCGATAAAAGTCGTAATCTGATATTCAGGCAGTTTGGAATTCTTATAAGAAGCCCTATAAGAGACCGAAGTCTTCCTGCGACGGCTTGGCAGCCGCGCCTTTTCCTTCTCGTTCTCCTTCTCCGTCGCCTTTTCCTTTTGTCGAGGCAGAATAATATCCTCCTACGGATTATGAACTGGAGAACTATAAATTTCACAGACTAGCGGATAAGAATTATTGCATGAGGACAAAATTATCGACGTATGATTAACAGCTTTTTGATACGGATCAGGAAGTATAACAAACATAGTATAGTTTCTTCAAAAATGACCCTTGTCAAGCTGGTATTTTCTCACATTATGCTGGTCGAGACGTGGTTCTCGTTATCGCGTCGCCGACACTTTTGAACTTCCGCTATGGTCAGATAATATACTATCGAAACTTCCAACGGAAAAAAAATAATGATACATATACACAAACGCGGTTAGAGAAATTACTAGGCACACTTTTACACCGAGCATCGTGAGCGTTACTCAAGGAGTATAAAAGAAAAAAAAATCATTCTCCAAACCGGAAAGCCACATTCATTTTCATTCGAACAAAATAAATACGGTGCTGAATCTAATACGTGAATCTTTATTCTCAACGGTTTCAATTTAACCATTCATGTTAAATTGCTAAAAACAATTTTGGAAAAAGCCACGAACAGACATACGAGGTAGGGAAAGGCTCTCCGGGCACAAGGGCTCGCCTGTGTAAGTTTTTCCGTAAATAAACAATCGAATTAACACGTCTGCCCGACCCCTGAACGGGCGGCACATAGGAGGCACTTGAACTTATTGATACGTAATTGCCTTTCAAATATTCGCGCCCTCCCGGCATCGCCGGGTCTCTAATAGAAGGGGGACCCCCGCGTCCTCTCGCCAAGGCTCCTCGCGTTGTATCGCTTTGTAGAAACAGTATTGTCGCCTGGCAGGGTGAGCGTGTGTCTGAATTGGCCACCCGCCGAGCCCTGTAGGCACTCGTCACATCTGCCTTCGATTTATTCTCAATAATAATTGATGACTTTTCATCCCCTGCGCGGCGTCGCGGACGCGCATTCCGGAAAAAGAGGAAGGCGAACAAAAAAGAACAATGGGGAGTGTAGCTTAACGGAGTAGGTATGGTAGGTACCTACCGATTTTTCAAGTAGGGACTCCAAGTTATAACCGAAATGATGCCGAACTCACGGGTTTCCTTTACATTGTACGGTATACATTATACGTACAATAAACATTTTCAAAGCTCACGATGGCCGGTAGGTCGAGGCCTGTTTACATATTTCGGCAAATACTTTTCAAAAGGATTCATACTGCAGGCGGATACAGAGGGGTGGGTAAGTATCCCTTTTTCTGTTTCTTTGAACATTTTAAAGAAGGGATTTTTATTCCTACACGCGATCTGCTTACAGCCGAAGACTTTCAAGACGTCTATCGCTGCAGCAGCTATATAAAGTTGCTCGGAGATAGAGTGTCGTTGAACACTTGTCGAGCTTCGGTTGGTTATACGCGTCACGAAATGCGACAGATAAAGAGACCGAGGAACCGTTGAATGTCGAAATTCGAAATTTTTTTCGCATACCTGAGCTCGACTGCGTCATCCAACACTCTCGAGCACGCTTTCCGGGTATACCGAAAATAATTCACTCGTTCCACGGAAAATCGATGCACCTAAAACGAATTCTGCGACTGTAAACAGATAGCGAGAACAAAATTCTTTCGGCCCGCGCCGCGATTGGAATCTCGGAGATTTTCCGTCGCGATTGGGCCTTTGCCCCGAAGCCTCCCTATCGCAGGCATTAAAACGATCTTCTCCGTTCTCTAAAAATCTGCGACACAAGTCAAAAACCTAAAGCCCATCAGGCACACTCGAGTCGCGTCGTAAAAAGATGCCGACGCATTGCTCGCTGCAGGGAAGAAAGAACCTAAGAAGAGGGGAAAAAAAAAAACAATCGTTAAGCATCTTCGCTTGCGCTATAAGGTACGGCAAAGAAAGGGGCTGATGTTCTTCCCGGATACTCTGTTATACACACCGTGTATTACAGCATCCGCCGTCGAAGACACTCTCCCGTCAAAGGGAGTTACTATTGCAGGATTACCGGCTTTGCTTGCTTCCACGTACCTTCGCTGTCTGTTGCCTCGATCGCCGAAAGGGAGGAAAGGTGCTGAGGAGAGGCGAGGGGTCAGGCTGGACGGATGGGAACCTGCAAGCCGAAAAGAATCTTGTCACACGGCGCCTCTTCCCCTGTAAGCCGGTAATGATACGTCGCAGGTTGAGGATTACCGGGGACATTTTTCGATCTACGTAGCCGGATATCGAAAAAGAATGAATAATTGAATAAACACGGAGGTGAATAGGAGCACCGAACAATTTACCCCGCAGTCGTGTCGTTTATTTACAAATTAGGCTCTCGAAAATTGTGCCTACTTTTTTTTAAATGCTCAACCATTGAATCTCCGTGAGCTAAATTTTTGAAACTGCGCTGTTCAGGAACCTTCTACATTACGGGGTTCAACTGACGAATTCTGCTTTGATTGATGTTGCAGCTGAGAATGGGAATGCAACACCAGCATCAGCAACAGCAGCAGCAACAAGCAGCCGCAGCTAGGTGTCACACGGGTCCTTCGCAGCGTCATCCAGGCCTTCAGCCAAATCTGCAAGTACGAAGTTTCCAGTTTTACAAACATTAAAGTAAAGTGCCGTTGCTTTTAATATCGCAAAATCTGGTAGCGCATCGCTAGGGTTTCTCTGCGATAGCGTTACTATCTCCCTAGAAATCCTCGAAACATCGGATATGAATTTTATGGAATTCCTTTTTACTCTTCTATTGGTACAGAGGCATGAAGAAGGGATACTTTGATAAAATTTCAAAAATTTCGTCGGCGTTGTATGTAAATTCTGCAATGATTTTCTCCTGCAGAATTTCACGAGATTTCATCACTTTATTGAAGCTGCACGGATTCCGTGGTATTTCAGTGAAATCGGTTGACTCCTTGCAGTTCATCGATCTTTATTTATTTAAACTTAATATCGATATAAGTATAATTAGCCTTCTCCACTTAAGTAATTAATAAATTATTAAAATTGTTTACTTTTCATCCGTGTATAAAGTTGTTGTACTTTTATTTTCTTTGGGAATTTTTTCCCGCATCTCTGACGTATCTACATTAATATGCTTGTCTGTTTATACGTAACTCTGGAAATATTATACCGTCATTTTGCAAAGGCAGTGACGTGTCCTTACGGTAAGCTGCAGTCACGGTAAACTCTTTTTGTCCGATATTCCGTCTCGTCAGTCAAGTTTGGATAAGTCACACAGCGATTGCTCGTTTCGCGAAGTCAATTGAAGCATGACGTAATGTTTTACATATGCGATACGTCTGCATATGTGCGCGTCGCTACACGCGCACAATATTTTCGCACGTCTGAGTGCACAGCAAATCAACGTATCCCATTGTAGAAGTAGGATCTGTAGTGCACCCATGTACCTACAGCATGCACATATATGTATATACGTGCGTGCCGGCAAGTCTGAGTACTAGGGTCGTGTATTGCACTGGCGCACAACATTGTGTGCCAACAAGCTAAGTTCGTTTCACAGATGACCGCCTCGGTTGAATGCAGCCTCCGCTGCCAGCATCCCGCGAGAATATTACATACGCTGAAATTTATATATCGACTCGTGACGTTTATACAGAGGAAGTATAAACACGCGTAATAGTTTTGGGGGCCGGTTGAAGTCTACTTGAATAAATAGGGCATCAGGTACAAATGCAGTTTGTATGATAAAATTGTTTGTACAAGATTGTTCGAAAGTTCTTCGCAAGGTACAAAAGAAAGATTCATTCGATATATTCGTACGAAAATTTTCTCTTACAATCGAAGATGCAGCCATAAATTACGTTTTAATCGAGATAGAATGAGAAACTTACGTGTCGTCGTTAGCTGGAAGAAAAACGTTCGAAAGAAGTTGGTATCCAAATTTTTATTCCGAGCGCCGATTACCGTAACAGCATAACGAGCCCTCCTTAATATAGCATCGGCAAGTTATAAATTATTGTGATCCGTTTTGGCCCACCTGCCCGTTGCAATTAATCAAGGAAATTATTTAAACGAATTCGACCCAATTAGGTAATAAATAGTCGACCACCCACCCACTCCATAAGCAGGACGAGAGTCTGGGCCACGGCACACGGTTCGACTTGCAATTAGTTTTGAAATGAAACAGGGCCCGTCGGGCTTAGGGCTCGACAGGGGAGTGAATTAATAAAACAACCCCTGGACGACGCGAGGCTCGGTCGGTGCGGCCTGATATGGGAACATATATATATATATATATATATATATATATATGAGGCCGACCGAAGTACAGCTAGCACGTATGTATATACTGCGCCGCTACGCAGATGTGCATCAAAGTTGAGGCCGTCCCAGCTTTTATTTTATTGCCAAGGGTTTTTCTAATACCGAATCCAAGTTTGCATATCGTGGTTTTCGTGCATTGGCATAGGAAACCTGAGGGCAAGTGGTGTGCCGACTTCGAGATAATGAAAATACTTTCACAATTGTTCTCAATCCAGCTCTAATGATGCAAAGTTATTCCAATGATTCTGCAGTTCTTTTCTCATAACGTGAGTTAGGCGATTTCAGAAAACGTCGAAAAACATTACAATTTGTGACCTTATCTACAACCTGAAATCTGTTTCTTTCGCAGTTGTTTGGAAAATTTACACGTCGTTGTTTCGATGTATTTTTACCACGATAATTGCCGTCCCGCGGGCGGGAAAAGTTGCGGAAAAATTATTTGGCGCTGGTTAGAACAGGGTCATATATCACGATTTTATTCGATACGCGCAAGCCGTTCTTGATAGTCAAATTCTTTGTAGAGTGAAAATTGTAATTTTATTAGCGAACATTGTAACACCTGACCTGCGTCTAATGGAGCATGCAAAATCTAGGCATATGCAAACCTATTGTCAGTCCTGTCGCGCACCCTTTACTCTCCCTCCTTGATATACGGCCAGTATAGTGTACGTACATGTATGGGGTGATCTGCATAAAGTAATACATGTACATATCTGTGTCCTGTATATCTGTAGGCACCGCAAGAGTAGATTACACTAGTTTTTAAGCACATCACTTGGGCCAAATTACAAATTATAGTCGAATACCTACGCATGTTGATGAGAAGAAAAAAAATGCGTGACGATTTGGAAGTGAAAATTATTCATCGTCTCCGCTTTACTTTATTTTTCCATACATACCTACACAAAATCAGAATCCGATAGAAATAATGACACACTTATGCATAAATTCTTGTCGTTTTTTTCTTTTACACATATTGCGGATGATAGCTGGATCTTCACAGGTTCTCACAATATCTTCATAGATTTTCGGCCGAGGACGGTATAACGTCCCAAGTATTAGAGGCACCACGTTTATGAGGTAGCTTAACAGGCGCTTCGTGTCTGACAGTGTTAATAGTTCTCGCTTAAAGCGACACGAAAGAGAACATGTGCATGTTTATCTCGATTTATAGCAGTGCGAGCTGTAGTCGAAATTGAACGCAGTAGTGTTTTACATTTAACGGGGGCGTTGCTGGCGACCATATACAGCTACACGTGCATATACATATATTCAAGTACATGAACATTTTTTTCACCCCAAGTAGCAAGTTGAAACAAAGCTCGAGTCGGTGAATATTAACTGCATATCACAGTGAGGGTAATTTTTTATTCTTTCTTTTAAATCCTTTTAATTTTTGTTTGTTGTTCAATTACACAACTACGCTCTAAATTTAAAATGCGAATTGGATGTGAAAACATTTTTTTTCCACCGGTAATTTCAATAGTTTGCTGGCAGCACATACAGAATTGAGTCTCATTCCAGTTCTCACACCTTAAAGAATTATCACTTCCTCATTAAAGATATCCAGATGCATATTTTTTACACACGATGCGCATATTTTCTTGTTCTTCTTCTTCTTCCTCCTCATTTTTTTGCGTTCGTAGTACTTTGTGTCCTTTATGCCATTTTGGCTACGGTCATTTGTCATCCTTGGATCTTCTTCACCTGCCTCTTTATGATATGTATGCATGAGAGAATGCTTGGCGTTCTTTACGCATAGCCAAAAAAAACGGTTGACATAATATCTTACCACGTATGCGACTTTTATGCTCAAATCAGATGCCAATTTACTTTTTTTCTGCTTTTTTTTTACAGGCGAGAAAGCTGAAGAATGACTTGAGTCACGGTCACCACAACTAGGATGGTTCGGCTTTGGTTTATCGGTTCTTAACATCCTTCAATTTTTTTGACGTCATTCTATTGCAAACGCATTCGGCGAAAATGCGAATGCGCGATATCTACGAATCATTTTTTACCTGTATATTGTTATATTTACATGTTACGTCTAGCCGTAGATAGATGTTTAAGAAAGTGTATTATCTTGTCATAGGGACCTTGTGTCGTAACTGTTGTATAAGTAACAATAATGAGAATATTATTAACAACAGTAATAAAAATATTTATAACAATATTAAATTTAGAATAATATCATAACTAATAAACGGCCACAAACCTGAGAGACTTTCTGGAATTGTATTATTTTTTTTACAATTTTCTCTCTTCAACGTCCAACTCAAACTTTTGTAAATGAAAAAAAAAGTTTATTTATTCTGTCAATTCAGCTTCCCAGTTGCGACTTTGCATAGAACAGATTCGAAGTGAGAAAAGACAAACTGAAAATCACGGTGACGAACTTTCACATAAACTATGTGACACAACGAGCGTAACGATTCCGCAACATATAGCCTAAATAATTGAGATACTTGCGTATGTGCAGGTAATGGGAGGGTGCGTTGGTTAAATGATGTCCCCGTTTTCAGATCGCTGATTCTATTGTCGAAACAAAAACTTCCGAATCACTGAACGACGTAACCCTTTTGGTTGACAGTTCCCCTGCTTGGTGGGGCGGGATCACCCAGGTGGTAAGGAAATAAACGTCACCAGCGAAGGTAGGTACGGGTTGAATTTCTCAATTGATTTAACTGACAAAGCGTGAAGCGAGACGCTGCGGGGTGAAAAAAGAATTATAATTCTAAAAAATCGAGTGCTTTCACCGAAACGCATGAAGAACCGTGGACGCTTTTGTTTGCTACATCTGTAGAGTACTTACAGGAAGTCATTCGGCTTCCCATGCGAATGAACAGACTCAGATGTCGAGACGTGTAGCTGAGGGGACGTGCAAAATAAAGAATTGCCAATGAAACTACGGTAAGTTTATCTCGCAAGGAAGAGAACGTACTTGCAGGACACAATATGCAGTTTTCACGGCAAATCATTCGTGTTTGTCTGTTTCATTGACTTCCAAGTATGAGAATCAAGGATGGACCTGAAAGCCACGACGATGTTCTGTGCTATCGATGTATGGTGGTTGAAATTGCGTGCTAACCAAAACGCCTAATAATATCGCGCCGATATCAACAATTACCGAAGAATAGTAAAGGCTCTCTACCTTAACATCAATAAATCAAGGCACGAATCATGCGGTATACGGTGCTAATAATGTTGCGAGATTAGCATGTCACTTAACGTAGCGTAACTGGCTGAGGGGCGTCTGGGTGAGCAAAAGGACATTTGTTAAAATTATACGCTCTTCGCTCGATGACGATGCACGGGGAACGCAGAGGAACCGGTATGTGGATCCGCCGTGAAATCGAGTCGTCTGACAACGAGCAACGGTAATAGTTAAGAAGAATGTTTAATGAAAATGTTAAAGCTCTCAACGCGGTACATTTCTGACCATTGTTTTTTCACTCGTATAATCGACCCTTTCAATTGCTGAAACCGCCCGTTCTCTATCCACTGGAATACTGATCGACGCACCGTTCGCCAAACGTCAGTTTCCAGACAGCCCGAGGCTTTGTTGCACCGGATCATGGGATGAGAGCCAAAGTATGTAATTTGGATTTGAATCCGGAGGGTCGGTCCAGATCGTGGGAGGAAGGGACGGCTGAAAGCTCTGCATGGTCTCCAGTCTCCTGCGGGCATCGAAGTCCACGGTCTCTGGGCTTTCGGATTGTGTGCTCTTAGGATTCCGGGCGCGTTACGCAGCTTCCCTTCCGCGGAGAATCGCATACTCAGGTGTTCGTTCTCCCATCAGAATTCGTCGAGTGTTTGGTATTCGTATTAGTGAGGAAGGAAAGAACCAAGGCGAGGGAATCCCCATTCAATTTAGTCGACGATTGTTGCGCGGTATACACCTGATCCCCCAACCTGAAATCGAACCTCGTTTTGCGCGGAAGTTACCAACGAGTAAACGACAAACTCGGGGCTTCGCCGACTCCGGGTGTTATACGTGTGATATAATATTTCCTGAAATGTTTTACCATTGTCTCAAATAAACCGGTTTGCATCTTGCAGTGGGACAATATATTCCTTGTTAAGGTCAGTACGTATTTTGATGAGAACTGTGTTTGATTGAAAAATGCAGATCTACACGGCAAACTGTAGATTTGAGATACTGGATAGTCCGTTACACAATTCATGATTTATCTTACCCTCGGGGTGGCTTTCAAAGAATTTTGAATATATATTCTGAGGCATTGGTAATGTTCAAACAAAGTCTGAAAAAGTCCAACAGCTAATGGTAAGACATCTGTACTAGAATTAGAATTTGCCTCTGTGCCCTTCTCCGAATTCGTGGAATTCTCCATTTCTTGCGTTTGTAATTACGCTCAAATTAGTTGATAATTAAAAATGTTCAACGCGGTTGAAGGAAAACGAAACTGATCACACAGCGAGGGTTTTTGCGCTCTGCACCTTCGATCATACGGCATTAAATAAAACGTCTATATAAAGAACTCAGGCTGGTGTTAAATTGATATCAATAAAACAGGCTTAGGGAGGGATGACGACCCCTCAGTGGCCGGTTGAAAAGGCAGGCAGGCAGGCTCCGAAATCCGTGGCCCTGGATCCTGAGGTGGAAATTCAGCCTTCGCCGTCCTAAACCCTCCCATGGATCAACGCTCGGATGATCCAGGCTTATCCCAATCATTCCTACCCCGTATCGGGCTCCTTCCTGGTGCCAATTACGTCAAATCAACGTCAAGCGACAAAGCCTGCCACATCACTAGCCGCGATTGATCGTGCGTACCTCATGTGAGAATTTTTATAGGGAATTTGAAACTTTACAACGACATATCGAATGCGACCGATTTCAATTACTCTGTCAATGAAATTTTAAACCGCGTTTCCAGTAGATTACAGAAGCATTCGTGTCTAATAAACTGACTATCGTTAGCTTCAGCCTGCACTCAGGGTACACGATACATGGCGACCAGCTATTTCCATAGCTATCTCTAGCTGACAAATCGAGAGGACTGAAACGTGACTACCAAACGATGCCCATTTCTCTTCTCTCCGAGACAAATTATGGTGAAAACAAAACGACTCAGTCCTCAGGCTGCGCGCAAAGACTCGGAGACGAGATGAGAGCAGGGTGTTTTGTAAACAAATTCATTCGGTGCTCCAGTCTAGCGCCAGAATAGTACCAAAGCGATGTGTGATCCGTCACGGACAAAGAACACCCGACTCTCAACGGTCAAAGCAGTCAAAGGTCCCGACCGGTATTCCAGCCGATACACAAAAACTCTCAACAACTTTTTCGCAAATCACCAACGAATGTCAACCATTGGCTTCCTCTGATTGATTGGCCCTCACATTTCGATCGTGAAAACTTCTTAGACTCTCTTGGGGCAAATTCTCACAGCGGCTGCAGTCATTTGATTTATTTAGCAACAAATAAACCCGAATGCAACACCTGGCGTTTCGTCAAGTATCCGGTCGTTTCGCGCAAAGTCAGAGAGGTGAGTAAAAAAACTTTTCAATAACCTCATGTTTAGGCAAAGCTTATAATACACGTTAGTACAGGGTGAAGATTGAACCGGCACATCAGTGATAACATTCATACGGTGCCTAATCCGATTTATGCATCTGCATTATAAAAAAATCCGAGTCTGGATTACGGTAATGGATCTCGCCTGTTATCCGAAGTAAGCATCTGCATACGATTATAGATTGCAGTCACAAGCTCCCAGCAGCAAAAGACCACTGCACTGCAGCCAGTGCGAAACGCGATACAGGTCTATGCTTCATAGTAAAAAACTGGCAACAAGATTTCGTTTATTTGGAGACATTTTTATGGTAAAGATTGATAATTCGGACTGTGAAACAGTAAATTCATTCTTCCATCTGTATTTTTTTAAACAAGACGAAGAGAGAGGAGATGACAAGGGGATAATGTGGATTTTTTTTTACCATCACGCGGTTGTGAGTCAGGCAAAATGGATTAACATTTTTTATGTCATCGCGTCTTCATTGTAACGCGTCATGGCCTCGCCCCTGCAGCAACCCCAATTACATGTGTAGAGACAGACGTGTGTGTGCGTTTATGCTGTACGTAATGCGTAAGTACACACGCATGCACCGACCGAAATTATTCCGAACATATCCTCGCATATGGCAGGTACATTATTTTTGCGTTACACGTTTTATGCTGTATGTATATCGCGTGCGCACATTGTATAATCGACATATGCCATGACTTGACCTTGTTTCATGCGATCTGCAACGTTTAAAGAGGAATGAGAAGAGGGGAGAAACTGTGAGCGGACGACAGGTCGATGACTTTCTGATATTGATATTTTTTCGCTTCTTTTACCATCACCATGACGCTTGCTCTTCTGTGCTCATTATATTCAACCCTTGTACATGAAAATGATGCAGAACAGAACAACGACCGGTCAAGTGAAAATAGCAGCAAGTGTTACTACCCTCATGCTATCAATTTATCTGTCATCGCGTTAATTACGCCTCGTTTAGCTGAAGGGATACAGAGTTATAAATAATGACAGAGGTCATGAAGTATTGTTTTTACATCTTGAAACTACGAAGAGCATACGGGGAAATTTGTTTATTTATGGATTTACTTACAGTTTACATGAAACAGCAATAATACAATATCATAAATACCGTATCCTACAGAGATACAATGCACGTGTGTGCAGGACAGAACTTGAACTATACTTACAAACTACCAAAATAACTATCTCATATGACATTTTTTGTATTCTGCTTGAAGTAATGTATATTGGACTTCTTGTTTCTCATGTTCGCTTTATCTTTTACTCTAATTCAAACCAACTAATTCTGATCCAACGTAGATACTTGACTTCCGACTAGCTACAACGGCGTTTCGATTCTATGCCTACGAAACTTCAAGATCGAGAGAGCAAATGAAAAGTTGTTGGAATAATTATGAATATTAATGTTATGGAATACATCGAGCGCGTGTCGAATAGAGTCCCATTTCGAAATGAATAATTCTTCTGTTCTTATATAATATCATAGCCGTATTATTGTAGATAATCTAGTTTGTCTCCTGGAAAATCATAAAATTTACAGTACGCATCGCGTATTAATCGTAAATGGATCATATATATTATAATGTATATATATATATATTATAATTATATACATATATATATTAATATCGTACATGGACTGCGTATACATGTATACCTTTTGGTCTCTGCATCATCATTACATCTGATCTAAATATGTATACATTCGTCTCTCGGGTACCTATACTTTAATTAAATCACTGTTTTGCTACGAATTTGGAACGAAATTTATTCTCATTATTAATTTCTTGTATCGTCGGCTTGGGCTTACCATTGTGAAGACTGTGTTACTCGGAAGGTGAATGCAGCCAGCATCATGTGGAAATGGGTAACTCTCTGATGTTCAGCAATAAGTTCTCAACTCTACCGTTGGAACGTCTCAAAGCACATTATTTCTTGATATACATGCGTGAAAATAATGAAATGACCTGAGGAGGACCCACGACTTGGGCCGCAATGTCGACACAATAATGGATGTTTCCTTCGACTTACATATCCTGGAATTATTCTAATTCTACCTGTCGACTTGTTAAATTACTTTACACTGGCATACAAACACTTGTACTAGAATTTAGGTATATTGAATAAACTACAACTGAAATAAAACAAATACTTTTTAGGCATAAATTTGTCATTTTCCTTCCCCGTCTCTTTCAAAACCTGAAACGGATGCGATGTATTACTGCGGTAACTTTTGATTCATTGTTGATCTGTGAGTTAAGACTATGCGCGTTGAATTCCTTTCGTGAATTTACGACGAAGTGCATCAAAGCATAGATTCAAGCGTTACTAAGAATCATTGATATTTCAAAAAACAAACTCTGCTCTACTCGGCGGTAGGTTTGTAAGTCGTCGTAGTTTTCTTCATTTTAGGAGCCCAAAAATTTTCAAATCAGATTAGATTTGTATGACCATCGTCTGGTTGATTGGACCCCCAGGAACTCAGAAAACGCATCGAAAGGAACGTGGGACCAATAGCAGGAAAGTGACGAAGGAAATCTTCCGTTTTTTACTGTAACTCGTTGTCTGTTGGTCGCAGCTTATTGACACTGCGCCCAATCGATTTCTCTCGCAAAATCACGTCGGAATAGTGCCTGAAAGAATTGATTCCAGCACTTTTCAAAATCACGAAAATTTTCGTCAAAAATACAAAACCTTCCTTTTTTTTTGACCAAAAAATTTTTCGTCTCAGAATTGATTCGTATGACTCTTTCCCGACCAATTGGACCCCAAGGAACTCAGAAAACGCAGCAAAAGGAGCGTGGGATCAACGGGAGAGAAGATACGAGGAAAAAAGCACCTGCTGAAAAATGTCGAAAATTCAGGTTTTCGTTTTTTGGCTGTAACTTTCGATGCGTTGATCGCAGCGTATTGGGACTGCGCCCAATCGATTTCTCTCGCAAAATTACGTCGGAATAGTACCTGAAAGAATTGATTCCAGCACTTTTCAAAATCGCGAAAATTTTCGTCACAAATACAAAGGGGTTAACCTTCCTTTTTTTTTGACCAAAAAATTTTTCGTCTCAAAATTGATTCGTATGACTCTTTCCCGACCAATTGGACCCCAAGGAACTCAGAAAACGCAGCGAAAAGAGCGTGGGATCAACAGGAGAGAAATTGAGAAGAAAAATACACCTGCTGAAAAATGTCGAAAATTCAGGTTTTCGTTTTTTGGCTGTAACTTTCGATGCGTTGATCGCAGCGCATTGGGACTGCGCCCAATCGATTTCTCTCGCAAAATTACGTCGCAATAGTGCCACAATTAATTTATTCCAGCACTTTTGAAAATCGCGAAAATTTTCGCCAAAAATACAAAGGGGTTAACCTTCCTTTTTTTTTGACCAAAAAATTTTTCGTCTCAGAATTGATTCGTATGACTCTTTCCCGACCAATTGGACCCCAAGGAACTCAGAAAACGCAGCGAAAAGAGCGTGGGATCAACAGGAGAGAAATTGAGAAGAAAAATACACCTGCTGAAAAGTGTCGAAAATTCAGGTTTTCGTTTGTTGGCTGTAACTTTCGATGCGTTGATCGCAGCGTATTGGGACTGCGCCCAATCGATTTCTCTCGCAAAATTACGTCGGAATAGTACCTGAAAGAATTGATTCCAGCACTTTTCAAAATCGCGAAAATTTTCGTCAAAAATACAAAGGGGTTAACCTTCCTTTTTTTTTGACCAAAAAATTTTTCGTCTCAGAATTGATTCGTATGACTCTTTCCCGACCAATTGGACCCCAAGGAACTCAGAAAACGCAGCAAAAGGAGCGTGGGATCAACGGGAGAGAAGATACGAGGAAAAAAGCACCTGCTGAAAAATGTCGAAAATTCAGGTTTTCGTTTTTTGGCTGTAACTTTCGATGCGTTGATCGCAGCGTATTGGGACTGCGCCCAATCGATTTCTCTCGCAAAATTACGTCGGAATAGTACCTGAAAGAATTGATTCCAGCACTTTTCAAAATCGCGAAAATTTTCGTCAAAAATACAAAGGGGTTAACCTTCCTTTTTTTTTGACCAAAAAATTTTTCGTCTCAGAATTGATTCGTATGACTCTTTCCCGACCAATTGGACCCCAAGGAACTCAGAAAACGCAGCGAAAAGAGCGTGGAATCAACAGGAGAGAAATTGAGAAGAAAAATACACCTGCTGAAAAGTGTCGAAAATTCAGGTTTTCGTTTGTTGGCTGTAACTTTCGATGCGTTGATCGCAGCGTATTGGGACTGCGCCCAATCGATTTCTCTCGCAAAATTACGTCGGAATAGTACCTGAAAGAATTGATTCCAGCACTTTTCAAAATCGCGAAAATTTTCGTCAAAAATACAAAGGGGTTAACCTTCCTTTTTTTTTGACCAAAAAATTTTTCGTCTCAGAATTGATTCGTATGACTCTTTCCCGACCAATTGGACCCCAAGGAACTCAGAAAACGCAGCAAAAGGAGCGTGGGATCAACGGGAGAGAAGATACGAGGAAAAAAGCACCTGCTGAAAAATGTCGAAAATTCAGGTTTTCGTTTTTTGGCTGTAACTTTCGATGCGTTGATCGCAGCGTATTGGCACTGCGCCCAATCGATTTCTCTCGCAAAATTACGTCGGAATAGTGCCACAATTAATTTATTCCAGCACTTTTGAAAATCGCGAAAATTTTCGCCAAAAATACAAAGGGGTTAACCTTCCTTTTTTTTTGACCAAAAAATTTTTCGTCTCAGAATTGATTCGTATGACTCTTTCCCGACCAATTGGACCCCAAGGAACTCTGAAAACGCAGCGAAAAGAGCGTGGGATCAACAGGAGAGAAATTAAGAAGAAAAATACACCTGCTGAAAAATGTCGAAAATTCAGGTTTTCGTTTTTTGGCCGTCACTTTTGATGCGTTGATCGCAGCGCATTGGGACTGCGCCCAATCGATTTCTCTCGCAAAATTACGTCGGAATAGTGCCACAATTAATTTATTCCAGCACTTTTGAAAATCGCGAAAATTTTCGCCAAAAATACAAAGGGGTTAACCTACCTTTTTTTTTAACCAAAAAATTTTTCGTCTCAGAATTGATTCGTATGACTCTTTCCCGACCAATTGGACCCCAAGGAACTCAGAAAACGCAGCGAAAAGAGCGTGGGATCAACAGGAGAGAAATTGAGAAGAAAAATACACCTGCTGAAAAATGTCGAAAATTCAGGTTTTCGTTTTTTGGCCGTCACTTTTGATGCGTTGATCGCAGCGCATTGGGACTGCGCCCAATTGATTTCTCTCGCAAAATTACGTCGGAATAGTGCCTGAAAGAATTGATTCCAGCACTTTTTAAAATCGCGAAAATTTTCGCCAAAAATACAAAGGGGTTAACCTTCCTTTTTTTTTGACCAAAAAATTTTTCGTCTCAGAATTGATTCGTATGACTCTTTCCCGACCAATTGGACCCCAAGGAACTCAGAAAACGCAGCGAAAAGAGCGTGGGATCAACAGGAGAGAAATTGAGAAGAAAAATACACCTGCTGAAAAATGTCGAAAATTCAGGTTTTCGTTTTTTGGCTGTAACTTTCGATGCGTTGATCGCAGCGCATTGGGACTGCGCCCAATCGATTTCTCTCGCAAAATTACGTCGGAATAGTGCCACAATTAATTTATTCCAGCACTTTTGAAAATCGCGAAAATTTTCGCCAAAAATACAAAGGGGTTAACCTACCTTTTTTTTTAACCAAAAAATTTTTCGTCTCAGAATTGATTCGTATGACTCTTTCCCGACCAATTGGACCCCAAGGAACTCAGAAAACGCAGCGAAAAGAGCGTGGGATCAACAGGAGAGAAATTGAGAAGAAAAATACACCTGCTGAAAAATGTCGAAAATTCAGGTTTTCGTTTTTTGGCCGTCACTTTTGATGCGTTGATCGCAGCGCATTGGGACTGCGCCCAATCGATTTCTCTCGCAAAATTACGTCGGAATAGTGCCACAATTAATTTATTCCAGCACTTTTGAAAATCGCGAAAATTTTCGCCAAAAATACAAAGGGGTTAACCTACCTTTTTTTTTAACCAAAAAATTTTTCGTCTCAGAATTGATTCGTATGACTCTTTCCCGACCAATTGGACCCCAAGGAACTCAGAAAACGCAGCGAAAAGAGCGTGGGATCAACAGGAGAGAAATTGAGAAGAAAAATACACCTGCTGAAAAATGTCGAAAATTCAGGTTTTCGTTTTTTGGCCGTCACTTTTGATGCGTTGATCGCAGCGCATTGGGACTGCGCCCAATTGATTTCTCTCGCAAAATTACGTCAGAATAGTGCCTGAAAGAATTGATTCCAGCACTTTTTAAAATCGCGAAAATTTTCGTCAAAAATACAAAGGGGTTAACCTTCCTTTTTTTTTGACCAAAAAATTTTTCGTCTCAGAATTGATTCGTATGACTCTTTCCCGACCAATTGGACCCCAAGGAACTCAGAAAACGCAGCGAAAAGAGCGTGGGATCAACAGGAGAGAAATTGAGAAGAAAAATACACCTGCTGAAAAATGTCGAAAATTCAGGTTTTCGTTTTTTGGCTGTAACTTTCGATGCGTTGATCGCAGCGCATTGGGACTGCGCCCAATCGATTTCTCTTGCAAAATTACGTCGGAATAGTGCCACAATTAATTTATTCCAGCACTTTTGAAAATCGCGAAAATTTTCGCCAAAAATACAAAGGGGTTAACCTACCTTTTTTTTTAACCAAAAAATTTTTCGTCTCAGAATTGATTCGTATGACTCTTTCCCGACCAATTGGACCCCAAGGAACTCAGAAAACGCAGCGAAAAGAGCGTGGGATCAACAGGAGAGAAATTGAGAAGAAAAATACACCTGCTGAAAAATGTCGAAAATTCAGGTTTTCGTTTTTTGGCCGTCACTTTTGATGCGTTGATCGCAGCGCATTGGGACTGCGCCCAATCGATTTCTCTCGCAAAATTACGTCGGAATAGTGCCACAATTAATTTATTCCAGCACTTTTGAAAATCGCGAAAATTTTCGCCAAAAATACAAAGGGGTTAACCTAACTTTTTTTTTAACCAAAAAATTTTTCGTCTCAGAATTGATTCGTATGACTCTTTCCCGACCAATTGGACCCCAAGGAACTCAGAAAACGCAGCGAAAAGAGCGTGGGATCAACAGGAGAGAAATTGAGAAGAAAAATACACCTGCTGAAAAATGTCGAAAATTCAAGTTTTCGTTTTTTGGCCGTCACTTTTGATGCGTTGATCGCAGCGCATTGGGACTGCGCCCAATTGATTTCTCTCGCAAAATTACGTCGGAATAGTGCCACAATTGATTTATTCCAGCACTTTTGAAAATCGCGAAAATTTTCGCCAAAAATACAAAGGGATTAACCTACCTTTTTTTTTAACCAAAAAATTTTTCGTCTCAGAATTGATTCGTATGACTCTTTCCCGACCAATTGGACCCCAAGGAACTCAGAAAACGCAGCGAAAAGAGCGTGGGATCAACAGGAGAGAAATTGAGAAGAAAAATACACCTGCTGAAAAGTGTCGAAAATTCGGGTTTTCGTTTTTTGGCTGTAACTTTCGATGCGTTGATCGCAGCGTATTGGGACTGCGCCCAATCGATTTCTCTCGCAAAATTACGTCGGAATAGTACCTGAAAGAATTGATTCCAGCACTTTTCAAAATCGCGAAAATTTTCGTCAAAAATACAAAGGGGTTAACCTTCCTTTTTTTTTGACCAAAAAATTTTTCGTCTCAGAATTGATTCGTATGACTCTTTCCCGACCAATTGGACCCCAAGGAACTCAGAAAACGCAGCAAAAGGAGCGTGGGATCAACGGGAGAGAAGATACGAGGAAAAAAGCACCTGCTGAAAAATGTCGAAAATTCAGGTTTTCGTTTTTTGGCTGTAACTTTCGATGCGTTGATCGCAGCGTATTGGGACTGCGCCCAATCGATTTCTCTCGCAAAATTACGTCGGAATAGTACCTGAAAGAATTGATTCCAGCACTTTTCAAAATCGCGAAAATTTTCGTCAAAAATACAAAGGGGTTAACCTTCCTTTTTTTTTGACCAAAAAATTTTTCGTCTCAGAATTGATTCGTATGACTCTTTCCCGACCAATTGGACCCCAAGGAACTCAGAAAACGCAGCGAAAAGAGCGTGGGATCAACAGGAGAGAAATTGAGAAGAAAAATACACCTGCTGAAAAGTGTCGAAAATTCAGGTTTTCGTTTGTTGGCTGTAACTTTCGATGCGTTGATCGCAGCGTATTGGGACTGCGCCCAATCGATTTCTCTCGCAAAATTACGTCGGAATAGTACCTGAAAGAATTGATTCCAGCACTTTTCAAAATCGCGAAAATTTTCGTCAAAAATACAAAGGGGTAAACCTTCCTTTTTTTTTGACCAAAAAATTTTTCGTCTTAGAATTGATTCGTATGACTCTTTCCCGACCAATTGGACCCCAAGGAACTCAGAAAACGCAGCAAAAGGAGCGTGGGATCAACGGGAGAGAAGATACGAGGAAAAAAGCACCTGCTGAAAAATGTCGAAAATTCAGGTTTTCGTTTTTTGGCCGTCACTTTTGATGCGTTGATCGCAGCGCATTGGGACTGCGCCCAATCGATTTCTCTCGCAAAATTACGTCGGAATAGTGCCACAATTAATTTATTCCAGCACTTTTGAAAATCGCGAAAATTTTCGCCAAAAATACAAAGGGGTTAACCTAACTTTTTTTTTAACCAAAAAATTTTTCGTCTCAGAATTGATTCGTATGACTCTTTCCCGACCAATTGGACCCCAAGGAACTCAGAAAACGCAGCGAAAAGAGCGTGGGATCAACAGGAGAGAAATTGAGAAGAAAAATACACCTGCTGAAAAATGTCGAAAATTCAAGTTTTCGTTTTTTGGCCGTCACTTTTGATGCGTTGATCGCAGCGCATTGGGACTGCGCCCAATCGATTTCTCTCGCAAAATTACGTCGGAATAGTGCCTGAAAGAATTGATTCCAGCACTTTTTAAAATCGCGAAAATTTTCGCCAAAAATACAAAGAGGTTAACCTTCCTTTTTTTTTGACCAAAAAATTTTTCGTCTCAGAATTGATTCGTATGACTCTTTCCCGACCAATTGGACCCCAAGGAACTCAGAAAACGCAGCGAAAAGAGCGTGGGATCAACAGGAGAGAAATTGAGAAGAAAAATACACCTGCTGAAAAATGTCGAAAATTCAGGTTTTCGTTTTTTGGCTGTAACTTTCGATGCGTTGATCGCAGCGCATTGGGACTGCGCCCAATCGATTTCTCTCGCAAAATTACGTCGGAATAGTGCCACAATTAATTTATTCCAGCACTTTTGAAAATCGCGAAAATTTTCGCCAAAAATACAAAGGGGTTAACCTTCCTTTTTTTTTGACCAAAAAATTTTTCGTCTCAGAATTGATTCGTATGACTCTTTCCCGACCAATTGGACCCCAAGGAACTCAGAAAACGCAGCGAAAAGAGCGTGGGATCAACAGGAGAGAAATTGAGAAGAAAAATACACCTGCTGAAAAGTGTCGAAAATTCGGGTTTTCGTTTTTTGGCTGTAACTTTCGATGCGTTGATCGCAGCGTATTGGGACTGCGCCCAATCGATTTCTCTCGCAAAATTACGTCGGAATAGTACCTGAAAGAATTGATTCCAGCACTTTTCAAAATCGCGAAAATTTTCGTCAAAAATACAAAGGGGTTAACCTTCCTTTTTTTTTGACCAAAAAATTTTTCGTCTCAGAATTGATTCGTATGACTCTTTCCCGACCAATTGGACCCCAAGGAACTCAGAAAACGCAGCGAAAAGAGCGTGGGATCAACAGGAGAGAAATTGAGAAGAAAAATACACCTGCTGAAAAGTGTCGAAAATTCAGGTTTTCGTTTGTCGGCTGTAACTTTCGATGCGTTGATCGCAGCGCATTGGGACTGCGCCCAATCGATTTCTCTCGCAAAATTACGTCGGAATAGTGCCTGAAAGAATTGATTCCAGCACTTTTTAAAATCGCGAAAATTTTCGCCAAAAATACAAAGAGGTTAACCTTCCTTTTTTTTTGACCAAAAAATTTTTCGTCTCAGAATTGATTCGTATGACTCTTTCCCGACCAATTGGACCCCAAGGAACTCAGAAAACGCAGCGAAAAGAGCGTGGGATCAACAGGAGAGAAATTGAGAAGAAAAATACACCTGCTGAAAAATGTCGAAAATTCAGGTTTTCGTTTTTTGGCTGTAACTTTCGATGCGTTGATCGCAGCGCATTGGGACTGCGCCCAATCGATTTCTCTCGCAAAATTACGTCGGAATAGTGCCACAATTAATTTATTCCAGCACTTTTGAAAATCGCGAAAATTTTCGCCAAAAATACAAAGGGGTTAACCTTCCTTTTTTTTTGACCAAAAAATTTTTCGTCTCAGAATTGATTCGTATGACTCTTTCCCGACCAATTGGACCCCAAGGAACTCAGAAAACGCAGCGAAAAGAGCGTGGGATCAACAGGAGAGAAATTGAGAAGAAAAATACACCTGCTGAAAAGTGTCGAAAATTCGGGTTTTCGTTTTTTGGCTGTAACTTTCGATGCGTTGATCGCAGCGTATTGGGACTGCGCCCAATCGATTTCTCTCGCAAAATTACGTCGGAATAGTACCTGAAAGAATTGATTCCAGCACTTTTCAAAATCGCGAAAATTTTCGTCAAAAATACAAAGGGGTTAACCTTCCTTTTTTTTTGACCAAAAAATTTTTCGTCTCAGAATTGATTCGTATGACTCTTTCCCGACCAATTGGACCCCAAGGAACTCAGAAAACGCAGCGAAAAGAGCGTGGGATCAACAGGAGAGAAATTGAGAAGAAAAATACACCTGCTGAAAAGTGTCGAAAATTCAGGTTTTCGTTTGTCGGCTGTAACTTTCGATGCGTTGATCGCAGCGTATTGGGACTGCGCCCAATCGATTTCTCTCGCAAAATTACGTCGGAATAGTACCTGAAAGAATTGATTCCAGCACTTTTCAAAATCGCGAAAATTTTCGTCAAAAATACAAAGGGGTTAACCTTCCTTTTTTTTTGACCAAAAAATTTTTCGTCTCAGAATTGATTCGTATGACTCTTTCCCGACCAATTGGACCCCAAGGAACTCAGAAAACGCAGCAAAAGGAGCGTGGGATCAACGGGAGAGAAGATACGAGGAAAAAAGCACCTGCTGAAAAATGTCGAAAATTCAGGTTTTCGTTTTTTGGCTGTAACTTTCGATGCGTTGATCGCAGCGCATTGGGACTGCGCCCAATCGATTTCTCTCGCAAAATTACGTCGGAATAGTGCCACAATTAATTTATTCCAGCACTTTTGAAAATCGCGAAAATTTTCGCCAAAAATACAAAGGGGTTAACCTTCCTTTTTTTTTGACCAAAAAATTTTTCGTCTCAGAATTGATTCGTATGACTCTTTCCCGACCAATTGGACCCCAAGGAACTCAGAAAACGCAGCGAAAAGAGCGTGGGATCAACAGGAGAGAAATTGAGAAGAAAAATACACCTGCTGAAAAGTGTCGAAAATTCGGGTTTTCGTTTTTTGGCTGTAACTTTCGATGCGTTGATCGCAGCGTATTGGGACTGCGCCCAATCGATTTCTCTCGCAAAATTACGTCGGAATAGTACCTGAAAGAATTGATTCCAGCACTTTTCAAAATCGCGAAAATTTTCGTCAAAAATACAAAGGGGTTAACCTTCCTTTTTTTTTGACCAAAAAATTTTTCGTCTCAGAATTGATTCGTATGACTCTTTCCCGACCAATTGGACCCCAAGGAACTCAGAAAACGCAGCGAAAAGAGCGTGGGATCAACAGGAGAGAAATTGAGAAGAAAAATACACCTGCTGAAAAGTGTCGAAAATTCAGGTTTTCGTTTGTCGGCTGTAACTTTCGATGCGTTGATCGCAGCGTATTGGGACTGCGCCCAATCGATTTCTCTCGCAAAATTACGTCGGAATAGTACCTGAAAGAATTGATTCCAGCACTTTTCAAAATCGCGAAAATTTTCGTCAAAAATACAAAGGGGTTAACCTTCCTTTTTTTTTGACCAAAAAATTTTTCGTCTCAGAATTGATTCGTATGACTCTTTCCCGACCAATTGGACCCCAAGGAACTCAGAAAACGCAGCAAAAGGAGCGTGGGATCAACGGGAGAGAAGATACGAGGAAAAAAGCACCTGCTGAAAAATGTCGAAAATTCAGGTTTTCGTTTTTTGGCTGTAACTTTCGATGCGTTGATCGCAGCGTATTGGCACTGCGCCCAATCGATTTCTCTCGCAAAATTACGTCGGAATAGTGCCACAATTAATTTATTCCAGCACTTTTGAAAATCGCGAAAATTTTCGCCAAAAATACAAAGGGGTTAACCTTCCTTTTTTTTTGACCAAAAAATTTTTCGTCTCAGAATTGATTCGTATGACTCTTTCCCGACCAATTGGACCCCAAGGAACTCTGAAAACGCAGCGAAAAGAGCGTGGGATCAACAGGAGAGAAATTAAGAAGAAAAATACACCTGCTGAAAAATGTCGAAAATTCAGGTTTTCGTTTTTTGGCCGTCACTTTTGATGCGTTGATCGCAGCGCATTGGGACTGCGCCCAATCGATTTCTCTCGCAAAATTACGTCGGAATAGTGCCACAATTAATTTATTCCAGCACTTTTGAAAATCGCGAAAATTTTCGCCAAAAATACAAAGGGGTTAGCCTTACTTTTTTCTTCATTTTTGGAGCTGAAAATTTTTCGTCTCAGATTTGATTTGTTTGTCCACTGTCTCGCTAATTGGACCCCCAGGAACTCAGAAAACGCATCGAAAAGAGCGTGGGACCAATGGCAGAAAAGTTAGGAAGGCAAGCTTCCGTTTTTTACTGTTACTCGTGATCTGTTGGTCGCAGCTTATTGACACTGCGCCCAATCGATTTCTCTTACAAAAATACGTCGGAATAGTGCACAACAGAATTTATTCTATCACTTTTCAAAATAGCGAAAATATTCATCAAAAATGCAAACGGCCTCACTTTTTCGTAATTTTTCGAAGTCTTAAATTTTTCGCGTTAGAATCGTTTCGCAGGGCTTTTTCCTCACGACGGGGTTCCTAAGGAATCCGAAAAATACATTAAAAAAAAGAGCGTGGGACCAACAGCAGAGAAATCCTGAAAAAAATTCTTGATTTTGAGCTGTAACTTTTGCTCCGTTGCTTGCAGCGTAAAAGCAACACCTGAGTAAACACGAAGAATGTACAAGGGAATTCATTTATTAATTGATTATAATACAGTTTACATGAAACAATAACAATATAATGTCGTACATGCCGTATTTTGCACAGACACATTGCTCCTCTGTGCAGGACAGAAGTTAAAGAATACTCAGAAATTACAAAAATAAGTATCACATATATCATGAATTGTATTTGACTTAAAGTCATGTGTATTGAACTCTCACTTTTTAATACCCGGGTAAGAATTTTATGTTCACTGGCAATAACTGGTAATGCGTTGTTCCCAGCGAGTCGAGACTGTGCGCAATAAATCACTTTTGCTTAATTACGTGGATATAGTGCATGAAAGAATTGATTTCAGCATCTGAAATAGTCAACAGATTTCTTCTGCAATATTATGTCGATGTAGGGGCTGAATGAATGGTTCCAGCATTTTTCAAAATCAATTTACTTTGCGGTGAAAGAATCTAAATGGGTCATTTTACCTTTTTCGCGATTTGGATTCAGAAACATCTCGTCGTACAGTTGATTTGTCAGACGTATTCTGGACGAATTTGACCCTCAGGAGTATAAAAATACAAAGAGCATCATGGGATCAACAGCTGTGAAAGTATGGCAGGATTTCACCGTTTCTAGCTTGTATCTTCTAAACTATATTAGTCATTGATTCGGTTCAAGTTGCAATGGGATTTATCATCGTTTATTCGAATATCGCACGCCTTGTACAAGAATTATTATCGCCTTACTTTACACCGTTCTTGTGGACTACTTTCAAATAATCATTCAGCATCAGACTCACTTTATACATGACGTACATCAGACTTAGCACAACTTTACCATACTGTCTTCTGTTTTCACTCCCCATTTTCAATAAACATATTTTTCTATCTTCTAGAAATGATTTCTTATCATCAATACATCCTCAAGTGTGGGCTTCATTTGTTTCTTGTAATGTGATCATTCAATATTCACAAAAAAATAATTTCTTACCGAATGAAAGTCATATTTCTGGTATGACATCATTAATTCTACTAATACACACGTAGATATATTCTCGCCTTGGATATCAAAGTACCTGGTCACGAAGCTGAGAATGAGTGTGAATGCCTGCGTATCACGTTACCGTTCAAAGTCAATCTGTCCGTCCGCTTGTCTGTCGCAGTGATTTCGATAGAATAAAACCACCCCTCCCTATTAATCTCTACGACCCCGGGCACACAGTGACGGCTATATATTTGCCGGTGTATTTGGTTCTCAATCCTGACATAATGACGGGCTGTCAATGGCTTGGAGTAATAGAAAATGCGGGGGAGTACAGGAGGCCTGGTATAACCGTAGTAATAGGTAATCTGTACGTGTTCCGTTCGCTTTCATTGAAGGGTCAGCATAGAACGTCGGAGCAATTGAATGCCCGGTTAGGGCACGAGAACTCTGGAATACGGCCGATTTGTTTGTACTCCTCTTCAATGCGCCGACAGATTTTGAAAATTAGTGCTAATTAGTTCAACAGGATAGGGATGTAAGGCCATACATTTAGTTAGTCATACCATTTAGTTACGTCCTCTTATAGCATTGTGCACTTTAAATCTTTTGGTACGCTTTTTCCTCGTTCTCACTCAGGCTGCACAGATCTTACGACGGCATCGTAGTCACAAAGCTATTCCTTGACAGATTTATCACCGTAGGAAGATGAAAGCTCGGAAACTCTTCGGCTAATGGAGGAAGCTCAGACACTTTGGCTAAAAAGTAAGACAACAATGATAATCGCAGAGTGAAGAAGAGGGCACCAGCAACTAAGATAATCTTATTGGACAATATTTTATGTACCTAGATAAATGTTTGGTTTTTTTTTCGATGGGTCAACGGTTTTCAGCCATGATCTTTCGACCCGTTTCATAATGTTTGATGAAAATTTTATGGTGTGCTTGGAGTCAGAAGAATTTCTTTATTCCGGAAAACGTTCATCTCACTAAGTGACGGATAAGACATTGGCTTTCTCCGCAGGGTTGATCGTTATTCATTGGATTTCTATTACTCGCAAACGTGTATGTTTACAGTTAAGCTCGTGACAACCAACACGTCCCTGGGCACAAGTTAAACCGATCGGTTACAGCGTGTAGGTGTCACTGAAACTGGAGAGGATGGAGCCCGACAGCTCTTTGTAGAATAAGATGTTTATTTTTGGAAATATACTCCGGGGCTTAGCTTAGACTAGGTTAAGAAACGATCGTACGCTTCTACGAACGCGTACAACCAGTTCGTAATTCCATGCCTAGATATTCACTTCACGTGGGCATGGACGTCATAATTCATGTATCTACTTAAGCAAATCAGACATTAAGACCGAGATGTACAATGTTTGTTCTGTTTTACTATCCATGTGACGTTTCACAGTGCATACCTAGGTAAGAATAATCTGCACGAAACCATATGTCAAAAACGCGCATGATTATTATTCTGAAAACTGTGTAAGCAACGCATTCTCCTTAGCAACTTGTGAACGAAAACCGTATAGGCCCCTTTTTTCATTGCACGGTTCCTTGATGGCCAACCTGATGTAAACTGATATCCTCAGGGTTTCACGACAATTCCCACCCATATTTTATATTCCCCTTGGTCGTGAAGTCTCGTGATCACGATATCTTACCGCCAAAGTATCTCGAAGTACCGACATTTTAACCCGTATTCACACGGATTTTATTTAATTTTAGCATCACTCATTACTTTCAGCAACGTCAGAGGTGAAGTTGCACATCATGAATATACATATATTTTGAAATTAATGAACGCACAGTTTTTTCTCTAGGGCTCAAAAGGTGCACTACCCTCGTGAACCTTACGGCTTTCTATGGTCGCTGAATTTCAGACCAGCTCAATAATATACGGGATGGTGAAGGAATATTGGAGCTGGTGAATGCACGAAGTGACGATATTCATGAGGCATGGAGAGAAAGAGATCCTAGGGGAACGCACGCTCCCTGTCAACGCTCAACTGTCAACTAAGCTCACGATAATTGCCAGCATCAGTGGGGATCACGAGCCACGCGCCTCCGAAACTCCCTTTAATTACACGTCACGTTCGCCTAGAGATCGCTTTGTTATACCGATAATCGGCAGAATCGCGGAAGCTTTTCACCGTTTTAAACAAACACAGGGTTCAGAGTTCAGGTTTTTTTCCGTTTACTTTCACCTTGCACTGAAATGTTATATGCACCACAAAATTATAGTCAACAATCTGCGTTGAAAATTTGAAAAGCCTTTTTACGTCAAGTACTTACAACTTTCGTCTACAGTGAAAGAATCCCGTCCGCAGATGAAAAAAAAGAGCTTATGTCAAGAGTGAGCCTGGAGTTGCAATTCGACTAAGAATTGAATCTGTGATTTCAGAGATAACCGAACGGATGATCCGTGATCTAATTTGAATACAACGACAAGTGTAAAGTCACACGGTGTATAATTTCATTTGCATACACCCATCGCTAATGCTCATCCTCAGGCAGACTGTACGTAATCAGATTCTCTCATAGATCGATTGACTAGAATAAAAGCGGCATGTTCGGTAGGAAGACTTCACTCCATTTGGCCACTTCACCCCGTGACTCGCCCCTCTTCACGTCCCTCCCAAATTTGTTCGGAAGTCAAGGTTTGAATGTATTTGCACTACGCGTGAACGTGGTGTATTCTACACGAATCAGATATACCAAGCTGGAGAAACGAAAGATATGGTCTCACATTTCGACGTGACAAAGACATCAGCCGTAAAATGGCCCTATAGTGCACCAAGCCTTCATCCAGTTTTTTTTAGGCATAGAAAGTCTCACCTTTTAGGTATACCACGAAAAGTGTAAGGCAGTTTTCAGCCCCACTTTGGTTCTGTTCCCTGCGTACTCCAGTCTGAACTCATCTTGGCTCGTACGGTACCTACATGATTTCATTTAGATGTATACGTCGGTTCGTTTGTGTAGGTCTATAGGGTGTTCCTAAGTGTATCTCTCATTGATTTCGTAGGTGAAATTCCATCAATTATCTGGAAACAAAAGTAACGTAGTCGTTACGAGCTGAATTTACAGAGCACTCGAGTGGTGAGGATATTACTTTCATTTTTTAAGCTGTAGCTTAACTTTTATCAACAAGTTGAGTGAGTGCAGATATCCAATAAAATCCAGAGACTAATGTTTCACACTAGCGTTTAAAGTCTTTAAGCTACTGTCGCCACGTCATCATTAACTTCCAAATCGCAAATCAAAGTATTTTACTAACAAAATGTTTGAGCGTGTAATGGAACACCCTTTATATGCGACACGCGTGCAGTCTCGTCTGGCTACATGCACAGTATTACGTTGATGCGTTCAAGTGTGTGCGTATGTGTGGATGCCAGTGTACGAGGGCAATGCTATACCTACAGCTCAATTGAACAAGACGCTTATTTCTTTCATTCATCTCGAAATAAATCCCATAGCATTCATTGAAACGATACAGGAACATAATCCCGGGACTCGATGTGTTTGCAGATGTTTTACATTCACACCCCGTCTGTTTGCAGACACTAAATTACACGGGACAATGCCGAATGCGTGCGCAACCCCTTCAGTCGCGACGGATTATAAAATCGGAAAAAGTACCCAGCGCCGATGTTCTTTTGTCAGTGACAGCGCCGGGCAAACAAGATGGAGGCTGCAGCCGTTAACAGCTGATACCTCTCGTATTTGTTACTTGAAAAAATGTGGCATTGATTATAACTAATGCAGATAACGCATTCTCCCAAGATCCTTTACCAAACATGGCATAATGTCTTATATTTATGTGATTTTCAAAAAATTCTCATGCAAGGCAAGCGTGTAGGTAATAAATTCACCTGTTTGTGTCGTTCAATCTTTCTGGAACCAATTAATTTTAAATGCTGAAACTGTCCCTCCGATCCATGCGCACTCTCGAATCTTGTCTGTGATCAATAAAGATTCCGCATTCCACAGATTCTCCGTGGTATCCATGGCGACGCAACGATGGCCGTTTAGGGCGTATCGACGCCTGCGTCGCGACGCCCGAGGACTCGCGTTCCTCCACTGTAGATAATGTACAATTTCACAATTCGATTCTAAGAAATAAAAATATGATATCTAAAGGTCTTGAGCATTAAATCGTAATTTTCTCCCGCAAAAAATTAAAGTTATCCATGCCCTGACTTCACTGTACGTTCACTATTCAATACTTAAAATAAATGATAGCAGTGTCAAGAACCAGCGTTATACTTCTGTGAGTTTCCTTTAGGTAGTACCAATGCATATACGGAGAAGGAAGAAGAAGTCTTTCACCTTCGCGTTAAGTTCACCGGTGCATCAAAATCAAAGCTAACCGAATGCGACGCACGGCTTCGTTGTGCAGTCAATGCTCACGGCGCCGTAAGCGTTATATTTTATTTTATTCGGAGGCACGACCCTGTGCGAGAGGCTGAGCACCAATGCGAGTTAATATCAAATAAATCAAAATAAAGGCTTGAATCCCATAGACCAGGTCACCGGGCGGGCGGGCGATGATGCGGAATGAACCTGGAGGGTAAGAGACTAAGGATCACTCCAGGACTACCGCCATGCTACGACACGGACCCCGCTACCTTCTATGTGCTCGATCGCAGCGTAAAGCCAATGCTGAATCTTGTGAACATTTTTCCACGCAGTCGATGGCTGATGTCGTCAGGTTTCGGTATTTCGATACCTTGAATTTGATTACAGTCTTTTGTATACAATTTCATTTTGATTGAAAATGCAGGTACTGTAATGAGTATCTGTATAATTAACCGATTTCCGATTGACGAAGCAATCGATTAATTCAATAACGAATTGACCGTCTGTAGTAGCAGTGAAATGTAGGCTTGTCGAAAACCCGTACATCGTGACCCGATTTTTGACACTTTCCTTGGGGTTAAGGCCATGATAAGCGGAAATTGATTTCACGCCTTTTGATTTACGACCCGAAAGCCAAAAGGTCGATTTGGGGTAAAACGGGGTAAAAACGGGGTGAATCAAACCCTTAATGTTCCCGGCGAAACATGTGTCGATCCTCCGCTCAGGAACCATACGTGTTATACGCGCAAGTGACAAAAAAGAGGGTAAATTTCCATTTTTATCGGCAAAACGACGTAAAAACCTTACATAAAAGGATACGCTGCACGTGATAGATCGACGTATGAAGATATCAAATCTCGATTTACACACCTGCCGATTAAATATAAGTTATTAGTTCAGATTTTGATTCAATTCACTTGTGTCAAGATTGCATTATCATTAATTTCTGAATTCTGCCCCTATCGAATGCGACGTCACTTGATCTCTTGACTGTATTTATTTTTAGATATTGAATTCCTGTTAACGTTCGATTGAGAATAATGTTCAGTGAAAATGTGTCTCTAATGCTGTCAATGCTGCAGTTTATCTCCGCGTGAATGGAAATAAAAGTGTCAAAACGTCAATTCTGCAAACCGAAGGCTCGAGCCAAACGAATAGCCAAGCCTCTTGCCCTACAGTGGGGTAAAGTCTAATGTTAAGCCTTTGACAATAATCTGAAACGTCGACGTGCTTTCAGCTCTGTATTTGCTGAGCCTCGAATAATACCAGATTATGGTGTTTCCGAAAACACGTCAATTCATATGGGAAACGCAAATACTATTAAATAAACCGAATCCACTAACAGTTTTTCCAAATCAACAACAAGCCATCGTCGCGCAGTGTGGAATGTATGAGAATAAAGCGAATCTCGTTATTATTGTGCATAATTTCAGCACCTATACGTATGGATACACGACAGCATCGAATTATACTTTAATCGATACAACAATCGCATGAAAATATTTTTAGAAAAAAGTGATTAACGGAAGAACAAGCGTACCCCGATTGTTGGTTTCACTGCAGGATCCATTTCCATGCTATGGACGAAATCCAACGAGCATCGTCTCTACTGCATTAGGACGTCGAAGAGCGGGATCAAATGGAACGTAAACAGGCTTAAAATTCATATTCAATAGGGTTTCATAATACACGGGGGTAAACATACCCCGCCCCGTATCATAATTACATAGGTGTGCGGTAACGGGATACATAGCAAACCCATACCTGTAATCCAAAGATTCTGTAAAATTTAAGTATGATCTTGTATCACAATATCACACACATTGCATGTGGATTGGTATTGATATAAATGCGGGATACACTGGAAGAAACGCGATCCCGAAGACGTTGTATAGAAGGGCATGAACCAGCGTCGGATTAACGTCAGCCCCGGTTTCCTCTCATCTGATCTCCTCTCCGCTTCTTTCGATATTCCCCCACTTCTGCCACCTCTCTCTCTCTCTCTCTCACCACCCTCAAGCTTCTACTTTTCTGCTGATTCCGTTCTCAAACTGAATTTTGAATTCAAAGTTTTCCATTCAACTTGCTGCACATGCAACAAGAAAAACGGCAGCTATCGATCTATGCTATTCAACTCGAGTGAAACTGCCGTAAAGATAAGCGGGTAAAATATTACAGTCTCGCTTGCAGTTTTATCGATTCGCTTCATTATATGCTTAATAAGTTGTTACTAACGATTTCTACCGGTGAAATAAAACGCTTGTATATTTAGCGATCTACGTTAAGGAGCGTGATCGATTTCAGAATCCATCGATCGTTCAGATCCAACAAGCCGTATCGGTTACAAAGTATCGGTATGAGGGAGCTCTCGAACGGCGAGTGATTGATAGGTATTCATGTGACGTGAACCATGTGATTTCCCGGTTTCAAGCTGCAGAAGAGGGTATACCTGAGTACACCGCCTTTCAAAAGTTTCGAAAATCTGCAAACATACTTTTATTGTATAATCGTCGATATGCCGCTGTGCAAATTCACGATTTGAAAAGTAGTTTATGTTTATTGTAAAGTAACATCATTATAGATAATACTCTTAATAACTTTGAATCATAATTTTACCGGTGACACAATCGCACGTATTCCTAATCATTATACTTCTTATTTAGACTGTCAAATGGTGTGTAAAAAATCAACTAAAATGGTAGTCAAAATTCCAGAAAAACCGAACATAGTAACACCCCGTCCTCTCCGAACTTGGCTTACGCTTTCTTGAAATCATAAGATTCGTTTACTTTAGCTTTCACCGCCAAAAGAGATCTGTATGCACCTGGTGATATAAAAATTGGCCACCCGGTCCAGGGTATAAACAGTGAGGCTTAGTACGCACGGTAACGTGTCCATCAAAGCCCCTTGACTTTTGTACCGTTGTCAGATTTCGTTTGAAAATTTTGACGGATCCATGTAGGTATAGATCTGCTTTGAAAAAAAAGAACTCCTGCGCTCTTGTAAACGCATATATGTTCGTCCGGCGCGTTCTTTCCGCCATGCACATCACTGCAATGCGGCATTTGCGCATTTTGGGGAATTTAGCCGTTGCATATACACACGCAGAAATCCCCTTTGTCAGCGAGTGAGCCAACTCAACGGTCGATGGAATTCTTCGACAGGCTCTCGTCCAGATTATTGAAAAATCAGTTCCGGTTCTGGACGAGGATAAAGAGAGACACAGTAAGTATCGTCGGCCGTCAGCGGCAGAAACGAAATATTTTCCGCCGTACTGCAGCGATGCACTTTTGCTGGACTGGAGGAAAAGAAAGTTGGTAAGCTGAATGTCGCACATTAGACTCTGAGAAAATCAAAGGGAACAATGCAAATAATTTTTCGCTGTCACAGTTGACGGACATTTGAGCTTCAGATTTTGAATCAAGAACCCGCAATATTATACGTGCATAAGATGAATCTTCTCTCACCGATTTTGCCTCGAAGATTCAGAGCGGATATCAAAACGATGTCTCTCTCATTGTGTCCAGGTTGTAAGCGGTACACGGAACCGAGAGGTGGAATCTTTTTCCCCCTTGGTTTGCAGACCCGGTGAGGTGGTGGAATCATTAATCAAATAAATTTCGTGGCTGTTGGAATTTCTATACAAGGATATAAGTACTGTAAATATTTCCTTTTTTTGATATATATTGTAGTTAACTATAGAAGCATAAGCTACCTGCCTGAAAAAACTGAACAATTGATTTCAAGGAAAGAGATTGTTTAAATGGGATGAATGGACGATCGTGTCTGGCAGAAACGGCGTGCCTGATACGTTTGCATTGCCGTATGAAGGACGTACAATGCATAGGCGTGTGAATCCAAGAACTACAAAAAATTTTATCAAATAGTTGCGATGGTCGTATCCGATAGTGTTAAATATTCTCGCATGCCTACCAAGACGTAATTCAGAGGGTACGTGCGTGGAATACGTACGAGGGAATTACCGGAGGGAGAAGAATGTATATTTGCACAACAAACACACGGTGTTCGAAGGTTGAGGTGCTGCACAATTCACTACCCTGTAAAAATGAAATATACATATAGAAAGGTTTAGCGAGACCAATTAGTGAAACGATTCGGTGTCGTTTCTTTTGTTTCAAGAACCCTCAAACAGTGCACGTCGCACGTCCTCTGTTTCACAGAGCTACGTATGAATTTGCATACAATAGAAGGGAGAATCCCGAGTGTTTACTGAATATGTATAAAATATTGCAAAAGGATGCTTGCAGTGAGTAGCATTGCTTCGAAGAGCGTGCAAACGAAACAGAAGGAACTTTCGAATTATTATATTTTTCCTTCCCTCGGCGCAAGTCGCAGAAGTCGGCGGGTATGCAATGTTGATAAATGCATAAACATGGGTTGGCTGTAAATGCGGCAAAGGGCCATAGGTCCCTTTCTAGGCGTTGCGTCGTCCGACCTGAGTTATTCCTAATAATAATAAACGAAGGAAGACGACAAGGACGACACGGGAACCCTCGGAGAATCGGCAATCGTTAGTTCGTAAGCCTCTACCTGCTCGGTGCTGTCGCCGAGCGTTTTCTCCATTCTGAACAACCAGATCGAATTGAAACGTAACTTTTGACGCATTGGCACCATTATACACGGCTATGCTATAGTGCAGGGATATGCCTGAAGAGAAAAAAAAAGGAACAACAGAAACTGGAAGAGGGAAAAGGATCGGGATCTGCAAATATTGTAATTTAAGTAAGGAAACTGACGGCTTATAGTCGTACAATTCGTTGTAAAACAATATTCAAAGTGTACCGGTTTTGGAAAAGTTTTTTTTTAATCCCAAAGTTAAATGATGGTAGTTAATAAAAGTTCTGCATCAGGTACTGATTCACGTGTCATAAGGCTGTTTTATTTAATTTTTATATCACGGATTGATGATTTACATTTGGAGCTTTCCCTTTACTGAATATTGAATAAAGTATATAAAATACCAAGTCCTGGCCTCGTTGTGTCAAGGGAAAGAAATGGTCGCATATAATCCGGCACCGGACGCCTAAAATTGAGATGTAAAGACGGGGCGTCGAAAAGGTCTTTTCTATTTTGATATTGAAAAGTCGAAACGCCTACGCGTCGGCCGGCAATGAATTGTATAGAAAAGAAATTCCAGACGACATATAGCGAGGCAGTTTCCTTGCGTAATAAATCATTTTAAGCGAGCTGGGGAAAACGGTAACTATTCGGTATAAAAATCGACGAAAATCGAAAATTTCTTTGGATCAGGTGTCGACTTCATGCAGCGCCATTCGCTCCTCAACGCTCATCGCACCGGTTGAAAAAATCACGTATTTTCTCTTCTTTATTTACGAGTATACTTGGATTGTGAAGAAAATCATCGGGACCTAATTTTTCCAAACTTTGACAATGCGACGCTTGATCAGGACCCGAATCACGTAAGCTCTTATTCAAATATCTCACACCACGAAAACCGGATATTACCGAGTCTTGCAGATACATGTCTACCGATTATCCTCCACGCAGGACTCCGCCGTAATACTCTGGGCAAGGAACGGTAATTTTCGTCATTATGTATAGGTATCCGAAATGTTTTGGAACGGGGAGTTGGGCACAAAAAAGTGTGGGTCAACCGTCCGCCCTCTAAAATTGGGCGGAAAGGCCCAATCCCGGGTATTGAAAGTTGTAATAGAAGGCAAAGGCGAAGCGACAAGGCAAAGGGACGGACGAGCGCTGAAAAACAGACGTAAAAATCGGTGCCCCTCGTCGTCAGAAGTAGCCGTCAATTGTTTCAATCCGAGTTAAACAAAGGAACGAGAGAACCGAGCCCTTCCCATCCCTTTCCGTCTCTCTTTCTCTCTCTCTCTCTCTCTTTATCTCCTGTCTCTGTCTCTCGCCTGCTCAACGGAGCGATCCGTAATCTCGTGTAGAAAAAGAAGTAGAAAAATGAACGTGAAATAAAAAAATAAAAATAAAAATCAACTGCGGACAAAAAGGAACGAGAATGAAAAAAGGGGGTACGGGTAACGCCCATATGAAACGAGGGACTGGGCCGAGAAAAATAGGCTGTCAAAATGAACAAAACTGCAGCGCAACAGTCATTGGGAACAAATCATCGTGCGCTAATCTATTCCCTTCATTATTTCAATCATTCCGATCACCAACCCGTTAACATTTATACACAATCCATTGAGACAAAACAGTTTAATAAAAAAATATTGAACGAATATCCCGACTTAAATTACGACAACTCGTATTTCGAGCTTCTACAGCGGGTGTAGAATTTTAGCGTAGCACAAACTCCGTTGGACGGGAGAATAAGAATTTCGCGGTGAAATTTAGCACCTAAAAGACAGTTACGAGGCGATGCATCGGAGCTACGAGTCGGTAACCGCTAATTTCACGCCCGTTTTAGCGACTATAATTCAACGAGATTTATAACACGTTGCGTCTTGGAGATATATTATACATATTATACGTATTCGCACATAGACGTAACGAGTCACATACTCACGTCTCTACCTTTCCAGTATCCGGCTTATCCTGACACGTCGTGTTCCATTAGGAAACACCTTCACTTTATGAGCTCTCCCGAGTGGAAAACAAAACCGTCTCTCTTTGTCTCTCATTCTTTTTGTTTCTCTGGGCCGCACTGCGTTCGTTTATTCTTTACGATCAGGAATCGTTAATTCTCCATCTGTGTTATTGTAGTCCATTCTATACGATTCTAGATCCTGTAGGTCGCATATCATGTCTAAAATTTTATTTGCTCGGAAAGAAAAACGACAGCCGTAATAAGAATAAAAAATATGACAACATCCGGCATTAAATAGGGAGAAAATAAGTTAGGAAATAGCAGCGATGCGCTGAGGGTCCTCGAGAAATGCTCAAGGGTTGTAGGCTGATGCAGTTTTAAAGCTCGGAAGCGTAGGTATATAGGTATTGTACATACATGAAACGTTGAAAAGTCCTGACGACAACGATGGACTTTTACGCGTCGAGATCTCACAGCGTGACGTCAAAATAACTAAACCTCCTTATTGTACGGAGTGAAGGGGTTTCTGATCGAATTATAGGGGAGGCGAAACCTTAAAGCCCGCCCGCGGCTCGTGTCTACTATTTAACAATCAGGATACGATAGTGGAACCGTGAACACAGCTGCACTGTAAACCCGAACTGTAGAGCCAGTAAGTACTTGTGCTAAAGTTGTGTAAACTGCAGACGTGTATTCAATACAGACATTTTTAGCAAGCGTTTACCAAAAACAATCAAGTACAGGGTGACTTGTGGGAATGATCGCAAAAGAAGAGAAGAACAACAAAAAGAAAGGTCAAGAAACAGAGAGGCGGAGAACGATAAGAGAAAAAAATTAGGCAAGACGGACTTTGAAGACGCAAGTCGCCTCTGCTTTCTCAAACTATTTATGCATTAACGAGGAGTCGTAATGGCTCGAAGCGAGCTTAAAGAATCGGAAGTTCATAGCGCCGCGTAAGCGAGGGGCAAGGAGGCACCATAAACGTATTTTTCGAATGGTTCCAAACGTGATGAACTAATTTTCCAGCCTAACTAGAAGAATTCGTTTATCATGCAACGATGTTAAATTGAGTTGTGAGCGCGTCTTCGGTAAGCGGACTAATTTCATTATTTCCATTTTCACTCCCCTCAATCCTCTTCTATCGTGATTCGTAGACGTCAAAGGGGCACCGAGACGAGTGAAAACGAAACTGACGCTCGCTGGTTTTCTAAAGGGAATCCTCTGGTCGATTTCGACATTGATGCGTAAACTCCAAATATCGAAGTCTACGTATCTTAAAAGCGAAAGAGGGCTTAATAGCCCTATTCTACACGCAATTCCGAACAAAAACACTTAGTTACATTCTCATTAGACGCATAAATAAGTAAATGGCATGAATTCTAGAAATTTACTACTGCGATTTTGTAGAATTCAAGCCTTTTCTTTGTTTCTGCGTCAAACGAAAGTGCCTTGGAGTATTTTTGTTCAGAATTGCTTATAGAATGAGGCTGTCGAGCCGTTGGTTGCTGCGTTTGAGAAGATACGCGGACTTCGATATTTTGAGGTACATACGTCAGCGTTGAAATCGACCAAGGCACCCCTTAAGGATTAAGGAGGAGGTCGCGGCCGAGTCGGCGCGGAGGTGCCGCGTCAAAGAGCCGGGCGCAGGGGGCGCCACAGCATGCGAGAGGGCGGTGGATGGTCGTATAGCAGTTTCAAATCTAAACAACTCATCGTAATAAAGCGAGACTTTGTTGATAATAAAAGTAGGTGTATGCGCGGACGTGTTTGTTTGACTTCCCGTCGTCTCTGATGTCTGGCGCAGGGTTACCCGTCGGTTTTATCGTTGCCCGGTCGACGACGCGGCTCCGCACCCGCGAACTCGTATCGACGGAATACCCTGCCGGGTTCCGGGACACCCCGAGTTCTCCCTCCCTTATACGACTTACGGGAAACGCCGTCTGTTTTCCACGAGATTTCCACCGGGTCCCAGGAACCCGTTAAGATAATAGAATTTCATCTATTTTGGGTACGTACTTCTCGACGAGGCGTCGCGTCGCTCCGATGCTGATCGTTTTATACTTTGCCGTTCAGCGTTACCTCGAACGATATCGTCAAAGTTGCTGACGTTTGTTAAATATTTATTTAAGAATGGAAATTGTTACAGGTTCAACGATAGAAATTAGATTCTGGTATATTTGAAAAACACCAAATTCAAACAAATCGTTCCCGCTTCTCCCAACTATCGGAACCACCATCAGGGGATAAGGGACATACTTTTATACTCAAAATTCCATCACTCTACCAGCAGCTCATGCATCGTCTTATTTCATCTGCAGGTATTTACAGTCCTTAGCAACCCTGAACGGTGCAACAACTTTTCCCGAGCAGCGTTGGCATCGTACATTTTGCTCGATACGTCAGTATTGAACCTCGACACACCCTGTACAAGACACGTGAACCATGAGATTTCATGAACAGTTTGTATATAGCGGGGCGAATTTGGGACACAATTAAATCCGAAGCACAAGTCATCCCGGTGAGGATTTGTGAGAGAGAGAAAAAAAAAAGAATAAGAAGAACAACGGCCAGAGCAAAACGCAGCCAGAATTTCTGACGGGGGCGTCAAGGTATCACCTGGCTCGACCATCTATCACTCCCAAAAAGGACTTCGAGGGAGGTTGATAATTTGTCCGCGTCACGAAACGCAAGGGTTGCATCGGCGGCAACAGCAGTACCGAACTATAAACGCCCGGTCCCCCATGCTCCCCAACCTCGATGCTACACACCGTGGAAAATACAGTCTTGTTACGGAACGGACATATATCTCTGTCCATCTATTAACTCCTTGTTCGAAGATATTAAACATTTTTTTCGTGAAGGGTCGACGCTCGTAATGCACACCCGTTACTTGGTGGAATGATCTCTCGAACGCGACTCGGTTTAGGGGAGAAACAGCGGGAAGGGTTGACAACGCTCCCCGTGTGATGTGCAACGATTTTCGTTGAACAAAACTTGGCCTACTTAGCGAAATGGTACCCTTCCAAGAATTGAGCTTTCGGTTACTTAATACCCTAATTTTTCATAAACGTCAATTTCGTTTCTGAATTTATTACGATGTCCAATCGGTGTTATTGCTCAACAAATGTTCCGGGAATTTTAAGGGAAAAGCTGTTCTTTCGCGGTTATGGCTGCAAACTTTCAACCAATAAAACTGACCCTAATATTCAATCACGGAGGCTGACCGATCGGAGATCCTCAAGTTCTGACTGCAGTATCTAACCTAGCTGTAACGTCATTATGCACTATTCGCCCAGTATGCCGCAAATTCGAAAGTGAAAGTTTCTAAAATTTTACTACCCCAAACTGCCTTGTCCTCGAAAATGTCCTCGGGCGCGAAAATAGGGTATACGGTCCGCTCCGTTAAGGTCGTAAAGTACAGTTTTTCCGACGAAGTAAGAGCCCCTCGTCGCATCCCAAAGATATTTTTCACTTTCAGATCTACAGTCCTGCTGCGAGAAGAACGTGTATAACACTAAGATGTAAAAGCATTTGCTCTGTGACTGACACGAAGTTTGTGTGAAAATAAGCTAAGCGAAATTCCAGTGAAGATATATTCAATTCTGACGAATCAAAATTAAAATATCATTTTAAAAACTATCAAGTTCGTAGGCACGTACATACGTAAAAAGGAATGAAAGAAGAGAAAACTTATAATTTTAGAAATTGCCCTGGAAGATTTGGTTCCCGGAGATCACGAAACTTGTATTTCTGGAGAAGAAGTACGAGTTTTTGTCGACTGACGACAGAAGGCTGCTAACACGCAATTACGGGGTGTTTTAATTCCCTAATTTTTTCGTTTTAATCAACGCCCCGTTGCCTTATTGTGCGAGGCAACCATTGTCTTTGCCACACGCCGTGCTTTTGTCCCGTTTGCCATTGAATGACCCTTTTATCGCTTATAATCAGCTGTTACGTTCCTTTCAATTAAAAACTTAAATGGCAAAACTAACACACGCCCCCACGAGTCACTCGTACGCTTTGAACCCTTCAACCCTTCGACAATTTCAAAAAAACATTCGGCAGTTTAAACTGATATGTAAATAACGATGCTTACACCCATCTTCGTGATGTTTTCCTTTCTGGCTAAACATTCTTGACAAATAGTTGATGGACGTCAAATAAATCATCCGAAAATCTCGCCGATACCAACATCCGGTGAACAAACGGACTTCACAGTAACTGCGGAATAATTTGCATAGGTAATTTTGTCAATTTTGCAGATATCGGTTTGCGGAAGCTGTAACGCTACTCTCTCACCGTCCTCCGTCTTCCTTTCCACAGCTTCCGGCTGAATAATCCTCTGAGAAAGAATAGACGTTTTACGCCCTTGAGCAACTGGGGCCTGAATACGGGGCCAGAACCCCCGCGATTCCTTGCAAGTTAAGAGTCCGAGGGTGGCAAACCGATCGTCCCGACGCTCCGACGTCTCGACGCCCCGACGCGCGCCACGCCGGAAGTCACCACCCATTTATTAGCCCGATTGTTTGCTCAGGCTGACCCTCGAGGACCTCAACCTTGCTGGGTATCCAAGGCGAATGACGAGGAGGTCCTTCCTTCCAGGCGTTGAGAACGGTAAGAATCGCAGATGTTTATTTTCACGCGTTACATAGAAACTCGTATAGCCGTCGGGTAAACAATTCATTTTCACATTTTCACGAATCAGGAACCGAATTGTTGGTGAGCTGTCTTGTATATATTCTAGGTTTGCTACGGAGGACTGCGCGCCTGTCAGCGATCCTTGAAATGCAGATTCGTCAAGGTAGTCGGATTGTCAATGCAGTTTCAATTTATCGGTTGCTTATGTACCAATGTCCGTTCAAGAATAAAACTTACAAATGGAAATTAAACTGTCTACCTGCAGATGGACAGACGGAACATTTTCGGAAAGTTCAAAATTTATAATGGACAATTTTATTCTTATTCAGTTGAGTTTAGTCTTTCTCCGTTGTCCGTAGTGAATCAATTTAACGAGTTATACTTGTACATGTTAATAACCGAATAGAAAGAAAACAGCATGCGTTTATGGAATACGTTTTACGGTCAAAAAAGCCCGTTAAGTAACTTGATGCATGATCTACCTCATCTGTGGTGCGATCGTTTTGGATCGTGTCTTGTGTACATACACGTTTAAAATGAAATGCAAATCTCTTTCTGAGAATAAAAAACCACTATGCTAAGACATAATATTTAACCAACGACAATGGGAAATGAAATTGCATTCAGGGCATCGTGAAAAATGTTACGTGGAAAGAAATATTGTAAGAAATGTATTGTTAGACAGATTACATGGTAATGCAAGCAACGATACAGTTTCTTTTCCCTTTTCAGTTTTCTATTATTTCCCTCCTATACCTTTTACCTTTATCTTCGGCTTGGTACTTTACCTGCGATCATCCTCAAACGTAGGGATATATTTCAATTACACGGTTACTTTACTGTGAGCAATAGCAATTCGTTCACCTGGATCTTCAACTGTGCATACCGTTCCAAGTGAAACTTATTGTATCCAAACTAAACGTTGCATGAATGCCATGAGTTATGGACAGCTTGCACCATTTGTTTCCAAGAGTGTGTTAGGTACTCAAAACAGGATAAGCTCTGACGAAAAGAAAGAAAAATTTCGTCTCAAATATATTCCTCTTCAGTCTTACTGATTTGAATAATAAATATTCGACATCCGAGGCCCTGATGATACGACCAGCTCGGGAGAAGCACAAACCACACATTTCTTTTAAAAGTATCGATTTAAGACGCGTATAATTCGATATCAATCGAGTAACTTAAAACCCTGGGCACACGCAAGGTCTCTCGTATCTACCGGTTATAGGTACTATTACCCGAGGAAACGTAGCATAGGATACACATAATACACGCGTGTGTACGTCTGTGTGCGTGCGTCCATACAATATCTGCGGTAGATCTGTATTTATGTTACAGGCACCCGTTGTCGTATACAGACATGATAATATGTGCGAAAACTAACATTTGATTGTGAAAATGCAAACCATTCGATCGTAGTCGTACTCTTCGTAGGAAATAACAATGTAATATAATTGCTACTCACGCATTTTCACTGCCAATTTCATCAGACCTTGACAAACCTCAGACGTCACGCGTACCACAACTTCCAATTCTTGAGCAACGGATCGAACTGCAAAAAATGAGGTTTGACTGGCTGAAAACGAATTTAGAAAACAAGTCGTAGTTAGTTTAATCGTATCATGTATGAGATATACGGCAGCTGGATCTCGGCCAGGTTTTGGGTAGCTGTCAAGTACATAACAGAAACGTCGAATGTCAGACATCGAAGCCCATCTGGTGCTGGTTGGCAGTGTGAGCCAAGTGGCCGAGTGGCAAGTGGGCAACGCAATGAACCCAATGGGCACGGCATCGTCGTCGGAGGCCGACGTGCTCCAGAGTCCAATTTCGGACGGAGGGTTGCGTGAGCCGAGGAATTATCCTGTTTCCTGTAGCGTCTTCGGGCTAAGGATCAACCGATATGCTCCTCTCCGTACAACGTGGACCTCGTGCCTCGTACCTACCTACCTTTGCCCGAAGCCATGCACACTTCTCCGAACGTTGAACGTCGAACGGCAGGTAAAAAGTGCATTACGTACTCGTTACGCATCGTCGAAAGCATGATATTTACTCGTTGTGAGTACAACTTCGGTCGTTCCAGTGTTACGCAGTCTGTCTAATTACTATCATCGAACGTTGGCTCACACGTCGTTGAGATAACGAACTGCATTGCACCGAGTGCTGACTAACCAGTAAACATAGGCTGTTGCAGGTTCAGGATATTGAACACCGTTTGGCCCTGTGAAAAAAACAGCTGGTAATAAGTATGATCGACAATTGTACAATATATGTTCAACGCCTTTACCAGTTGTTATTCAATGAAGATCCTACGAATGGCGATGACTCGCAAATACAAGTTGAATCCATTGTTGTATGCAAGTAAATTGTATCGGAAATAAAATTTCTTTATCTACCTATTACGTATTTTCCATAATTTCCAATTTTATGACAATTTTGTAAATGATTACCACGACTGTAGGTATGGGGAAATATTCGTGGTATCGTGAATCGGTCTCAAAATTTATTATAGCTTCTCACAAAATTGTGCTAAATATTGCGCCTTCCAGGTGGCGAGGTATAATTCGAGTCGAGTTAAACTACGCCGCGTCGTATGCATCGGAATTTTAGAATGAGACGCGTTTTTGTAGCTGGTCTCGGTTGTTTTTTCAAGCAAGAGGGTTGCGTGTGGCTGATTTTTGCTTAAAGCGGTATAGAAGCAAACGGCAGTAGCCGCCTTCGTGACCGGAAGTACGCAAGCCGCAAGCCGCAGTCGAAATGTAGGAAAACCGACAGTGTAAAAGAGAACCAGAACCTTACCGTGTAAACGTGCTCAAGCTGCTGTTTCATTAAAAATTATCAGCTATTGCGTCACAAGCTTGAACCTTGAATTGTTACCAGTATTAAATAGGCATTCAACTGAGACTAATAATTATATGATACTTTCTTTCTGTTCGTAAGTATTTTAATCTGCATAAATAACACTGTATTTTACCGTCTGGAGTATCACGTCTCTATAGTGCATCGATCCCTGTGTTCTCAGCTACTGTGCGCAAAATCATTGATTGTACTCTCATCTGTAGGTATAACACAGAGAAACCGAGTAGATCTCTGGCCAACAATTCTTCAAGCATCTGCACCTTTCTGATTCACTCGTTTCTTCGTCAACTACCATCTTTTCTCGACGACTCTTGATCTTAACCAATGCCACGACTAGCTCTTTCCATTTTCGATCGTTCGTAACTTCTGTTTCGAATAACGTAAAAGAAACAACGTTTACAGTGGTTCTTATCGTCTGAACAAACTACGCAACTTATCCATACGCAATTTATTATACACAATTGCGTGAATTTTGGTAAAGGAAATCGTATCGATCATGTAAAAATCTGGGGCTAGGATAGGGTGCGGGAAATATGTCTACACATACATGTCACACATACGTATGAATAGACGGATTTCGCGCGTTCTATTTTATGCATGAACTTTGACCCTCGCCCTTCTCTCCTGCGCTAAAAAGAGCGACCCCTAAATCTAGATAGTAACGCGATACACATTTGCCGCGAGTACCTATACTCACGCGTAGACATCCGCTCGCACAGGGTGCATCCTGCGTCCTGCGTCACGCAGCCCAACGTTGCGCAAAAAGCGCCCTCCGCGCGCCGCTTCGACCCTCCATTAGCCAATCAGGGGTCGAGCACGCCCCGTGACGTCACTCAACCCTCGGCACTGCGCGCGTACCGTAATTAGCCAATCCCGTTGCCGCTTGCGATTTCTTCGTCGAGGGTGAGCCGCCGGGTGAGCCCAGCGCGTAACATGCCTTCTACCCGATCGTGATATCGTGCCGCATTCGAGGCAAGGCATTATTAGCCAATGGCGGGGAGTCCTCGAGGAAGGCGGTGACGTCATTCAATACGACTACGCGCGGTATGGAATTGCGTATGGAACTGGGTATGCATAGTGCATGTGACAGACGTTCATCCCCCAATTTGCATGACAAGAGACTGCAGAATTTCGTTACTCTCGAACGGCATGGCGGTCTTAGTTTGAACAAGTTTTCGGTTACGTTAACTGGTACCGATGGATGACCTCTTTTGAAAACTTATCATGGCATTTAAGGTTGTTGGTTTAATGATTGAGAAGTTGAGGTGACGGTTAACGGAAATAAATGTATATCACAGTTTAAGTCTAATCTCCGTTTCACTACCTATTCGAGATTCCTCTGCTCGCAACCACCAATGTTGGATGAAATGAAATTTAAAACGCTCACATATGGTATACCTACACGTCGAAAAGTGGATCGTCCAATCACCGTAGAGGTTGTGTATGGAAGCTAATTCCCACGCAAGCATATTACCTCAACTTGACTCGAGCATCCCTCAGAAACTCGCGATGTTATCTCAAACTATATATTATATTACTCACATGAGTGAAGAAAGCCTGAGATTTCCGATTTCCTCGAATTTATATGACGGGATTACATTAAATACCATCTTCTGTGGTCACTTCTCATGTGACGTCCGTCTTAAGATTGCAAGATATCGAGGAGTGAGTGTAGATGTGAGGATGGTGAGAATGGCACATGTCATAAGAACTCCTCTCCTCTCCCTCTTTGCAACTGAAATTAAAAAAACATATGAACAATTTTGTCATACGAGGTTGAGAAACTTCTGTCTTGGAGTGATCTTTGATACCCGTATTGGCGTTCACGCAGCAACACTGACGCGGTAGTTGCTACGAAACGCGTGTACATCCGTGTGAGAGTTGAGAGGTAAAGTACACAAACTTATAGACCCGGCTGAAAGTAGGGATCCAAAAGAGGATGTCTTAAGATGTCAAGATAGGCGATCTGTGAGATGAATACAGGCAATAATGGAGGATGATACAGGATCAGGCGTTTTCAAATTCGTATCAACAAAGGAAGGTACACAAGTGGGTGAAGAAAACGTTGCTTACTTGGGATATCGTTTTCGCCCGATGTTCGACTACAACGCGCAAACCTCTCCGTTCTCTCTAGCTGCAGTGCATACGTATAGAGTCGTGTTTATTCGTATGTGAAGGAATTATATTCCGGTAATCCGCTTAACGGTCATGGAAAACGATGCCATGTCGTTGTCGGCGTTATTGTGCCAGGCTTTTTGTGAGAAAACAGCATTTTCGACGCTTGAGGTGACGACAAGAAGAGGCTTAACTTGTCTACGTCACAACACTCGTACATCCGAAAACAGCTAGGAGCCCTGCGTTGCAGACTTTCGCGTGACGCTGCAAAATAAAGACTCAGTTTCTTCACCATCAAATTTCCTCCACGAAACGCGTTAGACGTTCGATTATTCAACAAAACCGAACCGAACACACCCGTCGGAAAAATTCATGTTGAATAATTGTCGCGATTTTCTCGTCATTTTTTGTTGCAATGATCCGTCGTGATCAACGCATCAACAGAACTTTCAACGTATTTTACAACGTGAGGGACGGCGGGGCAGGGGGGAGGGGGAGGGAAGGTTAAAGCACCGTACAGCCATTTTTTCGCTTGAAAAATAAGAGAATACATGGTGGTACAAGCTGCAGCGATGTAGGGAAATAAAATACGTCTGCACGGTAGACATACCAGCTTGGTACTGCGTGCTGTATGAATACATAATCCTACGGCAAACAACCGCCACGCGGCAAACCTACTTAACCCATTTAAATCCGTCGCGATACGTTTCACGGATTATACAGAGGCTTGTGAATATTTGCTCGATATTTCACGCCTACCAAAGGATTGAGATTGATGTCTCCATTAACTACCAGACGCTCGGAACTCCCGTGCGAAATTCTCGCAAAAAACCCGTTCGTCCGAGTTCCATGATCTCCGTGCATTGTATAATTTGATCAGCTATTTTCGAAATCATATTCTACGTATCTGTGATGGCTTCATCGAAATTTTCCGGAAAACTTTTGCGATGAAAAACCGCACCGAGGGAATAGTTGTACACGTGTACGCTTAGTCTCGTTTGCTTCGTCCACTTTTCGAATTTCCAGTACGTAATATCGTCCGAAATCACCCCTGCAGCATGTAATAAGGCTGATGTATAAAAAAACCTTGTATCGATATGAAAGGCTTGCACGCGTCGTGCGCGACGATGTCAACACTGATATAGTATACAGATACCTACGCCCTTTTACGTCGAATGAGTCACTCTTTGTAGGATAAAAATACGGATGATGGATGATGAGTGATTGAATCGATACCGCTTTTTCTGCATTTACGGTATAACAAATGTATATTATGCAATTATGATGAAACCGCAATGAGTTATCGGCATATTGGTTTATCTATTTTTTTTTCATTCACGAACCGATTCATATTTATGTATCTAGAGTTTTTTAAATTAATGAAATTTAGTCGTTTGGGTTTTCAGACACCCCTGCGTATTCGATTTCGTTAAGTACCTACATAAACTCGATATTACGGCCAATTAACCGGCGAGAAGGTATCAGCGTACGATGTTCCTACAGCATACAGACGTTTCAATTTAAAATACATATTTTACGATAAAATTGCAACCGCAACACGTTTTACACGAGGCAACGGAAGGCAAACCGCAGCCACGTACAGCCTCCAACATTCGGAACGCAAGCTGTAAAATATTGCGTATTACATGTATATGAAAGTATAAGAAGCCATACCGGAGGTAAAAACCCAGAGGTTGTTTTCAAGAAAAGTCTGCATCCGTGCCAGAAAAGGATACCCACGGTCTAAATTAATTTAAAGACAATGCGCGTATACCTCCCCCAATCCTTTTTTTCGAGATAGAGTAAGACGGAGACGGGTATAGAGAGAATGGACCAAAATTACAGACCGGAAGCCCGGTAATTTGGCGGCTGCGGTGTCGATTATCGATGCTCGATCACTGCAGGTGATCGTAGAAAATCGGGCTATTCGAAGACCCGTGGACCGTGATCTTCACGGGTCACGCACGGAATTGCGTTTGTGCATTAAAGCGTGGCGAGTAAAACAGAGAGTGGAAAAAAAAAACAGAAAAAAACTGTGAAAAGCCCAAAATTCACTTTTTGCGCGTCACTGGGTGAGGGAAAAAGTTTAATAAAACGAAACATCTTGTAATTTTATAGTTTCTTTCATGAATTTCTAAACGATTTGTTTTCGCCTGGCAAAAAATATTTCCACAGTTTGAAGTGCAGCGAACATACGTGCGATAGGTATGCATTTTCGATTAACTGACTACGGGATTAAAATGTTAGAAGCATCTTTAATGTTCCAAAAATTACTCTCCGTTCTTCTACTCTCTTGATAAAAAAAAAAAAAACATGTGTTATATTTCGAAGTAAAAAGTATGGTTCAACACAATTATTATATTTTTGATATCGTATAGGTGTAGATTTTTTTTTATAACAATCGTAAAGTGAAGTCCTCCCATACGTATATATGTATATGTGTACATTTGTATAACATATAATATACATATATATATAGATCAACAGAATAAAATTAATAAAAAATACGCAAACTTATCACAATTAGGATCGGGAATAAAAATGTATTGATCACTCATAAGTAAAACAATATTGTTTTCACCATAACGTATAAGGTATTGATTATATCGTTATGCATTACAGTTATACCTAACAATAAGATGTATATGACACGAAATCTAAAGTAAAATTAATTAATTCATCAGAACGCAGGTTATTTCTCTTAAAATCAGGGCAAAAGTTCATAAAACTAATTGCAAAATGGAACAAAAGATTAGCGGACAAAAACAAAAACCTTATACGTCTATATGTTATAAAATTGGCAAGCTCGTTATGACTATTGTTAGGAAAAAACGTGTCAAGTTGATTATCTCGAAAAAGGCACAGCGTTTTCACGATTATTGTTTTTCTATCCAAGGCTATTGTACACAGGTATACATTATTATACATTATTAGTATAAAAAAGGAAAAAAAGAAAAGACAAATCATTTGATTGTATCTCAGTTACGTACGCGAATTAAATTATCTCCTAAATCATTTATTAATTTACATCTAGCTCTATAACGGCTACGGTTTCTTGTATTTAGTCTTATCTGGATTACACGTTATATCCGATGTGCTTGAGGAAAACGGTGAGTTATGACTGTACGCGCGGATAGTATTTATGTATATTTATAACAATAAAAATTACGTAAAAGCGAACGAAATAATCAGATTTGAGATCGATTATAAATCCACGTGTCCAAAGAAGGTTTAATAAAATGAACTGTAATCATTGATTTTCCGTACAAGCATACTCGTACATGGACGCAAGTATATGTTACGTGTAATATATTACGTGTAAGTATATGCAGCACTTACATTATATTATCGTTCACTTAGAATTCTCAATTTTCCAGTCATATACTTGTACACTGTACAAAAAAAATAATTTACTGGTTCGTCATACGCGTACACATTGTGGTTGAAATCGAATCATTCGCTCAATCATGACACCTAATTTCACAATGTTTTACGAGACTCGGAACAAATACTTATTTTAGAAAGAGTGTGAGAATTGATACAATTTTAACTCTGTACAGGTTTCTCCACGTGAGAACAATACGATCTACATACCTCACATGTCATATTGACACGGCTGTAGAATAAAATGTAGCATTAACTTCGCAAAAACTGTATCTTTTCAAGTGATATATCCCAAATTTTTAACAGGAAACGGAAAACGATGCATTGACAATTACATTGAATAAATACCGACTTCCAATTGAAATACAATTCTGCAAATTCTTCGGAAAAAATGTATGTAAATTTATGATTCAACGAAAATTTAGTCAAAATGCATCGACGTTGCACCTAAAAAAATCGATCTCATTTAATCACGTAGAACATCTGGGATTGAATATACTTGAATTTCTATCGCTAAGATTTTCAAAAATCGACAGCCATTACCTTACTAAAATACATCGGACGGATCTGACTAAATCTTTTCTTGTCTTTTGTATCTGCACGTAAGTTATTTCTCTCTGTCTCATAGTGTAAGAAGAAGAATTGATCAAGACATTCCGCAACTTATATGGCATTTACAAAATACCGATTAAAAAGCGTATGCATACGATCGATCACTGCTCGCTTACACTCTCGCGAATTTTCAAATTTTCTCAATATTTTCCACGTCTTAATTTCCTTAAGGCGTGTCATATTTTTCTTGGACCAGGTCCCTCGGACGTTTCGATAGGTTGAAAGATATTGCGCGTGCATATACTTTTGTAGGACAAATATTAACGAACGTTTGTAGTCTTGTTATTTTTCTTAGTTTGGTCTACTATATTACCGTCGTATTTTTCTTGGAATAATTCACTCGGAATACAAGTCTATAAACGTTTAAGTATTTTTTCGCAATTTTCACGGGAAGAAAAGTATTTATCACGGTTGGAAATAATTCGCTAACATGGACCCATGCAGATAATTATCGAACTGTTATTTGTGTGCGGGTGAAAATGAAAAATCCTCACCAGAATTACAAGTAGAACTTTACGGTTATACCAATTTCTTTTTGTTCGCATGATAATCTCAGGATTACGACATTACACACATCAGAGATTTAATTTTAGACTTGGTTCGGGCTGAGTATAAGTAATAAAAGAATCGAAATGTAACGGTCGAGTGCTGAGTCGCGTGTCAACGCTGAATTCTGATAATGCCTGAATGCGAATGGCGTACAAACGTGATATGCGAAAATTGAATTACAAAAAGGAAAGACGATGGTTCAATGCAGGCATTCGGTAATATTGATACGATACAAGCAATTTTTTTATATCTATGCAAAAAATACAACAGGCAACAAAGCTTTAAGGGAGTATACATCAATAAGAGTGAACAGGAACTTTTCTGCTGAGCAATAACACAGCAAAACATGAAAAAACTGAAAATTAGATTCACAAATCAGCACAAGAAATATGAAATAATTTAACCTCCGATCAAAGAAAACAGATAAATAAATAATGACTCTGTCACACGCAAACAGGAATACGACAGAAAATAGCGCAGAACGCTGGAACTCGTCATAGCCGAATTATCGTTTCTCTTATAACATTTACCAAGCGTGCAAAATTTGTTTATTCAACGATTTGTTTTTCTATATTACATTAATTAGCTGTTTCGTGTGAAATACTGTATAATCATTAAAAATACATACACGAATGCACTGCTCGTTTTTGCAAAAATACAATTTCTTAAACTAAAACGTCTCCCTATCTACAATATTTATGTTAATGGTATGATATTAATGATAATTACTTAATCAATGAATTAATGACGTTAATCACGTCGACGTTATTTATCAATCACCAAAAACGTGACATTAGTTTAGGTATATCAATGAGTGACACACCCCTACCTTTTAAGTCCGTAAGACATACAGTTAGAGTTATAGACTTGGTTGTTCTGAAATGACCGGAATATCCAGTTAAAATATTATTTTTATAAAACCGACTGAATTTCTTAACATTACCGAAATCCCCATCTAGACCGACAAGGGCTGTAAATAAATATTTTCATTTAATTCAATATTTATCAACATGGTGAGTTTCGATAAAAAAAATACACAAGATCACGGGTTTTCAATCTCGTCGACAAATTTAATTTCTCGGGAAATTACTAACTTTCAGGAAATAATAATGGAATCCCATTTTGTTTCTTGAACTCCCAACGATTTGTGATATGAAAATTCGTTAGAAGAAAGTCGGCAAAAGGCTGAAACAAATCTTTTTTCGAAGCAAAACTTATCCCCGAGTAAAGATATTTTTTTCACGGAAACTCGTCGAGTTATTGAATTCTAAATACGTTAAGTTTAATCACTACAGTCACCCTGCGCATGCGATGATAATTTGTACGAGTTTTATTATTTCTTTTTTCTTTTGTTTGCGAAAGATATTATATGGCGTGCATGCAAATTTTCACAGGGACATTATTCTAAATCGTAATAAAATCACTCTACCTCTAAAGTTTGGAACGATTTTAAAAATTGATACAAACTATGATCGTATGTCTAACGACATCAAATCGAATTTCGCCCCTAACTACCGACCACAATGTTTTTCCTAAACGACGTACTGGCAAATTTTCAACAAGAAAAAAAAAGTGCTCACTCAACAAGCAGTCATTTGGTCAAGTTTAATTAATAGTACGTTTATTTGAAGCTTTGAAAGTTTCAGCCAGCAAGAAAAAGTAAGAAAAATGAACCGTCGAAGTTGAACGTTCAGGATTTTATACATTTTATTAAATCCATTTTTATGGCTCTTGATATACTTAAAACATGGAAAAGCGGGGTGAAAACAGGAATTTTGCATAAAATTTGTATTATGCAAAATTTTTTTTCTCGACACATTATATTGTCAGGCTACAATGCTTGTGGGTTAAAAATTGTATAAATATATTTAAAAATCACCTCGACTTGGAAGATTTTCATGCTGTCCGAAAATCATTTCGATCAGAAGCTTCAACATGCATAAATTCAAATAAGCTCGATCTTTGAATATTATTCTGGTTAGGTTACAACAGAAATAAATGTAGAAGACGTAAAATTTTAAATCCCTGTAACCATATGCAATAAAAAATTATTTTTTTTAAATTAAATAAGTATAAGACCAATTATCATTTCCATCACTTTACCCCGCCGCCCTTATTACAGTCGGAAATTCACTTAACCATTAATTGTACGCATAATTATATCGGTCCTCAATCTGCAACGGTGTGACGTCACCGAGTATTTCGAGGCCAACATTTTTTTTTTAAGTAAATATCCCATACGCCTTGTCGATTATCACTTGATCATCTATTATTAAATTATTATTAAATCCACAGTACATACTGGAAGTAACAGTTTTCTCTTCATTCTCCTTCAACTATTATCAATTCCTTTTTGTATTCAAATTGGTGCTATTCGTTTATTCACTCACTAGTATTAAGCACATGATCACAATCGGCATCGTTCGAACACTGAAATTTTATTTTTATTACCTCAATTTCACTGAAACAATATAATGATTATGAGAAAATGTTTCTCTTCACGTTTAATAAAAGATTGCACATTGTCGTTGGCCGAAAATTTTTCAATAATTGACAATACACAAAATTTAAATTCACTCAAGAGCCTGCATCATGTTACTTAGCTCTCGAAATGTCGCGCCAATTTTTCCAGGCATATTTTGCTTTGTAAGTAGAAACGATCTCACCGACATTAATTTCTCGTAACAGGACACGCACTTGTGGTACCTGCAGGATAAATACATTCAACGATTATAATTACTCTGCATCCGCGTGTTATAAAACTTCTAACACTTGATTCTTCACTTTATCATTAGACCTACCTTTCTTCGCGGGAAACGTCGACACCGATCGTATGTAACGGAGCTTGGACGTTTGACTTGATTACAGGTGAAAAATTACGAAGTATTAACCTGAGAGCCGTGCAGCCCACTGATACGTACCTAAAATCATGAAAACAACGGGAAAAAAAAAAATTACAAATTTTATCCGAAGTAATACCTACTATGCGGCAGAACCAAAAATAGCTGACTTTTTAGACTTTGTAAAAAAAAAAATATAAATTGGAGATAAACTGTTTGTGGTTATAAAAAATTGATCACCGGAACAACCTTGAATTCGAATACTTTTCGATTGAAAAAGTAACAAATTTTTATACTGCCTTTTATTTTTCGAATCCCACACCCCGTAACGAACCAAAGTAAAGCACAAAGGATCGCGTGCGCTATATATAAAAGGGATCATAAAATGAAAATGTATTCTACAGATGAATCGAGACTGTGAGTTACACAGGAGCGCCTCGACTTAACGCCCCGTCGATATTCCGCATCATCCGACATTTATAACCCTTTCGATTCGCTACGGCGATTCCCCGGTACATTTGGCGCTTCTATCAAGCCAGACACCCGCCCATTCTTTGCCCTAGTCGAAATGTCCAGAACTAGTTAACCCTTTCTTGTACCGTATAAGGCGTGACGAATTTTTGGGCGCGCAGCCTCTGCACGCACCAGTTTTCAAACTGCATCCAGATCGAACAATTTGCCACCGTACGTTAAATTTATGTCATTGCGCGCACGTATAAATCTCCGTGTAATATTTGTTCTACGCCGAAAATTTCCCACAACGAACGAGGATTTGTCCAATAAGAAGAAAAAATAAACTTATAAGAAAATAATGCACGTTTGTTCATCGATATATCGTATACAAGTCGGCGTGTCATTAGACAAGTGGTGTACCTATGGGTTATTTTTAAATGATACGTAAATCGGGAGCCGTTCCTCCACAATGTATGCATTATACATAGAGTTGTAGGTATAAAATAGGTATAAGCATCACACACCCCACGTGTGTGACATCTCTATGCATACCAATGCGACACAGTTCAGGACACCCCTTTTCTCGATGAATACATTAGGCGAGATCAGAATTCGTTCTTTTTTTTCTCACACTGCATGTTTCGAGGCGTGTCAAACAACGCGGTAGATCTAAATACCATAAAATCACTGAATCGTCACGCAACACTCCACCGCCTCGGATAATCGTCTTTATGCATACAACACGTCGCGTAAATAGTTAGTATATAAGTAGGTATACGGTTACTTCAGATTTTCTGAATCATTTATTGACCTTTATTCAAGATAAATGTATTTACGATCAATATCATGCAAGTTAAAGTAAAAATAACCTCTGATCATTAGGATAGCTTGTATTACGAAAGCTGCGGCATTAGTAAAAACAACGATGAGCCGGAAAATGATGGAGGTGGAAAATTGTAAGGAACGAAAAAAAAATCCAAACTTGTACGTAATTAGCTGGTTCGGTCACAAGTTGTTGCCCCTTGGCTACAGAGCGTATAAATGTTGGCTTCCTGGTAGTATCTGAGGGTCAGCCGTGGAAATACTGGGGTTAATAAGGATACGTAAAAATAACAGATACTGAAAATATAAATACCGCCGGGACTGCAAAAATATCGCGTCAAGACGTTAACAAGTGAATGATGGAATTACCGCAACCGGACATATCCCGCTTACATAAAAAAAGAATTGTTGTCATTTTTACCTGAGAATTGCAACCTGAATATTCCAATTAAAGTAAAAGCAGGTTACAATAAATACGGTAAAAGAAAACGATGCAGAAACAAAAAAACATCAGGAAAGACATTTATACAGAGCTGAAAATGCGTTGTACTGGATGCGAGGTCTATTTTAATGATTTAATTACTTTTTCACGAGCGAGTTGTGTACGGCTGCGATGGCATCGGTTATACGTATTGTGTTTCCGGCGTGAAAGGGCCGTTGAAATTACCCAGGCTGAAAATTAGGCTTCAGTTAAACTGACTGCAGCCAAACGAGAGGCTCTACCTTCGCTGCAGGTCAAACGTTATACGGGGTGACCCTAAACTGAAAACCACCCACAGTGAATTTTCACATTCTCAATGAGATTTCGGTAAAAAAAAATAAAAATAAATAAATAAACGACACAGTTCTTTCAGATCTTGATCCTTTGTGTAGAATGAAATGTGAACCGAGTTCACCGCGCGGAGTGTCGGCATTATGACGTTGCAATCTCGACCCCACGGGAAAGGAAAACGTTGCGGTTTTCAGGCACCCTTATCGGCAAACCTTCGACGACCCGCGTTCTGTACATGAGTTTGTCCAAGTTGAAAAGGATAATACATGGAAAAATGTTTTAATATTTTCTTCAATCTAACGGTCGAAACAATGTTTTTTGTGATTTCCGAAAAGAACGATTGAAGTTGCAAGCGTACGTTTGACAACCAAGTGCACTACAATTTCAATAAAAAATGTTTTCTATCCAAAGGATTTTGAATCGTTCATCCATTTCAGACGTCAAATCAGTTTACGCGAGTTTATTTATAGCCACAGTAAGGTTGAACGAATTTTTCTTGTAGCACAAACCTTTGGCAAAGAAATTTGCGAGCAAGGAACACTGCACTTTTATCGCAATTGATTCGATTTACATTCCAAATAGTGAGTAGCAAATTACTGTTAAGTGAAGCAGACTAAGTATCTACTATCCTCTACTTTCTGTTAGCTGATTTTTTCAGATCAATCATCCTGTTGATTCACAGAGTATGAACCAACAATCGAAAATGTTGGCGCACTGACTCACCAGATTTCTCCGTCGGACATGGCTTCATCGAAGTCAATGGATACCAATGATGATACGTAAGATATAATTATATTGAATAACAAGCAGGATCTAGTAAACTAAAAATTAAGTCCTGGAGCTTGTATCTTCGTCATGTCGGTATTGCACAACTTTGTCGAATCGAAGCTAGTAATGATTTTCAGTTGACAATTCTTCGGAATTGGTGGATTAATTATTTGTCACGACAAGTATGGAATATCGTGAAACACCCCGTAGAGCTGAAGATCCCTCGGACCTTGCATGCACCTACAGGACTCGGGTCACGTTCCAGTATACCATAAAAGTGGATAGAGCTAATTGCCGATTGGGCAGCGGGCCGCCTGACAGCTGACCCTAATCTTCACCCCCGTGCCGAAGTCGGTAACCTTATACAACTGGTTGTTAAACTGTATCCTTATCGTCGGCAGTCGTCCGTCAAGCAGCGAGTCATTCACGCATTAAGGTAGCCTAATTGAAATTACATTTGATCCGGAAACGCGGGCTCAGGTAAGGTGCATTTGGATACGGTTCGCAGGTGGGAATATTAAAATCAAAACCTCCCTCGATCACCTGTTTCATCCTTAGACATATTTTCGTAACCGGATCGGGGAAAGGATGCATTTTTTACGGGTAAAAAGAAATGGTAAACAGCTTCCGCAATTTTTGCAAATAACAAAAAACAAACAAAAATTATCGAGTTATGTACAATCGCGCAGTTTAAAATCTAACTGTACGTGATCAGAATGATCAAAAATTCACTGACGGGGAATAGAAGAGACTTAAATTTTCGTGAGCATTTCAGACTTTCATCGTTTTCTGTTTTTATATAGCCTCAACACGTTTTTCTTTGTATTTAAGAAGAAATTAAAAATTAAACAGCCTGACATAACAAATACCAGTGACATTTCTTATTTAAAAGTAACTATCGGAGGCCGTTCAAAAGATTGTTAATATTATATACGCACAAAGTGTAAAACGTGCAGACAGACAGGCGATGGGACAGTGAGAAAGCGCGTGTCAACATATGTCCGTGTCTCACGTGTCCTTCAAATTTCAATCCGTGAATACAAAAGGGAACTCGAGGTTTCGTATTTGAATTTGAACTCGAATTTGCATCTGCCTGTCGTACAGCCTCTCCTTGTCAGAAGCAATTGTCTCAGCTAATTATATCCGCCTCCTTTATGCTCATCATAAAATACGAACTGCTTCAGCCCGTTTCAACCCGAGCTATCCCGTAATACGTGCATTCAAACCGTTTGCTATTCTTACGTACACGCGAGTATATATTGACGCGCAACCCTAATACCCTCACACTCACCCTCGTCCTCGCCCTTCTCTCTTTCCCCATACCGAAATCCCCTGTAACCCCCTAGCGGAGAGAACGTTTTTACGGACGATGAGGCGGGGGGCACGAGGAAGAAATTCGAGGGAGAGGGATGAGAAGAAGAGAGGAGAGGATAGGAGAGGAGAGAAGTACTCGCAGGGAAACAGGGAGAAGAACGAAGAGACAAAGTTTGGAGGGAGAATTGATAAGGGTATAAGTTTCAAGGATGCCTCTTGCTCTTTGTTTCTCTTATCGACGACGCGTACGAGAATTAATTAGGATAAAACGAAAACAACAAATTTCGAAAGTTAAAAGTATATGGGTAAAAATAAAACCGACGTACAAAACGCATGGAAGTGGAAAAACAAGTGACAAACATAAAGACTATAGCTTAAGCCTCAAGTCTAGCAGGCTCGACCGCAAGCTCGCTTTGTCTGCAGTTTATTCGCAAGACAATCGCGTCCTACAACTCGTAAGGTTTATACGGACGTTACGATGCGGTCGAATTTTTCAACTCCAAGAAGTGACGGTACTTCATAACAATACGAAATGTATTATAAAGTTCAAGACAGAGAAAAAGATGTTGCTGCTATACGAAATAAATTTTTAACGGAAACCAATTTTTACCTAGCCATTTGATAATTTATGTAAACTTGTTAGTTTCTTTATAGGTATAATCAAAAATCTGGTGCAGGAATTATTGTTAGGCTGATACTTTGCTACTGAAAATGAATTGCTTTGTAGAATTTTCGTAAATTTTCTCACGTCTGTCAAAAACACTTTCGATAAGTTGTCGCATTATAATACAATTTTATTTAGATATTGACTATTTATGAACTACGATCAGAAAAATTTCGAATCAATATTAGTAATGTTGTGATGTGTTTCTATTATTACTAAACTTGTCAGACAATGCATTTGTTTTATGACCACTTTGTAGATCAAGTTTTACAGTATTTTTTCACCGTTTCGATACAATTGAGGTAAAAAGATCTTTCCAAGGTGGCACTGGAAATCGGATTACTAAATTCCCTGGGATTTTCTAATTTTCAGAACCTTTTTCCCAAAATTCTCTGCCATTTTTTACTATTAATACCTACTCTCATTTTTCAGAAATGGTCACTTAAATGCTGTTCAAGGTAATTTGTAGAGAATAGTGTAATAAAATTAAGCAGATTTTTCATCAAACTAAAGATTGAAAAATTGTTCGCTCTTATCTGAAACGAATTAATAATTCACTTGTTGATAATTATTATTAACAAACCTGAAATAATTTTGATAAATAAAACAGAAATATGTCTTAATATTTCCCTGAGTTGAATGAGAATTTTACTGATTTCCCTGATTTCCCGGTTCTGTCGTCACCCTGTGAGTTTCAACAGTCGCACATGCATATACATCATAAATTTAGCGGCATTATATATATTTACAAGATCGCAACTGCCAACCTCTTCACGTTTAAATCGATAATAAGATAAGCATTCGAATATTCATATGTAATACTTGAAAATTTTGCACGAAAAGAAAATCTTATTGTTGAAATTGCTTCAGACACCTCAATTCCACTTCTTGAATTAAAGATTACTCTGTCTCTATAACTTATTATTAGTCGAAAAAAGACTGCAAATTAATTGTTCAACTTACATTTCGTATTTACTTTGAAGTAGATCGCCGATGGAGGTAAGCAAAGAATTACATAGGTCCAAGTTCCAAATGGTTCTGAAAATAAAATTGAAAGCTGCACTATTCCAACAATCATCAAGTGTCTAAAAAACTATAAATCGCATATTGTTCATACATACGGTTTAAGCGTAATAACTCCTAAAAGGTCGACTATAACAGCCAAATCGTTCATTGCTACCGCGGAGTCAACCGCTGCCTGTAAAGTGTAATAATAAACAATATTATGCATCTATTTAAATTCAAACATTGCCCAAAAGTCTCTTGGACGAGAAACCGCATTTCGGGTGGTTCTTCACAAATATTTACAGTCGTACCTTGAGGTCTTTGCTGTGCCATAGCGAGTAAATGATTTGCAGAGATCTATGACGACTGTTAAGTACTGCCATCATGGACTCATAGCCACGCATCATACTGTTCAGTACTTCGGCTTCTGACATTTCTGGGAGGACGCCTAATTGGGAGTAACCCAATGCCCTGCCACCATAGCTATTCTGAAAAATAAAAGAGGGCGGTATTTACAACTTTGATTTCACGAAGTACAATTTTCTGTACTTGAAACGATGAAATCAAGCAACAGATTGAAGTTATTATACCGAAAATGCAGAATCTAATCACTCTAAGAAAATGAGATGAAATCAATTTTTCATATCTCGTATAATAAATGAGACTCCAATTTCTCTTATGCCGATAAACTGCATGCCTTACCGGTAAAAATTCATCCATGTCAAGGCCACTCGGTTTGTCAGCGATCATTGGAACGAATTCATCTTTGACCTTTTCTTCCACTGCTGGCCTTAGTTGTGGTACCCTTATTTCAACCTTTACATTAGGTTGAATTTGAGCTTTATTTTGTTTTTTCACTGCATTCCGAGCTGATAAAGGGGTTGAACTAGAAAAATTTCTGTTTAACGATGTTGACCGTGATTGAGCAGTGTTTGGCCGGTTCAAAGCAGGATCGGACGGACTATGTTTAATGTTGTTTATCCTGTTCCAAAGAATTAAAACATGTGTAAAATATTTATGCATCAAGTCATTAGTATTGATCATTCAATTTCTATAAAATATACAAAACTTCACCCACTGTATCGGATAATCACTTTCGTAGCCCTGTTCTCTCTCTTTACAACTGCTTTGCCTCTTCAGGCAATGTTTTGGAGAATCTGGACTGGGCGCTCTGCTTTTAATTTTACCATCATCCATTACCGGAGATATGGCAGCCATAGGAGCGACTCGAGGTGTCAAAGTTGAGTTTGATCTCTGAGGTCCCAAGGGTTGATTTCCAACATTCTTCTTGCTAAGCAGTGGCGTAATACTTTGTCGAAGTGGCGGGATTGTTGATATATTTCTAGAATTTTTGCTTGCATTGTTTGCCTGGAGATTTGCTCTTATTTGGCTTGTAGAAGTTATCAAGTTACGCTGGACTGGTGGAGAAGATTTTATGGGATGAACACGCACTGGTACTGGCTTCATTATTGATGGTGGTTCTTCATCCAATTCATTTGTATTCAAATTTGACAATGACGTTGACAGTGTTTGAAGTATTTGCGGCTGTGTAGGATCTGGAACAAAAATAAAAATTTGATAACAATAATTACAGACTCCTTGAAACTTTCTGACAGATACTGTTACTGTGTTACTCATTAACAAAATTTTAACTTTCTACATGAGTAGAACTTACTCCAAGACAACATAAAAAAATCACTTCATCGGATTGAGCAGCATTTAAAATTACCATTAATATATCAGGATCACTGTTTTCTGTACATGAATAGTGACTTATGTTTAAGACTCACCCAATTCTTCAGGTTCGACAAAAGCTTCTAATTCAGGGGGAGGCGTGCGAGATACTGAAACATATCGTGCAAAGCATGCTGTTTCACAAGCTGTACAACATCTATCTAATTATATTCTAAATTTGTATATTACATTACGGATCTGTAATGAGGAGACGTTTGGTGAGTATTCGATTTCCAGTTGGATTAGTAGCAATTACAATATACATAAATTCAACAATAATTCCAATTGAAATGAAACTGATAAGAACTGATAAATAATTTAACAGCATTTCGAATTACGTGACAGATCAAACCATTAAAGAATTGAATCAATGTGTATTCATGAAATGTCAAACTTACTTTTTGTTTAACTTTCAAAAGAAAAGATTCGCCAAACACCTTTGCCACAATAAAAATGAAATCATACTTGACTCAAAACATTTCAAATATTTTCAAGACTTAGTTCTTATCAGGGTTATTAAAAAAGGATTTGTTACTAGTGAATTTTTCACCCTTAACTGTTGAAGTAACATATAATCTCATAATAAGTACGAAAAGTTGCAATAGTTGTCAAAATGCATAATGTTTTTTTTTAGAGTGATATTTCTAGTCAAAGTTTGCTTGAAGTAACAAGATACTCAAAGGTACTGCTTTAAAAAAAAAAGGGATAATTTATTCATCACCAAAGTTCACGTGAAAGATGCAGTATTTCTTTACATTAATGTATTGCATTTGGTTGGAACAATGATATGTTCAAATACGTCAACCTTGAGATCAGGAATGCTGACAACTAATAGTAAGAAGACTGAACAAAACATGTTACATCAATTTATACAACACATACAGTGAGATACTTACAAGACCTGTTTGGTTGAAAGACATCTCTGTAATCTGTGACATTTGGTATTTCAGCTAGCATCACTTCATCCTCAGGATCTGTACCAGACTTGTCTGCTTCCTCTATTGTTTTAACGTCTAATCTATTAATCAAGAAAACAAGCAAATGTAGGTTTACTATCAAGGAAAACGATTTTCATGTTACTACAGAGTAGAAGTACAGAAAAAATAGACTGAAATCAAAGTAAAATCAAGCATTTAAATGCATGAAAAAAATTCATTACTTGTGCTTCTTCAATTCGGGAGGTCTCTCTTTAGAAAAACTTTTCCTCAACGAGTTGCCGTGACTAAAGGGTGACCCAGGTGTAGGGATACCTCCGAATGGGGCGACTTTTTTTAAATCGCAAACAAACAGGACTACATTTGCTATGTGAAAAGAAGCTCCGATCTAGAAAGCGGTAAAAATTTGATTATTTCAAAGCAAAACATTAATTCAAAACCACTTCTCAGTGATATTCAAGTAAATTTACCAATTGATTTTGTGCAACAGCTATATCTTGAACCTTTCCCCAACCTGTTGGTACTGAGTCAAGCGTTCGTGTTGGTTCCCACCCGTAAACCTTCAAAATATCCTGACTACCAGCAAAAAGACACTCTCCGCCTTGACTAAAGTACAGACTCCTGGATAGAAAACATTGTTTATACTATAGACAATTAATAATTGTGCAGTATTTGGTCTGTAAAAGTCCGTATGTTTGTCAATCGATATTCATTCAGTGCAGTGTAACAAAACAACAGATTGAAAAAAAAAAACTCTGAATACCGTTTTATTAATTATTAAATAAATGCCATTCATGCGTGTGAAATTGAAAATTAATCGTATACTTCGTTTCTGTTAATGTATCGTTCCATTGATAAATTTAGCTATTCAGGTTCACCTAATTGCCGTGGACTGTGATTGTTCCGTGGAAGAAACCAATTGAAATGATTCTAAATCCCAGAAATGGACAGTACGATCTGTACTACCACTGGCTAAAAGAAATTCATGAGGATGAAATTCGACAGTTGTTACCGATCCTTTGTGTTCAGAAAACTCTCTCAATTGTTTTCCTGCTCGCAAGTCCCAGAGCTGAAAAACCGGGAGAAGCAATAGTTATTGACTAATAAAACTAATGAATGTATGAACAATCAACAATAAATTGAATCCATAAAGTATGATTGAACTTGAGCAAAATCTTGAGTTAAAGCTAGGAGCCTGTGATAAAACTGAAAGCAAAGTGACAGTCCTAAGATAGAAGAAATGTTGGAAAAAAAAGAGGTAATATCAATAAATGACGCTTATTTGAACCAGAATACTTATGTAAAGAAATTCCAAAGTAAATTGGTTATTGTCAATAATGTAAGGCTGTTCAACTGGGAAATCTGCAGGAAAATTTCTGATACCAAATTAAGATTCCGTACTAACAGAAGAATTTGAAAATAAAATTAAATTAATTCATATTTATGTATATTATATTATTATTTAAAATTTCCTAATATTATTAGCCTGTTACAAGTTATAACACCAGCACTTGGATAACAGAGCTAATACCTGATGAATTTTGATGGAGTAATTTCCATAAATCACGCGTAATACCATCAAGAATTGAGTCATGCACTAATGGAAGTTGAATAAAAAAAAATTGTCGCATTTACATAACATCTAACTAACTTTGTACGTTGCATATTTTTAATTCCTGTCAACAGCATCTTGAAATTTTCGGTAAAAATGATGTTTTCGTTATTAAAAGATAAAATAAATATTTGCCGGCGGAACTTACGTGACTGTTTCCATTATGAAATAAATAAATTATAGAGTTTCAAAACCACTGAATTTTAAATTGATAGGTATTCAAAATGAAAATAACTTTTTTGAAAGAGCTCATGAATACTCGTGGATGAATCTTGATTGTTTAACTAAGCAAGTCGTCAAGCCTGAGACAATGCATGATTATGCCTGACATAATGAAATGAAAACTTGTGTTTATTATACAAATTGAAAAAAACTTTTCTTCAAAACGATTCAGAAATATCTATTCACTGTCGTTTTGCATTAATCTTTTACATGTTTACCTTGACTTTCCCTTCTGCTCCAGCACTGGCTATCCACTGTCCGTCAGGACTAAATTTTAAACTATTGACAGTATCTGTATGGCCTTTGTAAGTGAATATACACCCCTTTCTTCTCATATCCCACAACTTTATTGCTTTGTCCAGACTTCCTGATGTTAATAATTCTCCATAGGGGTGAAAATCCATGCATCTAATACCATTTCCATGTCCCGTCAGAGTTCTGGCAAGCTTTGCATGCTCCAGATCCCAAATTTTTAGCACACCGGTCTGTGATCCAGCGCAAACTAAGTCTTCCGTTTGACCGAAACGAACACATTCTATTGCTGTCGCGTGTCCACTCAGGCTCTGAAAACAGATTTTAAAAATGGTCCAATTGAAAAATAGAATGACAACTAGAGTGGCTACTGAAGTAAGATTTCACCTTCAATTAAGTTCTAAAATCTGCAAATTCATTTATGAATAAGAACCCGTGTGGCAAAAGAAAAAAAAAACATCTGGGGTTCAATATTAATGGAGTGGAATGTTTGTTGAGTTGAGCAGAAGAAATAGTATGTAGCAATCAAGACCTTAGTCAGTGTAGCTAATAAATCAAAATGCATAAAATAATAAAAAGTCGATGACTGTTTAGCTAAATTGAGAAAGTATGTCAGCTTGGGCCATTTTGTTTTGGCAAAGGTGAAGAAGACATTGTTGCTATACCAGTACTCAGGTAGTATTACTGTGGATATTAATACCTGCAATGATGTAAAACCATCCATATCCCAGATAAGGATCTAGACCTTAAATAGTGATTTGCAACGTCATGAAATAGATATAAAGTTTAATAATTCAAGAATTTTGTATCTTTAGAGAAAATGTACTAACGTACTTGAATACTTTGAGGCTTGTAAACAATGGTCCATGTCGGTAAAGGAATCGGGTCTGCATTGCAGTCCTACATAAAATAACTATTTTATAATCTTTATTTATTTTACTTGTATATATCTAATTGTTGGCAAAGTTCTGAAATAAAAATACAGCTATATGAAGAATATTATGGATCCTCCTATTGCAGTTTGAAAAAAAAAATTCAATTACCTATGTTTCTAATATAGGTAGAATTTAATGTAAGCACTGTTTAAAAAGGTAAGATTTCACAACAGCTCGACACAACGTCTTAATTTTTATCATTGTTACTTGATAGGAAAATGATTTGAAAATTGGAATGGAAACAAATATTGATAATAAAAAATGAAAGAAGGATTGAAATCTATGAGTTTGTAATATTAAGCTTTTTGTAATGCTTAATATAGTTAATAATCATCATTGATCAGCTAACAAGACTCACCATAATACAGTTGTGCTTTCCAACGGCCCATAAGTTGACTTTACGATCGTCACCGCCGGTAACTAACACTCGGCCAGATTTATGACCCAATGCTAGACAGTTGACGTTTGATGTATGAGCAGCAAAATCCTCTATGAAAATAAAAATATAAAAAAATCTGAGACAGCTTTGTCAATTGGTTTCTTGTATATTCATTAAAGACTGACATAAGCTTGAACGAATGTTTCTCAGTAGTCTTTACAAGTATTATTTGCTGACAGTCTGATTTGTCAAAATACTCTAGGGACTCGGAGCGAAAATAATTGTTGCGACATACAGCCTGCACACCTCACTGAATGTGTCTGAAAGTTTACTGGAGTTTTCCACGGAGATGCCATTTACAATTAAACGCTGAAAATTCGGATTTTAGACTTTCTGCTAAATTTTTCACAATCAAAATGGAATTTTATTTACCAGATTTTTTGTTATAATGAACGGGTTCATACAAGTTGACTTTTACACAGAATGATTCAAATGAATCGTGGAGTAATTTCAAGGTTATGGTCACTGAAAAAACTTGACTTTTTATTAAAGAATATTTAGTAAATATCAAGATGAGATTTTAAATGAATTTAATCTGACAGAGATGAAAGGTGAATCCGTGGGTAAATCACATGTAGATACAAAATTGAGTAAAAAAGGTTGACAAGTAATAAGGTATGATTGAATATGTAAAGTGACTCACGTAATTTCCAGGATCTCTTAGTTGACGAAGCCATTTTCGGTATAAAAAATGACAAAATCAAAAATAAATTATTTAGGAACAGTGTTCATTTGACGTTTTACTGGTTTTGATGGAGAGAATTTTTTCTTGGTCGATTTAGAACGGTGCATTTTTACTAATTCTCTTGTACCGTCTATTATTAACGTCGGTCGTAAACACACTAAGAAACTTTTAGTTATGTTATGGTTAAGCCTGAAGAAATTCTTCCCAGCTATATTTTCTCGCGTCTTTTTTAGGTAATTTCTTGATTTACACGATTGTTGTATCTCATTTCTCTCTATCAATGCTCTCCTTGACATACAATTCCATCTGTGGAATACACGAACTCAGCTGCGCAACGTCGATACTCAAATCACGATATTCGAGATTCAAAGATCGATAGTAGCGACTAGACGTCGAATTCTTCAACACTACTGGCGTTGACTGAACTTTGTTAAAGACACCAAAGACGGTTACCCTAATAGGCTGTATTGGGTCTTACAGATTCGCTTATAAACGGCTCCGGTCGATAAAGAAGCTACCGAATCGCCAACACGGCTTCTTATGGCCACGGGCCCACTTGCCCGCTGAGTACTTGTTACGAAAATTTGTCCACGGTTAACCGTCTTTAAATTCTTCCGTCAATGACAACATAATAATTCAAGAACACATTACGTAAAAAACGTGTGTCAAAGTATGAAGTGATGGCACGATGACATGGTCATCGTCAATGCTGAACCAAAAAATACGGTTGTAGAGTCGGAAGGTCGGACTCCCGCTGTTGCTTTCTCTTTCTAATTAGCGCTTCGGATCGGTGCACGAACCGTGCAGTCCATCTCTATAATATCTATGAAGAGTAGGTTTCTCTCTGCGCACGCCGTCACGAACGTGGGGGCTGATAATATACTTCGACATCCCCCTGTTTCACATGCCTCTTATGTAAACGTTTCGAAATAGTTTACCAGTTTCTTATTCATATTGCTCAATGAATCGTCCTAAAACAGTTTTCCACCTAATGTTCAATCTTAAATTCCTTTCAAACAACAGATTAATACCTTATTCTGGCTTTTCCTCGATCTATAAATATCTATCAAATCACCGTCCGCGTTCAATATGTACACTCAGCAGAAGAACTCTCGTTACTTATATACAAGGACAATCGCCCGAACCTCGAATTCGTGAATATTTCTATTACATCGATCACCAAGGAATGGTAGGTGTGATAATAATCTAAATAAGAAGTACGATCGATATCACTACTTCTGTGGCTGCTGATATCACGATTAAACGACTTAGAGGAGGCTCCTCAATTAGACATGTAATTTGCAGGCCGTTTGAACGGGTTTTGAAATGTTCCGGCGAAATTGCGAACTGTCTTCAGAAAACTCTACTTACTCTTGTTCTTGAAGATACGTGGATTTTCCAGAAATTTATCCTACAAACATTTCAGAAAAACTAAAACCGCCGTTTTCGAACCATGTTATGTCATCGTTTTTATTTACAATTAATACTTGTAAAAGTAGATCCAAGCTAACCACTAGGTGCCATATATGTAGATCCTCACTAGTGATCTCGCTGGTAAAGATCTGCGGTAAATAGATAATTCAAGAGAATCCAATTTTGGTGATACAGACTCCAGACAAACTCGTTGAAGCGGATAGTAGATCTAACTGAAAATTTAATTAGAACTGTAATAAAAAATAGTCTAGCTCTTCAAAGGTGCGAAGAGTAGATTTATGTATGTTTTTCTTCTTTTTCCTTGTTCTGTTCAATAAGTGCCAGATAGTTTCATATATCTGCTAACTACCATTTAGACCATGAACATCATCACTGGATAAACAAATAGAAATTCAACAATGATTTTATCTGGAAACACTACGTATTTGCTCTTACAACAAAGTGTGTTAAAAAATTATGCAAAAAAATAAAAGTGAATTTCTTATTATCGCAATATTACTAAAATCCCTATTTTTTGGGAAAATCTAAGCAAAATTTCTGGTAGAATAACTGCGGTATCAACTACGCGATTAATGTAGATGAAATGCAAAGTACAGGAAAACTTTATTGTTGATCTCTGTTAAATGATTATTTGGGTCACTGTATTAAATTATTCGGGTCACTGTATTAAATTATTTTTTTCTAATTCGTTGGGTTAAGAAAATATGTATCTATTTTTGAATTCTCATGAAATCGTATTTGAACTAATTAATCAGAGCAAAATAAGTTAAACTGTTACAATATTTTTACATTTATTGATTCCATTTGAATGCCTGTAATAGTTTCACTGGATATTGTTTTTTACTCGAATAAAGAAATTAATTGAATACAAGATCTTATTAACATATTGGATATTGCTTGAATTTTGAAATATTTTATGGTCTCCAGAGGTACATGGATAAAATTTGTATATCTTTCAAATTGACAGTTGTTTCTTGATGATTCTCGAATGAAGAACTTCACCTCTTGTTTTAAAGGTACGTATTCGTATGTTGCTGATTTGTATTAAATAGATCAACTTAACAATTAACAGTTCATAAATCAAACACTTACAGATTTCAACACTGATCTCTAACATAAAGATCTCTAGTGTAGAGATCAGTGGATTTCAATCTCTGTTTTAACTTCCAAGTCACATCTCCTTGAAAATAGGTCAAATTCGCATAAATTAATCATTAAATACATGTACAGTAATTCTAGCTTATATGCATTCGTGATCAAATTCCTTGAAGTTTGAATACAATAGATCTAATCCACATAAGCCTTTTTCAACGGTTTATCATGAAAGCATTCTGGAAAATTGTTTTATCGATTTTCAGAGAAAAAGTTTTTGGCATTCTTCTTCACAAGACTTCGCAAAAATGAAACTGGCCGTTACATGGATGATTTTCCCTACCTGTCACCATGTGGAAGAGAACGAAATTTCGTCAGATGTGATGATCTTCCAATCGTGTTTACACATGTCATTCAAAAGGAAGATTTAGATACTGGAGGAGTGAAAAATCAATTTAGTTATGCTCATGCCGATGAGTTACTGACGGTTTGTATGTTTTTTATTTTTGCTCACCTTTTACGATAAGGAACACCTAAATTTAGCCTTAGACCATAAATGAAAAATTGATAGATCTGCTGACATGTGAATCTTTGTTATAATCATAGGTTCCTTTTGAGCCAGCAAAAATCTTCATGAGCATGGAAACTGGACGAGTTTATCATCCTGCACCAAAAATTGCTGGTGGCATAGGCTTGGTGCGATCTAAGCTAGCATTAGAATTTAGCAAATACTTTGAATTCCATAATGGCGAAGAACAAAGTCCAACGCATTTTTCTTGGGACAATAATAGACATGAACTGGATTCCGAATGGCATAAAAAAATAGCTAAAAAAGTTCTGTGAAAAATTGTAAACTAATTATTTTTACAACCATTGCAATTCGTTTCAAGTCTACATATAAAAATGTGAGGGTTGACATTGTCCAGAAGATAAAACATTCGCAGAAAAACTTTAAACTAGAGTCTAATAAAGATATGATTAAAGAGAGTTTCCTAAAATAGTTACAAAATAATAAATTGAAAAATCATTTATTATTAGCCCTGCATTTGTTGAATTGCAAAATGTGTAGACCAAACTATGAAACGATGGTAATCTCTTATTTTTCTAGTAAAAAATTGAGCACCATATTTAACGTTGACGGAAGAATTTAAAGACAATTACCCCTCTCCTGGACAAATTGTGGTAACCAGTACTCTGCGGCTAATTGAGCCCTGGGCCATAAGAAGCCATGTTAACGTTTAACAGTCATCAGTTAACGTATTTGATTACAAATTTTTTATATATACATTGCCTTAAAGACAAGTCTTTATAAATTCGTCATACATATTCTACGTGTTGTTGCACGAGCCTATAAGTCAATAGAATTATATCGTGAGTAATAAATATTAAAATTAATAATGATAACACTCCATTAGACTTCTGTGATATAATTGTTTTAGAATGGGGCCTACTCTCCGACATTAGCATAAATTAGGGACATATGTTTATACTTCTAGAAATATAAACTCTGATACTTTATACATGTACGAAAAATTTTCGATTCCTGATCCAAAACTGTACACGTTTGATTAAAGATTTACTTATTTCAGTTGGTTAAGTCTTTATAAACATACATAGAAAAATATTAAGTCGTACATCGTACCATTTGTTCATCTCTTGTTAAATGACGATTGCAATAAGTAAATGTCGAAAATTACGAACGTCTAAGGTTTGAAAATACCTCATCTGTTGTGTTAACGACTCTCCAGGCTTAAGAAGTTTTTGTTATCTTGTTTCGGGTTTTGAAAAAGGCTGAAGCGATCCTGGCTGTACCCAAGAAAATCCAAGCACCTTATTTTCCTCTTCCTTCTGAAATTGGCCAAAATTTCAATTATTTATCTACAGTAGCTGTCGATTTCAGTTCAAACATGACAACTTTATGTTTCATGCTTTGATGCCTTATTACTGATATGGATATAATGTTTTTTCAACAACCACAAATCGTAAGTTACCTTTGATTTTAATATCTCCTCCTTGATACCATCGTGCGATGAACTATCATAAGGGGTAAAAGTAATGTAATGCGGATCGTCAGTTGAAGGTGGATCGTAAAGCTGACTCAAACTCTCTGTAACACTTGCCCTAGCTTTTTTTTGGAAACTTTCAATGTTACTTGCAAATCTAAAACAATATAGACGGGTAAATTAATAAAATACCATTCCATGAAAATTTTGTATGTTTGAATACATTAGCAATGATAGTCATGATCAGTATGCTTGAAAAGGGCACATCAATAGATAAGAATTTTCTTACAACATCAGAGCTTCTTCATTGATGGACGGCATCTTTGACTCGATTTTGGAAAAGACCTTGACAATGTACTGCACTAATTGCCAAACTCTATTGTTTCGTTTCCATTCAGGAAATTCCCACGTTGTATCTAACTCTCCAGTATCAGCCTTCAATAATGGATGAAATACATTCGGTTGAAATACAACTTTCTGTAAGATAATCGAATGGTTAGCAATACTAGAAAAAGAAAACAAATATACCTATATATGATACAGAAATAGAAAGAAAATAAGCAACCTAAAACTCTGTTGAATGATTTATATAACTTACCGGACAACCACCGTCGGGAAAAGTTGGGGGCAAGGTAATTGTGAATCTGAATACGCCACCTTGGTAAATTCCTTGTCTAACAAAGAAGACTCCAAACCATACTGCAAGAAAAAAGGCCAACACTTACACAAACTGTTTTCGATCAATCCTGGAAGTGTTGAAATAGGATTACAAACTTTATCATTTAACTTACAAAATGAGTCATTTGCAGATGGAATCACATAAATTCTTTTTAGATCTTGTTTCTGCATCATATTACTGAAACAAAATTATGCAACGTTATAGATTTATTGACGATCCAGCCAAAACTCAAATTGAATACAACATGAATTATTGTTAAATTTTGAGCATTTTCAGGATGATTCGTTGCTTAGATTTAAAGCAGGTGTACCAGAAACAAGTTCTTGCGCTGTAGCATTTTATCTGCAACATGCAACTTAATAATTGATCAAAGTTAAAAAAGTAGGTACACTATTCAACTTACTATTCAGAAAGAATTATATACTCTTGTAAGAACACAGCATATTCTCTGTTACTGCGAGTCGAAGGAGGTCTATCGATCATCCTAGTGGACATGGCAAGCTGTGTCTCTCCATTACTATTGGATGGCAACAATTTCCTTAACGATCCTTGCTGCCTGTAGTTGTCGTCCACATCTCCTTCGCCCTTCAAAAGTCAAATTAAAAAAAAATGTCAAAGTTCACGTAAATAGTTAATAAACTTGACAGTGTCGATATTCACACAACAGCGACGTGCAAGTTACGCTAGACTCAAGACAGAGTCATACAGGTATAATCAGGATATGTTTAACGTTTGATATACTGTTACTAGTTTTTATGAGTTATTATTCCTTCATTATCCGAAACAAGAACATAAATGAATGATCCACAATATTTTAAGTATTATCATTGCAGGTAGTCGTTATTGCTTTATTCTGGTAAAATATGTTGGTTAGAAGTTACAGCGTTTATTAATATACAGCTTTTGACAACAGCATTGAAATAAATTGTCATGTTTACCTTGATCCCGGTCGTTGTATATCTCGATGACATCGTTACAATCATTAATAATATACGTATATTTGTGATCCTAAACTTTTAATTATAGATATGTTACATAATCATAATGAAATATTGATCAAGAGATTTATAATATTTATGAATGAACTAATTCATCTGACATCTGTGATTGAACTGAAGTTACTGTTTCGAGATTGGATCGATTGTGATCCAGACGCCAGTGTTTCCCTAGCTCACTTCGTTCTATCTATTTGACTGTCGGGTTGGGTATATTTGGGTATTTTTCAGGTCCTTCATCCATGCTCCATGTGATTACCCTGCTTCTTAGAAAAAGTGAAACATAACCAAAAATATTTAAAATTTAGGTTGGGTTCCGCAATTGTTTGTTACTGTTTACTGGCTGCCTCATATTTACTGGTTTTCTTCATAAAACGTAATTGGTCTTGACACCAAGTATTTTTTCAGTCCGAAGTCGAAAAATTTTACAACTTCGCAGATCCTTGTTCATAATTTTGTTAAAAATGACTGCAAGAGAAGTGAACAAGACGAAATTGTCGAAAGGTATTTTGGAAATGAAGGTAATAGACGAAATTTGTATGGTTAAGTTATTTTTATCAGATTATGCAGTTTCATATGTCACAACTTTTTTTATTCCTTTTCATCTAGTTCATGAAACGAACCAAAGAGAAAGTTGAGAAGCAACTATTTCAAGAAGAAGGCAAAGAATACTTCGGGGCACAGCTGACTAATCACATGAAGAAAGGATCGTAAGTTTATAAACTCAACGATAACAAATAATATTTTCCACTTGCAAGGAGTCTTAGTTTTTACTGACAAAATTCTACAGCAATTATATCTTTATATTTCACTAATATCAACTAAGTTAAATACTAACAACAGAATCAATTATTATGTAAATAGTGAATAAAAAGCAAAATACTAATTGACTAAACACATGTTTCAGTCAGTAATAGTTGCAATCAATGTAAATCATAAGTTTCAAATTAAAAATATTTGGGAAACTCAGCCGAACTCTGTTGAATCAATATTTATATCGCTAAGGAGCAGATTTGTTTCCTTTTTTATTGGATTGTCTTCACAAATTGCTGTTAGGCAATTCCTCTGATATAAGTATAGAGGTATCACTTTTTTTTCAGATTTTATTTTTTCTAAATATCTAGTTCATTCAGTTTTCGATACTTGTTTTAGGGATAAATTCATCATTGAGCCAAGCTTTGTGTTTTGTGAAGGTTTGCTTGACGGTCGAGTGAGCTTTCGCGGTATGAATCCAGAGATAGAGAGACTGATGGAATTGGAAGAAGAAGCTAAGCAAGCTTTGACCCGGAAACAGAATGAAACTGAAATAACTGATGAACAGATGGCAAAGCATTACAGATCCTCAGCAGTGGATACAATGGCAAAAAAATTCAGGACAAAACATGAAAACAAGAAATATGTAAGGGATGACAGCATCGAAATAGAACCCTTAGAGAAAAAACCTAAATTTTTGAAACCATCGGACTAAGAAGGGTAATCGTATACTAAATGTATTTTATATTTGGATAAATGAAACACCTGATCTTGCTAAATGCTTCTTATTTTTAACAAGAGCTGAAGATTTGTGTTAAATAATAATTAATTTTCGTAAATACACGTTTGCGTGTGTGTGTGTGCGTTGGGTATTTGGTAGCTTCATAGTTTGAAATTTGGTTTCGAACTTAAAATAGCATAGAAAACATATATTTTGTATGTCTCTGCATGTAACTCAAATCTCAAATTTTGTATAATGCATATTTTTTCCTCTCTTTTTCTTCACAGGTAGATTTACCTGAGTTAAATTCATGCTTTCCGGAATTACCAACTAATGGGTACATCTAGTATAATTGTTCTTAATATTTATTGTAAGATCAAAACTTTTTCATTAAATTAATTTTATCAGCAATATACAGTACAAGAATATTTTTATTAAATAATTGTAAAACTTTACAACGTATTAACATTTTTAAGATATAGTCCTGTACATATATGCCAGTTGAAAAAAGAAAATCCGAATTGCTGCCACAATAGAGTAAAAATAATAATGACACAAATCTATTCATCCTATCTGATTTATTTTGTTTAATGTATTGTAAGGTTGAAATTCCCAATGTTAATGCAATAAAATATAAACACAACATTCACTTACCTCAACACTAAGAATTTTCGGAATAGTCAACAAAAAGGAAATTACCACAGATATAACAAATTTTACACTCATTTTCTCTTCTCTTTCTGGCTAGATTTCTGTACAACATATTTATTATGCTACGTTAAAAACTTGAACACATTTTCAATTGAAATTTATAAGCCGGATAGAAAATGGCACTGCCCTAGGATCAACATAACAATACTCCCAACAGTTAATGCCAACAACAAATACCTCCCAGTTATAGGTACTCTGAATAATCTAGCGCACATATTTAATGAAGACGCATATAATAGAATTGTATCCAAGTCCGATCCTGGAGTGTCCTGATACACGAATGGACGTACGCGAATTTCATGCCCAATTCCTTGAATAGTTGAGCATGCTGAAGTTAATCGTGCTGCCTAAATAAGTAATAGAGAATGAAAATATCATAATTGTTCAATACTCTTTTGAGGGTACTTTCCCTAATTGTAATCTACTAAAAATTAAATGCTTCAGATATTATAGGTGTAATCTGTTACGAACCTGTATAAAAGGGGCTAATGATATCACGACCCACAAAGACACATTTATAATACTAATATAAATAATCGGACTGCTTTGTACATCGACGTTATCGTATTTCAGTAGCCATAAAATACCAGCTGCAGCCCACGAAAAATTTACCACAGTGTATATGCATACTGCCGGACCAAAATCATCATTGAAATATTTCAGCAATTTTTTAAACTCACTAATCTCCTATAACAAAAATTTAATAAAAGTATTTAAACAAATCCATCGTAAAATACTACCCACATAAATTATGTTTATAAAAGAAAGAATAAAATAATGGCTACAATTCTGTAATACTTCATTCATAGAGTAGTCATAAATACTGTCAATTCAGCTTTGTGCATGTATTACACAAATTTATACATAAATACCTTCATCCAATCTAATGGAGCCAATGTATGTTGGAGTAACTTGGTTCGTAGAAAGTATAGATGCGACATTAATAGTTGTCCTTGCAAGCAGTAACTTGTTATAATCGTTCCTTGAACCATATCATGCCATAAGGTACAAACGATCAGAAAAAATTTTAAAACAGTCTTCAACTGGTCTGGACTGTAAGAATATGTTGTTAAAAAAAATTTGAACAAAGATTGAACCTTGATTCCTCTAGTGATTTTCCTATTTGCAACACTCTTGTTGGGTTCGTTTCTTTACCTAGAATGAAGCCATTGAAATACAATGATTCCTCTTGCCATCATTAAGTTCACAGTGATCAAAGCTATGATCATCCATATAATGCTCAGCACAATGAATAACCACAGTATTCTAACTAATCTCTTCTGACTACCGCGATCTGATGGGTCTGAAGACATGAGAAAAGCTCTCTCCATCAAGTTTTGAAGCTGCTCGTTCTCCCGTATTCTAAATAAATAAACTGCATACAAATATGCACTGAGATGAAGAATGCTTGGTATCGCATAGCTGAATGCTATACTTCCATAACATATTCTTTCATACTGTAACTCCTTGGTAGTGTTAGACACTAGCTCATGATCGATTCGCATCAAGGTATAGCAAAACCCACGATCTCGTCTGATGAAGACAAAAAGAAAATGTATGAAATGACTATATCGTACATCAAACAATTGATAGTCAATAAATACGTTCCCCAGAATCATTATATGAATCGAAAAATTCACCTAAAACAAGCCGTATATTGAAGAACGTATCCAATGCACATGAATATAAGGACTTGAAAAGTGTGCAGATTGGCAAAAATTGAATAACAAGGCGAGCACTCTATATCATCTCCACTTGTTGGTCTCAATCCCATTACTCCGAGAAGTCTTAAATAGGGACGTAATATTTTGCATTTGCAATAATGTAGGACGGCTGAAGTGCTGAGATTTTCATAATCTGGTCTTTCGGTAATTTCTCCAACCTATTTAAAAGAACAAAGAAAAGAGTAAATTATTAATACAGTGGATATATTCCGCAGTAACTGATGGAATGATATAATGGTGGGCACATAGCGTTGACTGAAGTTATGCCTGAACTTTGAGCGCCGGCTTTTTATCAGTAAAGCAAGTAATCTTACTTCGGCACTTTCTAATTCTGATAGAATCGATGTTGTCGACATACGCAATGGGTCTCCATTGTTTTCGTTGAGGCCAGTGCGCTGGTTTTTTGAATTCACTGCTTCGTTTGAGCTTTGCCTAGACTGCAGCCAGCAAAGCATCATATCCTCCTTACTTTAGCTATTCTAAAAACGTGATATAAGAATAGTTAGAATACTAAGACAGGAACGTTATACAGCCAATGCACAATCAATGTCAATTCAGATCTGAATTTGTAAACAAAAACACAGTGATGGTTGTTGATTTTCGACAATTACACAATTTCAAGATTTTGATGAAGTACCACATACACATGAAAACTGGATTCAAAGTTAAGATAGCTTGAATTAAGAAACAAAAATAATTAGAATAAACCTAAAGTTTAATTTTTAACTATTGTACATTTTGCATTATTGTAATAACGTATTAATCGAAATATGCAATACTAAGTATATATCAAGTACTTTATTGTGTGAGGGACTGGTACTATATGAGAATGTAAACAAACAAGTGTATAACTTACCCGTGGACTTACCAAAGGCATCCTTCTAGCAGCAGAGCGGCATTTAGCTCTAGACTTTGAAACATATGTGTGTATGAAAATATTCCTATAGTATCAAATACGGTTCGACACGATAATTTACTACACATATAAGAGTATTTTCTGATGACTTGTTTCACCTCTGAGAGTTGTGATACACTATAATCAGACGTTGATACAACAATTTGTTTGTGAGTGATAGTAATTATTATTTCTTTGTATGGTAGTGCTGTAGCACGATAACAATTGTGAAGGGAATGACTCTTATACTGTAACGATGGTCAGGGAATAACGGATTAGTTTTATGCTATTATTATTTACAAGTAAGTATAAAAGATTTTTTTTTTCATTTTGTTTTCGTCCGTCGATCCTATACAACTCTTTTGCCGTTCCAAAATTTCGGCTTCAATTTATTGCCGATTTTCCCCGCTGAACGAGACAATCGCTTACGCTCCGCACAATGCTTAACTGTTTTCTCTTCCGAATAGCCACCTGATTTTTTTAGCTGTAACAAATGTTATACAAGTTGTTTTGTAACATTCACCTTTTCATGCAACGTACATGTTGGTCCTTATGCTAAATAGTATTTAATACAGGTTGCACATTGAACTTTGAATTTTCTTGATTTCGAACTCTAAAACACACTACTTTGTCACTTTCGCATAATTTTAATCAACAAACCTTTTTAGTGCTGAATGTCATTTCTCTATTTCCCAACGAACCAAGCATTCTGACACTATTGACTTCTTCAGCTTGCAATCTTTGGCCAAGGCTCGCTCTGTAATTAAGTGCAATAATTCATATCAATAAATTACCTACTTTGCTATAAACATGATGTATTTCTTATATTGTAAAACTTGAATATCATATCGAAATGTTATATTAATAATTATATTTTATACACTGAACGTGCGACTTTTAGCTCTGAAACTTCCTGACATCATAATTAGTAAAAGAGATACATGGAAGTAATAGCACTGAGTGATTCATCCTGTTATCTAGGCATCAAACACATTTGTAGATTTGAATAATACTACATAGAATTGACTTAGGAAGAATCAATAACGAATGAGTTTAAATAAACTAACGAAAATAACAAGTGATTTCTCTAATGGAGAAAAAAATATAGAGTAGAAAACAATGTGGTCAATCTCACAGAGTCAAAGCAAACACGCACATAAATGGTAATTTAATTGTTTTCATGAAATTCAGTTTCCTCAAATCGCTATTCGTGCTTGAGATTGTGCTGATAGAGAGGTAGTAAAATTGCCTCCTGCATTAATACCATGAGGCTTATTCAATAAATTCTCTTGGATATCCACAGAAGATTCTTACTTGTTTTGTTTTTGTCTGACTGTCCTGATACCCATAAACTCGACGCCTTCTTTGAGTTTGAAAAATTTAGCTGATTTGCTCTCTGATCGATCTACTGCTTCTGTTTCTTGATTCTCTTCTCTTCGCGCCTTTTCTTCTTCCCACTCTCTTTGTCTCGTCTCTCTCTTTATTAATTTGTGCTGCTTCTGAACTTCCTTAGCCCAGCCTTTGTCATCATCCGAACTATCATCATCCGACAATGAACTTTCCTCCGAACTTCGTTTACCTTGATTCATTTTATTTTACGGTGAAACTAGACAGTCCAGAATTTAATACCAATGATAATGGTACAAGTGGAAAAAAGATTACCTTCAAGTGCGTTTTCTTCTTCTCTGGCTATGTCAAATCGAGCTTGAGCTTCAAGTTTCTTGTTTAATTCTATTCTTCTAGATTTGGCAAGTTGTGATACTACAGGATTTAGCAAACGGAACTCCTCTGTGTTTTCGTCCACTTCAAAGTTTGGATCTTCAAATAATGGCTTGAACCGATTGTCTTTGAGAAGACTTGGTGTTTTCCGTTTTGCTTTTGGATCTAATTCGTTATCCAGCAATTTCTGAGCTAGACGTTTATTAACTGATGGCAATTTTGAAACCTGTGTAAAAAAATTCGATTTCACCAAATATGAAATAGTGAAAACTTATTTGGGTATGAAATTATTGAAAATTTGAAATATGCCAATGTTAGTACCTGCACTCGGTTCGTACGTTCCTCTTCAATTTTCTTTCTGATCTGTTTCCTCTGATATTCATCAAAGTTGAAAGGCTGAGCTACGTCTCTAGCCTTTCTATAGAGCCTAGCATCCATAAAATATCCGTGCATGTATGCCCTAAGTAAGTTACTTCCTTTAAGATGTGCTAGTCCGAAATCGTCCAGTTCCTTCTCAGTAATGAATTTATAGTCATCATAAACAGTATCAAAGTTAGACTCTTCAAGTTCTTCAGTAAGATTATCAAGAAAACTGCACCACCTAGGTGCAGGTCCTAGGCTGGGTATGTAGTAAGTTTGTAACTTAGTATCTTCATTAGCAATAAACATCATTCCGGTATTCGGAACAACACACATGTTATTGAAATCTGCCTGTGCTTCTATTGAGGTGTACAGCTTGCCCTGTAAAATAATATGACATGCGTTTAGTACAGCTGTTAGGCATCACTCAAGATTCATTTTTTCTATTTATACGGGAAAGACATGAAGTGAACGATAAGAATTTTAAGACTTTCAAACATAGGAAAATTATCTGAGAATTTAGGAGAACTATTTGCAAGAGTTGATTTTAAACGTATGTTTTGGCAGACCTCTTTCAGAGCTTTTCTGTGCGGATTTTGCACAATTGATGATCTGACAATATTTCTATACAAACGCGGCAACTTACCGTTTGTTTATCCCAAATTTTAACAACCGAACTATCCATAGAGTAGATCATACCCATCTGATTGTGAAATTCAATATCTCTGATTGGTAATCCGTACATGTGATCCTTTACCAACAATGGTTTATTTGATCTAATGTCGTAGAGTAATACTTGACCTGTAGCAGTACCCACGCCCAATGTAAGTGCATCCTGAAACTTGAGGGCAGTAATTGACGGAAATCCTTCAAGTCTGAAAATACATAATGTAAAATAAAATGTGCTTGTGTAATACGTAATAATAGTAAAAGTAATATTAGAGTCATGAAAAACTTCAAGAATCAACAGAATATCTACGTGGTATAAACTTCATGTACGCAAATATGAAAATTTTATTGCCATATACATACTGGGTATTTTCGGTGACACAATGAAACGCGCAGTCTAATGTACCGACTTTGTTTCTGGTACGAGGATCCCAGGCTTCGATTCGTCCTTCCTGAGTACCAATCATTAGCGAATGATGAATAGGATTTATGGTGCATCTGTTTATGCCAGAGGCCTCCGTAAATAATGATTGTAAAAATTGTCCCCTCTCTAGGTTCAGTCGATAGATCTCATTGCTAGAATTATTATAATCATCATTTATTGAGTTATACTAATCAATACGGGTGTGACCTTTCAGGGAATTGCGACAATTTCTATCCAGCTTAATTTAAAGTTGACAAATTACAACTCATGAGAAGTCTATCATTCTGTTATTTTTGAAAATTTATATTCCTTGAGATCTATGTAGCAAACTCTGTCTCTATAATTAGTAGTAAACTTGTTTCAATATAATGTGGTGAAGCTTTTAATTGAGACCTAACTATGCTTTCAAAAACCAGACAGCTGATGTGAGAAGTTTTTTTCTGGTTCACTTGTTTGAAATTCACATTTAACTCAATCATTGCAAAGTATGTTCTTGATGAGCATGTGCAATTATACCGCCAAAACGAAATTATTTCGTATTATTCTTGACTTGTGCAAGAATCACAAATGTTTCTTAAATTGCCATATGATAAAACACAGCTTACCTAGCACCAACAACAAATAGGTCGCAGGACGGATAATGGTACTGCATGTCTCTTCCGAACCGGGGTATCCTAAGTCTATAATATTTCCCTTGCGCCGAATGAAATTCAATGTATCTATCACAGTGCAAGAAGACTAACTGAAACGCAAAATTATGAGATTGTGAAGTTGGTGTCGTTATAAATCATTTGAGTAAGTTATCGATTCTTTTACTTACAGGGAACTGTAGGTAGGTCGACTCCTCCAATGTTCATCTAATTCATACATTTTGTAGTATATAGAGAATTAAGAGTCATGTATATTTTTTTATCTGCTAATAAACGGTTCAGAGTAGTGAAAACAACCCCCAAAGATGGGCACCTAACGGGGTGATTTCTTGTTGCACTTGATGAATTCGAATGAAACTAACCCTGAAATGTATGATTAATTAATACATATTTACGAACAGAAACATTTCAGTGTCAGTTTCATTCATTGGTTTCATCTTTGGAGGTTGTTTTCCATCCGCTCTAAAGCATTTATTAGCAGATAAGAAAATGTGTGTGTCTCTTAGTTTTCGATGGACTACGACATAATGAACTAAATCAAAATCAGAGGGGTCGACCTATCTATGGTTCTTTGTTAGTGAATATTGACTATATAATCACCTTACTGTAGTCGTCAGACAATATTTCAAATGTGAGAACTTCAGAATCGAAGCAACGCTCAAATTTAAGGGATAGGTTGTTCACGTCAAAACATTTTACCCTTGGCTTATATATGCCAGTAGCAAAAATATATTGGCCATCCCTGGAAACTTTGACAGACGTACTAATTCCAGGCATATCAAAATCCTGAATAAGTTCGATGCGTCTTCTGATATCTGTGAGTAAAATAAAATTATGTAATTTTTTTTTTTCTGCAAAGTAGTTTATAATTGTATTATTCAAAAAGATTAGACTATAATAAGAATTATTTGATAAAATTTTTTTGCAACGTAGATTATTGTAAAAACAAAAATACATATATATATATATTTCGAAGTAACTTACCGGCATTTTTTTTTAGTAAACTTCGTCGCTTTCTCTCTGATAACCACTAAAAAAAATTGCATTGTGTGAATTAAATATTAGAACGTTAATGAAAGTTAACTGATCATAACCTTAAAAATGGTATAACCCTCATGTAAATGCCATAACTTTACCTCGGGAAGAGATTTGCCCGCACTCAAGTTGTAGATTTTCACATTATTAGGATCTGAGACCTGCATTTTATTTACGTTCACATAAAGCACAAATTTAATAGAAAATACTGTGCAGGCCTGCCTGCACGCTTCTGTTATTACAGCTAGCTTAGACGGAACTAGCGTAACATAACCTCAATTCGGCTACAGCTGATTTTAAAAAGCCTGGGCCCCTATGGTCACTATCTATTGCTATCTATCATCTTAGATGAGTTTAGTTATGATGTCAAAGCATTTCAATATGAATCAAGATACCAATTCCCGTTGCACGTATAACAATAGGCACGTTTTGAAGTGTTTTCAAGTCACGGAGATAGAAAGAATTTCAAGTCCTTTGATCTTTTTGTAAAACAAAGTCATAAAGAATACATTTACTTCAAAAGGTTATTGATTGAATGATTTTCGTACACACATTTTTAGATGCTATTCAACCATGGGTTTAATGTACAAAAAATTATGAGGATTCAAAGTATTATAAGAAAAAATTTTGCAATAGAGCGGTTTAAAATGATATTCAACTTATAATTAGGTTACACTACGTAATTTCCAGAAGAAAAAGCATATTGGTGCAACATTCCAGGCAGTCAAATATTTTTCGTATCAGTGTGATAAATTTGCCTGTATGTGAAGGGCTTTGCAAAATTTATAAGCTAGCATTGCAAAATCATCTTTTCTTCATAATTTTGAACTATAACCCGTGGATTGTCATTAGCTCTTGTGAATATTTTTATCGTTTTCCGAACTTCACGTAAACGAAATTCAAGCTCCGCAGAAAAATACCTTGAGCTATTTTGAATTTTTTGGTTGGCCAAGCTCATGTCAGACTCTGCGTGAGAGGCTGCTGTCGGGTTAAAACAAGCCTATACCATTGACCCTGCAATCTGCGTAGATAAAATTATCGAATTCCGGAGAATTATCTTATCCTTCCACCGGGATTTTATTGAAAAGGTCACAAAAGAAGAAAAGTAGGCGTGTCTTAAAATTCCCTGTCACAATCACTCCCCTCCTCTTCAACACAGTAATTCAACATCACCGTCGAATGTGTTTATCCGTAGTGAAAGGTCGTATCTCAAATGATGATACGGAGTAAATCAAGTCCTGGCAAACGTCAGATTACTAAGGAGAACGAAAAATGGTGGACATTATCATGACAAAAATAAATACGGAGATATTAACCCAATATTACGTCACTTTGGAGGTTAACCATAGTCCAGCAAAGTGCTAACACAACAATGGAGAGGTATATGTATTTGTGGAGAGGTCCTGAGAAGATATTATATACTTTCGGTGATCAGCCCAGTGGTCTGATATGCAGATTGGTAACTGTGAAGGATCATGTATTCGTTTCTACTACCACAAATAATCTCTACCATGGAGTTGTTGCCACACATCTAGAATCTGAAACCTGTCCACTACTGACGTTTAAAAGAGTTCAGTTCTACGCTATGGACATCGCTACTAACTCTGACTATTTGTTTATTGTCAATGATGCTGGACAGGTCCTTAGAATAGATCCAAGTGATATGACGCATGTTGAAACCATCACCCTGAGAGAAGAGCCTAAATCTTGTAGTCATGGCTACAAAGCTGATAATGAATCTGTCAAAGTAAAATCGCTTGCAGCCAGCGATAATGCAATGTTATTCATTGCCGAAAATGGACAACTCTGGGCCAATGGAGACCAGCCACAGATTGACATTAAGACTTCTGAGCCTAAAAAGGTAACGTTTTTTGATGGTCGGATCGTATCCAGTGTAGCATGTGGAGCAAATTTCAATGTCGCGCTTGTCAGAAAAATTATAAGGACAATGAAAGATGACACTGATAGTGAAAATGACTTGGAGGAAGAAGTCTTTGTCAGTTCTTGTCCCCACTGTGTCAGTGACGTAATGTTAAGTCCAGTTAGTCAGCCGTCAACGGACACTTGTCCATTGGGACTTCACGTGAGACAATCAAGTGAAGATCGCTCTACAAATTCCACCAGCGCCCCTTCAACAGCTAGCAAAGATCATGACAATGCTTTGCTACTTGATGACGAAAAGCGATTTGATGACCTTTCAAAAACTCTGACAAATGGTGACAATTTCTCTGATGGTTTGCCCATCGAACTACAACGAGAAGAGAAGAAGAATGTGATTTTTATAAACACAGAAGCTGCCAGGCAGTTCTTAACCAGGCAATTATCTTGGGTTTCTTCGTACGGAAATGCTGGTGAGGAACTGTTAGCCGAATGCGCTGACAGGCCAACTAGAATAATAAAACAAAACGTGTCAAATATGGCAAGTCTTGTTTATGAAGGAGTAAAAACCGTTGGTGACAAAGTCGTCACGTTATCCAGACACATGAGCGGCAGTTCAGACAACAATGAGGCGCAAGATAGTGGTCAGGATGGTTTGGAAGATGGTGTCACGGGAGATACCAAGCCAACAGCTACTAGTTTGGCAAACAGTCTTCGCTGCGAAGAGTTTCCATGGTCATCAAGTGCTGGTACTTCGGACCGTGAACTATCCGAACAGGGATTGAATGAAAGAATAAATACACTGGTCCGTGCTGGCAATAGCTTGCTTTCTACCGAACTTTGGACTTGGGGCGACATTCAATATGGACAACTTGGAACTGGGGACACCACTAAGAGGCCAAGACCAATTTTGGTTGAAAAGTTTCATAATTTAGGGATTAAAAAAATTGTATGTGGCAGTTACCATGTGCTTGCTCTGACGCTTGATGGAAGAGCCTATGCTTGGGGGAGGAATAATTCATTCCAAGTCACACCCCAGTCACCGACAGATCAGAGCTCTCCCAGATTGTTTAGTTGTGGTCCAAGTTCATCCCAACCCGAGAGAGTTAGAGATATGGCTGCCGGAGAAAATCATACTTTAATTATGACATCCACAGGATTACAATTGATGGGAAAATATAGGTTTGTCAAAGTATATTATTCTGATTCATGTTTCTTATCAGTACCAATTTTTCATTATATTTCACTAGTTGTTTCAGATCTCTCGATTACAACATCTCTGAATGTAATGTTATTTACCTGATACTATGAACGTTCACTTGAATCCTTTGCTCCCCTAACTATCAAATTACATCTCTAATCTGACATTGACTTTTAATTAAATATTTACAGCCTTGAAAGAACAGGAGAAATTATACAAATAAAAATCCCAGATGCTGTGGGGTACAGTGCAAAGCAAATCTTAAGTTCAGGATCATATAGTTGTTGCACTATGATAAATCAGCCGGCTTGTGATATCTCATCAGACCTTACGAATGAGCAGATATTTCTGGAAGAAATGCTAATGGTTTATCAAAATTTAATAAAACCATTTCAAAAGAAAGGGGGTGCAACTCAGGAATCCAATGTGTATGAAACATTGTGTCAGTGCTACACGGAGTTGATTAGTTTTACATCTTTGAATGTTCTCAGTTTGTGGGACTATTATGACCATAATGGGGAAGCGTATGAGGTTGTAGTAGTTGCAAGCATCGAAGAGTACATAACAGTTTACAAACATTATCTAAATGCAATATGTGACGTTGTATCTTTGGGTGGTTTTACACACATAGCCAGAATAATTGACGTACCACAAACTTTGATTAGTTTATTCATGGACAAAGTTAAAGGAAGTAAATCGAAAAAAGCTAACAATGAAGCAATAATAGCATTAGCTTTACAACATCCTTTAAACAGACTGAACAGGTATATTGCAAATAGGTATTTAAGCTATTACACAATAGTTAGATTGTTCTTTATCTCGTAAACTGTTAGTATTAATAACATTTTATTTTATTATTATTTGTCTCAAAATTTTAAAGAAAGCAATATCAGCTTTATATATCATGAACAGGTATAAAGCAATGGTACACAGCCTAATAAGGATCAACGGGCCTAAACTAGGAATAGAAAGGCTCCAAGAAGCACTCGGTAAATGGGAGCAAATCTGTGATGAGCAAGAAAGGCGGCTAAAAGAAGCTGAGACTACCAAACAGTTTTGGGAGAGCTCGGGTAAATTGGTTGAACTGTTGAGATCCCCAGATAGAAGATTAATCAGAGAATCCAGAACTCATCCAATATCTGTATTAAACTGCGGAAGATTTTCTACCCACTGGTTCGTACTGTTGACCGATATATTGATCCATGTTAATGGAACATCACACACTGTTCATCCGTTGCCTACACTATGGGTGGAACCTCTACAGGATACAGATGCAGTCCAGGTAGAGAATGAAGTAGAAAATCGGTATTCTTCATCCAAATGATTTACAGTAGAGCCTTGATTACCTTTTAGTTTGTGCTTATTCGAACTAGTTTCAGAGTGGTATACACCTGTGTTATCCAAGCTATGTTAACTAGTAGTCTAAATTATCCAAGGATATCTTGACGTGCAAGTGCATTAATGTTCTTCGTAACTGAAAAACGTCTTTTATTAATTAGGTTGCATTATCCAAGTACTTCGATTATCCAAATTAAGATGAGTCCACAATGGCTCTGGTAATAGAAGTTTTATAACAACTATAAAATTAATTTCAAGGTTAATATATAAAAGGATTTCAAAATTCTTCAAACTTGATACAGATTCAATTATAACACAATTATCATAATTCCAAATTGGATCACAGATCCTTTGTAGGTGTTCTCATGATGACAGACGATTTTGTTGCAACTTTTTCATGGCACTATATTCTCATATTTTTCTTCATTATATTGAAATGTTCTGAAGGTCTCATCGAAGTTGCATAGTTATTGCATGTTTCTGGTATGGATTGACATGATACACTTTTTTTTTTGTTCTGTTGGGAGAAGCATGTTGCATGGAGAAAGTTGACGAGAAAAGGATTGATATCGGTGGGTATGCAAATTTCTGTGAATAATCAGACAGTAGTTAGTAATTTCTTCAATACTTCATTTCCCTTCAAACTGAAATTGCAAGTGATCAGATTCATGTGCACATTTTACTCAAATCCTATAAACTCGTTATATTGCTAACTGCTTTCCCGTCTTAAAATTTAAAAAAATAAAAGTAATTGTATGATTTTCACTATTATTAATAACAATTATTTTGATGGTATTTCAGAATGCACTATCTGTAACAACACCAGAAGATAGTCTAGTATTGTATACGCCAACACCTGCCGAACGTACAGAATGGCTACAAGCTTTACAAACTGCAATAAAACGCAGCCTTCTACGAGTGGTGGGACATGTTCCACCCTTAGTCCGATCAAGCTCATTTTCATTTACAAAGCACAGTCTTTACAAAGATGCCAAGTATACCGGTCCGTTTCCAAGTATTCTGAATTTAAACAATATAAGTTTTCAATAATTTAAAAGAAATGCGTTCATAGCTGAATAAATTGTGGGAACTTTAAATATTAAGTATGGCAATATAAAATACCTTATGATTATTTTTCGAACTGGTACTTCACCCAGGTCGTTGGTTGAATGGCAAACCCCATGGAACTGGAAAGTTAGAGTGGAGTGATGGACGGATGTATGTAGGACACTTTCATCGAGGAATTATGCATGGTACTGGGAAAATGGAAATACCTACACAAGGAATATATGAAGGACAATGGAAAGACGGCCAACAAAATGGTTATGGTACAATGAAGTATGTTTGTTTGACTAACATGTAGAGAGAAAATGATTCAAATGATTTCCACATTCAAACAATGTTCAAGCTTCCAATTAAACTTGCAGTTTACAAAATATTGTTCATCTATTTTACAGATATATTAATGGAGATATTTATGAGGGACACTTCAAGGATAGCTTACCGCATGGACACGGTATAAAAAAAGAAGGCCATTTCATGGCATCTGTTGCATCTATATACATCGGTGAATGGGTCGCTGGTTTAAAACAAGGATACGGGGTTATGGATGATATCACAACTGGTAAGAGTGATTGCCTAAAAATGTTTGGACAATTTACATTGTAAGTCTTTTTAGTTTACACACAGATTGCATATTTAGTTTAATAATACACCTATCTTATTCCAGGTGAGAAGTACCTAGGGTTATGGAATAACAATATGAAGCATGGATGTGGCTTAATCGTGACATTGGATGGGATTTATTATGAAGGAGTATTTATGCAAGATATTTTGACAGTTAGTAATGATAATATTAAATTCATTCTTCTTTAAATAAAATTCAAAACAATAATCATTAAATTGTGTAACATTTTCAGGGTCACGGTGTGATGATATTTGAAGATGGCACTCATTACGAAGGAGAATTTAGATCTGCTGGTGTTTTCAGTGGCAAAGGCACACTGACTTTTAGTAGCGGTGATAAAATAGAAGGCAACATGAATGGTGCCTGGAACGAAGGTGTAAAAATCACAGCTACGTTGCACATGAATGTCGCCAATTGCAGCTCCCATGTAAATGCTAAACCAACGTATGTAGTAGTTCCCTTACTTGTTACTACTTGCCAAAAACTGTTTTCATACATTTTCCTTGCCGCTGCTTGTGTACGATTATATTCGAACTTGTAACCGGAATTTCAGATCTTTTGGCAAACTGTGTGTACCACCAGATCAAAAGTGGAAAGCAATATTTAGGCAATGTTACCAACAACTTGGGGTTTCTGAACCAGGCTCTAAGAATAACTCTACAGCCAATAAAATTGGAGAAACTCAAAGAGTTTGGCAGAATGTCGCAGTTGTTATAACAAATTCACATCAAGATACTATACAACGAAGAAAGGATATAGCGAGAGATTTGAACAGTAGTAGCAGTACTTGCAGGCAGAAAGACCGCAGTAATATCAATCAGTTGGAAAAAATACCGCAATTTGGATGGGATAGTCTGAATCTGAAAACGTACGATGAAGTGCATGATTATTTAATAAAAGCATTTGAAAGTTTACATCATCCTCTTGGTACACTATTGACTGAAGTAGCAGCAGCATACACAGCTACTTACGGAGGCGTTAGAGTACATCCTTTATTGCTAAGTCATGCAGTTGCTGAGTTACACAGCATCACCTCGAGGATCTACCATGTGGTTACTTTATTATTTCCAGCTCTACCACCCGGAGGTCAAGAGCTTATACTAGAAACAGAAGACAGCGAGGAAAGGTGAGAATAACTGAATGAATAATTTAGCAATATTTAAAAGCACAAAACAAATGGAGGGGTATGTTCAACTTTAGAGCATGTTCTTTTATTCATGTAACGTGAAGTACTTCACGAGTTAATTATCTACTTTGAATATTTTATTCCATAGCAAAGTTGTAAGTGCTGCTGCAATTCTTCACCCAATACTTTTACCTCGTGTACATTCGGCGCTTTTTGTATTATATGCATTGCATAACAAAAAAGAAGATGATGCTTATTGGAAAAGATTAATGAAGTGGAACAAACAACCAGATATCACCTTAATGGCGTTTCTCGGCATAGACCCGTAAGTCGATAAAGTCATAATGATAACTTTTACGTTTCTCCGATGAAGTCGTTTTAATGATAACAGTAATCTATGATATTGAAGTATTTCATATAAATCGGTGACAATAGGAAATTTTGGAAGAGTGCTACTACTAATCATATTGGTGAACATCCACTGCCTAATGATGCAGAGCAATTATTTGGTGATGCTGTTGAAACCTTGCAACAACTGAAAACAACTTTTTCTCCACTTGAGAAGTTACTTGTCATTAGAAACACATTCGAACAGATGACTCAAGTAAGAAAATCTGTTATTTTCAAAGATCTAAATATTTGGTAATATTGTGATTATTATTATTTTTATTGTTAGTAATAACTAACGAACAATTATGTACTTTCAGGTTGTTCAAAGACAGCTAGGTTCCACGTACCTATGGACAATGGATGAATTATTTCCAGTTTTTCATTTTGTTGTTGTACGAGCTCGTGTTTTACAACTTGGCAGTGAAATCAACTTCATCGAAGACTTTATGGAGCCTTACTTACAAAACGGCGAACTCGGGATCATGTTCACTACACTGAAGGTGAGAGTTCAACTATTTATTTATTTGTATACCGGTTTAAAGATAGAATAGCGGATTTAAATTTTATAATCTCTACATACACGTGATTTCTGTATATCACATATGCATATACTTTTGCAGGCTTGCTACTACCAAATTCTTCAAGAAAAAATGAGTATGAGTAATTGAATGCTAGAAAGCACGTAATAAAAATATTATAAATAAAATTAATCATGAGCCTATTGCACAAATAACGGTGCTAAGGCTCAGCTCTGAAGGCAGAATAACATACCTATATATATATGTACACACCTATATATATATGTACACACGTACAGACACATAAGCATAAACACATGTATATATATTTTATTTATTTGCATTCGATGTGATACCAAGTCGTGATATTCTCCAATAAAGCTTTGATTAATGTTTAGGGTCCATTATAACTTGTAAATAGATATGTAATGAAATGCAAGGAAAGAATTGACATATCATAAAAAAGGTTTCAGATTTCTTCGATTTTAGAATAGAAGAAAAAGATAAAAAGAACACTTTAGTGCGATGCGTCTTCCCGATCTTACTTCCTCATTAATGCACGTTGATGATTATTGCTCATTATATCGCATTACAAACTAAAATCAATGCTGCAGTATCGAGAAAAATCATTGAAAAATTAGGATGAAGAGAATTATTTATGTACAGAAAGTATTGACAATTGAAATCAATTCATCCTTAAATTTTAAGATCTTAGTTAATTGATTCGCATAACAATAAATTATATTTAAATAATAGTAATAATGTTAATAATCAAACCTTCAATCATACTAAAATTTCGTTTTCGTGTAAAATAGAATATCTTGAAACACTCATCATAAGTTGACACATTATGTATGGAGCATTTCACGAGGTTTCAATCAAGATTGGAAGATAATGTTTCAGATCCACTCAAAGATTTTGCATGTGGAAACACTTGTCACAAAACAAACCTCTAATTGTTTTTTAATTTTTCCAACCAATCCTATTGGAGATATGACAGAATTCATTACTTCGAAAGTGCCTATTCTTTGAATTTCAAATATGCATGGCGCTTCCAAAACAACATACATATTTCATCATATCCCAAACGGGATTGGTTGAAATAACTTTGGAACAGATCTGACACATGATTTCCTATCTTAGTCAAGACCTCGTGGGACGTCCAATATAATTATTGATGACTGCGTATAATTCCTGTAGCTCAAAATCCACTTGCCTACTTAAACTCTTTTAGTAACATTAAAAAATGGATCAACTCATAATTATAAAAACAATCCCTTTCTTTCGATTATTTTTAGTAGCAAATTACCAAGTGGACGCATGTGCAAAATTGCACCAGCGATAATGTTTATTGATATATTCTGTTCAGTATTAAGTAGCATTTACTTAACTTTACATATACCTGTACTAATACGCGCACTTCTTCCTATGCACCTATAAATATAATCAGCAGGATCAAATAAGCAAAAATTTTGTATCCGTAAAGTGGTAGTGTGAAATTTTTTGTTAGCTCATGGCTATAAATCGTGACAGTAACTATGATATCTGCTCCAAATTGCAATTCGATACATCTATAACAACTCAGAATCTGCTATATAGATTTTTATCTTAATGCCAGATGGAATAGTGGAGAAAATAACTCTGAAATAATACAGAAACTTGTTGAATTTTTCTTTAGACAGGTTTTCGATTCTCAGGGCGTGCGTAACCGCTAATGTACACACACTGTTCCGGCTGTTTACGGATTTTTATAAAAATATAAATAGTAGTAAATTATTTAAAATTCAATGTTCTCATAAATATATAATTGCTATGAAGCAAATTTTTGTTGAAATTTTCAACTCTACATAGCTGATGTATCTACAGTAATAGAAAGCAATGAATTAATGATTTAAGGGCAATGAATAATACCTCGATAGTTTCAATAAATCATCATAGAGTGGATGAACTCTGAACTTTAGCATCAATTTCCAATGAATCTTGAATTAACTGGTATCTTGAATTTTGATAGTCTGTATTATTGACAAGAAGAGAAATAAATACTTGGGGTACGCAGTTTCACTATAGATAATATTCGTACAGCGAGTTGAAATACGTTTCTAGGAGTCTAATAAAAATTTAAAAAATGAGCATAACTGATAGTATATAACTTTCTATTGTGCATGAGGTTATTAAACTTGAATTAAATATATACTGGCGTCATAGTAATATGTACTTATCGCCTAGATGTCAAGTTAATAACTTACCTTTTTTTTTTGAATGACCTCATCATTCTTTACCAAACTAATGAATGCATTATACATGTCACGTGCAAGAAAGCAATTGATATATATACTTAACATACTATTATTATTATTATTATGGAATATTGTAGTGTTTAGTAATTGAAGTGAGTCCAGAAAATTGTATGATCAAATAATTTCTAATATAGCCCTACTAAAAATTCCCAACCCACAAGCACAATGATATTGTATAGAAAATAGAATTTTTATTAATTTATTTTATTTATGTAATATGCAGACCAATTTCAACGGAACAGTTTAAATAACACCGGTTGCTCATTTTTACGAAATTTTTGGATTCTCTGCTCACACAATCCAACTTCAGTTGCGATTTCTGTAATTAGATATCAAATTTGATACCTGTGAACTCTTCAGGATAATAAATTTGTAACATCCTCAGCCTGGTGAATCTGTAAAATTATTACATAGTATGAAGAAAGTGGAGCCTGACGAAAGGGTCTAATTATAACATTGAAATATAATTAATTGCTCTTCAGTCATTGGAGTACACGCTAAAATGGTATTTACCATTATTTTGATGTTATTGCAAGGCAATGCAATTTTTAAAATAACCAGACGTTAATACAGCTCTGAGTATATGATAAGTCCATGAATGATTGTTTGATAAGTAAATAATCTATATGAAATATCAATAACAATTTATTAAAAACTATGCAATAACAATTCTGTGATACACCATTGCTCTGGATGCTCTTTAATGAAGAGAATTATGAACTGGATCGAGCCAATACTACTTGTCTGCATGTTCTTTATATTTAAACCAGATCCTTGCTTACATTCTTATCAATGTGTCCAAGTATCAGAAATCAATTAAAAATTGTATAGAGTGTACCGAACTAAGCATATCGGGATTCATACAGTATAATAATAATCTTTCAATTCCCAAAGACAAGCAATTTTACTTGCAGATTGCATAAGCATGTACCTGAAGTATGAGAAATCAGAGTCTATGGATAAGTATATAGTTTGTCATCATTAGTTGCAAGAAAAACTTGGTTTATAGTAATTTCCATATGCGTTGAAATATGACAATCAACACCGTCTTAATCTGTGTGTTTATTACCGCATCATACTTGTTACTGTTGTACAGTAACCTGAAATTTTTTTTTTTTTTTCATGGTATGCGGCATTCTATCTACAGAAAGTCTCAAATTTTTACAAGAACATTTTTGGTGACAGTACATACAATAACATGTGTTCGCATGATTTATATGGTAGTTGCGTACCATTCAAGCATGTTACCAGTGAGTGTGAAAATTCCGTATGTATACCTACACCATTCAAGCATACTAATAGTGACTGAATTATACGCAAATAGCGCATCGAGAGTACCACACCATAATTATGCTGTGAAAAAATAACATTCCTTGAAAAAAATCATAAGTACTACGTATCTTGATACAGAGACTAGTATTTATGATTTTGTGTTATTATTGTTAGTAAAAATCTCTGTTGTTGTTGGATATTTTGTGCGTAATCATTTCTATCCCCTTAATCACATTATTGAATATCTATATACTCCAAGATAAAGTTTTGGTTTCCACATTTGTATATCAATGTGGTAATGAATGAATTAAACATTGAAGATTCTTTCTTGATACAGAAGATTTTGTGAAATCCGTAACATGTATTATACGGTTCATTTTCTCTGCAATACTGAGAATCAAAAATAGGTTGACTGCAGAAAATGAAGATTTGAAAATTCTAGATCCTTTTGCAGAAGCGGAATGTCTAATTAGATTTCACTAGATTATAAATCTATAATTGATTACTTGGACAATTATTAACATATTAATATACAGTTGTTCGATCCCTAACTAAATTTCGCCTTATAGTTAAGTATCTTGGGCCTGGTTATTGCATCTCTCAGGAAAAAGTTACCTTCCAGGTAAACTTTCAGAATATTTAAAACACTTAGCTAGAATGTAAATTTCACCTGGAAGATGTAATAACCAGCCTTTATTTGGAGCCCTGATTGGCAGTGAGGTATGTTACCAGAGAGAAAAAAATTCTATTATGAGAGAAAAAAAACTGATCTCAAACTACAATCAAGTGTATACATATTTATGCTTCTGATTTATATCATCATTGAATTTCAAAAACCCGCGTTTTTATGCTATATTTTCTTGTATATCGAAATTTTAAATGAATCAGTTTACTTGAAGGGCAAATTTGACACAGAAAAGCTTTTTAGAAGCATTGGACACCTCTTGTATAAAATACTTGAATGAAAATATATAACTTCAAGATTATCAAATATATATATTTTTATTAAACACAGAATCACAGAGCAAACCGGACATATTGGAGGGGTGGGAAAGATTACATATTTTTTTCTATTGCTACTCGTACCACGAGCTTTTCTTCTGTTGCAACACTAATGTATATAAAAAATTGATCATCGTAGTGAAGATTCATTTCTGCTTTCCGGTTCATTTTACTTTTATTAAAAAGTATTCTAGAAACAGTAAACTCTTGCGATCCGAGTAGCGCACTAAGTCTTTAATGATAAATTCTTAGAAAGAATTATTTAGGATTATTTACAAATCAAGGCAATTTGTTACTTTGTCTATATATGTATATGTCCAACTCTCTTGTTTCGTTAAAAAACATTTTATGACAAAATTTTGTACAATATATCATCTCAAATCCTTATAGTCCATGGCTTTATAACTTTTTTTTTATTTCATGGTTTCATTTTCTATAAATCTTATGTCGCATATAAAAAGGGATGACTCGCTTGCATCGTCATTCAGCTATCGGGTATTACACCTACACATTGTATCTTGTTGAATTTACTCAATACATGTAACATGTATTAAATCCTTGTAAATATATTTAAAAGCAATCATTCTAAAATTATCAACAACTATTGCACTTATTAGATTTTATATTTCCACTCAATTTTTTTCTTTCTATCTCCCTTTCGTTCTTCCCCGTATTTCTTTTCATTTCGATATATAAACAAGCCACACAATCAGATTGAGCAAAAAGCTTAATCCTACCACTGTTCACGTAAAACGAGAATAAATTACTGTGGAAGCACCAGCTTTCCCCATCTACTTTAACATTTATACTACCAAAGAAAGATTTTTAGACTTGCCGCTGCGCATACTACAACAGATATCAAAAACCATTGAAAAGCATTCTTAAATCAACGACTGATGGGTGACGTTTAGATATAATTAATATCACATATCTATACCTCACTCATGCCATAAATTGTTGGCATAAAAAGACAAAACTTTCTGAAGTACTGCATATGCACTTAAAGTATGCAATGTGACGGAAACGTTATTTTAAGAAGCAGTGTTTTAAAAAAACACCTAATACGTTAAACGCTTATAAGCAAATAATTTACTCAGTTGACGGTAATGAAATGTCCTTATGAAAAGCAATCTTTCCAGTTACTCTTAACAGTGAAGGCCCAAATGCAAATTACAGAGATAGGTAATAACATAGTATTGGAATTTACTAAACCATTCAAACCTATGTGTGAAAAACAAGTCGAAAAGTAAAAGTTGTATCAATAATGGCTGCTCTGTTAATTGCCTGATACCTTTACTTTTTCTTTTTTGATTTACGTCATATTCACGAAACGTCGACTTTTGTTATGGATAAATAAAAAGTTTCTCATTTTATGGTATTGTTACATAAAAGGTTTACGTCACAGATTTATGATAGAACAATGTGATCTACGTTCTACAGTTCACAGACAAACCATTTGTCACATAAAAAACATTACGGTTTCAGCGTTTTGTCTGACATCATCCCCTGCTGAATGAAGAATGCATTGACTGGAGTCTTGTCCATTTACAGATTATACTCTATTTCGCATTTTAAGATTTGCCCATATTGGTTTTGAGAACAGCAAAATTATAAGTATTTTCTTTTACAGGCATTTGGGCATTTGAACAACAATAATAATGATAGAAATAATAATACTAATGTTAGGGTATCATTCTTCTAGAATTTCGGCATCAGAAAATGTATACGCAACAATTATCAGTAACCAAAAGTGTAGATACCTTTTTACTTCTCAGTATTAAGTTTCAACTCGGGGAGAAAAAAAAAAAAGATTAAAATTCAATTAAAATTCATAAGTCAATGTCTTCGATAGTGTAAATATTAGGGAGCACAAGACAAACAACGCGTAATCTTAGCCAAGAGTATGAAAATAATACGAGAAAAAAGAAACAAAACAGAAAATCCAATACTGTGACAGAACCATCAATTCATAAGATGGATCGAATGGGGCGCAAGTCGGAAAAATAGTTTCACTTGAAATGAAAAGAATATAGAAGGCCTTTTTACAAAACTCAAAACATTATAACATCTTCAAAACCTTCTCAGATTGGGTATTACGTAACAGTAGCTTGGAAAAAAACTTTCATTATTTACAAGTTAAGAAAGGATAAAAACATCTAGCATGATTCGACTTCTGCCCTTATTCCATGTTTGGTACAAACAGGTAAGTTAAGAAAGTTACATATTATACATTACTGTCCATGGAAACCCACACTACATGAGACATGTCAATTATTATTTATAAACATGATTACTATTATGTTTATAAATAAATTCCGTTAGTATTCCGTTAGTATTCCGTGAACCTGGACCCCAACATGTACCGCAGGGGCCAACCTACCGGAGTTAGCACCAGGCACGCAGTCACCTCAAAAGGCCTGCTGGAGTCCGCTTCACCAAATGTCATGAAATAAAAGCTACTCAGGAATATAAGGGAATTGAATTTTTCGTTCAGGTATTTTTATCACAATATGTTGATTATGAAAAGCCCTGAATTATTTTAAATTCTTGGGACCATGTGAAATATCATTTTTCGATTATTCTCAATCCTGTTTAAACTGAGCTCAGCGATTATTCAAGTCGTTGGCATTTAAATTTTTTTTTTATCATTATGATACTATAATACAGTATTTACAGCATTAAATGGAAAACTTTGCGTTTAAAATAGAAAACTCATCAGTTACTGCAGTAAATTTTTGTAAAACTGTTTCCTCTTTTCGGTCTTATGTTTTTCATACTCTTGAGCAACGCCGACAATAATCCACTAAACAAATATACGCCTATAATTAATTACTTGATATATAGAATTAAAATTAGAATAATATATAGTTAATCGAGATAATAATACAATATAATATAATATAATCTGTACACAGCACTATGCTGAGAATAAAGACTTCTAACGTAATAATATAGTAATCATTAATTAGTAAGTTAATAAGTTTTTCTTTTGCCTTGTTGGTATAAGGTGTACGTATACGATGGTTAATAAATCGTATTTCAGAAATCTGTGGGTTGTAAAGATTGTTGCCAATAATATTATACCTGATATTAAGAATCAAGTTTATCGGGTTGAATGATGATTTGAAAATTTATAGGCAATTAGTTCTGATTGCGAATAAAATCGTATATGTAATACGAATGATATATTGATTATTAATTTTACCTGAAAGGATGTCCTTCCAACTAAATAATTATTTTTTGTCACTTATTTTTACGTAATCTTTACATCTTTCAGATTTCAATTTATTGGTATAATTATTATTTATCATATATCGATACAGTATAAAGTAATAATATCTGATTAGTATACCCTGAAGGGAGAGAATGATATGCGCGGGAAAACGAAAATTGAATATCTATAACTTTGACGTAGATTAAACAAATGTAGAAATTTCTCGCCATAGCGCTGTTATTACTCTATCTTTTACTTCGTCCAATGTTTTTGCTGTTCTGGATAGCCAAGTCACAACTTCGATACATGATCAAATATTTGCACAGTTCTAGCCACCTGTCAGCGGCTTAGATACTCTTGTTGTTCACATTATGTATCAATTCTTAAGTTTTCTTAAATCTCCCACAACCGGCAGTTCTAAGCAAGTTTTTATCGACAGTTTTTATCGAATATTGGTTATTGAAGTGAAACTAAAAACTCCACGCACCCAACTTGGAAAATCTTGCCAAAAAATGTCCGGACTTTCATCTATCTGTGTGACCTTTGGCAGATCAAACGAAATACAGTAGAACCTGATAAATGATAACTGCTCAGGAAGAACCATTGAAAGACGTGCCTCTCACACATGTGTCACACATTTCCCTCTTGTGTGCCCATGACACTAGCTGACGGAACAGTTAACACCAGTTTGTTCACCACTACCACTACCAAAGTTGCCAATAATGAGGCTCTACTGGATGAAGGAGAATGCTTGTACATTTAACAATCGCACCAATCGTGATTTACGAAATGAATTTCACTATCAGGCGCAAATGGCTCATGTATACGAGGACAAAGGAATTTCACTTTGACTATAATGATTAAGAGTGAAAACCAAAGAATACATTAAAAGAATGGTTAATGGATAAATAATAAATGTTCATAAATTGATGATTGCAACAAAAGATTGCATATTATTCATATATATATATATATATATATATATATGATATATATATAGTATATAGTATATAATATATTGGTTTTTGATGTAACAAAACATCAGTTGTATAGAAATAAAATCAACGATCCAAACGGAAATTCTATTAGTATTTCTAGATTTATGAAATTTAAAAATTATAATCGATTTGATAATTTACATACTAAATGATCACACAGATGAGACATCGAAAAATGTAAATTTGAGTCCACTGATACTCAGCAGCCTAATGTGGAAACTATTGCCACCCATCAATGCTGTACATTCTTTTCCACAGTACTTTATATAGTCAGACGGATTTCAAATTGTCCTGTTGAACAGAGTTTTCGTTTACTGCGTTAAATGCTTACTATTAAAATTAAATATCATACATATAAGTGTCATGTAATTAGTTGTGTGAAGTTGAAAATAAAATAGAAATTTAGACCACAATAAGCATAGCTCTGAATGAAGTAAGTCAAATTGATACTTTTTTTAGTCTTTTAAATTAGATTTTGTGAACAAATTATAATGAAAAAATAGTTTCATTTTCACATTTTCAGAATAAGTTCAGTCAGTCATACTTCTCTCACGCGTACACCATGGCATGAATCTAATTTAGTAGTAACACTTTCGTAGACTGAATTTCATACACGTGTAGACGCAGTCGGTGTTATTTATGAATGTAAGAATATAGTTACTATTTAATAGAGCTCTCAATTGTTGTCATGTAAATCGCCCACTATTGTTGATTCACAATCAAATAAGTAAATGTCGGCAATTTATCCACCCACAATCTGTTAAAAGGCAACATAGATCGTCATATTATGTAGACTTTCTCACATTTTTCCTTGACGCTTTCAATTTTTTCGCATCTATCATTGTAATACTCTATTTTTGTAGGCGAAATTTTTTTGGATACACATGTTTTTAGTAAATAGCACTGGCGCGATGAATGAAAATTACATAGAGAGATAGTTACCCAAATTTCATATTTTAGTAATAAATAGAAGTTAGGGAAAAGTAAGCTATATCTTACCACTTTATAGAAAATACATTGCTTGCGCTATCATTGAGTATAGAGTGGTACTATATAGCCTGCTTTTCCCTATAGAAAAAATGTATTGCTTGTAGTCATAGGAGATTTATGAATAGATACCAAAATCAAAATGATCAAGGGGGAAAATTGGCATATTTTGAACAGGGAGGCCAATATATTACTAGATCGATCGCGTTAAAGAGAATAATGGGCTAAAGTCGTGCGCTACAGTTTGAATTAGGAAATTACATGTGCTAGGAAAAAAAAGAGAAAATAATTATGTAGATAGTTAGAAATTATGTTTACGGTTTAAATTCAAGGTGTGAAATCTAGAATTTTGTGAGAATTCTACGACTTCAAGAAACTCAATAATCCATTCTTTGTTTATCCTTATTTTCATTTTTTTCGTCTCTCACACTTCATCACCAACATAAACTAGGCACCGAATTCAAATATTTATCATCATTCAAATGAAAGTACAGAGATATTTTTGTCAAAAATAATTTCAAAATGTATAGAAATCTTATAGGTTTATCAAAATTAAATGACTTCATGAATGGAAAGACAGACATGTCCACAATTGCTTGTTTGCAGTGGTTGTTTAATATACAGTAGTTCGCACTTTTTTAAAGACAGAATAGGTGAGATTGGACGAGAAAGATTTATTTCGAAAGGATCAGGCGACCGATCAAGTTTTGATTTGCATTTTCATACTGCTAGTTATATGAAGGAGTCATAATCAACACTCTATAGATGAAATTCACGTCTAATATGCCCTCACAAGTAAATTTAATAAATAACTTGCAGTGAGCAGTTCAGTACTTATCATATGTGATATTCAATATCCAATTTGGTTACATCTCATGATCAAGACATACTGTTCTCAATATATAACTGATTTAAATAATACCGATCGCAATTGATTGAACCAAGGTATTAACAGCAGTGAAATTTGAGATTAAACTGTACGATTATTATAGATTATTTCACTGTATAGATGTATGTAATTGTCATGTATGGCAGAATGGAAGAACTGCGATCAAATTCTGCAAATCCAAAGAATCAAATATGTGGGCAGGTATCAGTTTAGTGTTAGAAACATAAAACATCATTGAAAGAAGTTGCACATGAGAAATCAGTAATTAGTGTTTTTATTCTAATTGTAAGATGCGAAATTGATTGTGTAAAAAAAAAAAAATATTTATAATTTCAAGTATCTGCATCTCGACGTTATTTGTAACTTTTCTGAAGTAGTATTCTATTAGCAAATCTTTATACGTTCGTAGAATCTGTTCAAACTGATTCATTCTCCTCGCAAGAGATAGGAAAGCAATCTATCAATCTTGTTTCACCATCCCCTTTTTGACTACGACTGTTTTAGCAAGCTACTCAAATTTTATTGGAATTGTATTGAGCATTTCTTTAATCCAAAAAAGTGAAAACAGAAAGAAGTTGAGATAAATTCGGCACAATTTTTCAGACAACGGTGGAAAATCTTGTGGTAAAGCACAGTATTATCTTATAGGGTGATACTTGGTCGCATGTTATTAGCTTTTACCTATAAATTTTCACATACTTAATTTAATTTGAAAAACCGATATCGAATACAAACTGTATTGATTTTAAACCATATGCATTTCACGTCATTTTACAACGTCCAAAAATATCTCATGATGTATTTATTTTCTACCGGTATTTTAAAATGTCACAACCCGTATAATAAACAGCACAGGTAGATCTCCTAACAGAAACGTACCGATTTTCGATAAGCTTTAGACATGGATTGTGGCAACAAGTATCAAATTCGTTGAAGCATAACTCCATCTTTCTTCTAAACTTCGACTGCTATTCTGTCAGCTGAAGCAGTTGATTTCAATCCTCTCAGACATCGATTAAAACTTTGAAACTCTTCTTTTTGTGTTAGACCCATCCAATGGATTGAAATGCAGACAACCAGTGTCGAATTAAAGAATAATACGTTGGTTATTGGTTGTAGATGGTCGTAATCAAGACAGAGGTATTATAGTTGACAATCAGGGGCAATGAGAAAAAGGAGCAAACTCCTTAATGCTCAAAGTAATATTTATACTTTGCGATCATTATCTGTCGATAAAAAAAGCTAGAGACGCTGGTTAAGCACATTGAACCATTACACCGAGTTCTAAGCTCGCTTCGTTTATGTTCAATTGCATTACGCAGGACTAGTAAACAAAACTGAGTGTATACTAGTCTGCCTGTAACCTAGCTGGGCACAGTTGGCTGTCCGTAACACAACAAGTGAGCGATGTAGAGGGCTCGGATAAGAGCCCTCCTTACGGAGTGCTGGGGGATGCTGTTACTGGTTGCTAAGCCAGATGACTGATTTTGCTAGGAGTTGACAACAGGAGGACTTGAAACTGGGCTTGGACTATTTTGTCGCGTCGATGGAGCCTGGTTGTAGGGATGATTACTGTTGCAAAGTACCGTGTAGATGTTATCCACCTTGGTGAGCTTCTCAAAAAAAGGTATTAGATCCAGCAGTTCCGAGTCTGTCATATCGTCGAACCACGACGCCACTGGTACCTGAATAAAATACAAATTCGCATTGGAAAATCATAGTTGAAATGTAAAACTATGTCAGTAAAATTTAATTAGCAAGCAACGATCATCTCTTGAACTCGTTAAAAAATAAGTGTCTTTTGGTATGTATCAATTATAATGACGAAATTTTGGTCCCCATGTTTGCAAGATGTGGACTCTTATTCTTTACGGTTTTCAGGTTTTCCTAATCGAAAATTTCATTTCACCGGGGTTGAAAGAAGAATTTCTAAGTCATTGCAGTGGCGAAATAGATCTACTCCCTCTTGCTAACACCCAAGTTTAATCCATGCTCAATTATACTATTTAGTGCTCACTGTCCGTAGTATATTTGAATATGAAATATCTTACTAGTTACAAAGTCGGAAAAGCAAAAAATGGTTTCTTTTTAAAAATAAAGAATAAAATATAAACATTTGATGACAAATTTTCCTAGTTTACAGAAATAACACCAAACACAATCTACAGTAAATAAAATGATCAAACACTAATAAAAATAGAAATAACACCTAGTTGACTTTGAATGCACGTTAAATAACGGTCTGTATTCAAAAATTCATATCAAATTGTTTTTGCATTGTACAAGTTACATATAATTAAGCATTCTTTCGAAATCTGGAATCGTCAGACTATTGAAAAATTCCGTAAAATTTTCTTGTGAAGTGAAAATATCCTGGGATTTCGAGGTTTCTCAGGTTCCCCGAAGTTTCTGGGTCACTAGGCATTGTGTTCATGTGTACGTCAGATGACAGAAGATAAGTTTGGGCCAAGAGTGCTTTTACTTCTTCTAGAGATTGGTTGAAATAAGTATTGCCTATGCTGACAGATAGGCAATCTGAATAATATACCAGGATACGTGTTTCCAAGCAGGAAATTATAAATTAGCTATTAACGATGATTTTGGTCAATGTAGGACAAGATCAATCGAGAAAATTTCATGTCACACACTTGAATGCACATGTAATTAAAATTTTACACACGGTAAAATTTAACAGCGAGAAATATTCATATGCAGTTGCAGAAAATATTTTTTTCCCAATTTTAGATCATCACACATAATTGAGAATGTAGTAAAAGAGAAAGAAATGAACAGTTTTATTGGTTCTTCTCTATACCAGTTAGTTCACAATATATAGTACAGAATTGAGATTTCGTTTGAATTTATGCAAAATTAATACGTGTATTCTTACCGCATTGTCTGGGTGAAAAATGTAACTAGCAGGGCTATTGTCAACAATTATAATCTGCTGAAGATCTCGACCCAACTTGTTGAGGTCCTTAACATAATTTCCTCTGTGGAAGACACACGACTCTCTGAACAATCTTGCCCTGAATACGCCCCATCGGTCCAATAGATCTGCTACCGGGTCAGCGTACTGCAACGTTTGGTTGAAAATTAACAGTGATAAATTCGTACCTAAATTATAAACCATTGTATAAGACATTGGTTATAAATTTCGCAGCTGCTAGTCAGAAAAAAATAAATTAACGAACAAGTGACACGTAACAATGAATGGAATTCATATTCCATTGAATAGTACTATTTTTTTCCACAGCTCGGTTTTGTTCAGAATAACTCTCTATAAAAGTATTGATATCAGTGCATGTATGCAGAGACAATTTTTGTTTAAAACTAGTTAAACAGTAAGATGTTTGCATAAATTATATTAATTGTTTTAAAACCATGAAGTTTCATCTTGGCGTCATTCTGTTAATTTCAATCTGTTGTCCCTTATTTCAATAGATACTGATCATTCTATCACGAGTCCTACCAGTCCTATTAATGCTCTAAGTGTACCAACAAGAAGAAAAGAGGGTAAAATTAAAGCAAAACCTAACTTCAAGTGCTAAATATTTCTTTCAACTTCGTAGTACTCTACTACTGTAATACAATGAACAATTAAAGAGCATATATGGTTTCTCTCAAAGAAGCTGTTGCATTTCATGATTTTCAAGACGCTGGCCTTGCTTATGAAGAAATATACAGTATAAAGAAAGAATCTGAAGCTTCAAAATTTAAAGGGCAAGTAAACATTTTAGCTATTGCTCTCTAAAATTAAATAAAATATAAGGCAGAGTTAAATACTGTTGACTGGTTGAAAAGATCTGGTAGACTTTCTCTGATTAACATAGAAACAATACATGTCGCAACAGTCAAACAACACTACTTAAAATTCACAGTAAAAATCAGGACATTTAAAATTCATATCAGATTAGAATGTTGATGAAATCATAAATATGCATTAGTTTCTATTTGGAAGAAGATTATCCCTATCATTACATATAGTGTTATAAATAATAGATTAACTTCTGTGAAACACGATTAACAGCAATAATAATTTAGAAATTGTACATTAATCTTTAATCAATAATCCGACTGGTCAACTAAAATATAAAGTTTAATCCAGTGATTCACAGCTCACGGTACCCAAAAATTTATCATTGAACAATTGAATCACTAGAATAAATAAAGTGTATAATTATTGCCCCAAATTAAACAAACAAATATTTGCTACTAGTAAGTAGATTGTGGTTGTCAAGTGCTGATAAACTTGAATTTATCTTTGCTGATCGTATAAACCATCTTAACACGTCAATACAAAGGGTCTGGGTACGGAAAAATGACAATCAATCATTCTAATATCATCAGATAAAAAATGGCAAATTCTTGACAGTAGAAAATGGTTTAATTTCAAAATTTTAAGTGTACTTTACTCGAGGTTTCAGTATCAAAACGATGTAGATCTTAATGAATTTGTTTAAACTAATTCAATGCACTTAGTGAAATTATTTTAATTGCTACTCATAGTTTCACCACCTGAGTGTTCCTTCTAGATTCATTAAATATTTTTATCTTATACCAGGGTGTCTACGAATCCTTCATTTCAAAAATCCCTGAGTATTCAAGGAGTTTCCGGACTGTTGTTTTTTTTCAATTTCCAGGGTTTTTATGACATTTGTAATGAGGTTTTCACAACGGAATTTATACATATGTATAATCTATATTAATTTTAATTTAATTTTAATGTACTGTTACGCTGTGAAATTATAAGTGTTTCTCGGACACATTACAGTAGCACCATCACGTTAGAAATTAAATTACGTGACAAGCCTGAATTCGAATTTAAATAAGGATTATATTAAGAATATAAAATTTTTTTTTAAACTCGTCAGATATAACAAAAATTCCGAGAAAAATCCGAAAATTCCCTCGAACTCTCGAATAAGTCCTTAATTTGTATTGTGAAATTAGAATAAATAAAATGACGTTTGTGAGGTAAAACTCACCTTGGCAAGGCTGGCAGTGAATAAAACACACTCGTAGAGCTCGCCCATTCTTTGTAAAAATTCATCGACATAAGGCCTCTTTAGTACATAGACCTGATGCACTGTACCATCTATTTCGACCGGTACGACAAAATCAGCATTATTAATCGGCTTGAATGAACTATGAACTAACGTTTCGTCCAAATCAATCACCATGCACTTTTTATGCATGTCCTGGTGGCGAACTGGGGGTAATAAAAACCGAGGGGAGCCGCTACCAAGGGATGGCGAAACTCTTCCATCACCCTGCAAAGAACTGGCTTTCGAACTTTTCGAACTACTGCCACGTCCTCGTCCCAAGCAACAGAGCAACGACCGTAGAAAGCCTCGCCCCCTTGGCTTCTTTCCATTTCTTGTCCCGCTGGCAACTTCATTTTCTTTTGGTAATTGAACTGTAAGGACAATTGAAATATCAAGTATAAATTATAGAATTCAAAACATTCAACTAGGCATGGAAATGATTACAAAACATAACGCAGACTCCACAGAATTGCCTGCAAACTGAAATTTAAATATTATTGTCAAGTTAAATTTTAATTCCATAACAAACAGTGTAAATGTAATTACCCATTACTGGTTTCTTCTCAATTCTTATCATTTCTAATCTTTACTGCTAATAGCCATGGCCAATCAATTGATGTCATGTTAGCTAGGCAGCTTTCCAATTGCCTATTTCTCAATAAAATCAAATAAGCATGAATAAATATTTGCAGATAGTTAAAAGAAAATAAAAAAAACAAAAAAATTACTTGAACAGCTAGTTAACAACTTTTAATCTGAAATGGGCAAATGAGAATCAAAGATTGACTGTATTAATCAGTTAAAATTATGAAATTCTACTCAAATGAAATGATTCTGACCTAGTATTAACATGTTCATATCTATGTAGCAATTATGTATAGATATATATTCGTGCATGATAACTAAATCTTGATGAATTAATTAACTAATAATCTATAAATCTCAAAAATATGAATATCCTCATTTATGTGGTATAATTGATAGAATTAACTAAGCTAGTATTAAGGTTGCACCTACATACTGTAATCTGCCCGACAATTAGAGCTTACATGTATTTATTAAGGTGGAACCTATTACATAACAATTGATAAATACTAATCTGTCACTTTGGATGACAGAAAAGAAAAAGAGCACGCTCAATGTCATTATATGTTCGGGCAACGAATAATAACAATAATAATTGAATGTCTTTTCATACTAACGTGATAAGGTGAATATAAATGTGGTATTCTTGTTTTTGTTGGGTATATGTACAAAGTAACATGATTACAAAGTCATACTGTTGAATGCATTACCGTATAACCCAATTTGAGCTCAAGTTTGTTGTTTTTCAAGTGAAAACAAGAATATTTTGATCAATTACAAAGTGATAAGATTGTATTGGTAAGTTACCTATGCCAAGATTGGACAAAACAAGATCTGCCTCAGGCAGTTCTTGTTTACACTCAACCAGCAAGTATTTAGGCCAGAGGAATTACGATTTTGTATTAGATAAATATTTTCCTAAACCAGATGTAAAATACAGACAGATCGATGAAACAAGGTATAATATTTTGGGGATTTATTTTTTACTTTCATGAGAATCAGCAAAAATGAATAAGTTATGAAATACGTTGATATATTGACAAATCTGAATTGTGATTTTTCTTCAGCAAATAAAAACATTATTTACATGTACAGGATGACTGGTATGTAAATTGCAAGCAGCATTTTCAAAAATAATGAAAACTTTACATCAATGACGAAGTTTTGTAACAATGGACAAATTTAAATTGAATAAAGTATTTGACAATGAAAAACGGAATCTCGCACAGGGAGATATTTGTAACTAAAGGGCGTTTTGATAAATATGTATAATAAAATTGAGACAAGGAGTATCTGTATGAAATGTTGCTAATGGTGAACTGTAAATGACTGTATTTTTACTTTGCAACAAACAAATGTTGAATTAGATTAGCCGTGAGTTTGTCAGAATTGTTCAAGAATTTGAAAAGGTAGGTGTGTATACATGCAATACCTGCCTCACAAGTAAAGTTCAATCCGATGCGAAAGGTGATTTTAATTTTTTAAACTATTTTCAAGATCAAACGCATAGTGATTCGTGTGTAAGATTGAAAAGGCCTCTTTATATTAAGCATCTGGAGTTGTAAATTCGATGTGTCGAATGAAAATTGCGATTAAAAACAATACCTACTACACACCTAGGCGAGTTTCGTTTCTTACCTTTCTCGTTGTTAAACTGGCCTAGTTCGTCATCCCGCGAAACTTGGGTTATAATGGACGATGCGTCCATTTAAACATTTGTTGTTAATCTTCGACTCAATCGTGAACTCCGTGATTTTGTAACTATCAATCGAAAAAAACAACTAAAAACACACACGATTTTCAGCAGCGACGTGCGTAATTTCAAAATGGCGGACACACAGGTTACGATGTTTTCAATCGCTACAGTACCTACCGCTACACTATCTAGAGAGTTGCATACATAGAAGCGAAACTTTTCTCAATCTATCAGTGAAGAATTACTACGTGTGCCAAAAAACTGCACCGATTAGCCCAAACATTAACGCCGCAGGGTGCCTCATGTACTTTCACTCAAATTTATCTTCGTTGAAACGCTGCACTTCCATCAATCTTCAAATACTTTTTTTTTCTTGTCTTATTTTTCAACTTCCAACGACCATCACCGCACCTTTTCAACTCACTACTTACTTAGCAGACGATCAGTTTTATTTCTGCTTTCGTAGAATTGTTAAAAGATTCCGAGCTCCCTTTATTAGGTTTATTTATAGTACACAAACCCACACTAAACTGTAGAATGAATCCCCGCACCACTGCCACCACGGTATAACTCTGGGTATTACTGCCAGTTACTACGATACGATATGTTGTACGTAACTACTACAACGACAATTTATAATCATCGTCTCAAGTTTTCGGTTTCGGTTCATGAATGGACTAAATACTCCAAAATAAGGATACACTTGGGGCGGGACCGCGATGGAATTTCAGACCACAGTTGAAAGATTACTAACGTATAACCTCAAGATGGTTGATCTCTACGCGTCTACATGGCGCACTCACGGGACTATTATTTATGTGTGCATTTGCCTTTGCAAACTTGTGTTGTGTCTATGATGCTGACGCGTCCATTGTAGACCACTCTCAGTGGGGTTTTTCTAGGGAGATTTGACTACTGTGAATTAGCTGCAGTTTGAAGCATATACTACTGGAGGTCCAACGCTTATAACCTGTCTGTCTCGCTCTACACATGATTGGCTGATATGTTTCTGCTCAGCCAATCAAATGCAGAGTGAAAGAGGTGGAGAAACCCGAATATTTCTCTCTCTCTCTCTCTCCTGTCTTCACTTCGCCAGCTTCTATCGCGTGGTCTATGAGATGGGTAACTACCTCCAATAGTACAGGACCGAAGTGTCATTGGTAGCAGGGATATGCCCAAGATCGACTAATGAATGATCGTGCAATGTGATTCGTAGCAAGATGCATTTATACACCCTCCGCTCTGCCGGTTCCGTACTTTAGAACACGAGTGCCCCTCTTATTTTGGGAAACGATTCATGACCACAACGCTGCTCGACAAGCAGCCCTCTGTCGGGCAGTGTTTTGTTACCGCTGTCAACGTATTTTCACGGGCAGTTTTTAGGTGTCGCGTGCTTGCCGCCGCGGTAATTTGCCACTCCTGAGTGCTGCTCCTTGAAAATCTAACCTCAGGAGGGAGAATGAGCTGTATTAATATTTATTCATATAAGTAAACAATATAAAAAATTACTTGGCATGTATTATTAATATATCTATAAATTCAATCATTTATATTTTACTCGATATTTTTAAATTTTATTCATATACTATGATTTCACCGCCCTGGTATCGTAATCCCATTCTCAAGCGTTCCCAACACTGGACCGTGGTTATTACGTCGCTGATGCTTATGTAGCACCTTATTCGCGGCGAAGTTTAGTATAACTTAAATCTTAATCTTGAGTAAAGATCTTAAGCGTATGCTCACGGATCTTAATGCTCACACCGCTGGTGTTTTGGGATTGCGTGTAGCTGTCCCGTAGATACATAAGTTGCCTACAGTTACCAGCTATTGTTTACCACGGTGTCTCATAGACAATAGTCTGTAATTATAATATCAATAATAATCTGGAACGAAGACTATATATTGTCGAAACCATTGAAACAAACACCCAATGCCGAGAGTAACGATAATAATGTTCTTAGTATGATATTGAGATTTCACAACAATGACCAATAATCCTTTGTAATTTTCATTGTCACCGTGAATCTAAGGCAAACAGACCATAACGCATTCATCAAATGGTTTATTTTTTAATCATTATAGTAGAAATTTATACAATGTTTAATACTAATATAACGTAAATTACAATATTATAATCTATACAACTCACCAACGGGCAAGAGTTGTTGCGCCGTACATTTGATTGGTCAGCCTATCTATTACTTCGTCGTGCTAATCTTTCGATACTAGCACAAAGTAACCATTTATATCACACTGTAGTTTCGAATGTTCATGTATATATATATCCCCCCCCCCCCGACTCAGCTCATAGTCCAACATCATGCCATACCAATTATTAGTACAATTATTTCAAATCAATCATGCCCTGATGTTTGTAATTGTATGCGAATAGATATCTGTATAAAAGTAATTACTAAATGTTTACTTTATATGTTAACGCTTAATAAAAAAAAAATTTCACTTCATTACGAAGCCGTGCATTAGTACTGGGTTTATGTTTATTTTTGGAGATTATAAAGCCTTTATTCGCCAGATTTCTGAAAACTTTCCAGGTATGTTAGTAGCCGCAGCTATACACTATACAGTGAAACTTCTCTTAATGGACACCTCTCAGCGACAGATTCCTCTTTATAACGGACAGTGTAAAAATCTCCAGAAGCATAATTTACATGTTAATATTCTTCTGAATAGCAGACACTCCTCAATAACGGACACTATTTTTAGTACCGAAGATATAGACTATTTGGAAGTTTCACTGTATTGAATTTTCAATAAGCCTCTTGTGAATAAACAATAAAAATGTTCAACACGAACAGTTGCACTTGCAACTTCAAATTTCTTTCTTTTTTTTTTCAACTCTTGAATGAATGTGTTTTTTTATTATACTATTTGCAGTTTTTCTATTCAGTCTAGTCGCAATGTTAAATTGAAAAAAAAAAGAATTTAGTCGCAGTCCTTTGAAATGGTTCTTGGGTAACCTGAAATTAGCATTACCATAACGAAAACATTGGTTTCAACTCTTGATACACTTTAATAATTAGTAGCAAATTCAATTATGTTATATGCAAATTTATTTTCTGATACATCACTTTCTGTAACATACAGTGTAACTAGACCGAATAGACGAACTGTACTTCCGTTTGAAAAAAAAATTGCTCACATTAGATAGGGTGATGTATACTGCAGATATACATAGTTAAAATTAATGCTTTTTGGTAGCCAACTTGATGATAATATGAGAGCTATTCGAGAAAGTTAAATTTTGCATAGGTTAGTATAATGGCTTGCTGCAAAATAGTGACATCAAAGCTCTATGGGAAGCTCAAATTTTAAAATACGAGAGATTCTGCCATGCATTATGAATGACTATTGTTTCATGCTCGAAATGTAATAATTAAAAATTATACTTTTTACCGACGAAATTAGTTTTTTTTTCTTCCTTTTTTCACTCTTTACAGTTTTTTCTAAGAATATAAAATCATCTTATAAAATGCAACGTTACAAACAATTGAATAAGACTATTTGCGAATTGAAACTCCTTTCGTTGATAAACCAGATATTTTATAGATCTGTTAAAATAAAATTCAGACGTCATCTTAAAGCGACGAATGCTTTCAGCTATGACAGTTATTAGCTACCCAATTTCGCAGAAGTTACCTTATTTGTCGAATAGATTATTTATTTTTCATTACCATTGTTCTCCTTGTCACCTTCCCACAGAACATACCAGTGATAAAAGCAACTCCAATAACCGTTGACGCAACAATCAAAAAATATCTTTTCGCTGGGGATTTTTTTATTACAGTTGAGTAAAGTTCTTCTATGTTCTTCGGTGCTGTAAGCTTTAAACATAATTTTTTTCTAAAATACCAATCAATCTTGCGTGATTGTATTATCACAATAACTGCGAGAAAAAGTTGCAAAGACGCTTGTAGGAAAGAGAAAAAAATGTATTTTACCAAATTAATCAATAGCCTTACCTCAGCGGCATTTCTAAACATTTCTATTCTGGTAGACAGCATTTTAAAGCAGTCTGGCTGAAGCGATATTTTTTCATCATTGAGGACATTTTGCAAACACAAGATATCTGGAAATTTCAATAAAAATATTCTTAATATGAAGTGGGATCTACTAGAAGATGATTCGTTTGTGTTCAAAACAAATGTACAGTAGTTATTTAAAGCACCTGAGGTTTAGTGGAGTCAAAACATTGAGAGAGCGTAAAGTACATTTATACAGGTGTTTCTAATTTTATATGATTTCAGCAATTCATATTTTAATATAGTATTTTGAGATACCCAAGTAAAATTAATTTCATTGAACGACAAATTTGTCTTTTTAAGCTAAAGTAAGTCGATTATGACCGTTCGGTTCTCAATTGATTCATTCTTTTACTGATGTGTGCGTGCCATGTTATTTCATTACACATGCAAACACAATGTTATAGCCATCAAGGCAGCAACTTGCTGGTCTGTGATAATAGCAAGGTATCACTATATTCAAATGTTTATCAAAACTTACGCCTGCCAGCTCCTTGAGGTATGTCGCTGCAGAATTTACTGACATCTATAGAGCATGCTTTTTGTAAAAGTGGATCTACATTTATATCAGCTTTTGCTTGTTCGATGAGGTACGCAACTTCCATCCTGCACTCCTCGTGCATCTGGGTGTCTCCAGAGTTGAATTTATTTTTTAAACACTCTTCGACTGCACCTGGTGTATTTTCTTCTTCGCCACAAATCGATTGAATCTAAAATTAAAAGTACTTACATAAGTAATATCGGATCTGAAGTTTATGTTACATAAATTATGACTACTGGAAAAAAACTTCACAAATAAGTTAACTAGTATGATTTATAACAATTACGTACCTCTTGAGCACACATTGTTGCAAGTAAAGGATTGAGGTGATAGTTGAGTGCAGCTTCTCTCAAAATGTTTGCCATTTCTTCTTCACACTTATCTGTGAGCTTATCGTCTCGGAATTTGTTTTTCAAACATTGTATTACTTTTCCTTGTAATTCTTTGTCTGCGGAATTGGCTTTCAACACCTTACACATAGTAATTCAATATTAAAATCAAACTTCTGTCAATTTTAGCACAAATTAAATGATGGGTGAATGCTCTGGCCCACGATATTCTTTGAATGGTATCTTGAAATTCTTGAAATTCTTGAAATAACTGCAATAGTGTGACTATTTTACTTACGTTTTTGCAATGTTTGTCAATATCCGAAGAACATGCTGATTGCAACTTCGGATTAAACCTATAATCTGTATTCTGTTCAATCATTCGTTGAATGACAATATCCTTGCAACCATCATCGAAAGTTCGCTCATCTTTGAACTTTTTCAAGCAAGTTAAAGCCTGAGACTGACTTTCTTCGTGGCAATACTGCCGCAACATGGCATGGCATTTATTCAAAAGAGCAAAATCGCTTGAACTATCTCGCAGTTCTTGCTTCCTGACATTGAACAACTTTTTGTGACAATCGTCGGACAAAAACTGTTTATTTGAAGCCAGGCATTCTAAAATCTTGAACAATGGTAATATTAGGTTTATTTGAATGTATGCAAACTAGTAAGAATAGGAAGAGAAACTTAACTAAGTAGTTAAACCCTTCTCTTCTCAAGACGACGCACATCAAAAATAAATGCTCAACAAAATCTACAAGAATGTGGCGCAACTTAACTTTGATATAAATATTCAGTCAAACAATATTCTATGGAGAAAATTGGGGTCAAGTTATCTGATAAGCATAGAATCGTTATCTTTATAGTATGCAGTTATTACTTGCGAATTTCCTGGTGTCTTATCTGAGCACAATTTTTGGATATCTGCGGAGCATGCCTTTTGCAAAACAGGGTCAAAATTGATGTTTTCTCTTTGTTGATATAATTGGGCTCTTAGTTGCTGTCGACATTCCTTAGGAATTCGATGTGATTTTTCTTGTATTATATCTTCTTGGACCATAGTGCTTAAGCATTGGATAACTTGAGCCTTAATTTTAGATCTAAGAACAATCGAATAATATACTGATATTAACTATATGGCTGTATGATGAATCGAACGTAACTTGATTTACCAAATTTTTGCACAATGTGTAAGGTACCACAGATCTGTTGAACTCAGTTTCAGATTGGATAAAGTTAAAACTTGTTAGTTTACGTTCCTAAAGCAAGTAAGAATGGCAATAATTGAATATACTTACGTTGGGCACCACCGTACAACATGTGGACGACAAGCTTCTTTGAACTTGTAAGTAAACCGATAGTTCTTCAAAGATAACAACTGAAAGTGTTCCACTGCAGCTCGACATTTATAATCTTTTCTCAAGTCTGGATCATTTTTGTGCTCAATCAGACATTCCATTAAATCACCTTCGTCTCGCCCAGCTCTTAGTTCCACCTAATATTAACACAAAACAAAGCATACTTCACCATTTGTACCAAAGTATGAATAACATTATACTTGGTGGAAAAATTGGAACAGTCGAGGAAATAGTAAAATTTTAGCTGTTAGTATAAGAGTAATTATTTTTCAAACAGTTTTTTCGTGACTTAAACACATTTTAAATCTGTTCTACGAAACACTTGTTGGTACCTTTCTCAACACAGTGTCAATTTCATGTATTACACGTGGAAAAATGATCAAAACGAGAAATTTTTACAAAATATGGAGGATACAGATGAAAGAATAAAACACAACTTGATACCTCGCAATGCTTTTCCATAATATGTTCACATGCCGATGATATGACTGGGTTGAGTTCAACGTGTTCAGCTTGTTCCTCAGTCAGATTACCGACAGCTGATTTGCACTTCTGTTCTAAACTGTGAAGTATAAAAGAGAGGAATAAAAGCGACAATGAGAATAAGGAATTACCAATTCTAAAGACATTTCAAATAATTGAGTTCAATACCTGTCCAAATTATCTTGGAGACACTCAACTTCTTTCCCTTTTTCTGTTTTGTCATAGCAATACAATGACAGGTCGTTTAGACAAGCTTCTTCTACCTCAGGCTGTAAGTCTACAGTCAAGGCCCTCTGTCGCATTACTCTTTTGATTTCATCCAAACAAGCACGCTTGAGCTATAAATTATCGTAAATTATATATACTTAATTGACATGTGCATAGTAAAATTCATCATGCTATATAATTTTCCATATCTAATAAGTACTTCGTTACCAGCAATGATTGCTCGATTCATTATGTGGAAGATAAATAATGTGCTACTAACAGTCATATTGGTTTGAGGATGATCAGCGTATCTGTACAAGCATGGCAGCACATAAGCGCCTCTTTCACGATCTGTTTGAGTGCCATCAGCAGTCCAAGATTTTTTTGCATTACAGAAGTGATTGGCATCTGCTCTGCAAGCCCTATATAACTGTGGATCAAGCTTAAAATCTCTAGCCACAAAGTACTGTATTTGTACCAATGCTGCTTCACATTCTACAGTCATAATGGTCGTGCCAAGTTTGTCCATCAGACAAGATATTACTCGGGAATCACCAGCACGAACCTAAGTTTAGCGCAATAAAGTATGTAAGAAAACATTTAGGAACTGCAATAGATCACCAGGACTACCGGGATATTCATGACTATATACTAAATCTGAGTAACTTACATCTCTACATGCTACATCAACAACCGATCGGCAAGCGTCATGTAGTACTGGGTCTAGACGCCAATCTTCACCTGCATCGACTTCTTTGATTAATCCTTCCAGCTGTAATACAGGTCATTCAGATATCAATCACAATCATTTTGATTGTGTTTCAACAATGAAAAAAGAATAAATTTCATGCTCAAAGTGTTATAGAATAGCACCGGATACTAGAAAATTTTAAACAACTACAGTATCAAATCTAACAGGTATGACCAACAGATAATGAATTGCTGATCATATATGTGAACTGAAGTAACACAATGTAGGAGTTTTACTCGTTATTTGATCTTGATTTAATTATTTCATTAACTTTATTTATAATACTAACCGCTCTTTGGCAGTTGGGTGTTACTCGCAATTTTTTTTTCCTGGACCTTGTATGTTCCATCAAGCAATGTATGGTTTTACCACCAACCTCGAGTCCGTTGCAGAAATTCTGTATATCATTTCCACAATCGCTGACTATTTCCGGAGACAATCTATAATCTTCCATAAGAATCTTTCTGTGATCAAACATCTCCGATTGACAATCAGCTGATATTTTACTCGTATTTCTCACAGCTGCTTCCAAGCACAACAAGATTTGAGATAATCTGATGTCTTTATCTTCTGACACTGATCGGCGACAATGGTAAGTCTTAATATCTTCTTTGCATGCTCTGACTAAGCCCTTGCTTACTTTATAATCCGATGCTATCAATTTTTCACGTCTAGTCAACTGATCCTGGCATTGTTTTGTCATAGCTCTATCAGTTTTGAACTGCATGAGGCATTTGTATACGTGGCCACTCCCTGGCCTAATATGAGGACAAAAATTGATGTGATCTTGTGTACAAGCCATGTACAGTTGGCGATCAAGCTTAACGTTGTCACCCTGGACCTCCGAAACGTGCAAAATTCGTTTTTTGCATAGCGGCCCTAATTTATCTAAATACTGCTGTAGGCAGGCTAGCGTTTGCCCTTGATAAGGCTGTATTCTACCACAGTGAAACTCGTGTATTTCAGCTGAGCAATCCTTCTCAACATGGGTTACGATTTTGTAATCACTGAAAGCGACCCACTCGAGACGTTGAACATATTCCTGACATTGTGGTTTCACAATTTCATCTCGCTTATCAACAATACAAGCCAAATATGTTCCTACTTGTGATGTAACTTGACAACCAAACCGATCTAAGTCCTGCCCGCAGACTTCAGTTACTGAATTTTTTACATGTTTGTCATCTATTAAAATCTGTATGTGCTTCCAGATTGCATGCTGACATTTTTCGTTCAGGCTTGTTATTTCATTTGCCTGTAATAATACAATGATTGATTGACCTAATATGAACAAACAATGAGTAAACTGCATATATTAAGTAATGAAAAATATAAAGAAAGGTTATCACATCGGTGTAGTTATTATCTAACAGAGATATATCTACAGATGCCGTGAATAACACAGTAAATAACTTGATGAAAATTGTTTCCCAAACTCAGAACGGTACAATAAAAAAATTTTTAATTTGAAAACGAAATTTAAAAACATTGAACAAATTAGCTAATCTGTAACCAATCTATACTGCAGCACCGTTCTTATCTGAAAAATTGTTTAATTGCAAATAATAATGATTTATAGAGCCATTTTGTATTGCTGTGAATGTACAACTTTTCTAATATAATTTTGTAATGAAATTCATAGGTTACAGCTTGTTACAATATGCATCCAACTTCTAGAGATGGAAAGATAAATATCGCATTTTAAGTGATTATTATTATTAAGACTAGAGATTCAATGGAAGGAAATACCGATGCCTAAAATGATTATTCTATTTACACATCAGTAGATTTTATCTGTACCAGATTAGCTTTATTTATAGATAAATAAACTACATGTATGTAACCTACTGAATCTGATAATATATTTGATCAATTTGTAATAGCAGATGTGGAAACTTGGTCATGACCCCACTGATGTTGTCATCACAACTTATACATGTCTACGCAACCGTAATTATTTCTCGTACCAAATTAAAGCACAATGATTTGATAGTTTCTACAATCTTGGCAGGAGTGTGTATCCAATAATGTAATCAAAAAATATAGCTTCATAGTTGGATAAATAAAAACTAGAGATCACGAATCATTGCCTAAGATTCAATTTTTTTTTAGGGCACTAATCTTTATTAGACCTTTGAATGCTATAAAATATTCAATCGATTGTGCAACAAGTGAGTAATAATGTTTAAATGTAATGTTGAGGAATGAATGTACTTTTTAGTGATACAAACACAGTGTCAATAATCGGTTTGTACAAATGTAATACGATTGAAGCGCTTCAGAACCTAAAAAAAAATGGTCTTTACCTTGAATGTTTGAACACATTCGAGTACAAACAAATCATCATCATTTGTGACCATTTTACCGCAAAGGCGGTGTAAATCCTGCTTGCAATCTGGTTCATCAATTAGTTTTATCCCCACTTCGTCGAAAGGTTTTTCGATTGTTCTCTTTACTCTGTTATTATTCAAGGTGGATTCCGCGGGATGTATTCTTTCGACAAAATACCACCGGAGCTGTGGCTCAGTCTTGACTTCGGTGTGTGACACATCGTTCGCATACGCACCAATCGCCGCAGTGACGCTTAAGGTTATAAACCGAATGAAAAATATACGGATGACTTTGTTCGTCATTGTGCTGTTCTTGAAGTCTTATTAATCACGCTGAACGGTTTTCCTTTGGTAAATTCATCGAAAATTGTCACTGATATTTTCACCTCGATACCTAACAATCACGACGCATGACACCGCGATCCGCCTCTACGGCTCTACGTACGGCTGACTCCATCCCACGCAGTCCTGGGAATATCAGTACTGTGAAGACTGGTAAAGACTCTGCGTTTTGAGCCGTTCTGTTGTTGTCGTTCACCGCAACGCAACGCTAGCAGTACTTTGCCCGCATGTCCACAGTCATAGAGCATATACGGTATCTATAGCGTTGATTGAGGATATATATTTAGCAGTATCACGTATTATCCACCAAACAACTGACCACGTCGTCGAAAAAAGTTCTTCATAACCAACAACTATCGCGTGCAAAACGTTGGTAACATACCGTCGTCATAGTGAAATTGAAAAGTTGAGAAAATCCCGTTCAATAAACATCCGTAGGTGGTCGGAGAATTCATACTTCGCTTGACGTCGCATGTTACGACAATGCTTTGAACATTTAATCGCGTTGCGCGTAGCTTACGTGGTGTTTCCACCTGGCCGTTGAGAACATAGAGATATAAAATACAGAGCCTAAGCAACGGTGTTAGCGTCCCGTGAACGCATTCGAATCGGATCCACGATCGGATCTCTGAAAAACAGAAGATAATAATTCTCCCACCCTCTCTGTCGCTCTACCCATGGAATGGGGGTTACGAGAGGGGGAGAATAACTAGGCTGGCGCGTGCAGCTCCACAGGAAGAGCGACAGAGAGGGCGGGGGAATTATTATCTTCCGCCCTTCAGAGAACTCATTTAAATCTCTTCTGAGCGTCGGGCGGCATCAGTCGATTCTGAGCAATTGGAGCGATATCACGTGATCTCGGTATCTGTTCCGCTTTCAGACCGCGTTGGTCAGGTTGTGCCACGTTGTTCGATCAGTGTGTTTCCAGCGTACACATCTGTGAATAATACACGAGGAGCAGCGTGTAGCCTGAAGAAAAACCGAGTTACTGAAATAAAAACATCCTGCTAACGTTGAAGGTGAATTTCGTGTCCTGAGTTTTCATTGTTTTGTGTAATTTCAGATTTCGGCGATGTCTATATTTGCCTCTGTGCGTCGAGTGGCAATCTTATTATTTTTTTGGCCGATTTTCGGTAAATGCGCAGTTGCATCGTTAGCAAGTTTATTCGGTCGGTTCGAACAGACAGTTATAGCACAGAAAGTGAGTATAGAATCGAGTGTAATTGCGGTGCGGTTTTTTGGATTGTAAGATTTTAGTGAAGATCTGAACAACGTAAAAAGTGCGTCGCTTCACTAATAAACCTGAGATGCTACAAGAACTACTACATGTAAAAGTGTGGAGCAGCTCATAGTCGAGGTAACAATACTTATTTTAATCACTGATTGGTAATTTAAGGTGGTACATTTAAAGCCGAACTTTTGTTCTAACATGCAATACATAAATATAAAACTAGACAACAGTAATAAATAATTTGAAAGCTGAAAAGTCAATTTGCTTAATTAATTAAAGTGTCGTGTTTTATTTTTCACAGATTTAAGCAGAGACTTCCGAGTAACTCTTCCATTTCTCGGCAACGTTGGTGAGTTTGCACGTGTTAGGTTACGGGTATTTTCCTGGGATTCCTTTGTTATGTGGCGTGGCGGTAACAATTGTTACACAAATCTTCGATTTCTTAGCTGCATGGATAGGCTCATTCACGATCGCAACGTGCTTGACTTTCAGTCGAATAATTTTTTTTTCGCAATTAAATTTACTCATCTTATTTAATTACTTAAAGTAGGACATTTTTCACGTTGCTAAAAGTGGAATGAGCATCGCGACAGGTAACCATCGCTTACTCGACACTCGCGAGATCGAATTGTGTTTCGCAACTGATGCAATAATCTACGTTTGAATTTACCGATGATGTCGTTTAAGTGGTGGGTTCACCTGAGGTTTGAACATATTTATTTATTCACATTATTGTTAAATCGATAAAATTTCAAAGTCTGACATAACGTAACGTAATCAAATTGCATCTTATATTATATATCATTTTCAATCTTTTAACAGCCAACAAGTATTGATCAACTGCAGGCTTAGCTCGCTTAGAAAAATGCTAATTGACATACAGGATGTTTTTAATCAATTTTACAAAAGTTTATGTACCGATAGTCTGCCATTATTTACTAACATAATACATACAATATTATGGTTGGCGGGATAAACCGTGATACTGTATTCTGAGTAGGCAGACTATGATACAAAAACATTTTGCTCCCAACAGGTAATCAACGAAATGTAAGTCAGTGACCACGGCGCAAATGATGAAGAATGATGTGTGTTGGAAAAAATGAAGAGTCGTTTAGATCGAATATAGGTAACCGGGTAGGTAGGTGGACGTTTGGGATCCGTCGCGGAGTTTATGCATGTGTGTGTGTCTTTTCCGTTGGGTGGTTCCGTTGGGAAACAGACAAGGGTAGGAAGGTCGCGATGTACCGTGATGTTACTAACTTTTGTAATCCACAGCGTAGAACGATCACAGAAATTTTTTTCCCGAAAGACTCCGTATTCGAGTCTCTCGACAATTTGTAAGAATTTGAATATGAACGAGATTGAATTTCCCATTTCTTGTCATTCCGCAACCATTTTTCAACCGTTATTCAATTCAATTATTTCGTCATTACCGATCATCATACCATTCAATTAATCTCTGTGATCGTCTGCATGGGCAAAACGTATCTCTGGACCATCTATCGCGTTCCGTGGTACGCTAGATGGGAAGAGATGCTGAGCTCGAAGACTTCGCGTCGAAGAGGACCGCCGACCGTCACGCCACAAAATAATGCTTGCCCTCCAACCTCCCTCCCGATTTTGATTCGATTTGTAATCTGAGAACAACAATCCGCATAGCAATGTATCTAATTCAGAAAGATGCAAATGTGGATTGGGTTTCTACAGAATTTTTGGGACAAGTCCCAGATGATACAAATTTTTTTAAAGATTAATCTTTCGCGCCCTTTTGCGCGTAGATTAATCATGAGAATTGGCCGCAGCCTTTTGCGCGTAAATTAATAACGGGAATCGGACGGGTTTTTTTACGCGTCGATTTTGCAAACAGTATATAACAGAGTTACGCACGCTCGATGTGCTGATATTTCAGCTCTCCGGTCAATTTTTTTACGAATAATAAAGTTTTCAAGTTCCACGCCGCCTTTTGCGCGTGGACTTGATACCTTTCAGTTATGAGAGAAAGCGCGGCATTCGGAAACTAGTGCTCAACGCGCAGGAACAAAGTGGATAGTAATAGTGGAAAATCACCTTTTATCTGTTTCAGCTAATCGAACTCTCCGTCTATTTCAGTGAATCAAACTTTTTGTCCTTTTCAGCTAATCAAACCTTTTGTCTGTTTCAGCTAATCAAACCTTTTGTCTGTTTCAGCTAATCAAACCTTTCGTCTGTTTCAGCTAATCGAACCCTCCATCTATTTCAGCTAATCAAACCTTTTATCTGTTTCAGCTAATCGAACTCTCCGTCTATTTCAGTTAATCAAACTTTTTGTCCTTTTCAGCTAATCAAACCTTTCGTCTGTTTCAGCTAATCGAACCCTCCATCTATTTCAGCTAATCAAACCTTTTATCTGTTTCAGCTAATCGAACTCTCCGTCTATTTCAGTTAATCAAACTTTTTGTCGTTTTCAGCTAATCAAACCTTTTGTCTGTTTCAGCTCGTCGAACCCTCCATCTATTTCAGCTAATAAAAACCTTTTATCTGTTCCAGCTAATCGAATTCTCCGTCCATTTCAGTTAATCAAACTTTTAGTCCTTTTCAGCTAATCAAACCTTTCGTCTGTTTCAGCTAATCGAACCCTCCATCTATTTCAGCTAATCATACTTTTTGTCTGTTTCAGCTAATCGAACCCTCCATCTATTTCAGCTAATCAAACCTTTTATCTGTTACAGCTAATCGAACTCTCCGTCTATTTCAGTTAATCAAACTTTTTGTCGTTTTCAGCTAATCAAACCTTTTGTCTGTTTCAGCTCATCGAACCCTCCATCTATTTCAGCTAATAAAAACCTTTTATCTGTTTCAGCTAATCGAATTCTCCGTCCATTTCAGTTAATCAAACTTTTAGTCCTTTTCAGCTAATCAAACCTTTTGTCTAAGCTGATCAAACTTTTTATCTGTTTCAGCTAATCAAACCTTTTATCTGTTTCAGCTAATCGAACCCTCCGGCTATTTCAGCTAATCAAACCTTTTGTCTGTTTCAGCTAATTAAACTTTTTATCTGTTTCAGCCAATCAAACCTTTTGTTTGTTTCAGTTAGTTAAACTTTCTGTGTCTTTTAGCTAACCAAACTTTTTGACTGTGTCAGCTAACCAAATCTTTTGTCTGTTTCAACTAATTAATTTGTCTCGGTTTTTCGTTAATTATATTTTTTACGTATCCAAGCTACGTATATTTTTGTTTCTATCGACATATGTCACTCATTATGTTTTCGTCAGTTTCAGGTAACTGAGTTATCTTGACTATACCGAAAAATTAACGTTTCATTTTTAGGCTTAGGTCAGTCATCTTTTTTTTACCGATACATAGATTTAGCGATGTAGTTCAGACTCGTCACGATCACAAAATGTGGTAAAATTTATTCAGCTGTAGATTTTTTTTTAGTGGTTTTACAGTCTTTTATTGTGATGGTTTTAGTGTCAGTTTTTTCCCGAGTCGCTCATAAGCCATGTTCGATTTGTATTTCACTGTAGAATTATACAGCTCTGTCGTATTTTGGTGATTGTGCTTATTCTACGTCGATTTGTTTCCATTTCTTCGAAGATTTCTGCATCGTCTTCTGCTAGGTAAATGCCAACGTCTTACAGCGATTCGTGTTTTCGATCTTGGTTTAGTTGTCGATTGTTTTGCGTATCCACCAGGTTTTCCATTTTAGGGATTATCTCATACCTCATAACAACAAAAAAACAAAAAACCCGTGCGCGAAAAATTCCAAAGTCAATCGCCGTTCGTCTATAAGATAAAAACAATCACCCTTCATCCATAATCAAAACAACCATTTTTTATTCACAATTAAAACAGTAATCTTTCATCGATAATAAATAGTCAGTAGGTTATATGAACTGAAAAATTTCGAACAAACTGCGAATATACGCGAATACTAATTGATTGGGAAAAACAATTCACTAAAATTAACACGTGAAAAAAAGTCATCTGAAATTTTTCTAAGAAAGTAAGATCGATCTTGCAAGTATTCTCCGTGGAGTAGGCTTACTGGGGATACCACGTAAAAAAAAACACGCCGGGTGCTCTACCGCTTGCGGTGGTGTGGAAACGAGCATAAGTGAACTTATTGTCACGGATCGAATTCATTCTTCAAATTACAATTTTCTTCTTGCGTAAATTTAACTCATTGTCAATAAAAACTGACGTCAGTTAAGAAATTATTTTATACATCCGCTGCATCTTCTTTCGGAATAAAGATATGAGCGTTGACTGAAGGTACATACATATTATCTTCAGCTAACGGTACGAATTAAGTATTAAACATATGAACGGAAATTGCATTCGTGTCGCCTCTACTTACTGGCCGCTTACCGGATTGAGTGCGCGTATAGGAGAGGACGCAGAGAGCGCTGGTCGACGATGAATTCATGTTTGCCATTTTCGATTACGAAAAGCCCCATAAAGCTAGCAGTTTTATGTATCTTTGGTCAACGTTTACAGCCAACCAACGCTACGTATATTGCGTACGCTGCCACGGAAACACTATTAGCGTTTTCCACTGGTTGCACTGAGTGCGCACTGGCTCGAACAGGGGGCACTCGTTCCGTGCATGCGTCGCCCGGCATCGGGGTCAACCTTCTGAGTGGAACACGTCGTAAAACGTATAAAGGCAGACTAGATCATAATTTCTCCTAAATCAGAAATAATGTGATGTTACTTGACCGACTGCGCGACTGTCAGTTTTTCAAGCAAGTGATAAAGAAGCCAATTGAACAAACGTATCGGTAATTTTTTGTTTGAAAATAAATGTCACAAATGTTAGACACAAGCATACAATGGCAAAAAAATTGACAATTCCGCTGAAAAGATAAAAATTAATAAGCAGCAAGTCAAGTTGTCCCAATCTCCTGAAATATACCTAGCAGTTAACCTCTAGAAGCTGAAAAAATGTGTATCCATACTTCGACATCGGACATGCTGTGGATTACTCCTATGAAATTTAAAATTTTGGGAATTTCTCCTCTATCGTTCGGCTCCAGCAAGCATCATCACTGCTAGACGAAGATGAAATTAGATCTACTTCGACTCTTTCACGATCGGCAACCATAATTGCACTGCTTTGACACCGACTCCCGATATCAGTGCAATATTTTACGCAGTCAGTGCTAAATTCACGCACCCGAGCTGCCAGTGGAACACGCTGGAAATACGAGTCTACCACTAGTGCGCTCTCAGTTCACACTCACAATCAGTGCAACCAGTGGAAAACGCTATATGTTATGTTGTCTGCTTGAAAATGTGCGCTAAATGATCTCGAATACGATTGGTTAAAAATTGAAGATGACCTTCAATGGGTACGGGACGCACGGACATAGCTGCGCAAGAACACACCTTATCTTCTTTCAACATGTAATCACGGTGTAACGTCTAACAACATTTGGCATTGTAAACTCATTCCCAACCATCAACTATGGTGACCGATATGCGTTTATTATCATGACCATCGAAACTTAAGTTGAAAATCTTATCTTGTGTCAGTGGCCGATAAATCTCTGGTGTTTTCTGGTTGGGGACACACGGAAAACGCGAGCGTGGGCTGTTGGAGTTTTGTATCAGCAATTACCATAGTTTCACCTAATGGCTAAATATTCGAGTGATTCGGATACGGATAGAAGCAGTAGGCATCATAGAAAGCATCACGCAAGATCCAGGTATATATTTATTCGTCTTGGCATTGGCGTAACTATTACTATTTTGGTATTTGAGAAACGTGAGAATTGACATATATCTGTACCTTATTATTAATTTTCTTTCTGATAATATGCTATACTAATGTATGCCTTCAGGTCCACGAGTTCAAGTTCTAGCGACAGTTCATCTTATCGCAAAAAGTCCAAGCATGTGAAGGGTAAGCGACGTCACCGCTCTCGCTCCCGGAGCAGAGACAAGGAAAGATCGTCAAAATCCTACAAGTTGTCAAGAGCAAGCTCTAGGGATAGAGACCGGCGACGTTATCAGCCCAGGAGATCTAAATCTTATTCACCTGATAGAATCAAAAAAAAAATACGATCTGTATCAAGGGAGGCATCGACTAGTCGCTCCAGTAGTTCTCAGTCAAATGTGAAGTCTGTTGGCGCGGAAAAATTACAGCCGTTGGCTGTTAAAGGTATAATGAGAACTGATACACCGGGTAACTAAAAATTTTGTTGAGCATATTTTGGATTAATTCTCGTTTGGCATAGATCCGCTTTTATTAAGTCATAAAATGTTTTAGATGATTTCCCAATTGAGCCAAGGATCAAGGAAGCTATACTGGATGAAATAAATTCAGATAAATTTGTACCTAAGCAGTTCTCCTCGTCAGTTCAAAGTAGACAGACCAAATCAAGCAATATTGTTATCGATATTACAGCAGATACCATAAAACTCCCAACCATTGTTATGCTGACTGATTCATCGAACAATATTTTTCACACATCGGTAAATTGATAAATAAGATGATCTTAACGTACAATAAACGTATTTTGAAGGTCACAGATTAATAAGATATTACTGTTTCTTGCAGATAATGTGTGACAATGAGGTCAGATTCGACAAATGGGTGAAGAAATTATATACTTTACGTCAAAAGGCGATTGCAGATTCAGCTCACAGTAGTGTTACTTGACGTCTAAGTAATTTAGTTATTTGAGTAAATTATTAATCAATCAATAAATACATCAATTGATCTCTAAACGAAATGTACAACTCGGGAGGACTAGAATGGTAATGTTTAATACACGAAATAAAACGTGTGTATTCGCAGCTTCTAAAATTTCTGATATTACTGACAATGAATAAAACGTGTTTTTCTCCAACTTTGTGGAAGCAGTACCTTATTTATAAATGTCGGTTTCTGTAAGACTAATGTCATTAGCTGACAAGAAGCTAGACATTGCAGTCATATCCGGTATAAACTTTACTTTTACAGATGCAGCGTAAAAAAGAAAAGTCAAAATTAATGTATATTTTCAATATTCATGTGTAATACTGAATACCGCTAAGTAGTAAGAGCAATAATGGTTTTATTTTAATCATAATGTCAATGGCACGTATAATATTACAAACCAGTCGTATTTAATTTATATTCCGCACTTGAAGGCAAAAGTAACAATGGTTCAAATTTTTTTATTCGCCAGAAATTTGTTATGCCTTGGATCTTAGTTAGGATAAATGACATACATACGAAAATTACGCGTTGGTGATTATACGGAGTATTGTATCGCAAATACAAAACTGGTGGCTGTTGCATTTCATACGTCAACAGCTATTTGCTACATAGGTAATAAACTTTGAAATATATAATCATTTTTACGTATGTGGTTAAGCTTTTTTGTCAAAATAGAACAATATGTCCATCAAGATTCATGTTTAAAAACTGCAATTGGATCAAAGAAAGAATTAATTATAGACATATTCATATATATATATATATATATATATATATATACACACACACAACTGCAGAACAGTATATATATAACATATATATATAATATATATACTGTACTGGCATGCTACTCTGCAGTCTTGTATACCAAACAAAAAACTAGATATGCATAATCATTGATATATAATCCCCAGAACCGAATAAAAAGGGAAGAGCATAGATAATTCCAAATATAGCATCAATCATACGAATAATTATAATCATAGTAATGTAAAGAGTGCATACTGTATAATCCTGCATCATAACATGTATTTAACTTCGAATTAACACTAAACTATTGCTGTTTAATCTAGCGAGGAGTAATCTTACATGAGATATCTTATATTCTATTTAATTGAATTTTCTTCATATGCCATAATTTCATCCATATTTTCGATAGCCAGTTCCCATACATCTTTTCCTGAGAACTGGACAAAAGGTGCATCCTTCACGCTCCTTTTGTCAACTGCAATTTCACAGAGAAGTAGGCTGACTGATACTGTTCGCAGAGTGGGGTTTATCAAATAATTGAAGTGTTTTGGTACATACCACTGTGAACAACTTTCTCTAATCTGTATGTTGGCATGTTACGGCATTCTCGAGCTATATAAGGTCCTAAGCCAGACAGATCGGTTATACGAGGAGTAACAACTTTCATTGTTTCACGAACAACTTCAGTGTCAACTTCGTAGTATCCTAAATTAAATAAGAGATAAACATAGACATGAAGCATGATCAACAACTGAAGTAAAAACAGAATATGAGAAGTATTCAAATTACCTCTGTACATTTTGTTCACAAGATCGTACAAACTTCGTGGAGGTAGAACTCGCTCACGATTCAACGGCATAACAAAGCAGCGGTTACCGTCCACATCAATAATTCCTGTTTTGTTCTGAAAATAAGCCATTCATTATGTAAGTTTTGAAATGCATAAATTGTAATAACTGAGAAAAGGATGGTTACTGTGTTAAAGTCATGAATATATCGTCCTTGACGGCCACCACGTAGAATGGGGACATCGATCTTCTCGTAATCTTCGTTTTCAAGATCGATTTCCAGTCTTTCTGTCAAGTAGTTTTTTATGTCGTTTTGGAGCTCCATGGTTTTTTCAGCAAAAATAGCAGCATCCTCCTCCATATTGTTAGGGTCAGAGACCAAAGATTGAGAATTATCCAAAGCATCTTTCAGGTAAGGTGCTTTGTTAGATTCATAATATGGAATGTCACACCATCCACGGAATCTGTGCATTTGAACTCTTGCATATTGCTTGTATATGTAGACACCACCGATTACTCCAATGCTCATAACAAGAAGAGCAGTGAGAAACAAGCACAGCGTTGTCAGTGAATTCAGTCTCTGTGCTCTTTGACGACAACGCAAAACGTATCGTGTAGGTCGAGGAAGTGTAGCATATTGACCCTCTGGATCATCCTTAACGTCCCCCGGCTTTTGAGAAATATCAACAATTTTTTCACCATTTAATCAACATTTTCTTAGCATTAATATTTTTTAATTATTTTGAGCCATTGAACAAGTGATACAAATTGAAAAGCAATGAATTATAAAGTTAATGAAATATCGGCGTGGATTAAAGTGATGCTTCCTATCTGTTAATCATATAATTTATTTCAATAAGCTCATATTTCCTGACAGTTGAGTTGATGACCACTACAGAGTAATTCTGTACTGTGGTTTGTGGTTGCACAGTGAATCTTTGTTTGTTGTTAATTCTCTTCGGAGTAAAATATTGACAAGTCAACGACTGTAATGTCATTACAGGTACAATGACAGTATCATATGAGGAATTTCAGACTACAACTTGAGATAAGATCAGCAGGCTTGACTATTTGTTTGACTGTTCCACAAGTGATAAGACTTTAATGACGTAAATACGCAGCAATCTACGGTTTATGATTTTCTCGAATGAACGCGCCGTTTGTAAAAAATATGAATTCACATACCAATTCTTAATGATGGAAAAGTACGATTGGATACTTTTTGAACGTAAATATAAGAAAAAATGATAAAAGTTTGATATTTATAATACTAACTGGAGGTATCTCGTCCACAACCAATGGTAGCTCCACTATGTCCGCAGCTTTCTTCTCAGTGATGGCTTTAGTGATTATCGTCATCTCGATGTAAAACTTTCGGTGAAGTTATTTAACTCTTCTCGTCGTCAGCACAATAAATATACAAGTCAATTTATTCTGCAATTCTCGAAACTCACCCAATTCGCTTGGTGATTAAGTGGGGTAATGGAACTCGCGCAAAGCTTAAAGTCGATCGAAACACAACCGTGATCCGGACACCAATAACACAACGATACGACAGAATCACGTACTACCGCACACAGAGTGCATGATTGATCGGTGACAGCTGCGCAGCTAGCCTCCACCCACCCCTAGTCTTCCCGTCGCTACAAAATATCACGGCAATGAGAATCTCTAAGCCATCTAGGCGCAGAGAGCGGTACTTTCACGATTGGCAGCCTACCCAGGGTAGCATTATCTCAAAAGTTCGTGTTGTGACCGTCACATGCGCGCGTGCATGACTTTACCGGCTAATGTAGTTTAGTATCCTTGCCTGCCGGCAAACCACTATCTGTCTATTTCCGCAAGAAGAGTCCAAGTAATCAGTGAGAAAACCCGTGCATGTCGGTCGATTGACACGCTGCATCGCATACAACGATTATGCTCAATCCTGCCGTAAATTCGACTCATGTTGCACCAGCATGCATCAATCATGACTAATTCTACCGCAAATTGCAGCCAATTATGGTTTTACATGATCGGATATGCTACAGCAAATTCTACCTGGGCCAGGTAGCTTTCAGTCGCAAGTTCATATTGTGACCGTCACATACGCGCAGGCTAGATTCTGCCGCACTGATACTCTCTGACTGATATATTATCATTAGATTATTTATCAGAGCTCTGCCGGCAGACCACTATCTGACTGTTTCCGCAGTTGTGGGAAGACTTGAACATGTGCGCTACCACACTACGGTGCTGTATTGATGTATTCATTCCATAGACAATGTCTATGATTCATTCATGCATCAATGCAGGTTATTTGAAAATCACATTACAGTTCGTGCACTCCCGAGAAAGGTAAAAGAACCGTTGAATCGCCACCTGCATATGAAAAATTGAAGTAATCAGTGAACAGCCGCGCTGCAGCAGTATGCAACAATCATGCCAAATGTTGCTGTCAAGTGCTACCGAACGCGGTCTTGCATCATCGGATGCTACAGAAAATGCTACTTGGGCAAGCCTCCGGACAGAAAGTGATAATATTATATTCTCCTCTGAAACCCTATTGAACACCGATCTTATAGGTTTGCGATAATTGTTTGACAAAAAATATCGTCTTTGCAAGTTAACGCTAAACCGATTACTACGATTCACTAATTTAAAAGTAATGACGCGATTTTTCATTGCGCTGTTTGAAAATTTCCAGGATTTGCGCTGTGACCACTTATGGCTCCGCGTGTGTTAGGACAGTAGACAAACAACTGTAATCATTTTACCAAAGCCTTGCGTCTAGCTAGTCACTACGATTGACAGAAATTGGTTTCCGAATTGTGAGCACGATGGCGCTGTTTGAAAATGGTAGTTGTAGAATTTTCGAGGGCCTGTAGTCTCTGCGTTTAGTCTGCCTTTAATCGGCGTCTCCGGTTTTAAGGGTGGGTCTGTCTTTTTGTGGGAGGGGTCGTACCGACGAACACGAGTAGGATTAATTGAAAATATAAGGACACTTTCGACGGAGAGCCTCTAGTCAGTAACGAGAGTCGATAGTGGACCCGGTCCAGGGTATTCGAACTTCGAACGAAGTGCGATTTCGTTAGACGACGATACGTTGAGGACGTACACATACGACATTGGTGATTACTACCGCGCGGTGGATGAATTTTCTTCAAGCCCTGTAGGGTCCATCCCTTATTCCTTTCCCCGTAGTCTGCCCGTCCGTTCGTTTTTCCCTTTCCCCCCTGGCCCTCTCTCCTTTGCTTCATTACACTACGTACTCCTCTGTTCATGGCTACAGAGTTCGGGGTGGGGGTAACAAGCTGTATTATCCTGCAGGATATTATACTCAGAGTTGAAAGTTAAGGAGAGACAGGAATTGGACAGAACTGAGCAGCTCCTTATATATCGAATCACCAAAAGATTACTGAAGTTTTATGCAGGAATATGTCAAGTTTAAAAATTGGTAAGAACTAACAATCGAATACCTCTAAAACTCTAGCATTGAAAGACTAGAATTGTAACTGCTTCAAGTTTTTTGAACGTATTCTTTATTTCATCCTCTGCAATGTAGCTGTGGAATTAATCACTCAAAGATAATTTTTGAGGCTATCTATGTTTGTAAATCCCTATCTTATTGTAATTTCTGAAAGTAATATTATATGAATTGTCTCTGCTTCCATTTTAACTTTCAAGTGTTCAACGATTAGTCATTAAGCTCAACTCGTTGGTATCTTTAACATTGGTCAGCTGACATTTTGCATGATTAATTTTCAACATGTTATAAGTGCATCAATAATGTGGATACTCGTTATCTGTATTACAATATGATTTTTAAGTAAAGGCTCTTCTTGTAGCGCATTATAAAGTATTGGTCAATGCTAGCGGAAATGTATTATTATGTAGCTAAACTTATTGTAGAGATATATTGAGCTATTAAGATAGCTGTAGAGCAAATCTTTCATGTACAACCCATTCTTGTCATACATTTCATTCGCAACTCTGGTACTGTAGTGGTCTGTAAAATGTTACCCCTTATTCACGACCACAACATATTAAATTCAAAGACAAACATATGCCGCCTGGTACTTGGACGTGCCTCTTTATTTAAGTTTTCAGCAACTATTATTTATTTCAATTACTTGGTATAATTAATGGCTGATTATTTTGTTTTCCTTAAAGTGTTGGCAATACACTTGCTTAATCTACCTTTGCGAACGATGGACCCTGAACCAAGAAATCAGAGGGTGTGCCAACAATAAAAAACAAAAAAAAGCTAAAGAATGAATGCCTGCTCCACTGACCCTGCCGACACAACACAAGCAGGCTTAAGATTCATTCACGTAGTACGTGAGTAGCCGATAACACGTGCCACTCTTCGACGTACATATCTCTATATTCGCACATGGCAGCCATGAAGCATGGTACGTCTTACAATTGTTTGCTTGTTGCTTTTCGATGTAGCCCGTATATTCTTTTGATTATTTACTACATTTTTGAGATTGAATACGTTTTCTCTTTGTTGTTTGTTTACTTTTGAATATTGTTATTTCGGAACATAGAATGAAAGAAAAAAAAAATCATAAAAAGTGAGCTTCTTTAGTGCTTAGATATATTGTTTGTATATGTTGTTTACAATTGTAATTAATAAAGCAATCTATTACCAATTATTATTCAATTCGAATTAAACATTCCATTTTATCACGAGAAGTTTGGTCCTATTATATTCAATTATGCTTTTAACCAAGGAGTAGCTTTTAGCAGAAGCAGTATGCCATCAATTGAGTGAAGTGTAATTGGATTTCATTCCTACAGGCAAGACCAGTCAGGACGACGTGTGCTACGTCGTCGCCAAGTACGATTATGGGGGACAAGGAGCCCAAGAATTGGATCTTCGTAAAAATGAACGATACTTATTGCTCGACGACTCCAAACATTGGTGGAGAGTCCAGAGTGCCAGGGGTCAAGCTGGGTATGTTCCAAGTAATTACGTCAAGAAGGAAAAGCCATCTCTGTTTGACAGTATCAAAAAAAAAGTCAAGAAAGGTTCAGGATCAAAAACGTTACCATCGAGTAACTCACCCTCAAGAGCGGTCGAGTCGCCAACCATGGCTCGAAGATTACCCGCAGATCCGAGTGAAGCAATTGGAACAGCAGTTGTAAAATATAATTATCAAGCGCAGCAGGCAGATGAATTGTCATTGGTGAAAGGAACGCGGATTCTCATACTTGAGAAGAGTAATGACGGCTGGTGGAGAGGACAGAGTGGCACTCAGGCCGGTTGGTTTCCTTCAAATTATACTCAAGAAGAAGGAGATGCAGATGATACGTTGCACACTTATGCAATGGCAGAAAATGTGTTGGATATTGTTGTGGCTCTCTATTCATTTTCTTCCAACAATGATCAGGAGTTATCCTTTGAGAAAGGAGATCGTTTAGAAATCCTTGATCGTCCACCAGCTGATCCTGAATGGTACAAGGCTAGAAATGGCCAGGGACAAATTGGCTTGGTTCCTCGCAACTACTTACAAGAACTAAGTGAGTACTTGACACAACCTTACCGTGAGCGAGGAATGACAACCAGTGAAATTGGAGCTGGAGACTCATTGGAACGAAGGCCTGATTCAGGGGATAGACCCCATCTTGTTGGGAAGCCATGGTACTATGGAAGAATAACTCGATCTCAGTGCGACACTCTTCTAAATCAGCATGGTCAAGATGGGGATTTCCTCATTAGAGACAGTGAAACAAACGTGAGTTACTTTTGTATTCACTGTATGGGCATTACAGAAAAGCAAAGACAATAGCTAAAATATCAAATTGTATCAAATTCCTTTCACTTGTCTTATTTATATGAAATCCACCAATACCAAATTCACTCAAATAGTGGCTCATATTAATTTATGGATGTGCAATTTTCGATTTGTAATGAATATATAATATATTCAGGTAATCAGTGAACTTTTTCCAATACTGTTTGATATTTAAATTGGTGTGTGTAGATGGGAGATTACTCTGTATCACTCAAGGCACCAGGACGAAATAAACACTTCAGGGTACACGTGGAGGGTGCTTTGTATTGCATCGGGCAGCGGAAATTTCATACTCTCGATCAACTGGTGGATCATTACCAACGAGCTCCGATCTATACAAACAGACAAGGCGAGAAATTATTTTTAGTTCGTCCATTACCGAAAGGGAATCCTAGTAGCAATGGCTGCTAGACTAAAATAATGCAGCATTGTTTTTCTGTACGTAGGATTATCTTAATACCTAATACCTGCCTAGCGTAACAATTGATATGATTACGTTAAGCAGTATTTATACACGAGACTAACATAATTGGTGAGCTCATATATTAGTGTTTCTCTTATTTGTCTTTTATTACTAAATAATTTATTACCATAAGTAATATAATTAATGATAAATAATGAACGTTGGAGCTTCCAACTTTACAACATATTAGTAAAAGTAATGGCAGCTAAGCGAGCTGGTGGGAGATCATTCATTTAGTTGACGCCATGCTTCTTTATCTATTTAATTAATATTGTACTAAGGTGTTGCGTCGACTATGATGCTACTAGTAGAGAATGCCAACGTACCCATGCATACTCTAGCGCACGCAAGTATAACGATCAATGAATGATAATTATTAAACCATACGACGAGTAACCAGATCTATCAATATGGAATATACCGATTAAGTTAAAACAAAGACTAAGTGTTCATTTGTGATTTTGTATTTATTAGAACATTTTTAAGTAAATAAACCATATTTAAGTGTGCACACATCTTTCACCCATTATTGTCGTCATCTTCCGAAGTATTCCAAGTATCATTATCACCATTTCAAACACACTCTTTACATTTATCATTGGGTTGTGTTAATGATGGACGGGTGAAAAGGTACTACGTCATAAAACCATAATATATCTGTATAATTAGTAACAAATATTATCTTTATTTAACGTGTATATTATATTCATAAATAAAAGTATCATTTACTTTTTTGTTATATGAATAAATGAGATTGGTGCTCTTAAAACGTAAAGTTGTTGGCACTAATTGCCAACAAAGTCATGTATATAAACAATTTTTTCGATACTATAAGTATTTTAGTTTTGCATTATTTGTTCGTAAGGTAATTATAAATTTAGGCTTGCATAATCATAAGAAAGGATTGTTCGTATTTCTTGTTGTCGTGCCAACTCCGGATCCCACCTGAAAATAAAATTTATCAAGTTTAAGAATTTGATGTTAGTTCATCGTTTGTAAATGGAATTGGCGGTCATTTTTCATGACCCAACTTACCATGAATGGATTTGCGTGATAGGAAGTCACTTTTGGTTGCCATGCTTTGCTCGAAAACGGCGTCATCAACTGACTAGACGAAACTACGTCACCATTACCAGGTAATCCAACTCCAAACCATTGCTGCTCTGCTACGAAGAAATAAATTAAAAATCTACTTGCTATAAAACGATACTGTTGAAAAATCATATATCAATGCACAACTGAGTCAGGTATTAGGTATCGTCAAACACAAATGTGATTTCTATACTGTTATACATTACCATTATTTGAAGAGAATTGGATTGTCCTGAAGGGATTGACTGAATTGCACGCATTGTCCATGGGTTGCGAATTGTTATTATTATTTACGCTATTTACCGTTGGCTGCCAAGCATTTTCGCTAGTGAACGGATTTGAAATTACATTTGTTGTTTGGTTATTGCCTCCCCAAATTTGATTCGTATCTACAAAAGAGATGTATGAGAATTAAATGTAGTTGGATTGGTAAACTAGATATCCTTCACGCTGACTTACTGGTTATATTGTTGGAGTCCCATACAGATGTCGGCGGAATCACCGGCTCCTCTTTCAATTGCGTTTGCTTCATTAGAGAGTCCAAATCTTTGAGAGCGGCATAACGATCTTCCGATGGTGGTTTGGTTATACCATTGAAATTTGCAAACGATCCTGTCACTTCGTTAGAAGAGAATGAGGAGTCCGTACCTAATTAAAAGAAGGACTACAATTAATACTGCTGAAAATATAAATTAAAAAAAAAATTAGGAATGTAACAATTTGTTCTCACTTTTAGGAGAATTGAAGACAGGATTATTATCAAAATTGGCAAAGCTCGGCTGAGGTGTGAATTGTTGATTGAATTGTAAAGTGGGTGTAGCAGCTGAAAACGGATCTGGAACTTGACTGAAGTCTGCACCAAAGTCTACATTAAATGCCTTCGTCTTCACAGGTTCTGATTTTTTTGTTTTCTGAGCTTGTGAGGAGATTGGAGTTGTTGTCCCTGGTTGAGGAACTCGTGGTATTGCCGTTTCATTAGATTTTGCACTGGTCGTTGGCGATTTGTGAATTCGAGACCTCTTCAGAATAGATGGATCTAAATAATACCGTTTCAGTTCATACTTTGAAATCATTAGATCTTTCATCTTCTCTTCATCTTTTATGTCTAAGATTTTCGGAGTTGGTGGGTCTGCCAAACCAAGCCAAATTCTTCGACAATAATCATTCCCTCGTTCTTTAATATATTCAATTTCCTCAGGTATAAATGTCGCCATGGAAATTGACTTTACTCGGTGGGGTGGAGTTAGTCCTCTCCTGAAAAACATTATATCATTTTACTTGTGTACAAAATGAGAAAAAATTAATACGTAATTAAGAATTTTATTTAGCTTTACGACTGGAGTATCCATTCTGTTTCCTGGCTTTTTTCACTGAAGTAGAGTTATTGAAATAATAGAATGAGCAATGTTTTACGATTGGATACTTTTACACCATACAAGTATAATTCTTTGAAGAAGTGATTGCTGATTTTGATTAAAACATGCCAAGCACTTAATGGTATAAATGAATTGTTTTTAACATAATCAATGAATAGTTCAGTGCGCAATAATCTCTTGGAAATTTTTAATTGTGTAGATAAAGTTCTTAGAAGGGAAAAAATCTTGGTATTCAGTGATAAGTAAATAAGGAAAATTTCAGTCCTGTGACAAGGGAAGCATGTGAATCCACAGCAGAGATAACGTGGGTGAGAGAGAGAGAGATAACTGATAGTTTGTAGTTTCCGTTCTCTTCTAACCTCTTCTGAAATGATATCAGAGATCAGCTGATAAACTAACAACTCGTGGGAAATTATTTTGACATTATTTGACAGAGCTCATCTGATTCCCCACACGACGGTTAGTCCGAATAAAAATTAGATGAGAATGAAGGGGAATTGATAACATACAGGCTATAATCGGGGGCGAGAGAGGTAAGTGGATTTAAAATTGCACTCGAGTAATGTTTGTTGGGACAGCAAACTGTGGAGTTTTAAATCAAGTCTACTTACAACATGCCAGAACATGACGTACAGACGAAGGAACCGATTGTCATATTTACGTAGGTGGGGCCTCTTTGTCGACAATCGAAACATTCTTTGTTCCCTGGCTGTGAAACGAGCTCCCGTAATATTTTCAAGTTCTTTTCGTCCTGCTTTCTCTTCGCTGACGCCATGATTAATAACGTTGGTGAAATGTGAATTTCACGAGTGAATTTAGACCAGCACTCCTCTCGCGGACTCCTTTGGGAACTGACTCACTCACAAGAAGTCCAGTAGGCTTTGATTAAGGCTTCGATGGTCCACCTACATAGAGAAACAAACTTGCCTTATACATCTCTTCGTGAGAAACCTACTCCACTACAAAGATAGATCATTTCAGTTTCAACACGTTGAAACGTCTGTGTTTTAGGTACTTTATGTTCAGCTTATTCAAATGTCACCTTGAATTTTTTTAGTTGTGAAGAAGTGTTTAAGGTTAGGTTTACTAATAAATGTAAATACCACCCAGCCCAGCAGAACAGATTCTCTGTAAACTTCTAATATGCCAAGTTTTATCTGCTCATCAAAGTATTACTGTGTAGTTAAAAATCAAACAATTATAGACAACTTATATCCTTTTTCTTTTTTTTTTACAGGTTATGTTTTGATCATCGATATTTAAACCATGGCACAAATACTCACATCACCGTTAAGTACTCATAAGTGGGTACTTGAGATTGCATTTTCAAATAAAAATTTTATTAATAATTACTGTACCATTTTTTATTTGCAGAGCTCCATTTATAAAGGACAACCGTCAGTGCAGCTTAAGTGATTTAGATGTCGACATGTTTTTGAAAATATCTAACTACGAGGATACTGTCCGCCAACTAGATATATATTATGGCATAGGTGAGACATAACGGAATGGCTACTTGCACTATTTCACTTAGTCAAGGGCATAACGATACCTTCTCATTTTGTACAATGGTTACATTCAATTTAATTGACAGTGTGAGTTGTCATAGTCCATAAATCCTGACTTTTTCGTAATACTTCAGAAGACGTTAGAGGCATTGTGCTACTATTGTTCTAAATTTCCATCTGAATATGTACCTTTTTTAAAGCAGTGTAAATCATAATGTGCTAAAAAAAATTTCACATAATTCTAACCACTTGTTGACAGTAAAAAGACAGTTATTGAGACATCAAAGCTGCATCACAGGCCTTTTTCCTCAAATTTCAAGTGACAAAGTTGTTGGCAGCGTTAGGGAAAGTATTTACTGTGCAGCAGCAATCTGGAGCTTGTATCAAGCCTACAGGTTCGTGTTGTCACTTAGTTAGTTATTAGTTTCCAATGTCAACAATCTCTGGAAGCACATGTTATTGGGGATGTTCTTTTATATATAGACGAATAGATGATGACAGAGGAAAATCTTACGAGCTTGGGCAGTCAGCCATAAAGTGTATGCGAGGTATACTTGAATGCTGGATAAAGCAGTCATCAAGAATCGAATTGTTCAAGCGCAATCAGTGCAACTTGTTTGCTCTGCATTGTAAATTTCATTTAGTTACAGGCGATGAAATATTTCCAGATACAGATTATCACCATTTACAGGTATACTGTGTACTGGCTGAAATTAATTTGCTCGAGCTTCTACAACTACACCTTATAGTTTGATATTTATATTTTCTTGTACCATTACAGATCGATGTTGTTTCTCTTTACCTGATTTTTCTGGTTCAAATGATATCATCGGGCTTGCAAATAATATATACGCAGGACGAAGTAGCTTTTGTACAGAACTTGGTATACTATGTTGAGCGAGCCTATCGCACACCAGATTTTGGTATTTGGGAACGGGGTAGCCGTTACAATGACGGAACACCTGAGATACATGCCAGTTCCATTGGTATGGCTAAAAGCGCACTGGAAGCCATAAATGGATGCAATTTGTTTGGAGAAAAAGGAGCATCCTGGTCCGTTATATATGTCGACATCGATGCTCATAATAGGAACCGCAGCATTTTTGAAACAATGCTCCCAAGAGAATCTAGTTCAAAGGTTAAGTGTTAATAAGTGTTCAATTAGTGTGTAAAAACATTTGGACAAAAAAATTACTTTTTCAAAGGATTTTTTAGAACCGAATCTTGATTTTAGAGTGTGGATGCTGCCTTGCTTCCTACTATTTCGTTTCCAGCATTTGCAACTCATGAAGAAAATTTATACAATGAAACTAAGGCAAATATAATACGCAGACTGCAAGGCAATTATGGTTTCAAACGATTTGGTAGGGATGGGTATAAGACTGTGCTTGAAGAAACACATCGTCGGTACTATAAGCAAGGACAAATTAAGGTTTGGATCCGATATAATTTGTAGTTACATACATTTTATGATAAATGTATGCAAGTTGAAACTTTTCCACAGGAATTTGACAACATCGAGTGTGAGTGGCCATTATTTTATATTTTCATGATCATTGATGGCGTATTCAAAACTCTTCCAGAGCAAGTTGAAGAGTATCAAAACCTGTTGAAATTGAGGCTTCATAAAGACGTTAATGGAGGTAAGCCCTTCCCATCTCCTTTCCAGTGATTTTGCTAATGAGAATTTTTTCACGCTTCTCTCTTGATTTCAAACATTTTTATGACTCGTACGATCTAACATTCACAGATCCTGTGATACCCATGTATTACTTTGTCCCTGAAGAAAATATTGAAGTAGAAAAAGCACAGCCAGGCAGTGCACTGCGAATGTCCAGCATCGAAGGTAGTGGGCAGAAATCAACTGGCGAAGCAGAGAATGTAACCCTTTACTTGTGGAACCAAGCTATGTTCGTAATTGCACAGTTGTTAACAGCTGGTTTGTTGCACATTAATGAGTTGGATCCAATTCGACGTTATCTTCCGTCTTACAATAGGCCACGTAGAGCGGGTAGATACTCTGCGTTTCAGGTAGGCTTTACGAATATTTATCAATGATTTCATTTTTACAGTACAAAAATCTTTATCGTGAAATTTTTTGGATTTGATCGATGAATTGCAATACTTATACTTAAATTTGAACATACTAAAACTTGAAATAAATAGAAAATATGGCATCATACAATGAATATTTGTTGTTGTGAGCACTATTTTGAGATAATTAATACATCTAAAGCTAATCTTATTCTTCTTACGTTTCATTCAGGCAAAGCCCAGCATTGTAAGTAATTCACTGTATATGCCTGCAGTAGTGTAGCTTTGTATGTCACTGTCGATTTGATCGAAGTTTACCAAGAATTTATTTATCCTTTAATTCAATTGTAAACTCAGACGTTTTGTGACAGGCTTAATAACAGTAGACTTTCATTTATTTATATTTTTTTATTCTTTTCATATTCTACTTGACGATCGATAGAAAAAATCTATTTTTTTGTTCATTAATCATTTATTTTAAGCTCACTTTTGATTATTGCCACTATCTACTTGTTCTCGGCATGTTTCTTCTACACTAATCTACACTGCAAAATTTCCGTTGCTGCCATCCAATACAGCTGTAAAAACAAGAATTATAATTATTCAGAAAGTCAGTTGAATCTGCGAACTTTTACAGTGAAAAATTTCTGATCTCTTATTGCAATTAGCGTTTGAATCTGTACTGATTTTTGTATTAAGAGCTTCTGAAATGTGTTAATATGTACGGAAGCAAATGCACTGCGACATTACATTTCTCGTAGTTGATTAATGCACGATTTACCTTTTCCGCCATTGAACCTACAAGTTACTGCAATTTCTTTCTATAATCTATAGTAACTCTTCTAGGGGACGCACACAGATCTGGTTGTACAGATAGTTTTAATCGCAGAGTCCATGAGGCTGCAGGCTATGATGGCTACATATGGTATTCAAACACAGACACCTCATGAAGTAGAACCTGTACAAATCTGGTCATCCACTCAATTGGTTAAAGTCTATGAACAACTTGGAGTCAATAAGAAATTAGATCTGCGTGGTCGACCTGCGAGGCCGGTTGGTTCCCTAGGCACTAGTAAGGTATATTAAATTACCGATCATTTTTGTAATCGGATTGAAAACCAACTTGTGATTTTTTTTTCATTACTTGCCAATTTTCTGGCCAGGTGTACAGAGTTTGCGGTATGACGGTCTTATGCTATCCCTTGATATTCGAAGTTTCTGAATTTTATTTATATCGGGATATGGCACTACTGATTGATGACATCAAAACGGAGCTGCAATTTGTTGGCAGATATTGGAGACTCTCTGGCCGGCCTACCGTCTGTCTTCTTATAAGAGAAGAACACATGCGGTACTGGCATAATAAATTTTATGCAATTTGAAAGTCGATAATATGTGTTGAAATTAACACTGACCTAATTATACAGCTAATCGATTTTTTATTGAGAAGTACAGAACAAAAATATACATAGTTTTCAAGAGGATCTGCATAAAATATTCTTCTTGTTAATTATGATTCTAGTGACCCACAATTTAAACAAATGTTGGATTTATTTGCAATGTTGAAAAAAGGATACTGCGATGGAACTAAAGTAAGAATTGGACGCCTGCAAAATCTGATCTCGTCTTCATGCATTGGTAACTAATTTCCTTGATACGATACAAGAATACTACATAGTAGACTACATAGACTGCATTAATACATTCCAATATTTTATCTATTTGTAGAGCATTTAGACTTCATGGATACCATGGACACTGATCTATCGCTTACGCAATTCCGACAACTAGAACATGACTACATTGGATATCAGAGTTTGACAGATGTACCCCGGGCACTGTCGTATTCTGAAGAATTAAAAGAATATTCCGTGAGTAAAAGTACTTCATTTATTGAGAACATTTATTCCAACACAATCATGTTTTAGAAATACATGAAAGAGCCATTATGCAACATATTAGACGAAATTCGAAATACAGATGGACTGTATGCTAAATGTCAGCTTTATGGCATCTTGTTGAAACGTGAAGGCATTGACTACAAATGTAATGGACTGACAGGTACGATTTTCTTCATATTTCAATAGATTTACTTGAATCTTATCATCTGTGCGTTTTGTGTATTCATCAATGCTGTTGCATGTCTAGAAAGACAACTAATTTTCAATGTATTATCACAATTGAAAACTAACAATATGATGGAACTGAATAATTTTCAGTTCAACAACAAATACATTACCATCGTTTTAGTGGGTGATCACCTCAGGGGTTTGTATCAGCAGGCTGGTGGCCTCAGATATTGGATGGCAATCCGTTACTGTAGTAGTATGCTGCATCACACTGTCGACAGTATTAGTCCGTTTATCACAGGCGTCCTTGTCAATGGAAAACAGGTAAAATCAGATCAATCGGATAAATTCATAAACGATGGTAATTTACTAATTTAATCGGTCTATTTATAAATTTCAGATAACAGTTGGTGTGGTAGGTCAAGAAGAAACTGTGTTCGATAAACCAATGACTCCTGCTGAGATCCAGTCCGTTATGTATTCTACGATTCAACCTCATGACATAATTCAAGCTGTCCTTCAACAGGAGGTTCTACTTTATTGCGGTAGACTTATCGGCACCAATCCAGAAATGTTTAAAGGCATTCTTAAAATACGTGTTGGGTAAAGTACAACATTTGAATATGACACTTGAAGTAGTTGACCGAAAATATAGCTAACAGATATCAAATTTAAAATATATATAGTTGGGTGCTAGAAGCTGTCAAACTCTATGTGCAAATGTTTGGAAAGAACCCAAAACCCATTGAGAACTATAGCCCCTACGAAGTTAGACGATTCTTGATGAAAGTGCTGACCATCAAGGATTGGGCAGTTACACAGAAGTAAGTTCAGATTTGTTTAGAAACAGTTAATTATTTTGTGCCATGCATTATTGCGTATTGCACATTTTATTTCAGTTTGAGCATATTAGGTAGAAGGAAGATTGAAGGATGCCTGTGCAGAGTGCCTGCAAACTTTTACAACCAGGTATGGGAAGTTCTAGTTCGTTGTCCTTTTGGGATTACTGTCAATGGGCGAGATTTGGCCCAAAAGCCAACATTATTTAATATGACGCGATCGGAGCTTACATTTGCACTCCTAGTTGAATCTATTCTCAATCATATTCCATTACCGGAATATCGCCAGCTGGTCGTTGAGGTAGGTATTTTTATTCACAATCAAAGATTAATTAAAGTGAGCATTCTATATTGTTCATATTTCTTACAGCTTTTGACTATTGTGTCAACGATACTATTGCGAAACCCTGAGCTCAAATTTCAGAAACAATTAGATCTGAACAAGCTTGTTGAAGATGCATTCATCATGTACTGTAAGGTGTGTAAGGTCAATTATGCGTTAAAAAATCCAATTTTGGAAATTTTTTCATATTCTCCTCAAATGTCTGATTTCAGGACCAGAATATAGATAAGAGCAAAGACATGACTCCGTTATTTTCTGCACATTTCACAATTACAACAGGATACCTTGCTCGGGCTGTAGTCAATGATGTCCTCATTGGTGGATGCTTTTCCACTGCTCTAGATGTACAGGACAGTGTTGAAGCTGATGAAATGTGTAAGATTACATAACTTTAAAAAGTTAAGCTTGTGTCCTTGTAGTTACTGTACTGCATGTACCAAATAACGTGTATATAATATTGAGTTATATCACAAGTGTTGGAATTGTTGACAGATTAGCACTGAAGTCGAATAAGATAAGACATATTTCTCCTCATTCAAGTTTCAGCCTTTATAGCTTCTATACAAATATGCTATTGATGAAAACTTAACTTTGAAAATTTAGTTGAAAAAAAATAACTTTATGAATTTGGACTTTCTGATAAATTTAGCAAATGCAACCATATATTGTGCTATACAATTGTATTAAAATTTCAATACATGTAGAATGAAACGATGATTTAAATGCACAAATTAAAAATAACTACTCTCTTAATATTAAGAAACATCTCAGCATAAAAATATAGGTTATTGCTTAGCTAAGTAGACATGTAATTGAATCATAATCATTTATTTACATAATTTATAATAACCTTTACGTATTCATTGAAGATATTTTACAATGGATTATCTTTTCGCAAAGTTTGTGTCCATTGCTCGCCTTGACCTCTGGATATTATTCATATTGGCTTTGATCCTTGATTCGACGGTTCCTACCTCAGCCGCAACAGCTAATTGTTTTCTGAAATCACGAAAATCCAAGATGCACATCAGATGAATTACATCAGCAGAGAGTACCAGTATATTCGATAGGTAAAGCATTCTGGGTTCATTTAATTCACCTGATGAATTCTTTGTTGTAAGTTTTATCACTAATTTCCCGTTTTTCCTCATCACGATACCTCTTCACATTTTGTTCTCGTTCCTTATCTCTCCATGACGCATTGACCATCATTTCTTGTCTTCGTCTCTCCTTTTCATCTTCTGTCAGCTTTTCTCGCTTAGGTGGTACCCAGCGTTTCTCTGCCATTTTTTTTTCATGCGGTTTCACCGTATCTAAATGATTAGACGTTCCAGATGGTACAATTTTAGTTCCGTCAGACCTCTGAAATTTAAAATATTAGTTTCTTAACATATGATTCAAGGGGAAACTTCAAATTTTCACTTGAGTAACGGATCAGATATACCTGAAGCACAAAAATCTTCTACTTACTATTAGACCATAATTTCCTCTCGATTTCATGTGGTGTTCTTCTTCGTCATTACTGCTATATTCAGGACTGTGTAATCTTTTTGTTTCTGACCTTAAAGACTTGCTGGATTTCCTACCAAAGTCATTTGAATTTCGACGTCGTTTGGTTTGGTGTCTATTTTTTTGGAATCCTTCAGTGTGGTTAACACTACCGGTTCTTTTGTGCTTGTCCTTAGACCCTGAGGCATCTTCCTCGTGACTGTAACTATTATTTTTATATCTTCTTCGATCCAATCGCTCATGTCCTCTTTCAGTATCATAGCTAGTGACTCTCGACTTATGGCTGCGTTTTTTAAATTCATTTTCATCAATGCTAGGCTGTTTCTTCCACGATTTATCTTTTGAGTTTGTTTTTCTTTCCATTTCTTCATCCTCACTGGTTTCTTGAGAATCGCTCGACTTTTTACTCTCCTTTTTCTTCTTTTGTTTTTGCAGCTTTTTCACGGACATTAGTAGGTCTTTTTCATTTATTTTATTTTTAAGCTTATTATACTTTGCAGCTAATAAATTGTCCAAGTCTTTATCACTGTCGCTACCTTCAGAATCATGCTTACTCTGCTTCTTGCTTTTCCTTTTTTTATGCTTTTTTTCAGCCTTACTTTTTGTTGCTTGCTCTTCCAACTGTATACAAAATACAAATGATATGTTGCCCAAAATTGCTGTACTACTATATTGATTTAATTGAACAACTCACTAGCTGTTTAAGCTGCTTCAGTTTAACAGGATTTTTCAACAACTGACTCCGGCTTTCCATCTCTTTTTTTTTTATAGCATACAATGGATCTTCTTGTAATTTTCTGGCTAAATCCACTTGTTCATTGCCCGAAAAGAATCTTAGTGATGGTGGTATGCATTCTGCAGAGGAAAAACAAGTGAAAGATAACCACAATAGCAAATTTTCTATATAGACAAAGCACTTAGCGAAAATGCTATAGTTGAACCTCGATTCTGCAGACTTTCGGCCCCTATCACACGAGAAAGAATCTGCGGTAGCACCAGAATTGGTTCTCTAAATTGTCCGTAGAATTGAGGTCCGACTGTATTTAGATGATTAAGCAACCCTATTTGAATTATCCAAAGAGATATACAATTGGAGTAGAATTATGCTACGCAAAAGTTTACTGGGCACGGTGTTAGTAGTTGATCCAATCCTTCATGGTTTTAGATATTCCAAACCAGATAACATTGTTGACAGATGTTACTGTTGTGGTATTTGGAAAACTACAATAACTTATGGACTGAACTCTTTCTGATATAATCCACACTAGTCCTGGGGGACTTTATTTCAAACTGAAATTCTTTTCGCGACTTGAATAGAGTTACAGTGTTATGTGTGGGTTCACTGAGAACTACAAACGGCTCATTTCTTTAATTATTTGAACCTTGGCAATTTACCATATTCTACATGATTTTTGGGTGCACGATTTTGCTCCGCTTCTTTCTCAGCCTGAGCCATCTGTTCAAATGGTTTATCGATAGCGCGTCCTAAGAGATAATCTTCCCGATTTAACATTTGATTAGGCCCCTGATACATCCAGTCTAATTTTTTATCCTCTTTTTTCTCAATTACGCCTTGGTCCATGGCATATTTTGTCATATCTTCTCGATCTTTCTCCATCTCAATCTCACGCTTTAACTCCGCTATTCTTTTCTTTTCCTGGCTGTTCTGCTGCTCCGCTTTCCACACCTTTTCCATATTTTTCATTGTAGAAGGATGCCATGACTTCTTCAAATTCTACATAATTACATAGTCAAACACGTTATTATAAGAAATTTTATGTTGTGTTTATGTTATGAAACCTGGGTTATGGAAAAAAACAATGCAAGAAATTCGGAGTAATCAAGGTAGGAAAAAAATTATTATATTGTAGGTTATTACATTTTATTCAACTACTTACAAGGTCTCCGCCTCCCATCTTTGAAAATCGGTGGTAAATTCGGAGCTTTCTTACTGTTCTTCGAATGCCTCACAATTTCCACGCAGCAGATTATGAACTTATGTCAATAATACTGACACAACTGAACATTTACTCACAAATAATCGTTGAGAAGATATTAAAACCACAAAGTAGTAATATGGAAAACCACAGGAAAATTACTAAGGTCCTTTGCCTACTGCGTAGAAACGGAAAAAAATGGAACTATTCAAGTTAGATAGAAAAACCTTTTGTAGTCTAAAATACTTAGATAGAGTTAGTTGACGTCTAACCTGGTAGTCAAGGGCCATGTTTTGTATCCTGAGTTCGGTATCTCAGGTACGTCTGATTACCCAACGACTAGAGGATTTTGGCTTGTGCTCCGCCACGCCAAAGTCGGGGCCTTTTATAATTTCTCTGGGATTATTCGATTTTTCATCGCATAATGGCAGATAATAAACTTTACGAAGTACTCCGAGTGCCACGAACTGCCGGCGACGCAGAAATCAAAAAGGTAACTGCATCATTCCGACAGGAATTTGCAAAAATATTACCGCATTATCTTCTCGAGGTCAAACCTTGTTCCCTATTCTTCAACAGATAATTAGCACTCCACGATGTGCAACTTGACTTTTGACTAATCATTCTTTCGTTATTAACGGTTTTCATTACATAACATTGTGAATCACTTCAATTTCTCTACTTATTTCGATTAAAATTATTATCGTTTTTGTTCTTGAGTTGCATACTCGTTTTTCTGTGCCTTTTCCTGACAAAGAAACAATAAATTTTATTCTATGGGTTCTTAGAATTTTTCCGCATTTTACCGTTACCTTTAGTGTCCCTCTCCACCAATGAAATAGTTCAATAGCCACTACCATTACCTACGTTTTTCATCAACTCTCAATTCTTCAGTGTGAAACCTTATTTTTATGTTTAATTAAATCATTTTCATTATTATTACTATCATTATTTGTATGGCTATTAATGTTTAGCAATTTGAATGAATAAATCACTTCGATATGGAAGCTGAGCTGCGCAGATAATAAATTCATCTTTATTGCTACTTCAAACAGACAAAGTATTGCAAATAATTTCACTGTACCTTCAACTATTTTTAAGTCTTCTTTGTAATTTTTATCCCTATGTCATAATTAAACATTAAATTTCACTAGGTGATAATATGTCACAAGATAGCCGTTACATTTGGAAAATTATCAGTCCTATAGAAAACTTGCAAAGGAGTTTCATCCCGACAAAAATCCGGAAGCTGGTGATAAATTTAAAGAAATTTCATTTGCTTATGAAGTCTTATCCGACCCTAAGAAACGCCAAATTTATGATAAACATGGAATAAAAGGTGTACAAGAAGGAGCCAGTGATGGATTTCCCTCAGATGACATATTTTCCCAGCTTTTTGGTGGCGGAGCCAGTGGTTTGTTCGGTGGTAAGTTTCTTCAATTTTGGACAATTTTTTAACCAACATTTACATGCTAAATTATTTAATCAAATGATTTCCCTTGCCTTTTTTGTGTCATTTTTTGATTCAATTTATACTGGATTTTTTTTAAGGACTGGGAGGTTTCGGCGGTGGTATGGGTGGCAGGCGAAAATCCCGTCGTGGTGAAGACACTGTTCATCCGCTCAAGTGAGTGTCTGAGAATAAATAATGACTAATGAAGCTTTATTCAAATGATCCTTAATCTGTATGTTTACTTGCAGGGTAACTCTGGAAGACATGTACAATGGAAAAACTGCAAAGCTGCAGCTCAGCAAAAATGTGCTCTGTGCCGCTTGTGCTGGGTAACAATTCATTTCACACTTTCTTTAAAAATATTTTAGCATAATAATGTGTTATTTTCTACCTGACTTTAATTTTCATCATGACTAGAGAAAGTCTGATTGCATTTGAGAATATCTTTGGTAGAAAAATTTCTTTCCAGAATTAATATATATACTTATCTAATATGTATTGTTAGGATTGGTGGAGCTGAAGGTGCTGTAACCACATGCAAGCAATGCCGTGGGTACGGTTACAAAGTTTCATACAGGCAGTTGGCACCAGGTATGGCGCAGCAGATTCAAGAGAAATGCACTCATTGTCAAACTACTGGTGAAATAATCAATGAGAAAGATAGATGTACAACATGTGAAGGCAAAAAAGTTGTCAATCAAACTAAAATTTTAGAAGTCCATGTTGACAAAGGAATGCGGGAGTCGCAGAAAATTCTCTTCAGAGGTAAAATTTTATGTAGATATTAGTTGAAATATGACCGAAATTTCTGAATAATGAACAAAATTGTCATAAATTTTTATGATCATGCAAAATATGATGTATTAATGTAATTTAGGCGAAGGGGATCAAATGCCAGAAGTACAGCCTGGCGATGTTGTTATTGTATTGCAACAGAAACCTCATCCAACCTTTGAAAGATCTGGGGATGATTTGATTATGACTAAAAGCATCGGACTAGCTGAAGCTCTTTGTGGAGCAAGTTTTGTAGTGCGTCATTTAGATGGACGAAATTTGCTCATTAAACATCCTGCTGGTCATGTGATTCGTCCTGGTGATGTGAAAGGAGTTGTCGGTGAAGGGATGCCACAGTACAGGAATCCTTTCGAAAAAGGGAATCTTTACATAAATTTTGAAGTAACTTTCCCTAAAAATCACTTTTGTTCCGAAAAAGTGCTCATGGTGAGTTTTGACTTTTTTTACCTTTATCTGAACGAACCATTAGCTATTCAATTTACTTTCTAATCCTGCCAGATTTTCTATCATAAAATTTGCACGTATGAAATGAGCATGTTCCTCTACCATTGATCAACGTTACTATTTTATGAACAGGATTTAAAAACAACGCTTGGACCAAACATTCCACCCACCGTGGTGCCGCGTGATGCCGAGGAAGTGGATCTGCAAGAATATGATCCAACGCATCGTGATGCGTCAGGACGATCGGCAGAAGCGTACGCGTCAGACGAAGATGAGATGCATCAACATTCCGGCGTGCAATGTGCACATCAATAAAATTTATAACTAATTATCTCCACCAGTTCTTAAAGAATAATAAAATGATTGAGTAGCTAATCACTCGACAAGTAACAAGTCGTCAACAAAGAGGGTGGTCACCAAAGTCCTCGGACATTTTTAATACCGTCAAGTATCGTTCATTTAAAGAGGAGTAATTAAATGGTTGAGAATTAGTACAATTTACAATCCTAAATCAACGAAAAGACAAAAATGTCATAAATTGTCTATACCGTTGATTGCCACCCGTGAATAAGCAATTTCTCTGGTTTTTAAAATGTGATTGCCACACATAGATGTTTTATCTGCCTGCAATTTTATCTATTTTAGTTTTATGTTTTATATCTCATTTTTCTATCATCTTGATAACAACATGACTCGCAAAATTGTTCGTCATCTGTACCTTCAATGAATACTTTTCTGAACAAAATGATATTAAACTTATAAACTACAACTACATCAACCAAAGCCGGAAATTGCAGTAAGCATAGCATCAGTAAAAGTATTCCGTCATGTACTGAAGTAGGTTTCAAGAGGCTTGATTCACAAATTTTCGATTTTTTTCTTATCAGAATATATTGATCACTTGCCACGAAGGCCATGCGCGATTTAAGTCGTCAATGTACAGAACAAGTGTTGATTTATTTTTTTATTTTTATTTAATTATTTGTTTCAGTGATATTTTAATTACTACAGTGACAAGTTTGTAATACAACCATTATAATGAATAATAATTGAATCATAATGCCAGAAATGAAGTGAAAAAAAACTTGCATGTGTTATTCAAATTCAATATACGACAACTTTCAAGGATGTAAGGAAGTGACAAACAAAAAAGAAAATCGCGAACGAAGTTCCAGAAGAACGAATTTGTATCATTCGAAAAATTCCCGACGTAGAAAATTATTTTATGTAATTGAATTGATCGAGGAAGTAAGAGTGAGCGAATGAGAGACTAGATAATTGCAAAATGGATGAATCGAGTATAAATATTGTGCAGTATGGTGAAAAAAATCGAGTACACTAGTTTTTCAGTAAATAGTCACATTTCACTCTGTACGCAGCACTCGTACACAAATAATTATCACATGTATCCATGTACATCATGTGTCTATAATGTAGATTAACCGTCGTCCTAATCGGCTTGGGCCGACATATTTATCAATTATTAGCATCAACTGCAGCCGTTTCAATAAAACGTATGCCTTGATCATCAAGTGATGCACCTTGTTCATCTCTTTTCCAGCACGCGCAAGGTGCGAATAGTTATTCAGAAAAATATTCCCCATTATACCAGCTAAGTGGATAAAATTATTTCGTGATTTAAAGGAATTTGCCTACCGGTTTGCGTTTCACTCACTCTGCTTATATAACTTCGTAAATATTTACTTGTTCGCTAATGAATTAAACAACCAGTAAGTTGGAGAATAATGGATGAAGTCAGATAAATATTATTCTTTAATATTTGTACCAAAAGTATTGGTAATAATCCGATTAATGGTGGAAATCCCACAGTCAGAAGATATTAAAGAAATTTCCGTTTCGTATACATCAATATCCCAGGAATATACCTTGTTCGAAGTCTGCTATTGAATCCGCATCCGACTAAGGGACATGCATACTTCTTTCTTCCATTGAATCATTTTGTTACTTCATCGCTCTTTCAATCAGAGCACAGCCGCAAATAAAGACATGAATGTATGTCATACATCTTATATTATTCTTCTGCAACTATCTGAAAGGTTATACACCTGTGGAATTTTTACTTGGCTTCAGTAAGAATTCTGCTAGGTTTGTTGTAATAATCCTGATATTACTGCAGAACAAAACGTTCGTGAATCCAGTTAGTTAATCCTGCACACGGTACAGACGTAGTTAAAATCAATACTTGCAGTAGTAATATCAATTTACGGGAAAAAGAATTCCGACTATTCGTTTCTGTATAAGGTAGATCAGTTCAATATAATTTGCCCGTATTTCTTTATTTTTGCAACAAAAGATGATGTCAAAACTTATAAGTTTCGTGACAGTATAAACGTTTCTCTTTCACAGGTTTGATATAGATAGATGTATTTCAGCATGGCTGATGTCACACAGTACCTTTTTCAATCTGCTGATACTTTGCTTTATCGACTTTGTTTTTAACGAAAAGGGAAACACGTGACCAGATCATTTTCCTCCTAAACTATTGAAATATAAAATAACCAAAAATCAACGAAACTTCCCTATTAGAGGATTTTTTCAACCTATAAGCACTCGGATAGATATACGCGTCGTGTATATACGGCATCGGAATCTCAGGCAATCAGGTAAAACTTTTTTCCATATTAGATAGAAAGTGTGAGCGTAATTCATTGCTCGTGATCAGTTAGGGGATCGTTTCTCTGTACTCTGAAGAGTTTGGGAATGTGTAATAGCGGTGTTGCACAAAGTAGAATACACTACATAGTTGACTCTGCGGTGTAAGTCTGACTTTGCACGATGGCCACTGCGTGTCCCTGGAATACTTCGGCGACGGACGTGCACGAAGATAACGGGTATCGAGCTAGGCTGTAGACGTAGGTACTTATTAGCCTTACGATAATCTTGTATACATTTATATGTTATACAGCGAAAGATACTTCTGATTTATAAATCACGTATTATAGGCGTATATGTATAAGTATTGCAATGTAAGATTGTACTGCCGCAATCGGCGTTCAAGAGAATATGAATCGGTCTGATTACATTTTGGCGAAAAATAATTATTTGGTAATTTTCGAAGACGGGAGAGCGTGCGTGCATGCAGCATATGTCGAATAATTATGGAAATCTTGTCTATATTTATAGTTGCCGAAGGTCAGGGTATCGTTTCTAATTTCCACATCAACCTATTCTGCTTTAAAATGTCAACGGCAATCTTATTACGAAAATAGTGAATATTCGATAATTTGCAGGAACAAAGTCGCGTTCGATATTATACGCATGCATGCACGTTCCTTGCACGTTGAAATGTCGATTCCATACGGATTCTCGCGCTATCGTCTCTCCGCGTATCTTACATGCATCTATATGCAGCGTTACTTCGTATCTATACCGTATTAGTGTAAGTTTAGTACGTATGTATAAAAAACAATATGCCGGTCATCACCGGAAATCCACGGCGAGGGTAATATCTCATGCAATCGCATTTGCGGTCAACTTTGGGGCAAGTCAGTTTTTTATTCTTCATTTCCTGCACCAATTTCTCCTGTCGATTGTCGGAATAATCATAACAGCTGCATGGTACTAGCCGCGTCATTTCCGGGCAGACCATTAATCGAAACAGGAAAAAAGGAGAGAGGAAAATGGCGACTAGGCGTTCGCTCACTGAATTAGTTCGCTTAGCCTGCACCGATGAATACTATGCTTCAAATCCGGTAAATCGGTGCTGATGTAGCTCAAAGTGTAGAATAAGTCTACCTTGATCATGGTAATAAATAAGTATATAAGGTCCTCTGACGCTATCGCATTTCGCGTCGGACCTGTCCCGTAGCCCGTAATATGCCCGTAGGTAAGTTGGAAGGGAGTGGAATTGCAGATGGCGCCCGCCTGCGCTACTTGGCCATCGGCGTCGTCAGTCATCCCGCATCCGGGAGGGGCTGACGGTGGGTTTCTTCACCGTTCTTGCAGAAACGATCGTCTCGCATACACAGTATAGACGTACAACACGTGCGCGATTAATACTTTATTGATTAATAAGGAGCTATTCGGAGGGTCATCGCTATTTTATTGTCCTGTTTATCCTCTCCTGATTATTCGCTGATTCCATCAACACACCTCGCGTCATTTTCTTCGCATAAATATCTCGCACTCCTCCGCCGAGACGGTCGTAGCTGTCGTAAACGCCTTGCGAAGCTCTTCGATCCGATGTATGTATACACGTGCCCCTGACACATGCATGGATCCAACGTGTATGTCATCATCGGTATACATTCATACTTACATCTACATGGACGTATATATATCACTATCCATAAAGTTGTGTGACCGAGCTCTCTATCTCTCCTTTTTTCTCCTGTTTTCTCCATACGTTAACACATTTATCGTCATTCTCTCTCCCTCTGGTTCTCTCACTCTCGCTCCCTCTTTAGTGCCAACAATTGTTTTCTTCAAATACTATAATCGCGATCGTCCGACGGCTCTTAAGCACTCGAGAGTCGGTGGCATTCTGTGCTTGCTTGCTGGCTGGCAAGCGTTGCAAGGCTGCAGGCTGCTCGGGACTTTCCTCGGTGGTGTGCGTGCTACCTACTACCTAGCTGTGTTACCCGCGTGCGCGAGTGTTTACACCGACGAACGAGACCCCGACGCACCGACGACCGACCGAGCGACCGCCTGCTGCCGCCGTCGTCGCCGCTGCCACCACCGCCGCCGCTCCTCCTGGCTTTCCTCTAGAGTCTAGTGGCAAGACGCAAGAGGCCAGGGCAGCAAGCAAAGCCAAAAGCACACCGTGTAAGAGTTGAGCAATACACGCAACACGCCGTCACGACCTCGCCGTATTCCAATAGCAAGGTTCTATGCCAGGCATCGTTGACTATCAGTGAATAATAACTTCGAGGGTCCGAGTATCAACTAACAAGGTACTAAATCATGTAATTACTCTGCATTACCACTGTCCTTCCTTCTAGACAAATATGCACGTTCAACTCGGCACGTCTCGCTGCCACGTCTTTTGATTGTCAATTTACTTATTCTTCGGGGGTTTATCAACTCTTCTCTCTTCTACTTGGGTACTGTTTTGTGTGTACCGTGCAGTTGGAAGACGATATAACTACAGCACATCTTGGGTCTCTTCGGAAAGAGGTAAAGAGTGAAGGCGGGAGCGAGAAGGGAATAGAGAGTGAGAGTGAGAGCGTGCGAGTATATGGCTTAGCTGGTTGTTAGGTTGGAGCGAGTGAGACGCACGCTGTCATTCCAACCAGCGCGGAAGTCGCATGGATATTGGATGTTCGGCGACGTGAGAAAGCGGAGGAACGGAAGGTCGGAAACAGTCATGCAATGGCGGAGTACCAACAGCTATCCTTCAAGTTGCTGTAATTAATCCTTTGTGCTTGTAATGCTAATTATCTCTACAGATTATTGTACTGGCGCTATGTTGCGTAATGATCGATTGTTTTGTTGCAACCATTGTGACCGATCAGTGAGCCAGTTCAGGGAATCTGGTTCTCTTCAGCTTTGGCGTAATTTCGATGAATAATCGAATGACATGTCCATTTATTTGACTGGCATTTTCAGCTCAGCGAAGAATGGGAATCGGATGCGTTTCAAGAAACTGGCACTCGACCCCAGCAATTTGGAAATTATTTTTCTAAGAACCAGGATTTTTTCAGGAGTTGATAGGGGGCTACGAAAAATAACAGCCACGGAACAGAACAAGATGGCGGACTCGCTGCCCCGTTTGCGAGCGCTGCGTCCTCGACCTCAACCTGCTGTAGCGGCTCCCCCACCCACCACCGGACACCCTGCGAAAGAAAGAAACCACGAAGTAAATGTCGAGGACGAGGATGAGCCGATGGAACAGGACCAAGAGCGCGAGGACACCAGGAGGAGCAAGAGGGGAGACGTTTCGGATGATGAGCCAACAGCAATGGCGGATGAAGAGGAGGATGAGGATGACGCGTCGGCGGCCGTAGAGGACGAGGAGGAAGAAGGGGAGAAGGAGGACGTTGATGAAGACGGCGAGGAAGATGACGAGGAGGGGAAATTGGTAATAAAAGAAGAGCCGACCGAAAGCCCGCTCGTCGATACAGAGGAGGGGTCGAAAGCATACGAATGTACAACTTGCAGGACGGTCAAAAAATTTCCCAGTCTTAAAAGCTACCTTCATCACCTAAAAAAAGAACACAAGCAAAGGGTGAGTGTTATCAATCGCGGACAAAGTCCCAGAATTATCGAATTTGATGCAGGAACCCATTGCTACAAGAATTCGAATTATAAATATCGATTACGTGCAGTATGAACAGTTGCTTACTGTACAGGCGAAAACAATCAGATCCTTCCTAGGATTGCCTATAGTTAGGCGCTGGCGGGGTGTCGCATACGTCATGTTCTTGCGCATAGGATCATTATTATTTTTACACAGCGAACTTAGTGATGAATAGCTCATTTTTAGGTAAGATGCTACGAGTGTCCCCATTGTGATTTTGTCTGCCAACACGCGAAAAAACTCCAGCGTCATTTTCGAGTTGCTCACGAGGATCTGCAGGACAAAATAGCTACGGAATCGGCCGAGAGAAGTAGATGTCCGATGTGCGCTCACGTTGCGGTAAACCAACGAGACTTGGAAACCCATCAACGCGTGCATCATTTAAAAAGGCGATTCTTCCGTTGCGCAAAATGCTCCTATGTAACGCACGTCCGCGCGAGATACACGAAACACGTCAAATATCACTCCATGCCTATGATAAAGTGCGATGCCTGCGATTTTCGGACTCCTTATAAGGTAGAAATAATTGTAACACTGCTGTTTCCGCATATTATTGTATCGTCTTCCTTTATCAAAATATCTTCATTAAAACGTGCAGGCAGTCTGACCATATTCTTTTTCTGCAGTGGAACTTGGATCGTCACACCCGAAATCACGGGGGTGGCGGAGCCTTTCAATGCCGTGCATGCAATTTTACTGCTGATATCAGGCAAAGCCTCACTGTTCACGAAATGAATCATCATGATCCACCTGTTGGGCAGCCACATCGAAAGCCGAACAACCCTTGCGAGCGGAAACCCCGCAATAGCCCAAAACGTTATAATCAGGTCCGTATGCACGGAAACGGAAAAAGTGAAAGAGAAATCTTAGTTGTACTATCTATTTACACTTTTTTGCGCGGTAATTGTGTGCGAGAGTGAAATTTTGAGTCACCGAGATGATCAGTGCAAGTCTTTGACCTTTTAAATTTGAGCTAGCAATTTGGAAATTGGTTATTCTCTTGAGGTTTTATCTGAACAAACAATTTCGATAACAGTAAATCCTGCAATATTTTTATATGATAATTATTTCCGGTAGGTTGGAGCTAGCGACTTTCGAGAAAACCTTACGAAAACGTCGGGCAATTCGACGCCAACAAAGAGCGTGAGCCCAAGCAAGTCGGTAGGAACACCCAGGAAATCGGTAACTCCTGAGAAACACGATTTTATTGACGAAAGGAACAGTGTTATTGCTGATGCAGAATGCATAGCATTAAAATGTGAAGAAAAGGGGTGCCAATTCATCACAGCATGGGACTCTGAAATGCAAAGACATTTGGCGGAATCTCACGCTCCCTTGTTGATCTCTAGATCCAGAAAACCTTTACCGATGTTGATTCCACTGGGGACATCGAGTTCTCCGAAATCGAATAATGTCGGTGGGAGCGGCGGTAACACTACGCTGCTACGGGTGCCGAGAGTGAGGGTCAGGCCGGAATTGGCGCAAATCGCACGAGATACGGAAATGGCGAGACTATACGGTGAACAAGAGGTACGTACCTTGTTTAAACGCGATTTATTTACCGGAGACAGGGCGTTGGGGAAGTTAATTAAATTTAGGTGTTATAAAAACAATAAAATCTATAGCGGAATAGTCAGATGAATTTGATCGTTAGAATTTAGCTACCAAGAGGGAGTTGAGTGGTAGCGGGGATTCGTTTGAAAAGAAGAACGCGTCCTTCTTTGACAAACTAAAGGAGCGATTGATGACGAGTACATCGAATAATGGAGGACGATCGGACGGGTCTATGCGCGGAAATGGAGGTGCAATAGACTTGAAATGCTGGTGTACTTTTGAAGCAAAGAACATGGAGGAATTGTCGAACCATCGACGGACACATCACGCCGCTCTTAGCGTTTCTCTTGGTTCCTCGAGGTGTCCCAAATGCCGTAGGCGATGTAAAAGTTCCGCCGATCTTCAAGCGCACTTACACATCTGCCAATCCGGTACTGAAGAGTCGTCAGTTAATGATAATTCACAAATTTACCTAGAAGATCGTCCGACCACCACTTATCGCGGAGAATATAGATTCCCGTATCAAATGGATTGGGACTCGAGTTTTACCGGACTCAATTCTTCAGGCTCGTCGGTGTGTAATCAAGACAATCTCGTTATTATCCTATGTTCCTACCTATCATCCTTCCTATCTATACCTATTCTGACATAAATTTTCTGATTAAACTTTTACTTTGGTGATAAGAAAGTCCTACCAAAACTGTATAAACTAACTTCCAAGATGTACTTTCACAAGTTTGGGGCTTAATTTCGTTTGCAAGAATAAAATAGAATGACTAAATGTTTAAGTTTCCACTGAATAACCATACAACTAATTTTCATGTAATACGCAATTAGAGGGATTAATTGCGAGAAATTCTCAGCATGACAAAACTATATACACGCGCATTAGAAAATAGTAAACAAAAGATCTTCACAGGTGGAGAGTGGCTCGACGCAGCAGAGTGGCCGTCGGGTATTTAAATGCCCCCACTGCGCTTTCTGGGCATCTACAGCGTCTCGGTTTCACGTCCACATAGTCGGCCATCTAAACCGGAAGCCGTTCGAGTGCTCGCTGTGTTCTTACAGGTCCAATTGGCGATGGGACATCACTAAACATATAAAACTTAAAGCGGCTAGAGACCCTGAACATGCGGCCGCCCGGGTTCTTATGACGGATGAAACGGGACGTCGCAATTATTCGAAATATAATAAATATCTTGCGCAGGTCAGCCTCCTTTTATTCAATACTTGTTGTCTTATAAGGACAATGACTTTCAAAGATTTTGATTTACGAGAGCAATAGAACTGTGGCGAAAGTGAGCGTATTAATGATCGTTTCGATTCCAGGTGCAACAACAGCAGCTACAATTATCGGATGAACATTGCATTGACGAACCACCGTCAAAAATGATGCTGACAGATGAGTCGGAATACAGACAACCACCGGAGCTAACTCCAGCTCCAAATCCCGTGTCTATAGCTTTTAATTCGTCCCTAGAAGTTTCTACACTACCTTCCAGACCCCCACCTCCTCTAAAAGCAGCAAACCGTAACCAGGGTCAGTCCTTGTTGAAGAGTAATCCCGTTTCTTCTGTGCCTACCGCTAGCACAGTCTTGACAATATCTGTTCCCACTACAACTACTGTAGTTAATAACTCTGAAGAAACGAAACGTACATTATGGAAATGTAAAAGATGCAACTACAGAGATTCCAGCAAGGATGCAGTTTTGTTACACGTCAAGTCTCACTATGAAACTTCTATACAGATATCTGATAGCGAGAAAGTGAGTAATTTGATTTAATTGTAGGTTTATAGATATCTTATCGATCGATGATCATCATCTAAGTTGACACAGAATTAAACTTGACGTTGATGACAACAATGTATAGTTTTATGCTAAGACGAAACAGGCGTATTTACCACAAAATTCAACATTAATTTTGTAGAAAGTTTACGGATGTGGAGATTGTCCGTTTGCGGCATCTACTGCTGCCGCTCTTGCTGCTCACCGCGATCATCACCGACCAAATCTCGGCGCGATTTTTAAATGTTACCTCTGCCCGTTTTACGTCAGCACCAAAGCGTAAGTTACGGATCAATATTAAATTTGTTACTCAAGCCTGAGCGTATTGTTTTAACATCTGAAGTCTGTCTGAATTTATTTCTCAGAGAACTGTTAGAACACGCACGGCTTCATGGGGAGGAATTAGCGGCGGAACATCAGCGAAACATAGAGGTGGAGAGTTTACCGGCTAAGCGGAAGTTTCAACGTATTTCGTCAGGTATGGTGAAAGATACTTTTGCCATAAACCTCTCTCAATATACATTATAAAATTATATGAGAAAATGACGTAATTGATATGTTTTTTTTTACACGGGACATCATTAGAATCTAAAACAAAGGCTGATGATTCGTCCGTCGAAGAAATAACCGGAGTGACTTCAGCGGCTTCGTCGGATGCAACCTCTCTGAGATCTAAGGCAAACGTTACGGGTGGTGTCCCTCCTCCTTTATTATTGGACACTCGGGCTCTTCCCGATGCGCCTTTGGTTTGGGTTTCTCGTCCCGATGGGACTCTGACGAAGATGTTAAAGTGCCGACACTGCCCTCACGTTGCTTCACGCCGCGCCGAAGTACGGGACCACGAAGGAATGCATGTATCACCGCCGAGTCAAGGACTCTTGATCAATTGCACAGACTGTAATTTTACGTGCACGCGTCGCGACGTTATGGAGTCTCACACAGCCATGCATTCTGGAGTCCTGGGTACTGTTCACTGCCTGGTAGATGAAGGGCGACCTGATAATCAGCAACTCAATGACCTAGCCACGCTTTTGGGACTCGCCCAACCACCGGTTCTCGGCCCTGAACCCGATCTACGAGACTCTAGACTCGTACACTGTTGCGGTAAATGTCCAGCGAGATTTCTCTGTGAAAAAGAACTACGCATTCATTTGAGGTACCACTCGACAGAGTTGGCTTATTCCTGCCAATGGTGCTCGTATGCTGCTAGACAACCCGCCCATCTTTTGGCACACCAAAAAGCTCACTCTCCTGAATATCAGGAACGAACTCGGTACCTTTTGTCATTATATGGTCACTCGCAAAGACATCCACCTCCGACAACGGCTTGCGTTGAGGCGAATAATCATTCTTCTTCAGCGGCTGGAATCGGCGGCGTGGCTTGGATCGTAGTTGAAATTAATTCCAGTCCTAATGGTGGAAATTCTAATGAGAACAATCAAGAAAATGGAAATCAAGTTTTCACGTGCGCTAAGTGTCCGGCACGATATTTTAAGCTGGATGCTTTGGAATACCACATGACCTTGCATGGAAAAAATAATAAGTTCAAGTGTTTGGAATGCGATTATTCGTCAAAAACCGCTCAGAACTTGGCCAAACATCAAGTTGTTCACCGACTCCGTGCCGAATCAAGTGAGACCACAGCGGCACCTATTGCAAACAGAGTGCCGCCACCTCCAGACCCACAATTCGGTATTTTAATGCGCGGAAACCCTAACTTCGTTTATCCAGGATATTTGAGAAATGGACGACTCAAAGAAAAACGCTATAAGTGCCATAAGTGCCCCTCCGCTTTTGAAAAACGCGAACAGTACAGAGTTCACTTGACGCTTCACGGGGCGAAGCAACGATATCGCTGCGATACCTGTGATTATTCTGTTAAATATTACGCAAACTACGTTCAACATTTAAAGAAACATCAAGCTAATGCTGAAGCTCAGGCATCAAAACGGCAGTTGGAGGATGATGCAATTTCTGTTGATAGCGATGTTGTTGCAGAGCCACCCGTCATCTCAGTTACAAGACCCGGAAAATCTTTGTCTAAGCCTTCGGTAGTTACTTCCGCAACGGCCACTACGGCCACGACTTCATCGGTTAATACGAGCACAATAGTAGTTTCTAATCAAGATAAACAATCGTTAATATTGATGCAAAGAAAAGGAACTCTGGTAGGGCCCAACGAAGCTGACGAAGAGTCTATACGTTGTCCGAGTTGCCCATTTGGGACCCCTGATAAGGATGCAATGGATGCTCATAAACGGAGACACGGAATCGAGAGAATGACGCCGCCTTGTCCTCATTGCGATTACGTTCCACGGAAGGACGAAAATGCTAGTGATCACGTGCGACTTCATTTTACAAGAATGTATAAACCGGAATCTTACTTAATAGCGGAACTTTTGGCTCTGCGGGTACATCCTCTGAAAAAAACGAAAACTGGAAGGCAGGAGAAATCCGATGAAGAGAGTGAAAAGCTTCTTTTCAAGGAATGTATGGATGGAAGGTTTCTTCCTGCAATAGACACAATGCCCTTGCTACCTGCGTCACCTTCTACTTCTACCCTTGCCCTTCAAGAGAAGGTCATTGTAGATCCGAATACGGGTGAAGCTAAAAAATCCGTTTCAACATAGAATTAAGAAAGTATCTTTTTCTTGTATTATTGTTATATCGATATTTGCGGAACAAACTTGGTATACATCGCATAAAATTCAGAATAACTACGCATCACTACGGTACCCACGGTACATTGTTCAAAATATGTTGTTAATTATATTTAATCATAGCTGAAGCCAGTTATACTTATGTAAATCATGTAAATATTGGTACAACGAGCTTCCTTGCTCGAGTGTTCTCTATTGTTATTCAGTTGATTTGTTTTCTTTTCCTTAATCTATTATGAAGATTTGTTGCTCATTTTATAACTTATGTTTAGCTCAGCACTGATTTTATCTCACCGAGACAGTTCAAAGCTTATCAAAAAATAATTATTTTATCTACCCTTACCCAACGCGGTTTCATCCGTTACAGATCATGCTTTGTAAAAATAATTTTTCCGTTATTGTTACTCATGCATCTGAAAAATATAGGTTGAAAGTTTGGTTGAAACATACATTTTTTTCCCTTAGCTATTTTCCGGCATAAATGTATGTACGAAAATTGATGTTCCAAAGCCGCTTACTGATTTCGGTATTTTTGCGCGCACGAACGATTTGCCTGCATGAATGAGTCTAAGGGGCTATTCCGCGTCAACCGGATCAGTCATCTCTCAGATATTTTTTTAATTTGGCATGTGGATTGTGTGTGAGGAGTTAGATTTTTGTGCCAAAGCGCGAATCTCATAATGCAAAATTCGATTTTTTATTAACAATAACAAATTAGACTCCCATTTTTTTCAAAAATTCATAACTTTGGCAAACAATTAGATACAATATATATTTTTTTTCAAATTACGCGGAAAGCTCCATAGAATTTAAAAAAAAATACGAAATGGTAAAAAAAAGTTGTTATCAATTGTTTATTTAACAATTAATTTTTCAAAGATTTTTAAAACAGTGACTGACACGAACAAAAAATTTTTTTGAAATTCTGACATGTTCCTTGAACTGTACTACAACCTGTGAATTAATTCCAGAGGGGTGTTTTTCTTCGTTTTCGAGTAAAAAATCATTAAAGGTGTCGATGCGCATGAAATTGCGGCGCGCCGAGTCTCTACGTAATGGCGGGCGGTCGGTTGCCGTCCACCGCTACCCCGCGGTGGCGTCGCAGCGTTATTTTAGAGTCATTTTCACGATGTAGGACATGATTGAAGAATCTGAAAAAAATACTGTACCTTCACAAGGCCTGCTCAAAGCGATAAGTGAAGTTTCAAGAATGTGTTTGTCACCGTTTTTTTATTACAGAGATTCAAAATAACGGTTACACACCATGAGAGTGCACATAAATGAGAATAATTACATAACTTGCTACTTATTTTAAAATAAATACACATTCTTGAAACTTCACTTATCGCTTTGAGCAGGCCTTGTGAAGGTACAGTATTTTTTTCAGATTCTTCAATCATGTCCTACATCGTGAAAATGACTCTAAAATAACGCTGCGACGCCACCGCGGGGCAGCGGTGGACGGCAAACGACCGCCCGCCATTACGTAGAGACTCGGCGCGCCGCAATTTCATGCGCATCGACACCTTTAATGATTTTTTACTCGAAAACGAAGAAAAACACCCCTCTGGAATTAATTCACAGGTTGTAGTACAGTTCAAGGAACATGTCAGAATTTCAAAAAAATTTTTTGATCGTGTCAGTCACTGTTTTAAAAATCTTTAGAAAATTAATTGTTAAATAAACAATTGATAACAACTTTTTTTTACCATTTCGTATTTTTTTTTAAATTCTATGGAGCTTTCCGCGTAATTTGAAAAAAAAATATATATTGTATCTAATTTTTTGCCAAAGTTATGAATTTTTGAAAAAAATGGGAGTCTAATTTGTTATTGTTAATAAAAAATCGAATTTTGCATTATGAGATTCGCGCTTTGGCACAAAAATCTAACTCCTCACACACAATCCACATGCCAAATTAAAAGAATATCTGAGAGATGACTGATCCGATTGACGCGGAATAGCCCTTATGCGGGCAAACTGTCAAAATCAGGATCCCGTCAGAGACACGTTCTAACCGATTGTGAGCGCTGTTCCGCACGAAAATCCTTTGATGGACCGTCGAACGAAAGATTGTGTCCGTGCGTGCTCAACGTCTGCACATACACACAAATACGCAGTACTGACTGGCTAGGGCATTCGTGTACGCAAATATGTCAAGTCTGTACGCAACTTCATGAATTTCTTTTAGGTAGATCATGACTATAGCGTGTCGTGAATATCGTTGAAACACACCCTTCTAAGCCATATGGTCACATCTGCGCCAACACGTACACAACTTTTGGGTGAGCAGCATTTGTGTTTTACGCTCGACTCAGGTAAAAATTGTACATGTGTTGGTGCAGGCAATGCCCGTACGGTTTGGAAGGGTCCGTTTCAACAGGTATTTACGGTATATTTTCACGTCGTTTCGTGTAATATAGTGAATACTTGTCTAGTTTGGAATTTGGATTTTCGCAGATTATGAGCATGCGGGTATACCTATTATTTGTTCATAATATGGCCAAAACGATAATATTAATAATTGTGAATACCAATCATGTTTACATTTGAAAAATCGTAAAAAATGAGTTAAATCGTGAATTGAAGGAATATCCTTAACGCCTTATTCGATTTATTTCTGAACTCTGTGTGGCTCGTTTTGAGAGCGTGTATCATAAATTGTACGTACCTTTCTCACCGATAGCTGTACATGCTAGAGTTGTTTAGTCTCTGTTCATCGAATGGTAACAATTATCGTTCACGATGTTTCTTTATCTTCACTCAGTTTCATACTCTACACGAATCTATTTCGTTAAACTCATTTTTGAGGAATTAACATTTTGTTCATCAATCCGATCAGCGCAAAAGAACCTTCAGTTCGATTTGGCAATTCGGAGTCATTCGTATTAATCCAGGGCAATCTCAATTCAAATGGGTTCAGATCATCTAATTGAAGCTTCAGCGAAGAGAAGGTGTTTCGAATATGAAGTTATTTAATCACAAACTTCGTGTCTATGATATAATTTGCATTGCTGTGCGTGGCGAAGGCTTGGTAACTAGGCTGACGTCACTATACCTACCAGCTTTCATGCGAATGAGCCTTGAGGGGCAGGTGGTCGAGGAACAAAGATTTTCCCGCCAAATTTCCGGTATTCATAATGGCGACCGTTAGGCCGTTGAACGTGTCATAGCGTCGGCTAACAGGGAGAGGGGACCGCGGGGCAAATTCCTTTAGTCTATGCCTGCATCGAGCTCTGCTTGGTTGGTATACTGTCAACACGTTTTAACGGGGTGTTTTTTTTATTTTCTCCGAACTAAGTAAACATGAACTAATGAATCCGGTTCGTGACCGTTGTTTTTTTTGCACCAAATTTTTGTTGAAAATTATTTCGAAAAAATGTATGTTCAAGTGAGAAGTATTAACGGCGAGAGAAATGTCGTTTTAAACATTTCGAAACTAACGACTGTCGATGAATTCAAGGTAATAAAAAAAACCACAATAATATTATGACAATAATGATTCTTAACCAACAAACGAGTATTATCTATATTGCCACGCGTACTTAGCTAGTGATAAATATCAGGAACAAGGTAACCTCACTCGGAAACTTTCACAAATTTTGCTAAAGAACAAAGGGATGTGGTCTGAGTTGATATTTATTTCTCGATTCCAAACTTCTCAAGAGCTGCATAAGACTGCGAATATGGTTGATCATAATATTCCAATTATAGTTCACGACTCTTGGTAATCCAGGTTGTTCGCTTATTAACTAAAGTCACCAGGTGTTAAAAAAGCCGTTAAATTTCAAATGAATAGGTCATCCAAATGCGGAGAGTAATTTTATCAGTCCATTATCAAGCCGGAGCTTGAGATAAGCAGCTGTATTTATTTAATTTGGCAAATATCTCAAACGAATGCGACCTAATTAACAATGTTAGCACGATATCAAATGAATACATTACTGAGGCTTTTTCAAATTTAATCTTAATCGAAGCTTCATGTTCCCGACACTTGTTGCAATAATTTTTTCTCAGGATATGGTTGCAAAGGAGATGCTGGTGCAGCCAGAATATCAGCGACTATTTTATCGTGGCAAACAGCTAGAAAATGGCTACAAACTTTTCGACTACAATGTTAATTTAAACGACGTTATTCAATTGATGGTAAAAGCTGTTGCTGACGAATCGTCTGAAGAAAAATCCACAGATAGCTATAGCGAGAATGAAAACACCGATGATAAAGAAGAAATTGAAGACAATGCTGTTGAGGCTGAAAGTCGATACTATAAAGTTGGGGACTCCATAGACTGCATGGATCTGGTTTACGGGGCTTGGTTTGAGGCTAATATAACCCAAATACTAAAGAGAGAAAATAATTTAGTATACCGAGTGAAGTGGGATGCAGAAGAGGATGGAGATGCTTTTGACGTCGATGAAAAACATATCAGACCTCGTGCACATAGATTAATAGATTTTGGTGATTTGGAAATTGGCCAACGTGTCATGATTAATTACAATATTGAATTACCCAGGGAAATTGGTTATTGGTATGATTTGAAGATTGTCAAGATACATAAGACTAGAACAGTAGAACAGTTAACTGGCACATTGTATGTAGGAAGGTAATTATATATTTTACATCAAAGATGTTACAGAAAATCGTAATCTCATAAAAAATTGTGCTGCTTATCCAGAATACATTTTTTACTATCTACAGAGATCGGCTGCCTCTTGAAGATCGTAGAGTGAATCCAAAAGGTGAAATTTTTGCGATAGAGGAACCAAAGTTAATTCGTGATCGTACTCAGGAAGAAAATGAACAGGTCCCAAACAGCGGAACGAGGCGTAGAATTCCAGCTTATTGCGCAAGCTGTATGGATAATCCAGGTAGAGACTGTCGGGAATGTGGCTGTCGTGTTTGCTCGGGTAAAGAAGATGCTCATCTGCTTTTATTATGCGACGAATGTGATTGTGCCTATCATCTTGGCTGTTTGAACCCACCTTTAACTAGTATTCCTACTGAGGATGAATGGTACTGCCCAGAATGTAAAAATGATGAAAATGAAATAGTCAAGGTAAACAGCTTGTGAGATTACTAAATACTTTGAAATTAAAAATGATGTATATTTCTGATGTCCGTTATTGCGATTTATAATCTTTTCAATTTCTTTTCAACTTTCCATCCTCTTTTAGGCTGGAGATAAACTAAAGCAGAGCAAAAAAAAATCAAAAGCAATAGGAGGCGAGCAGGATGGAAAACGTGATTGGGGAAAAGGAATGGCATGTGTCGGAAGAACTAGAGAATGCACTTTAGTACCTCCCAATCACCGAGGACCTGTACCTGGAGTAGAAGTTGGTACTTGTTGGAAATTTAGATTGCAGGTAAAAATCATTTTGCTCTTAAAAAATTTGATTGATGTGACGCCATATGAACCAAAACAAATATGAGGGTTAAATTTATTACTAGGCATCTGAAGCAGGAGTACATAGGCCACATGTAGCTGGAATTCATGGGCGAGAAACAGACTGTGCCTACTCGCTTGTTCTATCAGGTGGTTATGAGGATGACATTGATAATGGGGACGAGTTTCTTTACACAGGCTCAGGTGGTCGAGATCTCTCAGGTACTATTCAATTGAAACTTCTTGTACCATAAGTGACAATCATTGTGTAGTTGTATAATAATTGAAAAAACTTGTAAAGGAAACAAAAGAACTGCTGAGCAGAGCTGTGATCAGACATTAACACGGATGAACAAAGCTTTGGCCTTAAACTGTAACGCGAAGTTAAACAACATAGACGGTGCTGAAGCTAAAGATTGGAGAGGTGGAATTCCTGTTAGAGTTGTACGCAATTACAAGCTTGCTAAACACAGTAAATACGCGCCAGTGGATGGTAATAGGTGCGTTTCGATAACGTAGATAAAATAAAACGATGTCCTTCAGGATTTTGATTTAGTAAAAAAATTTTGATTATCCTTTCCAGGTATGATGGCATATACAAAGTGGTTAAATATTATCCACAAAAAGGTAAAAGTGGATTCAGTGTATGGCGATATGTTCTACGAAGGGATGATCCTGCACCTGCTCCTTGGACTCGAGAAGGCAAACGCCGCATAGATGCTCTAGGTTTAGAAATGCTTTATCCCGATGGTTACTTGGAAGCAACCAAAAAGGCAGATGGAAAAAAACGCAGTAAGCGTGGTGCTCTAAAAGAAAGTAACCCTTGTACTTCTGACGAGGAGGTACCTGCTGAAAAACGACAAAAGAGGGAGGGCTACAGGCTAGAAAAAGACCTGTTTGATCTGATAAGGAAAGATGAAGTAAACACAAAACTTTGGGATGAGTGTCGGACAGTTTTGCCTGAAGGAAAAGTTCCATTCTTACGACGTGTTTCCGAAAGGTAGGTCCAATTGATCATATTTTCTAACATGTTCAAATATTCTACATTAATATTCAAATTGTAATCTAATTCGTCAACTTCTTGTTTTACAGATTTATGTGCGTTTGTTGTCAAGAGATCGTTTATCGTCCTGTAACCACACCTTGTGCTCACAACATTTGTTTCAGCTGTTTGAAACGTAGTTTTTCTGCGGGAGTATATTCGTGTCCATCTTGTCGTCACCCTCTTGAGAGTAATTACCGAATGATAGAAAATGAAACATTAGCTTCTGTACTGCTTTCACTGTACCCAGGTTATCAGGCCGGAAGATAACAAAAGGTTCTTTAAACGACATTGCAAAAAATTGACGAATAATGTCTTGACAATTCACCGGAGTCGTGATTACTTAAAACAATTGCTAATACTTTAAAATTCCGTTACTGACGATACATGCGATACTTTTAATGGAAAATTGCCGTGGTTTTTTAACTGATTCGATTTTCTTCGTTTATTTCATTTTTTCTCATTTGTATATAAATGTATGACAACCAGAAACCGTTTCGCACGACGATATTACTAGATATCGATTATAATCTTTAACCAGACATCGATAACATTTAATTCGAAGTTCTAGTTAATGTGCAGACTAAATCATAGATTAATTACCTATATTACCCTTACTATCGTTGCTACTGTCGAACAAATATTTCATCTTACCGATTGAGTCAGTGGAGAACTCCCATAATAATTAATAACTCATTAATATTCGATCTCTGATCTGGCAAATATTTTCTTATTACTTGGACCAGAGTTTATTATGTCTGATCGTGAAGCTTAAGTCTTAATAAATACATAATAGGACAGTTTATAGAATATGCTGAATAGCGAATGATGAAATATTAATCAATTGCTGAGCCGATAATAAACGAATCTTTATTTTTTCACACACAAACAAATTTAATCCAATTTATTTTACCATCCTTATATTACCCACGTTTAATCCCAGGTGCCTAACAATACGTTAAGAATTTTTATCAGATTCTCTCTGGGCAATTGTAGGGACAGTTTCGCTAATCCAATCTAAGTACTGTTTGTTTCCATTGTGAATCTGCAACATTGATTATTTTAGTTTAATAATTCTCTCTTATTTTGTTTGATTAAGAAAGAATAAATAGTCTCTATTTTGCATGCAATTAATATATGTAAATCATCCGTGAACAAATCTTCAAAACTGAGTATCATAACGAACAGGATAAATGATTTAGATAACGATAACTATGGGAACCTCATATTTACGGGTAAAGATATGACTTCGCAAACTTCATACGGATGATTTTCTCTGTAAAAGAAATTTTGAAATGAGGAAATCGATAATTCAAACTTTGAATACTACGTCATTCATCACGAATTACTTACTTGACGAATTTGGTCAATGCATCGACAATTTCAGTTCTGGTTTTAATCATCTGCAAATTACATTGAGAAATATTAGAGATTATTGGTAATTGCAATTAATTATTTTTGAAGCCAAAATGTTTAGGGGTTTGTTGTCGATGATCGAAGAATGAAACGGAGCATGGGTATTGCTATTTTTTAATAAAAAATTCTTACCAACAGCAGTTCTTGATCTTCATTAATTTCGTCTTTCCACTCGTATCTGAAATTTATACAAATAATATTGGGTTACATTCATTTCTCGGTAAAATTATAAAACGGACACTACTAACAGCTGACTGAATGCAAAACAAAAAAATTAAGAGATAGTATTATTTTATTGCAGTGTTGTACGTACATTGAAGTGATTTGGGGTATGATATTGACGCAGGCAGCTAATTTATTTTTGACGAGTCCGCTATACAAAGAAAGACGATGTTGGATAAGAAATAATACAACATTGAGCAAGGTAAAAGTGAATTCAGTGGTAAATAATCGAGATCAATATTACCGAGAAATATTTTTCGCAACTTCGTTGGACGGTACTGTAACGTAAGCAACCGAGTGTATTCCAGACATATTATTCACTGTACTGCACCCTAATAGACGGATATTTCGAACGAAGGCTGATAGCATTAAAAACTTGAGAACAGCTGATGTATGTGACATTTAACACCGGTATAATGTCTAATGTAATGCGTAGCGTTCGTTCAAAGGAATGAACCTACGTCATGTGATACACTGTGTATAGTAAAGATGGTACAGATCAGAGTGTTGATATAGTGGCGGTTTCACGTAGTTGTTAAGATTGGCGTAGATGTCGCCACCGCATAGAAGACCTTCCATGAGAGCTCGATACGAGGGCTTAGCTCTATCGTGATTGGTCGTCAACTTCTTACCACTTATTACTTTCAACGAGTTCGGAGTTTGGCCTAAGTATTACCAGTTTCAAACTCGACGTCGGTGCGTGGCGATACCGCGATTTTAATTAACTCGACTGAACTCGCGAAAGCTACGCTTTGATCACATTATCAACACAAAGTATTGGACATAAGCTGACTGTGAGTTTAAATATCAACAACATTCTAATTCTCTATTCAAATACGAAACAATACACGAACAATTTTTATGGCACGTCGCATAGCAGTTACAATCAATATTAGATGCAGTTGTAACATCCACTCATAATTTTGAATAAAATTCTTGAAATTTTAGTATTAATCAATATCTGTTTCATCAAAGTGACATCTGGTGATGTGGACATCGCTCTGATCTCTACAGTAAATTGTAAATGTAAACATAACTGACAACCCTGGTAAACATTACGCTGGACGCAGAGAGAGATACGCAAAGAAATTGTGTCAAAAACAATATGGAGACAGACATAGAATCAGTTTTCTATCTGTTTCTTTACGGTTTTTGCAACATTTTCTGTACGTTTCTATCCGCGTCTAACGAAATTTTTACTAGGGAAACAATCGAGGGTCGAGACGCCATACTGTCACTTGTTGCTCAGATTCTGAATCAAGCCGCGGCGGTTTATCTTCTTTTTAATGTTGAAAAATATAGCAATCTGCAATACAATGGTGAACCTTTTTCAAAGTTTTCATCCCACCTGTGTAGCGGATGTCAAGGTAGATTAATCTGTAACGCAAAGTTGCAATATGTTTGCAGAACTGCTGTGAGTAATTTTAAACGGATATCAACACGAAATTATCATAGGTTCCGACTGATGCGCGGTTGTAACGATAATTTATTCATGCATTGATATGTATGGGTACAACTGTTTTTATACCGACTATAAAACGTGGATTTCCTATTCCAAATTGTAGCAAAATGTACTTTCACGCGCAAAGAATTCACTGAATATGTTGAGAGCTGTATACTAATAATAATAACTGAATATAAGCTTATAAGGAGGTTCTAGTCATTCTAGTGGTACAAGAATAAAAATTTCAAATTTGTTGAAATTTTGTATATTGATTAAGCTTGACCTCTTGAATGCTGTTTCTGAAGTTTCACAGCGATTCACAACTTCAGAGACAAGTGCTTGTAAACTAAAATTACCAGTTTCTCGATTCGATCAACATTGCATCTTATGGAGATTGGCAATCTTCCAAAAGTTTTGGTCTTCTGACGAGATAATAAAAAATTAAACTCGAGCAAAACTCACAACATTTCTTAAGGAAGGGTTGAATCAATGATATGTGTAAAAATTTGGGGATAAAAATACTTTTTAAATGAGACATTGATAATTTTATTTCGAAAAAAGAGATTTGGCAACGTCGCACATATGGATAGCTTGGTTGATGTTAAGTTAGCGTCACCATCACTGAACTACAATAAATTTCAGTGGTCAACTGGTCACCATATCCTTTTAGTTCTTCGGATAATCCATACAGCGTTGCCAAATCTCAACGGATAATACGTGAGTAAAGTGAGTAAAACATTCAAATTTTATTCCAGTTGATTTGACTGGTGCACTTCCTGTAGAACCTCCAACGACGGTGAAACATCTCGCAGTAATTACAATATCCCGTGCAGAGATCATTGCGACGCGGCATGGGTAGGTTGCATGATTTTTAAAGTGCTATTTGGTTGTCCAGGTTTTCGACTTAGTGACTTTTAACTTTCAGGACTAATGTTTCGTAGTTCTGGCTGTTAAGGTCCTCCACCTGGTGGACCTTGACCTCCATGACAAGCGGTCCATAGTTCTGGCTGTCCAGGTCCTTGACCTGATGACTTTTGACCTTCCGGACTAATTTTCAAGTTTACAAGTTTGATTATTGAAAACGTCATGTTTTGTACTATCAAATCAATATGCATGCTTCAGATAACATTTTAAATCGGATAAAAAACCGAACGATCAGGATCAACAAATTGTAATTGATGACTGGTTGGCATAGTATACATAGGAATAACGTCGTTCAATTAGAGCTAAAATTACTGTGCGTCGTGTATCAAATCTGTTAGCACTTAGCTGATTCTGTCTATAATTTATAAATGTACAATTAATTGTAAATGAAAAAGAATGGTTCAAGACTATTTTGATTGACGATTGCCGAGTCAACGGTATGCATTTTACAAGTCAGCGATGGCGACACTACTGGTATCGTTCGTGAAAAATCCTATTACCAACGTCAGTTTTCACAAGACATTTCGGGCGCAATTTGACGTAGCAAATACCAACTTGGTATCAGGCGAACATATTGATTCAAGAGCCTGTAGTCACAGACTTCGCTTTAGATCAAGATGGTTGCGCTTACGGTCACTAAAAAACAGCCATCCAACGGCCAATACAGGTTACTGTAACAAGGCGGGTGGGGCTTTCCCTCATCTGCGTCACATACCCATGCATTCTTACATTCAAATTACCGTCCGTCGCTATATTCGTCTTTGATCCGACTACCTCTTGGCGCTATATCTTGTGGCTCTTGGCCTGACATATTTACCTGATATTGAGTCGTGGTAACTTACGTGCCCGTAAAAGCGCCCAACAGTTTGAGATTCCGGTTCTTTTTTAACAAACGGGCATTATCTTTGACGTTAAACTCAAGAATCTGATTCGTTACCGTTAGCGACTTCTTAACGAATTATTCATGGGGAGAGCATGAGATGATTCGAGATCTCGGTATATTTATGAACATGACTGTTGCTACTTGTTGCGTTAAATCTCGAACGACTTAACCGATATACTTATTTTGGGAAAGTAAACATGGTGTGATTGCAAACAAAAAAGTTAGTTCTGACCACTTCGTAGACTAAATAAGTTATAACTGGTATACGTAAGCCGCCAAAGGCTAGGATGACATTCTTGTAGAACTTTTCTGCAAATACTTGGAATGAACATATTTTATGTGTATAAACTCATATTGCACTTATTTATAAATTGGTATTTATTAATTACAATATTGCCGTATGAACTACCGTGAAATTTACAAATCGAATGATATTTTATTCCAGTCGTATGCATAGGTACGATTTTTTTAAATTCAATTTTGACGAGCGATTCGTGTGTAATTCATAATACACGTCGGCTCGACTAAATACATGAAGTGCCGAGCTATGATGCCAACTCTGCTTTCACAATCTTTTGTAATAGTTTCATTATACTTCGAAGTACAGATACATATTTGGGTGATACGTATACAATACGCAGTTTCCCCGACCAATGGTGATAATTTTCCAGATACAGTAGAATAAACGCTACGCTTCTAAATTACAGCAATATCAACCGTATTATTTTAGAATAAATTTAACGGAGCTACGCTTTATAGTTTATATATGGCGGACAGCTCACGATCAATATGGCTTTGAACTGGGAGGGAAAAGACTATTATACACTTTTCTTTCGCATAAATATCATGTATAATCACGTATGATTTCGGTGTCTATTATTAACAAATATGCGACATCTCAAGTCTGCCACGAAACAGACAATTTTTTTTTATCATCTTAACTGCTTGCTCTAAAGAGTTTAAATCCGTTTTATACACTGTATAATTCACTTTGAAGTCTGTAGTCTGTAACACTCGCGAAAAATTCCGTTCCCCATGGATATAATACAACCCAGTGTTAACGGGTTTTCACGCAAATTTTCCCGTGTAGGCGTGCAGGGGTGCAGGAAACGAAGCCTCTGTTAAAATCGTGATTCCACAAAAGTAACACGTTTTACGGAACAGCTGGAGTTGCCCTCCGCGGAGGGCAACCCCTAATGCTATACAGATATCTCTTGAATCTGAACTCTTTTCTTAATGCCGGTAGTGGTCAAAGAGCTGGTCGTCCTCGTGGGTGGTTTAGGTGGCACAGGATCCTTCTGGGGAGGAGTTCCATGCTCCTTAACGATCTTCACGTTTTTTCTGAGACTTTCGTCCCGAAGAAGCCGCTGCTCTGGCATAGTAGACGAGGGTGGTGGGGGACTGGAGCGTGCCAGGGTTGTGTACGAGGGTGGAGGCTCCTCGGACCTTGTGTCCTCGTTTGAGTCGCGCGAGGAGGGCCGCGTCGTCATCGGTACCGACTCTTGATGGCCGTTCGGGGTGCACTCGCTAGCCGCTCTTTTTTTCTCTCTATCTCTCTGATAGTAAATACCAGCAAATATCATCATGTTCAGTATCAAAAGGATGCATCCAACCCCGACGGTTATCGCCAGGGCAGTTGTTGTGCTGTAGTAGTGGCGAGACGCCAGTCTCTGGAGAAGCTCCGTCTCGTCGTGTCTCTCTCTGACTCTCTCCTCGCCGTCTATCACGCCGCTAGACGGTGACCCGATCTCGGAGGTCGCGTCTTCGCCAATGGTTGAGCTGCACTCGGTCGTCGACAGAGACGTCGTCACCGTGTTGCCGGGAAGAAGTATCGGTGTGTGCCACTCGTCGCGCACTGGTCCTGATATAAATTTAACGTCGTCGTATTAGTTTTCGAGTTCAGACTTTATTTGCACGGCAAATAATATTTACTGAAATATTATACGCACCCGCGTAGAGGTGGTCTCCTCTCTCGCGGAAATGATGATGCCGCATTGTCACGTCGTCATCTCCAGGTTGGTGTAACTGTGGTATCAGGTTTAGCCAGACCGCCATTTTATGTCCCCGATAGTGGCTCTTCATTTTCGGTTTGAGAGCTGAGAAAATTATGATTTTTTTTTCAACGTGTAACATATTTTCGACTTGATTCTATTTATACAATTGTATACATCTAATCAGTAATCATAGACCGCAAATGAACGATGGAGTAACGGTGGGAGAGAAAAATCATAATTGATAATGGATTAGCGCGGTTCACTTTTACCTATTGTAAGATACTGTTGCGATCCGGTTTCGTACTGCTCCCATGTCAGACCTCGAAACCTGGTCTTCTCTTTGACCGTTCCATAATCTACGGAGTCGACGTTTCGCGGTTCGTTGGGGTTTCCGGTTTTGGCAAAGTTTGAAAAAAATGTAAGAACAGCCTCGGCGACGCCCTGATCCTGGCGGCTGTAGTTCTGGGGGAAAAAGGTACCTCCGGATACGAGTGGGAGTCCAAAAACGTAGGGTATATCCTCGCCCCTCACGCTTCCCAGTCGCTGGAAAAAATTAATATTATAAAATGTTTCGTATACACTTTTGGTACAATCTACTTATATGGCTTTCAGCATCGACGCAATGTTATTATCCAGATCCTGTGGTTTATCTTGCCTGCAGGTAATCGCTGTCTTTCGTCTGATAGTTGAAATGGTAAAAAAAAGTCTTGGCACCCCTCCTGGCGTGATAAAATGCAACCCTCATCAGCGGAGCCACGGTGTGACCGTCACTCAGTGCCTCCATCGTCGAGTCTCGTATGTTAATTGGGTGTAGGACAGGCTTGTCCCAGTCCGTATACTCGTTCCTCACAGCCGAGAATATCTCGTTCAAGTGGTAGACGTAGGCGTTGCGGACGAACGTTCGGAGCACTCGGTTTCTTTGCTCCTCCTCGAAGCCATACTGAATATCGTTCGCGTTGAAGTCGAGGTAACTCTCGGCCGTCGTAACGCCGAGAATCAGTGGTATCGTCACAAAACTACCGCTGTCTCTCTCCATGTCGTGGCTTGGGTCAGGACTGTTCACGTCGATCGGTAATCCTGGACCAATCCGCGGCATGAACCTAGCATAAAACCGAAAATATTTTTAAACAACGAATAGCACCATTTCAACTCAATTAATTCTTCCGGAACCCGTTCACATGATGAGAATGAGTGGCATGTAGCTACTAATTATTATACCTTGTTTCGGGTAGTTCTACTTCCATTAGATTTTGTAAGGGAACTTCGCGAAGGCAATCGGCGATGTCGGCTTCGGTTTCAACTGCACATTCGAATTGCTCCCCGACTTTCACCCTCAAATCGTCCGGCTCGTGTACTGCTGCCCAGGGGCTTAGGGCGGAACCGCTGAGAAGAACCAGCCGATGAAACAAATCTGTGAAACGAGCGATTACACATGACATATTTTTAAAATTGAATTTATGTTCCATATTTCTGATGTTAAAAATTAATCTCACGTCAAAGAGTTTTGTGGTTTTTGTTACAATTAATTACACCATGTACAGTAATTTAGGCGCTTGACGGGGTATCTATTCACAATCGAAGTTAGATTTAGAGTCGTATAAAATTTCTAATAGCATAATGAAGCGAACGATACAAGTGTATTCTTTCGTTCACGTTAACTATTTTATTTGTAAACCAGTTGAAGCAGCTTTTGTGCAAAGACCCGGTTGTGAGTTACGCGATTCAAAAACCTGTAGGATAGTAACGAATAGGACCATAAAACAAAGCAGATTCCGCCCAAGATGGAATCAAGAGAAAGCTGAACGGATCCGCCGGAAGAGTACCGGAAGTACTCGTGGTACACCGGAGAGCAGTCGGGAGTTATAAGCTGTTTGCCGTAATTCTTTACAGCCGGATGTACGGGAAATGGGTGTGTACCTATATATTACTCGGTGAATAACTGTACATCCACCCGTCTGTCGCCTCGTTGTAAAGGATCCTTACATATTTGTATTCGTGGAAAAATAAGTAGAATTGGACCTTCAAAACAAATGAAAAATTTTACTAGACGCAGCTAACTCCGTTACAGCAAAAATTGTGCAAGCATGGCGTGTCAAATCGTTCGGTCAAAAGTTGAGAGAGTTTGTTGAATGATCGAAAAAGTTATAGGTTTGCTACAATATGAAAAAGTTTATCGATACTTGTATTAACTTTTTTGTGTATAAGTCCAACAAATTGTTGATCTTTTTATAAGCTCCAAGTTTAAATGTACGTTTTACTCCATTATACTTTCGTATTTAATTGAAAGTCTCTAAATCTCTTTAAATAGTTCATATTGTGTACGGCATAAAGTGCGCGAGCATTTCTAATTATTATAAACCCAACAGTTTCCCAGAGATAACCCGCGTTATTGGAGCAATTTGCGTTTTATACCTTTGCCGTAGGGCGCCAGAAGTAGGAGATTGGCGAGAGCCGCCCCAGTGTCGTGTCCAACTAGGGTGATCCTGGTCGGGTCGCCGCCAAAGGCGCCGATGTTATCGCGCACCCATCGGAGCCCCATAGCAATGTCCTTGAGGGCAAGATTACCTCCGGAACCGTCCGTTGTGTCTGGACCAGGACGAGTCCTTAGGAATCCTGAAAACATGGGAAATATTTGCACCATGCACAAAAGACTAAGCTCAACAGCAAAAGCCTCTATTATATATCATAACCCCATCGTCAAGTGCAAAATGTACCTAATATACCAAGCCGGTAGTTCAGTGTTACGACGATCACGTGACCAGCACTTGCCAATACCGAGCCGTCGTAGGGATTTCCGGAACCCCATTCAAAGCTCTCACCGTGTACGTAAACGATCACTGCGTAGGGTGCCTCGAGTCCTCGGGAACCTGATATGTGTCAGACGATACGGCACATTATTTATTTTCAATTTTTGGTATACGATCAGGCCGAGGTGAAATTCAAATAGGAATTTTCAAATAACGCACGTGAAAGTTTTCACGGAATTATCTGAACTCACTCACAAATCTTCATATTATCTTTTCGCAAATTGTTATAGCTTCATCAAAGCAAATATTTTGTAATCCATACTAATCTACTATAACATAAGTATATATTATTCAAAATCTATTTTCGGATTTATTAAAATCGTAAGCAAAAAGTATTGAAAGACATACACTGAATCAGTTTTCATGTGTGACGCAGTTAGTGTGGTTAATTTTCATACTGCACGTACGTATTGTTACAGTATATGTTGTAGCGAAGTTCGGTCTTTATACGTGCGACGTGAAGCATATTATGTAGCAATTATTTAATTAATCAACCTAATTACAACGTAGAATGCAATTCATGTGTATATTCTTACCGCTTCCAGGTATGTAGAGATTCAAGAAGAGGCAATCCTCGCTTTGATTCCCGAGCAGCGGAAGAAGGCGTTTCAGCTGGAGAAATCTTCCCCGTGGCATCGTCCCCAGAGCAATTGTCCGATTGGTTACGTCCGGGTAGTTTTGGGGACAAACTAAGCCAAAGGTATCCGCGAGTTTGACACCCGCCCAAGTCAGCGGAGGCCTCGGCGATCTGAAACGGAGTTTTTCTACGGGGGGTGCTGCGTATGGAATGCCGCGGAAGACTTCGACCGGGTCCAGGTGCCGACCGTTAGGTTCCTGAAAAATCCCCCCCAACCGTCTATGTAAGTACAATTAATTGATGCCAGAATGGCTGGTTCGCAATTTGAATTCCTGCGGGATGGAGATTATTATTTATCGCACTGGGGACGAACCTGCAGGATTCCCCTTATCTGTCCGCTTTTGGTCTCAACGATTCGGGAGGCGTACCGAGTCGGGGACTGAGAGCTGCTCGAGGCAATGAATGTTATCGAGGCGAATATTATGAGGTGATTTAAAACGTTGAGGAAGGTTGCTCTCAGTACCGAAGCCAGCAGCACCTCGGCCGCCGGCTGGCATCGCAGTGGCATTGCAGCATTTGTCAGCAACCACCATCCCGTAAACACCAATCAATTATTCAACCTGGCCCCAGAAGCCCCGAGCTGTAGTCTTATGTAGAAACATTTCACGCTCGTTACTCTGACTCGCGACTTGGACTACAACATATAAATTAACATGTCCATTTTGTTTCTTCCCGTTCCAAGTCTTACGGTATATAATTAATTTATCAACATGAGCGGTGAGGCTTACCTCTTATATATTGTAGCAAGAAACGTGCTGAGAGAGGTTTTAGTGCTTCGACGTCATTGAGTGAAATTGGTCTAGAAACATGTTGAATAAGTTACCATTTTGCGGCAGACGTTTCGCGTGTCTGGAGGGCATCTGGAACAGAAAGTGGTATATGGATGAAGTTTATTCCGAAGGATATTGTACGCGATAAAGTAATCGGAAACGTTCGGAAGTTGTGGAAGATGCAACTAACGTAATTCGTTGTGGCAACTCTTGTGCCGAGGAAACTTTACGATACCGTGGTTATACGTATATATATATATATATATATATATATATATACAGGTCGAGTCATCGATCTTCGAACTTTCCGATTATATTTAAAGTCACATTAGCAAAATTAAACATCGCGGCTACGTGTACGTGATTCTATACGTATGTACGATGACCTATATTAATAACGCGAGAGAAACAAGAAGCTTTGATCATTTTCCCAAACCTTCACTGGTTTCTTTTCAATATACAATTTATCCAAATACATACGTAACGAAGCGCTATACGTATGCATATGCATGTATAATACGTATAAGGATTGGCTATGAACTCAACAATAAAGTTTATGACATAAGCTTCAAAGCAAAGATCCAACCATGAGCTAGAACGACGTGAACGTATAACTATTCTATTGTGGCGCAGAGTATCGTATAAGATGGGTTGGAAGGGTGCCCGAAAATTGTTTGAGAAAACAGATGTATGTGGGTGAAATTTCTGCAACAATGCGCAACGTTGGCGCTTTGTTAGCCATTTTATGGCTAGCTATTTCACACGATGAACGGGGCGACGGAGAGCGGGCCGTAATATTGGCAGTTTTATCGAATCCCGGGAGAATAAAAAACGATTGAAACGGTCTTTCCATTATTCTCAACCGCGATATATCAGCGGTAATATTTTCTCGGGATCCTATTTTCACTCGCAGAGTCAGCCGGCCAATAAATACCCGAACGATTCTTTCGAATATTCATACGCGTTACTGATATTCGCAGATTGTGTAATTTGACGATTCGAACACGTTCGAATTTTGAACGGTTGGTACCACTGTCAGGATCGATAGCTCGCCTGCGACATGTAACGTTGGTACGCCTGCGCTCGCCGCGAGTCAGACACGTCGATAGCTTCGCACCGGTCCACAGTGGCAGGTGGAATGGTGACGAGCAAGTGCTCGTGTTCTGTCTTTACTTGAGAAATAAACACTTTATTCGTACAACGGCGACATATCGGGACGGGATCGCCTCTGAGAGATTCGTCACAGATATTCAATTCTCGAGGTAATAACATTTTTCATACCCTATTCCAATTCCTCTGGTGAAATTTACCTTTTGGAACAAACCGTGTCGTCTTGACAGTTTTCGGCCTCGTCTCTCTATCCTTACGGAATTCGGTTATCGCTCACCGCGCGTTTGTTTTCCATGAAAAAGTGTCACTTACGTTATTTGGATGGTTTTCTTCACGCCTGTGAAGTAGTTTTTACCGTTTCAATAGGAAATGATGAACTTAACCTTCAAATTTTCACGGGCGTTGGGAATTTTTTCAAATTCTCACTGTAGTCACTTCTTTCTTTAACTCATTATTTGAGTTACTTTTTTTGGTCTGACACTGTTCAAGTATGCTGAAACTTTGTTTGATTTACAATTGTTGCGAGTCAGATTCCGATTTTCTAGCTGGATTATTCATTCAGTGTTCTTTATCCGAAGAGTTCGATATGATTTTATCACATGTAAAACTTGAAATGTTGAATGTAATTTTATAAAACTTTAATTCAAGAAATTTACTGATTTTTGTTCCAAATTTTGCACTGTATGAGTTAAATTGATACGAACAATTTGAAGGAACGGATTATTCAAAGTTCACTACTTGAAGTGTTTGCTATGTTGTGTGACGGCAAAGCTGTAACAACAATCTACAAAGAATCTGTCACGTCTGGTCAGACTGATCTACACTATTTAATATAATAATTTCGTGAATTTATTTGAAAAAATTGGTAAAGCAGTGAAAAGTTCAAACTGTGTAAAATTATCTCTTTAAATTGAGTTTATCTTATTTAACAAGTTGACTGATATCCGACACGTTGAATAATGTTTCACGAAAGAACATGTACATATTGTAAACAGACATCGTGAGTATTACATAAAGGCTCTTTTTTCTTCAATTGTATTAAAGATGCAGTTACTATCATGACTCATTCATTAGTCATTTTGCCCATTTCTACGTGTCGAGCTACCTGCTATCAGTGCTGAGTGTTGCTTATTGAATTCCAGGTGTATAAGATAAAATCATCACCATGTCGACCTCCGCCATCTACATTCTAGACGTGAAGGGAAAGGTGCTGATATCGAGAAACTACCGTGGCGACATTGAAACTGGGGTCATTGAGAAGTTCATGCCTCTGGTGATGGAGAGAGAAGAGGAGTGCAATCTCACGCCGATTATCCAAACCCCTGAGTGCACTTACTCGTATATAAAGTACAACAATCTGTACATTGTATCTACGACAAGAAAGAACGCTAACATCTCACTTGTATTTGTATTTCTCCACAAAGTGGTCCAAGTAATGCAGGAGTATTTCAAAGAGCTCGAGGAAGAGAGCATTAGAGACAACTTCGTTGTAATTTACGAGCTCCTTGACGAGCTTTTGGACTTTGGCTACCCCCAGACGACGGACAGTAAAATTCTGCAGGAGTACATAACTCAGGAGGGCCACAAGCTTGAGATACAGCCGAGAATACCTATGGCGGTAACCAACGCCGTATCTTGGAGGTCCGAAGGCATTAAGTATCGCAAAAATGAGGTTTTCCTCGATGTCATAGAGTCGGTAAATCTCTTGGCTAACGCAAACGGGAATGTTTTGAGTAGCGAGATAGTCGGGGCGATTAAAATGCGAGTTTACCTATCTGGGATGCCTGAACTGCGTCTGGGACTAAACGACAAGGTTTTGTTCGAGTCGACAGGTCGTGGAAAGTCCAAGTCCGTTGAGCTGGAGGATGTCAAGTTCCATCAGTGCGTCAGGCTTTCGAGATTCGAGAACGACAGGACCATTTCGTTCATACCTCCCGACGGAGAGTTTGAGTTGATGTCGTACCGGCTCAATACCCACGTCAAGCCACTTATTTGGATCGAGTCTGTAATAGAGCGTCATGCTCACAGCCGAGTTGAATACATGATCAAGGCTCGCTCGCAATTCAAGAGAAGATCGACTGCCAACAATGTGGAGATAGTTATTCCAGTGCCAAACGATGCCGATTCGCCAAAATTCAAGACTACCATAGGCAGCGTGAAATATTCTCCGGAACAGAGCGCGATCACGTGGTCTATCAAATCATTCCCTGGTGGAAAGGAGTACCTAATGAGGGCGCATTTTGGGCTGCCCTCTGTCGTCGGAGAAGATGTCGAAGGCAAGCCACCGATACAGGTCAAATTTGAGATTCCATACTTCACCACTTCTGGTATTCAAGTCAGATATTTGAAAATCATTGAAAAGAGTGGGTACCAGGCTCTACCTTGGGTGAGATACATAACACAGAACGGAGACTATCAATTGAGAACTAATTGATTGCAAACCTGGGAGGTAGAAGCCACAAGTATTCCACTTGCACTCCTGATCAAAGGAGGAAAAGTTGGGGACGAAAACTAATTGTATATAATTCGTAAAGCACTGTTTCTCGCTGAGATAATTAGTCGGCTAATTACCCTCCGAGAAGTTAAATACATATATAGTATTAAAGTTGATCAGAGTGACAAAGAAAAAAAACTCTTTAAACTTCTGATCTACTCTGAGCTTTGCTTTCAATTCAAGCTACTAAAAGTCAGCGTTGATATTGTTGTATTCCAAACTTATAGTGAAAATAAAATGCCCTATATAAATATAATAATAATAATAGTATTAACAATGAAACACGGATGTAATAAATTTTTATCTAAATAAATGAGTAGCGACCAGTAAACGTCGACTCGTATACATGCATAAATTTGCGTTAATAGAATAGAAATTTTTTGCCCCCAAATAATCCGTGTCCAATAAATCGTCGGTGGCGAGAGTTATCAAACGAGCCGTATCTTTTTCACCTCGAATTAAGATACCGAGTTTATGGCACTGTTGTACGTATGTACGTAGCTGAAAGATACCAACGTTCGCGCAGAGAGCGTAGCGGCGGTCGCGCGAGCGAATGAAGAACAAAAAATGCTAAACAAAGGTAAAAATGTAGAATCATACTGGACCTTTTTTATCGGCATTACGAGACTCGCATCCTACTAAATGGCCCTGGTATGGAAATTTCACCAACGTACATAAATGCATAATAATGTTATTATATCGTCGGTGGGAAAAACGCGTGGGTTCGCATTCTACGTGTGTCCGTACACAATTACATAAGTTACATGTAGGTGAGAAACGTGCAAGATTAAGGCCGTCAGTTAAGCTTAGCTAATTACTTTATAGGAAATATAAATTCAGTCACGTTCTGTAACCCTCCACCCTCCCGAACCGGGAAAACGCAATTTTCATAACTCTCGGCTAAAAATGTGCTTACCCTTAAAATTTTGTTTTCGTGCATTACTGACGTTATTATAAATGTTTGAAGTAATATAATACAATTTTATTGTTATAGCGTAAAAATATTGACAGTGAGATAAATATTTTCTCTCTAGATTTTCTTCGACTATTACAAATAAGTCTGACATTGATTTCGAAGTTAAACGACGAAGGAAAATGAAGATGAGTTTGAGTCAGTATTGAGAAAACGAATAAACGTTCTAATGTCAAACTTTTTAAAACTTATTGCTCACGATATTAAAAAATGTATTATAATACGCTGTTTAATTTCAAGTTAGAAATATATCTTCATCGAATTGTTTTGCGACTAATTGGTTCGGTTCCCCGAAGGACTCCAATGGGAGAAGTGCCGTACTTGAAAGTATCAGCTATTATATGAGAAAAAGTTACCGGCGTTTAAAATGAATGTAAAAGTTCTTCGGCTGCCTCTGTAATATCAATAAAAGCAGAAGATTGAGCAGTATTCTTAGAGAGTCAATTTGACCTGCTACGGCAGCAGATTCTAATCAGCGCGACCAGTCCCAAAAGAATATATTTCGGTGCAGGCTATTTAGATGGTCGTAATGCGTGCCATAAACATATCGAACATCGTGTGGGGGACGCTTCGGGATTACGCGATTCGTTCTGGTTACCGGGAGATGAAAGTGACGTTTTCAATAGAGGGTAAAGGGCCCTGAAGGCTCGATAAAGAATCCGCGCGAGTTCAATTTTCTTTCGCCGAGATGTGCGGTAAATTCTTCTTCATCCATCCTCTAACCCCCCCCCCCCCCCCCTGTTCTTTTTACTTCCTTTTTCATCTTTTCCCATCATTTTCCTTCTCTTCTCTCGATTTCGGATGTATTACGAGTCCAGATTTGTGATCGGCAACAACGGGTAGAGTATATTCCCGCTTTGAAATGATCGATAAGACTTCCGCTGGTTATTTCTTCGGAATCACCCCTTGCAGTATATGTGTACGCAATACCCACCCGCCATCGCCGATCGGTGAGGTAATACTTGATACTTGTAGAGGAATTCCTGGACCGCCGGGAAAGCCCCAGTCTCCCTGACTGCGCAACGGTCTACTTCGACTACAGCTTGTACTTAGCGCCTGAAATAATTTCACCGGGGGTTCGCAGTCGTTTTCTTACGTATACCCTCAGGGGAGAGAAGCAGTATCTACCAGGGGTCGATCGTCAGCGGTACGGTTAATAATTCACCTGCCACGAGTACTTACTTTAGGTATTTAGACCGAAGTGTCTGCAAGACTGCGAAACCTTAATAAACAGCTTGTACCTACAGGCGTATAAATGAATTTTTGGCTTGAATGGTTCGATCGAGTCAAGTGTAGTTTCGAAATCAACCACGACCTAGATGTTAAAGCACGGTATATATGTATATATATATATATACATATATATATATATATATATATGTATACACATGTCTCGTGCATAGGTATACAGAGCGTAGAAGCGAAAGGCCAAGGTGCGGTTGCCGGAAACCGGGCTCGATATTCAACGTATATAAACCTGTAATAATTCATCGGGACCTCGTTTATTCAATACTCTGCAAACAAACGGCAATCTGCACTCTACCATCGTTGGATTCGTATCATTCGTAAATCGTACGTTATATACTACCTATCAACCACGAAACTCATATTACAACGTATTTTCACCATCCCGCGAGGACGGATGGCGTGATATCGGCAGAGGGCGAAAGAGAGTGTCACCGTTTATTGTAAAAAATTTTTATAAATCGTTACGCTACGGAGGAAAAAGAATACCTGCCGCAATTACGAAGAACGGTAAAATTTAAATTAATCTGAAATTGATTAAGGGAATCGGTGTAATGAGCTAACTTTGAGGAATGGGGGTAATTATACAGATTCAATCAGGATGTGCGATTACTTTCTGTGAAGCTTCGCTTCTTTTCGAAATGCTGATGATAATTAAGTTTATCATTTATAAGCTTAACGATGAGTAGCAATTGCTGGGAATCAGATCGATAAACTAAATATAAGTTTCAATTATTCGTCTGAAATAAATCTATACATTCATGCGACCAACTTCCTGGCTTGAACTGTATAAAAAATTCATCGGTTTCTCAGAAGATAGTTGCAGCCTGATAAAATCTACGAGGGTGAGTTAGTAAAATGCAGTAATAAATACGATTGCATAACGTAATTGACTTGAGTAAGTCTTCGTAGAAGAGGAAAAAAATGCCTCAATCAATATTGATACGAGGTAGCGGTGGACCGCCGCGGTGTATCTTAAAATCCGACGTCGCATCGATAGAATAACAAAAAAGTAGCATCGGGAAGAGAGATAAAGAGCGAAATAGGGGAAAGAAATATAGCACGAGAAAAGAAAAATCTGTGCCGACTAAATCCTCGTATTTCAACGTCGCAATAAACGCGGGGATGGTGGTCGTGTACACACTTTAAGAAAGTCTCCGAATTCACAGCACAGGGTTTCGATATTCGTCACACGGTTCGCGAAAACTCGCTTCATGGTAATAGGACAGGGTTGTTTTTTTTTTTTTTTTATTTCATCCCTTTTTAAAACGCATACAGTGTACTCGGCGCACACGCGTGTCGTATATACCGAGGTTGAGTCAATAATATCGTTAGCAAAAGAAAAGCATAAAATATGTATACGTCGTGTCGTGATGGTGAAAAGAAATCCCCGTCAAGTTGGTAAAATCTCGGAGACGGGATAAAGTGTATAGGATTCGACATACATTTGCCAGTGGAGATAGGAAGCCGGCAGGTCCATGCACATATTTACCATGTACCTTCGTATGTGTACACCGTATATAATATAAACGGAGAAGGAAAAAGGAGACGAAACAAGTGGAGCGGATAACGACGCGCTAAGGGGAAAAAACAAGAATTTGAAAAAATATTATTTTAATGCATAAAATACGTATTTTCAAGACGGAATTACATGTATCGCGTAGCGAGTCTCTGACCTTTAGAAATGTAAGCGGGGAATCGAACCCCGCTTATGAAAACTGAACTTTATCGGATCCCTGGGAGAATCGGACTCCCCGAGAGACGTCGGTGAGAAGCGTCGTTCAACCGAGATTGAAAGAGGTCGATTTCCGTCAACCTGATACTCACAATCAGGCTGGCTCTCTTCGAGATTAAACCTTATTATGTAACTACAGACGAGGCTTTTCACGAAATTTCAGTAAGCGATACAATTTCGCGTGTATTCGCACCTGGGAAATTCCGATCCGTTCGTAATTTTTAGCTGTCGTATGCCTACGTATACGTGGTTTATTCAGGGTTCGTACGCACAGGAAAAACCGAGAAAACTCGGGGAATCTTTTACAAGAGGGAAAAGTCAGGGAAACGTCAGAGAATTTCGAAAATAAGACTGTAATTTTGAGTCTGTCAAAGAAATAAACTCGTTCTTATACAAAGTATTATCGATCTTTTAAGAAAAAAAGAAAATTAGATTTGAAATTTTGTTTCGTCGCACCACTTCATACATTCTATACCTATATATTAGTTAACAACAAACCTTCTTTCGTTTTTTTCTTACGGAAAATCGCAGGCATTATTGTGTAAAAAAAATTTCATTAATCAGCGGCATATTTCTTGAAAGGTTACTGAAAAAATTCTGTTCGAAGGCTGAGATACCTACTTGGAAAAGTCAGGGAATTCCAGATTCCAAAAAGCGTACGAACCCTGCTTATTATACGCCCTATATTATATGTGCACCTCCCAGCTCGGTCTGAAAGCTGCAGCCGAGTTTCAGACCTCCGGGGCTTACTATACGTTCTTCAGAAAGTACCGTGGTAATGAATTTTCCTTCACTTTTACCAGATTAAACTTTACATTTGTAATTTCATTTAGTCCTCATCGCGGAGAGTTGAGGGTCATGAAAAAAATAATCGACCGTGTACGTGATTTTTTTCCTTCAATCTTACGACGTACGACAACAGTTTCGATAATATGAAAATTAATTGTACAGACGCCTAAAATATATCTCTATGTTTTTATAGACACAGTCTGAAAAATCGGACGAAGTCTTTATTGTATTATTCTCGTATAAAGCTAAGGAAAATTGAATATTCATAACAGGCGGTGTATCTTCTGTCAGAGTCGTAAGCCTCTGGCAAAACTGTCCCGCTCGTTTACCTTCACCAATTTCCACGACTTCGGGAGGAAAGATCACTGCTGCGAGCTTTGATGTATCTAAAGGTAGTGAAAAAAAGAAGAGAAAAAAAAATAAAAAATGCCGTCGAAATCAATTTTACACACGCGAAGCCTAGGCGGAAGAAAAACGGTGATCACTCAAAAATCCTATCCTCCATATCCTCCGGGCTGCTCTCACGAGTAGACACGTATATAATACACACATACGTATCTATTCGTAAAATTGGATACTTCAGCTCGAAAGCTTGTTCTTCTTTGCATAGAAAACAGATAGCATTGTGTGCGCGTATATATCCATATGTGTATTTTCGACGCAACACAGAGTGCCCGGATAAAAATAAGAATGTAAAGTGCAATTTGGTAAAAGTGAGAAAATTCAATACAGTCTATCTCAATAAAGGCAAGCCCCAGAGGTCTAAACTTGGCAGACTTTCAAGTCCCAATAGGCGCTGCACTGCGAGTGGATACATAAGGTATATGCAAATTACAAACGAATCAGAATTTTTACACCGGTATATTTTGCAGCGTTCGTATATGCAAATGTATTAATCGCTCGAAAAATGTACATGTACGCGTACCTGCTTTATATATTTGACTATACGAACGAGGAACTGACGGTGATCTTAACGCAGGTAGGAGTACCTAATCAAGTTATTTATTTTATTATCGTCAAGGAATCCACCATACAAATTCTCCTCTACCTATCAGCGGAATGAGATTGCTTCAACGAAAATTGGTGTGTATACCTATACAATATAATATGTACATACACACATACATGCGCAAACATGCCCGATCGAGTTATGCCGCCGTTTGTTACTAGCTACACCGCGTATAATAGCATTTACTCGAGATAGGTATACCTACATCACGGGAAAAACCTCTTCGCGGTAATGCAATTTTTTTTCCCCCCATTTTTTTTCTTCTCCTTTTCCCTCTCTCATTATCGAACATTCTCGCCCCAGCTCTTTGTACGTACGGATATATGCACTGTACCCTTGTCGATCGATGCGTTAAATAAACCATTTACTCAGCCAGAGAGGGTAAAAAGGTAGGTACAAGATAATTGGGTTCTATATAACATCCTTTTGGAACGAATTTATTTTTAAATTGTTCGTTACATGTATACATGAAAGTTCAAGTGTGGCGTCGTGAAAAAAAGAGAAGAAAAAAAAAAAAACAAAGAAAAATTGATGAAAATTGAAACATTTTTGAAGTTTAGGTGATACTACGAGGTGGAATCCAATTTCAGTATAATTTACTTCACGGAGAGTTCGCAGGTTCTATAGGTATATGTATTCGTCCTAAAACTGACTCTGTACTCGATGATCGGTGTAATTTTTTCCCCCTCCTCCATCGACTTGTTCTTTTTTTTTTTTGTCGTCGCTTCACTCACAGCGCTTATGTCTCATATTTGGGAGGTAATTTGTCTCGCTATGGGAGAAGTGGAAGGGTAGGATGGGCGGGGATATCCTCTATACTTACACGTGTATTTAATATCTGTCTCTGTCGCTCTCTCTGTCTCTGAAGACCGTCCATCAGTCGTGACAGAAATAACAAACTTTGGTGGAAAGTAGAACTTAACGTAGACGCGTCGCTCAGACGCGAGCGGAAAGGGGGTGAAAAGATAAAAAAAAAAAATAGAAATAAAAAAGAAACGTACATTCCTGCAGCGGTAACATTTCATGCCCCCCCCCCCCCCCCCCGTATATGTATATGCGGAGAAGATAAAGCAGGAGAAACTACGCGGAAGCGGAACACGAATCGTGGACGGAAAGCGATGTTGAAGTTGTGAAATTTCCCCCCATTATGCATTTCCTGCGGGAAAATGTAGAGATCTGGTGGAAAGAAGGTAAACGATCGAATGAGGAAGAGAATTGAAACGTTGATCATCGTCGTCGTCTGACCAAACGCTAATTACATCGTACACCGATCAGGTATGAAATCCTCGATGGTGGAAATAGCCACAGGTTGCCGAGTTGTATTTGAAAATGGATCGCTAATGCCCGTTCACGGGTAGGTTGAGAGAGTTTTTCTCACTACCCTTATATATGTATTGTATAATACGGGGGCCTAGCCGTGTGGCATACACTTCTCAAACGACCGCCGTATCCATTAGAATCCTATTCAGTGGTTTTTACGCTGCCGCGGGTCACTCCCGACTCACTTGACTCGCCTCGACTCGACTCTCGGCATAACCCTCCACGGTTTCTCGCGCTTCTCGTTACGCAGAATTAGCCCCGTCTTTAAGGGCATTGATCCAACTGAGTGGAACAAATTAGGGATACCGAGGGTAGAATTTATCTTCAGAATTCTGACCTCATCCACCCGGGGAATTGCACTGATTTTTTGGAACGCTGGGAGAATACAACAATATGAATAATAAACGAGGAAGAAGAAGAAGAAGAAGAAGGAGAAGAAGAAGGGACAGATGGAAAGGTTGAATATACCCGGGAAACGGAGGAACAGAAATTATTTCGTCAATTCTTATAATATTCGTTTACCCGTCAGCCCTGTAAAGAATATATTTCCCTTTCATTTAGACTATTTGTCGTACCTATGTACCTGCCTATAATATTATGTACCTATATATCCGTCGCGAGTAACGCAGAACGATGAATAATTCCAACCCTCCGTCTCGTCGGCTTCGATCTGTTTTTTCAACTTCTGCACAAGGCGGCAGAGTTTGTTGCGAAAATAATTCTTTGCTTTCGAATAAAAATTCGAAACATGATAAGCAGGTATTTATACCAAGGTACGGGTTTAGGGTCTGGTAAAAGAAAAAAACAACAACAACAGCAAATCAATTCTTTTCTCATGCAATATGCAAGTATAATTCATATCAGAAATCTTGGTATTTTCGATGCTGAAAGTATTCGATCATTTCAATTCCTCGTCAGAAAATCCGGTTATATTATAAATAAATTCCCGGCATCGTGCAGGTTGAATGCCTATATTGAATTTCCAATAATATGAGGAATGTATAAATGAATTCCAAAGAAAAGTACGAATTTTGCGGGCTTACGAATAATTTAACGTGCCTATGTCTACAACGCTTCTCCGATATCTTAAAAATTATCATTGATTCGTATTATTTTTCGCGCATAACTCTCCCGCAGTTGCAAACAACGTTTATGACCTCGACTAATTTCCATTTCCACCTTAGCTCCTCTGTGTACAAAAAAGTCGGAAAAAGCGCTGCTGCACGTTGATTGCGATTGGAAGAAAAGCAAAAGAAAGAAGAAGAAGAAGAGCAAATATCCTTGGCTTCTGAATTACTCGACAGCAGCAAATAAACGTATCGCATACATACACGGACAGTATAATAAGAGGAGCGCAGATGAGCGCCACTTGTCAGGGTTATATCGACACGTGGTAATTGGCAATAAGACCGAGCTACTATAACGTCTACCGACACCCCCAGCGCCGGTTGTTAAACCGGTAAATAGCTCGGGCTTTCCCTCTTCTATACACACCTACGTGAACGTACATCACGCGTGCAGGCGTGGCCGTATGGCGGGAATAAGACGGTCCGCAACCTACAGAGATGGCACCGATCTGAATTACCTCGATAGTCAGCTGCTCCGTGTCCTCTCGCTCGCTGTAAATTCGCCTTACACCTCCCCCTTGCACATCCTCTCCACTCTTCACGCATGCGGGTTCATCCCACACACTGGTCCACTCACAATCAGAGACGTACAGGGTGCGTCTGTGTATTCGCGGGACGGAGGAAGGGCGGGATAATTCGATAGGGCGCGATAAGGGCGGCGAGATATTTCGATGATCCTACCCCTCTGCAACCCCTTTACCCCGTGGGATGTCTCCGTTCCTCGTTCCGACGTAAGCCTGCGGGATGACGACGTTAAGTCGTTGCTAAATTCCACGCGAGCCGGGCACGTATTACCTACTCCACCTACGCTGCCTCTGCGCTTTCCCTTCTGTTCGTTGCCGCACGCGTGTTCACTTCACCTCCGAGGCATCGTCTTATCCCGGCGTTGTGTAGAGATATTTCAAGAAATTTTGCACATCCGTGGACGCGGAATACGAAAGATCATCGTCTTGAAGCTTGTAACGTTGTGTCGTGACGATTCCGGATGTAGAAAAACCGCTATTTAGCGTTTTTTTAATTGTCTCAAATCCAGTAAACTGTAATAAAACGAAACACACTCACGCGGAGAGATGACAAAGAGATCTGGTTTTGATCGAAACTGCAGGAAAAGAGGGACAGATTTAGGTTTTTGGTAAAAAAAATACCCGTGTCAACTATATTTTTTACTATAAATGTAGCAGGTTTTACCTTGCACAGAGTGGTTTTCACTGTTCTAGACTAAATTCTGCATTTTGCAAGGTATATTTTACCAAAAAACCTCATGTGTCCCTCATTTCCTGCAGTTTTTAGTAAAATCTGCTCCTTTATATTCTCCGTACATATTTCGAAATCTCAAGGGTCCCTTGAAAATCACTTTAATGCTAAGAAAATAGTAATCTTTTCCCGAGTATTTCGTTACGATAATGTTACTAACTTTAACCTCGCGAAGGAACTGGATTTCATAAAGCCGAATATTCGTAGCGTAGACAGCGTGTGAATCACACGCCCTTCCATTCTGCCTGATGAGTAATTGAAAGGATAGTTTTGTCGCAAATTTATTTTGTATCGCTGAAATATGCTGCACAAATCCGCCATGAATTCGAAAAGGTAGGATATGTCGTAGGGTATGATATATCATCGTTTTTTTATTACCGCGTCCGGGACGGAGTCTGTTTAATTGTCAGTTCACTTCAGAGAATGATAAATAGCGTTCAAGTCACTATCATATTACGATCGAAATCTCGATTGTGGAAGAAAATTTTTACAAGTTCGAAAAAAATTCTCGAGAATTCGACGAACTGCGAGGAAGCAGCATTTTATCTTCCGCTGCAGACGGAGCAAATAACATTTCAACGATTCTGAATTCCCTGACATATCCAGAAGATTTGGAGGCTTTTCCTTATCCTTCGCAGGGCATACCCTGATTTCACACGAATTCGACGGTCTTTGAGCGCGGTTGAAAAATTCAACACAATTTTCCGCACCGCGCGAAAGATTTCAAGTGTCGGTGATTGTTGTTGTTGTTGTTTTATACTCGACGCTCGTATATTTTCACACTTTTCATTCGTCACTCTGACCAACATAGAATACGTTCGTTGAAATAACATAAATAACGAATAATATTTGCGAAATAAAAACGCGTTGCGGAACGATCGAAAAATATCGTTAAAATATACAAGAATATTTATTTAGCGTGATGACGTATATGTTACGGCTTCAGGGTCGTCGCTGAACAAACTGAAAAAGAAACAAACAGTTCTTCCATAACGGTAGCTAGACGGCGCTAGATAATCCCTCACATCGTTGGACAGTAATAACGTAGATTTCATGCAGGGTTCGTACGTCTATCGGCGCATGAAGAGTACCTTATACCTCCAGCAATCGCGGGCAGCTGACGCGCGTGGATATGGAAGAGGCCCATCGACGACGGCCGTTCCAGCGGGTAAATGCAATCAAGATTACGAGCTTATCGAGAACCAAAGCGGCTTACGGTAAAACCCCCGATCGCAGCGTCTACGAAACCGAATTATACTTCGCCTTGGTAAATTGACTATGCAAACATCGTGGAGGAGGCGAATATGACGAACGGTAAGGAGTAAGGTAATATCTTAGTAAGGGGTACCTACAACGTAACATGTCACGACGCTCGCTATAAATTATGCTCAATTCGTCGCTAGGTCTCGGCAATTCCCTTGATCAGTCCACATTGATCTAGGCTCCAAGTATGGAGGGTAGAGGTAAAGAGGACTATGTATATCCGTGTATGGAAAGTGTCCGTAAAATATAGGGAAATTGGGATGGCGTTGCGGCAGCAAAAGTTCCACAAAGCGCCAGTCAGATCGTTACCCTTGTTGCTTGTGAGTTCCATTCTGGTGACTTTTTGGCGGACACTTTTGCAGTTGTAAATCTATACGATCTACTTCTTCTTACCTTTACTATTCGTAGTTCTAAGATAGGCATACGAGAGATCATCAAGCAGTGGTTTATTCGATTCCGATTTAATTCCGAGCGTGTCCCTTCAGTCGGAAGTGATTTGCTATGATCCGTCTCTTCTCGAACACCTTTCCCTTCGGTCCGAACACCGGCTACTTCCGGACTGCGAGCCCAAGGACATACTGCACGACAATTTGGAAAAAGGTGTTCTCGTTCCGCTCGAGGAGATGTGGGATTCGAACCTGATGGATTGCCGATATCGATCGGAGGTCTTGGCGGGTGACTACCGAGGACACGATGTCTGTACAGCGGCGAGAAGGAGGAGGATAAGCTGCAGCCAGGACGCGATGATGCCTCACGTGACGCGCACCCGGCCGGTCCTGTATTTGATCAAGTCCAATCACAATTCCAACCTGACCTCACTTAACCCACCAATACGGGAGGCAATATTGGGGGACAGGTATGAGGTGGCACGGCAGAAACGCGCCGGAATATGCCAGCTACCATGTCGAAGAGTTTTTACCCTGAGCTCTGGGGGCGACTGTCACCAGCTGGCACAACGCCTGAAGACGTCTCAGAAGAAATCGATACGGAAAGCAGCTTTGCTTTGCTCACTGCCCGAGAGAAACAAGAGGCTCGAGACAATTAGAGAACGATGCTAAAGCCCGTCCGAGAGTACGAGTTCAACTTGTCAGTTGTCACGTGCCGAGGCTACATGCACCGTTTCCACGTTCGGGTAGCTCGGTTGGAAACAGTTTTGACGAAAAATTGAAACCGGACAAGTGCGAGTAGAACTTGCGTCTTGAGGGTTCCGGAGAAACTTAATTCCTTTTTTTTTATGCGATAGAACTGCAAATGAATTATTTTCAGACTTTTTCCTTTACTTGCGCTGTGAGACCTCGCTTCTCTTCAAATTTCATGATTCTAGGTCAAAGGGAAGTAAGATACGTTTTCATGAGTGAGCTTGCGAGTATCAAACTGTGTGACATGAATGGTCGTATCTTTTGATTGACTCGACTTGGAAACTAATTATTTACCCCTCCGAGGGACCGTAGACCTTGGTATTTGATATTACTTTCAACTTGATACATCTAATCGTTCATGAGAAAAAGGATCTTGACGGACGGACAGACTGACAACGAAGTGATCCTATAAGGGTTCCGATTTTTCCTTTTCAGGCACGGAAGGCCAAAAATGAAGCCGAATTGAGAGCGAGAAAAGAGAGTAACAGGACTGTTCCCAATTTTGATTCGTTGTACAATCCAGCGAAGAGAGAAATAAATTAGTCTCGTACGGTTTTGTATCAGAGTGTTCGCACGGTATGGTTGCGAATATGAAAACACTCCGAGAAAAACCATTATCTGTTAAGTTGTCTCTACGGCGAGTAACGAACGGTGGTATAAGTGTGAAGCTTTTCGGGATACTGTAAGCGAGTGTTAAAAAACCTTTTTGTTGGGTTACGGGTGTATACAGCTAATAGCTCGTTAAAGTACCCAGTGAATTTTGCGCAGTCTTCCGTCTGCGCGGAGCTTTTGAAGACGAGCGAAAAACGTTACAGACACGTAGCTACGCCCAGGTATATTAGCTCCAACAATGTAGGAAGATTAGCTTTAAGAGTTGAGGCTGCAGCAGGTACGAGGGTGTGATGTGCAAAATGCTTTATGGGTGCTCTTCCCTTCCCTCCTTCCATTATTCTCTCAGCCTACCATTCTACCCTTTCAAACGAGACACCGCGATTCTTCAAATTTTTCATTCCGTCTTATGGGATGTTGAAGAGGACGTATGGGGCTACCGCGCGTGGAGAAATATAACTAACAATTTTCCTTCCCAACGGGATGAAAAATGAAAAAAAAAAGGAGAGGGGAACAAAATCCGTTCGTATATGAAACGCTGGGTAAAAAATGTGAGAAGAGATGCCAGAGTTCGGCTTGAATCCAGTCCCGAAAGCAGTGCCCTAAACCCTGAACCTAGGCCACCCTTGTACAGCTACCGCGCGGTAACTCACGGATGCTGGCGGATTTATTTATTTACCAGGGCAAGGGAATGATTCGACCGCGAACACCGTTGCGAATGCATCATGTATGTATGTATTTACTTGTGTATGTATGCACGTATGTACCTACTCCGCGGAAATCCATCTCTGCGCGCGAAGACACGGGGGAAAAAATAACGATATATAACGTGAAAGCAAGAAAAAAAAAACAAAAGGAAATGAAAATAAAATGAAATAAAACGGGAAAACGACAACGCGATATTAATTGTGTTGGGGAGAAAATGTACAGGGTTAAAATGAGAGCTGTGCGTTCAATTCACACGAGGTGATGTATTTTTTGGTTAATGTTGTATATATCGCATGACACAATCTCAGGGGACGTTACCTGATTACGAGATTTTGCAGTATACAGCGGTTCGATAATTTCTTTTTTTCATTTTTCATGATATATTCTTGTCATGGAAGAATTACGAAGCTTGTGAAACGTTATACGTTTTATGATTACACGCGTTGGTATGAATTTTTGGCGAAAGTGGAACCAGCTGCAGTTGAATGCGAAATCGAATCGTGATTTCTTTATGTCCGAATGTTGCTTTATTAGATATCTACAAATTACTGGGCTCAACTTCTGTATCTATTGATTCGATTTCTACACGGAGGGACTTTTGGCATCAATTTTCGCTTTATTCTTTGTCCATAATAATAATAAAATGTACCTATGAATTCAGGGATAATCGAGGCAGTATTATAAGAAATCGCATAGTGATTGTGAAAATGCAGAGTTAATATCTAATATATCGAGAACATTAAAATTTCATTAGTATCTTGCAATTTATATTACTTGAAATACTCACGTTCAGAGTTATTTATGGAAATTTATTATTTATGCTTGTAACTTTTTTACACTCCCAATTTCCCGACAGTAAGTAAATACCTTTTCTGAACTTACAGTACCAACGCTTATTCGTCAAAATAACCATAACTCGTATAGAAATAGTAAGATCTCCTATTATTGTCGGAATGGCCATTACTGTACCTGGATTATTCTTAAATTCTGAAATTTTATTGCAATTATGGACAAATAATAAAGCAAATATTGATAACAAAAGTCTCTCCGCGCGTACAATTGAAAACCGTTCGTCATGTTCAACTTTTGCGGTTACACGCGCTCGGTTTTTTTTTTTTTTTTTCAATTCCTCTCAACTTAGTTAAACTCTCGAAGTGATCCGCGTGTATAATACGTTCGATCGTGCAATACGACGGTATGAAACCCTGCGCCTTTTACAGTCTCGACATACGTACACCGCCGATATAAATAGTGCCATAAATAAACCGGTGCAATAAAACTGCACTATCGGTAAATTGGCTCGAAACGCGGAGGCAGTGAAAATATCCTAAAGTTGTTCATTTATTTGTTTACTCATTTTTTTCGTCATTCTCAAACCTATCTCTTTCTTTTTCCTCGACACCCACGGAGCGGGAAATCCGTGACGAGGTAAACAGCGCGATGCCCTCGCAACTCTGCAGGATTTTTCCCCGGTAGAAAAGGCAACGGCAACAGCAACAGCCGTAACTCAGGCACCCTGGGCCGTTGGTGGATTTATTTATTTACCAGGGACCACTTCGACCACCACCCCGCGTTACACCGGCTCTCTCGAGCGGCACGAGACCGGGTGTTTTATATCATTCCCGTACCTACGCATCTCGCCCTCCTCCACCTCCACCTCCACCTCCATCTCTACCTCGCCTGTGTGCCAGAGTGCTTCCCCCGCAACGATTCGCTGATCAAGTTTGTCACGAAGATGGACAAAAACAGGGCCGAGAGATAACCGCGGGAGCACGAATAACCGAGGTATGTATAATACATGCCACGTTACGGTTTTCCACCTGATTCGGGGTAATGATTAGAGATACCTACCCGCGTCACGCTCGTTTTGACCATTTCTCGCATGCAGCGAACCGTCGGAGAGGAAAGTGGAGGAGAGAGAGGGGGGGGGGGGGAGGAATGGAAAAACGTACTTTGATTTGTATGTTAGTTTTTTCCCTCATTCAACGCGTGTCGAGTTCTAAAAGTCCCCGAGTGTTCAGCTCCCCCCCCCCCTCGGGGTTCAACCATTCTTTAGAAAGACTGTAATGAATGATCTCGCTGGTTTTTTTCTTTCTTTTTTTTTCGAAGAGAGACTGCTACACCGAGAGCTTTGGAATCCGCCTTTTATCTGACCCTCATTTTGCGGGTGAAAAAAAATTTGTCGCTCATATACATATAGCGCTTGCGAGATTGTATAATTCCCGTTTCATTCTCAACTCTGCCGGAAATTTAACGTAATTGAGATAGGTTATACGCAGGATTTATAGAAATATCGATTTACGTTGACGAAAAATTTTCATCGTCGACTTGGGATTTTTTTCCCAAATATATGTATATAACCTATCCATGGGGATAGTGTGCGGTGTTATAACTCTCGGTTTAAGTTTCATATGTTCGAGATTCCGAAGCAAACTTTAAGTCGGCGCGAAGAAAAAGAGAATACCACTGGGACGGCGAAAAAAGTGTTCCATATTCGTATCACTTCCGCTTTTGATAGCTTATTTATGCATGGGAGACGCGTGAAAGCATAACCAAAGGGATTCGCAAACTGCGAAGAGCATTCAAATGAAGATGAATTACTGTCGGGACCGAGTCCGGTTATCGCCACGCGGTTAATAATTTCCGAGAGGGTAGATAAAATCATTTCAGTTTCGTCGTATGTCGGGAGATGAAAGAGACAAGTTAAGGTGTTCGCTCCCCTCATTACTGCCCCGTTATCGCTTTATAGGTATGACGTACCACGATTTAATTGCACAATCCATGTACAATAAGCAGCATGCCCACGTGCATGTGTATGTGTATATACATACGTACATACATATATATATAAGGCATTCCACCCTAAACCGACCTACGCCTGATGTTCACGATCGACGATTTTGTTTATTTTTAAGTATGGTTTATAGTGCATAACAAAATCATCCTTCACTGAAAACGAGTTTCAGATTTTTTGGATCACGGGTTTGATATTTACAGCTCCGAAAATCATGAATTCCGAATTTTTCAACAAATAGCCTCAATCGATTGGCTTCAAATTTTTCTCATGAATTCCTTGTTCGAAAACGAAAATTTTGGGACCAAAATGAAAAAGTAATTTAAAAGTGAGAAAAATTGAAATAAATATAAATATCAGAAATAAAAATTTATATTTTATACGTTTTGTCTCACTTTTCAATTATTTGTTCATTTTGGTCTCAAAATTTTCATTTTCTAGCAAAGAATTCATGAGAAAAATTTGAAGCTAATCGATTGAGGCTGTTTATTGAAAAATTTGGTTTTCGTGATTTTCTGAGCTGCAATTGATAGCGGCATTATGTACGGTGCTCGTGTCCCTGCTCGTGTAATAGATGTACATATTAATACAACTAGCTAATTACCTAATTGGCTAATTAGCGAAGTAATTACTCACGGAATTTATACGACTAACAAATTATCTCCCATCAGCGATCGGACCTCCTCCTGCTTCATCTTCTTGTCCTTCTTCGAAGAAGTCTTCTCGACGTTTTACACGCCGGGCTTTCCCTCGGCGCAACGTTGAAATTCTTCTTCTCTCTTTCTTCGCCCCCTCGTCACGATTCGTTTGCAAAGGTCCGCGAAGACGGATGTCTTGTATCTCGAACCGATCCTCGCCTTAATCCGGGTGCTGCGAAAGGGATTTCAAGAATTACCGTTTGCTTTACGACCGCGTCACTAGCCCTACACACCCTGCAGCAGTCACACAGACCCTTTCCCTTTGGCTCAACTCTATCAAGCTTACCACATTTTTTATTTTTACTCTCACTCTCATTCATCCCTCTCGCACAAGAAAAACCGCGTTCAGAAACGCCTCCCTTTCGTCTCGCATGTCCGACAGGCCGTGCAAGGGGTTCAACGGTATTAACTGTAAGACTTGAAGTCTGAATCGTTCGAGCTGAATTATCTCGACTCATCTTCTCCTTTCGAGAAACTATAATCGTAAGGCGATTACCGGGTAGATAATACTTTGTCCATCTGCTATCGGAACGAAGCACTTCGCTCTCGAGGATCTTATTCGAATCCTCTGCAGTTGACTTCGAAAGAACTTGACTCATTTTCTCCTTTCTTAACCCTTCGCAAATCCATGCCGGATAACAATTCAACCCACTTCTCATCCGCTTCACTCAAGAGATGCACATTCATGGATGTTTTTCGCAGTCTCTTATCTAATGCTTCAGCTTTGTTTTCATCGGTTCACTCGGTGGGCATATCTTCAAAGTTTAGTCAAGTATCCCCTCGAAGTAAGTCCCGCGAGTGACGCGGGCTATTTCGGCGATAATAATACATATATACATACATATATACAATATATATGTACGTATACCGTGGGACATTTTCTATGCTCCGGATTATTCAAATGACTTTTTATACTGGAATTGTCGCGGCTGATTTGTCAGAAATGGTTTTCAACGTTTTATCCAAATATCCTATAACTATGTATTATAATTAAACTCACGAAACTCGTTGTCATTTGTCTAGAAGACATTTAAATTCCTGAATTCCAGTCAATTTTTCTTTGATCCGCCACAATAAAGTAATTTTCGAGATACCCCGAAAGTGGAGTGAGAGACTGCGGTGTTATTTGCATGAAAATAAAGGCTAGGCCATCGATAAATCACAATGAAAAACACGCCGTTGAGTGTTGATTAATTTCCCTCACCGCGAAACGACGGGAAATTGCTGCAATTTTGAAACCCTCAAGATGGATGCGCTTCCTTAATTGTTGACGCGGAGTTTGGCGTTCGGTACTTTGCAGCTTTGGTTGCCTGCTGTTAGCCGAGGTGAGACAAAGTCGGTCGGACCGTCACTCCGGCGGTTTGACTCGTTAAATTATTCAGTTTGAAAAGTGAACTTGCCGGGGTTAAGGTGAGTGTACCACTTATTCACCCTGTCCCAAATATCCACCGTTTTTGGATGTATTCGTTTCATCCTTACTTCTAAAATCAACAAAAAATAACGTTGTATCGTCAAACCCTCCAGCAATCGGTTTTAATCATCGAAAAATTCACAATTTGTGCGGTAAAATTGTAATTTTTGAAAATCAAAGCGTCAATAATTCTCGTTATAGTGTCGATAACCGGTACACTTACCTCAGTACGTACACAGCATGCCAGACATGCCAGTCTGTACGTACCTGTATAATAAGACTCTCGTAATATAACAAAACCCTGAGGCAGTCTTTGGAAATATTTAATTAAGAGAGCAAAAGTTTCCCGGTGGATAAATTGGTCCAGTGTATATGTATACCTATTCACGTATATAATGTACTTCCCGGGTGAAAGTATATTGGAAATAGCAGGTAAAATTTAATCTCAGTTTCCCTGAAATTATTAAGAGAAGAGAAAAAGGCTCTTCGCAACTCGAAGCAGCCGCCGCGTCTCGTTATTTAAATAATCATCGTCCTCGCGCTAGCTCTGCGGAATGAATTTTTTACGGTTCCGTCAACAAAGAGGAAACCATTCTGCACCCTACGCGCGGATTTGAGCGAAAATTAATGGATCCATCTCTTGCTACGGGAGTCGCGGCGTGTCTAACATAAACCGTGGATAAACCTGTATCGATGAATAATTCCTCTTAGGCAGAAAATTCTAACAGACCGATAAAGTTTCGAAAGAAAATGTCAGCGTCTTTTTTTTATTTGAACCCGTCGTGTGCTCCGATGTACGTAACGTATATTGACGCAGAAATTACACCTTGTAAGTATAGCGATACTTTTCACGTTGGAATCACAAGCTGTCGACAGCGAAGCGAAAAAACCGAGTGAGAAATATCGCTGTCGTATTGTACCACGTACCGATAAATTCGATTGAAATTTAATCCGTCGTTGCAAAAAACCCAAGGAAACATTTTGCTCACTTTATGTCACGTGAGAATGCAAACTCGTTCGTTCTGTCGTTGTTGATCTGTGTCGCAGAAACTGCCAGGCTCGAACTGCAATTTATCTCCTGTTGTTCCGAACGACGTGTTTCTAAGTTGTTGTTTTTGCCGAGCTATAGATTGTAATTAATGTAACCGCGAATCGATCATCTCTTGGCTAACAATGAACGATGTATACGAGCAATCTTTCCCCAAACAATCGTGATTCTAGATTTTATTTTTTCCGCAAACTTCAACGCCAACGCGAAGTGGAGTAAACAACCGGTTACATAACAAGGGAAATAATTTTTAACAAAGATTGAACTACTCCGCTGAAAAAAAATTTTCCACCACATCGCACCGAAACACCTAATGTTCGCACATTTGCTCGACCATGTTCGAGGAAAGTTTGAGGAGGAACGTATTTTTTGCACTTCCCCGAGAATCTGACACAGCTCAACGAATAATAAAACATCAATATTCCCATCGATATGCGCGGAGACCCTCTCGCTCGTGAATGTCTGCCGTTTTCACTGATCCGTTCTGTACATATGTACAATGTACATACATATATGGAAACGAAGAAGGGACGGAGAGAAAAAACCGTGTAAAAATTATGTAGTGTATTATACCCGCGGAGGGTAGTAAAATATTCCACATCCTCGGCCTGAGGTGACTGTCGGAATACATTTGGTATTGTTGGCTAAGTAACCGGGCTGTAAGAGTGGATTATATAATCTATATAATACGCTATGAAAACATAATTTAAATGCTAATGGGTGCTGAGTAACGAGAGACTTAAATAGCGGGCGATTGTGGCGGGAAAATAAGAGCAATGCGACCGTGAATGGGGGACAAAAAAGGAAAAATAAAGATAGAGGAAAGGAAAGGAAAGAAAGAAAGAAAGAAAGAAAGAAGAAGATGAAGAATAACAAAAATCACCCTTTGTCAGACCATGGAGAAATTTGTCGGCCGGGCGTTAATCTCAGCTTTATTACTCGACTAAACGAACCCGAACGATCCGCCCTCCTTGCATATATCCGTAACACGCTCATTGTCAGTGCAAAATACTTCTCATCGTCGGTCTAAAACTTTCCTTATACACGCTCTGAAATTGTTCGGTCCGTTGTGATACCTTCGTATAAATATCTGTGCAATATGTCTTGCATGTATAACATACGTTCCTCGGGTGCGCGTAGAGTACGTACATATGTAAATTGACACATGTGCATGGCGTATGTATACATGGTATATACGCGCGAAGAGCAAATAAAAATCGCATCGCACGTACTCCGTGCATGAGAATATCAGAATGTTCTTCGATTCCGATTCTAATTCCTATGTTATACCTTAGAGTGCAAAGGAAGGTGAGACCTGAGTAAGAAGACCGCGTAGCGAGGTTATTTCAAGTTCTCGAGGTTGCGCGGTCGTTGTCAGGTACGCGAAACTGATCAGTGATCACCGCAGCTAAGAAACGGCTGCACGAACAACTCGTGCGTCTCCTCAACCCCCCGCAAGCCTGCAGTGTTTGCAAACCGCGATCGGCACGAAGGTGAGATTGACCCAGGGCGGTACCTGGGGAACGACGACGAGGGTTGCGAGTGACACGTGCGGCCTGATCGAGGACCGCGGCGCGGAATGAACGGGCAAAGAGAAGGGCAACCGAGGCGTCGGAGGCGCCGGGATAACTGGACGGTGCAGAGACGACGGGCAGCCACCACCTCCACCAGACACGGGGTTCTTCTCGTTCTGGAGGTTCGCGTCGCCGCGCGGCGGCGCAACGCGTGGCAGCAGCTACGCCGCGTCGCGACGCCCCGCGTCTTCCGCCGCGATCGATCCGCCGCGACGCCGCCGCCGCCGCCGGTTCCGCGCCTCCGTGTTCGCCTTCTCTCTTCGAACGCCGTTCTTTCCATTTGCCTTCTCCCCCCACCCCCTTTCTCGCTCCCTCTTTCTCTATTTCCCTCCGCGATTCAACCTAGGTTGAAGATAGGCGGTGGGTAGGTACTTGTTGTACCGCGTCGTCGTACGGAATTCCATCTACTATTTCCGAAAGTAATTATTACCATACGCGTATAGGTGTTACCGCAGGTTGTATTTCCGTCCGCTGATATTCACGCCGGGATTCTAATTGTTACGGGGCATTGGCGTATCGGGGAATCCCCGGATCTTCCCTCGTTATTAACGGCCACCCTGTTCGAGTCCCGCTTGCCTTCTTGCCTCCTCCAGCAGCGACGTAGCAGACGGCAGTCTGGATTTTCTCTACCCCGTGTTTCGTTCATTTTTTCATTTTTGGGTTCTTGGTTTGTATGTTTTGTTTTGTTTTGTTTTTTTTTTTGTTTTTTTTTTATTCGATTTCGTTATACGTTTCCGACGTAATTCGTGGATTAAAACGGTACGTGACTCGATGAGGTGAATAAGGGTAGTCGCACCGGCTGTTGAATGACCGAACCGAGCATATGTATGCGTGCACGTGATGCATACACGTATACCATACGTATATGCGTATAACATTGTATGGTATACACGACGTGGACAACTGGTATTTGAATATTGAGGGAATAATCAAATTGATTCGATTTAATGCCACAATCAATCCTTCGTTCACTTCTGTTGCTAGGAACGTGCAAACAGCAAAACGTTCCATTAACTCCGGCATGTGTGTGTGTACAAATAAGCCCGCGTGACTCGAGGCGCTTTTTCCCGTTACCCCGCAGTCCCGATACCGCGTCGCGTGGTTATGTCGAAACTGCACAATTCTGCCCTGGGTCAGGGTAGGTATCGCCGGGTGGTTTTGCGCGAAAAAGCAACGGGTTTTTAACGAGGGAAAGCTCCCGGTGGCTGGACATTGGTTCAGGAGCTTTGCGGGTGTTCGCTGCGATGACAGGTTAGTTAGCCGCCCTAATCGATATACGGTGATAATTAATTTTCCCATCCATGTTTTCTCCTTCTTTTTTCATTTTTTTTTTTTTTTTTTTTATATATACCTCGTTAATTGAATCGCGGTATAATAATTCTGTGTCCCGAATGTTTTCATCGCTAAAAATAATCCAACACGCTTCAGCGGGCTGCGTAACATTCGTAGCGTATGAAACAAACTCCGACGATTCTATCGGTAGGTGGATCGCGTGTAGGTTCGTATACCTACACCTACGTACACGCATGCTGTATTAGGCGGTGCGACGATATTGTCAAAGCAATAAATTCTCGCCTCACTTATTCGAGGAACAGTCGGTCGCGTTACACGCGGCGGTACAATTCGCGAACACACCGACGACCGGGACAGAGAAGAGGTTGATAACTAATTACGATTACTGGCTTACCCCTCCACGTCGTCGCGGATTCATTGCAGAAGGGACGAAAGCGCGGTCGTTACCTGGGAGTAAGTTCCGCTAATTAGAGTTTAGCTTCGTGGATGTTACACAGGGTTGGTGGATGGGTCGGCAAAGGGTGAAGTTAACACGTGGTTCCGGTCGCGGGTGTGCTGACGGGGATGAGACACGAATACGGTGTACAGTGGCCGGTTCTCTGCAGGGACGGCACTTGCGACAACCTCACTTATCGCGGGAACGGGAACTTATTCGTTCGCGGTGTGTTTGAAACTCGATACGCTTTGAACAAGTTGGAAGTTTTTACTCCTACATTACCTGCTACTAGGTACCCTGCCGCATGAAAGATTTCTTTGGATTCGATAAGGAGGGAAAAGAGCAAACGGAATTACAGCTTGATTTGCGTAAAACAATAGAAGCTCTGATTCAGAATTGAGTACTGGATTGCAATTTCTCTCTCTCTCTCTCTCTCTCTCTCTCTCTCTCTCTCTCTCTCCTTTTTACCGCCAAGCACTTTAAAACGTTTGCAAATTAAATCACCGAGTCGCCAACCATTTACATTATACCAGCCCTTTTATATTCTCCCTCGAGATATTGTCTCTGAAGAAAAGCTGTTTTTTTTTTCATTTCGTCTCTCTCTTCTTCTTCATCCCTTTTTCTACCTTTACGCTGCTTTATAAATATTGTCGCGAATCAGTCGAGGCAAATTTGCAGTGGTTTGTCGGAAGAGAAAAATGAATAAAATTGAAAGGGAAGGCGGCACCCCTTTATTACCCATCAATTCCGGGGTGTAGTCTGAATTCAGAGTTATTATAATATATTGTACACCCTTATATATCGATATCTTGTATCGATACGCGATTTTATCTCAAGGTTCGCGATCGGTTACAGGTCAACGAGGTTCAGTCGATAAGCAGAAGGTGGATGAGGAAGACTCGAACAAGATCGTGGAAATAAGAAAAATGTCCTTGCAGGGTTATACCAACAGAGCGGTTATACCTATCTCCGCTGATTGATCGTCTGCCCGTTAGACTTAAGGATTACCGTTTCAAAGTCCCGGGGCACTTGGACTTTGCACCTTATAGATGTGCACGCGTCAGGGGATGCATGAAATATAGGTATGTACCTACGTATCCTGGAATCCCGCCGCATTGACGGAACTCCAATACGACCTTCCCCGAATAATCATTTGTTCGAATATCTAATTCCTGTGGTACCGTAATGTTTATCAACGGATGATAGACTTTTACATTTCTTTACATTGACATTTACAGTTTTTTTATTTGAAGAGGACGTTTCTTGCACATACCGTGTCTAACTTTTCCATCGGACCTTATTATATCCCGTCTACTTTGCATTCGAGTTAGAAAATTCGATTATAGCGAAATGCCCGATATCTCCGCTGTCTCGTCCGCCCTCCTACTGTGCAAACTTACGCTCGCACGTATCTGATTGCAGTGACGTTGCATAATTGCAACAGTCGTCGGACAGTGGATTCGCGTACCCGTATACCTCAACACCCACCGTGTACCTATAATTATACGGCGTGGCTCCTTATCTGTACCAATCACAGTCTGCAACAGTTGGCAATGTTAATAGAATGTCTCGAGCGTGCTTTGTCCCGATTACGGGATATCTAAGCCCCACGTCGAGCGGCCGGTCGGCTTACAGAGGCTGCAATACGCCATGGCCCGAAAGCCGGGCGGCCACATATTGACATATCGCCGTGTGTGCACGCCTGCGTTTGCGTATGCGTGTCGCGTGGTGGCCGGTTCCAAGCGTTTCATTAGCATCCCCCTTTGTGTCTCTTTAATATTGAGTCTAAATGAAATCTCTCTCGGCTTCGTGCCGCCTCGTCGGGGTAGGTGGAATTAATCGGTCGTGGCAGCGGACAAAGCGCAGGCAGGAAACCGATCACGGGTATAGGGGTGCACGGCGAAACGTCGACACCTTGCACGCGTGCAGGCTTCGGGTATCGGAAGATCCGTTGAGCCCATTTCCTGCCCCCCGGCAAGTTCTCACCCTCCGTTCAAGGTTTTCCCTCCTAGATCCCCGTCCTCCGAGAAAGAGGGGGAGAGAGAGAGAGAGAGAGAGAGAGCTCCTCCGCTCTTATTGATTAACGCGACGACTGCTCCCCGCGTTATATACCCCGGCCTTATGGGTATGGATATGTATACGTACGTACCTTATACGTGACTTTCTCCTACTGGACGTAATTCGACCGTAATTTTAGCGAACCTGCAGCCCGCGGGCCGACGGAATGGGCCAAGGTTCTATGCCCACTGTCGTCGTCGACGTAAACGACCGCCCTGACGACGGTCCACTTCATTCAAAACTCACCGCATCCACGGACGATCCCTGTGCCCCTTTCTTGCCAAGGCGATATTATTCCGTTGTCGGTATATTGAATTGTTTGCCTCGGGCATTGTTGTCACTGATTTTCCAAAACTTCACCGCGATAAGCTGCTGAAATTACGGGGCTCGACGAAGGTATAACAGAGACTTGCGTTCCCTTCGAAAGTTTTAAATCAAGTCTCTTGCTAATTGTTATACACAGGATGCAGTCTCAAAGGGATTTCGAACATTTTGTACAGTGACGAGACTGTTTCGCTTATATCTACGTTATAGGTATATGTATACCGCATAAACGACTGAAGTTGAAGAATTTGAACGAGCTTTCGGACTAATATTAATGACGCTTTTGTCGAGGAGCACGAGAGAGAGAGAGAGAGAGAGAGAGAGAGAGAGAAGGACAGAGACAGATATTACTCGGCCACTAGAGATATGTCCTGGAGAGAGTTGACATCATATTTCTTACGCTCGGTCAGGCTATTTTTATCAAGTTTATTCAGTGTCGCGAGGTAGAAATACAGTTGCGAGACAAGAGAAACTCGATCAATGGTCCCGTTGGGACATCAAAACGTATTATACCTAGTTCAGGGGTGAATCGAATTGGAAACAGAAGAGAAGGATAAACAAAAATTGAAGAAACAATCAATTGTCTGGTCTACAACTAAAGGGAATTAAACGATAATGGAATAACATCCTTGTCAAATTATCACGCGAATATTTCCATCGCAGAAAAGATATGGCAATAAAGACCGTCGAATAAAAATCACGATTGCCGACGAGAAGAATTCGAAATGTCGAGAAGCGCAAATCGCCCATACATATAATTACACAAAAACTGTCTTAATCATTTATTTCTTTCAAACGCGATCATATCGTACAGTAGCGAATTGTAATTGAGAGTTTTGTTTCTATCTCGTCAACATTTATCCTCCCGAATTCATGAAATGCGAAATCATACGGCAAAGGTATAAAATTACGTACATCTACGTAACAACGGTCAAGAGATTTCGGTGATTAAAATTAATAAAAGCAATTGAATTAACGAAGGGATCGCGTAATTGAACTCGGAATATATAACGAAGAAAATCCCCGGCTCCTCCTTGCAAACTTATTTTTTCATCCCCTTCTTCGCAATACGCGTTCTTCCGTTTCTTTCGGGGCTCTTTATCGGAATCCACATCTGAGAATTATCACCGTCGCATGTAGGGCGACGGGTGTTTAATAAGTAAGATCTTGTTTCCCTCACACCGAGTTATAGAGTATTATACCACACACCTCCGTTCGTTTTCTCAGCACTTAGACGTTTCTCAGCGTGTTTTTCTACCTGACTTTTTCAAACTCCTTCTGCAAATCATTACGGGTAGGTACGGCGAGAGGTAAGCGCAGCATGAAAACGAGCTCGCGCGCGCTCTTAAACGAAACTCGTTCAATTTCTATGGGAAGTTGTATCGCACTCGGTACTAGGCATACACGGTTGTGTATAACCTGGTCGACGGAGTGGCTGGCAGTTGCGGTTGCGGTTGATAAAAAGCGGAAAGTAACGGGGAAAGAAAAAAAAAGAAAAAAAAAAAACGAAAAACGAAAAAAGCAAAAAAGAAGTGCACGAAATTTCAGTTAAAAGCGGAAATAAAAACTCTACGTAGGGTGCACGGTCCACGCATGCACATCCCCCTCACCATAACTGTGTATTCCTGCACATACCGCTGCAGGCGAAAATTTCTGCGGAACTGTAATAATTATTGTCGAAGGTATCCTCAACGACTCTGCCATCCGTAGCGAAGAGAGTTCCAGCTATTGCATCCATATTGTGCACAGTACTACACGGCCATTATTTTTTCTGCAATTTGCGCTCTGCACTCTTTTCTCCCATCGAATATCTTCCGAATATACATTACGTGTGTGTATTATACATACGCAGATATGTATATATATATATATATATATATATATATATATATATTCGTTATTTGTCGCGTTTTTCTCCTTGTTTTTTTTTTTTCTTTCATACGTGTGTGCACAGGTATACGTGTGCAGATATCTAACCGACGTTGTATCCTGCTATACATGTACAGGTAAATGTATAAAAAATCAACGTCCGCAACTTTAGCGCAATGTAAATGCGGTGTATAATTAGTGCAGGTATAACATAAATGCGAGACGTTGAGTAATAGTCTGCGTTAGGGAGGAAAGAGGTACGAACGTGCATACCTGCCGCCATGCAGGAACGTCCAATACTATTGGATTGAAAAAAAAAAAATTGAAAACTATCCATGTAACGACCCAATTCCGCTCCGTCGAACAGCCTGCGATACACGCATAGATGAAATGGCTGCGGTACGCGGGAAGCAGCTCGTTCGGCGATTAATTTTCGTCCCGGAGAGAGAAGAATGCGTCGTGGTTGCAAAAAAAGAAAATAGTTCTTTAATAAAAAGAGGAGGGAGAAAAAGTGGAGTAAAACGGATAAAAACACACGTACCCCGTTCGTTTTTACCAAGGTTTGAGTCATGCACGCAGGAATATTGTGTAGTAATGTGTTCTCGTCAAGTTTGCACGAATTAGTGTTAATATTACGACCGCGTGGTGTGCGGCTTCTAATTTCTACACCAGTCACGCCCGATTAGGTGGATGTGAGTGCGACAAAGACTAAAGGTACGCAAGCACGGGTCCCAGATTAGTCTGGCTGTTAGAAGTCTTAATCCGTTCTACAAACGGAACAAGGCCGAATAATTTGATAATCCGTTTACCTCGACGCAACGAGGGTTTGCTTTACAACCGATCTGCGAGCGGCGAGACGAGAGTAGCTATAGACGAGACGCCCTGTTGATTCAAAGATAAATAATAAAAAGAGTAAACTTCTCCCGGGACTACAGGTGAGTTATAATTAACAAATTAATCAACCGCTACGTCTTGTATTCCACATCGAAAGGCTGTGCAACAGCCGAAGAAGCACTTCTTCGGTCTAATGCAATTACAAGCATTACACTACAACTTACACCGGTAGTTCGAATAATACGTCTATCTTTATCGAGAGAAGGTTTCAGTTTTTATCGCAACCGAATAATGTAGTTCTGGAGACAAAATGAACATGGATTTTTTTTTTCTTTTTTGTCTTTGGATTTTGTAATTCGTACTGTATTTTTTTTATTAGTAACTGCTATAGGTACATAATCACAATAAACAATAGTGCTGTGCGATTAATCGATTAATTGAATTTTTAAATTATTCGGAATCATCAGAATAATAATTGGTTAGTCGACGATTTTGTTTAATCGTTTTTCCAATTAATCAATTACTCGAAATTTTTCGATGAATCGATTAATCAAAGTTGCTTCATAATAATTCTACAGGTCATTCGGTATATAAATTAAAACCGTCGATTAATCGGTTAATCGAAAAACTCAATTAATCGATTAGACAGCACTACTAAATAGTTACTGGCGGCACATTTTCTTGCAATTTCAAAGATACTCAAAACGCTACGGGATGATTACAACCAACGGTCCTATTACAATTTTCTAGTAACTATAGCAAATGAAATTATCCATTGAGAGAGAGTTAAATACAGAAATTTCAAGTGCGTACAAACGGAGATACGTATTTGTTTGAATCCGGTGAATATTAGAACTATTCGGGAATAATGTCGGGCTGGCGATACGGAGGGAAACAAATTGTAGGTAGAATGATAGATATTTGAGATACGGTTAATCGAGATGAATCGCCCTGCGTACAGGTGTATAGGTATATATTTAGAAAGTTTATTTCACGGGAATTGATGGGGTTCCTGTATACAACGATGGGGGATTAGTTCCGGCTAGAACTCGGGGTGTGTCAGGCATAGATAACGTTCAGAAATTCTATATCATCGAAGCAAACTGTACCTATCCTATATCCTACCCACCTACCCCTGCACGGGCTAACCGAACTTTGCTAATGTCGGTACACGCCGAACGACAGACAGCTGTCACACCAAATCCAGGAGACGTCCAAAGGCTCGTTATGGGTATATCTCCGATCCAGCTATAACGCGTGTATATACAGTGCAAACGGATCGATCACGTCTAGTCGGCGAGAAACTCGCACTGTTGGTGATGGTGGCGGTGGTGGTGGTGGTGGTGGTGGTGGTGGCGGTGGTGGTGCAGAGAAGTGCGGATAGGCATGTTGGCTTTCCTACGATCCACCCATAGTGCATCCTCTCAACGATTCGAGTGCATCTTACGCGCGATGCACGCCCTGCAAGTTTCATTGCTGTAGGTACGATTATGCAGATTTCATTACTGCGTGGCGAATGCGCGACGATACCTCCGTGTGTCAACCCATCATACTTGACGCTGCGGTAATTATAATGTATTGAAATAAAAGTCCCGTGTAGCGCTCTTGAAAGCTCCCGCTAAGCTTATTGTTAGAGCATTCACAGACTTTACGCAAAGGATTTTATACACCTGTAGTGCAGTCAATTTTTCGCTTACATTTAATATTCCTTATTAATGCCGCGCCAGGGAACATAATATCAACGTCGTCTCATATAACTGCGCGGAACGAACGAGAGCCGGTATATGATTATTCAACGAGCGATGTGTACATAGCGGAGAAAAAAATGTGGAATTTAAAATATAAGCACGCCGAGAAGAATGGCGGATAATCGAGTTTCCGTAACAGAGCTCCGCCGCTGCTGCAGCAGACTCGCTTCGCCGTAGATATGACTAGAATTTTTAATACCTGCCTACTCGAACCGAATCACGGATATTTTTAAACGCCCGTTTTGTCTCTCCGACCTCTGCCATCCAGCTCTGGTTGGGTTTTTAATTTCGTTTGCAATGTTTAACCTCGCTTCGACTTTCCTCCTCCTCCTTCTCATCTATCTCCGTCTCTCCCATCATATTATATTTATACACGTGTTTGTGCGGCTCTCTCTCTCTCTCTCTCTCTCTCTCTCTCTCTCTCTCTCTCTCTCTCTCTCTCTCTCTCTCTCTCTCTCTCTCTTAGAGGGATAGGGCGGCCGCCCCCGAGGGCAACCCTCGGTTCGTTAGAAGGACAAAATTCTTCCCGTGGGACATCCGGTTTCCGGTAAACTCGAGGGAACCACCCGGAACTCGGGGAAGAAGCGTTGACACGCGGACGGGAATTCGAGTATTCTCTGCAATGCCTGCAGCTTGATATTGCCTCCCACCGTCCGCCCTACTTCTTCTTATCTATCGCGAGCTCACGGAAACCAGCTGCAACTCTCGAATATCGCCTCGCAGGCATTCCTTCCGAGTCTCACGTATCCTTTAACTTGTTATCGTTACGAATTATTATATAACACGCGTGTCCGCCCGATAGGCTATACTACGTCATTACAGTGACGTCTGCGAGATATTCGCCCGTTGTACGGGGTAATATTCATTAACGCCTCGACCTTTCGGCTGACTTGTTTTCGGTCCAAAAAGAAACGCGAGTTCGATATTACACGAATTATGTGACAATGGCAACCGATCACCCACGTCGGCTGTATCGCCAGTCATTGTCACATAACTCGTGTAGAATCAAACCCGCGTTTTGTTTCGAACCGAGAAGAAGTTAGCCGGAAAGAGAAAGCATCAACGAATATTACTCTGCACAACCTCCTAATGTATACCCATATTATTCTCTCTACTCTCTTCCTCCCTCCGCTCTCCGAAGCTCACGGAATGAAAGCCACAAAGCCACTCGCTGATCCTACTCCATTCCTCCTCTGCCTCCGTTGTCAGAAGCGACGAGATTTACGCACCTTTTACAATTTACTCCCTTTAAGATTTAATTATACCACTTTCGAGTGATACATTACGTGCATACATACATTCGTTCATTCCTGTATACGCATAATATTGAAAATAACTTGTGCATAGATACTGCAGACGGTGCGAGTACGGTTTACATACTCGTCGTAGAACGGAAGACACCAATTACCTCGAGGTAACCCACTTACAGTTTAATCAAAGCAACAAAGTAACTGGCTATATAAGGTACACAGCTGGCGCTCGCCTATTATACATTGCAAAGGTGTATTTAATTTGTACGACAGTCTTGGCTGGCGCAAGACTTCATATTACCGTATACATGGCACGGGCTATGTATTCGCCTATCTAGCTAATGTAAGATATACATGTACATGGAATACGGGTGAGAAGAAAGGCGCGAAGACATTCGACACGCCGTTAGTAGGAGAGTGCCAATTTTCTAAAACTTCGTAACAAACTCTCTGTCCCTCAATTATTCGAGTCTCTTACTTGTAGCTTCCATTCCGCCGACGGGACGGCCCTCTTGGTGTACAACGTCGTCCTCTTCGCTCGTCTTCTTAACGGGTGATCGACCCCTAGGTCGGTCTTAATCGGAGTAAATCCTCGCGGTCTATATCGTAGACGCAGAGAGGTATTTTTTTCTTCTTCTTCTTGCTTCTCCGTCTTTTCCTGTTCTCCAGCTTCTTCCCGTGTTAATGTAGGCGAGAGAATCGGCGGGACGGAGAGGACGATGGATATAGAACAAGAAAAAGGTGGGTGTGAGAGGAGCGAAGGAAAGGCGGCTGATTCGTTGTCACCCGGCTAACAAGGATCGACACTTTTCCCGAGCAGCATCGGCGAACCCGAGTTGCGTGACGTAGAAAATCCTTGGACGCAATTTTTCCTTCCTTCCTTCCTTCGGCCTGATGCAGACCGACTAACCAAAATCCTGAATCCTCGCCTCGCGCGAGTCGAATTAGGGGTATTCTGCGCCCTCCTACACTCCTATACTACATGCCTATGTATGTACTATACGTAACGTTATGCCTACCGGCATATATCCTCGTCCTGCGTCCCACCGAGCCCCGTGCCGCAAGGATATTACACAGACTCGATCCCCCTCCGAATCCATAAACTAATCAGGCGCAGGACTTTCCCCCGAATATAAAGCGCGAATGAAAAATGATTTCAAATAATCTTTCGGTACGATTTTTTTCACACTTTTTTTAATTTTCCAACTTATTTGTAACACAGTTGCGTAATTATTATATTCATACATACATTTTTTTCATAACAAAGCGTCAAGTCGCAATTTTTGACAGAGCAAAAGTTGTTAAAAAAAAAAATGTTCCTGATTTTTTAACAAGGCGATATTTTGAACAAGGTTACGTAGCACTGTTCATAAATTTTTCAAGACAGCAGATCAAGCTCTTACGGTATCACCCATGTCTTCATTTATTCGAACAGCAATACGTGATTCAGGTTAAATTAAGAAAAAAATCTTGAATCGTGTCACTTCTGTGAATTAAATAAAAAGGAATCAGTTTGCGAATCTTTGCTTCAATTATGCAGGCAAAGTATTCTGCGATATTCGGTTATGCGATTTGAACGATTTCAGGTGGTGGGTTTGAACATTTGTACTTTTATCGTAGTGTACAAAAACGATACTGAGGCGACAATGGCAGGATTAATATTAGAAAAGAACGTTCGATATCGGGAAAAAGAAAAATTTCTCCATCTTCAAGACAAAATTCTTCTTCATACAGGTACGTATCGTATACACACAGCGTCGTCGTCGAGTTTGGTCGACGAGTTTGCTGCCGCGTATACAACAAGACTGAGGGGTATAACCTCGGGCGTCGGAAGGAGGCGTCCCCTTTGTTCTGCTTTATTACACTTTTTATTTTTCATCTTCACCTTTTGCCTCCGCGTGCGACAAAAATCTTTCGAGTATAGGCAGGCAGGCAGGCAGGCACCTTACACCTCCACCTCGCTCGCCTCGTTCCCGCCTGTCGAGGGCAGGTCGATTTATCTTTACCGAAGGTCCATCACTCGCCCTGCACCGCCGTCCTCCGCGCCTTTGTCCTTCAACCCGCGAGTCCTGCGGTCCTCCATTTTTTCTATACTCACCTCGACGGGGGCGCCTCCTCTTCGCCTCGCTTTTTTACTCCGACGCCTCTTTCCGAAACGATATCCCGCTTGTCCATCGATCCGATCCGAGATCAACCCATAGATTACCCGTGTCGACGCGCTTCTTGAGGGGAGAAAAAAAAGACAAGAAGGAGAGTGATTTTTCAATCTCAAGATGTTACGGTTATACATCTTGTACAACGTCGCAATGCATCCTCTAAAGTTTCGTGAAATTTCGGGACGAACAATCGGTCGAAACTGTTACAGAAACATTTTCATCAATTATCAAATGCGACGTCAAACACCGCCAAGGAAATTTGCCTTTTTTCATAGTATTTTCTCTCTAAAAATAGTATTCTTCGCAGGTACTTGAAATGATACAAACTACGAAAAAGAAGCTTATATATTTTGTCGTATTTTTACCGCGTTCGGTTCTACAATTTTCTGCTCGCGTTTCTCGGCTTACCGATATCAAGACTACGGGAATCGCGTTTGTGTATATTCGAAAAACGAGCTACGCTCTGAACATTCTATTCGGATGAATGATGAATACAAATGAATATTCGTTGTCGCCTGAATCGCACGACGACTTTCCGAAGTAATGCACTATATTGCATCAAGTCTGGAAAAAGCACAAGCACAAATTTTGTGATTAGCAAAAGTAGGTAATTGAGCCAATTGCGAGAATTAGACGCCATTAAGAGGACGGGATTGAAAATATAATACAAGTACGACGAGGAGTACACAGCTACCCTATCAACACAAATTTTTATACCATTCGGCTCGCCTCGGGGTTTCATTCGGTTTCAAAGAGCATTATAAAAATAATTATTCACCAGAGTAAACGGCGCCCAAGCAACATGTTGCTCGACCTAATGATAATGTTCTTATAAATTTATTTCGACGATGTCTTCGGCCCGGCCATTTCCGTCGTCTTGATATTTTCCGTTCATTTTCTCACCCTCTCTCTCCCTCCGTCTTCGCGGAGTGATTTTCCTTCAAGAGGGGGACGGCTGCCGTAATTTACGCCCGTGCGTATACGTACACCCTCAAAGGTGGTCGTATAAAAACGTACAAGAAGTAGTACACAACCGTAGGCAGAACTCTGATCCCAGTCCAGCTTCGTAAACAGGCACACGGGGTGTGCCTGGGGTCGTCCCCCTTTGCGGAATTGAATTTTTCAATCTTTTCGCGGGTCGCTTTAATGGAGCGGGAGCTTCGGAGACGAAAGCTCGAATTCCCCTCCGCTGTAACGTTGGCAGGAGCCGAAACACCGGCCGAGACGGCACGTCCTGCGGTCGGACCCGCCTATATGCACCGCATATTGTAGTCGCTAATTGCGCCTGCACGGTTTTGGCAAATTTGCTAATTAACCTGTGGGTATGTAGCCGCTGATAGTTCCAGGATATAAATAGCCGTGGAGATCAACTTGACGTCAACCGTTGCGATATACCCTGCGATGAATTACGAAGCCGCGCGTCGCGTCATGCTGTTGGAGAGTTTTCCGTTATATACGCTGCGTAGGTATGTGTTCGCTTATGTAAGGGTCGAGATCCGAGGACCTCCGAGCATCCCTAACGACGGCTAAAAGGATAAAAGGATACGGACTGCAAGGCGCCGGAGGCGAGGTCCAAACCACGAGCGGCGGACGAGTCAAAGTTCACACAAGTCCTTTTCAGCCTCCCCCCATTGTGTCTGCAGCGACGATGATGGGGAAAGGAACTGCAGCTGGGTTCACGTCCGAGTTTAAAAAACGCGCCCACCTTCCTCGTCACCGTCGTTTCTCGATCCGAAAGAAGCTCTTCCGGCCAGGTATACACGAACGTATATACACCTGAGCACAATTTTGCAAACCGCAATATTTCCTCCGTGCGTTCATAAATTTTACAGTCCTTCACGATATTCTGAACCCTCGCTGAAACTCGCTTTCTACAAAACCCAACGGTCCGCGACTCGCCGATTTATAATAATACCGACGTGCATTACGGGGGCGGATTATGCGTGAGTAGGTTTTATCGATTCGCTGTTTAAAGGAACAATTTCAAAGTCTGCCAGTTGTATTTATTATATAGATATGCAGGTACATATATACCTTCGGGTAACGACGATTTTTCCATTTCGGTTTAAATAATTCATCGATGGAAAAGGTTCTTCAAATATTGAAATAATCACACTGAGCAGCTGCTGGTGATGATCCCCTCTTGCCCTCCCCCACCGCGGGCGAGTTTGCAGATAGAAAACGTTGCAAAAGAATATTCATACGGAAGGGTATATCGCTGATCTGGTAACTGAATAATCGTAACTGGAACAAACTTTGTCAAAGCAAAGTCGTACCTCTTGTAATTAACTTATTTCACCCTCTTTGAATTCACCGTTTCAGCCATCGTACCTTTGTTCTCAAAATCACATCGTCGTCGTCTGCTATCACGAATGATCTCAAACAAGAATAAAAGCTTAAAGGTACATCTTTGGCAGCCGTATCGCGGCATGAAGAACCCGAGGCTATCCCTTTTTCCATGAAAATTCTTATTATAACGCTGATTTCAGCGGTCGAGAATCAGAGCCGGCCTCATTTTTCCATGTACGCGTATAAACACTCCTTGCTATACATTTTTATCCTCAAATAATATTTCTTCAAATAACACACTTGATCATAATTTCGCTGCGGTTAAAGGATTTTTTACGTGCAGGATTCAACGTGAAAAAATGATTTTTTTCCCGCACAAACTCATGTAATATTAACAATAAAATACATCGTCCCATGTATACATACCTATATGTATACGTTTTGTTTTAAACTAACGATTTTGAGTTTAACGTATTTGCAGAAATTTCATCTTTAACGTTCGTCACCGGTGTATATGTATAAAAACAAAAAAAAAACGAGAGCTGTATAAAACTTCTTCGTGCCGATAATAATTCCGTAAAAAAAAACAAAAAAATTGAATTGCGCATAAATTATACATATAATTTGAAACAACTCCAGGCAATAATCAAAAATGTATCATGTAAGTATACAAACAACATTATTCCGTCGCAGTTTGTATACGTAGGTACGTTATAATATACCTATGTATAACATATACGTATAACGTATGTACATACATAATAATACTTATACGATTCTGCAGCCTTAAAACTTTCATATCTCCGAAAACGTGCTTCGAGTTAGACTCGCCCGACTTAGCACACACGCACACACACACGTATCATTCGTTCGCAGCGAGGAGAATACGAGCGTCAGATTCGGCCGCGGATATCTGCGCAAGCAGTTTAACGTCCGATTAAACCCGCTCCTTAACTACTGCGCGAGTCTGACTCGACGCCGTCTATCACTTCGCAACCGCGCAGGGCTGACCGAACGTGCTTTTCGACTACTACAGCAGCCTGTCCAACGCTCCCTGATCTGCTGACCGATTTAGCAAAACGTATGCCGCGTGCGGGGATTATATCGCGTGTGTGCGTTTGTCGTCGACGCGTTCGCGAAACCGGATCCACCGAAAAGTAGAATGTTTTACGTGTTCGAGGGTTGATTCCGCGGGAGCGTTCGCTAAGCGACAGGGTTTTAATTAAATTCTATTTAAAGTGGAACAGCTTCGAATATACGTATATAACATCGACTATCGATAGAGGGGGAGAGATGGTAATATTTCTTTGTAAAGATACGTACGCGTTTAATACCGTGGACCCGATACGTGACCGAGTGTTTAAAACCAAACGGGCAATAAAAACAAAGAGAAAATAACGGAAAGAAAAAAAAAATGAACAAAGAGAGAGAGAGAAAGAGCTCGAAAAACAAATCAATGAAACAAAAGTTAGAAAAACGATTGGAGAAGGAGAGACGATAAAAAAGCATGGAAAAAAAATCCACCATTAATCTGCTTACACGAGAGAGCGGTTGTTCACGCTTGCAACTTTTCCTGCCCTTCGTTCCCTTTCCCTTGCACAGTTTACGCCGTTCTCTCTACCCCCCCCCCCCCCCCCCCCATCACCCTCCCTCCCTCGGTAAAGCGAAACGAAACTAATTCTCACCCTCCAAAACTCTCATTCGTCGTCGAGTCAGCGCAGATAGTAAAGTATGGAAGAATCGGGAGCTTGCCGTCGTCATGCTGCTGCTTTTTTCTACGAGGAAAGAACCCGGCTCTTGCCTCTCGTATAGTATGAAATATTTCGCGGTCCATCTGTTTGTCCCATCGCAGCTCGCTCGAGAGCGCACGGCGAACGGGAAAAGGAAGAACAGATAAGGGTTATGATTCCTAATTCGTATATATTATACGAGTTCCCTTCCCCCACCCCACCCCACCTTTCCTTCCTTGTTTCCGTTTTTTGAACAGCCTCAGGCGAGTCCTGATTTTTTTCTCACCAAGCCGGGAACGAGGAAATATTTCTTACAATCATTTTCCGCTATTTTTTTTTTTTTACCTGGCGGTTACATTTTAAACGTGCAGCAGGACATTGCCGTAACGTAGACAACATGGGTTGAGAAAACAGCTGAAACGTTGGTAGGAATAGCTGTTTCACCGCGAGTGAAACTCTGCGTAATTTGTTCCGTTAAACCAGTGGAATCCGGCCAAGAATGTGGTTATTTTGGCGTCGGATAGGTACTGCCGCGGTAGGGAGCTGGAACACGACCGCCATTCGCCCGACAAATTAACGGATTAACTTGAATGCTCTAGGAAATCGCGCTGTACATACCTACCTTATACCTACATCAACCAGCCCGTTGTAACTTTGCGGGGGACACACGTAGCGAGATGGGCGCGTGTTTAAGCTTATTTGCCCGAATAACGTACGGGGGATGCTCCGCTTAATGCAACGGTGATTAGCAATGTTCCGCGATCCGAGGTTTGAATTTTCTCTTTCTTTATTTTCAGTAGGTGCCTGGAGGTTCGACAGAGGGTCCAGGAACGACGAGTACATCGATAGGAATTACCACGGGCAAAAAACGATTTGTGCGTATACCGTGTGACCCGCTGCTTCCGGTTATACCGAGCCACGCTACAACGGAGTTTAATCCGGTCGGAAGGTATTTCTATGGTTATTTTTCCCTTTTTTTATCCCTCGGATTTGGTGTAGGTTGAGGATTCGTGAAAATCAACCTCGACAAATCCGGACACCGGATCGATTTGAATACCTCCACATTACAGAGCCTTGCTTGCGGTTTATGTTATACACGTGTGTAGATTCCTGTACAATAAAGTTATACAAGCTCAGTCACTCGCATCAATGGATTGACAAACGAAACGTCAACCTGTACGACGCTCTGACATTCGATATGATGTGTTCGGTAAGGACGAAATATATATTTACACAGTGTCGAAATATCCTCGAGAAGTTGTAACACGTGAATGATAGATTCGACTCACTCATCGGGTTTATAATCGGACTGACAGTGATACTGCAGCTGAAAACTATTTTATATGGTACACCGGATTCGATGTACAGTATACAAAATAAATTTGTTATTCAGCAAGTAAATGTGTTATTTTGCGATGTATACGTAATCGGGCATGCTACTACTATTTCAGCCGATATGAATACCGCCGACAATTAAATTCTCGATGACTCATACCTGTATTAATATTCCATGTAATGGCTTCGGATTCTGTCGGAGACGCATGAGTTGTTTTAAATTCCAAACCACGTTCCTCGGATGTGTATAGCAAAATTATAAACGTATCGCAATATCTTTTCCTATTTTTTGTTCGTCACGGTCATATTCACATGGTCATATTTTCAATCAATCATGAAGAAAACACGATAGTATAAATTACGTGCCCATGATCTATCGATTTCGTCGATGGTTTTTAGAAAAATAAAAGTAAAAGAAGAGAGACAACTTTTTGTCACTTTTCGATGATCAAATTCTAGCTGACCTGTTAGCCGTCGTTCGGGTTTTATATCAAAACCTAATCGATGCTGGGTAACTTGATCCTGAGCGGGATAGCATAAGAAAGAAATTGGAAGCGTCAAGACTGCAATCTCTCAAGATTGAGATTAGTTAAACGATAATGGCGGCCTTTAACTCCCACAAATCTCTCTTCAGTTCCGATAAAATCTAAAACTGGCTTGGCTCAGTGTGGAAAATAAAAGAAAGCGTATAATCAACAACTTGTAACAAGAATAACGCAGCAATTTCTTACTGTCGTCATAACCGTTATTATTTCCATTCTGTTTACACACGGCTGAGCTAATTTTCGTTTAATTATGTTTCGCAAATTGTAGTACAGAAATGGTACACGCATAGTATTAACCGTAATGTAACTCGGTTACGGCTACAAACTGTAACCCCGAGCCCTTTCGTCTGCATCAGATGTCAGAGGCAGAAGCTTCGGATTATACATATACCTATCTGAAGGGCAAACGTGAAACAATGCGATCCGTCTTTGGCCCTGACGTGCCTAATAAACCCGCGGACAATGTGGAAGGGTGTCCAAAACAACGGACCCTTTAAGTGATGATCAGTCATGCATAAATACTCGGCGTCATGGAATTATTCAAGTCGGTTCTGTAATGTGCATGTCTAATGAGTTATAATTATAAAAACTGTTTTCTCCCGTGTAGCTATTAATTTATGTTAAGTTCAGTTTCCACTTATCGTGCAACAGTCTCTATTTACAATTACAAAAAATTATTTTACACTCTAATTCCTCTTTTTCCCTCAATCGATGCGTATGATGTACTCGTGGCCTCGTGATACAAGTAAAATGAGAACTTATCGGTGTTCGTTCATTGATTGTTTCTTACCGTAGGTCTAAGTTTAGCTTTTATACTCGCTTCGTGCACCTTTTCAAAACACTCGTGATTATTTTCCCTCTTACCCTTTACCGATCAAAGTAATTCAGCACATCGGACCCGAAGCGTTGATACGTTGAATGAAAATATCGATGGAAACCGAAATTCCCATTGTCTTTGTAGGTGATTAAGTATAGATGAAAAATCAGTTTCAATTAAAATACTAGGCAATCCTGTTTCGGAAATCTCTATATTTTTCATTTTTTACTTATATAATTATTAGTTCAAACGGATTTTTCATCTTTAATCACCTACAAATACAATTACGTTTTCGGTTTCTGTCGACATTGTCATCCTATCGATGCTTTTGGCGCAGTGTGTCAGACCGAAGCATAAATCCGCTGCTTCAATAGAGTGAGCAATAAGTGCGAAAATTTGAGATTTATCCAATTTTTTCTGACCAATTTTCAGTCCAAGTTCGGCTCCAAATTATTCGCCTACACAAATTTGCAAACAACTTTTGGATGTAATGAACCTTCGAAACAATGTTCAAAAATCTTCCAATAATTAGTTTATTTTCACCCTTCTACTGTCTAAAACTGTTAAATAAAAGGCGTCCCACGTGTCTACGAAATTGTGTTTTAAATATTTCCAAACTTTACTCTAGGCTCCATGCTGACACGATTCGAGATTTAAGAAATTTTCGCAGGTCTTCAACTCAAAAGTTGTACGCAATTGGCGCGGCGGGACGGTTGGGACGCAAAACCAACGCAATCCTCAGCTGCCGACGGATAAGTTGCAGCGTCGATAAGAGAGATTATCCCACATGTTGCCTTACGATGACACAAAAAAGAGAAAATCGCGCGCTCCGTCGGTAACGTTCCGTTCGTTGCGCTCACCCGCATGGCCGACTTCTCGCATAACGGGACTGGGCGGCACTAGGAATTTACGTGCGGTATGAGCATTCTGCTTGCGGTCCCTATCCCCCCCCCCTCCAAGGCCGCGTAGGATGATGAACCCCCTTTGGATCGGCGGTACAAGTACCGGGAGACTTCAGTCGTCAAACGTCATCGTGAGCGGTAGGTGGAACGTACGAGGTTCTCGAACCCCGCTTTGTGTGACAGATTTACTGATAAGCGTGGAATTTGACAAACGCTTGTAAATACCGTCGTCATATAGCTTGATGGACGAGTACAGAACGGCAGGACCGGATGCGTTCGTCAGGTAATTCTAATGGGCAATCAGTGATGAAAAATGGGCATCGGAAAGAGTCAATTCAGTGAGGAGGAACTCCAGGATTATCAGGTAAGGACTAAAATTATGATTGTCGTTTTTTTGCCCGTTCCAAATTCCGTTGTTCTACAATTTTTACATGTTTGAACCTGCTGCACCTTAGTGCGACTGTTGCTATGTCAGTTGGTTTTCATATATCAACGCACAAAGCGTAATATGCAACATTCTGTTTTTAGGACTTGACTTACTTCACGAAGAAGGAGGTGATGTTGTAAGTATATCAAATTCCGTACTCTTCATTCGACGACCACTCTTTGTTATCTTTACTACTCACTATTTTTACTTTGATTTATTTATTTGATATACGTGAACTCCATAGCACTCGACTTCTGCTGGCTTTAAACTTTATAAATGTTATAAACATATCTGAATGTTTGTTTTTGCACAAAGATTCAGATGTACTCACTGCAAATGATTCACACATTCCATAGTGCCCACCAGAAATTCAAGGCACTTGCTCCCGAGAAAGTTGGCCACAACCGAAATGCTAAACTTCCCATGGCAAAGATATTACAGTATCCTGAGCTGAGAGTCAATCCATTTGGAGACCGAATCTGCAAAGTATTTAGCTCCAGCCAAGATGGAGATTGTACCTTTGAAGACTTTCTTGATATGATGTCTGTGTTCAGCGATGCTGCCCCTAAAGCTGTAAAAGCTGAGCATGCATTTCGAATATTTGGTAGGCTTGTATTAGACAGAATTTTTGCTATCGCAGGAGATTCAATGTTTCACTTATCCAACACTGCATTCGATCTATTATTAATGTGTTAGATTTTGACGGAGATGATATGCTGGGTGTTGGCGATCTTAGGCAAGTTGTGGATAGACTGACCACCCCTCAGCGGTTGAACGAAGCTGATATGCAGCAACTTTTGCAATGCTTGCTAGAAGAAGCTGACTTGGACGATGACGGAGCATTGAGCTTCGCTGAGTTTGAGCATATTATTGAAAAAAGTAGTGATTTCTCAAAGTAAGAATCCTGTTGCTTGGATACTTACAATTGCGTCATCAACATACTTGGCTATTTAAACTGATTTGATTCCTTGTTCTATTCTAGGTCATTTCGCATACGTTTATAATAAATGCAAACAATAAACACCTGAGAAGCAAACGCCCAATAGTCAACGCAAGACTGAGAAACGCACTGGAAATCGATGACGCTCTTTTCGTCAGCGCTCAAAGGCCTAAGCCCTTTGCCCTCGTTTCGTTTACTAATTTAGTGTTAATAACTTTAAAAATTATTTTTTTTAATCGGGCCTCAACCTTGCATTTTTTTACTGTAATGCACTCACAAGTAAAATCGTCACATTGTCGGAACGTTTCGGCTTAAGATCTAGAGAAAAATTTTAGAACAAATATGCACTATCTTTATCATTTGCAGAAGAAATGGCGTCGCCAATTCTACAAAAGGATGCCAACTAGTCGATTGAGATTTTTTGTTGTTGTGTTTTTAGTACAATTCTGTTGCAGATGGCAGTTTAGTATTTTGTATGCCAGTAAGCATTTATAATTATACATGTACTTCCACATTAGTATGTATGTATTCGAAGTTGCAATTAGTCAAATCTTAACTTGCATTGCAATTTTTATTGATAGACTATTAATTCATTGACTTGTGTTCATTCACATTAGCTATTTATCTGAAGAAAGTAGGCATGATAAGATTGACAATTATATAAGTGCACAAAATTTTGATTCATGTTGCCAAATACCCAGATTTGCGAATCTGAGAATAAGAGTAATATTTTAAGCATGGAAAATTAAAAATAATCTCATTTACGTTATTGTCCATTATCCTTTCTTATTTCTCTCAAGTCTCAAGTCTCATATATTTTTCACTCAATTTTATCTTTCGACATGATATTTTAAATAAAAATTAAATTATACAAGTATGTGTAACGAGCGCTGTTTGTTATTTATTTAACTCTTATTCTTTGTAAAAGTAAAAACTGTTGTATAACGCGTATATAAAAAATGTGTGTACAGTTTCATTAAAGAGAGTAATCTTCTTTTTTATGATTGAAGGTATCCTCTGGAATAAAAAAAAGTTATTAATAATTGCTGCAACGTAGAATCCAACCCGTCTACGATTTTAGAAAAACTCACGGTAACTTCATGCGCATAAATATCCAACAAGTGAAAAATGAAACGATGATTGATATGAATCCTACGCTGATCAAAAGAATTCTGTTGAGCTTTGGGGTTGACGGACTGTGCGTCTGGTCCAAGACAATAAATCCTAATCCTCCAAGAGTAAACAGAAAGCTGGAAGCTAACCCCTCCATTATATATTGACCATTGACACGGTATGGCATGAATGCAACCTAATGAATCAAAAGAAAATTTTTAAATTCATGAAACTTATAAACAGTTTGTACTTAACAGAAGGCAGAACTATGTAGCACTGAGAAATAGGAAAAAAAAATGTACCGGACGAGAGTGCCCATGCTCATCTGTTGTTGAGCCGACACTTGGAGGTTCCACGATGACGTCGTATATAATTCCTGAAAGATTGTAAAAATTGGCAATTATGAAATTGATGAATATTAATGTGAAGTGTACAATTTAGAAAAGTGGAGTTCAGTGAAAATAATTGTGTGGCTAACCTCCGGTGACGAGGAAGTACGAGAAGAGGATCAGTGCGAACATAACCATAGAACTCGGTTTCACAAACCAAGATGGTTTTTTTATTTTTAAATTAGGAACTTGTAGGACGATAAATGGTACTCGATATATATTCTCCATTTCTATTATCTACTCCACAGAAATTTATTTGAATAATATTTGACGTGCCGGCTGGCCACGAACGGTGTGTCGCAACAAGATGGCCGTCTAGTGACGTGGATGTTTACAACAATTTTTTCTGGACAAGTTCAGAATTATCACTTTTTTTCATCCATTATCTAGCAAAAAAACAAGATTTTTATAATTGGCTTATTGCCAAAGAGTATAAGTATAATAAAAACCTATTCAATTTTATCAGAATTTTGAGATCTCTGCGCAAAATGTCCAGAACTCCACGTCATGTCGGCTTCCGATCTTGTACCTTTTTAGTCTTGGGCGCAGCAGCGATTCAGAGTCATTTCAGAGTATTACTTCGTGCACTTCCCTGAAGGTGGTTGGAAAACGCAGTAAGCGTGCGCGCATTGCGTCAGCTGATTTGATCTGGTGAAAATTAATACTTAAAAAATGTATAAATTTCGGTCGTCACAGAGCCGTGATGAAAAAAATTTATTCAAATTGGGATAGTAAGGTCGGAGCAGGTCTCTCACGGCAAAGCCACTGCTTCGGTGACAAAGAAAAAGTGGAATAAAATATATGTAATTCATTTATTTGTGGTGATTTGATTCCATACCACCGGAAGTTTTTTAGTACACGTCAGGTTTCCGAAAATGGTTGTAGATACGTTGGCTGTGATTTCAAAACTCGTCGTGCGCGAACAGTGAATTTAAAAAAAAAAAACAAAAAAAGACGGACATCGGTGTCATGACAACTGACTTAAAATGAAGCCAACGCTTTCATGTATTTATTCTATTCTGCTTCTCACGTCCATGGTATCCAGGTAAATATAATTACACCTGTATTCCTTAACCCCATGTTGACATTCTTCAATAGCGATAAGGTCAGTTTTATGAAACATTCACCCTATTGCAGAAATCGAATATTTCTCATCACGAATAAATTACATACCTTAGACTTCAGCTAAATTTGAGCCGTGCTTGTTTCTTGTTTTTTTCCCTATGATCTAGAATCTGCATCGACCACTATCACCACTTCACCGATACTTTGACTAGTAGGTAGATTATCTCCATGAGGAAATGTCGTTAAGCAATACTGCGTAACTGCTGATATTGTGCTCGTGAAATCATAACCTTGCTTCCGTGATCCGAACAATTTTTCTCTGTAAACAACATTTTACTTTTCCTTCCAACTAGTTTCTATTGTTTCAGCGCACTTTTGTTCCTAATCGTCGCTTCCGAAGGGACAAAAGGAGCACAGGATACCTATGGCAGTCGCAATAAGGGAAGTTCCGGAGCTTCGGCTAATATAACAATTAACGACAGTGGCGGAGAAAATGATCATGACTCACATGTTACATTCCCAAGTCGAATTGGAGCTCAGAAGGAAACACAAACAAACATCGATGATGTGAAAAATATTGTGGTATGGTTTAATTTATAACGAAAATAAGTATAGTAAATGAAATAGTAAATAATCGAATTTCTGACAACATTGTAAAATGTTGCAATACTTGCTCTTGCTTTATGCCAAATAGTATTCTAACTCTGTTTGTGTAGCACACATAAAACCTTGATTAATTAAACTTACGACCTTACCAACTGCTTAATGACTTGAACAGCACTATTCGCATATACGTTTATCACCAAGCATCAGCCTTTGTGAATTTGATGACTAATCGTGACATGGCACTAAAAGATTTGTAAGTAAAGATACTTGTAAACCGAGTTCTGTATTTTCAATAGACGCAAAAGGTAACTTTTAGCAGATTTGTTAGTTTGGAAATACAGCTATTGCAGATTGTTATTCATTCTTTGCTCCACTTTCTTACCAATCAAGCTGATTTACACGTCAATAAGACTGAGATAAGCTGTTTAACTCTCTAAGATATATGGTTGGAATGCCCAGCCTATTTGTATGATTGAACTGGATGCATGACCCCACCAAGCAATTGGACATGCGTCATTCTAATCTGTGTCAATGTCAGCTGACACGTAAATGTGGCTAAATATAATTATATGGTGGTGCCTGAAATGCAATTCATATAGTTTGGAAAAATATTTTTGTCACTTATCGTTTAAGAATATTGTTGTGCTTGGCAGATTTCCTAAGAATTTCTACCTCTACAATGTTTAAAAAAGTCTCACAGTTGCCAAATTATTCGTAGTAGTATCAACATACAGTAAAAATACACAGAACTTTGAATATCTTCTAATTAAGTTTTCAATGTTTCATCAATTTACGATCTTTTTTTGGTAAAAATTTCTTGCCATTATTTACAGAGAGAAACGGCAGATGCAGTGCCTCACCCTAACCCAACAATAAATGGTGAAAAAACAGCAAAGGAGCTTCTCGAGCTAGAACTATTCGGCGATGTTTTGTCTCTGCAACCAAATCTATCTCAAGGGTATGTTTTATTCTTGTAAGGTCCTTGACTGTTTCCTGAAATTTTCAATTTCAAAGGCTTGGGTTCATGTACCTACCTTCAACTTAGATGTTTAGAGTAAAACTATTGAAAAACATGGCCGGAACCCGTATTTTTAGCCAGTTTTTCACGTACAGAAATTTCTAGTCAAAAATACTTTTCTGCAACATTTTTTTAGATAACTATTTTCGGCAGACTTATGAGAAGCAGAGCCATATTTTAAGAGCCGAAAAGTAAGCTCTCAACCAAATATTAGCCTACTCGTAAACGAACAATTATCTTTGCGCTAGCTTCCCCATGCCATATCTGTTTCACACCAGTGACGCCAAGGGCAAGGCTTCGCTTTAGATATTAGGTATGCGTATACGATTTACATACCCAATATAAAGAGTGAAACTGAGGTCTAGTTTAGCTGTTCATGGTTCAAGTTGCACAGTTTCGGTCAGACGTCGCGGCCTCACGCACCACACGAATGCACAAGTGTACATTCCCTAGGATACCTAATACGCCTATTTCAGATCACACCAGATCCGGATTAGCCTCGATCCAGCCTTGTTCCTTAACGAGAAATTCGCCCGGTGTCACGTTCCGGAAAGGTGTGCATTATATGTATCAGAGCCCTCGGCGCTCGTTACCGTATAGGATTTCCTATCGCGACATACGTCGCAATTAAATATGCTGTACACAGAGCAGAGACGCGTGGATATCTGCAACGATAGGCAGATAAGATGGTCGTTCGTTCGACGCTGCTTATTCTGGCAGCTTGCCCAAGATGCTGTAACCGCAGATACATAGCGCCATGTTTTTCTGTTTGCTTTTGTTTTTCTCGCGTGTTTTTCATTCGCCGATACTTTATCTCCACGTCAGTGATCTCTACACTCCCGGTTGTGACGAATATCGCACGTCGATAATATCTGCGTAATACCGCATGGTACGCACATATTTATGTATACAAATAAATAATAAACAGTTGACGCGAAAGCGAGAGGAAAAGAAAAAGACGAAGTTAAATAACCGAATTCTGTCGGGAGTGGGATATTCGAAATATGCTGACAGAATTTTTCTCGTATTCATTAACTTAGGTAAAAAAACTAATTGGGATTTCAACCACGCGATGCTAACTTTCTCGCTTTTTGTTTATATCGCTCGTTTTATTCGACAATTGGATTATACCGCACGTGCCCGAGTTATTTCAGTCTGCCTACACGTTTCTCATAAATCACAACTCCCGTTTCTCAAAGAAATGTGGACGAAAAAATGGACGCGTGAAGATAGAAAAGAATAGCTTCTTATTTCCTACATCTTCGTTATTTCGATAATATATTTAGGCTGCAGAGTAGTGATGAAAATCTTAACCAGTAAGCATATAACAGCATGAGAAATCGTCTAAGAATCTTGAGAATTCAAAAACCAATGCAGCATACACCAGAAAACGCCCTTTCCTAATTATATCACCTTCAATCGTGTTGCGTGTCTCGCGGTTTTAACCGTGACCTAGACCGCAGGGCTTCACTCTGGAATGTTCAGCGATCCCTTTTCCGCATGCTCTGCACTCTCGGTCAATACCAGACCAAGCGCAAATTGAAGTAAAGTAAGTCTCATTGTCAGGGATTGTGAGTGATTAGTTTTCGAATATACAAATGTATACGTAAATGTTGTAGTCGTCATCTCGGCACGCAAAAATCATACGCCCACCATGCCTGATGAACGCGTGTGCTCACATTTATATCGGCTGTTGTTATCAGCAGCGGATATTTGCGCTATCTACAATTGTCCCTGTATTGCTCACTATAATACGATTGTATTACGCCTGCTACGTATAAGGTGTTCGTGTAATTTGACTATCAAACGCCGCCGCTTCCTTCCGCCCTGTTCCATATTCCTTCATGCGATATACAAAACAATGGTCTCTCTTGTCTTATCTCCCGGTTCGCTCCTCGACCGAAACTTCGCTCGTAGTTTATCACCGAGAATATTCACGCTCGTTCTACGGTATTAGATATGCCGAATTGCCCGCCCGTATCAGCCGAGAAAGTTATCGGTCGACCTTGTTTTGATCCCCTTGTTTGCTACATTCTTCCTCAAAAAGTACCTAGACACGTTGTAACCACTCAGTCACACGAACTTTACGTTCTGGACGCGAAGGCAAACGACATTTTTTCTCTTAACGCAGAACAGAACAATGAATTGTTTAACGTACCGAAACGTTTGTACGCAGAGAATAAAATTTGGGAGTACTAAAAGGGTAGCGTAGGACAAGATCAATTTGCAAATTGCTAATTGTTACAACTTTCGTTACGTGTATACAAAAATTAATGTTACACGTTACACCGATTTTATATTGTTCTTCTCTTGAAATTTTTTTTACTATTGTCGACAATTTATTCAGCATATTCTTCCGAATGAAATCGTTACTGTACAAGTTAGTAACCGGGGAAAAATCAGTAATCTGGTATTATCATATATCTGGGTATGTCAGGGAGATCTAAACTCTATATTCTATATCCCTGTTCGCATTTTCACATACACACACACACGCACATGTGATATGCACATATTGTGTCCTATTTATGTTTGCGGCTTTCATGCCCTATAAGCACCCGCGTCACAGATAGTATAATAATTTTTGAATAAAATTTATTCGAGAAAGTATCCTCGTTAAATTTATATTTCTAATACAATTGCCTCTGCAACAGCGGATAAATCGTTGAACCAGTTGTTCGCGTCTAGTTCGCAGGTTGATCGTTTCTCTCCTCGTGATTGAATTATTGCTTCACGTGAAACCGGCTATTCTAGTACTTAGAGAAATCTCTGTACAAGCTGCATAATTCTAAATTGACGTTTGTCACGCATTCATTCTTCCTCGTTGCTTTATTTTTGTTTCTAATTCCAAGTGTTACACGCCGGTACCATTGCGGGTACCATTCGAATCTCTTACATTACAGTCACCTTTCAACTCCAGTCGATACCAGTGAGTCACCAAATAAAACAGAGGGTCGTGGCCTGTTCAATGAAACTGCACGTGGTTGGCATTGAGCGACGCGGCGATGTCATGTCGTTCCGGGTAACGAGTGGTTTCTGCAATATCGGCAAACGTCGTTCATGCCTTTTTACTCGGGCGAGATAGACATTATTGTACCCTAGCAACGCTTGAAAATGGTACTTTAAAACGCAGCATAATGCAGGCTGTGCAGTCTTTTAATTGACACGTGCACCTGTCCGTTTGGAGAGACGCTTCCGCGCCTTTCAGAACCAAGGAGAGAGAGGAGAGGGAGAGAGAGTGTGTGTGTGTGTGTGTGCAGGAGCATGAGCGAAGGAGAGGAGTGGCGCCAGATACGGGTGGGAGGCAACGATCCCAGAATCGAAGCTCTGATAGTTGCAACTCGTCGACGCCGCGCCGGGCGTCGATACGCGCCGCGACGCCCTGTCGGGGATTCTTCTCACGGTTTTTCGCGTATAACATTTAAACGCTCTTTCCTCGTCTCATTTTACTTGCACCTTTATATAGATGTATGTATATGTATATATATGTGTGTATGTATATACATACTTATGTATACATGCTTGCTTTATCATTGTCATTATTATACCGCAATATACCCACCAACTTCTCGGCCTAATGTTACCATTCAATACTCCGCTAAATGCGAGACAACTTGTTGACGAAGAATACTTGCCGTCGACGACAACTTGGTTCAGAGAATAACTGATTTTTTAAGTGCGTCGTTATTATCGCGAGTTGTAATATTACACTTGCATGCACGATGTATTCAAGTACTTGCGACGTGTGTTAGTATACGTTGTATATAAACGTCATTCGTACAAACTGTTCGTCGGTGTAATACTCGTGACTGATTTTGTGCAACGATTCTCAAGTCACGCCACGTGGTGGTTTATGGCTATAAATATAAATTTACTTTTTCTCACGTCCGCAGTACGCTGTGAAATTTATTGTTTCACGTCGGTTGGACAGAGTATTGTTACTATAATCATACATCTATACGGCCACGGAGTGTGTAAAATGTGATGTGAATATTGGAGCTATGTGAGAATTGATATGTGTCTCGTAAATTTAAATATTTCTTCAGGAGTTGGAAATCGTAGCTCCTTCGAGTTGCATTTCGACCGGTTTTCTTCGTTCAGAAATTGAAAATAAATATAAGAAATAAATAAATGGACGAGAGATATTTAGGTATCCAGTGTTGATTGCCGTGTGGTGAATGTGAATGTAACGGTTTGAAGATTTTTCTTTGTACACAATTGTTGTAACGCATTAAGTAAATTCGACATTTGTTTGTTTAGTAATGTAATTCTTCATCTGCATTTTCCGTTTGTGATAGTATAATTATTCTTTTCGGAAGGTACATTTGCCGTTCGTTTAAATAGAATTTAAACAATTGCATTTGCCTTACTTGTATCCTAGTAGCATTCATAGTCCATACTCCAAACTACAACTGTTTTTCGATAACTAGGAAAATTTTGTTTGAACAATACCCATGTATTACGTCAGCGGAATCTGTCTTTTAAATACCTTTGTGGCCAGGTAAAATACTGCAACTGCAAAAGTATTCGGCTTCTCGTATTTCAATACGGAATAAAGTTATTTGCTTTAAGATATCGATTTTTTGTGCACTTCTTTTTCGTATAAAATAATGAGAAGTAGAGCGATTGATCTTCATGGAATAGCAAAATTTAGTCGAAATATGTTGAAAGCTGAAGTATGATAAGAATCTTGGAGCATAATGTTTCTTCAAACAAGTTGTCGGCAAATTTGACAAAATCCAAACTTTTACGTTTATAAATCGTGTCTAACTTTCAAATGCGAATTCTGCAAATAAATCTCATCTCGCTTGATCGAAAACGCTATAATATAACTACAATATTGACGAGATTTGAAAAGAAAAAAAAAACTTGCCACATGCTTCCTTAAAGTTGCCCATTTTAAGGTAGTAAGAGGCTGACACAGTTCCGTACATGTATTGATTGTACAAATTTATTCGTTGCACATGAGACGAGAGAGAAGGAAAAAAGTGGAAGAAGGGAAATGTAGTGGTCCAACAATACCGATCGAGAGAGAACGATCTTTTTCGACTTTAAAAATGTTTTAAAATTTTTTTACCAAGTAACGGTTCGGTTCGCACCAACGGCTGTTAGCGACGCAAGGTAGGAGTCGACTTAAAGTGTCGGGGGTTCTAATATTAGGTTGTCCCACAGTGCGATGTCAACGGTTAAACAGCGCGGAGTTGACGTTCGTCTGACAGGATCGATTTAACGTGAATATACTATACTTGCGAGGAAAACTCAGGGATGAAAAATTCGAGTACGTTTAACGAGGTCTCCTAGTCGAGTTCGATGTTGTCCTATGTATCTCGCATTATCCAAGTCCACGTATCTGGAACGCAAAAAAAGGTACAACAGTCACATTGTTCGTACAATTTATTTGACGCAACAATGTGTCAGAGTGATTTTGGTCAGAACTGCATGTAGTATTTATGCCCTTTTTTGCTTTTGAGATACCTGGCCGTGAATAATTCGAGATATAAACGACAACGTCGTAATCGACTTGGGCACCCTCTTGAGAAAGAAAGAACAAAAATTCACCGACAAATTTTTTATCACCCTTGTCAAATTTTTACTTCGACCGTGTCCATGTATGCATTATTCGGTATCGTTTACATTGTTTTATGTAGGTATCGGTATACTAAATTGCCGGTATTGCGTTGCGGAAATAATCCGTGCGCAATGATTTCTGTATTCGAAACGAGGTTCGAACGTCTGACTATTGTGACGCTCATACTACTTAAATTACACATATCTGACTTCGCGACGTGTAAAAAGGGTATTCTCTAACAATGCGCTCAGATAACCAGACACGTTACACTGTAGATAATACAATGTGTGCATAGAGATCGCAGATATGATCTGTGAGCTTATGTAGATTTAAGTTCTTTCTTCTCTGCTTCATATATATGTAATAATACAATTGGGTTTGCGGGGTAGTCAGTTTATTAGAAATTGAAATTGAGTACACTGAGTATCATATTATACGTATATTAGTATGGTAAACTGGGGCGGTTAAAATTTACATGACTTGTAAAATGCACATTATACATACATTCCTTTGTCGCAATTATTGTTATTGTTGGGAAATAAAGTATGCGTGTATGACGCTGCGACCTTATTTTTTTCGAATCAAGCCTTACGCAATAGGTAAATAGAGACTCTTTAACTGGAAAGGAAACCGTTGTTCTCGTGATGCGTGTAACGTGTGCAGTAGGTACGTATGTTTCCCGTGTTCCAGGTGTTACGCAATGATCGCTCGGTTAATCCGTTACAGCGCGCATTTAGGTTCCCGGTCGAAGCAGATCGCCAAACTCGTTTTTATTCGCTTTTCATACCTTACTCGCTTTTTCTCGTTACGAACGCCTCGATAAGAAACACGACCGATGCCAGTAACGCGAAGACCCCGCTGGCGACCACCTGATTAGAGTATTGATCCCAGTATTTGTATATCATGTCCTGCTGCAATTTACTCCAGTCGTAGATGAGCACGACGCCGGAAGCGCAGCAGAGAATCGCGCCCACCACGGCAAATATAATCGACTGTAACAATACGAGATAACATGCAATTATATTATTTCATTGCGATAGAAAGATTGCTACTGGTGAAAAGAACACCAAGCCTATTGAATTCTCATATTTTTCTGTACCTGAATACATGTATATCGGGTTGTTCTAACTTGTCCTAATCGATATGATTCGAATTTGGATTTTAACATATTTTGAGTTCTGTGCAAGCACGACATTTTTCTTTTACACACACGGCAGCAGGAAATATTTCGTTCCAGATTATGTGTTTTCAAAAATGTGGGAAAAGAAATTAGTCTATTACAACTTTGAGGTACACCGAAAGGCCACAGCGAACAGGATTCTTCATGATATCAAAACTATAGAAAAATTGTCACTGTAGGGAAATCTAACACAGTTCGACAAAATCAAGAAATTGAATATTCAACGCGAAACTTCGACGAGCGGTGACTCGGGAAGTCAACGAGAGCAGGCTCACCATCCTCTTTGGCTGACGTTCACCGAGCAGATAGCACAGAATGATGATTGCGTTTATCAAAATGTAACCGCACATCGAAACATGAATGAGTCCAGCGTGGTTCACATCCGGCTTCATTTGGAGATTGTTGAATGGATCCACTATCAATCCTACCGCTATGACGCAGAGGATCTGTCAAGTAAAAAGTTTCGGGATAATTGCGCTTTCACCAATTGTGCGATTTAGTACTTATGTTCCATTTCCTCGATTCGTTCGTATACGTTAATGTTCAATTTATAAGTACCGTGACAAATAATTCGTTGTATGTATTCCACTTACGAGTTCGATTACTTTGCAGAAAAACGGCGCCTCGCTAGCGAAATTTTTTATCCGTGACCTCACATTGGATCTGACACTTTTGTCCGGCATATTTCTTTATTTCCACAGTCCTAGTACTTTCTTGTTTGGAAGATCTTTCGCCGTTCCTGGTTCTGCACTGAATTCGGTCTGTGCTTTTGACCGTTCCAATAAATCCCCACTGTGCTTTATGGGGAATGAGATGACGCAATGCATTATATTCATCAGGATCTTCTCTTAACGCCTGTTCTCAACTAGACAGTTCCAAGTCTTCTCGACACTTGTCTATCCTGCGTTTTACACTGCTATGCTGTTCGTGGAGATCGCAAGCTCATTGTCAGTTGCGAGAACTGATTTTACCCCATTCGCGTGTAAGATGAGAACCACCTCTTATAAACGTACCTACGTTAATCTTCATCGCCACTCGGGCAATATATGCGTATATTCACGTAGTTGTAGTAAGAAGCAATTTCAATTCTCGACAATGTCACCGTGTAAGCCAGCCTTCAATCTGAATTTCTCTCCGAGTTTCATATATCTCCCCGCGAGTTGAGATGCAGAATTGGTGGTAATAGAACGTGGGATTTTCTTATCGCTTCGTTTAATTGCCGTTGATGAGGCTCAATTAGTGAGCGACTAATATACCAGAGACCTAATACGGTATGGCAGCTTTTAAAGAAACCAATCGATTTCTGTTCTCTGTTCTACTTTCCCATTCGCAGGAAAAATCCGATCGCCTGTAGGTTTTACAATGCACCAGCTACACCATCACTTCTATTGCTAATGCGATATAAAATGATGGGATTCCATGGAGGATTCATCACGTGAATTTATTTTTTTCTACTAATTTTTTTTTTTTCACAGATGTTCTCCCGCTGGTTAGTTTACTAATGAATATTTTTTAAAGGCGGAAATGAAATTCATACCTGTTAGTGTCGAGTTTTTCTGTACAGATAAAAAAGCGTTTGTCTAAATTGTCGATTTAAATCTCATAACATGAACAATAAATGTTTAATAAATCGTAGTGGAAGTAATTTGAAGTTTGTGCGAAAATATACAGCATCGTAGTGGATCAACCGCGAGTTGCCTACGTGGCTAGATAGCCCCGTCAGCGGCAGATGAATGTCAACAAAATGAGAATGATATTTGAAAGAACGATAAAATGATTAAAATAAAATAAAAAAATAAATTTAATAATTAACGCGCTGCGGAGTTATGGCTAAAAAGAGTTCTTCCCCGTGTCCTATGAGGTGGGCCGAGGATTCTACAGGACAATTACTACATGCGGCGGTACTTTACCTCGGAGTCGTTGTCGTACTGTGGTGTTTTCCTGCCAGACTGAACAATCGGTGAGAATCCCCGAGGTGCATATGTCGTTAACCTGTAGATCATACGACGCCCTCTTTTTTTGCAGCCATGCCATGAACACTTGGCCGATAAGCAGAAATCGAATGGAGATGAAAATTACTGTGCTTACGAGGTTTTCTTCAGACAATATGTTCAAATCGGATGTGCATTTTTATTTGTAGCATTCCCGAAGCTGACCAGGCGGTGGTCCTCACATTGGTGGATACCGCAGCCGCCGAACTTCAGAGTTTAACCGAACCAAGGATATCGTTGGATAAATTGGGAAATAAATCAGTTGTCAGCAACCTGAGCCTCGCACTGAGCAACTCTGCGAGAGTATCGGAACCAACGGAGCTATCGTCACCGTCGGAACTTCTGACATCGACGAATTTGAAAGCAGATAAAAGCTTGGAAACATCGCAGAACCTGACCACGGATCGAGAAGAGCAACCGGTAGAACACGAAAACAAACTTACGGGTCAACAGACTGTCTCCGATGAGAACGACACTCTCGAAGTGGTGATCGTAAGGGCGGATCAAAGCAGCGGCAAGGGCGGGGAAGAAGAGGTGATAGTATCTGCTGAAGAATTACTAGGTACAGAAGACAGAATTGAGAACACCTCGGAGCTTCCGGAAAATGAGGCCAGGGTGAGACTGACTGAAGGCTCTGCAGAGGACGCAAGTGTTATGCTCGATGTTTTGGTTACCGCAACGGGGACGGATCCTCACGAAGATATACCATCGTTCAGCGAATGGGCACAGAAGAGACTCGAGGAAGCCGAGAAGAAAAAAAGTAAATTTTATATAATTCATATACCCAGTTTTTCGATCGAGTATTTGAGTTCAACAATCGCGATTCTGAGGTTTTTTTTTAATTTCAAGCTACCGTGGCATAGTTTTGAGTATTTGGACAGATGGGACCAGCTTTCATAATTTCTACCTTCAAGGTCTCATTCAGAAATTGGATTTGATTTCGACACGATAAAGTGAAGTACTATTTTGGTGGATTAAGTTGCCGACTCAAATGCTATGGTCTGGGAAAATTGATTTCTGAACAAAGTACTTTCATGAAATTAGATTTACCTGTGCTTTTAAAGGGTTCCTACTCTGAAATTTGTTATTTTTCGAAGGAAGATCACCGTAAAGTGAATTCATTGAATATTTTACAGTAAATATGGAGTAATACCTAGGACAATAATAATCATTTCAATCATTGGTTTTGAACTGGTGTATTAAATAAACGAGAAGAAAGTGTAATGATTACACGAAAATGTCCCAAGCACGGTACTATGGTAGCATTAGTCAGAGTTGACAATATGGTACTTGTTAGCAAACAAAATTTGTTTGAACAAATGTAACCTACATACCCACATCTGATCCTAGCCTTGAACTACATAAATATTTGATTCCCGTATGCATCGTTTGCTCAATTTGACGATTGAGTGTATAAATATTTATTTTCCAGCGCACCCTAACGCGTCTTCCCAAAATCCTGGAGGTCCTGGAGGACGAGGAATAGGAAGCACTAAAGTCAGATCCAAAAACTACGCGTCGCCGGATTGTGGAGCAAAAATCGTAGCAGTTAATCCAGAGGCAGGCAGTGCAAGCAGCGTTTTGAGTTCATCGAGGGATGAATACATGCTCAACACCTGCACATCTCGTGTATGGTTTGTAGTTGAGCTCTGTGAAGCTATACAGGCAGAGAAAATTGAGCTGGCTAACTTTGAACTGTTCAGTTCTTCACCCCGAGATTTTTCGGTGTTTGTTGGAGACCGTTTTCCGACCAGAGACTGGAGCGTGGTCGGTCAATTTGCAGCAAAAGATGAACGCGACATTCAAAGTTTTGCTCTTCATCCTCGACTCTTTGGGAAGTTCATTAAAGTCGAGCTCCACTCCCATTATGGCTCGGAGCACTTCTGCCCTGTTTCCCTCTTTCGAGCCTATGGTACCAGTGAGTTTGAAGTCCTAGAAACTGAGAACCAAATACAAGAGTCCCTCGGGGCTGAGGATGACGAAACTGAGGAAGAAGAGGAGATGCTGGACATCAACACTGGAGATTCTCCACGAAATTTATTTGGCAGTGCGCGGGATGCGGTCTTAAGCATTGTGAAGAAGGCTGCCGAAGTCCTTGTCAAATCAGGAAATACAGTGAACAATAATACCCAGATTCGAGCTAGCATTGAAAACACCATACTTCAAAATTCGCTCGTTGCAGCATGCATGACGCCACGATACACCATCCTTTGTTCCAATTGCACAGAAACAATGTTCGCTAAAGTCTTCCAACTAGTCAGCTGCAATGATCAGTATCTTGATTTATTGCTGCACATTAATTTTATTAACAAAACTCTCCATCAGAGTGACATCTGCCATTTGCATGGCATCCGAATCAAGGAAGTAAAAGAATCTGATGATTTGAAGTCGACGAAAAATGAACCAGCAGCTAGATTCGTTACCTCCTTGTTTCCTCTTCAATATCCAGTTGCTCTATGCAATGTTCTTGCGGACAGAGAGAGCAGAGTTATCGTGAACACCAGCTACTATGTAACTGGCAACAATTCTGAGGGTGCTGCGGCTCTTGAAGATGCTTTAATTGTGCCACCACAAGGAATGCTCCCAAGCTGTGAAAGTTCGTCTTCTTCAGTAAGTCCGCAATCCAGCTTCTGTGTGTCGGATACTAGTTCTCCAGCCTGCAAAACAGCTGCTACATTTGAACAGCAGGGTCCTGGTATTGAATTCTCTACATCAGTGCCAAATGACGTTGCACCTACAACAGAAAACCTCGGTTCACTTATTAGGCCAACTAAAACTATTACTAAGGATGATGGATTAAAGAAGGAACCAGCCTCTTCTCCCTTACTTGAACCCAGCCAAAAAGCCATTGAAGAATCTGTAATTTTTGAACCTCCCATGACTGCTTCTATAGACCCTAATCATCAAGCTACTACTGCTGATAAGGTGCGATATTGAAAATGAAGTTATGAAGACATTGGCAATTTGATATGTTGATGTCTGGAGGTTGATTCATCATAATTGTATCTTTTCAGATTTCTGAGGATCCTGGGATTCAAGGAACAGCATTTGCGACAGCCCCTCACATAACAGCTGCAACTTCAGTACCAGAAACGAACACTGAGTCTGGCGATATTTCGGGAGACACAGAATCTGGCGAAGCAATACTTTCAGAAACTGAAACAGAAACTGAGGCTGAGCGCGATCATGAAATGAAAATATCTCCACAAGATCAACTCAGTCTGGATACGCTATTATCGGACCTAAAGGACCTCGACGCTGACTCAGTTGCTCTTCAAAACAACCCGGCAGCTCCAAGTGCAACACTATCTCAACCTATTCCAACACCGCAACAAAAGGAATCAGTCTTTTTGAGGTTGTCTAACAGGATAAAGGTTAGTTCTTGTTTATGAGAATTTCATTCAACATGTTTTCAAGACAAAAAGTCGTTTTTCCTGATTCTTCACTAATCCTGGCATATTTGTATAGAAACTTTTGTTCAAACATTTGATTTTGGTGAACAATGGTTTTCAGACCCTGGAGCGGAACATGTCGCTTAGTGGTCAATACCTCGAGGAACTTAGTAAAAGGTATAAGAAACAAGTAGAGGAGATGCAGCGCACATTGGAACGTGCAATTGCAGCGATGAGCGAAGAGTCACACCGTGCCGAGGAGCGAGAAACCAAAAAACAAGGAGAGATAACGGACTTGAAGGAACAAGTTTCAACTTTGACTAGATCTCTTAACACGCTTCTGAGTGATAGGGACAGTTGGCGGAGTAAATTCTCTATGATAGGCCAACACTTAGTCCTGATCTGTGTCGAAATTGTTATTGTTCTTATGGTGTTATCATATTGCCGGAGGAATGGAGACCTCGATGAGGACGTTGAGACGTCTACTGAATCCCAGGTAAGAAGGCGAAAAAGTGTTGGAGGAACTAATGAGTGCGTGACAACAAGGAAAACGAAAAAAAGACGTCCAAGCGAGATCGCATCCCACGTATCCGGCACGTATCATGAGCTTATGATCGAAGATTCTGCTGTGTCAAACGACGTCAGGAGGAAGGAAAAAAGGCGAAAAAGAAAACGGGACTCTATCAGCAAAGGTTCAGTTGTAACCGTATCAAATTTTCCAATGATCAAACCCATCCGCAAGGAAAACCTCAACACTATACCTGGTGGTACCAATCTTCCTTCGAGACGCGCTTCATCTTCAGATGCGACGAAATTACCCGGAAAAGAGAATTTTGAGACTGATGATGTTCAGCAGCGGCCGGATTCTGCGCCAGAAACCAGTTTGGGTTGGTTCAGCGAACAAATACAGCCTGAAAAGACTTCCGGATCTTTAGTTACCGGTTGCACGGTTTCTGTTACATCCACGGAAACGCCGAGAAGCGCTCAGCGTGTTCATGATCCGCACAACCACGGAATCGAAGGTATTATACAATCCAGGTCTCGGTTTGAAATCATGAAGCGAAAAAGCAACAGCCAAAAGGATCCTGAGCAAAAGATACTACTACCAGGAAAGCCTGAAGGCATTCTAAAGAATCGGCGAATTCCTGCACCTGCCTTCATGAAGACTGCATTAGAGTCGAGAAGCAAAAGATTGTCTAATAAAAAAAACTTGTTAATGGAACCCACATCGCAACTTAAATCAGATAATTGGGAATGGTACTCAAAGAATTCCGGCAGCAGATCTAGTCAAGAGGATAGAGAATCGTCGATACTATCGGCGACGGTCCAAGATGGGGATGAAAGGATGAATGGGTTCTTGGTGAACAATGGAAAATACGAAGACAGCGATGACTTGGGAAGCATATGCAGGACGCCCAGTTCTGGTTCAATAAAGGAGAAAAAAACATACGGCATTAAGAAAATGGTAAAAAAACTTTTCTGATTAAACTGAATCGCGTCGCAAGACGTACTATGAGGCTATGCTATCCTCATGTAGCAATCGAAAAGAAGAAAAATTTTAAAGTAACTGTTTGATGTGGCTAACTTAGACTGTTTATTAGTTTCACCTTCTAACTAAACTGCCAGTGAAACTTGAATACGAGTTTGTGGCCAATTGAGGATTACTTTCGAAAATTAGCTGTGAATAGCTTCATTAGACGTTGATTGAAGTACATACATAGGTCATTTAGGTAGGTAGGTTATACAATTGATTATTATCGTTATACTTTTTGTGTGAGGCTTTAAAAGCTTAAAGAAAAGACAAATGATCGATTTGATCATAAGAAGATATTACGAATTTCACCAATTGAAAATTCAACGTTGTTGATTAAACGTTCAAATTGTTTATCCACTTCGTTATCTTTTAGTCGTAATTAAAACTTAACCAAGAAGTTTATTTTCTCCTGTTGGAGTGTATCATTCTTTCCGTTATCATATAAACTACATGATTGTTGTGTATAACTACATGCACTGGTACACTCTTGCATATATAATACATACCTCTAGTACCTATAAAGAGATCAAAGTCTTGACTAGTTGACGAAAATCAAAGGAGACAATGTTAAAATATTTATTGCTGGTAATTTACAAATATATGTCCTTATATTGTAGTAAAATAATGCACGCTGTGATATTGTAAGCTCTATTAAGTGCACAAGGAGAGATTCGAAGAAACAGAACGAGAATTACTTTGGTAAATTGTACAAAGTAGAAATTGACAATTTAACGAGGTTGGTTCCCCAAAGCAACATAGTTGGTAATTGAAAGGAGTCATATTAGGATGTTGATTGGTATAGTCGTTTGTCGTTATTCTATAAGGTTTTGTAAACTTTGCTATTTGGTTTTTTAGAAGATTGACCTTGAGCATAATATATTATGCTATATAAGGTGGCAAAATAGGTCTTTCTACGCTGAGCATAAATTTGCAATATGAATCATAAGTGAACACATGCGCATGACAAAGATGAATATTGCAAATACGCATGGTGAAAGAAGACTTTCCCGCTGTGGTATTCACGATGCTTTACTTAACAAAAGTGTGGATCACACTTTTTTTTACAGCGAAGTACAAAAAAATAGCACTTTTCGGTATTAGGACGTAAAAGTGCACTTCTTTGTACTCCGATGTTCTTTCTTTTGTACTGTCGCAGAAACGATTACTTTATGTACAAAACGCAGGTAAAAAAAAACGCGTAAACCATACTAGTGTTACATAGAAATATAAACAACACGGTGAGCTTATAGTTACTGTGCGGGGATATTGCGGCTCTCAGGGCTTGAAATCAATCCCTATTCTTCTACATGGTTGCAGGGGCAACCAACCCCCATAATCTCTAATCATACACCTCCTAGTACTTAATTGTTGCATTTAAAGACGATTATGATTGAGCAACGTTTCTGACCAAGTCAGATGTATTTATTATTTGTACACACATACATAATAATGAATTGAATTATATGGTTTCAATAGTATACAACTTGGTCACTCGTATTTATTATAGGAAATTGGGGTAGAATTTCAGAGATATTAGTTGTGTATTTAAAAATGAGGTTTGGTCAGTTTAATAGAATGCGTCATTCTAAATCCCCATTAACTTCCAATAAAGGATTTATTAAGTGGACCTGGCTCTACCTATCATTCAGTTTTTAATATATTAATGAGGCGCTCAATTTTCTGAAGTTACAGCTAAGATACATTGACATTAGCAGTGCATTGACAATACTGACGGAATAGATGATTCATATTTGTTTACCTCCTTACCATCTTCAACCAACAGACAAGTATCACGTGTAGTAATGAACTAGTCTTAGGGGAAAATTATTAACGTTCAATTAGTAAATAGTTAGAGAAATGTAAATTATGTAAATAATGCGCTGTTAAATTGTCACGCAATTCCAAAACATTTTCATCATTAGATAACATTATTAATATTATATTTATTCCTTTTAATTTGATGTACTACTACATTATATCAGACACATAACATATACATCATACACGAATACACAGAATTATAGAAACCCATGTTTTATTGTATGATATTGCATCACACTACGTTGGTATATACGTTTATATTTACTGTCAATCTTATATTATTATTAATTGCGGCAAGTTATAAATTTGAAGCGAACACTCCAAGATATAAAATGTATACAAATGAAAGTGAATTTATGTGAATTTTCAGTGAACGGCACAGCAAAGTTTAGTTCATTCTGTTTTTACTTTACCTTTTATAATGATCGACTGCTTTCATTTGTGTTGAAAAGAACATTTTTACAAGACTCCTGATAACATTGTCTAGTACATACATTTTAACTTGGAGAATATGCGCCTGTGTAAAGATAGAGAAATAAATTGCCAAAAATCAGTGTGGAAGTATTCAAAATAGAAAAATTGATTACACTGTTTTACCGGTACCTTACATACATGTACGTAATACGATCTGTTCGTTTCATGTTAACGATACACGGTACGTGAAAACTTTTCAAATGAGCACGTGAAATGAAAAGGCAAAAATTCAATACAAGGCTGTGATCAATGATTCCCCATTTAATTGATGCAGATCGGGTGACGTAGTTTCTATTTTTTGGAAAAATTGTGGAATAATAGTACACAAGATGTAAGTGGAAGAATGTGACGAATATGATTTGCTTGGTCATTATAGCACATGATACATGAATTCAATTTGCACGAGGAAACACTTGATCAAAGAGGTAATTCAAAAAATATAACATCAAAATATACTCAATTTGCATTGGTGTTTTTTTTCCTATTATTAAATAAAATGTAACTTTGCCAGTACCAGTAGAATAATATGATATTGCATTATGGTTCTCAGTTCGTACAATTTCCTTGGCAAAATAACTGTAGCAGGTCCATTATTATAGTTTGATGTATTTTTTTAACAAAATATTTCATGATAACGAGATCAACTGATTCACTGTTATTTCGTCGAGAGACATAATGAAGTATGCACAGGCTATTGAGAGGTTTATGATGAATACAGTCCACTAGAGGATTATGAAAAATTTGCAGTTTTCATTATGATAATATTATCTGTGCAGCAGTAAGTTCTATTATTGTATTTCGTGTATATTTTATGTGTCGTAAGTTATTTTGCATGTTATACCATAAAAAGGGTAAATACATTTCTACGTACAGTAAATTGTTCGCAGGTGTGTACTTCTGGGTGCTGTTGCCAGTTTGGATTGTATAAGGGAATATAAAAAGAGGCCTTGTATATCCTAAAAACACTGTACCTGTATAAAAACTGCAATATATCTGTTTTAGTTTATCTCAAATAGCAATATGTGAGATGTAACTGGTGAGTAATTACATTGCTAATTACCATGAATTCCTCAAGCTGAAGAAATCAAGTAATTATCGTATCATAACAGTCAATCAATAATCGTACGTTTCGATCAAATGAGCATTTTTTCAATAAAGAAAACATCCACGAAGGCTGGCTCTGCGTTAGAAAGGTAAAGCTCTAGGTGTAAAATTAACTTAAGCCAATGATAATGAGTTGTTTAAACGATGATAAAAATTTTTCAATACTACCAAGAAATTCTAACTCCTGCTTATCATGTTTGAATGATCTTTCGTTGATCATTCGTCCACGGATGTCTACCTGTATCTCTGCCGAAGATTCAAAATCTGTCATTGCAATCTAACTGTGCATGTTCAGAGCCGCAACGACTTCTGCGCACGTGCAGGCAATGTTACATACGTCATAATACGAAGGTCTAGAATAGAACTGTATGCTAGTGGATCGTACGTGACACATGTTCGAACCTCAAAATTCTCCTCGGGCTCGAAAATTGTTTTGAAATACTTTAAATAAACCCCTTTGTTAAAACAAAGGCTTAAAGCTCGAAAGAATCATGGTTAAGAAGCGTAAAGGTAAATAACTATACTATTCCAAACCGCAATATGTGACTTAACCTTTGATTTGTCGTATTGCGTGAGAAAGAAAACGCCTAACCTATTCGTCACGTATTTTTTCAGTCTACACAGAGACGAAAGAAGAACGAATGATGATGACAATTGGCGAAATAATACAAGACCTTTTGACAGCTCATGAAGAACGCCGGGACGTTGATCTGAATAAATTGAAAACTAGAATCTCTTCAAAATATGGTCTCTCATCGTCACCCAGGCTAGTTGATATAATTGCAGCTGTACCTCTGGACGCTAAGAAAATTCTGTTGCCAAAGCTTAAGGCCAAGCCAATTAGAACAGCAAGTGGTGTGAGTGCTACTTCTGCTGTCATTTGCATGTTGTGATTCAAACCAGTTGTGGTCATTGTACTAATTGGGTATTTATTTAGATTGCAGTTGTCGCTGTTATGTGTAAACCACATAGATGCCCTCACATCAACATGACTGGTAACATCTGCGTGTATTGTCCCGGTGGTCCAGATTCTGATTTTGAATATTCTACACAATCATATACTGGCTATGAGCCAACATCAATGAGAGCAATACGAGCTCGATATAATCCATTCTTGCAAACCAGGCATCGTGTGGAACAAGTGAGTCTATGTAGGGTGTTTCCTATTTTGTTTTTCATCAGTATCAATGGAAATATCAATAATGATACCGTAAAAATCCTTTAATAGTTGAAGCAATTGGGCCACAGCGTTGACAAGGTGGAATTCATTGTGATGGGAGGGACGTTCATGTCCTTGCCAGAAGATTATAGAGATTATTTCATAAGGAATTTGCATGATGCTCTGTCAGGTCACGTAAGTGCCAATGTGGATGAAGCTGTGAAATACTCCGAGCGAAGTAGGACAAAGTGTATTGGAATTACCATAGAAACACGCCCTGACTACTGTCTCAAAAGACACCTTTCTGATATGCTTAAATATGGGTATGTACAAAGTTTGTTACCTTACAAGAAATCAATCAAAATTGTTTATAATTTTCATTATTATGAATTTTTTATTCATCTTCAACAGTTGTACTCGTCTTGAGATTGGCGTTCAATCTGTGTACGAAGATATTGCACGAGACACCAACAGAGGACACACTGTGCGTGCAGTTTGCGAAAGCTTTCAGCTTTCAAAAGACGCAGGTTTCAAAGTTGTTGCACACATGATGCCTGATTTACCAAATGTTGATATAGAAAGAGATGTTGAACAGTTTATGGTACATTCATTAATATGTCGAAAAAAGCATCTAAATGAAGCCCAATTAAATTAACATCTCCCTAAATCACACCTTCTGTCATACAGGAATTTTTTGAAAACCCAGCATTTCGTGCAGATGGCCTCAAGATTTATCCCACCCTTGTGATTCGTGGTACAGGGCTTTACGAGTTGTGGAAGACAGGAAGATACAAGAGCTATCCTCCTAGTACACTGATTGACCTTATTGCACGAATTCTGTCTCTGGTACCTCCGTGGACTCGGGTGTACAGAGTGCAGCGAGATATTCCCATGCCCCTTGTCAGGTACTTTGATAATTCACATGTTTTTTTTATTAGTCCGAATTCCTGCAAAAATCGAGAAAGAAGCTTGTGTTACCAAAAAATCCTGAACAGTTAGGCAATTGAAAATCTTTCTCGACTCTTTTCAGCTCTGGCGTAGAGCATGGTAATCTTAGAGAGTTGGCCCTGGCTAGAATGAAAGATCTAGGTACGGATTGTAGAGACGTGAGGACTAGAGAAGTGGGAATTCAAGAAATACACCGTAAGGTTCGTCCTTACGAAGTTGAGCTTGTTCGCCGCGATTACGTTGCCAACAATGGCTGGGAAACTTTTCTATCTTACGAAGATCCTACTCAAGACATTTTGGTCGGATTGCTAAGGCTCAGAAAATGCTCCAATGAAACTTTCAGGTGACATATCCATTCATTATGCATTTTTCAAGTCATGCCATATCAGTCATCAGTAAATATCAGACTATTTTTCATTTCATGTGTTCTGATATTCAGGCCTGAGTTAAAGGGGAAATGTTCAATAGTCCGAGAATTACACGTTTATGGAAGCGTAGTACCAGTCAATGCAAGAGATCCAACAAAATTCCAGCATCAAGGATTTGGTATGCTTTTGATGGAAGAGGCTGAACGTATCGCTTTAGAGGAGCATCAATCTCATAAGATCGCAGTCATATCAGGTAAGATCAAAATATTTTCATGGAGTATTAACTGACAGGCCATAATTTATTGTGATACATTTTCCCTTTAAAAAATATACAACACAAGACAACATTGAGCAAATCTTACATTAATGGGTTTTAATTTATATCTCAGGTGTCGGAACTCGTAATTATTATAGAAAAATGGGATACGAATTGGATGGGCCATACATGTCTAAAATGCTGGTAGATCTCAGACATGATCTGATAAAGATGGACTAAAGATTATGCATCGTCGCTCCAGTTGTTTTGCGAATTTAGGTACGAACTAAGAATTACTTTGGTTTTCCGCATAAACTTAAGCACTGTTCATGTTGTTGACAACACAAATCGATTCTGCTGCACTTTTTAATTGTGATAAATTAATTGGAAGATGAGATTTGATTTATTATATTATGGCATTTCCTGATCCAAATAATAAGTACACAATACATCCTAGAACATTGACTATTGAAGTTATCACAAATACAATTGACCAGTTGTGGGTAATTTCCAGTAAATGACCAGCCACGTAAACTCCGAGAAATCCTGTAACGTTACGAATTTTATGAAGAATAGTTTTATGAAGTTTAGCTAGGATAGGAATTTATTTGATTCATTTAATGAATAACTAACCAGGTATTGCACCAACAGTATTCATCAATCCAAAAACACTACCAGAATGTTTTGGTGCCAGGTCGGAAGGATTCACAGCAATAGCATTATTATGAAAGCCTGTACTGCCGATAATTAATGTCAGACATAATATTGCAGCTTGATAATTGGTCACGGAAGCTGTGAACAAGATTTTGCGTCATTGTAGAGTAACATCTGATGTACAAAGAATGCTCAGTTATATTTCATATTTTTGCAATGGGAGTATATAGATTGTTAATCGATTGAAATAGTACAAAATCAGCATACACTAATTTTGTTGTATGTACCTAATATAAGTAGATTGATGGATTGTGTGACTAAACAAATTGTTTCAACGATTTTCCTTGTCACTGTAACAGAGTAGCCTGATTTAACCAGGTTCTCAGACACCATCTTTGCTAGAAACGTGCAAGGCAGCAAAGACAACCACGGAACCATGTTCACAACCCATCCCTAGAATATAAATTAGGTACAATTATATTACTGTCAATTATTGGTGAGAAACAAATATTCCAGTTGCTCTCGCAACTCATACCTTAACCTCAGGAAATGTATCGTGAAAATATGTGGGCATCCACGAGAGTAGGACAAAGAAACAATTGTTTTGGCATGCGTGACCAAGTACGCAAGACCTAAGAATGAAAGAGTGTAAATTACAATAGTGTCATTTATAATAATATGGCATCGGTGTTGAGCTTTTTGAGAATAATTTCTACTGACAATAATAATTTACGTTTGTTAAAAAATACGATACAATTGATTGTTTTAGAGTGAGCACAAAAAGATCGATGTACCATGATTACCAGAATGGAGGTTTAGAAAGTAGCTGCAACCAGGGCAGGGGAGTAACATTCGATGATTTGTTAGAAGCAGCATTTTTCATAAGTGAGAGGGAATAGTAGCTTAATACTGCCGTCCACATCAAACCCAAACCACCTGTTTTCATATCAAAATTGTCATTAGTATTTTCAAGCCAAAACCGTTTGGTGCACAATACATATTAATGTGAGAAGTAAAATATGTATTAACGTTACATTGCTTATAACTGTAACTGGAACATTTCAAATCATCAATACAGCAAAACCAATATTATTTTCGAAAGTGTTCATGCCAATTGGAGCAATAAGATCCACAGTTGTCTAAACAACAAACATGTTGGTGGATGAAATATAAAGCAATAATTCCTTAATTTTTAGCTCAAAACAGTCTCTTGGCAATACATTGAATGTATTTAATACCATGAAAAAAAATTATTAGTCAGTTTAATCAAACTGTCAGCTACGTACAGATTCAATTGTTACAGGTTAAAAATATACCACGTGAATCTTTAATTACCTAAAACTTGAAAAACCTTAGTCCAATTGTAAGTTTCCAACAAATAGGAACCCAGAGATCCAGTAAGAAGAGTACCTAAAGCCGATCCTGATGTCAAGAGGCTAAAAAATGAGGCTCTGTCTGGTTCATGTAAACGCTGACTGGTCAAACTTATCATACTAGGGAAATGCATTCCTGTGAAAAATAAACATTAGAACTGAATTGGTATTTCGATATTTAAATAATGATTGTGAATGCGCCATCACCTTGAAAGGCGCCGTTCAACATGCGAACTGCAGCGATGAATTTGACTGATACCTCATTGTTGGAAAAAGTGTTAATGATTTCTGGCATGAAGAGTGTAGTAAGTGACCAACCAACCGCGGCAAAGAATATCACTTTTTGGCCACCAATTCGGTCACTGATGAATCCACTTGCAACTTGTGTTAAGGTGTAGCCCCAAAAAAAACTTGATAATATTGTCCCAGAATCTGTTTTTGTCCAATGTTTTTCCTTGCTTATAGCAGGTATCAGCAGTGGCACAGACGTTCTAGTCGCGTACACTAAACATGTTCCGTACAACAAAGTGAAGAACCATTTTCGTCGCTGTTTTCTGAAGCGTCAAAATTGGTCAACGTTAAATATAATTAATTCAAAAACATTTTGCTTTAGTATGAATAACAGTGAAATTACCTGGACCAAAACAGGTGCGCTTTGCACTCCGTTAACAGCTGGTTGTTCATTGCAGTGACTGACTTTGATTCTTGAATGTTTGTTTTATCCATGAAGGCTTGCAGGTTTTGACACGTATTCGTAAAGTTAGCGTACAATCGGAAGATATTATCGGTTGTCTGAATAGCGTCCGTTTCCGCATATTTGATAAGATATATTTTATTTCGTGGTAACACCTCCACTAAACGCGTGGCGTCTCATTTTAATGTATCTTAAAATTACGCGCGTGCGCCGCCTCCCGAGATCCCCCCCATGAAGTTGTTTTATAATGCGCAGGCTTAGGAAGCCTTCTTTAACCTACCCGCGCCTGCCCACGCCACCTAACATCAGTGCTGAAATCGTCACTTTCGATCTTTCTGTCGAATTTCAACATGATTAATAAATGCGTTGATAACTGGAAGACCGTCAAAGTTACGGTTAATAGAGTTTGAAATTAATTCATTGAGATAACAAAATGATCATCTTCCCCAAAAAATTATTCATGAAAACAATAATATTCAAACGAAGAATTCACGACTGCCACGATCGTACCTGTCAAGTATAGTAACGGACGCAAATTGTTCTTACCGAGGTTCCAACCCTGATGGTCAAGTGCCGGTCTCTGTAATTTTTCTACAGTTTATCAGTCAAGACGGGACAATGTATAAACAAAAATAAAAATTTAACTTTTACAGGTTTTTACCATAATCTGACATCGGTATTCGAATATCCAAGCGAATGCGCTTTTTTGAATTATATGTAAATAACAGTGGGATCATTAAAATTTGTAAATTTTGCAAATAAGAAAATTATTTTTATCACTCAATTAACGTCCAGATGATCAGTACACAGTAATAAATAAATTTCTAACCACATATATATTTTGCGATTAGAAATAATTTAACTGTGATACACAGAGGACAGAATTCACATTCAAGCACGCACGTGTATAGGTTGAATTTGCGATGAAACTTTTTCATCTGATATTCTACTGCCTCTGCCAATACGCGATTTACGCGAGGAACAATGTTATTGACGAAATCATTCCTTCAAAAACTCTGGTCTGGGGCCCTGGTCTCTATCCTGACAAAATTGTGATGCGAGCTCGTTACATATTCTTACAGCTACGGGATCAGAATGAGAAGAAGTCAGTACAAAGATGAAAAATTAGCGAATTTTTCTGTGTTACACATTCTAATTTTACAAATACTCTTTCTAGCTCATCAATATCTGCAGGAGAAGAAGTCATATCTGCCCAGATCCAAGGGGAAACTCTTACCGGAAGCCCGTGTCATATTTGGAAACAAATTTTAGATCGTAAGGATGGGAGTTTTATTGTACGATACAAGCTTTACCAGACATGCATGAATCTTCAAATTGTAATCAGGGTAAAAAACGAAGATGTGCCTGCATCGCCATTAATTTTTGCTGGTAAAAATTTCTCTAAGCTTTTATTCAGTGAAGAGTGAAGCACCACTTTACATTCTACTCTCATATTCAAATATTTTTAGGCCCTGTGTACGAGGAAGAATGTTATTGCCCAAATGAGGATATCAATGATTGGTTAGAGAAAAATCAATGCCCGCTTAACTACAGTCAAATACAGGCTGATCTACAACCTTTTTTCAGTTTAGATTTCGACGCAATTAGAAAAGATATTATAAAAAAGTTTGATCGCCCTTATAGCGTCAGTATATGTCATTACGTTGTTAAACTAAACAAGGTGCGTATTCTCTGGTCAAACTGAACTATCTGCTTTATTCAGAGAGCTTGCAGCATTAAATTTTGGTGCCACAGATTTACAGACAATGCTATGGACAACATGTTGGCTTCAAGACATTTATGGATGCAATTTTATTGTCCTTGGCAAGAAAATTTGTCATACCTGACATAGAGCTCTTTGTCAATCTGGGTGATTGGCCTCTAGTTTCAAACACTGAAAAAACTTACCCCATTTTCTCATGGTGTGGATCTGATGACTCCAAAGACATAGCTATGCCTTCTTACGACCTGACTGAATCAACCCTAGAGAATATGGGGAGGTGAGATAAAAGATGTTGGAAAAATTTTCTGTTTGTCCTGCAATTATGTCTCATCACGAGTTCAACAATTTGATCTTACGTTGATGAATCATATTTTAAATACAGGGTGATGCTAGACATGCTATCTGTACAGGGTAATACAAAGTTACCATGGCTTGCTAAGGTAGAAAAAGCGTTTTGGCGCGGTCGTGATTCTTGTCGAGAACGGCTGGATTTGATAGATATAGCTCGAAAACATCCCGATTTGATAAACGCGTCCATTACAAATTTTTTCTTTTTCAAGAATGAAATCGATAAGTACGGACCAAGGGAAAATCACACTTCCTTTTTCAATTTTTTTGATGTAAGTCGCAACAATTTCTTGTCTTTGCAATTACTACATCACTGTTATTCAAATTGTTGATTCATTTGTAATTGGGCTATATAATGAATTTTTAGTACAAATATCAATTGAATATCGACGGCTCAGTGGCAGCTTACAGATTCCCTTATCTCCTTGCTGGTGACTCCTTGGTATTCAAACAGGAATCAAAGTACTACGAATTTTTTTACAAGCAACTCCGACCATATGAACATTATATCCCGATTAAAAAGGACCTGACAGATCTTGTAGAGAAAATAAGATGGGCAAAACAACATGACAATATTGCATACAAAGTATCTCGCAATGGACAATTATTTACCAGAGATAATTTGATGCCACAAAACATATTTTGCTATCATGCTGTTTTGTTCAAGGTAACAGTGCATATTTCTTACATTAATATTGAATCACTTACCTTATCGCAACGTCTATATTGGTAATACTTAACCCTTAGGAATGGAGTAATCGCCTAAAAAGTAAAGTAGTTCGACTGGCTGGTATGGAAGAGGTACCGCAACCTGAGAGTTCTTGTAAATGTCATCGAATAAATGCGATGGGATCTAAAGAAGAGCTTTAACAGTTTTATCATCTTAAAACATGGAGTGATCATTAGGCATTTATTCAATATAAAAATTATGTAGGGAAAAGTGCTTTATGAATTTTTCGTCTAAAAAAGTATTGCCAAACTTTGATATATGATGCCAAACTTTTCAACTGAAGTCGTCAGTAGGTCCCACTTCGAAATGGTCCATATTCTAGCTTATTTTTAATTCAACTTGAAGATTTTCATTATATTTTTTTTTTTGTTACGTCAAAGTGATATAGTGGTCCCATAGATGTAAAGGGCATCATTTTCATAATTCGATTAAAGATGTCAATGTCTGAATAGGCTGAAGAGATTTTTCGAATGTCTAAATTGAGTTTGTACTTTAAAATGTGTACCAAAAATTTAAACCTACTTTTGCATTTATTAAAAATATGCTTATTCAATTCACACAAATAGATTGGGTCTTTATGATTCCTAGTGGCACATCATTTTTCGAACTAAAAGCGCGAGAGCTATAAAATTAATTTCGGAAAGGATAATATAGATCTGTTTAATGCTGACTTTTTATTATTAAGAGTTTGATCGTTACAAAGTTTTAACAGTAACGTTTTTATATTTAATTGTCGTAGAACCTCGATTATCCGAGCTATTTTGAACCTAATTTACGTGAAATAATCGAAGAACGCGAATTATACGATAAAGAAATAACGGTACGTTTCCGAGTTTCAGCAAATCTTATTACAACCCCAAGACGAGCTCAAATAATCCCGAACTAGAGGGATGTAGGCTCGGATAATCGAGATTGTACTGTAATTAATAGTTAATACTAATGTGCTTGCCATTACTTATCATATGTATTTTATACTAATGTAATATGGATAATACATAAAAAATGTTGAAATCTTTTGAATAATTTTGTATTTTCCAATCGTTCATTTTGTACGCAGTTAACACTGGCAAGTAATAAAAAAAAATGATTATTCATGATGTTAACACTACACGTCACTGCCAATAAGTCAAAACGATCGTACAGAACAGCTTCACATTTTAATACCGAGCTTATTATGTACAAATTAATCTAAAAACATAGGTCACTTAATCCGGAAATGTACCCATTATACATAACGCCTCGCGATCGTGAAAAACATAAAAATTCGTTAAAATGAATAGTAATAATAATAATGATAATCATTACTATAATTATAATACCAAATTGCTATGAAGACTTTTGTCAAGACACTGCCGGAATGAACTATTGTGGCGGAGGCTGATACCCATAGCCAGCATACTGATTGGGAGGTGGAGGACCTTGGGGACCAGGCGGAGGTGGCATATGTCCACCTGGAGGGCGAGGTGGATATTGCCCGTATCCTTGTCCTCCCGGTGGTGGCGGATAACTCTGAGGTGGGTACTGGGGATGCCCATAATGCTGTCCACCCTGAGGTGGATGGGGTGAATATACTTGGGGTTGGCCGCCTGGAGACGGGGGTACATACGTTTGCGTAGTTGCTGGATGAGACTGTGGGGGGCCGTAACCTCCTGGAGGCTGGGGGGGTCCAGATGGAGGCGGTGGCCCTTGTGGTGGACCAGGTGGAGGTTGAAAACCACTCGGAGCTGGGCTGGGTGACTGCTGCTGTTGTTGCTGTTGCTGAGGTGAAGTTTGAGATTGCTGTTGCGGTTGATGCTGAGGCTGGTGGGGAGGTGGCTGGTGCGAAGGTTGGTGTGAAGGTTGATGCGATGACTGATGAGAAGGTTGATGAGCAGATTGATGTGAGGATTGATGAGGAGATTGATGAGGTGGCTGATGGGGTGCTTGATGTGACGGAGGGGGATGCGAGGGTTGATGAGGAGCTTGATGTGGAGGTGGATGCGGAGGTGGATGAGAAGTCTGGTGGGGTTGCTGATGTACAGGATAACCAGATGGAGCCGGTCCAGGAGGGGTATAACCGCCACCCTGCGATGAAACTGGGGGAGCACCAGTCGGCGGGTAAGTCTGGGTGGATGCAACAGACGGTGTGCTAGTAGGCTGACCGCTTTGAGCATAAGTGTTTACCCCGCTAGCTGGAGGAGTACTGAAAGGTGGAGATGTTGAAGCTGGACCATACTGTGATGGACCAGGACCAGGGCCCGGACTGGGTTGGTTTCCATAGCTAGATTGTGGGCCAGCATTTTGTTGTGGTCCAGACTGTGGCGGTTGAGCTGGGGTAGACGTTGGTGGAGGTGGGTAGCTTTGAGGAGGTACACTGTTGGGGTAGCCCTGAGATGAGGGAGGATAATTTCCAGCCTGGGTTGAATTGTATGCATTTGGGGGAGGCTGGGATGGAGGTTGTTGATAAGTCGGTTGAGGGCTGGGACTACCGTACTGTCCTGGCTGCTGGGGTTGTGCGCCCGAAGGAAAGTTTTGTTGAGAAGCATTCGGAGGAGGGTATCCTTGCTGACTGGGAGGTGGCGGACCATATCCAGATGGAGGTTGGTTGCCACCAGGAGGCGGGTATCCTCCAGGTTGTGGCCCGTAGCTGTTGCCAGTGTTGGGTGGACCATAATTCGGTTGGCTGGCGGCAGGATAGCCCTGTTGTTGGGTAGGATTGGGAGATGCGTATTGGTTGGCCTGCCCTGGTGTGTAAGCTGCAGCCTGAGGTCCCGGATAGGTTGTCGCAGGATTCTGGTTCGAATAAGGCCCTGGATATCCTTGTTGAGTTGGTTGCTGAGGGTATCCTTGAGGTCCACTTCTGTACTGTTGTGGCCCAGGGACTGGTGCAGGTCCTATTGAAATTTGTAACAAATAAATACATGGACAATCAAACATAACCAATAAACAGATTGAGTAACATACTGGCTATAATATTAAGCATCGAACTGCTAATAGGGTACAGCATTCAAAAAAATGAATGCCTACTTACGATTCATGCTGGGCCCTTGCCCAGGCATAACAGGACCACGATATCCTCCTTGAGGCATCGACTGTGCTTGATTGAATCCAGACATGGGTAAAGGCTGCTGCGTGTTCGGAGGCATTTCAGTACCAGGTCCTGCAGCTACAGGAGGACCTGCGGGTGGCCCTTGAGGCCCCATCATGGGATGCTGAGGACCATTGGGCATACCTTGAGGTGGCTAAAATTGATAGGAGTGCCATAATTGTGAGTTACACAAAAAAAATCAATGTTATTTCCAGAAAAACGGTTTGCAGCATAAGCTCAACCAAAAACGGCTGTAACATATAAACCAATAAAACAATATAAAAACGAATACTACGAAAAGGTAGTGATGTAACAGTAAAAACCGTTGAGTGTTTGGTACAATTGGCCAATGGCCTCACAGAAAATAAATAAAGGAAGGTCAACAAAAGTGGAAGATCTCGACTGTTTTCAAAGTTTGACCATTACTAATGAACACCTAGCAGAAAAATGTTTTCATTTTGATATGCTAGAAGCAATTAAGGTGTTTCACAAAAATATTAAAGTACTGAACGAGTTCAGCCAAAGATTGTATACACTCAAATCAAAAACTCACTGGCAATAAAGCCTGGATATTTTGGTTAGCATCTGCGATAGATGCCAAGTATACCAAGTTGCGGTGCAAAACTTGCTGGTACCTGAAATTGGAATTTGAAACTTGTCATCATTGTGGGAGAATGATAAAAAATTCTGCAATCATTGTCAACATGATTGATTTCATTATTGTTGCTAAATTGAATCAATATAATTGGCGTTAGCTCACTGTATGCATTCCTGAGGTTTTCCTTTGTTTTGGTACTCTTGAATAGTTTGAATAAGGTGACTGTTCTCATCCAGCATCTGTAAGAACGTGAACGTAGTACATGAATTTGTGCACTTTTTTTCTCTAGAATTGTTTGAAAAACTGAAAGCGCTTTTGTTTCTCCGCAGTGAATTTATCGAAACCTAGGAATCCTGCGATACTCGAACCTTACCTTTTGTATCTGGGCTGGATTCGGCGGCGGTCTACCTCGTTGAGCAAACGTTACCGACATTTCGAGATAAATATAAACTCGTTAATCAGCTTGGCAGAATACGACTATTTTATATTTAGTTATTACGGGAAAATAATCGAAATTTTTATGATCGGCGTCGGTCAAATCGGACGTAATAGTGACAGGAAAGTTCGTCCATTTTCGTAGTCGAGAAGCTGGGGAGACGATGCGCACCGTGGCCAAATAGTTAGTGTGCTGCAAACTTGACGGTAAAAAATCATTTCGCATATCACTTTCCGTACCTCGTTTAACAAAGCACTGCAATTAAGGACGGATCAACAGTCGTCTTAATTGCACATCCCTCGTTTTAATTTTCCAGACGTAATTGCTCAACCACGACTAATAAGAAAGTTATCTATTCCTTCGAGAAATAATATTCAAATTTTGGTGTTGGCGATGCTTGTCCTTGTTGCCCTACCGCCGCCCCCGTGGCCCGTGCAAGCGACAAGTCTTCCCTCGACTCTTCAGTCACAGGCAAATGGCGTCGTATGGTTGGATATCGTCGCTTCAATTTGTGCAAATTATGAATGAATTTTAATTGTTACCGAGAATATCAATTAAAATCGAACGGCAAAAGATTCCGGTAAGTTGATGGAACACTTTTAGATAATTTCTGACAGTGTGTTTGCTCAATTTTTGTGTGAATTTTGCTATTATACGCTCGTGTCATTAGTTTGTAAACAAACACGGCACACGCAAAGTGCTGTCAGAATACAATTTTTCGAACTAAAAATAATATGCCCTATTTTAATGAAATATTCGATATTTTACAGCGGAATTATTCATCGCCTGACGAGAATTTGTAAATGAATATATCATAGCAAATCTACTGGTAAGTTGAAAATTCGAATTGTTTTATCAATATTATTATGTATATTATTGTGTAGTTGGGTTCAATCTCTGTACCGCGATCACTCATATCTTATGTTTATTGTCACTTGCTTAGATTATACCGCAAATTATTATGAGGGACAGTGCTGCAAGACATAGACTGAGAAGCAATGACTAAGTTTTCACCGGGCACAAACTGGAAGCAAGGTGAGACGAAATGGGCAGAGTTAATTTGTATCGATATTGGCGATACAACAATGTACGGAGGTGCGAAGAAATTTTAATCCTTGGCTCAGAAATTTGAAAGAAAAAAATCAAAAGCTATTTATTTCAACTGAAATTTTTCACATTTATTGATTGGTTATGTATTTATATTATTGCGGTGAAAACTTAGTCGAGGAACCTGCTTGTTACCTTGAAATGCACCTTTGAATATTTGTTTCAATATCCAGAAATATTATTATGTCAAACATTAAGATTTCCTTGCTATTTGTTCTTTGTTATCAAAACACTGATTTTGATTGCTTATCATTCTTATAACCTAAGTATTACAAGAGCTGTACATAGACTTTAATTGGTTAGTAATAATTTGATTCTTCACAAATATATATTTCATGTTTGTTCCACAGGTGAATGTTATACCGTACTTGATAATTACGTCACAACGATGAACGAAGTTAGTGGAGGAAAACAAGAAATGACTAGCAATTCAGCATGGGAAGCTTTGGCTGGCCAGACAGTTTCGACAATGCCTACTATGCATCATCATCAGCTTTTACAACCGGAAGCAAATCCTCCTGTTACTCAAGTTATTGTACCAACACCAGTTAAACTTCAAGCAGCAATACTACCACCACCTCAAAACGTGGTTGAACATTGTCCTCCTTTAGCTCATATGCAACAAACCTCACTTGCTTCACAGGTGAAACTCCATTTTAAAAAGTGATTGATATCACAAATAATTGTATTTTACATTAATTTTAAGTACCTATGTTTATACTTTTTGCAGGCTACTGCGCCAGGTTCTTTTATCGATTCTGAACTATCAACTGAGCTCCAGCAGCAGGGATGGAAAAAGTATTGGAGTAAAAGGGAAAACAGACCGTATTTTTGGAATAAATCGACTGGAGAATCTCTCTGGGTTCCTCCATTACTCAAACCGCAATTTGATCCAATAACGGATCCCTTGGGTATATGCGGCGTACCTCCGGTTCCTGGAAATGGTCCGATAGCCCCTGCTACTCCTGCGATTACACTTAAACGCAGAGCATCTGAAGACAGCCCTGTTGCTTCGTCAACAAAGAAATTTATCCTAGCGTAAGCATTAACCTTCATAGTTAATTTCTTTTGATTCTGTGTATCTTCTAATTGATTTGATGGTCATGTAGTTCTTTGTTATTCTGATGTTGAGATCAAGCTGCAATGAGTCTTAAGGTAATAGGTATAAACTCAGGAATATTTCGGAACACCTCAACTAGAGTAAGGACTTCAGTCAAGGAAGATAAATTAATCCCGTATTCGTGAAGGTACAGAGTTCAACTTGAAAGAATAGGGTTTTTGTGAGTCACTTTCAGGTCTTAGCCTTATTTTACGGCTTGTGGCACATAGAGATTCCATAAAATAGTAATATTCAAAATTATAACCAATAGTACTAGGTATACGCACATCCGACATCAAGTTTCAAACATGTTCTCGTGAAAACTACTATTAATGAATAATGATGGAAGGCAAAATGTGAAGGCACAATCTCAGTAAACTACCTTAATTAAGGCATTCTGCTTGCTTATCATGGAAATTAAAGATACTATTGTCATTACTATTGCAGCGGTCCATGGGATTTGGAGATCTCAACAAATGTGATAATTTACGAAAAAGGACCTTCAAACATACCCCACATTCATCCGGACGTTGAAGCATTCAGATGTGGATTGCTCGCAAAATTACGCCAGTGCTATCAAGAGCTCTGTCACACGCGAGAATCTATTGATGCTCCCAGAGATTCTTTCAATCGGTGGCTGATGGAACGCAAAGTCATTGATTGCGGCTCAGACCCTTTACTTCCGAGTCAATGTTTCCCAGAAATATCAATGTCTATGTATCGTGAAATAATGAACGATATACCAATGAAACTTGTCAGACCAAAATTCACTGGTGATGCCAGGAAACAGCTGTCAAGATATGCTGAAGCAGCTAAAAATATGATAGAATCTAGGTCTGCATCTCCCGAAAGTAGAAAAGTTGTTAAATGGAATGCTGAGGACACCTTTCAATGGTTAAGAAGGACGGTTGGTGCTACTTTTGATGATTTTCAAGATAGATTAGCTCATTTAAAAAGGCAATGTCAACCCCATTTGACGGAGACAGTAAAAGCTAGTGTTGAAGGTATCTGTTTAAAAATTTACCATCTTTCAACAGACTACGCAAAAAAAATTAAAGATAAGAACAATCAAATGACGAAAGAAGGTGGGCTTGCCGACGTCATACCATTGACAGGCCCTGTGAGTAGCCAGAGAAAAGTATGGTGCTATCCTGTACAGTTCTCCTTGCCAAGTCCACGTCTACCGCAAATAGAGTACTTACCAGAAAGAGAACAAACAATGCTACGTTTTCATGGAGATACAATGGGCATAAATAACACGCACTTGACAAAACTGGAACATTTGTACAGATATAATTGCTTTGACGATAAAAAATTCGAGATGTTTCTACCCCGAGTTTGGTCCCTGCTCAAAAGATACCAAACATACCTTGGAATAAATGAGGGTCAAGCTACGCAAATGGCATTGCCAGTCACTGTCTTTGAGTGTCTTCAGAGAACTTTTGGCGTCACTTTTGAATGCTTTGCTTCTCCATTGAACTGCTACTTCAGACAATATTGCTCAGCATTTGCTGATACAGATTCTCACTTTGGATCAAGAGGACCTTTCCTTGATTTCAGGCCCATTAGTGGCTCCTTTGAAGCCAATCCTCCATACTGTGAGGAGCTAATGGAGGCCATGGTTAATCATTTTGAGCAATTACTCGCTGATTCAGTTGAGCCTCTCTCGTTTGTAGTTTTTCTACCTGAATGGAGAGATCCAGCACCTAACGCACTTCTAAAACTTGAGAGTAGCCACTTCAAACGCAAGCAAGTTGTTGTGCCTGCAATGGAACATGAGTACAGACATGGATTTCAACATATCCTTCCTAAGTGAGTTTTATAGCCAATTAGGTATCGTATTTTTTTCATACAACCCTATACTAATTTTTTTTTTCAACTTGGTTGATAACTTTTAGGTAAAAATATTATATCAAGCTTGGTTCTTTTAGGGGAGAAGTCAATATACGAGCAGCACATGGTACTCTTGTCGTGTGGCTGCAGAATGCTGCTGGTAATGCACGTTGGGGACCGACGGATGACCGAGTAGAGGCACTCTTAGAGGCTTGGAGACCAGGGAGAGAAAGGGAAAGAGATAGACAAGAACTGCTCTCCCCACCAAGACAAACACATCAACCTATCGCTGCTACCCCCATTCCTGTGGCATCAACACCCACGACCCCAACAACCCCACTTTCATCCTTGTCTACACTTTCAACACATCCTATGTAAGTAGTCAATCACAGTAAGAAGCGTGCAAGTCTTGATAAATCAATTACATGACACAGTATGTTCATATTGCTGAATAATAAGTTGTCTTCCTTTTCTTCTCATTCTGCATATGCCTCATTCGCTGACCCAAAAAAAAAAAAAAAAATTATTTTAACTTTTTTCCACACCTATTCATTAGACTTGGCTAGGCGAGAAATTTGAACAATACTAATATTCTTTCTTATTTTCAATATAAAAATAATGTACATAATCAATAATTAAACTTGGTACAGCTAGCAATATGGAGTTTTTGCTGCAGGATTTTGCAATGTACCTGTTATGTCAATTTCAATGATTTCACAGCTGGTTGATTACGATGTTGCCTTGCTCTTCCTCAAAAATTTAAAATGTGTAATGAATTATGGCGTAGAAAAAACTCCTTGCTTCGCATAATATATTATTTTCTAGTGAGTAACAAAATTTTTTCTTTTCGTATTGTTCTACTTTAATCTAGAGCAACGCGATACATCTATTTGTATTATATTAATTGATTTATTCTTTACTCTTTATAAAGTCTTATGATCCATGAAAAAATATTATTTGCTCTCAATCATTGCGTTTAGACTTTTAATAGTATGCAGGCTATTGAAATGGTAGATATACTTGCCATGCAAGTTGAAACTATAAAATTAATGTGTAGAAATACAATAAACAGAATTCATGAAAAGTGTATGTCATCTAAATTTTACTTGACACATGAAAATTTGTTTTAATTACTCTTCAATAACCAGCTTTCACCAGTTTCAAGCGCCATTTTATACAAATGATTTGTGTTTTGCCTAAGCAATAGATTTGGATATGTACCACCCAGATGTTTTCAGGTTATTACATGTCACAAATTTTAAACCACCTGAACCGTACCAATTAATATTTTATTTCAATCTAATAACGAAAAAAACGCACATTTATTATAATTTTAAAATTGAATCTATAAGTACTACTGATTTAGGCTCAAAATAATAACTGATTTTATTATATGATGTATATATATGCATACACACAATGAAATAAAAAAGCTTAAACATATTGTAATGTAAAACATATTAATGTCTATACATAAGAAATTCGAGGAGAATACAAATGGATCATCAAGTATAATCAGTCGTATGGTAACTTTCATGCCAAGTGTATCTACATAAAAAATGATATTAGATGCATATCATGAAAACTATATAAAACTATGCACAACGGATTATTGCCAGAGAAAGATATTTCAGTAAACTTTACGTGAATAGCATTGATGAATTAGTTTTTTGTTCTGTTTCTCTGCTTTTCTATTCAAAAAACTTGCAATTTCCATTTTCATATTGCACCGAATTACTAGCTTCGTAGTCAATAATTTGCCGAAGCACTTTCGAATTTAGTTTTAAACACTTAATTAACTCGTCTTATAGATTTGGTACATCTTTATCAGATGTGCACCATCTTACTCATATTTTCCATGTATATATAAATAAATATATACATGCTTATAAACTCAAGTGTATGTATGTATATACTTATATATATTTCTGTATACATGAGTCTATATTTGAACTATAAATCCTTAATGTATTGATGCCTAACCAATCGGTAGACAGTAGTATGATTAAGACAATACATAAACTGTCAAATTTTAAATGTGGCGTTACATTGTTTTACATTTTAAAAAAGATCTAATTATACATATATATAGTGTACATATACTTATATACGTTAATGTATATGTATACAAGAATGCTAAAGAAGTTGAAAAGCTGAACATGATAGAATATCTATAGCTGCTAAGGAACTAGAACGGGGCAAGTATTTGTCAATCTTGAATACAACAGGTAGTTATTTTCATTTGCCATTGAATACGAGTATTTAAAGGAGTTGTGATCAATTGTTGATTTAAAATATTGATCGCTTGCTGAAGGAGAGTATTGTACATATTGATACCCTTGAAAATTGTAAGATGGGCTGGACTTTTGATAATTTTTGTTTCAAATATGATTCTCTACAGAAAAATCTGATTTATTTGTCAATGAGTGTATAATAGATTATACAGAAATATATATGACCATTAAGTAAAAGAAAAATATTATTCGCAGAATACCAGCGCAGCTAATTTTTAGGTGAGAGTGCTACACATGGTGGTTGCTGCATACAAGTCAAGGAATTTTTTCGCAATCATTTTTTAAATCAAGTTTGAAGTTTTATTAATTTTTTTTTAGTGTGCATTTACTTCAAGTACCATATATGGTACTTAACAGGGTTTCTCTTCAAAACATGCAATTGTCGACGTCTCGATGTTGAATAAGAAGTTACTGCTGATCTAACACATTTTCTCTTACATTTATATTAAAATGAAACTATTGTTTATTATTTTTGAGGTTTCTTTGTGCAGTATCTATCTTTTGTGCTGTCTCATAGATATTTATTGATGATTTAGAAAAAAGTTGATAGAGCTTTCAAAGCATTGAATTATACAATTAATAAACTACTCTTTTTTTTTAACTTTTACGCTGTGCCTTAGTCTTTTTTCTAACATTTACCCATCTACTGATCTGTCTGTTTTCTGCCAATCCAACTCACTAATCTCTATGTATAATGTGACAAGGTAAATTTCACGATAAGAATTTGGTTCATATTTAGTGACTACCGTCAATGTTTTCATTCCAGATTAATTATTCTGGTGTAAATCTATAGGTCATGTATAATCTGTTCTAGACAGACATAGTAAATTGTTGAAATGAACAATTTTAAAGGTCAGTGAATATATTTCTAACTGTCGAAAAATTTTCTCAAAGTATACTTGATTACATTCGTCTAAATTCATTATTCTAACACCAATCATTTTCAAAGATCGTCTTGAAAGCTCTATCGGACTTTCTATTGAATGGTTATTATTTTTATTATTGGGGTGATTCGCATATATTATTAAATTGAGTTCATTTCATATGAACATCATCATTTTCGTCATCTTCACAATATAAAAAGTTGATCTGAAATTATAAAAATATAAAAATCCATGATTCGATACAGAGCAAATCTACTGTGCAGTAGTAGAGGTTAAAATAAAGTAAATTGCATTGTAAATACAAACTCACCATAAACAAACACATAATTGAGAACGATAACTATCAATAATTCTGAAATAATTTGAATATTTTGTAAGACATTATGAGTAAGGATGTTATATAAATAGATTTAAATAAATTTGTCTTAGTTATAGACATACGAAAATAATTATGTATCGTTTAATCCTAAATTCTATAGAATGTTTATCAAGGTACAAAATAATGAACAACAAAAAATACCACAAATGCTTACACAACAAAAAATTGATAATGTATTCACCACTATCCACAATGTGACCACAATACTGCATAATATAAACACATTGTATAAATTAAAATGCGGCAAGAGTTTTGTACTAATAAAAACTGGAAACACAATGAAACATTTTAAAGTATTAGTACATTTATTTGAAAAAATATAACGATCAATTTACAGTGTTTAATTTCCTAGTACAAAGTTAATCTCCAAATGATGGATTTACAGCTAAGATTTTATTTATTTCATCGACAAGAAATCTTGCTTCATTTTCACTAAAAATTAGAGAGTGTATGCACTTTTCTTCAACATCTCTAATCATATCATCTAACACCAGCCTAATTTGTTTCAGATCGTAAAAGCAATGATTTCTTCCCAAATACCAAGTGTGAAAACTAATCACAGGAGTATCCTTCATGATCAGAGCCATACGTTTCTTCGATAGGAATGAGAGGAACTTGTAGAATTGTACATAGTCCATGCCATGTGAAGCTTTCAACATTAATTGACAGTGATCATCCCAACCATCCATATCACGACAGTCTTCAACTTCTCTCATCACAGCACAAAGTTCTTTTTTTAAGGAAATCCATACATTCCAAACATTGCAAGCATTGATCCAATTATGATTGATAGAAATAGTGTCTTCCTAAAAAAATGCATTTATTTAATCAGCATTTAGTTATAACCTGGTGCTTACAGTACTGAAAATTAGTACCAAATTCCAAACTTGATGATGCCACCCAGATGGAATGAATACTATTTCACCAGGTTGTTGAATAATTTCATAACGTTTGAGTCTATCTTCATCATAATTTGGATACATTGTTTGATTCAACAACTCATTGGAAGTTGTTATGTCATAGATTAATTTCCCATGCTTATCTCGCAGACTCTCTTCGTCCCCAGGTGCAAAGAGAAGCCAGCGTTTTTTTCCAACTATATTAGCTGACCAGCTATAGGATGAGAAGACATCTGCATGAAATGGTGTCCTAAAAGTACACGAAAGCAATAAGAATTCTATCAACAAATAGAATTGCTCATTTTAACATAATTGTAGCTATACCATGTTCCTTTTGGACCCATGTAGATAAACATATAATCGTCATTTAATTCTTCCTGTTCTGTGTAATATTCGTTTAACCAATCAGAGGCAAAATACTGGGGAACATTATAGATTGGGATATGTGGATTATTTTTTACGCAATGCCAGTCCTTTAGATATAGTAAAGGCATATTTTTTGGATCACTAAGGTCACGATATGTGATCCAATAGTCGACATAATCAGCCAATGCCATATCATCCTTCAGTTGGGAATTGTAGTATTTTGCTGTACAGTCAGCCACAGGTGCAATACAAGATCCTACGAGAAAATTTTGCTTACTTCACAAGTATGTTTGTAATTGGGAAATGAATTCATTACGATATTCTATTCCATGATTTTTTCTTCATTCAAAATGGATCAATTTCGAAACAGTCTAAACTCTAGTTTCATGTTTAGTGGTGAATATTATTGAGTGCGTAGCTCTCACCGAATACTCTTTTGATGTATTCGAAATTTGGCGCGTTGTCTGCTTGCCACATTTGTCTGCACGGCCATGCATCCGTGGCAGATTGGATCACGCAGGGAATATTGTTCTGTAAATATCTTCTAAAATATTCATTGTACGATAAAGAGTGATTGACATATCCAGTGACGTTATTTTCGACTGATGTTCCGAATTCGTGGTATGCGTAATCGTTAGAAATATCTATAACTTTGGTCATTCCGCGTTTACTGTAAATTTATTTTAGGTTAGGTTCTCTCTTTTCGGATGAATCGGATGAAACTACTTTATATCGATCTAGAGTGGAACCACGATAGTAAAATCCGTAGAATCGAAATGCAAGAGTACGCAAGCGCCTCTAATAGGTTCATGGTTAAAGCGTTTTGATGTTCGTCAACTTCGAGGTGGTCAGCCTGTGTGGTAACTTTGTATAATTTCGGAACACCGTCTTCTTGATTCTTCTCGTTTTTCCCAGAGGTGAAAAAGCTGTATTTGTTGAGAGAAACGTGACTTTATTCGCGTGAATAGCCGAAACGAAATCTGTTATGCATGGTAGTGCATATTCGAGTATTTTAATTAATCACGCTACGGAATGCAGTAGTTAAAATAGATTGTGAAATAGGTTTGTTAACGAGGAAATTTCTGAACATAGTGTCTCTGTGAAACCGGCACATCGCATCTACGCTAGGACGAACATTGGTTATCGCAAAAATGGCGTCTGATCCACTAAATAAGAACCGAATGCAAGTTTTCAAGAACAAAGGAAAAGATCAAGACGTAAGTATCCGTATTACGAGTAGATAATCTTCTCTTAGTATAGCGTTGTATTTATTTTACTAAAAATTCTCTGTCCCTGCCACACGATTTTAATACATTGATACCACGGACTCTTCAAACCTTCAGTCATGTTTGGTATTTTAACCATTTAATCAGTGACTCACCTATATACACCTCACAATTGGATCATTTTTAAGAAATTTTCAAGGAATCATTTTCACGTTCTGTTCCGTCGATACGATGGCACGCGAAAATTCGGATATGAAATTTTTTTCATTTCGAATAAGCATGCCTTGGGCAGTAACGGAAAAAAAAAATTGTGAAAAAAATATGAATACCATATCCGTACTGAGGTATTGTTTCTTCTTAATAAGAAGTTATTTCAGGAGATGCGCAGGAGAAGGAATGAAGTCACCGTAGAGCTCCGGAAGAATAAACGTGAAGAAACGCTACAGAAACGGAGAAACGTACCAATTACAGATTCCACGGGTAAGGTGACGTCTGATAGAATGTTATTAGTTTGGGCTACTTGTATCAGTTTCGTGAATACCTTACTTATTGTTGAATCGTAATTGGGAGGTATAAGCAATATTGGAGGGATTTATTCCTCATGTAGTTGCAAATCTAGTATTTTTAGGTAGACAAACTCTAGTTCTCAATCATAGAATAATATATAATAAAGATATAATAAATAGAAAAATTAATCTAGTCATCTCATTTTATAATCTACGACGAATATTTGGTATACTTGATGAATCAATTGCTCTGTAACATGACGTTCTTTCTCATTTTATTATAAAGTTCATGCGTTACAAGAGCATTATGTCTAGATATTCAATTGAATAATAAATTGGTTAATTAGATGAAGAAGATGTGGAGAAAAATTTGGCAAAGATCGATTTGGGTGAACTGGTAGCCAAAGCAGGGAGCGCTGAATCCGCCGAGCAGTTGATTGCCGTCCAATCTGCACGAAAATTACTGTCTTCAGATCGTAATCCTCCAATAGACGCCTTGATTGATAGCGGAATCCTGCCAATTTTGGTACACTGTCTTGAACGACATGACCAGTAAGTTGAAATACCGATGTCTTTAAATCAACGTTGTGAATACATATTTTATGCATACAACATGAGTGCATATTCACACGGTTACTTTAAAACACATCAATAAAAAACCAATTAGGAGTAATAGTATTCCTTTTTTGTTATATTTCATCAATGAATATTTCTCTATTATTTTATAACATGAGAAGCAGTATGATACATACAGCATTATTCTTGCAACACCTGCTCAGAAAGCTGGATTTTCAGATTGTAGAGCGTGGGTAAAATATTTTTTCTGAACAATGCAAATAAAAAGTGGGTGTACATGCACATTTGAAAGCTTCTACTTTTCATGCTATGGATTTTTGGCGCATACACATTTACAAATAAATCAATTTTATGCACTATCTGTGACTGCTTCATTGAGCGCAAGTTACCTAGCCGAAATGTCAGTGTCACTTTCGTTACTTTTTAAATCAAACTTTCCCTGCAGGTATTACAAAAAATATGACATGTGACACGTGTCGACAAGCAATACCTGACTCGTGTGATTGCAGTACTTGCCCTTGTGCTGCTAGCCACACTCGTTTGGTTATTGCCTATTTACGCACTTGTCAAATAATGTACTATTATTTTTCAGTCCATCCTTGCAGTTTGAAGCAGCATGGGCATTGACGAACATTGCAAGCGGAACATCTGCTCAGACACAGGCAGTTGTTAAAGCTGGTGCAGTGCCATTATTTTTACATCTTTTATTGTCCAGCCAGCAAAATGTCTGTGAACAAGCAGTATGGGCTCTAGGTAAGGAATCTAACCATGCTGTGGTTTACGTAATTTTTATAAATTGTTTTATCGAATTTATTATTTGTCCCTAGGAAATATTATAGGGGATGGGCCAGCGCTGCGAGATTATGTAATAAACCTTGGCGTTGTGCCACCGCTTTTAACTTTCATTAAGCCAGATATACCTATCACCTTCTTGCGGAACGTTACGTGGGTGATAGTCAACTTGTGTAGAAACAAAGATCCCCCTCCACCAGTAGGGACAATTAAAGACATTTTACCAGCACTTAATGTACTTATTCTACACACGGACATTAATGTGAGTAGATCGTCATGTCCAGTATCACGTTATTCTTCCCTAACGAATCTCAGGTTGTGCAGTTTCAACTTTTGATAATCTATCAAAGACTGGATCAACATTTGGCTTTTGTTTTTCCCATAGATTCTCGTTGACACAGTGTGGGCTCTGAGTTATTTGACTGATGGTGGAAATGAACAGATTCAAATGGTCATAGACAGCGGAGTCGTACCTCGTCTAATTCCTCTGCTCTCTCACAAAGAGGTCAAAGTTCAAACGGCTGCTCTCAGAGCTGTTGGCAATATCGTTACTGGTACCGATGAGCAGACGCAAACGGTCTTGAATTGTGATGCTTTGTCCCATTTCCCTAACTTGCTAACTCATCCTAAGGAGAAAATTTGCAAGGAAGCCGTATGGTTCCTGTCAAACATTACTGCTGGCAATCAATCTCAAGTTCAGGCTGTAATTGACGAGCAGCTATTGCCACTTATTATTAGTAACTTGTCAAAGGTATTTAAATTCAATCACAATTATTCAGTTGACTTGATTAACGAATTCTCATTTGTTCAAAATCTAACACGCCATATTCTACGATTGGGCAGGGTGAATTCCAGACTCAGAAAGAAGCAGCATGGGCGATCAGTAATTTAACGATAAGTGGAAACAGAGAGCAGGTGGCACGCCTGATTCAAGAGGGGGTAATTGCACCATTCTGCGATCTACTGTCTTGCAAAGATAGTCAGGTTGTTCAAGTTGTGCTTGATGGTATCCACAATATGCTCAAAATGGCGGGAAGTCAAGTTGAACAGCTGGCCAATATGATTGAAGAATGCTCAGGTATGTCGGTATGACTGCATAGTACTCTGTCAGAATTTATTCCAACATACCTAATTCCTGTCTTATTCTTTAACGTATAACAATGGGTTAATTGCTTGCAGGATTGGATAAAATTGAGGCATTACAAAACCATGAAAATTTAGATATCTATAGATTGGCCTATGACATCATTGAACAGTACTTCTCGGAGGAGGTAAGTGAAAATGATTTGGTACTGTAGCCTTGTTGAAAATTTTGAGACCATTGTGGCTTCTAACTGATTGATCTCCCACTCTTGTGACTTCAGACTGACGAACCAAACTTAGCGCCACAGACAACGGAAGGAGCGTTCCAGTTTGACCCGACGACAACTATACCTAGCGATGGCTTCAAGTTCTGAAATATCCCCGTCTCTTCCTCGCCCTTTCCTCGTCGAAGAACCGTCCCCCAACTACGGCGGGAAGCCACAACCTCCCGCTATCTCCTCATCCAGATTATCCTCCCAATCCTTCTTGTTCCAATGACCAAGATCCAAGACTCTCGAAGGGGAATATTTCTCGTCACCTCCCAGACATCGCGCGGCATTCACCTGCTGTTCGGCCCGCGATAAGAACCGTCGCGTTCATGATTTTGCAAGAGAGTTAAATTGCAACGAAGCACTGCAAAAGCGCGAATCAGCTTTTTATTTTTTCATGATTTTTTTGTTTCGTATTTTATACAATAGAGAAACAAGTCTAATTCAGATGCTAAACGCTATATATATTATATATATATTTACGTAGTAACAAGAACGTGAGTGCGCATGGAGTGCAAACGTTTAAATTATTTAGGACGAATTGTTTAAATGATTCTACAGAACAATAGCACTGTTTGAGTTGCATGCTCTCTAATATCGCTGGGCCGAGTCTTGGTTCATGACGTTACATTTATAAACGATTTGTGTATATTTTAGGCATGTTAAATTTATAATGATATTGAATACTGAATAAATTGATTAACTGCTCTTGACTAGTATACTTGATAATTATGATCATTCTGTAAGACGGCGCAACATCAATAAAACTGAAAGTGTGGTATGAATCCATATACATGTGTATAGTGTATTCATTCAGGTCGTTCTCAGGCATTGCAACTGCTTGACTACGTTCTCTATTTCCATTTTTGTTTGCATCAGTATCTGTGTATTGCATACAAACATACATTCCTCATTGACTGTGCCACTTGCTATTTGTCGTATCCAATGGGCATATCTCAGCCACTACACAACTGCCAAAGACTTCATTCTTCTGTTTCAAATGTTAATTAGTATGTGTGTATTATTGCATACATACATTCCTCAATTGACCTATGCCTCTTGCTATTACGTTAATGATGCGCATTTCTGAAGTGCAGTTACATTTGACATGACTGCGGCTAGTTCGATACAGCTAAACACCTTGTCAAAAGTGGCAACTACCGCCTCGCCCTAGGTTGGCGTCTTTGACGTCAAATTACCCTCGGAAATACCTGAAATAAAGCAAATCTAGTTACTAGTAGCTACGGCAAAATAGTTTTATATTAACTTAATCTGAAAGAGTAAGGTGGTGTGATGGATCCAAACTATTTTCTGCTCCTTCATTGATGTTCTAGAGACCTGAAAGAGCATACGAGAATTTAGCGCGAGCATGAAAAAGGATAATTGGATTGGTTTTGCGAAATATCTACAGTCTTTGCGCTTATAAAGGCTCGTCAATAATTCATGAGATTAATACGGGATTGAGTTACTCAGAACTCGACGAAAACATGTATTGAACGTGGACCATATAGGTAGCAGCTTCGATAAACACTAACAATCCTTAATGAGGAAAAGTCCTGCACATTGAGCATTTCTTCACATTTCCTTCGTAATTTTGCAACTGATAATCTCTCGACGTTTGAAATGACTTTTGATGGTTTCTTGGGGACGATCAGACATTGGTAAAACCTTTAAAGCATTACTCAGAAAAGTTTTAGTTTTATATTTCGCGAGAAAAAGTAAAGATAACCCCTTTGGATTTTTGGTGGAAATTTTGAGGATTTTGTAAGAAACTGGAAGCTATTCATTCATGCACCGTATCGACGAAATTTTTAGAGCGGAATCGATTAAGCGCAGTCTCAATACGCGGCGATTAACAGATCAATAGTTCCGGCCAAAAAACGGAAGATTTCCGTCGCAACTTTTCTGCTGTTGATCCCACGCTCTATTCGCTGCGTTTTCTGAGTTTCTGGTGGTCCAATTAGTCGGGTAAAGGTCATACAAATCGAACCTGAGACCAAAAATTTTTGGCTCCAAAAATAGAAAAAAAAGTAAGGCTAACCCCTTTGCATTTTTGGCGAAAATTTTCGCGATTTCGAAAAGTGCTGGAATAAATTCTTTCTGGCACTGTACCGACGTAATTTTGCGAGACATATCGATTAAGCGCAGTCCCGATACGCTGTGAGCAGCGGATCGGAAGTTACATCCAAAACACCGGAACCTGTGTTTTCGACATTTTTCAGCTGGTGCTTTTTCCGTCGTAACTTCTTTCCTGTTGATCCCACGCTCTTTTCGCTGCGTTTTCTGAGTTCCTGGTGCCCCTGGTGGTCCAATTAGTCAGGTGAAGGTCATACAAATCGAACCTGAGACCAAAAATTTTTGGCTCCAAAAATAAAAAAAAAGTAAGTAAGTACCCTTTGCATTTTTGGTGAAAATTTTTGCGATTTCGTAAAGTGGTGGGATAAATTCTTTCTGGCACTGTTCCGACGTAATTTTGCGAGACATATCGATTAAGCGCAGTCCCGATACGCTGCGAGCAGCGGATCAAAAGTTACAGCCAAAAAACCAGAACCTGTGTTTTCGACATTTTTCAGCAGGTGCTTTTTCCGTCGTAACCTGTTTCCCGTTAATCCCACGCTCTTTTCGCTGCGTTTTCTGAGTTCCTGGGGGTCCAATTAGTCAGAAGAAGGTCATACAAATCGGATCTGAGACCACAAACTTTTGGCTCCAAAAATGAAGAAAAAATTCTCTTAGTATAGCGTTGTATTTATTTTACTAAAAATTCTCTGTCCCTGCCACACGATTTTAATACATTGATACCACGGACTCTTCAAACCTTCAGTCATGTTTGGTATTTTAACCATTTAATCAGTGACTCACCTATATACACCTCACAATTGGATCATTTTTAAGAAATTTTCAAGGAATCATTTTCACGTTCTGTTCCGTCGATACGATGGCACGCGAAAATTCGGATATGAAATTTTTTTCATTTCGAATAAGCATGCCTTGGGCAGTAACGGAAAAAAAAAATTGTGAAAAAAATATGAATACCATATCCGTACTGAGGTATTGTTTCTTCTTAATAAGAAGTTATTTCAGGAGATGCGCAGGAGAAGGAATGAAGTCACCGTAGAGCTCCGGAAGAATAAACGTGAAGAAACGCTACAGAAACGGAGAAACGTACCAATTACAGATTCCACGGGTAAGGTGACGTCTGATAGAATGTTATTAGTTTGGGCTACTTGTATCAGTTTCGTGAATACCTTACTTATTGTTGAATCGTAATTGGGAGGTATAAGCAATATTGGAGGGATTTATTCCTCATGTAGTTGCAAATCTAGTATTTTTAGGTAGACAAACTCTAGTTCTCAATCATAGAATAATATATAATAAAGATATAATAAATAGAAAAATTAATCTAGTCATCTCATTTTATAATCTACGACGAATATTTGGTATACTTGATGAATCAATTGCTCTGTAACATGACGTTCTTTCTCATTTTATTATAAAGTTCATGCGTTACAAGAGCATTATGTCTAGATATTCAATTGAATAATAAATTGGTTAATTAGATGAAGAAGATGTGGAGAAAAATTTGGCAAAGATCGATTTGGGTGAACTGGTAGCCAAAGCAGGGAGCGCTGAATCCGCCGAGCAGTTGATTGCCGTCCAATCTGCACGAAAATTACTGTCTTCAGATCGTAATCCTCCAATAGACGCCTTGATTGATAGCGGAATCCTGCCAATTTTGGTACACTGTCTTGAACGACATGACCAGTAAGTTGAAATACCGATGTCTTTAAATCAACGTTGTGAATACATATTTTATGCATACAACATGAGTGCATATTCACACGGTTACTTTAAAACACATCAATAAAAAACCAATTAGGAGTAATAGTATTCCTTTTTTGTTATATTTCATCAATGAATATTTCTCTATTATTTTATAACATGAGAAGCAGTATGATACATACAGCATTATTCTTGCAACACCTGCTCAGAAAGCTGGATTTTCAGATTGTAGAGCGTGGGTAAAATATTTTTTCTGAACAATGCAAATAAAAAGTGGGTGTACATGCACATTTGAAAGCTTCTACTTTTCATGCTATGGATTTTTGGCGCATACACATTTACAAATAAATCAATTTTATGCAATATCTGTGACTGCTTCATTGAGCGCAAGTTACCTAGCCGAAATGTCAGTGTCACTTTCGTTACTTTTTAAATCAAACTTTCCCTGCAGGTATTACAAAAAATATGACATGTGACACGTGTCGACAAGCAATACCTGACTCGTGTGATTGCAGTACTTGCCCTTGTGCTGCTAGCCACACTCGTTTGGTTATTGCCTATTTACGCACTTGTCAAATAATGTACTATTATTTTTCAGTCCATCCTTGCAGTATGAAGCAGCATGGGCATTGACGAACATTGCAAGCGGAACATCTGCTCAGACACAGGCAGTTGTTAAAGCTGGTGCAGTGCCGTTATTTTTACAGCTTTTATTGTCCAGCCAGCAAAATGTCTGTGAACAAGCAGTATGGGCTCTAGGTAAGGAATCCAACCATGCTGTGGTTTACGTAATTTTTATAAATTGTTTTATCGAATTTATTATTTGTCCCTAGGAAATATTATAGGGGATGGGCCAGCGCTGCGAGATTATGTAATAAACCTTGGCGTTGTGCTACTGCTTTTAACTTTCATTAAGCTAGATATACCTATCACCTTCTTGCGGAACGTTACGTGGGTGATAGTCAACTTGTGTAGAAACAAAGATCCCCCTCCACCAGTACGGACAATTAAAGACATTTTACCAGCACTTAATGTACTTATTCTACACACGGACATTAATGTGAGTAGATCGTCATGTCCAGTATCACGTTATTCTTCCCTAACGAACCTCAGGTTCTGCAGTTTCAACTTTTGATAATCTATCAAAGACTGGATCAACATTTGGCTTTTGTTTTTCCCATAGATTCTCGTTGACACAGTGTGGGCTCTGAGTTATTTGACTGATGGTGGAAATGAACAGATTCAAATGGTCATAGACAGCGGAGTCGTACCTCGTCTAATTCCTCTGCTCTCTCACAAAGAGGTCAAAGTTCAAACGGCTGCTCTCAGAGCTGTTGGCAATATCGTTACTGGTACCGATGAGCAGACGCAAGCGGTCTTGAATTGTGATGCTTTGTCCCATTTCCGTAACTTGCTAACTCATCCTAAGGAGAAGATTTGCAAGGAAGCCGTATGGTTCCTGTCAAACATTACTGCTGGCAATCAATCTCAAGTTCAGGCTGTAATTGACGAGCAGCTATTGCCACTTATTATTAGTAACTTGTCAAAGGTATTTAAATTCAATCACAATTATTCAGTTGACTTGATTAACGAATTCTCATTTGTTCAAAATCTAACACGCCATATTCTACGATTGGGCAGGGTGAATTTCCGACTCAGAAAGAAGCAGCATGGGCGATCAGTAATTTAACGATGAGTGGAAACAGAGAGCAGGTGGCATGCCTGATTCAAGAGGGGGTAATTGCACCATTCTGCGATCTACTGTCTTGCAAAAATAGTCAGGTCGTTCAAGTTGTGCTTGATGGTATCCACAATATGCTCAAAATGGCGGGAAGTGAAATTGAACAGCTGACCAATATGATTGAAGAATGCTCAGGTATGTCGATATGACTGCATAGTACTCTGTCAGAATTTATTCCAACATACCTAATTCCTGTCTTATTCTTTAACGGATAACAATGGGTTAATTGCTTGCAGGATTGGATAAAATTGAGGCATTACAAAAACATATAAATTTAAATATCTATATATTGGCCTATGACATCATTGAACAGTTCTTCTCGGAGGAATTAAGTGATGATGATTTGGTACTGTAGCCTTGTTGAAAATTTTGAGACCATTGTGGCTTCTAACTGATTAATGTCCCACCCTGTGACTTCAGACTGACGAACCAAATTTGGCGCCACAGACAACGGAAGGAGCCTTCTAGTTTGACCCGACGACAACTATACCTAGCGATGGCTTCAAGTTCTGAAATATCCCCGTCTCTTCCTCGCCCTTTCCTCGTCGAAGAACCGTCCCCCAACTACGGCGGGAAGCCACAACCTCCCGCTATCTCCTCATCCAGATAATCCTCCCAATCCTTCTTGTTCCAATGACCAAGATCCAAGACTCTCGAAGGGGAATATTTCTCGTCACCTCCCAGACATCGTGCGGCATTCACCTGCTGTTCGGCCCGCGATACGAACCGTCGCGTTCATGATTTTGCAAGAGAGTTAAATTGCAACGAAGCACTGCAAAAGCGCGAATCAGCTTTTTATTTTTTCATGATTTTTTTGTTTCGTATTTTATACAATAGAGAAACAAGTCTTATTCAGATGCTAAACGCTATATATATTATATATATATTTACGTAGTAACAAGAACGTGAGTGCGCATGGAGTGCAAACGTTTAAATTATTTAGGACGAATTGTTTAAATGATTCTACAGAACAATAGCACTGTTTGAGTTGCATGCTCTCTAATATCGCTGGGCCGAGTCTTGGTTCATGACGTTACATTTATAAACGATTTGTGTATATTTTAGGCATGTTAAATTTATAATGATATTGAATACTGAATAAATTGATTAACTGCTCTTGACTAGTATACTTGATAATTATGATCATTCTGTAAGACGGCGCAACATCAATAAAACTGAAAGTGTGGTATGAATCCATATACATGTGTATAGTGTATTCATTCAGGTCGTTCTCAGGCATTGCAACTGCTTGACTACGTTCTCTATTTCCATTTTTGTTTGCATCAGTATCTGTGTATTGCATACAAACATACATTCCTCATTGACTGTGCCACTTGCTATTTGTCGTATCCAATGGGCATATCTCAGCCACTACACAACTGCCAAAGACTTCATTCTTCTGTTTCAAATGTTAATTAGTATGTGTGTATTATTGCATACATACATTCCTCAATTGACCTATGCCTCTTGCTATTACGTTAATGATGCGCATTTCTGAAGTGCAGTTACATTTGACATGACTGCGGCTAGTTCGATACAGCTAAACACCTTGTCAAAAGTGGCAACTACCGCCTCGCCCTAGGTTGGCGTCTTTGACGTCAAATTACCCTCGGAAATACCTGAAATAAAGCAAATCTAGTTACTAGTAGCTACGGCAAAATAGTTTTATATTAACTTAATCTGAAAGAGTAAGGTGGTGTGATGGATCCAAACTATTTTCTGCTCCTTCATTGATGTTCTAGAGACCTGAAAGAGCATACGAGAATTTAGCGCGAGCATGAAAAAGGATAATTGGATTGGTTTTGCGAAATATCTACAGTCTTTGCGCTTATAAAGGCTCGTCAATAATTCATGAGATTAATACGGGATTGAGTTACTCAGAACTCGACGAAAACATGTATTGAACGTGGACCATATAGGTAGCAGCTTCGATAAACACTAACAATCCTTAATGAGGAAAAGTCCTGCACATTGAGCATTTCTTCACATTTCCTTCGTAATTTTGCAACTGATAATCTCTCGACGTTTGAAATGACTTTTGATGGTTTCATGGGGACGATCAGACATTGGTAAAACCTTTAAAGCATTACTCAGACAAGTTTTAGTTTTATATTTTGCGAGAAAAAGTAAAGATAACCCCTTTGCTATTCATTCATGCACCGTATCGACGAAATTTTTAGAGCGGAATCGATTAAGCGCAGTCTCAATACGCGGCGATCAACAGATCAATAGTTCCGGCCAAAAAACGGAAGATTTCCGTCGCAACTTTTCTGCTGTTGATCCCACGCTCTATTCGCTGCGTTTTCTGAGTTTCTGGTGGTCCAATTAGTCGGGTAAAGGTCATACAAATCGAACCTGAGACCAAAAGTTTTTGGCTCCAAAAATGAAAAAAAAAGTAAGGCTAACCCCTTTGCATTTTTGGCGAAAATTTCCGAGATTTTGAAAAGTGCTGGAATCAATTCGTTCTAGCACTATTCGGACGTAATTTTGCGAGAGAAATCGATTAAGCGCAGTCCCGATACGGTGCGAGCAGCGGATCAAAAGTTACAGCCAAAAAACCGGAACCTGTGTTTTCGACATTTTTCAGCTGGTGCTTTTTCCGTCGTAACTTCTTTCCTGTTGAACCCACGCTCTTTTTGCTGAGTTTTCTGAGTTCCTGGTGGTCCAATTGGTCGAGTGAAGGTCATACAAATCGAATCTGAGACCTAAAATTTTTGGCTCCGAAAATGAAAAAAAAAGTAAGGCTAACCCCTTTGCATTTTTGGCGAAAATTTCCGAGATTTTGAAAAGTGCTGGAATCAATTCTTTCTAGCACTATTCGGACGTAATTTTGCGAGAGAAATCGATTAAGCGCGGTCCCGATACGGTGCGAGCAGCGGATCAAAAGTTACAGCCAAAAAACCGGAACCTGTGTTTTCGACATTTTTCAGCTGGTGCTTTTTCCGTCGTAACTTCTTTCCTGTTGAACCCACGCTCTTTTTGCTGAGTTTTCTGAGTTCCTGGTGGTCCAATTGGTCGGGTGAAGGTCATACAAATCGAATCTGAGACCTAAAATTTTTGGCTCCAAAAATGAAAAAAAAGTAAGGCTAACCCCTTTGCATTTTTGGCGAAAATTTCCTAGATTTTGAAAAGTGCTGGAATCAATTCTTTCTAGCACTATTCGGACGTGATTTTGCGAGAGAAATCGATTAAGCGCAGTCCCGATACGCTGCGAGCAGCGGATCAAAAGTTACAGCCAAAAAACCGGAACCTGTGTTTTCGACATTTTTCAGCTGGTGCTTTTTCCGTCGTAACTTCTTTCCTGTTAAACCCACGCTCTTTTCGCTGCGTTTTCTGAGTTCTTGGTGGTCCAATTGGTCGGGTGAAGGTCATACAAATCGAATCTGAGACCAAAAATTTTTGGCTCCAAAAATGAAAAAAAAAGTAAGGCTAACCCCTTTGCATTTTTGGCGAAAATTTGCGAGATTTTGAAAAGTGCTGGAATCAATTCTTTCTAGCACTATTCGGACGTAATTTTGCGAGAGAAATCGATTAAGCGCGGTCCCGATACGCTGCGAGCAGCGGATCAAAAGTTACAGCCAAAAAACCGGAACCTGTGTTTTCGACATTTTTCAGCTGGTGCTTTTTTCGTCGTAACTTCTTTCCTGTTGAGCCCACGCTCTTTTCGCTGCGTTTTCTGAGTTCCTGGTGGTCCAATTGGTCGGGTGAAGGTCATACAAATCGAATCTGAGACCAAAAATTTTTGGCTCCAAAAATGAAAAAAAAAGTAAGGCTATCCCCTTCGCATTTTTTGCGAAAATTTCCGACATTTTGAAAAGTGCTGGAATCAATTCTTTCTAGCACTATTCGGACGTAATTTAGCGAGAGAAATCGATTAAGCGCAGTCCCGATACGGTGCGGGCAGCGGATCAAAAGTTACAGCCAAAAAACCGGAACCTGTGTTTTCGACATTTTTCAGCTGGTGCTTTTTTCGTCGTAACTTCTTTCCTGTTGAGCCCACGCTCTTTTCGCTGCGTTTTCTGAGTTCCTGGTGGTCCAATTGGTCGGGTGAAGGTCATACAAATCGAATCTGAGACCTAAAATTTTTGGCTCCAAAAATGAAAAAAAAAGTAAGGCTAACCCCTTTGCATTTTTGGCGAAAATTTCCGAGATTTTGAAAAGTGCTGGAATCAATTCTTTCTAGCACTATTCGGACGTAATTTTGCGAGAGAAATCGATTAAGCGCAGTCCCGATACGGTGCGAGCAGCGGATCAAAAGTTACAGCCAAAAAACCGGAACCTGTGTTTTCGACATTTTTCAGCTGGTGCTTTTTCCGTCGTAACTTCTTTCCTGTTGAACCCACGCTCTTTTCGCTGCGTTTTCTGAGTTCCTGGTGGTCCAATTGGCCGGGTGAGGGTCATACAAATCGAATCTGAGACCAAAAATTTTCGGCTCCAAAGATGAAAAAAAAAGTAAGGCTAACCCCTTTGCATTTTTAGCGAAAATTTCCGAGATTTTGAATAGTGCTGGAATATATTCTTTCTGGCACTATTTTGACGTAGTTTTGCGAGAGAAATCGATTAAGCGCGGTCCCGATACGCTGCGAGCAGCGGATCAAAAGTTACAGCCAAAAAACCGGAACCTGCGTTTTCGACATTTTTCAGCTGGTGCTTTTTCCGTCGTAACTTCTTTCCTGTTGAACCCACGCTCTTTTCGCTGCGTTTTCTGAGTTCCTGGTGGTCCAATTGGTCGGGTGAAGGTCATACAAATCGAATCTGAGACCAAAAGTTTTTGGCTCCAAAAATGAAAAAAAAAGTAAGGCTAACCCCTTTGCATTTTTGGCGAAAATTTCCGAGATTTTGAAAAGTGCTGGAATCAATTCTTTCTAGCACTATTCGGACGTAATTTTGCGAGAGAAATCGATTAAGCGCAGTCCCGATACGGTGCGAGCAGCGGATCAAAAGTTACAGCCAAAAAACCGGAACCTGTGTTTTCGACATTTTTCAGCTGGTGCTTTTTCCGTCGTAACTTCTTTCCTGTTGAACCCACGCTCTTTTTGCTGAGTTTTCTGAGTTCCTGGTGGTCCAATTGGTCGGGTGAAGGTCATACAAATCGAATCTGAGACCTAAAATTTTTGGCTCCAAAAATGAAAAAAAAAGTAAGGCTAACCCCTTTGCATTTTTGGCGAAAATTTCCTAGATTTTGAAAAGTGCTGGAATCAATTCTTTCTAGCACTATTCGGACGTAATTTTGCGAGAGAAATCGATTAAGCGCAGTCCCGATACGCTGCGAGCAGCGGATCAAAAGTTACAGCCAAAAAACCGGAACCTGTGTTTTCGACATTTTTCAGCTGGTGCTTTTTCCGTCGTAACTTCTTTCCTGTTGAACCCACGCTCTTTTCGCTGCGTTTTCTGAGTTCTTGGTGGTCCAATTGGTCGGGTGAAGGTCATACAAATCGAATCTGAGACCAAAAGTTTTTGGCTCCAAAAATGAAAAAAAAAGTAAGGCTAACCCCTTTGCATTTTTGGCGAAAATTTCCGAGATTTTGAAAAGTGCTGGAATCAATTCTTTCTAGCACTATTCGGACGTAATTTTGCGAGAGAAATCGATTAAGCGCAGTCCCGATACGCTGCGAGCAGCGGATCAAAAGTTACAGCCAAAAAACCGGAACCTGTGTTTTCGACATTTTTCAGCTGGTGCTTTTTCCGTCGTAACTTCTTTCCTGTTGAACCCACGCTCTTTTCGCTGCGTTTTCTGAGTTCTTGGTGGTCCAATTGGTCGGGTGAAGGTCATACAAATCGAATCTGAGACCAAAAATTTTTGGCTCCAAAAATGAAAAAAAAAGTAAGGCTAACCCCTTTGCATTTTTGGCGAAAATTTCCGAGATTTTGAAAAGTGCTGGAATCAATTCTTTCTAGCACTATTCGGACGTAATTTTGCGAGAGAAATCGATTAAGCGCAGTCCCGATACGGTGCGAGCAGCGGATCAAAAGTTACAGCCAAAAAACCGGAACCTGTGTTTTCGACATTTTTCAGCTGGTGCTTTTTCCGTCGTAACTTCTTTCCTGTTGAACCCACGCTCTTTTCGCTGCGTTTTCTGAGTTCCTGGTGGTCCAATTGGCCGGGTGAGGGTCATACAAATCGAATCTGAGACCAAAAATTTTCGGCTCCAAAGATGAAAAAAAAAGTAAGGCTAACCCCTTTGCATTTTTAGCGAAAATTTCCGAGATTTTGAATAGTGCTGGAATATATTCTTTCTGGCACTATTTTGACGTAGTTTTGCGAGAGAAATCGATTAAGCGCGGTCCCGATACGCTGCGAGCAGCGGATCAAAAGTTACAGCCAAAAAACCGGAACCTGCGTTTTCGACATTTTTCAGCTGGTGCTTTTTCCGTCGTAACTTCTTTCCTGTTGAACCCACGCTCTTTTCGCTGCGTTTTCTGAGTTCCTGGTGGTCCAATTGGTCGGGTGAAGGTCATACAAATCGAATCTGAGACCAAAAGTTTTTGGCTCCAAAAATGAAAAAAAAAGTAAGGCTAACCCCTTTGCATTTTTGGCGAAAATTTCCGAGATTTTGAAAAGTGCTGGAATCAATTCTTTCTAGCACTATTCGGACGTAATTTTGCGAGAGAAATCGATTAAGCGCAGTCCCGATACGGTGCGAGCAGCGGATCAAAAGTTACAGCCAAAAAACCGGAACCTGTGTTTTCGACATTTTTCAGCTGGTGCTTTTTCCGTCGTAACTTCTTTCCTGTTGAACCCACGCTCTTTTTGCTGAGTTTTCTGAGTTCCTGGTGGTCCAATTGGTCGGGTGAAGGTCATACAAATCGAATCTGAGACCTAAAATTTTTGGCTCCAAAAATGAAAAAAAAAGTAAGGCTAACCCCTTTGCATTTTTGGCGAAAATTTCCTAGATTTTGAAAAGTGCTGGAATCAATTCTTTCTAGCACTATTCGGACGTAATTTTGCGAGAGAAATCGATTAAGCGCAGTCCCGATACGCTGCGAGCAGCGGATCAAAAGTTACAGCCAAAAAACCGGAACCTGTGTTTTCGACATTTTTCAGCTGGTGCTTTTTCCGTCGTAACTTCTTTCCTGTTGAACCCACGCTCTTTTCGCTGCGTTTTCTGAGTTCTTGGTGGTCCAATTGGTCGGGTGAAGGTCATACAAATCGAATCTGAGACCAAAAATTTTTGGCTCCAAAAATGAAAAAAAAAGTAAGGCTAACCCCTTTGCATTTTTGGCGAAAATTTCCTAGATTTTGAAAAGTGCTGGAATCAATTCTTTCTAGCACTATTCGGACGTAATTTTGCGAGAGAAATCGATTAAGCGCAGTCCCGATACGCTGCGAGCAGCGGATCAAAAGTTACAGCCAAAAAACCGGAACCTGTGTTTTCGACATTTTTCAGCTGGTGCTTTTTCCGTCGTAACTTCTTTCCTGTTGAACCCACGCTCTTTTCGCTGCGTTTTCTGAGTTCTTGGTGGTCCAATTGGTCGGGTGAAGGTCATACAAATCGAATCTGAGACCAAAAATTTTTGGCTCCAAAAATGAAAAAAAAAGTAAGGCTAACCCCTTTGCATTTTTGGCGAAAATTTCCGAGATTTTGAAAAGTGCTGGAATCAATTCTTTCTAGCACTATTCGGACGTAATTTTGCGAGAGAAATCGATTAAGCGCAGTCCCGATACGGTGCGAGCAGCGGATCAAAAGTTACAGCCAAAAAACCGGAACCTGTGTTTTCGACATTTTTCAGCTGGTGCTTTTTCCGTCGTAACTTCTTTCCTGTTAAACCCACGCTCTTTTCGCTGCGTTTTCTGAGTTCCTGGTGGTCCAATTGGCCGGGTGAGGGTCATACAAATCGAATCTGAGACCAAAAATTTTCGGCTCCAAAGATGAAAAAAAAAGTAAGGCTAACCCCTTTGCATTTTTAGCGAAAATTTCCGAGATTTTGAATAGTGCTGGAATATATTCTTTCTGGCACTATTTTGACGTAGTTTTGCGAGAGAAATCGATTAAGCGCGGTCCCGATACGCTGCGAGCAGCGGATCAAAAGTTACAGCCAAAAAACCGGAACCTGTGTTTTCGACATTTTTCAGCTGGTGCTTTTTCCGTCGTAACTTCTTTCCTGTTGAACCCACGCTCTTTTCGCTGCGTTTTCTGAGTTCCTGGTGGTCCAATTGGTCGGGTGAAGGTCATACAAATCGAATCTGAGACCAAAAGTTTTTGGCTCCAAAAATGAAAAAAAAAGTAAGGCTAACCCCTTTGCATTTTTGGCGAAAATTTCCGAGATTTTGAAAAGTGCTGGAATCAATTCTTTCTAGCACTATTCGGACGTAATTTTGCGAGAGAAATCGATTAAGCGCAGTCCCGATACGGTGCGAGCAGCGGATCAAAAGTTACAGCCAAAAAACCGGAACCTGTGTTTTCGACATTTTTCAGCTGGTGCTTTTTCCGTCGTAACTTCTTTCCTGTTGAACCCACGCTCTTTTTGCTGAGTTTTCTGAGTTCCTGGTGGTCCAATTGGTCGGGTGATGGTCATACAAATCGAATCTGAGACCTAAAATTTTTGGCTCCAAAAATGAAAAAAAAAGTAAGGCTAACCCCTTTGCATTTTTGGCGAAAATTTCCTAGATTTTGAAAAGTGCTGGAATCAATTCTTTCTAGCACTATTCGGACGTAATTTTGCGAGAGAAATCGATTAAGCGCAGTCCCGATACGCTGCGAGCAGCGGATCAAAAGTTACAGCCAAAAAACCGGAACCTGTGTTTTCGACATTTTTCAGCTGGTGCTTTTTCCGTCGTAACTTCTTTCCTGTTGAACCCACGCTCTTTTCGCTGCGTTTTCTGAGTTCTTGGTGGTCCAATTGGTCGGGTGAAGGTCATACAAATCGAATCTGAGACCAAAAATTTTTGGCTCCAAAAATGAAAAAAAAAGTAAGGCTAACCCCTTTGCATTTTTGGCGAAAATTTCCTAGATTTTGAAAAGTGCTGGAATCAATTCTTTCTAGCACTATTCGGACGTAATTTTGCGAGAGAAATCGATTAAGCGCAGTCCCGATACGGTGCGAGCAGCGGATCAAAAGTTACAGCCAAAAAACCGGAACCTGTGTTTTCGACATTTTTCAGCTGGTGCTTTTTCCGTCGTAACTTCTTTCCTGTTGAACCCACGCTCTTTTTGCTGAGTTTTCTGAGTTCCTGGTGGTCCAATTGGTCGGGTGAAGGTCATACAAATCGAATCTGAGACCTAAAATTTTTGGCTCCAAAAATGAAAAAAAAAGTAAGGCTAACCCCTTTGCATTTTTGGCGAAAATTTCCTAGATTTTGAAAAGTGCTGGAATCAATTCTTTCTAGCACTATTCGGACGTAATTTTGCGAGAGAAATCGATTAAGCGCAGTCCCGATACGCTGCGAGCAGCGGATCAAAAGTTACAGCCAAAAAACCGGAACCTGTGTTTTCGACATTTTTCAGCTGGTGCTTTTTCCGTCGTAACTTCTTTCCTGTTGAACCCACGCTCTTTTCGCTGCGTTTTCTGAGTTCCTGGTGGTCCAATTGGTCGGGTGAAGGTCATACAAATCGAATCTGAGACCAAAAGTTTTTGGCTCCAAAAATGAAAAAAAAAGTAAGGCTAACCCTTTGCATTTTTGGCGAAAATTTCCGAGATTTTGAAAAGTGCTGGAATCAATTCTTTCTAGCACTATTCGGACGTAATTTTGCGAGAGAAATCGATTAAGCGCAGTCCCGATACGGTGCGAGCAGCGGATCAAAAGTTACAGCCAAAAAACCGGAACCTGTGTTTTCGACATTTTTCAGCTGGTGCTTTTTCCGTCGTAACTTCTTTCCTGTTGAACCCACGCTCTTTTTGCTGAGTTTTCTGAGTTCCTGGTGGTCCAATTGGTCGGGTGAAGGTCATACAAATCGAATCTGAGACCTAAAATTTTTGGCTCCAAAAATGAAAAAAAAAGTAAGGCTAACCCCTTAGCATTTTTGGCGAAAATTTCCTAGATTTTGAAAAGTGCTGGAATCAATTCTTTCTAGCACTATTCGGACGTAATTTTGCGAGAGAAATCGATTAAGCGCAGTCCCGATACGCTGCGAGCAGCGGATCAAAAGTTACAGCCAAAAAACCGGAACCTGTGTTTTCGACATTTTTCAGCTGGTGCTTTTTCCGTCGTAACTTCTTTCCTGTTGAACCCACGCTCTTTTCGCTGCGTTTTCTGAGTTCCTGGTGGTCCAATTGGTCGGGTGAGGGTCATACAAGTCGAATCTGAGACCAAAAATTTTTGGCTCCAAAAACGAAAAAAAAAGTAAGGCTAACCCCTTTGCATTTTTGGCGAAAATTTCCGAGATTTTGAAAAGTGCTGGAATCAATTCTCTCTAGCACTATTCGGACGTAATTTTGCGAGAGAAATCGATTAAGCGCGGTCCCGATACGGTGCGAGCAGCGGATCAAAAGTTACAGCCAAAAAACCGGAACCTGTGTTTTCGACATTTTTCAGCTGGTGCTTTTTCCGTCGTAACTTCTTTCCTGTTGAACCCACGCTCTTTTTGCTGAGTTTTCTGAGTTCCTGGTGGTCCAATTGGTCGGGTGAAGGTCATACAAATCGAATCTGAGACCTAAAATTTTTGGCTCCAAAAATGAAAAAAAAAGTAAGGCTAACCCCTTCGCATTTTTTGCGAAAATTTCCGAGATTTTGAAAAGTGCTGGAATCAATTCTTTCTAGCACTATTCGGACGTAATTTTGCGAGAGAAATCGATTAAGCGCAGTCCCGATACGCTGCGGGCAGCGGATCAAAAGTTACAGCCAAAAAACCGGAACCTGTGTTTTCGACATTTTTCAGCTGGTGCTTTTTCCGTCGTAACTTCTTTCCTGTTGAACCCACGCTCTTTTCGCTGCGTTTTCTGAGTTCCTGGTGGTCCAATTGGTCGGGTGAAGGTCATACAAATCGAATCTGAGACCAAAAATTTTTGGCTCAAAAATGAGAAAAAAAGTAAGGCTAACCCCTTTGCATTTTTGGCGAAAATTTCCTAGATTTTGAATAGTGCTGGAATATATTCTTTCTGGCACTATTTTGACGTAGTTTTGCGAGAGAAATCGATTAAGCGCGGTCCCGATACGCTGCGAGCAGCGGATCAAAAGTTACAGCCAAAAAACCGGAACCTGTGTTTTCGACATTTTTCAGCTGGTGCTTTTTCCGTCGTAACTTCTTTCCTGTTGAGCCCACGCTCTTTTCGCTGCGTTTTCTGAGTTCCTGGTGGTCCAATTGGTCGGGTGAAGGTCATACAAATCGAATCTGAGACCAAAAATTTTTGGCTCCAAAAATGAAAAAAAAAGTAAGGCTAACCCCTTCGCATTTTTGGCGAAAATTTCCGAGATTTTGAAAAGTGCTGGAATCAATTCTTTCTAGCACTATTCGGACGTAATTTTGCGAGAGAAATCGATTAAGCGCAGTCCCGATACGGTGCGGGCAGCGGATCAAAAGTTACAGCCAAAAAACCGGAACCTGTGTTTTCGACATTTTTCAGCTGGTGCTTTTTCCGTCGTAACTTCTTTCCTGTTGAACCCACGCTCTTTTTGCTGAGTTTTCTGAGTTCCTGGTGGTCCAATTGGTCGGGTGAAGGTCATACAAATCGAATCTGAGACCTAAAATTTTTGGCTTCAAAAATGAAAAAAAAGTAAGGCTAACCCCTTTGCATTGTTGGCGAAAATTTCCTAGATTTTGAAAAGTGCTGGAATCAATTCTTTCTAGCACTATTCGGACGTAATTTTGCGAGAGAAATCGATCAAGCGCAGTTCCGATACGCTGCGAGCAGCGGATCAAAAGTTACAGCCAAAAAACCGGAACCTGTGTTTTCGACATTTTTCAGCTGGTGCTTTTTCCGTCGTAACTTCTTTCCTGTTGAACCCACGCTCTTTTTGCTGAGTTTTCTGAGTTCCTGGTGGTCCAATTGGTCGGGTGAAGGTCATACAAATCGAATCTGAGACCAAAAATTTTTGGCTCAAAAAATTAAAAAAAAAGTAAGGCTAACCCCTTTGCATTTTTGGCGAAAATTTCCTAGATTTTGAAAAGTGCTGGAATCAATTCTTTCTAGCACTATCCGGACGTAATTTTGCGAGAGAAATCGATTAAGCGCAGTCCCGATACGCTGCGAGCAGCGGATCAAAAGTTACAGCCAAAAAACCGGAACCTGTGTTTTCGACATTTTTCAGCTGGTGCTTTTTCCGTCGTAACTTCTTTCCTGTTGAACCCACGCTCTTTGCGCTGCGTTCTCTGAGTTCCTGGTGGTCCAATTGGTCGGGTGAAGGTCATACAAATCGAATCTGAGACCAAAAATTTTTGGCTCCAAAAATGAAGAAAAGTACGTCAATTCCGGTGAAAATTTACGTGATTTTCAAAAGCGCTGGAATTCATTCTTTCGCCCACTTCATCGTCATAATTTTTCGAAAGAAATTGATTGGGCGCTTTGACAATACGCTTCGAGCAACGGATCAAGAGTTACAGTAAAAGTACAAAGTATTTTTTGGTTAAATCAGAAACAATTTATTCAATACGCCTTATGTTAGTACAAGTGTTCTCTGGTTAGTGTATAATACTTAAACGCGTCACTAAATAGTATCAAAGAAAATGACAATGAGAATGTGAGGTCAACGGAGTGGAATACACATTACTGCAAGCACAATACTTATTATGTCATGTGAGATAATTATTTCTGTAGTTTTGTCAATTTAGTTCAAGATGTGACCTGCACCATGCGCACTGTATATACCTTCGCAGCATACGATACTTATGATACCTATTGTAATTTCATTATTCTATGTAAGCTTAATCAAAATCAAGAAATATATAAATTTTTCCTCATAATCTTCGTGTTTTCTCAGATGCTTATCTCATGTCATTCCAAACCCTTTTATCGCAATTCTCAGGATCGTATTAGTCTATAAAGAATCGTTTTAATCGAATCGGTCTTAAAGGATCGACGGTTTGGGGTTTTTCCAGCGCACTGTTTGCTGATTCAAAAAAATGATGAATCCAATCCATTGCGACCCTATAACGACGTCATTTTGCGTAAGAAATTTATTCTGTATTGTTTCAACTCGCCATGAACAACGGATAAAATGATAAAGCGAATACGTATTCCAACAATTTCGTTTGATTTCATGCCCTATTTTCCCAGCCGTTAGTCATGCGACATTTCAGATTTTTTTTGCTCACACATCTTAGGATCCTATTATTGGGCAAAGAGCTGGACGTTAAGTACGTAGACAATAAGAATCCGTATTTGATGACGTACAAATCGTTCCTTTTAGTACTTAGAATAAATTTCGCATTACAATTGCATAACCGGTATCGTTATACTATCTCATTCTCCATCGTACACATGATCACATTACGAAGGCGTGCATAAAATCATTTCATGTCTGTTTTACTGATTCCGTTTAAATAAAGTCGTGATTTACCATCATTAATTCAGCTTATTGTTAGTGTCACTTTCATTCTACCGTTACATTACACATTCTTCTTCCAACATATGTTATCGAATATGAAAATGTGAAGACTTTTCCTTTCACTTTAATACATATCACAATCCATTTCGTCTTACTGTATATTTGTCGTGTTTTATCACAAAGAGGATTAATTCGGTTGATTGTGGTGAATCGGCTGTCCAGACTGGTCGCATCTGTTCAGATTTGGAAGGCCAGTTGACCTACAGGTATAGCGCAGGTGGCCAACGCCGCGAGTCTATAAATGTTAAACGTTGTGGTAACATATTTCTTTGTTAACGTAATTAAACGCGTTATCCGATATCGTTCCACATATATCATTCGTCCCAGTTCTCTAGGAAAGAAAAGAATTATCCTCACAAAAATGATCCTTAAAATCCCGGAAGTGTTCTTAAGTAGATAGGTTTCGTATAAAACTATTAAAGCAGGTAAGGGTTCACAATTTTTCTAACGCCTAAAGTCAGATCACAATTTATGTATGACGGGCATGAAAAGCACGGTCCAGCACAGACGCTCCACTAAACAAAACAGTAAAAAGAATAAAAAATTCTGAATGGACGTCATTTTCACAAAGTTTTGTAATTTTTCTCTGTTTTCGCAAAGTAGGGTGTTCCATCTTCGAAAATTATTATTCAATGAAATTTTGACAAACCGGTAGTAGTTACCTATGCATATAATACTGTCGTAGCGTACTTCGAAACAAATGTATTTTTTCATCGGAGAAGCACATACACACAATTGTATTTTGCCAAGCGATTTTAGGGCGTACATCGGCGCTCATTACATGCAAGGTAGATAGGCTACCTACATTTATAGTGCCTATAGGTACAGACCTAAATCGCGAGGCTAATGAATTATTTATCATTCCGTGATAAATTTTCCTCCGAAATCTGCGTTGGTACAACAGCATCACGGCCGCGCAGGCAAGATCAGGACGCGCCGGTGCAAATCGGACCACCTACCGCCACCTCCTCCGCCTCCTCCGCCTCCGCTCGCCTGCAGTCTCGTGCCGCCCTCAGCCACGTCGCCGTCGTGGTGGCTAAAGCGTCGAAGGAGACCTCCGCGACATTCTGGCGACTAGAAACGCGCGCCGGATCGCAAAAAACACTCGCAGTACTTACGGTACAGGTACTTCGGGTGTCCTGCGCCTGATTCCAGGTATCGGGAAGTTGAAGCACAGAAGATACACCCACCTGCAATACCTCGTCGATTTCGCATCCGTTCTGCAGCCATATGAAAGGTAAGCGCATTTCGTGCATCATGCAATCATATGAATTATAACTGCGATTACTCTCCTCAAATTACTATTTACATTGCGGATTTGTATCTGTACTCTGCAATATTATTTTCACCGCAACAGGATTCGCAGAGTGATTCCTGAGCGGTGCGGTGTAATTCTAACGTCCGAATTAATTTTCATTAATTATCCTGTTAGCTGAGCAATTAATTTTATCAAGCTGCAACGAGCGCGCGGTATCCCGTCGTGGCTATTACATGCCTTGCTTCTCGAATCTCGGCAACGCAAAGAGCGAGGAGATTAAAAGGAAAGACTTGGATCAAATTTATAAATGGAGAAATTACATTTTACTCGAGACCAGGACCTAAATCGATTCAGACCTTCGTGTCCGTAATTATTGCCGTACATAAATTTGATGATTGAATTTCATCCTCAGATGTACAGTTAATATTTATTCTTCTTTCCTTTTCTTGATTGCTTAAAACACGCATTACGACTGAAGTCGACGGATCTTTCTATAAAAGAAGAAAAACAAACTGATCGTCAGTTATCTACAGGAAACATTCAATTACAAACCATCGCAACAATTAACGCGTACACGAATAACATTCACGAATTAATTTGCTGCATGAGGTCGCGCATTAATGTCTCTGTTATATCGTCCAATATCGCGGTATAAGTGTGCAGATCTTGAGCTTGATCGCGGGCACCTGACCTTCGCTAAATTTTCGTTGAACTATATAAAATCTTAGGTATTATATGCTTTTATAGCCATACTAAGCTATCGGCTGTAACAATTACCCTGAAATGACCAACGGCCGTTTGTCGTAAAACAGTTTCCCGTTACGGATATTACATTGCGGAAAGATCGATCTTTAATTGTTACTGCAGTGATCATAATTGCAATCCAGAAGCTCTAACTCTAAATGCGTTATATCACGCAGTTATATGTATGGCGTATAAAGCAAACTCATATAGTTTTCATGTCGTCTACGTAATTAGAAATTAAACGATAAAGAATCCAGTTTACTTGAGGCAAATTTATTTTCGCGAACAAAAGCTCGTGCACGCTTTTCAGTCAGAACAGTAACTGTGATTAAGAAACCAGTTCCAACGCCCGTGCAGATATGAATTATATCGCGATGACCTCCGTCATTATAATTTTTTTAGCTGCTTTATTGCCGACTTCCGTTACCGGTCACGTGACATTCCCATTTCAAGTAAATGCGTTACAATGCGTAAAATACATACAGCTACATAATTTCGGAATCGAAGCAACCCTAAGCTGACGGTATAGCAATAATCATATCACGTCTGTGCCGTATAAGGGAACTCGGGGCTTCCAGGGGTTTAATCATATGTAAAATTAGTAAGAAAGAGAATTTCTTATTGTTTTAGTCATACGAGCAAAAGCATGTAGGAATCGTAGAGCTGTGCAGTATGTTATACTCCCTGGGTGGTTACAGGATGCGAAGTAGACGTGCTAGAGCTGCACACTTGTGACAGAATAACGTAATCATAACGCACGTGGATGAAATACCTTACTCGGTATTTCGCCACCCTACTGCTCCGATGTCGGAAGAGGACTTCCCTCAGATATTCGAGTAGCAAAACGTGCCGGGGTGTATATCAGAGTGAAGGTCCGCCCAACTACTGTAATAATTCTCGGACTAAGATGTCAGGGACAAGTTCCATGCTACAAAATAACAGACCCGACGAGATCACGACAAAGAGAGAGAGACAGAGCGAGAGAGAGAGAGAGAGAGAGAGAGGGAGTAAGCGAGAGCGAAAGCCGAGAGTATTCTCTTAACTCTATTATCACTTTATTATAACGAGGATATATTTAATCCGTAAAGTTTAAATCACCAAACTTTTATCCGCATATTATGTCACGTACGCTTATTGGTCTATCAAAAGTTGGCACCGTTTCCCATTTCCACGTTCCGTGCATGTGCGACAAAAAAACCAAAATTGCTCGGATTAACAACACGTGAAATGATGTGCGAGCATACGTGGGTGGTCAGCTGATAATTGAGTATTCAGATATTATCCATAAATCCGTATCATATACCTAACGACGCGGATCGTTTTCATGTGTTAAACCATGCTATATACACTTTCTACAACGTATCATAACCCGAGGGCCTTCTTGCAGGATATAGAGGCGCTCTACCAATATACCAATGAGAATACTCAATTAGTAATCAATGGTAGTTAGTTAGCGAACTATACGTACCGTGTAGTTTGCCCAAATCAGTGGATTCTCGTTACGTCAGTCTGGAAGGCGATTATAATTTACCACAGAAACACGACCAAAAAAAAATTTACACTGTAATACAAGATTTAGAAATATAACTAAGTATTCAGCATGATATTTACTGCATGCTCGTTTATTTTTATGAAAAAATAGTTTTCTTCTTTCGAGTGGGATTCACATATGTGTGTTTTACTGTATTCCTGATATACGATCACAGCTATATTGGTACTGTTTATTTACGCGGTGTTACATGTAACAATCATTTCCTATTCGCAAAATGTGCAATGAAACAGCAATGGTAATCCTGCAGGCAATTAAATAACCTTCTAAATTCAACAATTGGTCGTCCTTGTGTGATTTTGATTTGCTTACCATTTCACTAATCCCTTCGAATAGTACGTTCATCGAATGTCCCGTGCGTTAAATCAACCTGACAAATTTTTTTCTAGATTCATTCTGTTATACTATGAGGGATGATGGTACGAAGTTTTTACCTTAAACTTATTTTTCCTTAACTTAAACATTTCAATTTAACACAGTATAGTACACAGCAAATTACGGTACAACAATAAGTATGCCTATAAATTGTCAAAAGCCTTATACTGCGAGTAAAGTTTTGGGACCTAAATATGTGTCTATCTAATCTACATATGTATTTTAACCACGGATTAGATGTTAAACTGTTTGTAAAAGCAGCAACGCGGTTTTGAAATACGAATTGTGCAGCAGAACAACTTGAAAGTTATTACAAGCTTCAGAACACTCCAACACTGACAAGAGGTGACGAAGTGCTAAAATCAATTTGTTACTCAGCTCGGAGATAAGGTGTCATAGCAGCTTGACACGTACAAATTGAACATGATTTTAGAATAATGAAAAAACCGATCCGTTCAGGAAAGAAAAGAACCACCGTGAAACCGTGCCCTAATTTTTTTTTTACATGGATTTTCATCTGACATCAGTGAGGTACTTACCTTGAAACGTATATTGTGCTGGTATTATAAAAAGAGATAGCTCCAGACGGAGTTGTACCTGCCGAAACAGTCTCGTTATATCATTATCAGGATCCGTGTCGGCCGCCATTCATGGTTCAGTTTCGATTTTCTTCTGAAATTGTGCGCACTGGAGTTTTCCATCCGTAGGTGCAATAAGTAAAACCGAGCTACGTTCTCCGGTCTCCGAGAGCTTTCGACCTCAAGCTTATAGCTAACTATATCCATAATGTCCATATAGCCAAGAACTTTGCCGGAGAAATTCCCCTGGAGCCCTATCGTTACGTGGAAAACCCTCCAGTACCATTTGGATACGTGTATGTTGTACCTAAATCCAGACCGCGATCACCCTGCAAGATAAGTTTTCAGTGCTTAACCGTACGTGCGTCGATGAATATCAGAAATTTACGTAGGTTGTAAAAAGTTCGTGAATAACCGGTTATAAGTACGTGAACAGATATCTGTAAGATATGAATGCGAGTATTTTGTATACCTACCTGTAGATTGATTTTCTTTCAGACTTCCGGAGAAGAATCCACAAGAGTCAACCGTTCGACCGTCGTGTGAATGAGTTCCGGAAGATGTAAATCGTCACGGAAGTTGTCTCGTCCTGCAATTGGTATGCTTCGTACACGTATACAAAATTACATATCATTAGGATACAACGTGTTGATGTAATCACATTGTGCAGTTTGTTTACCAGGCGATGTGATTTACCTGCAGCTTTCCAAATACATGTCACATGTCGTCCACGTACCATACCTAATCGATCCGTACGCGATCATAAAATAGCACACAACGTTCGTGTTGCCTGCGGGTTTCGTACATCGTATATGCAGCCATATCGTCATATCATTTTATTTACCTTTTATCAGATTACGGTGTGAATTGAAAATGAACTCAAAATTGAACTTGGCCTGATACTCGGTTGGATTAGAGTTAAAAAAAAGTGATACGGAAAGCGATCCAAAAAAGTTAACGAAACATGACTAGTAGAGGTATCAAGTGTGATGAAAAAGATTAAGGCGCACGCGATGGTTTATTTATCGAAATATTTACCGCAGTTCGAACGTGTACAGATTTTGAAACACAGTAATGCTATTTATACGTTTATACGTATAATAAACAATTGAAATGATTTTCTCCGGTGTGTATCCATGTGTACATAACAGGTATACGCATGCGGTTACATGTACATATGTACTCGAATGGCAGATCGCAGTCAATTTACCGATATACAATCAAGCTGTTGCTTCGTGAAATATAGGTTTTCCATTCCCTTTCAGGTATAAATTACTCACTGGTAGCAACATGTACACCACTTATACGTATGCGTTGTAAACGTGTCCATGTGTGTATCGCAGGCGTGGGATGCTCGCAATGAGGTGTCATAAATTCATGATTTAGGGGGATTAGCGTATATTTATACACAGTACCGTACACCGCCATGTGTATGAAAAAATCAGGGTACAAGATTATGATGGATAACCGGTATAGCAGTATAGTAATCCCGGATTCAACAGCCCCCAGTGGCAGCGGAGCGTCGCTACTCGGGGTACTTTTAACTTTTTCATCATATAAAATATAAACTTTTTATTTATACCCAACCCTCCCACGCACCTAAATTATCTCGCTACACTTATTTCGGCTTTATTTACCCTAGATTCTACAGCGCGGTTTTACACCCCCAGCTAACCAATAAATTTTTCGCTCTTTTGAACATCTTTTCAAAGTTTTGCAAACCTCTGTAAATGAATAAATTTACCTACATATATATATACAGGTATGTATGTATATGAAGGAGCGAAAAAACAAGTTTCTAATTAACTCGCTGACTGCACGGCTTTCATCGCTCTATCTTAAATATACTTTCCGCTCTTTTTAAGGATATAAAAATCATTTTCGTGAACATTGGATTTTTTATTCTGTTATTTTCTCTCATTAAAATAACAGCACGTAATGCGCTGAATGAATCCCGGCTATTTTGTACGTGGTTGTATTACGGAAAAGTTTTCCAAAAGGGATTCGCATGCAGGGCAAAAGTAGTACGAACTGTATAAAACCAACACGACTTGTTATGCGAACGAAATTATTTCTTCAAGTTCCATGCGCACTCCGCTTTTTTTTCAGTTGTACGACATGTACGGTTTTTTAATTCAAGATTTGTTAAAATCCAGTATTTAGTAACTGAAATACCACGCGACTTCATTCATTATTATATTTATCGTAATTCCCTCCAATTCTTATAATATAAGTTGCTCAACGGATGAAATAATAAAATATATGTATCAATTCTACAACGCCTGTAATAAACACAAGACCAAAAACGACAAGCAAAGTGATCTGTCAACGATGCTTTTATTCAAAGTGTAATTTTCACTCGACTCTACGAGAATATGCATTATACAATTTTCTTACATGTTAGCCACGCTGACAGGTTACGCATTGAGATAGTAAAATGTCGAATGACACGTGCCTGAACGGAGAGTGTATGAAAATTTTTGGTTTTTCTTACATTCAGACAGTGATAAAAAAATTTTAACGCGTTTACATTGAATTAGAATTTCAAATGTCGTTTATATTTTCGCGTGTACATAACTAATTCGTCGAAATGTATATCAACGACTGGTACTGATTCATTTCGCTCGGTTAAACATTTCCCTAAATCACCCCCGAAACAAAAGCTCCTACCTATAGCTATGCAATAATCTTATACAGTAAATTTGATGTAATCGCCAGGGATCGTTTTGCCCGCGGGTATCGTTTCAGCCATCAACCTTCACCAACACGCGTGAATTCTTGAAATTAACTCGCGCTCTTTCGTGCCTTATGACGTTCGGATATTCCTCTACTTGTATAATCGCAGAGGGACTACTGTGTCCACATTATATCGTATAATGCCTGCATGTATACTTTGTCGCCTTTGTTGAAAAATTCATTATAACAGTGCTTAAGCGTATCTTGTTTGACGTCATAATTATTTCTATGCCTGCTCATACAGGGAAGTACGTATAGGTATAGGAATCAAAGACACAGGGTGGTATTAGAACTTTAATATCCTGACGAAAAGTGTTTCATAATTACCCGCACGGAAATATCGTTCGCAACTAGAAAGCAATAAATGTATGTAATCGCCGTTAAACTTGTTGAGTATTTTACCACACGGCTGTTATCTTTAAAAAAAATGGTATTGAAAAGTTAATTTGTAATTAGTTGGGCTATTACAGAAACGATCTGAACAATGATTGTGAGTTGAAGGATAAAATAAATTTATAAATGTATCATTATACAAGAAGTTATAAGGTTTGAAATTCTGTAAGCTGGGATAATTTATGTAAAACGTCTCGTGAGTTGAATCAATATTTTCAAATTGGTTTCAATATGTCGTCAGTAAAAAACATACGCTTAAGTGTACTTAACAATTCTTTACCATCTTTGAAATCGACAACTTATTATGTCGAAGAAAAAAATAAAAATGACCCAACAACAGTGTCTATTTATTTTTATAATAATATTGTGTGAGTGTATACCTGATATATTTTGAATTTCATCGGATCTCTGCACTTTGCATGCAAATGAAACGTCGGAAAACCGGGGAAAGTTTTTTCCCCAAGATACTAAGTAGATATAACGTATAGGGGTAGGCACGAGGCGGAAAAAGGGATTGGACATTAAATATTCGAAGCATTTTTCAATCGTCGCACAGCCCCTTTTAAATGTATAATCAGAGAGCCTGTTTTAACGGTTGAACATTTTCAGAAATATTGCAAGCGTATTCTGCGTATTTCCCCCCCACACTTTCACTTCAACCTTCATTTCGAATATAGTCCGAATTTCTTCTACAGAATTCAATTACGCGACTTGAAACAAAGTGTACAGAAGGACGGTAATAACTGACTGCAGAACCCGGCATTCAAGACTCAAGGGTCAAAGAGTACGACCGTAATTACATTTTTACACGTTTATTCCAACTATCTTGGGATCCAATTCGCAGGGGAGCCGGAAATCTAGGAAATATAAGTTACGGGAAAGTATGTATGAGAACGCCCGCTAGAATTCTACCATCGCGGGAAATCTCGTTTCTTGAAAACATGGTACACGAAATATAGCTCTGCTTTATTCAGGCTCTCTGGGGTCGGCACGCATTTCTGGGCACTTTTTTGAAAAATTTTATTAAGCGAATCAGCTCAGGACTAGATGGATTTTTATATTTTATATTATTTTTATTTTGACGTGACGAAAAAATCGTCAGAATTGATGAAATTTATGATACAAATATCCTGCGGTTACAACGTATACTTTAATTGCTACTCGAGTTTTGACAATGTCCCAGTAGATAGTCATTTTTTTGAATTATCTCTACAGAAGCATTATACGGCCTAGTGTACATATAGACATATAACATAATTTTATTAGCATACTCATGTACTCGGCGATTTAAATGCTGTAATTAATAAGCGGCAATATTTGAATTTCAGAGTTAATTTAACTTTCGAATGATTCGATTGAAGATCCCTGTCGTTTGCGAAATTACAGATTTTCGCGAACGCAAGGCAATCAGGAGCTGGTACAAAATTTTTCTCATGCAAAAGCGAAGACTCATTTTTCACTGTCATTTCCGAGTACGTCGTAAGCCTCGCGTTTATTGGCCAAAAATGTGGCAGTATCTGCGTACACTCAGCTGCGCTGGCAATATAATTTTATATGTATGTACAAAATATTCAATCTTCAAATCTTGAAATATATATACCTATATAAGAAATGCCGATAAAACTGCGAAAACAAAGGACTCGCGTTTACACTCGCGTGTTTATGTATGTACATTCACGACGCACGTTTGTAAATACTTGCACGTTTTTTTCATAGCATATAATGTGATGAAAAAATTCTGAACACGTACCAGACAAAGGCTGCAGATATAACCGGAATAAGTTTTGAAAGAGGGTTTCCCCTTTACGACAATTTCGCACGTCGTTCTTCGTATCTCGTCACGCTTACTCCGCCGTCTTTTCATAGGTGTACATGTTTCGCCTCGTTTATCGTAGCTCCGTACATACATACCTCGCACATCTTATACTTGCCTGCATCCCCTATATGCGAATAAATCACAGATGTTACGTACTTGAAGAAAATTCTTTGCGGTATTCCGCCGCAATATCAGCTCGATAAATTTTTAATATCCCCGGTTTAATTTCAAGACTTTGTAAAAAAAAAAACCTGGGATATAATAATAGTTCGATTTGATTTTTGTGAAACCACAGTAATTCCAAGGCTCAGGGCCTGCTGATTCCCCCTGGCTTTCCTGGTATCCAGCTTCAATGTCCTCCTACCTGTATCAAGTTTTCTCTCATTCTCACACCTACGCTGTCGAGAAATACGCCATTTTCTGCGGACAGAAATTCTGAGAATAAACTTTTAGGCGGGTGTCATATAAGTGTTATGGGGTCAAGAACGTGCAGGAATCCGTTCCGAGTATAACCGCGAAGATGTGGAAGCACGTGCGTGTGTAAGGCTATATGTCAGCCCCAAGTATTACGACTGTATGTATACATGGCTCACAAATGCTTAGTGATAACTAGCCATAAGATTTCGTCGTTTCTCATTCCCTTTTTCCGGCTGCGTTTCATCTTCTTTCGAGAGACGGGAGAGCCGGAAATAAATGGGGACATCCCGACTCCCGAAAACAAATCCCGTTCGAAGACTGCGAGATAGGAGGTATACATATATATGTATACGTATAGGTTCAGCCGTATACATCAGGCCCGGGAACCGGAAGCATGGGGTTAAGTGTTACTCCGTGTCGGGCTCGCCTCTTCCCTGTTTTCGCTCTCATTTACCGTTGCCCCACAAAAAGAATCTAGATTCTCTTTAATCCAACCGGATCGAATCCTTCCGGGTAACTCTGACGTTTCGACGTCGTAGCTGCCCCCGAAGCCCGGGCTTTACTGGGGCTGATAGGATGCAGATCCACTTCAAGTCCAGCGACTCGACAAAGTATTACATACGTTATAGACAAGTGTACAGGACGACTTTACTTTGTACGCGATTCATTTAGGCCTGAATTGCGGTAGGTTAGTGTTGATTAAGCGTACAATAAATTTTGGTCGCAATTAAATGTAGAACAAAAATGTCACGTTAGGATATAACGTACGCGTGTAATTACCGAGTATTTACCGTATTTTGATACTTGATTACAATTGATCCGGAAACGTCGCGTTGAATTGCAGATAAGAATTCTACGTTAAGCATGTGCGATACGTCTTGCGGATAAACGATTTTTCGCATAAGAATAAATTGGCGAGAAGAAACATAATACAATTCACAGGCATATAAGAAATTGGGAGACGGATCGTGTGAATGGCCATTTACGAAAGTGGCACCGGCTACGACGGCCGCGTTTCGGAAAGCTCACCGTCACGGCTTTTCTATTGTGTACATGTCACACGTGTACATATGTATGTACATTGTAGGTACATATATCTATATACCTGTACACCGTGTTTACAACGTAAAAGTAAATATTTTGAGAGGACCATTCCATCATCGCCATTAATCCCGCTGTTTCATTCCTCCGCCCTCCGCCCCAGATCTTATATCATCATCCTCCCTTACTCTCGTCTTACATCCCCTACCGCCCTCTGCCTATATCTATCAATCTATCCGCCTTTGGCCGCGGTGCGAGGCCTGCGAAAACGCAATTCTAATCAAAGCTCCATCTCCGTTTTCCCACGTTCAATTCAGTAAAGTGTAGGTAGGGGTTATACGTTCTATAGGCAGAGGCCAGCTGACTCATTTCCAAAAGCATCAGATATACCTGTAATAGCGATTTCATTGCGGGGTAAATTATACGGCTCCGAGTTAAACACTGCACAACGCAAGCTAGGCGATGGTTAAATGCCGAAGGTACAAGGGACTGTGCCACCTAGCTTATTCCTACCTCATCTTATCGTTGGTCACATAGTCCTGATACCTGATTCCTACATATGTATATATTGGTTGTACGTTCCGCAGGATGGTTATTCGGCAATCCTGCAGGATCAGGATTGTCTACGAAGGTAACCGCGAGTCTCTGCTAAACTTGCGGAAAGTTAATGTCGGCTTTAACGGGATGCCTCTCTATGGATTTACGCATATACCTATAGATCAGTAGATACCTTCCACTTCGGCACTAGGTTTAATAAGTAAGATGAGTCGCGGGTTCATCTAGGTATACATAGTAGATTATACGATCTACATGAATTATAGGATCCAGACGTTAGTGCGGATATGAGAAAAATTATGATACGTATACAGCCGAGGTATAAACGAAACTTGCGTACCTATATAATGTAAAATAACGTAGCGAAAATTATCGTACTTTCAACAATGTTTTTTCAAGAGTTGCTATGACTGACGTCACATGTTACATCGACTTTAATATAACGTATGAATTTCCTTCGGGGCATTAAATAGGTATACCCGCAACAATGAACGCGATTGATTCTAATAAAAAATGCGTCAAATACCAAGTCCTCGAAACTCACTGCGCAATCCAGAGTGTACAGGAAAGGTATTGAAATTCCAAACGCGCTCTCAAACGAACTTTGGATCCTTCGGCAATATTCAAAGGATAATGACTTGTACAGCTGTCACGGAATATTACGTGAAATTCCTCATCTGATCGTTTTCATTTTCATTATTATGATTTTCATTATATATTTCTACATATCTAACATATTATGTACGTATATATATACATATTATAATGTATGAATATTTTTTTTTTTTTTTCATTTTTCCTCCCTCATACTTTTCCCCCCTTTTCTTTCTATATTCCCGAATTCGATTTCATTTCACGTCCGTCAGCCCGCTTTACAGCGGCGTATACAGAATTATCGAGAAAACATACACATCCACCTACGTGTGTATGCGCTGTGCATACATAGATATGTAGATGTGATTAACGAACGAGCGGGGTTATCCTTTGAGCTTCCAAAACTGCCGTACTCGGACTCGTAGTAACGCCAGTAACACGTCGCCCTCGGCACGCCCTTTATTTCTGACTTTTTTTTCACATATATTTTGCCTGCGGTCAATTTCCATTCATTCGTGATAATCGTTGTTAGTTTAATTGTAGCTGTTATTGTCATTGTTATTTTTACTGCCGATTTCAATATTACACCGACGTTGAAAATAATTCGTACCGCAGTTGAGAAAATCCATTATACTTATCCTTTATTTTTCGAGCCAATTCGGGCAATCGAAGATAATAATGATTAATTTAAAATAGCCATCGAATTACTCTTATCGACTAGAGCGTGTGTTTCAACAAAGTAACCTCAACTCTAAAGTACTATAATGAGATGTGCTTAGGCACAGATTTTCCGGAGGGTGATTTTTGCATACGCGTCGAGGCTACGTATATTAACATAATGTATCGTACCTTGCTCAACGGAGCGTATGAGAGATGTGTTTTAAAACGAATTGACTTACATATTTGCATCGTGGATATATTATGATAAATTCTATGCTTCTGGATTTACCTTATTTCTGCATATATTAACAAATATTATATCTAGCGACACACGAGGGTTTCCCTTTAGGTAAATTAAATGGGCATGCGGTCATTATGAACACAGATATAGGTCAAGGTGTTTCCATTAATGAAATAAAACCATCCCTTGTTCTATGGGGTGAAAAATAAGGAATTTTCGCAAGGCCCATGGCCTGCATAGTTTTATACGTAGGTACACATACCTCATTAGTACCTTCATCACCCGTCCCAAAATCGTTACTCATATTAATGTTGTATACGGCTTTTCACTCGATGCAACACAACGCAACACTAATAAATTTATTGTATTATGCGCGTAACCGACTGATCGTGTAATAAAAATTGAAAGATAATAATGAATCACACGCGCAAACATACCAGAGCCTTATAGGAGCAACAACAAACAGAGCTCGTTTGTCGAGTGTTTCGCTTTCCAGCTGTGCAGGCGCTTCCCGCAAGGATCGATTCTTCAGGGAATCCGCCGATGAGAATAATGAAATTTTTCACCACTCTTTTTCCTTTTACCTCCACATTGCTTAGTTCCGGTTCGTGGAGTAAAAGTTTACGGTATATACGGCTATGTATAGGTATATGGTATATCGTACCCTCATTTATACTTCCCGCGAGTTTTCCGCGAGCTCAGAATTTCAGTTCAAAGACTCACACCTAGATGATGTAATACATACTTATGTCTTGCCCTCGACTTTCATAGGTACGTATGTACGTATATGTATATGTACCTATGAAAGGCGATATACATACATACATACATACATACATACATACATACATACATACATGCATACACCATGTACCAGCCTTATACCTATCGAACATGAAGCTTTTCCGAACCGAATTTCACGTACCCCTAACTCAATTCCCGTAATTTACTTCTTGCACACGAATTTTACCTTTCTCGCGATTGATCTCGCAATACCAAGGCCTGTCAATATACCCCCTACCGTTGTGTAAAATCTCGTAATAACAATCGTATAATTTCGCTTTAAATTTATGACACTTAATTTTCTTTCTATTGTATGGGGAGAAGACAAAAGAGTTGCAGTAAAATTGATAGGAATTGGAGGATGATCGAGGACGGCTGGAATGACGTGTCGACGTAGATGATCACTTGCCCACAAAATATACCAATTCGCCGCCTATACGAGCACCGTGAACCTGCACCGTAATTTCCCCATATGGACACGCGAAGCGTTAGCGGAGTAGCGACTCTGGTAGCCTTGGGGGCAGCCGGGGCCGGCGTCGGGACGCTCCTCGCCATCCTTGTGTACGCGGTTTGCGCCCGGCGCCGCGTCCTTCTCGGCGCCGTCGGAGGGCCACTTAACTGGTACGTCGCTACACCACCTAATGTATTATTACGTATAAGTACCACACATTCGTGCACGCAGGCTCACTCGACTAAACTTGTTTTTTCTACACTCTGTACGTACGCACCTATTAATGCATGCTTCGCGTTACGCGCGTTACACGTATTATATTTCTATATTTAGTCGTATAACGAAAGGTGCGTACCGGCTTCCGGTTTTCCCGTCCACTCTTTTCAAAATATAAATCCTTCAATTTTTAACCGCGGTATTACAGGTTTGAGAAGGACTTGCTGGACCGGGCTGAAACTGCGAGATCAAAGGAAGTTCTGGTAGGTTTGGGTACCGGTACCAGCGGCAGCGAGGACAAGGTATGGCCACACAATGCCGCCCACGACAACCTGGCCCTCGAGTCGTCTGGTGGTAAGTATTAACAGCCCGGAGCTGCATGCACGCGGTGTTCTCTTATACCCAAGCGATCTCTAAACCTGTGCAGGCTCCTGTTGCGCTTTATGATCGCATACACGTACACGGTCAAGTACAAACAAGGTTACACATACCTACCAATTTTCGAGTATTTATTACATTACTCACAGTAAGTTAAACTTCAGGCTTGGATGTAAAACATCGCGTTCAAACAACATGTTCGAGAGCACGGTCGAAGGATTCAGACCGTAGGCAAACAAAATAACGAACGCAAATGTATGACGAAAAACACCGATATTGAGATGTTGTTTATTATTCAAAGGAAATTTCCTGTTCTCTAACAGATATTATTCTTCATCGCTCGCTCTCGCTACAGGGTTCATGTCACCGTGTTATTATAGCATAAAAACAACGGTAACATTGAAAGCATCGGATGGATTTTGCACTTTAATCTTACCTGTCCACACTTGGCAGATGCAGTTTTAAAGTCTATTCATAATCTTTATTCAAATCTCCCACTGCGACAATAAATGCATGAATACAATAAACGCTCGGTTACTATTCGACTTTTCTATGCAACTCAGACAAACTGCGAGAAAACTGTGTACGTTAATACAAGTCCAAATCATCCTGCATTTAATGTAATGTGCCTTCGTTTCTACTCTAATTCGTAAGTACCGCGATTATTGAGTATGCCAATTGTCGCGTAAAAGTCGTCCTAGCGTGTTCGTATGCAATACGCGCGGTTTCTACGACTTCCCGAGATTCGATATACCTACATATGTATAAACCAATGCTGTAACCCTTATTGACCAACTGCGAAATTACCCCGATTACAGTTTACGAGAGCACGCGTAGGTAGTATTGCAAAAATGATTTTCCTACCCGCGACGGCCGTACTCGTACAAGGTTGATATATTTGTGCCGATTCTCGTGTACAAGAAACATAACCGGCGTTCGAAGCACAAGTTATACAATTTACATATATTCCTACGCAGCGGTGTCTTTGTCGGAATCCGAGAGCGCTCTGATATCTCCCGTGAGTCCCGGAGGGCCAGGAATCGCTCCCCCGTTGCCCGGAGGGCCCCTTGTCGCCTCGGAAAAATTGGTTATTCTCGCAAAACCCAGGACTATACCGAGCATGCACACCAGACTGGATCACACGAAAATTGACACGGCTCTTTACCAGGTCAGCGCTTCACGAATAAATAAATATATATATATTAATATTTATTATATATAAATATATATATAATATTATATATTAATATTTATTATATATAATATATATATATATTATATATAATATATATATATATTATATATATATATTAATATTAAATAATTCGTCGAAGTTGGTCATATAAAAAATCTTTTTATTGATTATTTAAAAGGTTGCGACGTTTCCATCGGCTGCGCCCAATCATCTTCAGGCAATCATTATTTACGATCCTACGAGCTTAACGTGTTATTGCCTCACCATGTCAGGAAGAAGTGTCTTTAAAAGTGTATTTACATCTAAAAAATTATTTACTATGACCAACTTCGACGAATTATTTTTAATATATGTATATATATATGTACATATAGGAGTTTCAAATTAGTGATCACTGTGGTTATACATATACACACGAATAATACATAAATATTGCGCTTATTTGATGAATGCGTACCTTGTAACTAATCACTGCATTAATTTTTATTGGTGACAGCAGGTGAACTCTGGCGCCACGAGCCCGTCTGAGAGCGAGGATTCAAGAGGAGAGCTTCAGCTGAGCCTTTTCTACGACGCACCAGCTGGTATACTGACCGTTCGACTTATAGAGGCGAGCCAATTCTAGATACTGTATTATATTATGTTTGCATAGGTCACAATTCATATCACAGCAATGTTTCGGTCGACGGAAAGTAAGCAACCCCGTGGGACCTTTCGACGAGAATATTATTATTGGTAACCGTCCATTCGCTGACGGCTTTACTGCACACTCCGAGACTTATATAGACTTACGATCGATTTTCTGAGCCTCAAACTGCACCATGCGTAATCCTAACTCCAAAAAAACACTTCTTGTTTATTATATCGGTGTCTCGCGTACATACCTCGCTCCCAAATTTACATTTTCAAAAGCTAAAGCACGAACATCGTGCTCACCCCGATGCGTCGTTCATTTACAGGCACACGATTTGCAAGCACGAGAGATGAGTGGAACGGCGGATCCGTACGCGAAGATACGGCTTTTGCCCGATCGTAGTAACGTCTGGCAGACTAGAATTCACAAGCGAACGTTGAACCCAGGTATACGTATAGATATATAAGATCCATTACGCGGCTACCTTATTCTACTATTTCTAACAGCATGTAACGTGTGCATGTTTTTATAGTCTTCGACGAGGACTTCGTGTTCGAGGTGATACCAGCGGTCGCAATCAGAAGAACCTTGGAAGTACTTCTTTACGATTTTGACGCGTTTTCGCGTCACCACAATATCGGTTGCGTCCAGCTGCCGCTATCGAGCGTCGATCTCGGCTCCAGGGCCACGATTACTAAGCCAATTCTGCGCTGCACCGAGAGAGACGTTCGCGCGGAACTCGGGGAACTTATGGTCTCCATATCGTTTCTACCCTCGGCCGAAAGACTGACCGTCATTGTGATTAAAGCTCGGAACTTGAGGGTCGTTGACGACACGAGGACGAGTTCCGATCCCTATGTAAAGGTACTATATACCACACGTGCTACATACACTAACCCTTTGGCACGAAAAACAAAAAAAAAAAAAGAAAAACGGTGTCCAAATCACCTTTGAGGTTTAGGGTCGCGCGGTATACTCGTTGGCAAAAATCGTGATAAAAATCATGTGCTTATGCGAGGGATAAAAGATAGGGTCGTATAAAACGGAGAGCCGCTTTTCCAACTTCTTACGCATGCAGTGTTCAATGTCTGATTTTTTTTTTTTTCACCCGCTATGGTTCCAACTACACCGTAACAAGTTCGAGACTTTTTTACTTTCGTGGAAAAAAAGAACTTGGTGAAAATCCTCACTCGTATGTCAACTGGGATTTCTGAACTTTTAAATCCTTTTATACCCCCTCCGACTTTCGCAGGTAAGCATCATTTCGGAGGACGGAAAAAGATTGAAGAAAAGAAAATCCGGCGTTCAGCGGAACACAACGAATCCTGTATGGAACGTCGCCTTGACCTTCGACCTCGGTAGGGATTTACTCTCCCATAGCAGCATAGAGTTCCTCATCCTACACGACAGTCTTCTCGGGGCTAGCGAAACTCTGGCGAGATGCACCGTTTCCGCAAAAAGTCAGCGAGATCTATTTCACGAGGTGCTCGCGGGTCGAGGCGCAACTGCGCAATGGTTGCCCTTAGCGGAAACCAGGCAGACCTGAGCTGACCCACACAGCGCAACCCGATGTGGTTTGGCTGATGACTTGAGTTACTTCGTCGTAATTGCATCGCTAACTCATCATAATTAGGTACTTCCTTCGTTCCAGAGTTATTAACGGCCGCGCGACCACCGCGCAGCGTAAACATTTTCTCATAATAATGTATACTCGTTGGAAAGATGGCAAGATGAATGTCTTAATCACTGCAGGGCATACTTTAATTTGCCCGTTTCGGTACTTCGGGTGAAACGTCATGAATAATCATTTTTTTACTATACCAATTTTAAGCTACTGAATTTTATGATTAATAATATTTTTCATTTTGCTACGTAATTTACAATCTTGGCAAGTAAAATTACCATTAATCGGAGATTGACTTATTGAAAATTGTGACATTCACCTTACTGAAACTCTAGCAATATACGCTACTCATTTCACAGAGAGAAAGGAAGACAAATTTCTCGTGAAATTTTAATCTATGCTCTACTCAATGGCTTGTAAGTTATACCAATGAGAATATGAGAATAAATTTTGGTCTGTTTACTTTTATTTTTAAACGTACCTGTTTGTATTACACGTGGCAGATTTGGCAGTGTGAAAGTTATTCATTGCCTAATTTTCTGGAGTTACTTTTTTTTTCAATTATGTTGCCGAAGATTTAATTTTTTATTCTACTAATTACGGCACTGATGAATTGATATAAGTTTCTTCTCTTCTAACGTCATGATAACTTCCGAGCCTTTGTGTACGTGCTGAACTTGACCACTATACATAATTATTATACAAATTACGATTTTGTGTACGTACATATGGTGAAAATTTCGAAAAATGTGCGATTTCCGCGTGAGAATGAAATTAAAGTAATAATAATAAGCACAACACTAAACGGGTGATACAAATCCTAAAATACAGGATGACACCTGGGTCTTCCCTAATAAGATATTATAGCTTTAATTTATCAACGTTGGTATTCGCATTAATTAAACACAACTTTGTTTTCATTTAATAATATTGCTTACGTTTTTGTTCTGTATTTTATTGCACTGCATTCCCAAGATACCTGTGACCGCAATACGCGGATAAAATTTAAAGAAAACTACGTAATAAAATGTGATGTCACTGGTGAAACGAATCATTAAGTAAAGTGATGTCACGCACTAATTTTTTATGGGCAAATTATTTTTGAAATTCTACACTTACTCAGAGGGAAACTATATTATACTGTATGTATGAAACTTTTAATTGTATAAATATATGAAAAACTGAATATTATTATACATATAATATAGATATATTATATATACAAATATGTATATTATACTCTAACATTGTATGTACCTGTCTCGTTATAAGATACTGAAGAGAAAAAATGTAAAATGATGATATTGTATATTAATAGCGAATTCATTCAAATGATAATAAAATGATGGGTATGAAAATAAAATAATTTCAAACAAAGATAAACATAGTTTTGCTTCTTTCGTGATGTTGATTGCCGATATATTGATGTTTAGGTTTACAGTAAAATATATTTTTTAACCAAATTAATTGTTTCAACCCATGTATTTCTTTGAAGCAGCTGGTATTTAACAATGGAGGAAATTATATACAAACTTAATAATCAACCATGTACAAAAAGGTAAATACTACCCTCAACGTAAAACGTACAAAAAAACTTCTGTTGCAATTTTATTTTATTATTAATCCTTGAATCACTTTTGATTCGATATACTACATACCGTATTGTTTCGAATATAAGCAGAGGTTTTTTTGTCGTTAACAGCACCCGCCAAAATCATCCTAGTCTTATACTCAGACCCATCTTATGTGCAGATAACAAAGAAAAACACCCTAAAATACTGTCTTAGAATTGGGGGTCGGTTTATACTCGGAACAATACGGTAATATTAATCTAGACGATCTCTCAATTAAATATACATATACATTTTCCCGGCATTATTGTTTACCCGAATACACGCGAAATCTTTTCTGTTTCACTGGCGTAGATAAACGATTACTTAAAATCAATTATAATACAATCGTCCCAGCTTGAGGTTCTTCTGTAGTGTCCGCAATTATTATTTATTGCATATTTTTAAAACGCAGTCACTCTCTCGATTTTTATAAACTAGGAAATTTATACAAAACTACACGATCCTAATATTTACACTAAACTTATACACATTTCGTTTTCAACATAGCAGTAACTGGTCCTCAATAAACGGGAAATCATTTTACATTTGAACTCAAGGTGTTCACATTTAATATCAGACGTTCAGAGTAACCATGTATCAGATTACAAAAAAAAAAAAAAGAAAAATTGAACAAAGTACTTTCACCCATATTGTCGCCAATTCACAATTACTCCCTGGCATTACCTCGGCATGCATTTGGAATGACGCTTTTCCCGTCATGTATTTCATCCAATTCTTTAGATGTTTGCCAATCGTTTCACAGACTAGCAAAAATGATAAATAAAAGCTCTCATTCTCCGGGTATCAGACGAAAGGGAGTTGCGCAATACTAAATGGATAAATCCACGGTACAATGACAGGTGATGTCGACTGTCGTACTTTTTATTGGCAGCTACGCACAACAGCTCGTCCGCAGACCTCCGTGCGTGCTCGAAGCAGCACATTATTTTTTTTACCATATTTGATTTTTTGCAGCACCGATAAAACTGGAACTAAACCGTTCAAAATGGTGGACAGTTTACACCAGGATGCAGGTATTGACACTTGTCACCTATTCTGCAATAACCATTCTTCGTAAATTGTCTGCAAATTGGCGGCTGCTTTCCATTTCCCCGCCAACCGCCACCACCCCTCCAACCACCTCTACCCGACATTGGCCCCCCACCTCCTCTGTACCATCCCTGTCCAGGTCCCCCTCGACCCATTCCTCCTGGACCTCCTCGCATCGGTCCTCCTCTTGGCCCACCTTGGAAATTCGGTCCTGGTCCTGGTCCGGGTCCAGGACCAGGTCCAAGCCCTGGACCATAGCCGGGAGGACCTTGAAAATTGTTTCCCATATTCCCAGGGCCGTATCCCATGTCGTCAGGTGGTCCCATCATGCCGAATCCATCTGGTTGGTTGAACATTGGTGGTCCCATCATTCCAGGAGGACCTAGTGGACCATCAGGACCTGGAGGATAACCACCTTGCATATTTGGCATCCCCACATCAGGGACAACGACCTTTCCATCTCCAGTTCGCCAGCCTCCACCCCCACTTGGCATTGGCCCTGCCATGTCAGGACCCATTGGACCCATTTGACCCATTGGACCCATTGGCCCTGGGCCCATCATTTGTTGGGGCATTTGTGCCATAGGAGGCATAGGGCCTTGTGGTCCCATGCCACCCAGCATTGGCTGCTGGTTGTGAGGGAACGGAGGGAATGGGTAAGCCGGCACAACAGGTGCCTGGAATAATTGAGGTTTCGGCTCTGGCCAAGGCATCGACGTAAAGTCCTTTTCACTCTCCTTGTTACCCGTCAAGTCATCCAATGGTATAATCTTTGGATCGGTCATGGGGTGACGTTCCTCATCAGGTTCAGCTGCGGAGTCCGGAATCCTGAAAAGAAAGAGAAGAGTTAGCATATCCTCGGGTATAAAATAAGTGGGAGAATGATGGTGGTGTAGTCATATTGAAACTTACATGCTACGATTAAAGTACAATGCCTGAAGAATTCCCTTCTCCCTTGCATACTGTACGTCCTTCTCTCGGCTATTTTTCCCATGCTCGACCAGCGCCGGTGGTAAATCAATTGGAATCAACGGTTTCCAAGTTGTCTTTTCCTCCATTAGATCTTCTGTACCTGAAATGCAGGAAAAAAAGATGAATTTTTCAGCATTTCATTTAGCAAAATCGGGTGACACTTGGTGAAAAAACGTAGTATATTCATTGGAGAATGTAAAGCATTTTAAAATGGATGTGCTTCATCTTCTGCGTTCTATGTAGAATATATACGATTTTTAATTTTCATTTAATTCTGTTTTACGCAATATGTAGAATTTGATGTAGAATTTATTTTTATGTATTCTTGCAGCTGAGGAAAAAAAAAATTGACCAGACTAAGAACAAAATAAACACATTAAGAAGTAAGACTTAATTATTATTCGCGCTCGATTATTTAAACCCGAATTTGAATAAGGTGATCCAAGCAAACGTGCTTTCCAAATTACGTTAATTAATTATGAGAAATGCAACATTGATGTACGTTAGGGTGTCCCTTACTTCGTCTTTACGAATTTTTTCCGTCTCACCACCCAAATTATTTTCAAATAATTTAAAAACAATTGCCTACTTTTTCCAAATTTTTATCTCAACTCTAACACGTGCCACCAAGAGGGTGAATTTCCCCATTTAATATACACGTGTTCCGGACACATTCTCAGTATATATTTTATTGTAACAGTAACAATGTCCAAAAAAATCCGTAACTGTAAGGTTTTAGTGGGCAATAGTACTACTCTCTCTGAGAGAAAATTCACATCATCATACCAGGCAGTCTAGACGAATTGCGCAGCCTCGAAATCAAATTTTTTTTTTTTTATCTAGAGGAGATGCAATTCGTCTAGATTGCCTGATATAATGATGTGAATTTTTTCTCAGATAGTAGCACTAATGCTCACTAAAGCTTCGCAGTTACGAAATTTTCCGAACATTATTACTCTTACAATAAAATATGTACTGAGAATATGTTCGGAACACGTGTATTTTAAATGATTAAATCCACCCTCATGGTGGCACATTTTAGAGTTGGGGTAAAAATCTGAAAAAATTAGATAATTGTTTTTGAACTATTTGCAGTTGATTTTGGGATTTAGACGGAAAAAATTCGTCAACACCTTAAATAAAGAACACTCTAATGTACGTAAATAATAACTTTACTTACTCAGCTTTCTTGCCATCTGGAAAGCTTCCCTTTCGTTTTGTTTCTCCATTTGCTTGGCGTCGGTGAAAGTCTTGGTGACATTGACCCTCTCTGTTTCATCGAGTTCGAAGTACCTTATAGATTCCAGATCCGTCTTCCACTTCAGAATTTTCTTTGGCCCTTTGCGTTTCTGGGCCAGCAAAACACTCTTCAGGCCATTTACGAACCGTATCTCTGGGGTTGGACTCGAATCCCCCTTATCTTTGCGGTCGGACTCTGACGTTTCCGGCGTCGTCTCCGACGGCGAACTTGATCCCTTAGTATCCTCGACTTCGTCGTCCGGTGTAGGTGCTGTAAAATGAACACATAATCGATGAATAAAATACGTTGTTATGTAGTAAAGTCGTAATATACGATGAGAATACAAAAGTACTCACTCGTGGATCTTTCCTCTTCCTCCTCCTCCTGATGATGCTGTTCTCTACTCTCTTTAGAATCTTTAACGTTTTTTTCATCGGTGGATTCACTTTCATCTTTTTCTTTTTTGTCCTCCTCTTTTATATCCTCCTCCTTGTCCTTCTTCTCTTTGTCTTCCTCCGTTTCGAGCGTGTCTTGATAAAACTGTACAAAGAGACGGTACATAATGAATTACTTAATTAATTAATTTAGGCAAGGTCCTGACAAGCTAATTTCGCTCCGAGGACCCGTCTTATTCAGCATAAGTTGTTCGTTCGTTATTATAATATAATAATTTCCCGTAAAATACCTTGAAGTTGGGCTTAACGACCACCGGGGATTTTTCGTCAGGACCTAACGGCGACGACGGTGGCGGAGTCCCGTCGCGTCCCTCTCCCTGCACTTCCTGTTTTTTAGAGTCAGGCGCTCCATCCTTCGAGAGTGACGTCCTCCTCTTTCGCTTACGTGGTTCTTTGCTCTTCGTTGATGCAGTCAGGGCGTCCATGAACATGTCACTCTCTTGAAGGACCATAGCTGTAAAAAAAAAGGAAAAAAAATCATAACTAAATTTTTTATATAAAATAAGACTATCTTGGTATTACAATTCAAAAGTCGAGTAATCGCGTTCATCCCAGCGGCTGAAAGAAATAACAACATAATAAGAAAGCTTGCTCGTGGTGTTCGGTAAATAAACAAGGATTATCTGAAAAAAGAGGAAATGTTTATATATTTCATGGTAAGATGAACTTGAAGAACTTCATTCTGGCGAGTGGCAGCACAAGTTTTTTTTTCCACATGGCTAATATTCAATATTTAAAAAATGTAAAATGTCCAACTATTTCCTTTGCAAGCGGGAAATAATTTTCTAGAATAACTTTGTGACGAATGAAATAAGCAAGTCCGCGTGTCCTGAAACGATGAAAAATAGTTAATCATTATTACAGTTGGTGATGAGCTGTTCGTATCCAGAAAAAATCCTTCATCAATTTCGAACGATGAGCTCAAAAGTAAATCGTGCTCTTCGAAACAACTTCGGCGGGAACCTAGTTACAATCGGTTTGATTCGATACGAATTAAAAGTCAGACAGAAATTATCAGATTTCAGCGAGCCGAAATTCTGCAGACAATTTACATATATTTAATATGATTCATAGTAAGTTCCTTCGATAAAATATTAACCTGAATGAGATAAATTTTACTCGATTTAGCGGCGATTCGCTCATTAATGAAAAGGTGATCCATATTTTTGAATAATTTACCGAAAGGTATATGCAAGTGTATTTTACACTCCCGCGTACAGCTTATTTTTACAAAAACATGTATTGAATAATTATGCAACGGTAACACGAAGTCGACACCTGACAGTAATAATTAATTTCATTTACAGTATATAAATGGACGCGAAAACAGACGCCATATTAGTAATCGTTCAAAAATTCGTTTTTTTGAATAACATTAATGACTTTGACAGCATCGACTTTGTGTTTAATAATACAGTTACATGTGTAAAACTGTTCAAAGTGAGATAAGTATACGTCGTGAACTTTCATCATTCGATGGGAAAATATTTGCCCGTAAACATGTCATGGAGTGGAAATTAATACATAGTAAATGAGGGATAATACATAAGGATTTATGTAAATTTATTTTATTTCTTTTAAAACTATGTTATTAATGAAAAGTAATTCTATATAGAATTTAATGCTTACAGACTAGGAATTAATTAATAAATTGTATAGTTTAACCGCCCTAATTAATCGAATTGAAAGTAAAAACTAAAAGATATTGTTCAACTGCCGGGTAGGATCATTCACGCAAAGTGAGTCAATGGCAGGGCCCAATGCTTCCGAGACAGTTAGTACACCAGCGTCCCGACGTCTCTCAACGCAACGAGTTAAAAACATCTGCCCCACGGGCTAGAAAGAAAGACTGAAACTGAATTCAGACCTGAGAAGCAATTGAATAGCTTCGTCATGTCTTCAAAGAGCTCGCAAAGAGCGATAAATGTATGCCAAATCAATAAGAAGTGTCATTTCTATCCGCGGCCTTAATTGGTCAGATGTTTACGCGTCAAGTTATCACATGAGTTCGAAACATAATTAATACCCTTAGGAGTTTACAATTTTCTTTCAACGAATAAGCAAACTGCTGAGCCGAAATTGTTTGAATGAACTCTGTTTATGTGTATCAACACGTCCTTGCAATATTTGTTATAATACACAACTGTACTTCTATTGACGATTGACTATACTCAAATCCGAAATCTGTTTCGTCAAATTTTTTTTCTCAAATTTATCCATTTGCTCAGAGCTACATCGATACCAAATCTCTCCTCTCTTCCTTTGCGGGAAGATAAATTCGACAAAGAAGACTTGAAATTCAAGTAGCGTGAAATTCTGTCAAATGCGTTTACGTCAATCGATGCAGGGCCGACGTTTTCACAGAAAAAAAATGTATTTCCCATTGTAAAATGATTTTATATCTATACATGATCCGATTAAGCAATTTGTATCTTCACTTCGTTTTCTCCGATTAAGATAATTTTTAATAGCAACAAGAAATATGTTTAACAGTTTCGTAAAGTTGAACGAATATCACCATTTTATATGGTTAGAGTGAATCCGTCGATTATCTTGAGTTTGAAAAGCTCTCAGCGAAGAAAATCGTAATCAATTAACATTGCTTTTCTCTTTTCACGCGTTTTCGATTGGTATCCGATTGTGAGCCAGTATGAAATTAGTGACTACAGGTAGTCTGCTGCGGTCATGTTTAATTAGTTTTGAAACATTAAACGATTCAAGTAACATATTCATAAGTCGCCGTACGATGATAGAAGATTTCTTCGCCTTGCCGGCAATTCGAGACCCCCGTACGCAGTATATGGGGTGACGCCCGTGACGTCACAGCGTCCGATCCATCTTCCTGAATAGAACGCCGTATCGGGTGTTGCATCATCACTTGATGCCTTTTTCGGTCGTAAGCAATTATATTTATTTACATACAGTTTCGAATCTCCCCACGTTTATTAATTCTTCAGTAAATATTTGACACGTACTTTGTCCCGCGTGCATGAAGAAAAGGTTTGTTCCAAGATTTTTGAATAATCGAATAAACTACTATGCGTAATATACTCCACCGGTGCAGTGGATACGCATGTTTGAACGTTAACATGAAATTAAGAGTTCATTCCTCAGTTAACACCTTACGGTTGAATTATTAAATTATTTAAATCAGCACTAGCGAAACAAAAATCTGTGTTGGTATGGATGTACGTACTGCAAAATCGCAGATACGTTGATTTTTTAATGGTCATAAGACATTGGTATGAGTAGAAAATATTCGCTTTTGTTCGCGCAGTCAGCGGTAATGCGAAAGAGAACATTCTTATCTCTGCTCCTGTTTTAAATTTGATCACTTCTCGGTGAGTGACGTCACGCACGGCGCTGTACCGCGCTGCGGCGATTATTGCAACTTACATAAATTCAAATTCACGAAAATTGCTTACTGTAAACGCAAGCTCGAAAGAAAACTGCTTGCAGAAATCAAAATTGGGTGAATAGAAGCCGTGAATCTAAGACTTTTGGTACAAGTGTACTATGTAAAGTGAAAGTCAAATTTTTCAGATAAAAAGACTACGTTATGACATTGAAAACAGCTATAATCTGAACAAGGCTGTACGAGGTGAACGACGATAGAAATCTATGAACAAGAACTTCTTCGAACCGAGAGGATGGAAGCCTGAAATCTCGGTCGTGATCATGGTTGTGCCTTGCTGAGACAGTACGTACGTATGTATGTATGTGTATGTGTGCGCATGTATATGCAAGTTTGCGGAGATCGAGATAATTATATATATCAGCAGAAACCCATAATATTTATGTTTCCAGATTTCTGATAAAATTTATTTCAACGAATAAAAAAGGGTGTACATTTACAAGGAGAAATTATTGATAGACAAAAGTTTAGTTAATCGCCTTACCTACAATAGATACGGTCACTTTAGGTAATTTATGGCCAACTTGCCCGCGTGTTTTAAAAACTTCAAACGCTCCAACCGCACCAACGGAACGAGTAGTATCAGCGATACATTTTAGAAATGATGGATAATTTTTTCTCAACTTCTAGACAATGCTTTTTTTCCAGTTGTTGTTTTCTCACAACTTATAATCGATAGACCAACATATCGCGTAATCATAGTCGCTTATACTTTCACTATTTTATTAGTATTTTAGTTATTATTTTATCGAAGGTTACCTGCAGGAATCTTCTTAATTTATGTTAAAAACACCATTGGATGATGAGCCGATCTCATTTGATCTTCTTTCTTCCACATGTGAATGCAGATTAATCATTTTGGCAAACGAAATATCCGAGTAGCTGAACAATCCAATGCTGCTGCTTTTTCTTGCAGTTAGCTAAGAGTGATCCAATCTTTGCTAAGTTGTGAAGAAACTAGAAGTTACTTTTAGGGGGGCAATTGAATACATAGGGCTGTAATTGGGGAAGGAACAAGATTCAGAGATGCCTGCAAAAAATCTTACATTATTAGGTCATATAAACACAGGGCAATATTGAATCGTAATAAAAAAAAAAAATCGCATTATTTGAAATAGGTCGAGCAAGAGAAAGAAACTGTTCAGCTGCAAATTGTCCTCCACACATCCACCTGCAAACTCAACATTCAGAAGTTAGTAGTATATCAAATACATAGGTACGCTGAAATCTCTAACCAATTATGAAATATTGCCACGTGTATATCAAAACAGTAAGTACAAAATTCCCCAAAAATAAGCACTACATCGTTTTTAATGTAGCGAATTTAGATAAACTATTACAAATTGCTAAAATTGGATTTAATACTTTATACGTGTTTCTAAACCAATTAAATATTTCCACAGCACACAATAAAGGGGTAAATATGTGCCAGCTTAGAAATTCTGAAAAATATTTATATGCAAGGAATGAAACAGTTAAAATTATCAGTTTTCTATAAATGCAATAATAATTTATAATAAAAACGTCAACAATAACTGAATTAATTAAAATCGGCCATACCGATATATACTTACGTTTGGGTTTGGGTGGAATGAGTTTGATGCCTCCTTTCTTGTCTTCAATTGGCGGCGGTGTTGCCGGTGAGTCTAGAGATAGCCTGGCACGTTTCTCTGGTAATGGAATATTTTCCATTGGTGGAGAAGGCCTCTTAATGGCAGACAGTTTTGGGGGAATAAGTTTCTTGTCCAATAGTGTGCTAGGCTTCTTGGCAGACCTAGGAGGTGGGGGTTTGACTTCTTCCTCTAATCCTGTAGACCTAAATTTAGAATTGAACGTTTTGACCGTTTTAGGACGAGATGTTTCCAGCAAACTTTTTCTGGTTTCAATAGACATCGAAATATTTTTTTTCTCTGGTATCACGACTTTCTTTCCATCAGTCTTTTCTTTCTGCTCTTTTGCACTATCTTTAGATTCTGTTGACAGTTTTCTGGATGGTGATAAAGAGGATTTCACTGTACTCGAACTATCACTCGACTGTTTAACTTCATCCTCTGCCCTTTTTCTTGGTATTTTTCCCATTTTCACGCTGAGCGCCTGACCTTGGACTTTTTCCAGTGTTGCCTTATCCTTTTCTGCCTGGTCCTTCTTCAGCTTCTCCTTCTCTCGCTCCCGGTCAGTTTTACCTGCCTTCGAAGATGAGGATGAGGAAGAACTGTGCTTGCTGGAACTAGAACGATGCCTGTCTTTTTCCTTCGAAGAAGATTTATCCTTAGAACTGGAGCCCTTTGACCCTTCCGAACCTGATCTATGGGAGCCTGATGATCTGTGGGAACTTGAACTTGAACGATGCGAGCTTGAACCATGTTTTGACGAACTCCGAGATGATGAACTATGACTACTTAATCTTTTATCCGAACTACTGCTGGACTTTTTATCATCCCTTTTATGAAAATCCCGATTTTCTTTGTCACTGGACTTGTTACAGTCACTACTAACACCTTCCTTTGCATCTTTACTACTATTGTCCTTACTATCCTCGCTATTTATTCCAATGTTAATGTCTTTAGAACTAGCTACCGAATTTTTCACTTCACTAGATAAATGGTTAGAGTTATCATGGACGAATTCTTGACCGTCGACCAGTGTTCCTTGAATTGTTTCAATCGTTCCGATGTCGTCCTGCGTTGTAAAATCTTCTTTGATATCGCCGTTGACTCTATTTTCGTTGTTTGAGGCCAATACGTTGTTAATATTTGCAGGGTCTGTTTCTACCTTAGCTAAAACTTGTTTACCATCACGAATTGTTATCTTATAAACAGGCAGTGATTGCTGCTGTTGCTGCTGCTGTGAAGAGGGTACTAAAAAATACTGCTTCTGGGAATTTTTGGCCACAGTCTGCAAATCGCACTGCTGGGGCCTTTGGAGCTGCTGAAGTTTATCTTTTAGCTGCGTACCATTGGATGTATTTTCAGTATAATCCGTCAATTGGATTTTATTGCCTTGGAGGTCACCATTCTCGTTAATATTATTGCTGATGTTATTCGTTCTTCCAGTCTGTTGCTGGACAGGTAGCGACTGGCTTTGGTCAATCAAGGTTTGAATCGGCAAAGTCATGATATCTGAGGGCACAGAATTTGGTGCCGCTTCACCTTTGACAATCTTTAACCATTGTTCGACTAATCGACTTGCCAATGCCCTGACTACATGATGGCTACCTTCTTTGGAAAGACCCTTTATCAACTTTGGACAATTATTAATTTTCAGACGCTCAACGTCTACAGGACAAAGAAGAAGCAGCTCTAGCAATTCCTGAATCAGAGCCCAGTTTTTTGCTAGGATTCCATCTGTCAACCACATGTGAACTAGATTCCACCCCCCTGCGCCCATGAATCTGGAACAGAAGTGATTCCCGTGACTTAGAAGGGAAAACTCTGACAGATTCAACATTCGTATTTATGTCGAAAACACTAGGCGCATATACTTCCAAATATTTCCCTTACTTTCATAGGAAATAAAAGGGAATTAAATATGAAAAAATAAATAAATTGAAAGAAAAAAAAAACCTCAATCCTTAACCAACTACTGAAATTTTGAATACGGTTCAAACACATCATTGTTGTGCACTCTCAAGTACCAAGGTATCTTGTTTCTTGTACAGCGACAATCTACTGAAACAACTGAATGTAAAATTTATGGCAAAGTAGGTGCATCCGGCTCCTTATTTCTCAGATATTAAACCATCGTATAAAAGTTTCTATTTATAAGTGCTTGAAAATATCGCATCCTTGAGTTTAACAATTCGTACCATCTAAGTGATTCGTTGAATAGTCTTTGGAAATTTTCAACTCTGCAGAGGTCATAATTTTATATTAAACATGGTACTTACTGGCCCAGGAGATCGGTGTTCGTGGTCTTCAGGATCTGAATGTAGATACATTTTGAAACAAGCTTTTTCGAAAACTTTGTCATTAGGCTTGCTAAGCGCTGGACTTCGTCGTTGCTCTTGATGCCTCCCGTAGGACCCAAAAGAACACTGAGACACTTCAGCAGCTGCAGCGGATCAATACGGGGCTGTAACGAACAATTATTAAATAATACGACTCATAATGTTAACTCCGATTGCCACATCACTTGTATTACAAAAGTAAAATAAGGCTATAATGATAATATACGGCTGATATTTTTTTCTATACATAAAATTAATCGGGACTTTATTTATACAGCCAATCATTGATACACCTCATCACAACAGTTGAAGTAACACATAGTATATTAGTACTTGTTATGCAATCATGAAAATTTATGGGCGTCTGCCATAAGGCGAAAATTGATGATTGGGGGGTTTAATATGTGCGATACTATGAAAAGGACGTGTAGGTAAATGAATAATCATTCATTTGAATATTAAGAATATTGGTTTACAAGTGAAAAAATTTGGTCGAATAATTTTTGGTTGTGGAATTTATATTAGCCACGACCGCATATCGCGTGCCGAAAAAATTTGTTTTGGGGTGCCGAAAAAGCGAATGGCGCACTAATTCAAATCAAAATTGATGAGCAGTACCTTCATATGCTACTTATACTGAACATTTGACGAATGACGAGGCGTCGGAGAGGACGCGTGAGACCCGAATGGCGAATCACGTAAAAGGTTATTGATCTACACTACACTAGTTGTGTAGGGACTCTAGGCTAGTAACGCTATTACTATCACCGATCGTGGCGCTATCGTTTACGAAATATTTGAACCGGGAAGAACAATGGCCGCCGGTGAAAAAAAAAAGAAGAAAACTAAAACTAATCAGATCACGATTACGATAAATAATATGACACCAACTCACCATTTTGTTAACGCTCGGATTTCCTCGATGATTTATTCTAATATCCGGGTGGCAGACGAAGAATCATCCCGAAATCTGTAACTAAACACAAAATTTCCCGTTTACGGATGATGACGCATCACGGACGCAGTATGTCGCCGCCATTTTCTATGTCTCCGCCTTTAGCCAACGCGACACGAAAGACCTGAATACCTCAAGTACATGTTACAGAATCTACGCAACCTAGCATACGGATTACACCTACTAGTTTATCAATACAATTTCTTTTCATGCTTGACGGTATGGACTACTATAACTCATTTGATCCAAGCATCGCTCTGTGCAACTTTATATTTGTGAAAACGAACGCCTTGTTAACACGGAAACCGTATCCCAGTCATCGATCCCGTACGGAATCAAAGATTAATCACATGTTTCAACGTTATTCGAAATCCTGCCAGTAAATAATTGATCCATTTGTAATTTAGCTCCTATTTACCATTATAGTGATATATGTGGGAAGTAAAATTAGCTATTATTCTGCTAAAAATAATAAAAATGCGAATGCGGAATTCTCTCCTGCGGCAAACGACCCTCGCTCGAAAGCAGACTGGCAAGACCGCGTCATTGCGCACCTATTCTGCGCACTACGCCTTCCTCCCCCACCCGCGCGTTAGCCAACCAGAGAGGTGAACGGAACCCGGTTACCAACGCACACATCGACGCGATCTATTTATAACCATGGAGCGGCGTTATTATTATGTTTATTATTGACCTTATGATTATTATTAACGACGTGATCATTATTATTATTTCGTCATTTTACGTATCAATTCGAGGAAAAATCGATTAAAACCTCATTTCTTATGGCACTTTTCAACACTCGGGATATACCTCGATCAGCGTTAAAATTTTGCATACGATTCACTGTAAAGTTTTTTTTTGTTGTTGCTTTTGATCGTTTCACATTGGAAACTTTTGCCTTGCAAAAACGATCGTTTGTGTAGGCGTACCGTTTGAGAAATCACGCGTAAGGATGAGTCAACGCCTAACATATGGGGAATAAAGAGGATTCAAGGCCCCACCCAACCCGCTATACAGCTAACCAATTCTACTTATAAAAACTTTTACGATTATCGGCCGATCGACAAGCCACTCACATTTGTTCAATAATCAATCCTTTTTTAAGAACAACGAATTCACAGTTATGTAGGAGAAATCAAATATTTTTCCTATACACGAAATATCCATGCCGGAGGCGTCTGTCTGGCTTCGGAGGGATGCTAGGAAACTGTCAGCGATATCTCAGAGTCATTTATCTTCGAGTTGAGCAGCCATCTGCAATCAAAAACCACAACAGGTTATTCTCCGTTATAGCGGCTTTGCTCTGTCCTCAGTATCTTATAATTTTCCTCCCGAAAAGAACTCAAAAACATACAAAACAAATTTCCTCACCTAATTTTGCACGTACCACTCACTGCTTAGGCTAATCCCAAAATGATTTCTCCGGAACCCAAGTCAAATGAACAACAAAATCGTAGAATTGTTTCAAGCTGTTGAAGAGTATTCCATCGTCATACAATTAATCTCTGTTATTAATTATCTGAGAAATATCATCTGCGTATCGTGGAAACGTTCAACTGTATCTCAATTAAATTGTGGTCCTTTTGACTCCGTTACTACGTGATGACGCGACGGATGTACTCAAGTGACGCACCCTATAAGTTGCTGTGTGACGTACGATCGTAAAATAAAAATTTCTCTTGCAGACAATTCTCACAGCGCCATCTACTGTAAATGTTTTACATCGTCGCCTACTGCGTCAGAGAGAAACCTTGCTGCGTGCACTATTGCCACTACGTATTATTTTGACACCCTCTGTAATTTTAGTAAAATACCAATAATGTCACTCATCTTATCAGCGTTACGTGGAACGAATGCAATGTTTCGTACTAGTTATACTAATAAGGTAACATAGTTGATCCGTTTTCAAATATTATATTCGCCGGCATAATGTATAACCTATAAATTTTTTAGAAACTTTCGTTAATCAATGTTTAGGCTCTAACATCACGGTGTCTTTCGAGATCAACTGTACTAAGCGACACAGAGGCAACCCCTGATAAGTCTGAGAAACCTAGAGACCCGGCTAAGGATAGATCTGTAAAACACACGTACGAAACGAGCATCAGATACCTCGCCAGCGAAGGTGAATTTATTTTACACATGTTCTAAAGAAATGTAAATAGCCATGACCAATTGTATAGCTCTACCCTTTCTCTGCCCTTGGGATGATTCGGGAAATTGAACTCCTGTGTGGTTTTTCTAGCATATCGCACCACCTACGGAACCAATCCTGTGTGGAAACAATATAGAAGGAACCACAAGGGAGCAATACCGCCAAGAAAGACAAGAAAAACTTGCATTGTAGGTGATCCATGTTTAGTTTTTATAATAAATAATAATAATATCCATAGTACCGGATCTCCACAATTTTCAATTTGTTCACAGAGATACCAGCAAATTTCAACAGGAAACCCCTGCCCAATTTGTAGAGATGAATATCTCGTTTTAGATCACAGGAACACAGAGTTGCTGAAACAGTTCATTTCCGAACACAACGGTGCCATTCTAAGTTATTCGTAAGTAATCATCAATGAGTAAAAGTAATGGTTGCTCCTTGTATCGGCCATAAAATACACTCCCTGTGCACCCAATGAACGTTTGTGTTACTCTAAAATTCTAATTTCAGAAAAACTGGACTTTGCCAAAAAAAGCATCAGGAGTTACTTGTAGCTATTGCAAGAGCAAAAAACTATGGAACTATAACATATGATGTACCTTTTAGACAATACGATTACTCTGAATGGTACAAGCCAGAACCTAATGCCTAAACTAGTTTGTTTCATGCTCTGAAAACTTAGGAAAATCTGATTGATAATATTCAGTAATAAATGAACCCGTGAACAATATGGACTCAACTTTTATTATAATTGGAGGTGGAATTGCCGGGGTATCATGTGCTGAAGGCTTGGCTTTTTTAGCTCCAGAAGAAAAGGTAGTGTTAATCACTGCTAGTTCACTTATTAAAGCTGTAACTAATATTGTGCCGATTAGTCAAAACTTGACACAATTTGACGTTGAAGAACGTAATATAGTAACTTTAACTGAAATGCACCCGTCTGTCTCTGTTGTACATGATTTGGTTGTAAGAGTGGATAATGAAAATAAATTGGTCGAAACCAAATCAGGACAAGTAATACGATACAAAAAATTATGCTTGTGTACCGGAGCAAGTCCCAAACTTATAACTGAAAATAGTCCTCATGTAATTGGCATAAGGGACACAGAGTCTGTGGAAAAGTTTTCCTCAAGAATTAAAAATGCCAAAAGAATTGTAGTCGTCGGTAATGGTGGAATAGCCACTGAAATAGTTCACGAAATACGGGGAGTTGAAATTATTTGGGTAATAAAAGATAAACATATTTCTGCTACCTTTGTAGACCCTGGCGCAGCTGAATTCTTCCAAAACAAGTTAACTCAGAGAAATGATAAGTCCGAATGTGATAGAGTTGTGAAGCGAATGAAATATACTGTTTCAGAAGGTCAAGTAACTAAAGGAGGCGCTGCTTTAGGCCCTGACTGGCATAGTAGTTGTAACGTCAAAGGAACTTCTGTAGCTTCAAGCAAAGTACAAGTTGAATATGAATGCGAAATTATTGGAGTATCAAGCGAACAACAAGATAATGAAGAATGGCCAATTTATGCAGAACTTACCAATGGTAAAATTATAGGTTGCGATTTCATTGTATCTGCAACAGGCGTTGTTCCAAATTCTACCCTTAACGGGTTAGAAGAACTAAATAAAGGGGGAGATGGTGGTATTTTAGTGGATTCGAAGCTACAGACTTCTGAAAAAGATTTATTTGCTGCTGGAGATGTTTGTACTGTAAACTGGAATCTAGCAGAACATTGGTTTCAAATGAGACTCTGGACTCAAGCTTTGCAAATGGGTCGTTATGCCGCTAAATCTATGGCCTGTGATTTAAGGGGTGAAGATTTTTTCCAAGACTTTTGTTTCGAACTTTTCACGCATGTGACAAAATTTTTTGGGTTCAAAGTTGTGTTACTAGGGCTTTACAATGGGCAAAAATTGAATGGCAGTTACGAAATATTATTACGAATGACAAAGAATGTAGAGTACATAAAGTTAATATTGAAAGACGGTAAATTGAAGGGGGCTGTTCTCATCGGAGAAACCGACTTGGAAGAAATGTGCGAAAACTTGATCTTGAACCAACTCGATTTGACTATTTATGGAGAAGACTTATTAAACCCTGATATAGACGTGGAAGATTATTTTGATTAAGCTGAACATTGAATTGAGTGTGTGAAATTTATATTTGTGTGCACGAAGCAAAGAAACTTTGAATAATTGAATGTATTTTCCCTTTCTTCAATTAAACAAAAAATTAAGCGAACATATACACCAGATACATTACAAAATCAGTCGAGTTCAATTGGATGTAAAATTTGCAATTATTTGTTTGTGTATTTGATAAAAAAGAAGAAAATGCGATCTGATTATTTTATAGGTTTCTCTGCTTCATTGTATACATAAAACAAATCGGAACTTTTTTATACCAAGATCTAATTGCACATTTAATCATAATTACTTTGGTTCTTATTTTACAGCGAATTTATTAGAAATGTAGAAAAATCGCTTACAAATATATTATTCTGTACTCTTAAAAAAACATTCTCTTAGACATCAACACTGACTAATATGATATGTTAACAACATTTATGGCACTGGATGTTATAAAATACAATGAATTTTTTCACTATGCCACACTTCTCGCGATTGTCTTTAATTAAGAATAATATAGTAATTAATCATTACGTAATGTAAGTATTAAATAATCACAGCTCAGTGCGAATTTTGTTTTTGATGTTGTATTAAAAAAAAAATAAATCAGAAATGACTCATAACGCTGATGTTATTTCAATCGTGTAATGCTATCTTGACTCCAAAATTTTCGACACCTATGTCAATACGTTAATGTTAATATTTATTTTTACTTTATATCATGGAAATATATCACACCTGTACACATGTATTTGAATATATAAAATCCTCGGTTAATTTAGCAACACTAAAATCTTAGTTTTATAATAACAGTCAATCTCACTACTGAGCTTCTTCAGAGGCATTGTGTCATACAATAAAATCTTCATTGTACATATTCTTTTTTTTTTTAAGTAGTGAACATGTCTGCTGATAAATACTGAGTATGAAGTTTTATCAGCAGGTTCGCTAAACTTCAACGTCTTTTATGGGTGATTGTTTTTTTTTTAGACATATCCGGGGTATTTCTGACCTCGCAATAACCGACATTACCGCTTCTGTTGGTCAACGCTTCAAATTTCATTCTTGTAGCCGCCACACTCTAAGTAAGAATTGTTCAATTAGATAAATTGTACCTCAATCAAAGTCAAATCTTACTGATTTTGATGTAATGCCGCTGCGAAGGAATGGACACGTATTTTTCAAATTGGACTTGGATGGCGACATATTCTCATCTGGGAAATATTTGCGTTCCAGGTCATATTCCGCTTTCATGATACCAGGGTTCTCAATTACCGTATTATTTTCGCTTGCGTTTGAAGCGTTACTTTCATTGTTGCGACTACTTGTCAAGGTTTCTTTAATGCTGATAATAATATCTTGTACTTTTTCGATAGATTTCGTTACTTCGTCACTTATTTCTTGAATTTCTTGCTGGTTACAGAGATTACCAAGATTTTTTGCTGCTTCCTCCATCTCTCTAACGTATTTCCTAACATGGTCATAATATTTCTTCTTGGTAGGATGTAACATCAGATTGTCCATTGTTACCTCAGCTGTCGAAGCATCCATAGATATTTGATGTATACTCTCATTTAGGTGTTCTGTTATCTGCACAAATATATAATCTTAATAAATAATACACTTCGTTGTAGTGAAACCCAACAAATTTTTATATTAGTATATTTGATTAGCAAATAACTTGTTTCGTATGTTATGCAAAGAATGTCAATCAACTTCTTGTCAGTTTCAACTGGGGGCGTAGCTCAGATGGTAGAGCGCTCGCTTAGCATGTGAGAGGTACCGGGATCGATACCCGGCGCCTCCAAAATAAATTTTTATTGAATAAAAGTTATTTAATTCTTAGCATTAATGAAGACAAAATGAAATCCAAAAATACTCTACTGCTTCTTCATCATTGAGCAATAATATCATTCCATATTGGCGTAGTTTTCCTACTCTTATCTTGATTCCCATTGATCCATTTATCTCCTCTCCCCCCTCCCCGTCCATTCGTATTATGTAACACTTGGCCTTTCACGGCTTTACAGTTATAAGTTTGAGAAAGTATGTTTGCTGCATACCACAGCGTAGATGAAAAATAGCTTGAAATTTTTTAAATTTTTTAAATGCTTAAACAAACTGTAGAAGCGAAGTATGCAAGACTGCGTAACGACAGAACTTCAGTTTAAATCCTCAGCGTATCAATGAGGACTTGATCGACAATTCGCAAAAATTGTAGCCACATTGCTCAGGCATCGAATCGGCGACCTGAGATTCAATCTCTGTTTGGCTACACCGGGGCAAGATTTTCTGCAGTTTTCCTTGTCCCTGGTACGGATGCAAGTTTTTCTATTGCACATTTTAAGACGACTGTGGAAGCATAACGATAGTCACTAATCAATCCTTTCCCTTACTCAACACACGCCTAACGGCTCTTGACAACATGCCCTATTGGGTATGGCGGGTGTTAGTCGTGATTATTAGTATTATTATTAGTATAATTGCTTTTAATAATATATCTATATTGCTTCAGTGATTGGTAATATTTCAAAACGAAAATTAAAAAAAAATGGGCTCGTCCGGGATTTGAACCCGGGACCTCTCGCACCCTAAGCGAGAATCATACCCCTAGACCAACGAGCCACTTGTATGTGTGTTGTGCATGTATATTCATAAAACACCAAAAAAAAATGTTGCTGTGAAAATTTAATGAACTAATGAAATAAGCGTAATATTGAACACGTTTCACTTACATAATTAATTCCAACTTCTCTACACCTTTCAGATGCCTCCTTGACTAGCAATTGCATTTCTCGAAGACTGACTGTCCTCGAGTTTGTTTCTTCACTATCAATATTCATATTCAATGCCATTTCCACATCTGCTGTCGTTTCGTTCAATATATCTTCCAATTCTTGCAGAAAATTCGACCGATATGGAGAAATGTTGAATTTTTCTTCCTCAGATTGTATTTGACGGATTCTGTTATTTGTTTCAACTTCTGAAGCGAGTAGCTCCTTCTCTAATTCAAGCTCGTGTTTTCTACGATTAACCTCTGCTAGCGCTTTTTTTTGTTGTTCTAAACTCGATCCTAACATTTGAAGCTGTTCTTCATACGTAGACTTTTGTGAACCAAGCTGCATTTCGACTTCACGTTTTGCATTTTCCAACTCTTTGATCACCTTTTGTTTAGACTCTTCAAGTTCGGCTCTTAATCTATACGCAAAAACAAAATGTGGTATATTCTTCTTTCGAAAGTGAACAATTGATATCTTTTAGAGGTTGCTTACTTTTCTTGTTGAATTTTAAGAATTTCTTGGTGTGCGAATTCAAAGTCAACTGGCTGTGCGGAGATTTGTCCTCTGCCTTGTTCGTCAAGTGGATTACACACTCGAAAGTAATGATTTCCTCCAATAACAAGTCGATCCCCATGTTTTAAATATACTTTGCCAGTTACTACCTAAACCGGACCAGAATTTTAAATTACATGCTCTTCAATCGCTGTTATTGAAAAAAAAATTATAAGGCAAATACTTTTCTATTACCTGTCCATTCACGTATGTATCGCCCTCCATTTCGGGTGAAAGCGTCAATTTTCCGTTATTGTTTTCAATTGTACTACAAGAAAAACAAGAATTAATAATAATCTGCGAATTATTCACGATTCCTTTACACCCAAAAGCAATTTTTTTGTTAACAATGAGCGGGATTAGTTACAAGTCAGCCAGCATGCATGACGAATGGTAGTACAGGGAATCTTGAAATTGTTCTCACCACATTAAAAAAGGAGTTTAGAACATACACGCATTAATTGTTCTCAGATAGTACTGTTACTTGCAAAATCAGTTTTTATATACGGATCTATAAGTAAAAAACAAAATATTTGATTCTATGCCAACTAACGGCTAAATAACATTCAAAAGTAATTCGATGCAGTCTCTGCAGACAGAATGCACGTGTTTACCAAATTGCTGTGGTAAGTCAAATAAAAAAAATAATAATAATAAAAAAAAAAGAAATATCAATACAAATAAACAGTGAATCAGAAATCAAACCAAAGACTCAGGATTTCGAAGTCAACCACAAGTAACATATACCTATAAATGTGTTTTTGCATTTAAATGTTGAACAACGATAACATCATAAACGAACGAAAATTGTTACGAAATATATTTACCTTGTATAAGAGATTCGTTAATTACACACAACTTCTACTAATTGCGTTTAAGATACGGGATGATAAGATCAAATAATTCTAGGGCAATAAGAAAAATGGGTCAAGTCGTAGAAACAGTTTGGATGGAAAAATTATTTGCGATATCACAAGACACCTTTTTCTTTTTCTTCCATCAGACAAAATAATCCTTTTGTAATTAATCTACACTGTAAGTAATCGAATCAATCAAAATAATGACAAGGATGGCAAACTCTGAAGAAGAAAAAAACAGAAACACCACATCCACCATGTGCTTAGAATCCTCGAAAGGTTTTCAGCGACTAACCAGTGCCGTTGTCCGACCAGTGGTCCATCCAGAACAATATCCGGCTGATAGGAGGAGGCTAACTCGACGTTTCGCCTTCCTATGCGTACAGAGCCAGATGGAAGAAGATACAAAAGTGTACCAGACAAGATAGGATCAGCAGCTAAATTAACTAGACAGGGTTGCATCGATTTTTCCTTAAAATCAATCTCCAACGCGATGCCACAGCGTCTTAGGTGCGTCAACTCCGTATTTTTCTTCTCTTCCGCGTCCCGCAGCTTCTCTGACCAAGATCTGTAAATACACGCCGCTACCTATGAAGTTCTGAAATTTTTTTTACCCCGAAACATTTTTCGCCATAACAATCCATCAACTCATTAACGGTTTTTATCCAGTCAGAGTAAGAAACGCGATCTGGAGCTAGATTCCTATCGCCAGCTGAAATACTTTCATTATCAGCCTCAACATTCGTTTAAAAAAAAATATCAATTTGTCACCAATATATCTGCGCCTTGAAATCTTATCAGCGATACTAGCCAACGACGAAGAGAAGAAAATAATTGAACAATATCGAATAAAAACTATTTTAGCAAACGCTCCCTACTTCTGCGAGAGGCAGAGCTGTTTTTCGGTTTTCTTTAGCTGTTCCCTCAATATTTCGATTTCCCTCTCTTTCATCCGTACATCGTCTTCCGTTTCGGCCGCCCCGGATCCGCCGTCGAGGAGAATTCTACGTGGAAGTCCTCCCAGGTGTCGTTCGTAACCTTCCCGGATCCCACGCAGCCGCGCTACTTCCGCTTTCAGTTCCCTAAGAGCATAACGTCATCCTTTATAGTTTATACAACGTACAGCCTAAATGATTGCTGCTACATCGACTACTCGAGATATTTCAATTCGATACACATGCGTATTTACACACTTTTATCACGTATGCATTACACGAATGCACAGGTTGCAATTGCAGATGCGCGATAATAAGGTACATTTGTTGCGAAACGTCAGATGATGGATAATGATGGATAATAATATACAATAAAGACATGAAGTTAGCACAAGATATGCGATTAGTTCGAAACTCAATTATTTGTAGTCGTACAGGTAAAATATAGAAATAAATCAATGTTACTCTACCGAATCAATCTTTCGTGGGAATCTTCGTTAACTCTGACACGATTAACAATCGCCCTAGCCTGACAAGCGTAACGTAGTGTCGCCAATGTTTCCTCGAGATGAACGCTGGCCGGTGAGACAGTTCCCAGCATTGCTGTTCGAGAATTACCACCAAGACTTTCCTGAGAAAGGATAACGTAAGATCGATTGATTCATACCGCATTTCGTACACGTAGCTCGCAATGTAATAACAATTATATCTATATTATAAGCTCAGTCACGATGAGAAATGTATAAACACGTGCTCATTGTTGTACCTAATAGGCATCTACACACGTTAATTTGTTTTTTGTCACAAGGTTGCCGGTGGGACAGGTAAAGCAAATGTTAGCGATCAATAAATCGCACAAGATGGATTGGCGTCTCGATGATAACGCAGACGACAAAATACCTGATTGTCGTGTGTGTACAATATACGTATGTATGACGGTATAATGAATATATCTATATATATATATCGGCAAAAGTTACGGCGCAATTTGATGCCCCCCGGTGACTGTACCGAATAAAATTGATTTTGCGAGATACGATTCGTCGACACGGCGATTCGTCTTGCACGACTAGAAGAATCCAATTGTTCTCTCCTTTCGTAGAGTCCGTCGGAAAAATACGCAATTTTTTTTTTCAACCATGCTTCACTAACGAACTTCAAGGTTCGAGCTTCGTCGCTATCGAAATGCACACGTACATACATTATGTTATACGCACATATTGATAAGAAATACAACGTCAACGGTACAGGATAGCGATAATGTCAGAAATGTTTATAATAAAAAAAAATAAAAATAATGAAACTATCGGAACGTAGAAGAGAGGTGATTATTATTCAATTGCGTACTAAATAACCATGCAAACGAAACGGTCGGCGCAACGCTATTTTGACGGAGATTAATCTGTCGGACCGTGGTCGGCACGTTTCTTCCTTCGTTAATAGCGTCGCGACGTCGCGCAATTATTTCTATAGATTTAAAAAGGACGTGGTATACATGAGTATGTATGTAAAAATCACAAAACGCCGGGAGAAATCGCTGCTCCCCACGGCGATACGGCCTTGCTTCTTTGCATTACAAATACGTTACACATACGTATTATACGTACATATAGGTATAATACATGCGTTGTTCCACAGTCTATTTATAAGATGTAGCGTGGGCGTTACGTCCTGCCATACCATGGCGAATAAATTTATTTTCAATACGTTAATACTAGGTCTGAGTAAATTAACAATATGTGAACAATTCACGTATATTTTAGACATCGCTATACTTCGTCTTGGCTGGACGAAAAATTCATCAGCGTTACAGTTTTTCGAATCCTTTGAAAACGTATTCGTGGAACACGCACGCTCCGTCTCGTACACACCTACGGTAATTCTTGAAATCGTGATAAACAATTACACTTGTATTGCAATATGAAAATAAAAGAAAGAATGATGGAATCCAATGTAGAATTATCATCTGTACTGTATTTGGAAAACTGATGTACATATAGTATAACGTAAGGTATGTACACATATTGTATACGTATAACGACTCAAATAAGCAGAAAGCTTGGCGAAATCGGTTACCCACATAATGAGCATTGTCGCGCGGTTGTGAGATGTCCGGTATGAATATCATGCTAACGTTATAAACAAAGGAAACTGAAAGTTTTGCACTCGTGAAAGGTCGAATGCGCGGAAATAACACGCAAGATTTTAATAAAAAAAAAAAAAAAAAAACCTGTTCGCCAGGATTTGCCCTCATTTCGTTTCGAGACGAATAATATTGAGTCGTAACGTAGTCTGTATAACTTAAATCATCGATGAGCAACACGTGCACTTTCAGCCAGCTCCATAGAAAACAAATTCCTAGCGGTTCGAGCCGCGACGTTGTAACGAATGAATGAATGAAAATAAAGAAAATAAAAGAAAAAATAAAAAGAAAGAAAAATAAAGACTTTTCCCTTATAGGCGGTGATTCAGGACACGGTTCAGTTCCAGCTGCCTGACTCGCTCGGCTTGCTCATCGCCCCTGCGGATACGCATTTAAATGGTGAAAAATCCACCTCAACTTACGTAGAATTTACGCAGCCGGGTTAGTACGCGTGCACCGGGTGTAACGTGTTGGTATCAGATGTACGCTCGGTTAGTCACGTGCGACGCCCGCCAGCACATCGCGCGCCCATTGGCTGGGACGCAAGGAATGGTCGAAGAGGGGCGCGTGCTGTGAAATGGGAACGAAAGGACGCATCGGTTTGCCGCGAACGTTGATGCATGGTCAGTACGACGCTAGACGGAGTCACGTTAACGGATCGGACCGCGCAACCGAGCATCGTCGAAGAGGATAAATTACGATCAAATTGCCGCTTCGTTTTCGCTTACGATCTAGAGAAAATAAGAGAAGGAAGGACGAGGAGATTGATTTTGAGACACCGGCATAGCCGAAGCGAAACATCTTTCGTAAACAAAATCGCATCGAAAGTTGTTTATACGGAGGGTGAATATTCTGCTTCGATTCTCGCTTTTTCGCAACTCGCGTGTAAGAGGATCGAGACGAATATAGATACGGAACGAAGGAATGCGGCGAAGAAATCACGAGTAGCGAATCATCGGTATCTGGCTCTTAGAGAGGGATTCGGAACTGGGAAGTCAGAAGTATTTCGAAACGGAAGAATAAGGATAATAACTTACACTTGTCAGAATGGATCTTGTATACATGCCGGAAGCCCTCAGCTACGGCTCGTTAAGACATCCGCAATATCGGGACTATGAACAACCGTGGAACAAGGACTACTTCAATTACGGTACGTTCTTTTGACGAGATGTTATTTCGTCGGATTTGGCTAGTGACGCTAACCGACCGGCATTGAACGTTAACCTGTTACACACACACACACACACACACACACACACACACACACACACGTGCGCACGATTTTTTAATGCAAATGCGCAGTAGTTAAACTGCGTTGACCCGAGGAGCGTTAAAATATGTTAATTCTTGAATATTAATCGTTAAATCTATTCACGTTCACTTGTACCGTTCGTTTTTTTTCAATTCACACAAATGTCTATACATGTATACAAACAAGTTGGCGACGGGGATGTTGTTTACTCGCTATAATACCGATAAGAAATATATGGAAAAATTGATCAGGTAGTAAAAAAAAAGTTGTAAAATGTTCAATGTATGTATACGTATACATTGCATAAAATTATATATGACGTTCGTTAATCCCGTACTGCAACTCTGATCACTTTCGATAACAACTACTGTCGCTGTAATAACATCTACCTAAAATCAACGAAATACGACAGCAGAGGTCCGACATATTTTATACCGTTTTTTTATCATTTTCAACGTTTGTCTAATAACGTAAAATTTGCACTACCACAAATACTCCATACGCGTAGTGTCGAATTGCCTAACCCCAATTTAGAGAAGTAAAACATAATTTAAGCTGATTGTTACGTAGGAGTTTGACAACCGAATTTTTCCGCATGTGATATTAGACGATGTAGGCATATAACGTGTGTCTAAGATACCCAGTTACTGTAAATTACAGATGTCAAGAGAATTTGACACAAGGCTGAAGTTATTAACGTTATCGTAACGGAACACTGTGAAAAAATCATTATTTTCTTATTGTCACAATGAATTTTAAGAAACTAAGTTTACAAAATATGAGTATGTATTGTTTCATTACGATTCACTGAATTTCAAACTGTTCCAAAATGGTGAAATAACGGGTTTTCCTCAGCATGAACCGTTGCGATAGGGTTACCAACTTCAAGATAACAGTTTGTCCACACTCGCCCATTAAGGGGTTGTCTTTACTGTCGCAAACGAAGGAAAAAAAATTGTACACTGCTATATTTTATTTTCTTATTCTTGGTCCGTACCCAACCGGTAATAACAAAAAAAGAAATTCCTTTTTGTTTTTTGCTCGTTTGTTTATTTTTATCATTGTTTTTATTTTCCGCAAATTTCGCGCTTGTCCAAGGAACACGATTTATTCTTCCCGCGAAATGAAATAACAAGCATGAAGCCGCGATAATCGCATGTGTGATATTACAAATATAGAAATCAATGCAGCGCATCGCGTTGAGTCTTGCCATGCTCTGCAGATAAAACACAAACATCATCACGTGCGTCTTGTCACGCGAGTGTACTTACATGTAGGTATATAATCGTCGAGTTTACCAGTAGCGCACTTCGAAGTTGATAGTAGATGCATATACATAGTATACGTAAACCATTGTTCGAATAGAGTATTGAACCCATGAAATGTGTTACTTTGAAGAGGATGTATACAACAGGATGTAAGGTATTAACGTATATAGATACGCGGTCATTCGAAATCAATTTGTTAAGAAAGTTACGACTTTGGATTAAACAGGTTCGCTTTTAAAACGGCAGGGATAGCAATATTGATTACGAAAAAAAAAGAAACGAAAATCATGATAATAACAAAAGCACATGAAAAATAATCGGTTTCTAATAAAACACGCATTTTATGCTCAGGAATGAGCAAACCTTCGCGATGCGCTAAAGATATAAATAACTTTACCTGGGTAGCTTGTAAGAGCAGTAAAAAAAAAAAAACGACAGGCTAATATACACTGCGTTTCTCTGCTTTTTCTTCTCTTGTCCGTTCAACATTGAATTTTTGTAAATAGAAATCGAATTTTGACGTAAAGAACCGTTGCCACGTCATTAGCAAATAAAAAACGAAAGAAAAAACAGTCAAAAATGCCGTCGGAGTTATTATAGTCTTGTTATTGTTTATCCATGGTGTGGGTGTCGCTTAGTCGATCGAGTGATATTCGTGTAGATATAATAAATACAGGTAGATATATAACTTGCAGATACGAAAAATTCACTTGTTATCGTGGGAGACAAGGAAATCTCCTTAAATTTAATTAGTAACCGTTATAACGCCGACAGCTTAACGGCTTAAAGGACATGTCATCGGAATCAACTGATATGAGAAATTTATCAGGTCTACAGTATAGCCGATGATCGATGAACCGATTTGAATCTATCGGATGCTAAAGCGAGAAAGCAGTGGTGGAAAGTTTTAAAAATTCGAACGTGAATAAAATTAACAGTAGCCAATGAAGTAACATGTACACGACAAAAACGCCAAATGATAACTAAATCAGTTGAAAACAAGTATCATTTAGTAATATACGTGCAGTGTCTGTAGATACACTGTTTATAAAACGTATTCTGACCAATTTAGAAATATCTTATTAACATGGTTATCGTCCAGCCATGTATCAACGCCGGATTCCGGTCTGACTGGTTTGATAAAACGCTAATGACAAACCGCTAACACTTGTATAAATCGTGACCAATGGCGAAAAAGTGGCAAGGTCTGAAAAATCGACACCTGACAATGTTCATACGGTCTGGAATAAAAATAAAAATAAAAATCTTCGAGGCCGAAGTTAATTTATTTAAACGCAACCGTACGAGTAAGAAAGAGAAAGAGGCAAGGGCTCGGCTCGCCAGGGCCGAGGGCAGACGACTTTGGAGGAAACTGCCTACGTGCCTAGCTGCACGTCTCGGAGTTTCAGATAACGGAGATGAATTTACGGAATAGGATAGGCTACGTTAATTCTGTGTCGTAAACGACAGTTTAACACCTTGTCACTGTCCAATAACCCTGCGAGCACCGGAAACGTGTATTACGAAGACGTAGGACGTTAGGACACAAGAGGGTTATCTCATCTTGTTTGCATCCTCCTCGCACGCAACGCCCAAAAGAAACTAGGCCACTTACTGTCGATCGAAATACACGTGCGAGCATGCTACGAGCTATTATTGTATGGATGTACCTACGTTGTTATACGCACTTGTAATACCGGCTAGTTAACCGCACTAAAGAAACTTGAAACTACACGCCGGTGTGAAAATTGCTACCAAACAGAAGAAACTTTAATTCTATTAAAATAAAGAAGAATAATGTTGACATGATAATCGCATCATTCCTACAAAATTTCTTGCTATTCGTATTCGACCAAACAGGATAAATTTTGGAGATATCTTCTATTTCAAAGAAATTCTATACATGTTTATATACCAGAACCGTAATCTACGTGTCGAAAAAAACACAGATCCCAATTTTGGCGCTTGTCAGATCAAGTTAGGATTCATGTGCTACACACGGAGTAAATATTTGTTGAATTTATCGAATACAGGGAAAGACATTTTTTTTCATCATCTAAAATAATTCAATTTAATTCAACAAAATTGATGTTAACGATAATTTGGATTATCGAGTGAACCCAAATTTATCTGAACCCACGAAATATTTCTATCACCATATTTGATGAATGAAACTTTGTTTTCATCCATAACGCGTAGTTTTTTTCTGAAATTTTTCACAACAATCTGCGATCTGACAGGGAATTACCCAACGTTGTCTTATCGCATTGCGTCGACGTCACGAATAGAACATATTGCCGTACACACATATAGGCATATACGTAGATACACTTCACAACAGTATTATTTAATGTTTGTTTACTCGGCGTTATTCTTTTTATACTTTTTTTTTAGTTCGTTTATTTTCTTATTTCTCTTTCCATCGATATGCGCCTTATGCCATGAATAATCGTATCATTGTCGTCAAATTTGCGCACACATTCATCGATACCTTGCGTCCCGACCTTGATCTTATATAATACATTATTTTGCAGGCTAATCGTAAAGCGTATTGCACATACGATATGTGTGTGTGTATAAGTATACTACAATGTTCGGGCCAGGAATAAAAACATGCAACAATTTCTTTGTACGCGCATTAAATACAAGTTGCCTTTTTCCACTGAGGCGTGACTTTTTCACTCGGGAAACAAAAAGTAAGATACAGACAAAAAAAAAAAAAAAAAGAAAAAAAGAACGCGGGCGGGAATGTGATCGGCCATTATTCATACGTGAGGAACGATAACAATGATATTGAATTAAAAAGAAAAGAAGAACTTAATATTTTTAACGGAAACAGGGGGGCAACGAACATTTCCGTATCTCGTATATACGATAGAAATCACTCATAGATATATGCGAAGTGCGAGATTACATTTTCGTTTGCCTCTTACTCACATACGCATACAATTGAATCACAAGTCAAAATGTGTGCGCAGAATGTTGATAAAATAACGATAAAGCTCGTGTTGCCGCAGATGGTCGAAGACACAATCTAATCACGATATCTTACATGTAAATGTCAATAAATATATTTTTATCACTGACGAAGAAAGAAAAATTATCTAAGACGATCGCGTTTCGGTATACACATACTATGTGTCTGTGAGTTTCCATAAGAATATAATCGTCAATCGTAAGATCTGCAGTGATTCGCAATTGACTGAAAATAAACGTTCAGACGAAGAACGAATGATGTCGCATCGCGACGCTGCCAGTACCTATACATGTAGGTTCACATATTTTCTGGTCACGTTTCTGGATCAAGGGTAAGTTGTCTCGAATTCGAACGTAATAGAATAGTGTCGTTAGTTTACACTTACGTTGCTACCGATAAGAACAGCTTGGCGTAGATTATACACGGTACATAAATGTATCTACTATTCAAATTTGACATACCCCGGGCGCAACGGTGCGCAAGAACGTTGTTAAAACATTGTAATTGTTGTTTCTATTTCCACTCGCATACACTGTAGCTGCATTTACATGTATATACATATAGATTATAAGCTATAAATAATGAGATAAAAACAGATCCGCCCTACCTACTACTTGTATGAAATATATATGCGACGCGAGTATGGCGGTCAAACATACATGTGCGTAGTTGCATGTAATTTGTAATCCATGTATCCGTATGGACGACAAGCCATTGAAAGGGGAGACGCTGTGGTTTTGCATCGCAGCGCGGGGTTCGAAAGGAGAGGGGAAAAGGAAAAACCGTCACGTAGCCACATGAGAAATTAGAAACGCGCAATATTATCAGTATAGATATATCATTCCATCATCTGGGACATATTTATAATCCCGATGAACAAAAAAAATAACATACTGATCATTCATTTCGCGGGTATGATTAATATGGTATAATCTATAACGTGCCACGTATGTGAGCTTGGCTGCAACAAAATGTCACGTAGGTATAATCACCTTGACTCTACTGATACAGTGTATATTAAAAGAATCGTAATTAACTGTACAAACGGTGGAAGTTCTATGCTTCGAATTCTGAACGCGCGAGGTGACTGATCTCATTACCTCGCCGACTAATATTACTTCACATTCCGATTGATATTGTTTCACGGTTCCGTATATTCATGAGCGGCGCTTTCTATAAGACAACCTTAACAGGTTTGTTGTTCTTCGTTGGAGTAGGGATATCGCTTTATTTTTTCCCCCGAAGTTATAACGAGCCGTCAATATTGACCAATTATTTAGTGTTTTAATGTAGAAATAAAAGACGTGTCTCTACGAAGTTTCCAAGTTTTCATTCGCCAAGGCAATTAAATTCTCACTCAGCGTGAAACCACATGGGTATTATGAGAGGTGAACTGCTGCACCACGATCGCGACGCGACGTGTTGATGCTGCTGCTGTTGCAGCGACAGCGAATTCCTTTCACGCTTCAGAAACTTGTTTCAATCCTGGTCGAGCTAAATATAAACTACGCATATTGGATGACGACGGTTAAACTAGTAGCTACGTCGATGATATTAGCTGTACAGTATTTTGATTTTGTTTACGTATACCTTTATACGTCGTATAAATAATATAAATTCTGATTTGACATCGAGGTTGAGACCACGCTCCATAAAGCTTCGGTAAACTTGTGTTTGCGGTTAAATCGCGTGTATAATTGAAAATTGATGAGCCAAATGAGCATGTAAACATTGTTTATTTTGATTTCAGGGAAGTCAACAACCAAGGCGAAGAACCAGCAACGTCAGCAGTTACAAAAAACCACGTCTAAGGTCCCTTGCTCACTCTGCAAAGAAAACAAACGGCGCACCCTGGCTGCTTACATCCGTGGTAAAGCACGGAATAATTCTTGCAGCGAGATACATGAGGAGATTGAAGAAGATGAGATAAGGGAGGAGGAAGAGGAGGAGGAGGATGTACCGAGGTGCGGAGATGACGAGGAGTCACAAGAGAAAACTGTGGAAAAGACGAAAGGCGAAGCAAAGACATCGCGAAGGAGGTCCGACGAAAATATCGGCGAATCCGCAAACGGCAACTAAATTTAATACATAGCAATTAATATTATATTTAAGAAAAATGAACGAGCGAATGAATGGATAAATGAAGAATGAACGAAGAAAGGAGAGAGACTATTGTAAGACGAAGAATGAATTACGCCACTGAGGAAACTCTATATGTTGACGTAAATAGTAGCGTATCTATTTGTCGGAATGTTAAACATTGCAGGATGCGATTCGTGCGGGATTTGCAGGTACTTTTTCCCTATATTTAAGGGAAATTACTCAGTCTTCAATACTCACGAATGATTTTAAGAGGTAGAGAAAGAATCGAATGTCATTTGAATGAAAAATTCAATTGTATATACTTGGTGGGCTTCTGTTGTTTGTTTTATTGATATTTTTTTTTTTCCTGTGGGCTAAGAAATCGTTCCGATAACGAGTATAATATCTACTGAAGTACCTGGTTATTGGTGGTGCTTATCGCGTTTTGTCTTAGTGTTAAGATGATTTTTATTGACTAGCTACTTGAGCATAAGTTTGCATGTAAAATGTATATACATATTTATTGGCTTCCTCAAGTCTGCTATTACCCGTTGAATTCGTATTCATACTCGTATAATTAAATACTCTTGTTTTTGCAATAAAATTTCATACCCGTACAAGGGTCGTTTTATTTCGTAGAATAATTTTGCAGTCAAGTAAAGTGAAGTAAAAAATGTGAGGAGTGTTAAATATTTGATTTTATTCCTCAGATTGGAAAAAAATGTATCAAAACATTTCGTATGATAAAACAGAAGTAAACTAGGTTATTATTCTTACACTCAAAACTATAGGGGAAAAATTTTGTTTGGTCGAAGTAAAAGGCAAAGTGAGAAAATCTATACTACATTGGCTAACTTGGTTTTTTATATTGGACTAATAAAAAATTATTGAACGGAATTCTTCCACACTCCCTGAAAAAAAGTTTGAAAGTATTCCCCGGATTGTTGATTGAAATTTGCCGAGTGACGTATTGTACGAGGTTCATTACTGCCGTTTTCTTCATTAAACGCAAATACAGATATTCCTAACTACTTTTACGACTTGTTAAGAATTGATGTAATCATTATAAGACTGATTGTGAGGTTGTGTGAAAGTAAAAAACCAGTTTTTATGTATATTAGAAACGTTGCTGCTGCCGCTACTGACACTTCGCCTAAGTAAAATTCTGTAAACCAGTCAAAAACTAAACTTATCCTTTACCATGTCACATGGGATCTTTCGTGTCGCGTGATTTCTTGTTACGTGTATATTTTGTGACCTACAAAGCACGCGACGTTTTCCCAAATAAGTAATTGAGTGAAACAACTATTGGACCTTTAACTGGACGCCTCAAAGGACATGTTTGTGAATTTTTTCAGAATATTTCGAGAACTTAAAATAAACAAAATAAGGGTAAGAAGCAGAACACGATATGTGACAGAACGTATAATGAAAACCATGTGACAGGGTAAGGGGTATATGAATGCAACTAAATAACTAAGTTTTATATATATTAAAAAAAAAAAAATAAATAAAATAAAATTAAAAAAATGCGAAAAATGAATTCTTTTTCTCGGGTTATGTGCAAGTATTTATTTATAGGTATACGTATTACACTCTACACATAGTAAGAATGCATACATAGCGTACGGTAAATTCATGTATAATTATTTGTTTAGGTGGCTACGTACGAATGCGTGCGTGAAAAAAGAGCATCTTTTATGAGATATTTCTTGCAAAGTAGAAATAATGAAAAGGAAACCATATTACGCAAGACGTAAGTCGAGAGTGTATATTTCCCGTCCCAGGTGAAAGCGAGATATTATATGAGCCTGACAACGCGTTTGTAGTTCAGCAGAATAAGAAAATCATGCAAAAAAAAAAAAAATTCAACGTACAGAAAAAAAATCCCGTACACATGTATACAACTATCTTATTTTTTAATCGGTCAAAAAAAAAGGTGTTTGATATTATAAATGTATCCTTACATTAACCCAGCAAGTCTGTGCAGCATAATAAATATATATATTACTTTCGCAATAAAATTTATTTTCCTATAATTTTTCTATGCAGTATACTTAAATTTTTCGAAATAATAAACGACTCAACATCACACCCCAATATCTCCAAATAACATTGTCAAGATTGAGATTCAACGAGAAGCAGGACACTGTTATAATTTTAATTTATAATCATTGGAATATTCTTCATTGTAATGACAAGTGAAGAGGACGACTACTGCAGCTACGCAATTGAACATGATGCGAGAATTAAGCGTAGGTACAAAGTGATGAACAGGTAAATGTTCAGATATCCTATGCTGCCTTATTCGCGTACGACAGATGAACTAGAATTTTGGACTCTCCTTTATCGCAGACATCGCGGACATACAGATAGATAGCAGAGAAAAAAAAAAAAAAAAACAAGAGAAAGAAAAATAGGTCAAATACTTAATGATAATTGATGAACAAATATTGTACAGAATCGTACAGAGTTTTGTCGCCACTTTTCTCCCGTCTATTTTAACGTCTCAAGCGCCATTCAATCGATCGATAACCTTATGGTACAGATCTCAGGGTTAACGAGAATTACTGCTTAAAAAGCAGATAAGAGTTGTGAAGGGGGGAAAAAAATACAAGAATAAACGACCCCGGATAAATTTCTCAAGGATTGTGAATTTCGTTCCTTTTTCTTTTACGACATAGCATCACTGGGTCCATTTCGGGTTTATTATTTGATGAGCTGTTAACCAAACCCGACGTCGCATGGTTCTCAGCGGCCACAGCAATGATTTGTTAATAATTCAAATCTACATAATTCGCGTACCGGGTATGAATTCTTGGTCATTATTAGTTCACGTATGTGTGCGGTTCTTGCTACAGTGCGATTCGGCCTCGTCCGTCTAATAGAGTAATGACATTTTATGAATAGTCTACGAACATGAATTGATTCATAATTGGCTAACGACGGTATCTCTTAAACTGACTGTAACTCCGTACCGGAGTGCAGCCACGCCCTGATAATATTCAATATCTAATAATCAGAGTAAGAATAAAGAAAATGCGTTCATGTGAACAATTGAATTTAGTATTAACGGAGAAAAACCACGCAAAGGGATGAATGTGCAAATAGTTGAAAGAAATGAACGGTTGATGGAAGAATTCGGAAACAATGAGAAAGAGTGAACCGCCAAAAGTTGTGCGTAATTGCTGTTATTATTGATTGTCAAGAGACTATGGAAATTTACGGAAAATGTATTAAATATCTGAAAGCAGCGACGCAATTACAGGGTTGACGTGACGTCATCACTCGCATACACGAGCCGTGCGTTGCGCACGGCACTAATGTTCAATTCTACAATTGCGCGCGTCACTATTTTGTCCGCGTTACACGATGCGGATATTTTAACGAGCAATGGTTGGTGCGTAATAACATGAAACACTATTGAAAATCCCTTTCCAGCCATCCCGGTACCTTTTTTGAGGACTCGAGCAAATAATAATGCAACGAATGAAGCGATAACAGTGCTTTATCGACGTTATTCGAGACGATCGGCTACCGCAACGCAGCTTGTAACATTGCCTCATTCCCGGTTGGTGGTGCCGTGTGCAAAAGCCTGAGCCGGCGTTATTTCTATAAAGTCGAATGCGGAGCGATACGAGCAAAGTTTCGCTTCACGAATCCGGCCGGAGACAAGCTTGAGGAAAGTGACGTAAGGAGGGAATAAAACCCGTCGATAAAAATGGTCTGGCCAACACTCAAGAGTAAAACACTCGGTCATCTGGCGGAGAAAAACGAAGGTACGAGACACAGCTCCATATATGATATATCGTAGCACCCATAATGTTCGGGATTGTTCTTATTTTTATTTTCATGCTTGTGTAATAATTAGGTTTTTGTCTTGATTTTTTTTTTTTCTTTCCTCTATTTATATGTTAAAGAAACTTAAAACGACTACTCGGTGCAATTTATTTAATCTCTTCGTTCGTACACATAGACATAAACTGCGTCGTTCCTATTGCAGACACTACAAATGCTACCAAATTAAGAAGTGGGTGTCTGAAGTGTGGAAATCGGTGCAAGAAATGCGGCCCTGACTGCAAATGCACTATTAGAAGAGTTTACATTCGGGCACCAATGTTTAACTACTATACCGACTTGATGCACTAATGAATTACTCTTCAAATTCTCCGACAAAACATCGGTGGATCAATTTTACGGAAAAATTCGTTCCTTCTTCTTCGAAAGATCTGGATTTTGTCCAACCGGGGCAATGAAATAGTCACAAAATAATACGACGCGTTGCTCAAATTATCTGGAAATTTCTGCACAGACTGCGTTATGGTCGTTATGTTCAAATTTTTCCTTAATTTTATTTATTTTAGAATATTCTGTCATTGCGATGCGCGCGGTTGCTATACTTTTAGGTTTTAACTTATTATTAATTAAGTATGAATGGAGTGGCTGGAGTTACTTACACAATTCTTGACTTGTATAAATAATTCAACTTATAAACGGGACCTGGATCAGTGTACTTCGTTTACTTCAGATTTTAGAAATTTATGGATTAGTAATACTCTAGGGTATTAAGTTCATCTCATGCAGGGCTTGAGATATTTTGTTCTAACTATATATTATTTAATCGTAGATTGAATGAGGAATTATCTCTTTGTTGAAGGATAAAAAAAAATGTGTTTCAAGTGTTTCAAGCGTTTCGAACGATTACATCAACAATTAACCTTTTACAAAGATATCATCAAATTTCTCTGCCTGTTTTAACTAGAGTACCTAGTAGGCCGATAATATCAACTTTTTTTTACAAATTTCTGTGTTAATCATATCTATTGACAACCTGTCGAGGATGAGCTCTATAAGTGTTTCAAGTGTTTCTATTGGTTAGTAGATCCTCGATGGTTTCTCAATACTATTCACTTATGTAATAAACTCTGTAATACCAATTGTTGGTCGAAATATAAAGTTTTGTATGTTTTGCTATATCAATAAATTTTTCACAGTACAGAAGCAAACAATAATAAGGATTTATCACTCACCCTCAACAGCCACGTCAGTACGGATTCTCTGTAAGGAACAAAACCTCGTTTCCTGTTGTTCGTGCTCTCAGCCAAAGATGCAATCACCTTTCCCAGGGTTAGGAGCGACTTGTTAATAGAAACTCCTTCCTGTAAATTCGATCCAGCAATTATTTGATTATGTAATGATGGTTGAATAAACTTTTTTAATTAAGAGTACAACAAGAAAGATTATAAACGATAGGAGGAAAAATTGGTTCAAGTACAGTAATCAAACAGAGTATAATGAACAAGTTGTTCACAAATTGAAAAAAAAAATTGCAATGCCGTATGTAATCGTAACTAAAGCAAAAGCCTGTTCAGATAATAAATTAAGAAAAATATCTTCATCAAAATACATATTCATCAAAATGTGAATTGTTGGAAATATTACGTATATATTAGATAATTTTTTGAAGGTGCCCCAAGACATTCGTCAATCAAGTGATAAAACTTGGCATATCAAACGATTTCGCGACTCTTTAAAAACATATTAAATATCTATGGGGTCATTCATTGTTTATCACTTGTAGGATATTTAGGAGTGTGTGTGACACCTATTTTCATCTGAAGTTAATGTACTGCTACCTACCTCTTGAGCAAAAGCAATTTATTTGGGTTTCAGGGAGGATCAAGCATTGTTACTCATACCAACAGATTTTGCATTAGCAGTAAGAAATAAATGACTGCAAATTTCAGGCTTACGCGCAATCTATCTCCACTGGCACACGTCTGACTTAGGCGCTCGCTCCCAGCCAGATCTACAAGATTAATTTTACTCCGACGACTCGGCTCCGCCGGCTGATTGCCAGAGGGAACATCTACTTGTGTCTGAGTTAGAATCACACTGAAGATACTGTGGGACCTCGAACTCTTTTCATTCATTCCTGTCGCAGCTGTAGCTCTTTGAGAATTACCGACCTTCAGCCAGCCCTGAAAAAATTATGGACAAAAGTTGTGAAAGAGAAGTAAGTAGAGTGGCAAGTTTGAAATAGATTGTTGTCATTTACATTTTTTTTAAATTCTCTTTCAAACAACTAACCTGCAGATCTTCGTAACTATTGACACCGTGCTGACTCAGATCTACGACATAGGGCCCAAACACTGGATGTTCCCTGACTTTCAATGGCGCGCGTTTCCCCCCACTGGTATTGACGCCAAGGAGGTCGTGAATCTTCTCGTTGTATATTTCAAAATAGCTAATTTCTACCGTTGTTACAACTTTGGAGTTCCTCATTGATCGGCAAAATATTTCATGACAAAATCTCGGTATTATACCAGCTTCAGAGCCCAGCTCTGACCCGCACGTCTCTGTACCCATCATACTGTAACTTTTCCCAGATCCAGTTTGCCCATAGGCAAACAGACATGCATTGTAACCCTCAAATGCATTCTCTACCAGTGGTAGAACCATGTTCTTGAACACCACCTCTTGGGTGGCATGCTGTGGCGTGCAGGAATCGGCGTAAGATACAAAACAATGATCATACATAAATGTATGCCTGGAAGATTCGCACTCCACAGTTATGTTTTGACCATTAGCTTCGACGATTGCTGTTATTCGCTGGTCGTTCAGTTCCCTGTAAAGCCAAGTAATTCAGTTCTACATTAGTCACTTGACGAAAGATTGTTAGAAATACTTACTTGAAATTCAAAGGCCTAACCCTGACTCCAACAGTTAGATTACTCTGTTCTCCTTCGCACATTGTCTGCTCATCAGCACCCAGGTCCTGCCGGGTTCTTGGGGTTTCCATTTGAACGAGGTTAAAGCAATCTGGAGTCGCGGCTGGAGGATTATGATTACTGAAGTAACGTTTTACAGGTGTTTTACTTGTTATGGAGAATATGTTTGTTTTGGATCCTCGTTCATTAGCGGTAACTCTTTTGGGTGTGCAAAAATGTGTGACAGGAGTTCTGTCTGCAGATAATCTCGGATTTGATGTGATTCTCATTGGAGTTTTAAGCCTCTCTTCAGAAGACGATTTGGCAGACAGTGATGGCTCCTCTTTTTGCAGCATTGTTACAGATTTCGAACGAATAAGATTTGATTTGAATCGTGAATTGCTTGATGTTCTAATGTGAGAGACACAATCATCTGTTGTCTCAGGGCTTTCGAAGAACTTTCTGTGAACAATAATGTCAGGTCACTTAGACAATCCTTGTGACTGAGAACGATAAATATTGATTGATCTATTACTGAAAACTTACTTTTTAACTGGAGGTGCATTTTCTTTATTAAAATTAATAGGCTCACTCGAGAAAATAGCATTCAAAGATCGTGTGCTCGAAGTATTTCCACCTCTATGCGACATGATGAAAATAATTTTGTACAAAAGTATTTAGACCGCATGCAGGGAAGGTTTCTCACTTTCAGCAACGTTTACCGTCTCCAATGACGTTTAATGTTGTACTTGTATGCTGACAAATAGAATATTCAACACATGCAACTACAATATAAATAAAAACCGTTGACAAAACTCGGTTGTGCAGGGTGTCGGGATAACAATAGAACGGTTTTCACACAAAACTCGATCGATCAAAGGTGAAGTTCACTACCATTCAATATACGTACGATTTTTACAGCCTAAATACCTTTTCCTAACGTAAATACGGTATTTTTTTAACGTTATTTATTGTTTTTAACGCCCCAAATACATTACAAACAGACGCTTTCGCTTTCAGGCCGACAAGTTTAATCTTATTGGCTCACTAAAGTCGGGGGTTACTTCCCAAAAGCAATGCGACTCACTTGTAATTTCTTCACATACGTGAAAGCTCGTAGAGATCTCCGCCTCACTTTGCAGGCGCTTAAGCCGGATTGACGTCACCGCTTTCGACGAATGACAACTCCGGCAAACTCCGGCAGCTGTGTAAATGCTGGCCAATAGAAGTGCACAAGCCACGTTTATATTGCATGCTAACTGGCCATGCGCTGGAATCTAGCCTACAATACTGATAAACACATATCGTTATTTTTCACAGTATCAAATTAGCATTGACTAAAGTTTCAAGTTAAAATATAGTGTATACACATACATTCATTTACGTTAAAAATAGATTCATACTCCATGACCGATTAACAAAAATTGTTCATAACCTGACAGCCTTGCGAAGATGACGGGTCGAGTGATACCGGAACAAAGGTTCCTGAGTCGTGCCTTTACTTCGCGAGTTGCTCTAGCACTTTTAATACTGATAATTTTCTTCGGATTCCCGGCTCTCTGCGGGGGCCACGGACATTCACACGATGAACCTCCAAGCTTCAAATACAGCCAAACGGCAAACCAAAAGTTTCACGAATCCGCTGATCTCAATCATCACCACGAGCCTCATCATCATCATCATCACCACCAGCACCACCATGAAAAATATCACGCCCACGCTTCCGCAGACTCTCGAACCTCTGACCCTCCTAAGGGTCGAGACTTGGCGTCTCTCTGGATAAATGCTGTCGGTTCAACCCTCTTGATCTCTGCTGCACCGTTCTTAATTCTGTTTCTGGTTCCATTGGACAACAGTAAAGAGAAAGAACCTTGGCTGAAAATGGTCCTGAGCTTTGCCTCTGGGAGTTTACTGGGTGATGCATTTTTACATCTGATTCCACATGCTCTTGAACCCCACTCTCATGCACATGACGATTCTCACGCTCATAGCCATGTACCACCAGGAGAACACGGACATGAACATGGGCATGATATGACTGTTGGCTTATCAGTTTTACTGGGAATAATAACGTTCCTTATGATAGAAAAAGGAGTGCGTTTAGTCAAGGGAAATCATTCACATTCCCATAGTCATACCGTTCCTGTCAAGGAAAAGAAGCAGACTAAGGCTTCCGACAAAGACAAGTCTGATGGCAATGACAACCAATCGTTGGTAAAGAAAACTGAACTCATCGAGGACATCAAGATTGCTGGGTATCTGAATTTGGCTGCTGATTTTACACACAATTTTACAGACGGACTCGCTATCGGTGCGAGCTACTTAGCTGGTAACAAAATCGGAATCACCACTACAGTAACTATTCTGTTTCATGAGGTGCCTCATGAGATTGGAGACTTTGCCATTCTCATTCAAAGTGGAGTTAGCAGAAAAAAGGTGATCTTTGTATTTATCATTCACATTGGTTCTGAATACAAGCCCGAAATTTTGTTAAGTATCTTCCAATCATTTCAATGTTCATTTTTCAGGCAATTTGGCTCCAGCTAAGCACTGCGCTGGGAGCTGTTACAGGAACATGCGTGTCCTTATTAGCTGAAGGAATGGGTAAGAATGAAAAATTTTATACATTTATCATAGCTCTGATTCTTGTTTGTAACTCATTAAGATTGATAGATTAGCTGTTATTTTTATAAGTGTCTGCCACTGATGTTTTGATATTCTGCGATTACAGGTGATTTCGCCACTTCATGGATATTACCGTTCACCGCTGGTGGCTTCATATACATTGCGACTGTGTCTGTAATTCCTGAACTTTTATCTGACACCAAATTTTGGCAGTCGATTAAGGAGATTATTGCCTTGTTATTCGGTGTTTTTATAATGGTGCAAATAGCAAAGTATGAATGAATAGTGATTGATACAGTGACCGTGTGCAGTACATGTATCTGTGAAAAATTTTCTTGCAAATTGTAGAAAATATTTTTTTCACGATATCATTTTGAGCTGCTAATAATTGTAAACGGAGTAATGTAATTAGTGACCATGATTGTTCGACTAGCAGCATGTACTTTTAGATAATTTAGCTACATAAGATTTTTTGTAGTTTCATTACTAGAAAGATTATTTTTCTTTGTTGATATTTTTCATACTTTACACATTTTTTTATATATGGCTATACATCGGGAACAATTCTTGAAGATTATGTGAGTAAAATTGTTGAGATTTGTTCGGTATCAAGAGATGTGAGTAGTTGCAAAGCTCGCGGATTTCAACCGTGTATAATTTATTTTTATATAACTATAAGTAGATTCAGACGTAATTTAGCTATGATGTGAAAACAAATTCCTGTGCAATCCAGTTGCTGTAATAATTATTATAGTCATTATTAACTTGAGGATATTCACGCATACATCACACGACATTAAAGTTGAACTACAATATATACTAATGTTGAATAATTATATGAAACCTATCATTGTTTCAGTATTCGCACGTTAAATTGGAAATATGCTTTTGCAGTAAAGTACCTTTCAAACACTTATTTCAGACTAATCACTTAGAAATAGGAATACTCAGTCATATTGTACACAAACTAAGTAAAACGTGCTTGAGATTTTATGATTTACTTGTAATGTGGCATTTTTAGTGCATATAATTGCGCATTTGATATTATCTGTTATTGAGTGTCATTGAGGTCAAAACAAAACACCTGACCAAAAATATATCAGGTGCCAAATGTTAATAATTATTCAATTAACTTACGAGGATGAATTTAGTAATGTTAACATAACGAAAAATTTAAAAAAATCACTATTTTGTAGTTTCTAAATGACTTTTCAATACGTAGTTATATTTTCAAAATATCAGAGTGTCTAGTTGCTTGATTATGGTTTACCGAATTTCAAACAATCCTGAAGTAGTGACAAAACGGTTTGTTTATCCTAAAAACACATTATTGCATTGACATTATAAACTTTAAACTCGTATCGACTTTGTAGCTTCTACAGTACTCAACCGTTGTAGAAGCTTAATTACTTAAGCACCGAAAGTTATTAAAATAAAAGAGTTGAAACAAAATTGATAGTGCTGTTCCAAAGAATACTCATTACTAGAACCTATGTTGAAAAACTTGACACATATTTTTGAATAATCTCGGACTGTACAATTATGTTCAATATGAGGCCACAAAAAAATAATACAAAGAGTCAACTCACCAAGATAACAAATATTAATAAAACTCTTGCTACATATGTGAATCTAAGAAGAAAGTAGTTTGTTAATCTCATCCAGGCAATCGTTTGCTTCTACCAAAGACTCTTTATTTTTCCGAGATTTTGATAATCTCCAGCCTTCCTGACATGATTTTTTAGCTGCATCGTAAAGACCTTTTTTTATGAAAACATTTCCCAGATTGACATGAATTGAACCAAGCTCTTCCATCTCTGGTAATTCCTTTCCTGTTTGGTAAAATTGGTAAATTAGTACGAGTGCAAATGCTCAGCATAAAACATAACGTTAATTAAAATCTGTAAGTCACCAATTTCTGTAGCTTTAGTTAAGTAATCGATCGCTCCATCGTTATCTCCTTTCATGAAACTTATTGTGCCGAGATCATTCAATAGGACAGCGGTCTGCTCGTGCTTCTCTCCATTAATTTTCAGTGAAACTTCATAAGCTTTGAGAAAGTATTCAAATGCCTTGTCATGCTTAGACTGAGACAAAAGGAGTCTGGCGTACCAATCCATGGTCATAGCCCAAAGAACAATAACATCCTCATCTTCTTCCCCCTTGTCTACCTTATCTTGGAGATGCTTTAGGCAAAAAGTATATCCATGCTCTGCCTTTCTGTAAAGGAAAAAAGAAGCACAGTAAATTATTATAATTATATCCGAATGATTGCGCTGACACTTCACAATGGTAAGTATGTTCAATCACAGTGGCATGCTGACCCGGTATCCCCTTGATGTTCAAATATCTTAGCCATTTTTAGACTCATGTGTAGAACCTTTATATCATTTTCTGGCGTTCCATTTGATATCAGCCTCTGCATTACAGAGACAAAGAGGGCCTCTGCTTTTTTGTACTCTCCAAGGTCAAAAGCCAAATTTGCCATCAAGTCATAGATGTATGTGACTGCCTGGTGATTCTGAAGCGCCTGAGCCTGGCGAAGGGCTACGTGCAACAACTGCTCTGCTTTTTTAAATTCTCCTTTCTGAAATGAATTAAATTAAGATGTGCCAAGAGCGCAGCGATCATAATGAATTTCGATCACGATTACTGGCAAAATAACATGACGTAACCTGAAATATAAAATCGTCTGCTACGTTCGACTGATATCACATTTCACCTGTATCATTAATATAGATCGTTTCATAGTCATAATGAAATCCGGCACTTTTTCGTCGTCCGACTCATCCGAACCAAATAATCCGAAAAACATGGCATTTCCTCCGATGACAAATTTTAAACCGTTGTTTGAGTTGTGGCGGTTATGGTGCTGTCGAATCGTTCCAAGCTGCGGAATCCACCTTCTGAAATTTCTATTTCCCGCACAACGAATCCACGACGACACCGGTCCATTTGAACCTAAATTGTAAACAATTCTCCTTCCACATAATTTTAACGCGCTAAATAATAATTTTTCTGCTGTCATTTCAGAACTGAAATGAACAATCAATTGAGATTGCGAAAGAGAACATCAGACGTGTTATTTTTCATCATAAAAATTTGCAAAATAGTTTGTAGTCTATTTCAAAATGTCTAAATAATGCCGCTGTTGCATTTTATTTTACTTAGCGATAATATCACGCAAACTTTCACAGCCAAATACGATAAATAATGGATAAGTAAAATTACAGATTACCCATTATCGTTAAGAAAAAATAAAATGTTGTAATATACGAATTATATCGTGACGATCGCGACCGTGTCGACGGTCGATTGTAATAGCATAGGTTTCTCTCTGATAGCATCACATCGACAGTCAGTCGTGCGAGTTTTGATCGAACTGGACCTGGTCGTTTCGTTCCAGTCACAGGCCGGAGCCATATTGGTTTCTTTCAAGTTCTCTAAGTGTTGCGGCAGGCTCTGAATTATAATTTGCAAAATGGCACGTCGAATTGCTGGGCCTACGATAAACTGGGCAGCGATGGCCGAAAGAGTTCCGGAGCCGCAAAAGCCATCTTTCCTAGCTTTCAAGACCAAGTCCGACCAGTATCTTCGTCGGTTAGTAAACCCATTTCGGCTCCACAATCTTCACAGATAAATTTTTAATCATTATGTAACAAATTTTCACAATGCGCCACTAACTAAAAATGTATCTAAATAGTCCTGCAATATTAGCAGCGACCTGGATTAATCTTGAATTGAAATTACCTTCTGCCATTTCGAATACCTATTAAAATGCACTCGTCACACATGCCAGAAAGTCACAAACTTTGCTTCTACTTTTTTCGTTAGCGAAAATTTAGTAGACCCCACGTTGCTCCTTGTTAGTTTTGTGGTAACAAAATTAAAATTCTTAATATTTGTTATAAGATTCCTTGCTGGTTTTTCCATTGAAAAATGTATTGTCACATGTTTAATATATGTCCTTTTGACGAAACTGAGGGGATATGAAGCAAATGGTTTTTTCCCTTTCGGTACCTCTTACAAACTTACTATTTGTATTTCATTCAAGACTCAATAGTTATTCATCATTATAGCATGCAAGCCAATCCTGAAAGCTTACCAAAATTTGATTGGGCCTATTACAAAAAAAACGTTGCTGCGGCTGGATTGGTGGACAAATTTCAAAAGGAATTTGAAAGCTTGAAAATTCCTTACCCTGAAGATAAATACACCTCAGCGGTGGAGGCGCAAGAAAAGGAAGTGGTAAGATATACCATCGTAATGTTACATGAAGATACTAACAGAAAATACCAAATAAATCATAAAACATTTTAGCACTCCTCAGTTGAAGCTTTTTTTAACTATTTACAGTACTGATATAATGAAGGACTGCTTCTCTTTCAGGCAGTTGAGATAAAGAAATTTATCGAAGAATCAAACCAGCGCATCCAAAACTATGAAGCCGAATTAACAAAGATTAGAAGCGTTATTCCTTTCGAAGAGATGACCTTGGAAGACTTTGCCGATTATTATCCCGAGGATGCTTTGAGACCATTGGACAAACCAACCTTCTGGCCACATGACGAAGATTCTGAGTTCACCGAAGAAGAACTCAAAAAACTTGCTGAAAAATGAAGCAATTGCAAGATTTGGTTTCAGTATAGTCCAAAATTAAACTGCAGGTATTATACTGCACGCTGAGAAATTGTAACACTCCACATGATCGATTACCATTGATAATGAATAACAAATATAGAGAACCATGTGCACTCTAGAAACGTGTAAATTTTTCAGTGTTAATAATGTAATGAATCATTGTTCAAATATTAACGAAGAAATAAATTAATAGAATATTATTTTATTATCTTACTTGGCATTGGCTACTATCAGTTCGAGGGGAATCATAATCCGAAGACATGTTTTGTCACTGTACACTATTGTGAATTTTATTATAATTCCTGTAATATACAGAAACAGCAATATCTCAGAACACACGCATACTGATGATTCACGGGAGTCTGACTCTCATTGTCAGTAACATGCCAGACGGACAAGTACGAAGATACTAGCCTTTATTACATTAATAATATTATACTTATTTTTGTTGCTGTTTACTATTCTAGATTTTGTGAAAAATTTCAATGTATGTACGTCACCGCCCAACGACAACACGCACGATAGAGCTGACGGAGCTCGCGTAACTGAAAGCCACTCACCCAAACTTCAAATTTTAGGCTTCGGACAATTCCATTGACTTGAAGTCGATACATTTTTATCATAATCGTCCTATACTATTTATCTTACTCCTACGGGCTTAGATACAACTAAACTAAAAATATGGGAGGCCACTTGCTCCGACACCTCATTCAAATAGCAGTCGTGATTGAGATAAATCTAACTAAGGTGGTGAATAAAATTGTATCAGTTTGATCGTCCAATGGCCAAACCGTGCGGAAATCAAAACCTCCCGCGCAGCTTCAAATTTTCAGTACATTTTTTGTTATTGTTGTCTTTAATTTTCTCCATAATTCGTCGATTTTATATCCGCACTTGGCCAGCCCCGTAATCAACGAATGAACGCAGCTTCATGTAAATTGTAGGTATCAAATTTTAAAGGAGGATCAGTGAAGCTGCATTGTGAAAAAGCAACGGCATCAATATGATGAAAAACACTGATACGAAAGATAATTGACCTACGTTCATACGTCAAGAAATAGACGTTTTCAAGTGTATCTTGATTGTTATAATACAAGTACAATACAAAGAATCTTAATGCGGATCACTTCTTATTTACACTATATATTCGTCTAATGCACACTCACATAAAATTTTGTCTAAATTAGTTAAGGTTAAGATTAGGTTTTGACCAAACCTAAGGATCAAACCTAAGTTTGAAAAGTTCCTGCGTAGTCTCGATTGTTTTGCAGCAGCAGCACTCCAATGGAATTCATCGGTGGAGCGGTTAATTATTATGAATGTACTTTAAATAACTAATGAGTAGAAGACACGGGTCGACACTGGTTTCTCCAATATGACCAGCAGCGAACCCTGTGGAATGTTTTCAGATTCCGTAGCGTGTTTCCATTATTCTATGCATGATGGTATGGAGTATATATCTGTAAGTACCTATTGGTATTTTTAAACCCAATGATGAGCAGAATACGAAGTCGAACGACTCATAGCTTTTCATTAGTTACGTTCGGTGGATATATTGCTGTGGACCCGTGTCGACTAAAAATGTATAATTAGCGTGCTAATTACATTACATACGTAAAAATTCTCTAAATTGAAGTTCAGCACACCAGCTATGTGATTTGTTACCGTAACACATAATGTATCAAGATGGATGTTTGTGATTGTGAACGTAAAAAAGTATGTATTCTCGCGTTTTACTAAAATAAAATTCACTAAGAACTGTAATGCTGTTGAGTTGGTAGAATTCGATTTCCCTACAGGGTAGGGACACGGTAAACATCAACATTCATTCCGGGGTTAAAAGATGTATTCTGGGCCGGCCATGTCTATAGCCCACCTGAACTTGTCTCTCTGAGTCTTATTGTAGATTTTTTCAATTGGAACATCGTATTTCTTGCACCTGTAAAAAAATTATATTACATTATCACCCCATGTAACAGTTATAATACGATATGAGAAATGGAATTTAAACGTATGGAATAACTAACCACGCAACACTAATCCGAGGGTCCAAATAGTTTAACTTTGATGTTCCTAGGGCGATTTCTTTATTTTCCTCTCGATCTGTAGCTTGGACTTCCAGTCTGGCCAACTGTTCTCTAAGTCGATCTAGCATTTTCTTCTTTTTCTCATACACTCTGCAATTCATAAACATGTTATTGAGTATTTACGTAAGGTGAAAAAAAAAAAAATTAAAAGAATAATGAACAGATATTTACACTTTCTCCTTCACAGAGCCATGTTTGGCATCACGTTTGGCGTCTTTGACCTGCATCTCTGCTTCGCTTATAGCTTCCTTCTTGGCTACAATCTTTGCCTTCAGGTTTTCCATTGACTTGGCATGGGTTTTTGGGACAGCCCGTTGATGGTTACACAAAATAGCCACGGCCCTGTTTGCCCTATTGTATGCTAATATTTTTTCGGCCACTGTATCGTCAGCATTTGTCAATTTTTCAAGCTGTTGCTGTAGCGTCCAAGACGCGTTGTAAGTTCTGAACACTTTAGCAGTAAGGCCTTCCATTAGTTCGTTCAAGTGTTTGTTCATAACTGTAGTGTTTAAACGATCAAAAAGATCGTCACCAGGTGACTTATTTTCCATGAAAAGTTGCACATTTTTGAAAACACGTTTCTCTACAGGTACTTCATTGTAATATCTGATTGAATCCTTTCCTAAATGAAAAATCAAAAGTTGTTATTTCAACAACAGCAATGGAGTGAAATAAGCTGATCCATTGTTCAGAGTATCATATATAATACATGCACATATATTATATATGGTATGTATAGATAGATACATATTGGAAAGTATATCTTACCTAGAAAATCAAACACTACCACAAAGTCTTTGCCATCTTTATGCTCATGTAGAGATATATGTTCAACTCGCAGAGAACAGCAGCCTACTGTATCTGCCTGGTCCTCGTCCTTTTCATTTCCAGCCCTGAGAGCGAGCTTGTCTATAAAGTACAAGGCAACAGCTCTTTGCCTGATGCGCATTTCTTTGCTCTTCCAGTCCTCACGATATTCAGCCCGGATTTTATCAATTGATTTTGCTAGTTTTCGGGCAATTTCGTACTTCTGCCAGTCTTTCTCTCCTTTCAACTTACTCGAAGGATTCAACATAACGTATTTCACCTGGCCTTGAACATTTTCTGTCCATGATGCCAACCACGTGACATTTGGATCATGCCTGACTTCTCGCCATTTGTGTCCGGGTGGAGGTTTTGGAATCACGGAGTCCTTGGAACAGTTAATCAACACGTCTTCTGGAATCACCTGAAATTCCAAAACTTATGGTGTCAATTGGTTGATCAGATATATCTACAGGAGAAGGGTGAAGAAATTTTCGATTTTAAGTAAACTGGGAAACAGGTTTGCAGTAAAGCGGAACAAATGATTGCAAAGATGACGTACCTAATTTGGCTTTTATTGAAACAATACAACAAGAAGATATTAATGTTCAAAACCCATACCCGTTTTTTCAGTTTTCCCATTTTAGGATGCTCACCACGGCCCCTGAACAGACCCGGTGGTTCTATCTTGAAATTGCCTATTTTTTCTTTGTGACCATCAATGGTGCAAAACCCATATTCTTTTTGAATCTCCTCATTTTGTTCCTTGATTTTCTTTTTCTCTTCCTTAGACATTGCCTTCCGCTCTTCGCTTTTCTGTAGGAAATACGCATGCATTTCTTTGAAGTTACACTTTGACAGTTCCATTATTTTCGACCTCTCAGATTCAGTCATCACATCTCGCCAGTCAGTGAAGAAATTGGTGTTGAATATCTTCTTGGTCGTGTAGTCGTGATCTAACATTCGGGCATAGAAAGTTGCAACTTCCTCAGTTTCTGGTTTCAATTTCATCTCTTTACCATTATAATAAAATTTCACATCTTGTGGCAATGGTTCGTAATCCGGAGCAAATACAGGACCCTTGTGTTCTAAGAAGTTCCATTTTGTCCTATCATTTTTTTTTTCTTCCTCCCACCTAAAATGTTTTAAAGACAAGAAAAACAATTGAAATAAAAAAATTATTATTCATCACATCACCTAAATTTCTTCGAGTGAACCGTAACCAGCAAAGTTTGATGAATTGTTCGGGATCGCGATTCAACGTGATATGAAATGGGAGGGTAACATAACCTCACAATTTGGATTTTAAAGCCGTCACAGACAGGAGACCGTTTGAGCATGAGAGAATGCTGTGTATTGCACATGGTATTTGTGAGTATTACACAAATTTTATTCCATCTTGGGCAGCAAAATTTCCCGTTATTCGGCAACAATCTGTTCATGCTTCACAGACAGGGCAATACAAATGCAGCAGGCAATACAAATGCAGCATACAGGCTCCACGGGCTACGGCCATATTGGATTTTAACTAGGAGCAGTTTTTTTTTTTTTTTTTTTTTTTTTGCGAGCTTGAAGTAGGATCTAGAGTACACCAGAATATAGTCACTATACGCAACATATAATAAACTAATCTCATTATATTTAGGTTCGTATACTACACATGGGCCACAAAACGTCGATTATAGATGGAAAGATGAGGGAAGACTAAGACAACCTTTTCCTACTTTCCAACCGATGTCTCAGTGAACTAGCCCAGAGTATCAATGAACCCAGAGTAGTATTCGCTACTACCCATTAATCTTATACTCATTGGTAAATACATTTGACTCACCATTTCCAGACTTCTTGTGATTCCTCCTCTTTCTTTTTTCGTGGTGATGTTTCTGATTTTACAGTTTTGCTGGTCTTCTTTTTTACTTTAGTCTGAAAAATTTGGTTACAATTTTTGGGGTAAGAGTGAAAAACGCGGTATTTGTGATTTCAAAAAGTAGGACAAGCAAAGGAATGCTCAGGTACCTGTTTATAGTCATTCTCTTCTTCGTCTTCATCGTCCATATGTTTCCTCTTTTTCTTCTTCAACTTTGCAGTTTCTTTTTTTACCTTCTTGCGAGATGAAAGAGGGATATCTTCCTCATCGGAAGATTCAATTTTCCTTTTTACCATCGATGATGAGCTGTTTGTTCTAACATTCTGTTGTAAGAGATGTCAATCTTAATAGGAAGTAATATATATCTCGTAATTAGGAGCAAACTACAGCTTAAGACAAAATATTCAGTAACTTCTATGTAACGGAGAAAATAGATTATTGCTCACTATGTTTTTGCCAAGTTTTTGTAACATTTAGATAAAATAAGAATTGCCCAACTGATCAAGATCTTTGTCTCGAGATGACATAAGATTAGTATGTTAGAATATACTGCTGCCAGCAACCAATGTTTTTGGGATAGGGAAGAATTCGCGAGAATATTGTAAGGGGAATTCTAGGTTAGAAAACGAAATTCCCACGCTATTATTAAGATTCTGAATTAAATTTCTATTATTTAAAAAATCCAGTTCGTGAATTTAGGTTAGATTGAACAGCCTTTGAATCGAAAATTCAAAACATTCCCGGTAAACCTATCACGAAGCAAAAAAAATTTAGTCAAACAGATGTCAAGCAGATTGGCAAACAAAAAAATAAATAATTGACAAGACGGAGCAGCATCAAACTGGACGAACAAAAAAAAAAAATGAATTATCAGTTCAGTGTTATCTAGTTATTGAAATATTGAGGAAAGAACACGTCTATCAAATCCTCTATATTTAATACCAAGAATAAAACACACAGAAATGTACAACAACGAACAACGTGCCATGCCTGACGACGTACCGCCAAGGATGGTTTGTTCCGGTTGCCAGAGTGAAGGCCATCTTTCCACTGAAAACACCAAGTCTATTGAAAATCTTGGAAGAGGCCAAACTACTGTCACTTTGTGTTAATTAATACATAACCCTGATTAAGTTGATTGAAACGTTTGAAACTTAGTGATATTACTGACAAATTTATATTGTCTAAATACCGAAGTGCTGAAATTGTAACGATGTATTAAAATTGAAACTGGATAGCATATGATATAAATATTTACCAGAGGCACATCCTCTTCAGACTCCTCCTCAGTTTTAATAGTAGTGTTGTGGAGATCAGAAAGTCTTGTGTCATTAGCATCTGTGGAATCCATAGTTGCATCTTTGTTCCACTCTTCCTCACCGTCATCCTCCTCTTTAATGTAAAGAGTCTGCTCCCCGCCGCTATCGTCATCGACATCATCATCATCATCAAACGTCTGCGTGAACAATGATGAAAATGCATAATTATTTAAAATTTTTTCAATAAAATGTGTGAGTCATAAACCATCGATAAACTCTGGTTTTATAAAAAAAAACTTTACGCGTAGATAAAAAAAATCAATAGCACCAATTATTACAAAAACATTGAATAACAGCTACCTCTTTTACCTGATGCTTGACAGGGTCAACTTGATACTGGTAATCTTGGTTCACCACTGGTTCTATCTTAGGCACCAACTCAGGCTCAGTTTTTGGTTCCACTTTAACTTTTGTCTCATCTTTGCTTTTATCTTTTTTCTCATCTCTGTGTTTAGCTGAAAATTTATTGTCAACTTGTGAGAACTAGGAGCAAAGAAAAGGTAAGTGTGACCATGCAAAAAAGGATTCAACAACATGTAAAACGTAAAATTACAAACTACTAATTTCATAACTCTTTACATCTTTCTTTGTCTTGGCGACGACGATCCTTGTCTTTATCTTTATCCTTGTCCTTATCGTGGCGATGTTTGTCTTTATCTGATGATCGATGCTTGTCCTTTTCAGTAGTTGAATGTGACGAACTATGCCTATCCTTGTCTTTATCAGAAGAATGCTTTCTATCTTTGTCCTTATCCTTTGAAGATGTTTTATCCTTGTCGCGAGAGCTAGAACTTGAGCTCGACTTGTGCTTCTCCTTCTCTCGCGAACTTTCCTTGTCCTTAGAACTGGAACTTGATTTGTGATGGTCCCTGTCCTTGTCTTTGCTTGAAGTTGAACTACTTTTATGATCTTTATCGCGGCTCGATGAAGAACTACTTTTCTTTTCTTTTTCTGACTCCTTAATTTTGTCTTTGTCCCTGCTGCTATGCTTGTCTTTATCCTGAAATTTTCAAGTCACACATCAATATTTGCAATGACGCGGTACCAAAGTATGTGAAAATCTAGGGAAAAAAAATAATACCAACCTTGGAGGAACTCGAACTGTGCTTATGCCGATCCTTGTCCCTATGTTCGCTTTTGTGACTACGTTCTTTGTCCTTGTCCTTACTTCTATCTTTATCTTTGTGCTCGGATTTCTGTGGGCGCTCTTTATCCTTGTCCCTATGCTCAGATTTGTGCTCTTTTTTGAGGTCATACCCATTGGACATGCCATTTAAATGGGAATCTAACAGTGAAGAAAAAACACACTGAAGCAATGTTTTGATAAGAGTCTGGTATTGGTTTATCGTAGGAACCAGAGTGGAACAAGATATGGTATATGCGATGCATACTATTGTTTTAGGATATGACCATAACTTGACAATAGCTTTAAATTAGAATGAAGACATCAATGTCAATGGGGCAGAGTTTATTTAAAGTGAAATACTTATGAGAAATAAGGGTACTGGTAAACAGAAAGAGCCAAGGAACAAAGAATCCTGTATTTCTCGATAATAGCCGAAACTATCGACAGGTTTTCGCATACGTAAAAAAGGAGGGAGGGGGAGTTCCTGCAACCGGGATACCCGTTACACGTAAGTACGGGAGATTTACGGACGAGCAGAGGTGATGCACGCGACGAACGAACGCGGCGTAGACATATGATGGAGTGTGCTATGAGATTCTAGTTGAGGGAACAGGAGTGCGGGGAAGGGGTATCGCAGCCAGGTAGAGGGTAGCAAAGGGGTGAGAGGATCGGGAATCTTACCTCCATGATTCCCGGCCGCACTGCTGTTCTCCTTGGCTCGTTTCTCCTGAAATTGAAACTGAATGAGATAATCAGAATACTTCATGAGCTTAGGAACGTTTGCAGTACGGAACAGGCCAAGCTGCGGGCCGACGAACGTTCGAAATAGCAACGTAAGGTCCGTAGATTGCTCGCAACATCTTGTGACATCGTGCTACGTGGGGACTTAGCCGCAGACGCCATTTTGGGACTTAGAAAAATTCGCGTCTCTCGTCGAGGTTGTCAAGAGAAAACCGACCCAACGGTCAATATATCGGAAAATCCGAGCACCTACGACGGTTCAAGAGATTGGAAACGAGGATGGTAGACACTTACCGGGTTGGATATTGGCTGGGAGGTGGCCTGATCGAGATCCATTAGTAACGTGCGACCGCAACAGATAAACGACACCAGACGACACTACGCGCAATGCTCTCGCTAAGAGCTCTGGGAGACAGACCGGACGAACGGCCGGGATGAACCTGGCAGCGTCTAAGTGCCCGAAACGCAAAACTGCGCATGCGCTTCTCGAAGCACACCGGATGAGTTCGGCAAACCTCGGTGGTACTCGGCCGAGTGCCAATGCCCTCGATTCAACTCCACTCGCCACGGGACATGGGCCGTTTCGCCTTTTCTTCTTCTTACTTTTATTTTTGTTTCTCCCCTTTGAGTTGTCTCTCCTCTACCTGGACTCTGCTCGCTGCCTTCCGGGCAAATGAGTGGATTTTATTAGGAACGGTTGGAACTTTTTTCGGATGCTAGTAGTTTCATGCAAGCGTTTCCTAGGCAAATTCATCAGCCGAATTTTTAATGCTTATTATATTAGTCGATAATCTGTTCAAAATTTAAAAGAAAATAGTTGTTACCGGCCGCGCCAATCTCTCACACTTGCATAGGTGAAAAATTATTCAACTTACCACGCATTAATACAATAATACCTTTAATTGGTATTCATTGAAATAAGTCATTGATGGTACAGCTAGATTATTATAAGTGTATAGAATTTTGTTCACTCAATAAATAAACAACGTGCTGGAGCTTTTTCTTATTGTATGAAAAATTTATTATTTTTAAGCCGCGATATTTCATTATATCTATATAATTTCGGGATTTTATTACAGATTAGAAACGATCAGATCAGGTATTGGCAAACAATAACGTTCTTCTGTCACTTGATTGTGAAAAAAATTCAAAAAAATTGAGAAATTTAGTTGATGATATCTAAATTTATAAATTATGTGGTTATAAGAGTATGATGAACAATTGGTTAGCTAGGCTTGTTCTGAGCCTTCTTCCCAAGTTATATGTCTATGCTTCTTCCCAGTACGGGCCAATTAGACAAAAACATTGTAAACCTTGGAATATTACATTTCGTTGCCTATAGATATTTAAATATAATAAAATAATTCCTATTGTGTCGCGTAGACAGTAAACCCCGCGAAATATAGGTATACCTACATATTTATCTTCAAACTTTAAAGTACTCAGGTTTTCCCTCTGCATTCCACGTTGTTTTCATCTTTTGAAAAGCAAATACGGCATACAAAGCTGTAATATAAGATAAGAATTTTAAGATGATAAATTAAATTTTTATTGTATACATAAATTGACTATGTTAAAGTCACTCACATGTCGCTTCCCATTCTGGTAGTGAAAGAGTGCCAATTTTTCTGTGTCCAGTTGAATTCTGCATATACTGTGCTGCATACCGATAGTCTTCGGGATTCTGACCGAGAAGAGGAGCTTCGTGACAAGGAGGATACGTCTCGAGAGCTCGCATTTTGCCAAGCAACGACCTTCCCTCACTTTTCATTCTTTCGTAAAAGTTCTCAAATCTGTACAGAAGAAGCATATTAATGTTAGCTTCGATGTCTCTTTGAATGAGATATATTTCTTACCTTTCAAACATAACAAGCTCCAAACCATATTTTAAAGCTAGTTTTGCGAGAGTTGGTAGATGTACAAGAAATTCTGGACAGTTGACAACCTCTTCCAAATGAAAGTTGTACTTGGCTCCAAACAATGGAGGTTTTACTTTGTCTTCGCATAGAAACTCTACACTGTATATGTCATTTCCAAACTTGTTGGTATCACTCTTTTGCCACCGAGATCTGTGCATAGACATAGACGAAAAATGAAGTATCAGCAATGTACAGCCTTCATTTCTGAAGAATCGATTTGTACACTTGTACTTCTGTTACATACACGAGGTCGTAGGCATCAGGTATAGTGCCAATAAAATATCCTCCCGGCCTCAGGCTTTCGCCTGCATTCCTGAGCATGCACTCAGCCTGCTGTACTGACTCAAAGCTGTAGTGGAATGCAAACTGACAGCTCACTAGATCGAGCTGACAGCTGGCATCCTTGTATTTTTCCCTCAGTCTAACCTGATATAACAAGTTTTTATCAGTCAATAACTAGGAAAAAGAATTTACGTGAACGAACCTTTGTGCAGTCGGCGGAAATGAATTCTGCAGTAAAGACTGGTGCGAATCCTCGATTGTTAGAACTTCTGTTCAAAAGATCATTGTAGCGACTCTGGCATTGCTCCACGGACACCTCAGCTATGTCCGCACAAATTAAGTGGGTGATATTTGCCTTTGACCATTTCAAAAGATCTCCACCCTTGCCACAGCACATATCGAGAACTTTGAATGGAGCCCTATGGCCTTTACCCTGACGTGCCTTTCCCAGATACTCACCTATGTGAAAAAGACACTATTTTTTATATCTGCATTTATTAAGTAGGCAAATAACTATCATTATAACTATGGTAATTATGAAATTAGTTTTATAAATTAGTTTCACCAAACAGGCATTGAACAGCCGATTAACTTTGCCAGGATGAATTTGAATACAAAATAATGGTTAATCTTACTTATCAGCATGCTTTTGATCCAGTTGTTGAAATTCCTCATGTGAACAATGCGGCTTTGAGATCTCTGAGTCAGGCCTTTCGATTCGAGTGTATTATAATGCTTCGTTACCAAAGCTGAATTTCCAGCTAACTTGTCACCTGTTGAGAGGTCTGACGGAATACTAGATTCCTTTGTCTGAAATTTGTCAACTTATCAATACAGCAAGGATTAAGGTCCTGTGAAAAGTATAGGAAGAGGCAAATATGATTCATATGAGACGTTTGCAATATTACATTTGAAGACGAGCAACAAATATACACATGTGTAACTATCATTGGATGATCAACGGTAAGTGATTTTTTCAGGTATCTAGATGATTAAAAATTTGTTATTCATCCAGGTATGTATTAGCATGTTATTTTTTCATATAACTTGATGATCAAGAACAGGATTCGGGAACGAGTTTCAAAAATGACGGAATATTGTTTTAGATCGAGCGGGTTGTTGACAAAGAATTTTCTCTCAAGGCATCTCTGAATTTCAGATATTTACAGTACATAAATTTTCAAAAAATTATTACATTATGTTTTGAGAACTTTTCCGACAGAGGACGTTCCCGCGAGTAAAAAGCATCCTTTGGGTTAGGATTTCCTTGAAATACCGCAATTTCAAAATCACGCATCACCTTTCGCAGTGTCAGGGTCGCCTATCAAAAAATACACTGTGGAATCGTAAATAAAATAAACAATTCCGATTCACCCTACAGAGTAACTTGTTACTTGCCGAACAATTTTGTTCTATTAGACGTGAAATATGTAGAATGTCATGAATACCCGAACGAACAATGTGTCATTGATCATCCGATTATCCAAAAAATAACATGCTAATAATCGCATAGGTAATACCACAGTAATTCGTATGAATTGTTTTCTTTCGTGTAAACAAAACGGGAGCGAGAACATAATTGTTCGCGACAACGCGCACAGTAAACTTTGATATCTAAACTATAATGTCTCACCTGTGCATCTTGTCTAGTATCGTCCGCTGCTTCATCATAACCTTCGCCGCTTTGTTTGGTTGAGTCTTCGTCGACTAATTTTCGTTTTTCGGCTGTTCTTTTGCCAGTACTTCCACGATTATCGAGAGTCTCGCCAGATACGGTTGAATCATGCGAAGGAGTCCGGTTACCTTCATTTTCATTCGCGGGACCCGTTTCTTCGGGCGAAGAAGACATTTTTTAATAGAAATAATAACCCCTTAGAATATGTCTGGATTAAATGATATGAATTTCACGGTAATATATTTCATAAAAGCTACTTTGTCATTAATATCGCAAAGTATATTCTGATCATCAGAATCATTCCAGATTGTGTCACCGATCGTTCCCATGTATTTGCGATAACGGTGTAAATACTCTACTGGGTAAACCAGTGCAATTATAAATTTTCAAAAGCACTCGAGGAGTTGGAACCCGTGTGTATTTACCGACACCGCAACATTGAATGGTTTTCTGACAACTGCACGAAGTTTGCTGCGGTTCGAGGTGGACGAAATTGTTGCATATTCTACAATCTAGTAATATACACCGTACGTGAGAAAAAGTCGATAATCGGATCTCTAGTACATTAGATTTTTCCATGTTGGTAAGGCACCTACACTGATAATTCACATCACATGAAATAGAACGCGCTCTTTGGTTAAAACGTAAAACACCGCTACATCGTCTGCTACCATACTAAACTACATACCGGATAAACTACCACATATGTAATCCGTACTATTGATGTGATACCGTGAAGCACTTGAATTCATAAATCGAGTCTGATGGTAGAGTGTATCATCAGCTTCACTGCTAAAAAATAATGGAACTGTTTATAGGACGAGCTTGTCTAAGGCTAGTCAGTTCGCCTGTGAAACTGTCAAGGAATCTAGCACACCTGCAAACATCTTTTCCGGGTTATGAGAGACGCCGCTGCTTACCACAAGGGCAAAAACTTGGGACATCGGTTTTCGGTAGGTCGGTGATTCGAATCTTTCTAAGTATCGTCGAAGGATATGATCCCTAGAAAATGTAATTTATTTTCAGAGATGTATTGTCAACCCTCATTGACACAAGTTTATAAAACGAAACAAATAGAAAGGCGTAACCCTTGCAACATTACTGGTTTTGCTCAGCGTCGGTTCTTTTCCAATCAACCTAACAAAGATTGCAATACTACTTCAACTCCTGTGCAGCAGTTAACTGTCTTTCAGAAAATGAAACGGATGACCAAAGACTACTGGTACGTTCTCATACCGGTACATGTAGTTACATCGGCTGGCTGGGTACTGATATTTTACGTGGCAGCTAAAAAGTACGTATAGATTTACAAAGGTCTTGGATCAAGCCAAAGATTCCCATTTTAACAAGGAGACAAGGCTACGCATTCATAATACAGCAGGTTACTCTTCATTTTTTAGTAGCGTCGATGTGATTTGGATATTGGAGAAGTTGCATGTTAGTGAAAAGTATATTGAGGCTCTACGAGGTTCCAGTGCTGGCTTCTGGGCTATAGTATATGCATTATACAAAATATTTACACCCCTTCGATATATGGTTACTGTTGGTGAGTCAGAGCTTTCTCAGGTATATTCAACGAGATAAGATTATAATTTATGATTTACTGTTCTTCTAGGAGGTACAACATTAGGCATCAGGTATCTTCGCAAAATGGGTTACATGAAATCGAAACTTCGAACAACTCCTACACAAGTAAGCAATAATGTTACAGGATATTTCAATTTTAATTAGCTGAATAAGTAATTTACATTAAGAATATATTTTGTTTGCATCATATAGAAGCCACAAAGTGCAGAACAGAGTGTTTCTGAGCACAAGAAAAGTTACGGAAAAGTAGGGTGCAAGGATGGTCAAACGCAAGCTGATCCACCAAAAACGTAGTACATGTTTTGTATGCCTATGGTTGGCTGCCAGGATGTTTGATAATTTAATATGAGCCATGCTCCCTAATGCCAAATTTGTGGTATCCTGTAAATGATGTATTGAAATGTTTGTAATAAAGTATGGAGAATAATGTTTTAATCAGGATTTTTCATTTACCTGATTTCAATGGCTTTTGATTATATCGGCTAAAAATTTAGAAAAATTGACTTCTTTTCCAGCTCACATTACTAATGTATCAAGTAATATCAGTTTTAAATTGGTTTCCCTAGTAAATTTGATTGTATGTCAAGTTTGCTTTTATATAGTCATCTGATAAGATTGTGATCTCTTTGCATGCGGATCGTTGTGGTCAATGATAGGAAATCAGTCCACACCAGACTCTAAAGTAGGGCATATTTAATGTAAATAAATACGTTCTTTTCTCGTGCGCCTGTAAGAGTCTACCTGTTCAACCTTGGAAACTTCATGACCAATGATAATGTTTACATTACCTCATAGTATTCTATGTGGCAATGACTTTGTACGCCACTTCGTTCTATTTAAATATAATATGTATGTGTGTATATCTACAACAATTAATACTAAGTTGAGCCCAAACGAAAAACAATTACCGTATTGTTCCGAATATAAGTAGAGGTTTTTTGCTGTCGATAGTATCTGCCAAAGTCGTCTTTGTCTTATGGGTGAGTAACTAATAAAAACACCCTGAAATACTGTCTCAGAATTGGGAGTCGTCTTAGATGCGGAAACGGCTTACACTTTGAACAATACGATATAATACGTACATAAACATTGCGGAGTATGATTGTAAATAGTTTTTGGCAGCTTATTTTGATCGTGGATTACTAATTTAATTCCAAACTGGCCTCTTTTTTTTTCGTAGCAAAATCATGTTTTTTGATCATCTGTTATTACATCACATTTGTATTGCGTTCGATAATCTAGGTTTTGTTTGCAACTTACATTATGCTGTTAACAAGGTGTGCCACTGCATGGTAAAAATATGAATCAGTGGATAAGTTTATCAAAGTATAAATGTACGAATAAATTTTTGTTTGGGCGTACTGTAGTGAAGTAATTGGCCGCACCACAATCAAAATTCCGCTAAGTAATAATACACAATATTTACAAGAGACATAATTCGTCTTTCACAAAGTAACTAGCAACAAAAAATGATTTACTATTATGCATGAATATTCTATTATATCACAGTTGCCTATGCAACTCGGTATGTCCTTCTTGTTACTACGCCACACTCATTATGCCAAGAGTATCTTAGGCAATAAATATACTATGTATGTATGCATGTATGTATGTTCATAACCCGAGAGCCATGCAACAACAATCTGAGTCTATGAAATATTATACGTGTGACGATCAGAGTATTTCAAAGCCAGAATATCAACGATCTATCGCATCGAATAAACAACTTTGGCACATCGTAAAATCGCTGGCCAGCTCTCAGATGCATAAATAATTAAATATTACTTTATAATATATATATATATATATATATATGTATATGTATACTTGTCACTCGGTTTGGCTAGTGTAACTAGTAGTGTAGTTAGATTAGAAGTGATTATTTCACCCCCCTAAAGATTAAGATTGAAGTTCCGGATCAAAATGTTCTATGTGTTATATCTACCACAAGTGGAGGAATTTATCCCATAAATTGATAGCTTGCAGAAACTGGCTGAGGCGGTCTAGGCTGCGTATGCGAGAGCCGTTGTATATGACATGCTCGACACATGAGCCTTCCGTCTAGCGGGTAACACCTTTTGTCAGGCTCATCTGTTAATTGCATTCCGCAATCTTCGCACACATAACAATCAACGTGGAAATCTTTATCCATTGAAACGACACGTACTGTTTCTTCAGTACCCTGTAAAAAATTTTGATGAATTCATTAGAATAAGAAAAAAAATATTTAATTACGATATTGAAGCTGTAACATTTTCCAACAATTACTTCAACAGGTGTTATTCCTTTGCCGCAAGAAGCGCATTTTGGGGCAAACATTCTGTGATAATCATTGACACAGTAAATTTTATTGTCAACGTCAACAGTGAAAGGTACTCCATCGAGACATTCATTGCAGACACAGCACCTGAAGCACCCAGGATGATAGGACTTTCCCATGGCCTGAAGGATCTGTTAAAAATTTTAATAGTTTAGTGAATTCCAACAAGGATTGAATGATAATAGTGAAGCGACGTTTAATCCTACCATTTCCATGATTAGGTGCCCACAGATGGCACATTTCTCTGCAGTTTGCTGGAAACCAGAATACTGGAAATAAAATCAACACAGTATTAATAAGATAAAACTATTCTAACAATAAGCAAGTACTTATTAACAATAAGTAAGTACTTATTGTTAGTTCTCAACTAAATGGTAGACGCTTAACAGCTACGTACTAGATAGTCCTCTTCACAGTAAACACGCCCATGAACATTGTAGAATGCTTTGCCTCGTAGCGCTCTGCCACAAGAACAGCAAATAAAGCAATTGGTATGATAAAGATTACCCATAGCTTGGCACGCCTGACCAGCTCCTGTCACTTTCTCACCACATGTGTGACAAATTCCTGCGAAATGTAAAGTCAGAGTTATTTATTGCATTCTACACATAGCTGTTAATCAAACCTCATCACAAATCTCACCAAAGTACTCCCCCTCTTCTTCTTGTTTCTCCATTTCCTCCTCCAATTGTCTTGTAAGTTCTTCTATTTTCCTCTCTGCTTCTGTTGGACCCTGAGGAGTAATTTATTCAATTATCTTTTGTTAAACGCAATAGATCAAAGATAACAGTTTAGCTACAAAATTTACCGAAGGTCTAGGGGGTGTAACACTATATGGCAGTAACCCTTTTCCAGGAGCCAGTTTGATGGGTGGTGTGACTGACATTGGTGTCTCTGGTCTGGTATCTGCACCTTTTTGCAATTGTGGAACTCCACCACTCAAATACACAGGCCCTGCTACACCGCTGGTCACTCCTGGTGGCAGGCTCATAATTCTCGGTTTATGAATTGCTGTATCATCATTGACAGACTGAGACGCGCTTGTTACAGCAGGTTGTACTTGCCCTCTAACTGGTGACAATGGTATAGACTCGGGAGGTAGAGCGAATCTAGCATTTCCAAGAGCATTAGACATCATTTGAGAAGCAGGTTCAATTGGGGAGATTTGTGGGTGCGTAGGACTGGCTTTAGGTGAGCTTCGCATATCACTAGTTTGTCCACCAATCCTCAACTGATTATCAGATCTGTTTGTGCGGCCTGATGAATAAGATGGCGAGCTATTTCTAACGAGAAGATCGGCACGTTCAATTTGAGATCGATCCGTAGAGTGCCGACTTGTCATAGATGGATAAACAGGTGGTGAGTTCCTTGCTTGAAGATCCGATCGCTGATCAACACCTGGGAAATTTGACTGACTAAAAGATGTAGTAGATCGAGGATTTGTCTGATTCGGACTTGCTCGATAGTTTGGAGGAGTTTGATCGACAATGTTCTGAGATTGTCGATAGCTTTGCTGTATCACATCACTTTGTTCTCGATAAGGAGAGTGATGTGGTTCGGACAACAGACGAACAGGTGGCGATTCCCCCTGGTCTCTGCCAGCTAGGTGTTGGTTAGCCCTTGGTGAATGCTGCTCCGGGGAATAAGCATAAGTCCTGTTTCCCTGGAGATGGAGTTCAGACGGGGGAACATAGGCATTTTTTGAACCTTGCGAATCCATTGATGGAATGTAACGAACAGAAGAGGGATCTGGAATGGATCCTCGTTGATGACTAACCCCATTGTAACTTAGGCTACGACTCTGACTTCCCGAAGGTCTTTGGTGAGGTTGGCTGCTCATCTTTCCTGTCATGACAACATAATCACCTCCCTCCATGTTTGCCGGATGATAGAAGTTTAGAACCTGAGGACAAGATTTATTGTGCTGTTGCTGCTGCTGCCGTTGCTGATGATGATGGTGAGCCGATGAGTCAGAAAAGCTGCTTTGAACTTGATGAACCTCTTGGATATTTTCATACACAGGTGGAGCTTCGTATGGGGGCAGCTCCTTAGCTGGTGAGGATGCCGACTGATACCGAGATCCAGGCGGTACCTGGGGCTGCGCCTTGCGAAACGTCGCCTCGTAAGCATCGCCTGCAATGGATCCCCTGGGGCTGCTCCTTGGGCTGTGTCTAGACTCCACTGGGTGATAATATGGCAGATGAGAAGGAATCGTGTTCTGAGGGTAACAATCAACGTTCTCGTAAACAGGGGCCTGTTGACCCCTAGCCATTTGCTGCTGGTGATGGGTTCCGATTGACTCGACGGATTTCGGAGTCGCGAACCGCGACGCGGCGATGATATTCTCACGTTCATACATCTTGTAGTCAGGGGGTGGCTGCCTTGTCTCGGATACGCCTCCACCTTCGATGAAGCTCTCGATAGCCCCGACGGGACGCTGAAGCGGTGTCCTGTTAACGGGGACCTGACCCTCGGGCCGTGAACCCGAGACACGCCCGCCCGTACCTCCGGCACTTGGATCCTCTCCGACACGCAGGTTACTCATCTTCTCGACGTACGCGTCGACCGAATCAGACATCCTGGCGCGATGCTACTCCCGAGCGTCAACCTGTCACCCGTCAATTTCAGGCTAACTACCTAAGTAAACACGCCGACCGCGTATCACCTTGGATTGTCAACGACACAGTGCGACATCACTTCGCAGGAATCATTGACTGCGCATAAACACAAACAACCCCCGAATATTTGTCAGTTAGGAATTTAGTACGGACGAGTGATACACCCTTCCGAATCGACGTCGGAATCTAAACGATCTTCGTCGAATGTATTCTCAGAGGGAATTGGCGTGACGTGATGAAGGACCGAGTGACGACGGGACGACGATTTCGCCGGTGGTGGGGTTGGCGATAGCCTTTTATGTACGGAAATTAGATAACGACCACCTGCTAAAATCCACCGATATTTACTCCCGCCAGTTCTCTTGCCTGGGTTGACTCAAAACTGTGAAACATTTTTCCCCCACCTATCGTCCAAATCTAAGACAAGTTTTCACCCACTTGAACTTTGCTCATTATTGACTCAATTCGATTCGAGACCTACCGAGCTGCCTTCGAGAATTATTTGCCGTTGCGCTAGTTTTCAAATTCAAATATTTCTCTTCGAAGGAAGAGACATTCTATCGCTCTTGACTGAGCTGCGCGAAGATTTATCTCGCGTAGCTCTGACCGCCGACCAGTCAGCCGCAAACCAAGGTTCGTCAAGCACATTTCCTGTTCTCACGCATCGAAACTCAGTATTTGTGTACATATCACGTGCACACATATACCACATATTTTTACATTATATCATCTTGCGCTGGACCCTCGCTGAAAGAAATACAAACCGAGACATAAACGATACGGTTTTTCATAATTTGTAATGGCTTTTTATATTTCATGATGATACCTACAAATTATATGTATGTATGCGTGTATATTATATACCGTGTATATTTATATATCCTATTATTTACAAATGATACATAATTAACATTATATCGCTACGACGCGACGAGGTAAGCATAAAGGCGTAGTTACGGTACATACAATATGTTGCGGTAAAAAATAACCCGCACAAGGCACTGATAAAGTAAAATGGACACGTCATGACTGTAACATTTAGTGCGTGAGGAAAAATATTGATGATTTTACGCGGAAGCATATAGTTCCTAAATATTATGTATATAAATATTACAGAGCATGTGAGGGTAGGACATCGTAGTTCGGTAAAAAAAAAACAAAAAAAAAAACAGTAATATAAATGTATAAAACGAACCGACAGTATTACGATATTAATTATAAATAACACGTCACAGAACAACGTAACATGCTTATTTTAATATATTATATTATATTTTAAACTATATGTGTAGGAAAGCAGGAGTACATGTTGCGTCGCAATCGTTAGCCTCATCCCAGCACTGCGAAAAATAAAACAATTAAGCGTGCGCTTTTTCGGTAAAATTAAAGTCTTTGATATACGTGTATAGGTATGCCATGTAACCGACGCAACACAATGTAGAACGTTGTTACCTCACCGTAACGTTTCTAACACTGTAATTTTACGTTTTAAGTTTTGAAGAATTTTGCCTATCTAGAATTGCTTTTCGCATAACTGTAACTGATTTCAACAATTTTAGAAACTGTACAATTACTTATAGGTATAGAGTGACCATAAGGCTGTGAAAATAATTGCTGTATAGTAAAAAAATCTGGTAGCGCGCACGTGTAAACATTTTACGTACAATTAAAATGATAAAACGACCCAAAATATGACACTTCTCAAAAACTTAAAATTCCTGACAAAATCGTGGCCACTTCACAAGTATGGTACTGAACGATGTGCCTAGGAACAGCTTAGATACAGTGTGGTCGGTTTGCGAATTAGATTGCGCGGATTTATACTTGGGTTTCCCCATTCGTAATCTTTTATGCAGGTATATAATGACGAACAGTGGACGGAGCATCTCGTGATACACCTTAAGCAGCTCGCATAGCGCCGTCTTCACCTTCCTCTGCATTTCCGTCCTCATTGTCATCAGCTTGCTCGCCAGGCTCTGGAGGACGTGTCCATCTGGAACGTTAATTTTGACCTTGAGTCATTTGTTTTCTTTTGATAGAATAGTATATTTCGTAATTAAAAATAATACTGAGCACAATTCACTGACCTGATTAATGTCTCCGGCGATCTGTAGAGGAATATTAACTTTGCAAATAGATCCTCCTCTAGGCATAGTTCCCCACTTTCTCGCACCAAGTAAATATCCAGACAGAGACGCAGTATGCGATCAACATACGGAAGGTCTTCAAACATTATTTTAGGTGCCATTTCGCTTACGTTTCTTCTGAGCATCTGACTGACGAGAATGACGGCTGTTGTGTACAGGCCAAGGATTCTGAAGACAAAAAGATTGTACATATTTGGATGTCTTAAGCAATGGTGATGATGATTCCTACCCAACTCCAGAGATGAAACTGAGCTCCTTTGGGAATGCTTTGTCATTGAAGAGTAGCATCATGATATTTTTACAATCGTTTTCTGGAATCTTTTCGAGGTGTTTCGTGTATATAATATCAGTGCAGTCCTCGTTAACTATCCACCATTTTTGAGGAGCGCAGCAATTGAAGTTTCCCGACAGCATTAACGTTACATTTCGATACAAGTAATCGGTGTTGGTTTCATCTTCTAGAACTAAAATCAACCGGTTACAAGGTTACCATAAATTTTTTTCGAAAATCTCATGTTCTGTTTGGTACATTTCTTAAGGTTGGTAAACGAACAATTAAAAAACACTTCACCTATATCTGGAAAATTCATAAGCTGTGGCACAACATCCGTCAGTCTATTGGTGACTTTAAGGAACTTTGGAAAAGCGTAAGACAACGTGATGGTCTCTGAGGAAACGCTGCTTCCATCTGTAGTTTGGTTTTGCAATGTGAGCATCCTCAACAAAGCCAACCGCAGGCGATTTGGCTGCCCGTCAATCATGGCAGGTAGCTGTATATCGTGTGGTGTGGTCGCTATTTCGCTAGCATCTTTTACATCTGTTTTCCTGGCCACAGACCACTCAACGTGCACCGTGACTGTAAGCGATGAGTTAAGTTCTGCTTTGAGCCTAAAAAAACAGAACTCATAATTAGTGCCAAGTGAATATCAATAATACACAAAAAGCAAATACATCATCAAAATTAAAACCTGTCCAAATCAGGAGGTGAAATTGCCCATAGCCGCCTTGATGACGCACCCAACCTGACTGCTGCCACGTCTGAGTGAATATAGTTTTCAAGGAATGTTGTCGCACTGCGATCACTCGAATACTGATGCTGGAGCTCAGTGAATTCTGCATCACTATATGTAGTTATGGAACTATTCTGGGCAGACATGGCATAGATTGGTTCGTAGGAGCCGATGCGCAGTTTCATTGATACCTCATAGGGTATGTTCGACACTCCAACAGTGCCTCCAAGAGCAAACAGAAGTAGTGGGAACCAAATTATTCCAATCATGAGGAAGAGGGCTATCCCACCAGTCAAATATTTGCTCATTTGCTGCTTCTTGATACCTCGTGGTTGTGGAAAATCCGTTTCCACACCCCTCATACACTGGCAAAGGAATCGTTATTGGTTAAAATTGCGGAAAAGTAATTCTGGCTACTAATAATTTGAATGAATTAAAATTCTGGTATGACGAATTCTGAAACCATTCATGCATACATTTAAAAATTTGCTACTCCTTTCTTCACTTTTCTCTGTTTAAATGATCGATCAAATTTATTTTACCAAATAATGAATATTTCATAGAAACCTTCTTTGTCATTGTTTAGCATGATTCAGCTATTAGGATACTCTACATTGACATTTGTTATTATCAACGACAATATAAAATGATACAATAGCTTTACAGTCCAATCCCGTATAATGTTAGCATATTAGCATATTATATAAAATGTAAGTATACAAAATCCCAGGGAAACCTAAATCAGATCTACACAACAGGCATGGTTGTAAGCATTCTGTGTGCCAATGTATTTTCATATGTTAGATGAGTGGTTATAAAGAGATGTAAGATTTGAGCGAAAAATAATATTTGGGTATAATTAAACTTTCGTATTGCCTGCCTGCTGTGACTTAACATTGGTAGCGCAACTGAATATGTCATTTGAAATTAATGCTTTGGTGATAAGCTTGTATAGACACGTAGAGCAGGGGCAAAAGTAAAACTTGAGATTCATACTATGGGTACAATACTTATTGAATGTAATATATCCAATGATCAGAGCAGAGCTACAGGCATTACAGTGAACAGGATAATTACCTTTACCTGTAAATTGAAAGGATGACGTCTGAAATATGTCAATAACTAAAAAAAGTCTGCAAGATTCTGGTGGATGACTTGTGAAAAATATCGAATTATTATAGACACCAAAACACCACATTTCTAATTTAAACACGTAAGATCTTACCTTAAGTTGGTAAATGCTAGCAAAAATATCTTCCATCTTAAACCAATCCATGATGGTCATTGATGTATCAGTCCAGATCCAGTCCATGACAGCTCGTAATTCAAAAAGAAATGGAACTATCATAAATCTGCCAAATAAAGTATGGGGTCAATCACTGAATAGAAAGCAAGAAGTATCCAAATTGTTTTTATACAGCATTCGATTCCTTACTTACAGTTTGAAGAGACAATAATTGACGATGCTGTACTTTTTACATAAAAAGTTTCCAAGTATGCGAGTAGGATAGCCAAGACGCAGTTGATATGCTGCTAGTAGCAGGTAGAAACATTTCACCATATACCAAATTTGTGGTGGTAGCTTTTCGTTGAATTGCCTGTACATCATAAGTAGAATGGTAAGCAGATGATTAGAACACGTTTAGTACCCGTAGTTTAATATTTTTAAAACGCATGAAAAGTACCTCTCAGTGACACTTGGCAATATGAAGAACATCCATATGTGAATGCCTACAACTAGACAGTACTGGAAAATCAATTTTCCAAGAATGTATTTCCGTAAAAAGAGCGCTCGGTCAATTACAATAAGTGCAAATTGTAGTAGCAGCATTAGCAGGAATGGCATCGGCACTCTGTTTTCAGATAGATATGCTGTTACTCCACCATCTCCTTGTTGAGTCTAAAATTTAAAAATCCTGAAATTAACGGCCCTGAGTAACAGAATTTTATGCTGTTCTTAAATCTTTACACATACTCCGAATGCTGAAAATCCAAAGATAATCAAGAGAAAGTTGAAGAAATCACAGAAGAACATGTATGCATATACATTGGTCTTCTCTTTCCCATCAGCGTTCAGTATGTTCTCGAAATATACCTTCATTGGTTCCAAGTACTTCTTGGCACTGTAAATTGCAAAATGGTTGAAATATAGTATAATAATTGCTATTTACGAACCAAAAGTATTGTGTATCTTTCGAAATGAAGACCTTTATTGTCTTTCAGCAGTTCATTTGAAAAACTTACGTCATGCCAATTGCAGTGGTTAAATTTTCATCACATGGATCAATTTCTTCTGTACGGATAATGAGAGTTCTATCATTATCCCCAGCTACCAAGGAAAGATCTCTGTCATCTCCTGATCTTCTCAAACTTTCTCTACGTATCTGATTATTGCTAAAACACACACTTGACGTTAGTATCATGATTATGAATGTAGAAAGAGGAAGCAGTAATAGAGAAAATATCGTACTCTTCGATTAAAACATCCTCTGTTCGGACGACAGATTGTTCTCCTTGTCCTCTATCACCCACAGTTGGCGTCTGAGTCCTGTCTGCCATCAGATGAGAGGGAATCACTTTTCGTGGCTTTGGCATTGAAGTGTTCCATTGGCCCAAAGATTTCAGCATCAGTCTATCCAAAATAAAATTTTTAAAAATTTATAATTAGTTCAAAAACACTAAGACCAGTACAGCCGTATATGTATATACTCATGATAAGAAGTTTTTTGAATGTCATGTTTTCATGTCTTTTATTCCTTGTATTCTCTAGCAGATTCAGATGTTTAAACCCAAGCACTATTCACGAAGAAGTCAATCTGAACCTACCTGTGAAAGAAGACGATGAGCAGTATCAGCAAGTCCCATAGTGCATAGTTTGATTTTCGCTCGATGCCTATTATTCTTGGAGTAAAGAAGGGCTTATTGGAGGGGGGTAAACCCTGGTTCCATGGGAGAACCGTGAATTGAAATACACATTTTATGATCACGACAATCTGAAAGACAATTGAAAATATAATTGAAATTAACGTGCAATGAGGTGAGGAAAAAATCTTAAAACTCACCTCAGTGTAGGCAATCAGAGTGACCCAGAAGGTTTTTGAGGGCCTTGGTATTGTAAGGGTTCCCCAGAGAAATACCATTAATGGCAGTGGTAAAGATAGAATGGAAGCATTCTTAATCTGATGAAGGAAGACCATGAAGTAGCACATCAGGTTAGAGTGAGCTAATATCACAAACCACATTGAAGCCAATAGTTGGATTATCGGTGGTTGATCCTTTTCAGATAATTCTGCCTGACCTTCATCTGGATGCGATACAGTTTGGGATTCGATGGAACTGTGAAATTATGGATTAAATTACTACACAACATGGTCATAGAAATTCATGGGATGGGATACTCTAATAGATCAACACAGATTGTTTTCTACTGAATTTCATTTGCGATTTCCAGATAAATTATGTAATATTAACAGTCTGTATTGTTCCATGAGTCAACAATGAACACACATTTAAAGCTCGGCCAAGGAGCCAGATTTTGAAATCAGCAGTTGATTTAATGATTGACATGTTATGAAAATATTTTAACCGATAATGATTATGTAAAGTGCATTCTACAAAGTACGGTATTTACAAATTTCACTCACAAGTATACCGCAATTTATTTTAGGATTTTACAACATTACTTTTTGAAAGCAAAAGTATTCTAAACAAAATCAGCAAGTATGTGGTGTTAAAATTTCACGGGAAATGCCATTTGCAAAGTTCCCACTTTAACATCGCGCCTATTCTGATAGTATATTCTTTTATACCATGACACATCGAACAAATGCTCGAGATTTTATTAAAATCATTGGGTGAGACCTTGCATGGTTTACTTGTCAGGAAGTGGACAAATATATAGATATTTACAGAAAGAAAAAACTACTCAATAGGTTTTGGTACAGCCAGAACCTTTTTGGAATCATGCATTTATTTTTGGAACGATATGCAAAAGAGTTGCATATATCATGTTTAATTCATTATGATTTGTATAGGTGCAATATATATGAAGAATTGCATGCAGGGAGGCGTGTGGAGTGCAATGCAATGCCAAATGTCTGCCTGAATTATTTGTACCTGGAGGAGGAGGAAGACATATCCAATCCTCGCTCCAAACTAGGCGCCAGGATACGAATGTGCGGCACCGTCAGCGAGCTCTCTTTCCTGGTACAGACAATACCACTATCGTTCTACTTTTTATCTTCACTGAGTCAGCTAGATTCAATCCCCCATAAATGCATTGAAATATATCAGGATTTACAGATCTCTCTTCATTTTTACTCATCAGCTTTTGTGATAGCTATTCTAAACTAAAGTTATTCTACCAAAGTAATCACAGTGGTGTAGAATTAAAAAATGATAAAAGATCTCAAGTTTTACACCACATGCATTTCATTCTCTACCCATAAAGTAGCAATGATTGCTGATATGAACATAGGACGTGACAAGTGTTTTCACGCTATTGGTAAAATTACAATGTATTTATTACACTAATCTGCCCCAAACTTTGATTGCCACTGGAAATTACAATCATATTTTTTATAATGTTGAATAGAGTAAGAGTACACTAAAATTAGTCAGTATGTTCCAGGAAATAGCTTGTTAAACAACACAGCAATGGCTATTACTGCTACCAAAAACTAATACCCCATTTCGGATTATTACTGAAGCAAGTTGTATGATTATATTAGCACTCAAGAGCACTCACTACAATATATCAGTTATCTGCGCATATGTTGAGCTACATTCCATCGAAAGCTACAAGCATGCATAACTAAAGCTCCTACCTATCTTCGAGGCTACGAGGTTGACCCTCAGGTCGGCTGCCCTCTTCAGATGTTTCATCAGTGTTGTTGCCGATCGTCGATGTCGAAGATCTGTCGGAGCGAGCACATTTATCTACCAGCTGTTAGCCTAAGGGGCGTGGATCAAGCAACAGCTACAGTATTGTACAGCCATCGCGTGATTACATTCTCACTTCATTCCCTAATTTTGCAACACTATGCGATAGAGGTAGAACAAACAGACTTTGAATTTTAGCAAGTCACGTGGTAATGATAAAATTAGTTTCTGTTTCAACTGTTCACAATTTTGTTCGTGTCTATACTGATGTATTTATACTGTACTGTAATTACTGTTTGCAACTGTAATGGTAATTCATGGGTGGATCTTTTACATTATCTACGTTTGTTTATTTGAATATTTGTATAAAATATCCATACAAGCTACTAGGATGCTAGACTACTGACCTACCAGGCTACGAGACAACGATTAGATACTTACGCTTGTTGGGTTTTAGTTATTGGTTGCCATATTTGACTGATTCCCAAACGTGTACCGGTTCTGAAGTCAGGTTTTTGCTGGAAACGTCGACAAGAACTGTAGCTTGTGAAAGATGGTCGGCTGAATTATTCAAATAATAAAAGATGGAGACAAAAACGTTGCCTGGAAATGTGCAACGTACAAACCTTTAAGTTCTTTTTTTCTTCAGTCAAAACCTTTCGTATGTATCGATAGTCCTGTGAGTAAATATTCAAGTGTTTTGTCATGGACACAATGGCACTGTTGATAAACGCCCAGACAAACTTGAAGTATGTGGCAAGCGAAATTTTCTTCTTCTCTTCTACATTCTCATCTTCGTCATCTGAGGGAATAGAAGTCCTTGTAAGATCATCCGCCCTCATTTCCCTCTCTACTGCCTCCTGGTCTGCCGAATCTATACCTCCAGCATCATCCCGATGCTGTAAAATATAAAACTGAATTAATATAAAGAAAACATTTCAAATTTGAACCAGTAGAGATTGTTAATGCAAGTAGAAGTAAATTATTGCTAGCGTGGCTGAAAAAAAGAAACTAATTACGAAAGAATAACAAATTTTTGTGTGTTCAATTAGTTCACTACGATTCTTTGATGATAGCAGCATCATACTCTGAGCCTTGCGTGTAATGTACTTACCAGCAAGTACTTTCAATGCATACGCGTTTCCGGTAGAGCAAAGAATCACAGTGTTAAGCGAACCTTGAGTATCAGCGATAGTAATTGTAGTGAAAAGAAGAAAGTGACGTGGAGGAGATGGAGAAAGATAGTGAGAGAAAATGAAACATGAAGCATGACATAGGCTGGGAATGATTATATAATGTCATGCAGGTTTTTGAAGGGAGTCTCACGTCAACAGGTGCGGCAGTATCTGTTTCAGAGCGAGCACTGAGATAGGACATTGATGATTTCTTGCGAGTCATCGGTTCACTGCGTCGTCGAATTTGCAGAGCATCTTGAGGTGTTCCCCCGTGCAAGGCGACGTGCGTTGCTATCTCTATATCTGTCTTTAAAACAGTGTTCACCAACTGCAAGCACCATGACTCGTTCAATCACTTGTATCATCTTCCAGCCGAAATTAAAATCTTTTTTTACTTCTTTACTTGAAACCCATGAAATAAAGCCCTAGGGACATGCTGCGGTATCGCTAATAAAATGCGAGAGTGATACACGAATTTCTGGCTCACTGACAGACGAAGACTACCCTTTATCTCCAGAGCCTAATATTGAATGACCTGCTCTTCATAGCATTCCAAACATTATCAAATCATACTGAATGTCATTCCCAAGGTACATTTTTTGAACGACAACAGTCGTACCAACGTTAGGTAGAGTAAGCAAACTCACCTCTGAAATGGTCATTCTGCGACCAGGTGGGTCTCGCTTTCGTTGTTTTCCTTGCTCCTTCTTATCTTCGTCATCGGCAACTAATTCACTGACGTCGTCATCATCCATATCGTCAAACATGTAGTAGTCACCGGACCTAACGGCTACATTGCCATGGAAAGAAATACAATTCGGTTAACACTGTTATTCCATGCTGTGCACCATAGAGTAGAGCATGCAATTTGTACATATTTACAACAGAATCTTGTACATTGGAAAGAATTTACTTATGAGTATGCTTCCTTAGCTGTGGATATATTGATGGTCACACTTTTCAGAAAATCTGACAATAATCTGACTCAGTTTGTACACAAATTATATTGGAGTACTGGATGGTTGATGGAACATCGTAGAGTGGGCTGGAAGTGGAGCTGGGATAGGATCTAGTAAAAAATTAATAGTAAGCAGATAAATAGAATTTACCCTCTCTGTTAGTCGTTGGAGGACGACGTCTGTACAATGGTCGCGATCCTGGATAGAGTAAATCTGATAAAAACACATAAATTAAATAATATCTGTCAAAGCTGAAAAAAAATCATAAATTTATTTACACAAATAAAACAGGTTGGCGGCATAAGAATCTATATAAAATACAAAAGTTCAAGTGCTGTAAAATTCTTAAAAGAAATTTATGCTTCCTGGACTCAGTTAAGGTAAAAGGAGGGTAAAAGGGGTTGAAGGTGCCACGAATAAAAACATACATTCAATTCTACTATATGTGCTGCATATAAGCCCTTATGTACAGGAGCCACCAGCTGCAGGCAACATATGATCTGTTTATAAGGTTACAGGTATGATGTGAGTGCGGGGATCGTGACGTCGTTGAGATGATGGACTGCCTGGGGGTGTGAAGATTTAACCAAGGTGGTCCAACAAAGCTGGACTGACGACGATGTCTTGTAGTCGACGCTTGCTGATCGGCACGAGTTTGGTCATAAGGCGGGGGTGAGAATACGGGAAAACTTTCCTCAGGGGATGGGCCACGAGGATTGAGTTCACTGCTAGGAGGAGAACCAAAGGAAATACGAGTCGGTTCGAGGTAACCCTCCAATGAGACAGTCATTATAGCAGAGTTTGGGGTGGGCGCCTGCAATAGAGATGCAGCCCTTGGTGTTAGCGGAGCTGGTTCATCTTCATCAATCGGGGTCTGATAGCCCTGAGGTGGTGTATGCCCTGACGATACACAAGAACTTGCACTCGGCGAGCGTGCCAAGGGTGCAGTCCCGTCTTGGGTACGCAGGAAATAGAGATCAGTAATGAAAGGTTACGATTGCTATCAATTATTATACAAAACAGGGTAGAGCTTGACTAATTGATTAATAATAGGAGGAATCAGATTTTTAGAGCAAATATAAAAATGAAGCCAAGACTCACCAGCGCGATGCGAAACTGGATCTTTGTAAACGGGGCCCATTATTTTCTTTTGACTCGCTTTGATCTTGTCCATTTTGAATTTAAGTTTTTCTAATATTGTTTTTTCCATTGACTCTTGTTTTTCTATTCTCTTCTGGTGCAACTCTTCAAGGAGTTCGGCACCTCGAGAAGCTAAGATACTCATTGCTTTGGTCTCATCTACGATATGGAAGAAGTAATAGCTCTTAAACAGGCGCTTTTGCATTATCAGAAATGCAAAGCACAATGCATCCCAAACCATTCCAATATCCTCCCTTGGTACTTGACATTTGTCCTCTCCATTAGCTCCAGGTACGTTACTCTTAAATTTCTTCAGGCATGCAATACCCAGAAGTTGAACAAGCCAACAGGCAGATTTCTCGATCTAGTGCAATGAAATACTAGATGTGTAACCACTTCAACAAATGTATAAATGATAATATAGGTAAATACTGGACCGACCTCGTTCATGTATACACATCCAATCCCTTGTAACATTGTCTTTAGCATGATGACTGTGATGTTATAACCAATCAAAACGTTCCACCATTTCAGGATAGTTCTTATCGGACGAAGATAGAAATCACTACCTTGCCAAAGGAACATAAATGCTCCAACCAGGTATCCTAACGAGAAGAGATTGGTTCTGTTGGTACCAGCTAAGAACATGATGGACAGTGATATCCAGAGCAAGCTGGAGAGTACTCCTCGCTTAATGACGTCTAGCCATGTATGAGCGTGTGACACAAAATCCCCTACAGGATTAATAAAATGTGGCTTCTCCATATCCATATACACGCTGTAATTATGACCAGCAGAATATTCTTCACCAGTTTCTTTTTGCGACGCCTCGATATAAAAGACCAGTCGTTGACGAGTGATCATGAGAAGGAGGAAAAAGTCACCTAAAACAGTATCATGTGACGTTTGAATATATTCATAACGAACTGGAATATTCGTTAACTTACAAAGAAGTTTTTTCGGATTAGGTGGAAAGTCTGGGTCTGGAAAGAACATCCACTCCTGTAAATCACGAAGAAACTCTGATTCATGCCACGGATAATCTGTAAATAGAGCGTACTTTTAAATTTCTACAAGTATTGGGTACCTCCAAAACTATACTGTAATTTAGAGAAACACTCACAAATGCAGAGCCAAGGTGGTGGAGCAACCACAATGAAATATTGTATGGGTATGATCAGAATACCAAAGCACTGAAAAATCGGCCATAATTTTGACAACGTGGGTCTGCGGCAGCAGTACAAAAACCCTAGCCAAACTGCGTAGAGTACGGAATAAAAGTCAAGTCTGGTGCTGATAAGAGCAATTATTGCTATAAAACAGAATTCAAGGCCAAATTTATAAAAACCGTAGTTGAACAAAAACTTCAGGCACTCAATAATTCCCATATCTGCGTCTTTCCTTGTGATACTTGGGAACATGATCATTGGAGTTTTCAAAGAGAGGCCTCTCATCTGCCTATAGAACATTTGTCGCACTAAAATGATTCCTCGAAACGTAGTTACAGTTATTATGCCAATGTATCCCTTCAAGAGTATAGGCAGCCTGTTTGGTAGCTCTTTCCTCATTCCTATCCATTCTGCAATATTATAGATTGTTTCATTCGAAGGAAGTGGCGAGTCATTACCAGATCCATTGTTCTGTGGAAACAATACAAATTGTTATTTTCACGTAATTAACAATTCAGAAGATATAGGGTAGTCTTACTTACTGTACAATTCCTATCATAGCTGTTATGGCTGATGTATTCTATTTGATAGAGCATTTTAATGACCATCAGAACTGCTATAGTCGCAGTCATTACCTTGATTGCAGCTATTTGTATGCTCTGTCGAAGATTTATCGCTATGACTATTGTGAGGACAAACAGGAAGTGAATTGCACATACCTGCCAAAGATACAGAGTTTCATTATTGTAATAACCGCAGCAGTACATTGAGCGAAACAAAACTTACATCACTGACACAGAGCAGCATCATTGAAGAAAATATAATTTTCTCCATGTGAATTTCCAAGAATAACCAGCCGTGGTTGTAGAAATTGTGCAAGCGCTTCAGAGCTTGTTGAAGAAGTGCCTTTTTCTCCATCTTTGACATTCCTGTAATTTCCAACTTTGCGTTAGTATCACCTCTATTGAAAGTAACAAAGTTATACATACGTTTCAGCTGCTTTAGTGTGTACATTGATCTTGGTATCTGTTCTACATCAGCAGCAGCTGAGGTCTCTGCTTGAGGTTCATCTATCTGATTTTGGCTGATGTCTGGCCCTACCGCAGGCCTGTAATAAATTGAAATTAATTTAATTTGACAAAAAAAAAATCAATACTCCACATATTTATCGATGAATGTTTTTATATACCTCATTTTTTCAATATCCGTTACGTTCAAAAAGTCTTGGTGAAAATAGTGCATCTGCACGACGGTGATTATGACAAAAAACGTAGGGGTTAGTAGACGTACAAAAAGGTCCTTTGTCTCATATGTTTCTAAGCCTATGTCCTTCTGTCTGGAAAAGAAATATACAGCATATCTTACTTGCACCTAATACACAGAACAACATAAATTTGTTGAATAATTTTCAATCTGTAATCTACTTACAAGTCTTTGTCAACCTTTATATATGTCCAATAATCATCAAATTTGTGAAACTGGTAGGTATAGACAAGAATGAGCATAATGACGGAGTATGCAATAACAGTGATCCAAAATCCATACATCATTCGTCTCCAAGCAAACCATGATATCTAAAAATCATAGTAACGTTTATGAATTGCTTAGTTCAGGTGAAAATTCTAAATGCCCGTGCATCCATAAGAGATAAAATTTTTACCTGGAAAGTGATGACGAAGACGAGGAATAACGACATGTAGATGATTCTAAACACAGTCATGCGTTCACCGGTTATACCACTGGTGAATAACATGATAGCGACAACAGCAATCCAAAATTTCGTGAGTATCCGTTGAATTAATGATCCAACATTTTTCATAAATTTACTTCTTATCTCTGGCATCTCTTGTTGCATCGCTGTTGTTGCTGTCGAGACAGATACATGAAGAGGAGCTACCATGTCTCGTAACGCAGACGATCGACGTTGTTGCTTTCGTTCCACCATGTATTGTCTCATTGTTATCCAAAACATAGTCGTATAAACGCACTGTGAATAAATTCATTATATGAAGTAGTAAAATTTTTCTCAATTGCATGAGAACTAGCATACCATGTCAAACATAAGCTGTCTCACTCTAGAACCGCATTGTAATTTTTAATGAAAAAATTAAATATCACCTTTACAAGGAGATGCCAACTATGCAATTCATCAGTTTTAGTAAATCCAATCTGCGAGAGTTCAACATCATAAATCATATCTGGTAGCTCATCCTTAGTTAGGTTCAAATTAAATACGAATTGCGTGATTAGTAGCAAAGTTGCATATATGACGATGAAAGGAGAGCACTTCATCATCCATGATCGCTTGTTTGGCACCATCCATAATATTATTGCCCACAATAGCAGAACAAATGTTGTCCAACTGTGATATGTTATACTCCATGCCTGAAATATGGATAAATCTATGAGTTATCATTATGCTAATGAATGATATCACTTTTTTCGCACTGACCATCATGACGATATTTGTAGCCAAATACGATGACTGAATGATAAGTTGAAATATTGCATAGAATGCCATAATAATTTGTTCAAACACTCCAGGCTGCTCTTCTGTGGCCCCTGCAAGTGAAGGAGTGTCAAAAAACATAATATTTTCGGTTGTTAATATTATACCACAGAAGTTTAAAATCGATCATCGCAGTGCTTACCTTCACTCATCGACTGCATTTGAATACTGTCATCGTGATGCCCGTCTTGAACAATGACGCTACCCGTTGAATCTTGAAGAAGTCCAGCCCGTCCAGAACCAAACCGCATCAGCTTTGGGGTAAATCTCGATTAGAAAGATTTGATTTGGTAGTTTATTCCAATGTCTAACTACAAGAGGTAACATTCAGAATTGATTGAAAAAAGTGAAGCTTGTTTCATGTTCCGTTATAAAAACGTGGTTATATATATGTAAGTACGATTATTGTTGAAACCACTACATGCATGCTTGAACCAAGCAAATCAAGCATTTTTGAAACATGGTAAAAATGTATGTACATATGCTGGTATCGTATTTTCTTGTTCCCAGGCACCAAATTAACGGAAAGGAGATAGATTCGAGATTAGAACATGAGTATTATATAGTTGACAAGCTAGGCACATTAAGAAGACAGCAATTCTAGCGACAGCTTGATACGTACGGGTGTATTCTCGTCAGGCTGTGATGTCAAGGCTTGGTTGAACTCCTAAAACACGGCAAACTAAACGTAGCAACATCCAAAATCATATTAAACGTAGCAAAACTGAAAAATTACCGCAGGTACATGGCAAATAAAAATATATTCAATGCCTAAATACATGTACAGAGAAAAAAGCCTGAAAGATATTAACGTAGGAAATGGTTGCCTCTCTCGTAGTTGAAAGTAGATTTGTATTCAATGGCGTGAGTTCAAAACGGAACACATATATTAACAAACATCGACAATGTGCGAGGCTAAAGTAAATTAATATGAAATTATTAAATCCATGCATGGCGATTGGAGGCTTTTCCTCTTACACGAGCCTTCCGTCGTGCTGATTGCCATCTTTGCGAGGGTGTTCTGCGTCTCGCCGACACATGGCGTGACAAAGGTGTGTCTAAGTTCTCCAATTTTCCACCAAATCGTGTCGATCTTTTTTCCTGCAAAGCTTTGTTAGTATAAGCAGCCGTGGCGCACAGAACCTCGTCCCCAATTAGTTATTCTTTCATGACAATAGTGCGTTTCAGAAATTTCATTAGATGCTAACAATGAGGCAGATTCTTATAAATTCCAAACAAACAAAGTTCCCGAACACTTAAGACTAGATTCAAGTATTAACTCACGTAATTCCGAAAATGAGGTAAGAAACTTACAGGTTTTTGAATGAGGAATTGCGACTGTAGTGCAAGAATGTAGTACAGCCATATGAGCCTCACTGGTTCGGTGAAGCTTACCCAGTCATCAGCTGCGACATCAACTTCTCTTGAATTGGTGCAATTGCTTGTATAGACAGGTACAAGACCAAGATAACGGGCCCAAGGACTATCTGCTGGTAGCTGTGACTGAGGCCACGGAGTTTGATACGTCAGTATTACGACCACATGTATAAGAGCAAGTACCATTACAAGCTTGCAGACTATTGCAAAGCCTCGCCTCAACTCCGTGTTGCAAGCCCACAACGTTCCAGCTCCAAGGAAGACAAGAAAATATAGTCCTCCTTCCACGGATGGCTGTAGAGTGCCAACACAGCACAATGAAAAAAGAACCATATAGGTACCCATAGTACCCAAGAAATCAATCACCTGAGAAAAGAAAGATTCAAATTATTGAACCAGCGATTTCGTTTCACCTCTGCATACTTTAGAGATCATTTTCATATTACCTTCTGTGACGGAGGTGCCGATTCTTTGGTGCTGAACCGATCGTCATCTTCTTGTTGTCTCTCATGAGTCAACCTCCGACAAAATACATAGAGGAGGACAATGGAGGGTAAGGAGACGAGCTCTGGACTGAGCCAGTAAAAAACCATCCATGTTGTAGCACTGTCAAGTCTTACAAGACCGAAGTGTCTTAAGATTGTCTCTAAGAATTCGCCTGAAAGAGGGTCATGATTGCGGGTTCAATTATGAATATTATTAAGGATATTATCACAATCGAGGTAAAAAATCGAAGTGTTGTCATACATGATTGTAAATTCTTCATAGTACGTACAATCTTTCAGGAAGTGCCCATAGGGTTGTAGGGCCAACAGCACAAATTGAAACGTGATTTGTATGACGGCTGTTAGGAAACACAGACCCATTGCGATGATTAAGTAACGACCGGTGTGTCCATTCATCGTTTTGCTGGATGGTATCGGCACCATGGGCAAATACAACATCAGAGCCAAGTAGATGACAGATAGTCCCGTAGGCCTCCATACCGCACCTGTATAATTATACAAAATTGATGCATATAAAATTACAAATAACCATACATCATACTGCGTTCAAATCAATCATTTATCTTAACATTGATTTGGTTGGATTTATAGGTATCACATGTAATGTACCCCTAATGGATGGCAACCAAACATGCTTTAGTGAACGATGGGTGGTAGCTACATCCGGCGAATTCACCGCATATGCAAGAGTCGAGCACTATACAGAGTTCGTAAATTGAACGAATTGATTGATACAAGAAAGTGGCGAGATTTTTTAATCACTGGTTTTAATAGCGGAGGGGTTCGTTTCGGTCTAAGAAAATCGTTACATATGGTGTCCATTTCGTTGGGCTTTACTTAGAAAGAGCTTTCGTCAGTGAAAATATGCTAGTGGCGGGGGGGCTCAGTTGGAATTCCAAGTTTAAATATAACCGGAAAAGCTCTAACTGCAAGCGTACAAATCCTGTGCCTGCTTTCGCTCCGAAGAAAACGAAGCTGCGCTTTGACGTCATATCTCGATGAACCGATCTTCGGGTCGAAACATGAAACACCATATCCAATCTATTTGCAAATGCTCATTGTTACGTACCATAAAGCGATCATTTTAGTTACTACCCGGTCATGACTATGTAATACTTCACGGCTGCGTACAAATATGGGACGTTAAAGATCGTGAAAGAATTTTCTGAGGTCATACACAGCTGTCCAAGTAATCATGCAAGAAGTCGTGCACGGTGATTCGGAGTGTGCGATAGTTTGTTCCGGCATCGCACGAACGCGATTGCGTCACGGTTAAGAATTAGGAGCGTCTCGGTCCCGCTCTACTCATCGGCGCGACGCTCCTTTCCGGGGAGAAGGAAAACGGCCGCAAGTTTGACATATTGTAAACTGCACCTAATCGCGCACATTTCCTGCTCGGTTTCAGTAATGTTGGTTCAGTACTTACAGGTACAAAATACCAATGTACTACCAGCAACGAGCAGAAGAAGCACAGCCCCGTTTATCTCGTCTGGCTCTGCACGCGAAAGCCGCGAGGGTACGAGGTCACTTTTACTTTTTATACCTGCGTCCCTGCACCTCCACACCTCGTAGCGTGTGCCTACTTATTCTAATTACTGTCAAGTGCCAGGTGAGTCGCACCTTGTACAGGTTGGGTTGGAAAAAGTCGGCGCAGCGAAGCGACAAAGATACAAGTTCAGCTTCGTAGGCATTGTAGCAAGTGTATAGTGTACTGTGTGTTCTGCAACAATATTATCACTGCGGTTCATTTCTTTCGAAAGGATAATACTAGTTTCGGTTTTTTAAGAACACGCGATATGCACAATGTTTCAACCCAGCTGTCGTGCGTGTAGATTAAAAAATTCTAAATCACTGCAGCGCATTTTTTTTTTTCTTAATGACGTAGCGTTATTTGAACATTGCACTTGTTATCTAAGCTTGAAGAAGAAGAAAGAGAAGAAAAACAAGAAGTAGAAGAAGTAAAGGAAAAAACATAGAGTTTGGGAGATACCAACCTGAGTAAATCCGCGTGTACCCACGTGTTTGACGTGCATACCCAATGCACATATTCGTGATACACACGCATACCCATATCTGTACTTATATATAGTACGCTATAACAAGAAGTAGGTTTGTCATACGTGAGAGAGTGTGGCCTAAATTTTAAACGAAAGGTCAGAGCGCTTGGGATTCGACCCATGACCCGTAACACCCCTGAAAACCTCAAGAACACGCTAGTCTATATGGTAGAATTTGAATCACGCAAAAGGGCATTCTACCGCCGCTCTTTTTCACCCACAAATGTACCTGTCCGTCCCTACTTTTTTACCCTCTATCAGCAGGTTCCATCGAGCTTGTTAATTCGACCCAACAATGTAACATTTTTAAAGTACAGGTCTAAGGAAAGGGAGCAACGGCACGGAAGCGGGGAAGAGCGAAGTGTCGGATTACACAGAGAATTGAGGCGTGCTCCGATGTATAATGATTGTGTACAGTATAAACAAATGGCCATACCGCATCGAGTACCACATAGCTGCACCTAAAGCTACGCCTATGTTTATACAACCTGGTGTCAACCGTCGAAATCTGACCGGTAGAGGGAGAGCTGGGGAGAGGTCACGGGGTCAAGGAGGTCGCGAGTCGGTTAATTATATATCTCGGTCGGGTCTAATTGCGTTATCTGTTGTTCCATTCGCACTCGGCGTCCGTCGGTTTGTATAACTTCTGCAAAAGCCGCGAATAACGGTACTACACGCGGGAATTGTTATCAGAAAGTATTGTTGGACTGCCACCGCGCGTGTATCCGGAACTGGTGAGTCGAGTTTACGTCATAAATAATAACCCACAGGGTTTATTTTTGTAACGTAGAAGGTGATATCACCGTGTTACTCCGGCCAGCTGGTTGGCTGTGCCGCACATTCTTATAGTTTCTCTTTTAATTGATTTTTTCGCAAATTCTTTACTACAATGTGTATATCTACCTTTACAACCGATCACAATGCGTGTTTATAATAGTAACAGGTATATAATTTCGTACTTCAGGTTGTTCTAGCGTTAAATTTTATACGAAAACGACTACCGACGACCTGTACGTATACCTATACGAGCATACAGATGAGAGAAGCTCGTAAATGAGAACTCGTTTCCAGCTATATCAAATGCCTTGTAAAGGATTCTATCAAAATACGCAGCCTTGACTTTTCGCTCATGATTTTCAATCCACTGTTCTGCGTAAGTTAACTCGTTCCCGTCTGAAACACCTTTTCCCGTAAATCGTACAGTGACAATGAAGACTGTACACTTTTAAAGTCATAAAATATAAAATTCCTACCTTAGTCAGATTAATAAATCACAGGATGCGTCAAAGTTCTGAAGGTGAACGAAATTGTTTTTAAATCAAAAAAAAAAATCAATCCAACAACTCATATGTTATTCGGACTATCAATCTGGGGAATTCGATCTTGTGCAAACTTACAAAGGGTGAGGATGACCGGAAGGACGACCCGAAGGAGGACGACGTTCAGCCAATACTTTCCCATGTCGATTTTCCCGGCGTCGCGCGGTGCAGCCTTTCCCTGTCAATGCTCTCCTGCTGTCGCTGCTACCCCTGCTGACCTGAAGACAATCATGCGAAATTGCGTATTTGAGTCACTCGAGATATAGGTGGGTTATTCGCCCCAACTCTCCGTAAATTCCCATGTTCTTACAACACGTACTGCACTTACGTACAGTGACCCAAAAACATTCTGAGACGATTTGAAGCTTTCCGCTTATACGTCCGACGTTAGTTCGGAGTTTAGTCAGTTGCATATGGGCTTAAAAGCAAATGACTCTAATTTCGAGAAGCTTTTCGTCGGGCCATTATATGTGTAAGCAATGTGGGACCCAAACGTAGGAAATAAGCGAGTGATGGAACGTACAAAGATAATAGTTTGCGAAGTCATTGTCATTTTACACTCGAACACGTTGCCAATCCTATATGGCGGTAACATATTCATTCTCTCATGCTGGTTTAATTATTTAATTTTTCAATGCTGCACACATATACATATATACCTATTCAACAAAGCTCTCGAGAATATTACAAAATTGATGTTTGAAAATATTTAAACATATTGGAAAAATTGTGAACTGCAGATCAAAGAATACTAGGGTCAGAACGACTTTTTTATATTTCGGTGAAATATCTACTAGCAAGAAAATGCAAAGTAAATAGTGCGTTAAAAGTTTTGATAAGAATCATAATTTTTCTTATCTTCGCTTATATTACGTTTTTATCGTACTCGTTCATAACATTCGTCCGGACGCACGGAACTCTAAAAAATATCGATCGGTCGTTGAATTTATAACTGCAACCAGCAGCATTACTGCAACACTACTGCACAGTAATAAAACTTGATATTCTTAAAATTTTCAAAAAGAAAACTACGACGTTTTTTAATCTTTAAATCCAAACAAATGATTAAACGGTTTCCCTGTTACCTCCAATCCTACAAGCGATATATCAGCTTGTAGTACTCTCTGTGTACATTGTACACACGATATAAAGTTGCAATTGAACGACTCGATGCCATTATAGATAGAAGCGCGACCGACGGATAACCGATGCGTACTAGTTAACGGCGAAAACGACCAGTATATTTATACATGAACACATAATTTACGATAAAACACCCTGCCGTGTCTATCATCAACCTAATCGTTACATACATCGCGTTTCGCGGTCTCGTAATTAATTACGTGTGTATACACGCGTAGTTCCTGCGTACACGATCGGCGGTGATAAAATTCCGGCTCGTTTGGAAATCCGCCAATCTCCCAGGTGGGTGCAGCGGAACCAAGGTGCTTTTTTTTTTTTATCATTCCTCCGATGCAGACAGGGGATGCCCCCTCCATCAGGGACGCGGGGTTTCCCCCGTTGACCACTTGTCCGTACAACGGACGAAGGAGAGTGAGTCGGTGCTGCAGAGACACGAAAGAAAACTAGGCCACGTCGATGGTCCGAAATTCTTTCCCCTCAACGACGGGCCTGCAGGTGTGCGTTCCGCTCTCTCGGGGTCGATTCAGGCGAACCGCGGGAGGCGGAAGGCAAGGGAGGCGGAAGGCAAGGGAGGCGGCCACTTTTCTCATCCGTCTCCTTTCGTGATTTCGAAATTAATCGGAGTGCGCCGCGGCGACCGATAACGAACCAGCTATCCCTCGACCGATAACCCGATAACGGTCACGTATTTGACGGGCCTTCTTCTGTTATCCTGGTAAATAATTTCTACTACCACGAATTTTCACAGAAATTGAAACATTTCGTATTATTTCGTATAAATTTGTAAATATGCATAGTTTTTCGTAAATAATTGTTAATTGTCGATAAAAATTGTAGCATATTGTAGATTTTTTACTGAAAAACTGTAACTAACTACTGTTTACTGAAACTATGCATATTTGTAATTTGTTACGAAACGTCCCAATCCCTCTCTAAATTCCTGAAAATACCTACAAGAAATCATCTTCACCAGGGTAACCCGGCCGTTCGATTCTCCATTTTCCTACATCCTTTTACACGAGAAGAGACGGATGGATCGAATTTGGCGTAGTTATGTCGGCAAATCAAATTCTGAATTCTCAAGGAATAAGTAATTCACGTCGTCCTTGTACAGTATCAAACACATGTTTGCGCGTGATTCGAGTCCCTTTACCGATACGGTCTCTGTTCGCTGACAGGATTTTGCGGCAGTGAATGGGGTTGCTGTCCGCAGTAACATGTGCGTGTAACACGCGACCCGTGACACGCACCTTACAATTAGTACGTTCTTGCACTGACGGGTTCGTAATTAGGAGAATTATTGCACACACCCTGCCGTCCTCGTACTTGTACGATTTTCCCGCCCGTGTCCTTCGTCGCAATTGCCGTATCAGCTTGCAGACGAGTATTTCTCCTACCTACATAAAGATTTATCATTCATACACATGTTCAGACATGAGTCATGTTCGTGGATACAAATCCCTAGCTTCTTAGAACTCGATAAGATTTTACGGATTACACCTCGAACGCGAACCACTGTTCAAATACTGTAAAGAGGCGGGAGAAGTGTTACAGTATATGGAAGCGGCTTTCAATTGCGGTCGGTGACCCGCATCTTCTTTCCCGAAACTTTATTGGAACCCTACATGTAAGTATGTAATACGTACGATAGGTGTACACCCTTATCGGTCTTACACGTATTTGTGTAGAGAAAGGACTTTAATGCCTTGAATGAACGTGTTGTAGGTTTATGCCTCATAAAGGCTGATAATGTCAATCCGGTATATTCTCCGATCTGGGTTATAGGCGGATACAGTACTGTCGAATAATGACTCCCGCTTTTCCACCATCCGAGCAATCCAGAATTCCGTTGTCCGAAAGAGAATGCAGACATTGACTGTTCTTAAATTGGATTTTACGTATATGGAGGTTTACCGATCAGGCTGACATCTACCTATAATCGGCTATCAGTTCACTTGACGAGCGGTCAAGGAATTTACTTGTAATCATTGAAAACCGATCGACTTTTTATTTTTCGAATAAATCGTTGGCGATATTATCTCAGCCAAACGCTGCTTTAAATTTCATAACTCAAACAATAGCCATGATGTTCAACAGATGTTATTCACCGCGATTTTAATGATTCTATTCGATCCGGGCGGGTAATTGATTCGAAATTTTTTCTCACAGCGGCTCCGAAGCTTCTACAAAGCTCACGTTGTATGAATAAAATTCCGTTACGTACAACGGGAATCTCGTAAATAATAAGATAACACGGATTATTCACAGCTGACAATGAGATATTTACATGTACGTTGCAGGCTCCGTAACGAATATACGGGGTATAAAGCTGCTGGAGAGATCACAGGGAAAATAAAACGCTCTCAATTACAGCGCTATCGCTATCAGAAGTCCGGCTAATTTCACGCTGCAGATGTCGGAGGAAGTTACGAGGTCTAGTTTCGGATCGTGAGGTTAGACCCGAATATTTTCCACATTTGAATAATTCGATAAACCAGAGTTCCGCTTAGCTGTTAAACCCCCAAAAAATAAAAAACAATTTCCGAGAAGAAGAGAGGAGTGGAAAGCGTATAGTCGGCCGATAAGACTTTACACGTATAGATCCGTCAGCTGGAGGGTAAAGATTGGCGAGGTAGTTGGGGAGCCATCCCTACCTTACTTGTCAATAAGAAGCCCTTCGCGATAGGAGAGTTACGTTCCATCCTTCGTTCATTCTTTATACATCACTTCGTTTCTGTTTTTTCCATTCCGCCGGCATCGAGTGAAGCCGGGGCCGAATGACACGCGATATCGCGACCGCGAACTTTAGTATAAAATATCTCGAATAATAAGCTACTGATACAGGATGTGAGATGTGTAATCTAACACCGAAGCGAAATAAGGAACACCTACTCCACTTCGCCGGGGATCAAAGCGTCATCGCCGAGCATGCATATGCTCGGCCTATCCTCTTCTTCTTCGAGGTTAAAAATCCGCCGAAAACCGCACGTTCACCGTTCCTCCTCCTCAAGCGCGTACACTTAGAACAGCTTCGCTTTGTGTCAAAAAACGAATCTCCCACGCACATACGCACATCCGCGGTATTGCACGGCGACTGATCGCCAAACGTCAAGGGAGCGAGCGACGAGGCAACGACGCACGCTGAATCCGCATCCGAGATCCTCGTAACGCCATCTGTAATCAGCTGTGCTAACTGCCCGTTGACACTTGTTGCGTATTTACATCTTATTTGATAAGTATGAAGTTAGTAACGTTACGGTAACGATGCCTGTTTAGAGAAAACGGAGAAAACCGTTACTTCGCACATATTTAGGATTGTTTGAAATTTAGTAAGCCATGATAAAGAAACCATACTTACTCCAGCTTACTCATATATTCTTTTTCAATGTTACTAACTTCAGCCTCGTGCTATTTGTAACATGGTCGTGGCCGATTGGCGCACTTGCGGACGGTTGTTAATCCATGTTATTCCTTCGGAATATTATTATGCCGGTTGAGAAGCATGTCACGCTAAATTTTCCGCAGTGTTAACTGATTTACCTTGAAAAAATTTGTCCAAGCTTTATTGCTAATGAATGTTTTTCTTGATCTGTTGTCATTGCGGTATCGACGAGAAACGTTTTACCAAACGTTTTACAATCTGCATGCCTTTTTTCTTCGTACTTTTTTACATTCAGTAAGAAATATATCTATACATCTATACGTAATTTATTATACATTTATAAAGCTTATGAATATGGAACAGCAGTAGCGGCTCTGTGGACTTGAACCAGATGATCACAGTTTGACTTGTGTGTAGTCGGCCTCAAAAGCCAGTATTACTCGATATACATTTACAAACTTACATAATAATTTGCTTGGTCTATGTAGGCTCTTGACCCTTTCTAATCGTAAGCCTAGATGTCCAGCTGTTTCATCATCCAGTGAAAGAAACCGAGAATGGTAAAGCTGAAGCTGAGCGGTATAGCTGTGGCTCGGAACCAGCCCCAAATACTGTTCAAAAGACATTTTTGCTGTTCAAATTCACTGGTGTAAAAACGAGTACACGTAGATACATTCTTGCAACAACGATGAGTGTAAAAATTGGCAAGCAATAGGGATGATGCTTTATGAATAGGAAATAATTTATTGTACGTATAATGTGCATCAATTACGAATACAATACTTCCGGAGCAATAAATACAAAGTCATCTACAAAGATGTATAATAGTAGTTGAATGATTATTGTCTACATCTATCTCATCTATTCTGATCTGCGTCCACTACACAGCCGGTTCACACTAATCAGGTAATTACTGTTTGATGTATTCCACACCTAATTCTAGATGAATGGTATGTGCAAAAATAACTTCCAAGCCATGGAATGAAACGGCGAAAATTTTATTATTCATTTGTAACTACGTACTATTATTATAACGTAGGCAAAGAACTACGGAACGAGGAAGGTGGTAATGATTACAGTTGAGAAAAATCGCTACATCGAATTAGAACGGATTGAAAAAGATTTATTTTGCGTTCAATCCGAAGTATGACAAAAAAAAAAATTAAAATAATAGAATAGGCAAATTTCGTTTTCGTTTACTAATCTTTTCTACGCAGGCAAACGGGATGGGGCAGTTTTGTTACACGTACGTATGCACAGATTCGTGTACATACATGTGTGTATGATAATTATGTAAATGCGTCGATTTAGCAATAAAGGTGCGCAGGGTGCGTCGCGGCACAATGTCGCGTGGAAATTCTTGAAGGTTTTAGGCGGGGATGTAGAGTTTGTGTATATACATAAGCGGTTCTCGTAAAAGGGATAACCGCTATGGGAAGAGGATTTAATACCACGAATTTGGTAATTTTTTTTTTTTTTTTTCATTTACTCGTAGGGATCGTCCGAGATGAAAAACGGCGCTGGCACTGCGATAGTCCCCGACTCTAGAATCACGACAGGACTGACAGGTTTATCTTCCGTATCCGTTTTCGTTTGCTCTATTTTGTGGACAACGTCCTGGCCCTCGATTACCTACGGTTTCAAAGAAAGGAAAAAATTATTTAGAAACGAACGGATTCTACAGTCGAAATTGATGAAATCACGCGCAGCGTTGGCTCCCCGCCCCCTTACCTTTCCAAATACGGTGTGATGCCCGTCAAGCCAAGGAGTGGCGGTTGTAGTGATAAAGAACTGGCAGCCGTTCGTGTTCTTTCCGGCATTGGCCATGCTCACGAAACCGGGTCCGGTATGCTTCAGGTCGAAGTTCTCGTCATCGAAGTATTTTCCGTAGATGCTTATCGAGCCAGAACCATCTCCCTTTTCTACATCTCCGCCTGCAGTGTGATAATAATTTCTGAGTCAAGGTGTCGGAGAGAAATACATGGCACCCGGAAATTGAAATGGTTTTAAAACGTGACCACTGGAGGTCGACCGTCTGACTTTTGATATCATATTTCATTTGCGATCGATAGGGAACGGCAACTACATTAACCGAATGAAGAAGTGATCTCGAGTAGACATCTGGCAACAAAAATTCCACAATGTGGCACCCGTCCGCGGTATGATTGCGGCCGGTTGGCTCACCTTGGATCATAAACTTCTTGATGACTCGGTGAAACTTGGAACCGGAGTACGTCCTCCCGTTTATACCCTCCGTTGCTATCGCAAGGAAATTCTTCACGGTCTTTGGCGCTACATTTCCGAACAGGCCGATGACTATGCGTCCCGCTGGGTAGTCGTCGATCATTATGTCAAAGTAGACCTTGTTGGTCACCTCTAACTTCGAAGCCTGGAACGGGGGTGTTTTATTTTTTTTTATTATACAAATTTTATTTTTACAATGATATTTCAGACAACATTGACATATTGTACATCGTAATATACCGAAGGCGATGGGCGGCGTGTATCAGTGATACAGGCAAGACCGTTTATTAGCTGCTGTGTTATCATTCAGGAGTTGCCGACATAAATTTAGATCGCGTATAATATGTAGAACGTACTTGCTCGGCTTAAACGAATTGACCCCACCGTCGCGAAGCAGGACAGTCAGCCATTTGCGATCGGTGAATATCATCATCGCAATCCCTTGAACGGAATTTCGAAAAATTTGTCGTTTTTGGCTAACAGTGGCGAGTCCTAGCGACAACGCGGGTAGGAAAATGAACGAAGAATCGTTGGCAGATAAGAATCATCCGGGTGTACAGGCCGTACGTCATATCTTATACATGTAGATTGTCCATCCTGCTAGCACTACTGCTGCGCATATTTGCGCAACACAGAGGCTGCCGCTATGGTAAGGTTTCAGATGTGCGATTATGGCAACTTGGCTGACTGAGCGCAGTTATCTAGCTATCAACCTTTTATTATACGTGGCATGAGCGTCATCAAATCTCGTCCCGTTATATTCCGCTCTAACACATTCTATTACATTATTATATTACATTACACGCCCCCGCTCATAGCCTGGAATCATTTCACAAGTTCCGTTTTGTTTGGCTCGATCCGGTATCGCCTTGTCTGTCCCTCAGTGTTTAACAACATTCCTTCAACATTTTAATCATGATTTACGAATTTTTTCTTTCTTTTTTTACTCTCTCTCTTTCTGTCTCTCTCTCGATCCATTTACGTGTGCCCGATATATTCAGCGAAGAAGCCCCAATACGACTTTGCAAGGTCCACCTCCTAGGAATTCCCTTCGCATTTCTCTCGCTAATCTGATTTCAGGTACGCGAGGATTAAATTTGCCACAAAGTTATTTGACAGGTCTTGAGGTCGCGATCGGTCGAGATTCGGGCATCTCACTAAAGTTACGAGTTCACGAGGTCTTTTTCACTGTCAGTTTTCCACGGCTTCCAAATTGGTTTTTCCGCGTCGCCTGTTGCCCTGTCTCAAGTGCCCTCGAAAGCTTGGAAATTCCGCGTAGTATTGTTGAAGTTTGGTGGGTGAAACCTTCACCTCGAAATAAATCCTATCGAATACTTAGAGATTCCAGGTATAGCGTGAGCTCTGTTTTCTACTATCAAAGTTCTCGTACGTGTTTCCCGTCATTTTTTTACCTATCACATACGTACAAAATACAGGGCAGGTTTACAGGACCGAGTTGGTATAATTCTACGGGCTTCTGCATTAGTTTCTCCTCTATCGACGCTCCTCGCCGTGGCCCCCTCGCCTAGAGTAGCTATAATCGACCCTAATAGATTCAATCGGCGGTTTCTGCACTTTGTCCCATTTGTTGAAATCATGGATGAAATATAACTATTCTTACAGCGTTATACGAATAAGCCGATTGCGTGCGACGTGGAGGTTCAGTACGTGCGTATCCCTTAAAAGGCCCTTCGGTTTCGGTATGCTCTGCATTTAAATCACATGTTCCAAGTACAACCGAAGCACGTAATAATTAAAAGTTTGATGCTGAATCGTGTGTATACGATAACGTGATATATAAAAATGATCAAACTTTACACTCTGCTAATATACGTATGTATATTATACTTGAAGCGCAAATGACAAAGCCAATGAAAATGACCCGAGTATGTATTTCGAGGTGGCGGCGCGATTTTGATCAGCGCGGGAATCTGTTGAATATTGACAACGCGTTAAACGGGAATTCGAAATCTTTGTTAGATCGGCAAAGAGCGAGAACTTGATTTAAAATGCATTTGTATTTGACCGGTTTTAATAAAGGAAATTTAAACGCATAACGGGCCAAGGGGTTCTACTATCGTGTTCGAATGACGCATACTTTTGTGTAAAGAGCATCAGTTATGGAAGAATTTCGACTGTACCTGTACGGTGGTGAGAGAAACGACGATGAGGATCGTCGCTGCTGCGAGTTTGACGGCGTGTAGACGCGCCATCGTTCCAAAACTGTTTGCGAGTGGGTAACTTTCGCCGCTACCCGTCTCTTTTATCAATTAACCAAGGAGTACGCGTATTAATTTCAGGGTGACCCGCGACTTCTCCGGAATGAACGAGTGTCGGAGAAGAGTCGGCTCTCTTCTGCACGCTCGCCTGCCTCGGTGGCTCTCTCTGAGTCTCTCCTACGGTCTCTCCTCTCCCCGCTTCTCCTCGCTCTCTCTCTCACTCTGTTCAGATTCGCGCGCTGACCTCACCCTCACCTCCGCGGCACCCCGACGCCCTGCGCCTCGCGAACGCGCCACGGCTGCCGGGGATACGCCGCGACGTCGGCTCGCTCCGGCTTCGTGGCTGTTTGCGGCTCTTTTGTGCAGCAGCCTCTTCCTGCGACGCGCGGGAGGAAAAAACATCGAGGCGGCTAAATGGATGGATGGAGAGAGAGAGAGAGAGAGAGATTGTGTTATCCCAACTAACAGCCGCGTTGAACAAATCTTTTCATTTTAACGTGGGTGTGATGAGCATACGTACGGATGCTGATGCAGTTCATTATGAATGCAACGAATAATTACAGATTTACTCTATTCAAACGGTTTTGGAAAATACGTTTCCAGTTGATTATCAATCGGCTGTATGCCGAATATCTGTTTACGTAATAATTTTATCGTCGTAGGTAATACGATGGTACGATTTTATTTTTCAGTCGACGGTACGATTGAGGAAGCTGTTGCAGAAGCAAATGTCCGAATGTTTTATATGATGAGATTATCAATTGGGTCAGATGTAACAGAGCACAAAACTTAATGAGTTTATCATCTTAGGATGATTAGGTTCAAAGGATGTAAAGTTCAATGTTTGTGACAGAGAGTATTTTGTTATACATATATATATGTAAATACATATATATATATAACATTCATAAACTTTCCACAACCGGATCAACACCCTCGGAAGCTGTGGACTTGTAATTACAGTAAACGCGAAAAAGTTATACAACTTTCACGTGAAACGAGATCAATTCAGGATCGATATTATAATAAGTACAAAAATATTTTATTGATACAAAAATTTGAAGCTAGCTCGAATTGCGAAGATCAAGAGAAATAATATATACTTGTAACGATAAGAGGAATAGTCGTAATAATTGTGTAAATAGTAACGCGAAACGCGAATACAGTTTCACCTTATTATAAGTAAAATTACAATACATCACGGTCGGCAGCGAGATTTCAAATACGGTAGAATTTTCGAAAGTGAGAAAAAAGATTGGATATCATTTCAGCTAGACTTGCGATTCAAGAGTTCCTGCAACTTCAGTTTCAACGCAGCATTTTCTTCTTTAATACGTTCAGTCTCCTCCAATCTTCGCTGTACATCCTCATATTTCAGCTTTAATAAAGCAAAATTCTCCTTCAGTATTTCGTTTTCATTCATCAATGTGCGCAATTGTCCCATATTTCCACCTAGCTGCAGGTCTTTTCTTATCTCGTCGGTTTGAAACATCAAATTTTTTATTAGGCTGGCCTGACTCAGGATATGAAGCTCGTTCAGAACTCGATTGATCTTGTTTCCTTCCTCTTTGGTGTATGTACTGATAATTTCCTTTATTGCGCTCAGCAGAGCAACAGATTCTGGAATATCTCTACCATCCAGCTTCTGAGCTCCATCTGAACGACGATGGTGATCCTTACTTGTTTCCAGCTGAGAGTTTGATTGTCTCGATAAATTGGATGGCTGCCTCTGCTCCTCAGAAGTATTAGAACTACAATCAGTTTCTTTGCAGCTTCCGGAACGCCGGCTTCGTTCTTTTACAAGGGATTTTCGGTCCTGCTGGGATTTACTGAGTTCATTTTGCGTCCTATTTTGGCACTCTGGAGCCTTTGGTTCACTGCGTCTTAATCGCACTCTATTATCCTTACTTTTTAGTTTGTTTTCTTGTAACACTTTGGATTCTCGGGTCGTTGTGCCCACCTGAGAATTTTCTTGCTGCAACCCATCACCGCTTCCGATTTCTTGTCGGCCAGATTTGCGTACCGTTTTCAAAGTTTTAGTAACCGAGGTCACAGGTGCTTTTACAGGATTAGAGACCTTGCTGCTTCGTTGGCCAAAGCCGTCTTCTATCACTGTTGCAAAAGGCACAGTGCAAGGTGACGACGTTCTCTTAGTTATAAAGCGATCGTCTTCTCTCTCAGATATATAAATATTACGATTATGGGAAAAAAGGTCCATATCCTCCAGGAACGAGTCATTCTTTGTGACAGCAGGTGAGGTTTCTGGCCGAACTACACGGTGAGAAAAAGAGGTTGTTAAAGTCTACGGTATGGTCGGATGCAAAATTATATGTACGAACCTGGGGAGCTAGTGCGCCTGGGTGTAAGTTTTTTCTCCATGATGTATCACGTGAAACTACGTTGTATCTGGACGTTTACAACGGAACACCCTTGCTCGTTTTATCGCTCATTTATTCCTCACATACGTTAATGTTTACCTGGTCGTTCGACATGTGCTATTTTTTTGAAAGTTTCGTTCAGTTGAGCTTGAAAATATGTTCGTTGTCAGATGCCGCTCCCATAGGCGAGGATGTCGAATAATAGGCGGAGTTTAACTAGTTAGGCGATGGCGAAATTCTAATTGGTCGAAAATCTGTTTCCGTACATATCCGTAGTCTGCTCCGTTTGCTACATTGCAATGTTAGCCGGTTAATCACTCCATTCATACTCGGAGATCATTTTTTTGTTTGGTGAAGAATTTTAATAATTGAATCATGACGATATTAAACTTATTACGCAGTAATTTAAAACTCAACCGGCTAACAGGCTTGCCGTTCAACATCTTTGAGGTGAGTAGAATTGCTGTTAACGCACCGATCACACCGTCTTTTGAGGTTAGGAAATGCTCACAGCAGTTCAGCACGTTATATTATTAATCCACAGCGTGTTCCGTCTGCGTACATGGCAACATACGAAAAATACGCCCAGCACAAGGAATTGGAAAAAATTCGGAACATCGGTATTTCTGCCCACATTGATTCTGGGAAAACGACACTTACAGAACGAATTTTATACTACACAGGACGAATTGATAAAATGCATGAGGTACGTTTAATTTGTTTGAGCAGCACTGAAGAAAGAGATGTTTCAATTTTTCTTTCACTGTGTACGATAGGTCAAGGGTAAAGATAATGTAGGTGCAACTATGGACAGTATGGAACTTGAGCGACAGCGGGGCATAACGATACAGTCAGCAGCAACATACACAGTATGGAAAGACTATAATATAAATATTATTGATACTCCGGGACATGTGGACTTTACTGTTGAGGTGGAAAGAGCCCTTCGAGTTTTAGACGGGGCTGTTTTGGTCTTGTGCGCCGTTGGAGGGGTACAGTCACAAACTTTAACTGTAAATCGTCAAATGAAAAGATACAACGTACCTTGTTTGGCTTTCATAAATAAATTGGACAGAATGGGAGCAAATCCAGCCAGAGTTTTGTCTCAGATGAGAGCAAAACTGAAGCACAATGCCGCCTTCATCCAACTGCCTATAGGACTGGAGAACGAAACCAAGGGGCTCATAGATCTTGTTGCTAACAAGGCAGTTTACTTTGATGGAGAGTATGGTGATGTTGTTAGAACGGATGAGATACCCAAAGACATGAGGGCAGGTACGTCACTACTTCTACTTTACATATGTAAGCTTCAATATAATTTTTCAAAATTCATCTCATTAAAATGATGACCTGCTTTTTTTCTTCATGTGATAACATAGAGGCTGACGCAAAGAGGCAAGAGCTCATAGAACATTTGAGCAATGTCGACGATACTATTGGTGAACTGTTCTTGAATGAATCTGGAATTACAGAGAAAGATCTAATCAGTGCTATTCGACGTACATGTCTGAAACGAACATTCACTCCAGTTTTGGTCGGAACAGCATTAAAAAACAAGGGTGTGCAACCGCTTCTCGATGCTGTGCTGAGTTATTTACCAAATCCTGGGGAAGTGGAGAATGTTGCATTAAGAGAGAAGAAAGGGTAAATACATGTTAATGAATTTTAAATTTAAATGAAAAGACGATTAAGGAATAAGGGTTTATCTGCTCAAGGTCTGCTTAATATCTAATTTTATTTTAGAGAGGAACCAGAGACTGTTATTTTAAATCCAGCTCGTGATGGGCAAGATTCGTTCGTTGGTTTAGCCTTCAAGCTGGAAGCTGGAAGGTTTGGACAGCTAACATATTTTCGGTGTTACCAAGGAAAGTTGGTGAAAGGAGACAATATTTTCAACAAAAGATCAGGCAAAAAGGTAATAATGTTATTTAAGTCAGAGAAGTATATAATCGATATTGTCAGTCATAGAGCCCGGAACATGATGCTAACGAATATTCGATAAATAATTTAGATACGAACTTCAAGATTGGTCAGACTTCATGCAAATCAAATGGAAGATGTTAACGAAGTATATGCTGGAGACATATTCGCACTCTTTGGGGTAGATTGTGCATCCGGAGATACATTCGTCACGAATCCCCAACTGGATCTGTCAATGGAATCTATGTTTATTCCAGACCCTGTTGTTTCCATGTCTATTCAACCAGCCGATTCTAAACATAGGGATAATTTTTCAAAGGCAGTTGCCAGGTTTACGAAGGAAGACCCCACATTTCAATTTCATTATGATACAGATAACAAGGTAAACCCTTGTGGTTTCTTAACAATAACAAAACTCACAGAGACGCAATATTACTTTTGGCTTTCTTTTCCGGTTTTTCCCTCAGGAAACCATTGTTTCCGGTATGGGAGAACTGCATTTAGAAATTTATGCACAACGTATGGAACGTGAATACTCATGTCCTGTAATTCTTGGGAAACCAAAGGTCGCCTTTAGAGAAACATTAGTTGGTCCGTGCGAGTTCGATTACCTTCATAAAAAACAGTCCGGTGGTGCTGGGCAGTATGCTAGGGTAATCGGCATAATGGAGGTGAGACTGCTATGTTGTTTTATAAATGTTCAGAGAGACTCATATCTCTGGAGGATCTAACGGCGGTTTATTGTCAATAGCCACTTCCACCACACGCAAACACAACTCTAGAATTTGTTGATGAGACAGTGGGCACTAATGTCCCAAAACAGTTTGTACCTGGTGTCGAAAGAGGATTCCGAACAATGGCTCAGAAAGGTCTTCTCTCTGGCCACAAATTGGCAGGAATCAAATTTCGGCTTATCGATGGAGGTCATCATATTGTTGACTCATCCGAGCTGGCTTTCATGCTCGCAGCGTGTGGTGCCGTCAAGGAAGTTTTCCAAAACGGAGTGTGGCAAATCTTAGAGCCAATTATGGCTGTAGAAGTAACCGCTCCCGAAGAATTTCAGGTTGATTCACTTATTTCTATAGATTTGAATGTGCCTATTTTACAATTCGATACTGCAAGATTTGCAGTTAATTATAATTTTTGTCTTTTCAGGGTGCTTTGATAAGTCAAATCAGTAAAAGACATGGTATAATAACTGGAACGGACGGAATTGAGGGTTGGTTTACCTTATACGCTGAAGTTCCGCTGAACGAGATGTTCGGCTACATTGGAGAATTACGTTCATCCACCCAGGGAAAAGGAGAATATACGATGGAATATTCGAGATATAGTCCGTGCATGCCTGAGGTACAGCAAGAAATCATTAGACAGTACGAACAGAGTTTAGGGATAAATCAGGAGCAAAAGTCCAAGAAAAATTGATGACCTGTGAACGGTATATATCTATTTTAGTTTTATTATACAAGTGCAGATGATAACCTATTGTTAAATGATCATTTTCGTCGTACTAAAAGTCAAATCGAAATCATGTCTGTTGATCCAGTAGCTATATGATTTGGAAGATTGATGTATTAAAAATGAGTTGAACAACGAACGAGATGTTCTTCTCTCGCCACTTTGTTGAACTAACATAAAATTCCTTTGTACATATTCAGTAATGTATTTATAAATAGAGTAACATTTGTCAAACCCATGCAAAACGTGAAATATAGGAGATTCGTAAGACGATATTCAAATTGTATTTATTTACCACTTTCAAGTAGTACTGAGAAAAACGAGAAAGTAGAATCGAAAAGAAGTAGTAGAAAAGAAAAAAGAAATACTCATATTTTTTCACTTTGGTATTTTAAAGAATGTCTACTCACACTGTCAAGTTTGAAAGCATAATTTCATTGATATACATTTTCGATTCAACGATTCGTTCGTTTCTGTAGTGCGATTTAACAACCGTTCAAAAATGTTTTGTCCGGAATCCACGGGAATAAATGAAGTCCTTTTAGTCCAATTGTATAGTTAGACAGCAAATTTATTTATTTTTTTTCACGAGTGTCGCGTCTAGCCTCTGTTTATTCGTGGTGAGACAGGGGGTGGGGATTGCTCTCGCAGCTAGCTTCAGTCGACCCGAGTCCGTCGTCTGTTAAGGGTCAAGGTACGACAGTTGTGTTGATTCGGTGGACTCGTGAGATTTAGTGTGCGTCCAGTCCCCCGGACCATGTAACATGGCGATGGTCGCGTCCAACATGAGTGGTCATATACAAAAACAGTTAACCCGTTCGTTGGAGCGGATTTTAGAAGAGGCGCACCTCAGCGGCGAGCTAAAACTGAGTGGTCGAAAACTGAAGGAGTTTCCGAAAACCGGCGTCAAGTACAACCTTTGCGACACCGTTACCGCTGGTATGTCGAACGATTGTTGTTTCCCTCCCTTCCGTCTTCGATCGCCGGTGGTATAGACAAACGGTTATGCACAGATGTCTGAGCGTTTTGTTGACCTCTGTTCACCGTATCTCGTAAATTAAATTTTAAATTTCTCCTTATTGCGTTGATTTTTGCTTCCGTAACTCGTCAGATTTGTTTACGTCACGCCCATGCTTTTCCGTTTATTGTTACGCCAATTATTCGTCCTGCACCCTTTGTCTTCCATCAACAATTACAGCCACTTATCACATCTCATTGCAGACATAATTTTAACTGAGATTTTAAAAAGCGTGAAAGAAAAAATCTATGTACGCAAGCTTGACGTATCGTACTTTCCCCTCTTTGACATTTTCCTATTCTTGTAACAAAGGTTCCTGGCTATCTTTACGTCTCTAGCATGGTACTAATTTCCGGACCGTAAAAGTGATGATAAGCTTCCAGGAAAATATAACGCGAGCTTCCCATCGAAAAGTAGCTTTAACTCGAAAACAATTTATTGGAAAAAAAAGTTATTACAGTTGACGCAACTCGTCAGGTTTGCTTATTCCTCGGTAACGCGATACCGGGGAGAGCGTTAATGTGATTGAATTATTAAATACGTATGCGCATCACGTTGCTTCGGTACGAGACGAGGACCGATTACGGCGTGCATTTAGATTTGCAATAGTTTATATTGTGTATTTCAGTCGTCATCGCCGTCTTACTAGAGAAAGTCTACAGAAGAACGCGGCGAGGCGACCCTTCTCCCTACGGTCCTTGTTGATGTAATCGACGTACATACCTATTTATTTCTTCATTTATTCAACATTAAATAACAAAGTTCTGTCGGTCCCTTTGTGTGCACATACATAGGTTTGCTGTGCCGCGACAAACATACTCGTGGAGTGCATGTTTGTTCCGTACAGGACTTTGAACGGGCGGATAACGATGAATTCTCGCAGGAGGCATTCGTTTCGTTGTTTCTTCTTTCTTCTTTCTCCGAGGCACTTAACTGTAAAACGTGCAGGAATGCAAAACTGCTCCTGTTCTCCTGTCTATTCCGATACGCCCGTTGCACAGGTGTGAACGAAGAGAACGGAAGATCAGTATCGCACCTGATAACCGGAGCACCACTCATTCGATGGTGATTCCGATATGGGCTGCGTCGACATCTATAACGTTTCGGTCTTTATCTTTTCCCAGTAAACCTCGATATGCTACCAAGAATGTTCCAATCAGTCACAATCTCGGAGTGATTAAACAGTCGAGGGTTCTGATACCTTGTTCCTATAACGGTCAGTAGAACTCCTGGCAATACGAAGCCTACATTCTCCTATTACATTGCAGATACGAATTGCGTAATTCCAATTGAACGACACAAGAAAGATGGACAGATGCTTCATTAATCCCTGGGACAGGTCCCCTTAGGCAGTATGTGAAGAGGGAAAGAGAGAGAAGGGAAGTGTTTATTTTTCCCCCCCATTACGTTTACCGTTACAGGTCTTTCCACTGTTTCTGTATTTATATTTGCTAACTTGAAAGTTGGCACGATAAAGTGTTGTATAGCCTCTAAGCACAAAACATATACCTGATTCTGAATTTCTTGTACTATTTCGAGCGCCGCAGGCAATCTTGATCATGGTTCTGCTTGCGGTTTTTCATCGGATTGATCGAGGTCCGTACATCGAGAGGCTCTCCCCTTCTGGACCATTTCACCTCGCGTAAATGGAACGTTATTATATTTCATTCTCCAGTGGTTTCTGCTCGCGTATGGCTAACGCACGCGTTTCCTTCGTAGTACACCAATGCGTGGAAACCTAGCCGCCATTCTTCCTGCTCCGTCCTATTTTCCGGTTTATTATTGTGTTGCTAGCAGGCGCTTTAGGGTACGCCGAGGTAAAAGCGTAAAGTACGCCACGTTTACCACTTCGGTATGTATGTACTCTCGAGTGCTTTTTGCGGAGAGGGGCTGAGAGATTTTCCAACCTCAGCTATAGCCGCCTTGGCATTACTTGTGGGTCGGTTTGCCAAGATGCGCAGAATTTTTATTCGCCCCTATTACGTGTATGAGGAGAATTGTTATTTTTACAATGCCGCAGGCACTCCGCAATCTGCAGTCGCACACACACACACACCGACCAATTTGCACTCGTCGTTTCTACTTCATCTTATATTATACTATTTTACGCCGGTCTTCCCGGAATTCATTTCCTTCCCGAGAAACTGACCTGCGGGGGTTGCATAACGAAGTTGTACCCCTCATTTCCTTCTTCTGATTAGATCGTCGGCTTCCCCCTTAGCTACGACGAGGGTGTCATTGCGCCCCTAAATTACTCAGCGTTTCTGGCAGCGTGACGTGGTAGATGTCGTACGACAAATGCGTTTTAAAAGTTTAACATCCATTCAACATGACCCAGCGCGCGGTTCTACTTGTTATATACAATTGGCGTTGACGAGTATTTCAATTAATTCCACCTTGTCATATCTTAATAAGCAAAGATTCTTACATCGTACAACTTCCATTTGCACTAAACCACAATTCTGCTCCGCTACTCATGTAGCTCGTCAGTTGTGATTTTATCTACACCTTTTCTGTATCCTTTGTCTCATGTAACGGACAAACGTATATAATTGTAGTCATGCAGATAATGGATGATAATGAGAATGACGGAACATACGTTATAGGCTTGTCGCAGTCACTCAGAAATACTTAAACTTTTATGCCTGCAGGAAGAACGATTGTATTTACGTATGTTATACGTATGTATGTTGAACATAGTAGTCTATGTATGTAAATCTGTCCTTCGTGAAAAAATTCCATATTGCGCATGTATGCTAGATATGGACGATATCTGTATTCGTATCTATATGGAATAGATTATATTTTCCCTGCGACGATGTTAGACCCTCGTGAATTGCAGTAAAGTATTTGTTCCCCGAGGTATATCTCGCTCGGGAATTTCCCATGGGAAGGCTGTCGCTGCTTCGCGAATATCTCGTGGTGACGCTGCATGCTTACTATATCCTCTTCACTTGTTCACTGGAAGCTCTCGTTCCGCGCATCCTGATAGTATTGCGAAGGAGAAATCGTTGCGACTTCTCCGTAGGCGGGGTTCGTCCGCGTCCTCCGCTTCTAAAGATAGCATGATGGTACGGTGTGTACGGTAGCCGGAGCAGCAGCTGCAGGGGAGGAGGCCAAACGACACATTAGGTCGATATTCCATAATGCCGTGTTGCGGCTTTTCTTGTGAGACGTCCATCGGGGCGGAGCGATGAATTCCTTGTGCTCAAATCGAACCGCGTTACCTCCCAAAGCATCGATATTTCGTATCATGGAAAAATTTTACAGAGTCTGTGCGAAGTCATTTTCCGTAGTTTGCGTTCACCATTAGTTGTAATGAAATTAAAATTCGTATTTTAATATTTCAAACGATATAATAAAGATAACTTTCTCGACGCACATCCAATTGTAGAGAAGATATTTCCGTTTCAGTGAGTACGAAAACCATTGTGTAAGTTACGAAAATAGTGTGCGATGTGGTAGGAGCAAGATATTGTTGACCATTGTATAATAAAACCTTTCTCTGACTTTGAAAAGCAACTTCCAGACCTACTTGTGATTCAAAGAATAAAACAAATCAATAGGTTTCTTTCCACCGAGCACATAACAAACAATCGTATTTTAATACTCCGCTCTTGCACCTGGTGGGTACAATACAGCACATTCATAATCCCTAGTGTAATACTCGATATGACGTATGCGTATTATATACATACACAAGCTGCGTATAAAGCCGCGCGATGACCACACACACACACGCATTCGACACTAAACATTACTACAATGCAAGTGTTGTATTATCCACGGGAGCTGACGTCACTGGGCGCAACGTCTACATATCAAGCTTTGGATATCGCTCACGATGACGGTGGAAGACATTATACGACCGTTTGGGAATCGGACGACCGGATGTCCTGGCGTTCGTCGTTCGCTTTCTCTCCGACGACCGGTGGCCCGGCCCCACAGGAATAGACAGGAGATCCGTCGGTGGACGCAGGTACACGTGCGTGTTGCCTCGGGGGTTAATAACTGGAGTTGTAAGTACACGCAGTCTGGCTGTCTACCTACCACTTGAGGTGCACGAGCGTGCGATCGCAAGTCCGGTGTCCACGCGTGGGCATTCTCCTGCTGCAACGCACGCGATACCTAGACGGCTCGATCTCAAGATACGTTGACGCGGTCGTTTTACTTTACGCCACGGGTTATAATTAGAGCCCGGCGCCTTACCCCGCTGGTAGGGCTCCTCGCCCTGCGATGAGGATCAGGGACTCCTCCGACTTTGCTCGCTCCAGCTCCGAATTCAAGCGAGAAATCGTATATTACGTTACAAGAATATTAGAGGCACTACGGAGAGAGCAATTGCTTGGGGGGTGTCGCTGGCCGAACCCTGTGGGATTATGTATAAATGTTTCTGCGACGGGACGGTGGTCGATTCGCGCTAATCGAGTTTCATTACGGAGGAGGAAGTTTCCGTTCTTCCATCTCTTTTCTTACGTGTAGACTTGTCATTTCTATGGCCTTGCTGCCGGTGTAATGTATCCGGATACGTGTTAACTGTATAATTGTGTCGAGGTATACTTTTATCCTTTGTCGTGTCGAATTTCGCTTTAATTATGTTACCAAATTGTATTATTCTTCGACAAGAAATAATCGTGCAAGAGATAGTGTCTCGGTGTAAGACGGGAGAAAAATAATTCATTCACATACTGACTGAGGCATGAGGCAAAAAAACTCACATTCGTGTATTTGGCTCATTTCATTTACGTAATATCTGTGTATATATGACACGAGATACATTCGTATCTCACGTAAAATCAATTGATCCTTTATGGAGGTGCATCACACCGAGCTGTCTGTGAATTGTATAAGCCGTATCAATATTTGAGACATCGATGAAAAAAAGGTGGAGCTTGCGATAAGTTTACGACATGCTTTGAAAGCCCGATACACGCAACCATTTAATTAACGAAGTGGTAATTGGTAGGCACATCGATTTTCGTGTTTAGTCTGATGGAATGGCACTCCCTTCGTTCAAATATATAGCACTGATAATCGCAACTTCTCGTGCTCATGAAGCCGAGTAACCTCGCTGATGCCAATAATATCACAGTTCGATCGATGATACAACAGTAACGATTAGGTGACAGCTTATGGTGTGCGACGAAGCCGCCACTTTGTTTCTCTCGTAAAGAATGTGCGCGAGTCAAGTTTCGATACCCGGCGGAGGTAAAACACTCTTGTGGCCAAAATCGAATATGCGTTTCTTCTCTCGCCTGCAGCACGAGCGGCAAATACATTGATATAAATCCCGAGGAATCGCTTCTCTAGGCCTCTTCTCGCTCGGCATCGTCGACCTCTCACTCTCTTCTCTCCAGCCGTCAATATCTTCTTTTCACTTATAAGACTCAGCCTCTCTCGCCGCACGTGTTTGACGTTAACGTCAAGCACCTAACACATGCGCGGTGATATATAAACGGGCAAGGGCCTTGCGTTATTATTATTTCATTTTCATTGTTTTCTTTGTTCCGCCAACGGAATAAGATTTCCACAAAAATCTTGCCATGTTTTTCATCGCTAGTCCTACCGCTTCCACAGCATAGAAATTGGTCACTGTTGCATTTGCAGGAAGCACAGATCAATATTACAGAGATTTTCTAAAATTAACGAACCCGGCGAAAATGACGTCGCGTCGTTGTTCATCATCTGGTTGCACCCAGAACATGACGTAGAACATACGACTAGCCCATGCAACTACAAAACAAACTAAGTAGTTACGAGAAACGACTTAATTAACCTTAATCGTTCGATGACCCAGTCAGAACCCCGCAGAGCAACGTCACGTTCATCGTATAATATCATGAGTAATATGCCAACTCCTGGAATCATTTTCGCTCGCTCCATGCGACAGGATTTTGATTTATCGTCATTTTCCACAACGAAAATTTTGTTCGCACTCCCCGGTACAGTTGCTTGCATGCCTGCTTTTCCCGGCTTGACTCCCGCACAGGCGATGTAAACTGTCTTTTGCGGTTTACTCGACTTGACTTTACGTTATCCTTGGGTCGCCTCGCGCCTCTGTGTCGCAAGACCGTAGCAGCCACTTCCGGTACGGACGCGCCAGCTCGACGCGACCTGCATGCAAAATCAGCAGCTATTGGCCCGGAGTACATCAATGACCCAGGAGGAGTTGTCCTTCGTGCTGTAAATTCTTAATTCAGAAAAATAATCGTTAAATACGATATTAAGATTTGCACGAGATTAATATGAATCGGTTATACAGCCGGTATGACTTACCGCAATAAGTAATTTGGACGATAAATTGAATTTTGCACGACGATGATCCTCTGATCTACATAAAAAATGATGCTTTTGTCGCGTCATGAATTTGCAATATACAATATCGCTTTGATGGTCTCGTCATCTCTCAAAGACACGAGGCTCGAATCAGCAGACATTTGTGTATCCATGTGTGTACACCGGCTTATGTAGAGTTGTACAGCGGCGTGTAATGGCACCCAGGTTTTCGCTTCGACAGCGAGGCTCTATCCATACCCCCTTTGCAACTGTAATCGCTGTATCGGAATCCCGTGGGTGGTTCGAACAAAGTTAAATCTCAGCAGAAGCGGCAGCAACCGACGCCAATCTCGTTCTTTATCGTTACTTTGATTATATTGACGACGAGCGTAGACGGCCCTTGATAATTAATATAATTACAATAACTATTTGAAATTATATTGTGTTTACTATGTACTGTTGAGAAACTCGGTGAAGTCGGGGTTCAGTGACCCAATATGAACCGGGCATCCACCCTGCTGCGCACCGTGCAAAGCAGGAAAGGAATAAAAATGACGCGACAGTTGGCGCAGAGAGTCTATTATACATATATGGCAGTTCCATTTGAGTAGACATAGCGAAAGTGATGATCACGGAACGTGTTTCCCACGCTAATTTTGTATGTTTTACGCACTTACCGATTCGCGATACTTACTTCAATGTCCGCACTCCGATATTTCACCTATTATAATATCACGCTCTTTTAGTCGCAACGACATCGTTCGATAAGCATTGCAAGTCCTCATCCTCCTCCTCGTCTTTGCTAGCACACCCTCGCATGTGCACTTGGTGTGCCCTATCGATCGGCTAGTGCACGCCAAGGACCTCGACCTTGGGGCGAACTCCGGATTATCCCCTTCCAAACGAGGGGAAACGTGTAGGGTGCCCGGTGCAAGTCCTGGAAATGAAAATACATATGGTTATATTTATGACCAGTAAAAATAATCCTCTGTTGTGTTATCTTGGGATTTTACTCGTGTCGTCGGAATATCATTTTCAGATTTTCTCAATGAGTGTACCTATATTTAGACGAGCGTCGACAATGTTATATAACGGTCAATTCATTTTTTCAAAATCACGTCATCGGTTATTACCGTACTTGCGCGATTGGTAGGTTCAACCTGCTGTACGCTAATGACGGAAATTCAGCTACTGCAGTTCGTTCGAAGACTGCCCTAAATTCAACCATGTTGCAACGTGTTCTTATTATATATATTACAGCATCGTGTGCATGACGTGGATGCTGCAACAATCACGCCGTCGAGGTTGTACGTATCGCAGGTAGAGGACGGTGTTTTCACCTTGGCCGCTAATTGGCCTGCTTTATTAACGCAATTAACCCGAGGTCGCGGTGACCGGACGCTTCGAGGAGATTGCAATCAATCGATTATCGAATCAAGCCATCTCTGCACCCTATTCTTCTTGCTTCTTTCTTCATCCAACCTTCCTCTCTCTCCTCTTCACTCCCAGTTCTCCAGGTCTCTCCCTTCGTTTCGTTTCTACGCGTGCCAAGCGTAAGAAGGATCCCCGAGACCCGCAGGAGCGTATTGATCAGGGCGTTCGGCGCCGGCAGCAGCTGAGTTGCGAGCCACCCTTCGGAGACGGGCACGTGGCTCGCACGCCCCATTCACGAATACACACTTCCTCGTCCCGGCCAACTCCGTGCCCTTTTCCAACGCAGCTGTTGTTGCTACGGGGAAACTAGGGACTGCCCGTCGGTGTAAATGCTTCAGGAATCATTATCTTGCACGGTTGTGTTCCTACCTACGCCCCGCACTTTTATATACGGTGTGGATTCAGGTGTATGTGCACTTAGGGTGTGCAAATGCATACGTATGGTAGTACGTACACTATGCGCCAGGAACAGGTAGCTCGACGAGTACTTGAAGCTGTATGTCGAATACTGCTACGGGCTAATGGAGGATTTCCACGCTCAGTCTATACTTTTTAACATTTTAGAACATCGAGTCGTGCAGTCATTCTAGGTTGACTTTTTTTCTTTCTCGTCCCACGCTTTACAATAAGATAGCAAACTTGTTGTCTCTAATTTTTTAATGTAAAAACTTCTCTCCGTCAATGTTTGCTGTCTTTCTCCTAAAATGATCTTGTTTTTAGAAGAAACACTGTTTTCTTCGTCATGTACAACTAATTTTCATTCTACGTGTTCGCCAGCTATATGATTAACATTTTCAATATTTCATTATTCTTGGGGTAGTATGAATACTGTCCTAAATGTTATTCATCGAGTTGGTACGACGAACTTATAGATCTAAAGAACTTGCGTGGTGCCAGTGTAAAAGTTCCATCATTTTTTTCCTATTTGGTGCTTTCGCGTTTGATCGGAAAATCTACTCACGCTAATTATTTGTCGTGGTCAAAGATATCCCGTCATGTTTAAGAAATTATTTTTACCTTGTAAAACAAAGTAAAATACAAGAAATTGTCATCGTATCGCGTGTAATAATGCTAGCAATAAATTTTGCAACTTCTGGATCGACCCCGACCGAAAACTTGAGCTGGTAGCTATATTACAGTTTGACGTATTTATAGTTCGAACTTGAACGTGATCTATGACTGCGAATTTTACTCGCGATAGAACAATAAATCCACGAGGACTATCGGTATGGAAGCACGCAAACAACTATTATGGAAGTGGCCTGCACAAGCCAAATGAATTAAATTCTTTTCCAATCTATCTTGAACCAGTCATTCATCGTGCAGATTGAATATTCTTCGAACATATCGAAAACTATCATACTATTCGATACAGACGTGGGTTTTTCGTCGACATTAAAATGTATTCCAACATCAGATATACGGAGTCTTAAAAGTATGCATTCGTTTCTGTTGCAGATTTGTCGAAAAATCGGTTCGCGGAATTGCCTGAAGAAGTAACCGAGTACCCTTTTCTGGAGAAACTTCAACTCTACCACAATGCGATTCGTGTCATTCCCGACACCGTCGTCATGCTCCAGTCCCTAGCCTACCTTGACCTGAGGTGATTTAACGATCACACACACGAATGGCGTGCATGAATTATAGTTGAACAAGGATTGAGCTTGTAAAAATTAAAAAAATAAAAACAATCAATCTTATCTCCCGTACAGTCGTAATCAACTCACCACCCTTCCGCGGGAAGTGTGTCGCCTTCCGCTTCAAACTTTACTCGTCGCTCACAATCGGCTGGTTTCCCTTCCCGAAGAACTTGGCAGGATGTCAGCGCTGGCTGAACTCGACGCCGGGTGCAATGAGATATCTACTCTTCCACCGCGGATCGGAGATTTGCCAAGGCTCAGGAGCCTCGACTTGAGGAGTAATCTTTTGGTGCAGCTACCAATAGGTAAGAATTAGTCGAAATATATAAACGTATACGTAAATATAATCGTTTAACAAGGTATTTCTGTTTGCCTTAATGTTTCATAGAGCTCACGTACCTTCGGCTGGTGAAGCTCGACGTCAGTGGAAACCGAATATCTGTGCTACCTAACGAGCTCAGGAAAATGAAGAGCCTCATTGACCTCAAGCTGATGGAAAACCCTCTGACTTCGCCGCCCGCTTCGGTAGGTCGACAACCACGTTATTTCATATAATTCCGTCTCGTTCTCTGCTCACAAAGTTATTCATTACATTACAGTTATGCACCCGCGGTCGTATTCATATCTTCAAGTACCTTGAGAGACAGGCCGTGAAGCACGAGCGTGCGAGGGGCGGAAGGGCTCGACGCATTCCCTTGGAGGCCCGCGGACACGCCACCCTTGACATAAGGTCCCACAGACGCCACAACGTCGACAGCGGGTACAGCACAAGCGACGGGGTTGACAAACGATGGTCGCAGGAAATCCACCCTGGGGTTGGTGTCCTTGTATTGATTGTTTCCATTTAGTTTTCGTCCAAGAGACGCGAGTCTACGATTCAGCTTATTTTTCAAACGTATTTTCAGTTCCTTCTCATTCCCCAGGTCCACGAGGGCGACGTTCGCGGACCTTGGCGTCAAGAATGCTCACCGCTGTCCATCGCTCTGCCTGCTCGGGAACCAGCAGTAATCAATGGCTCATGCAGTGGTACTTCGACACCCAGCACGATATCGCCGGGGGAGCACACCTCGCTGGAGGATGAACTAGGAAAGGTAGATAAAGTTTGATTAGATTTTTCGTTACTTTTGCGATGGATCCGACTATTGTATCGTTTACGCGTTGTTGAATACAAATTTGCGAAGATTTTACACATCTAAACATTTTTGTTTCATCGTGAAATTTATTCTTCCAGGCAATGATACTGCACGACCAACTCGAGAAGCGGAAGCTGGAAAGAAGCACATCTGATAACTGTGGTGATCCGCGGAGAATAATAGGAGCTAATTGTCCAAGTGCTTCTACCATATCAGGGTATGTTTTTTTATTGAATTTTCAATTTCAATATTCTCTCTGTGGTTTTTTTTTCTTTTGATTATTGAAAAACGCGACAGTTCGACGTCCCGGTTGCTCTTTATTTGTAATTACATCCAGTGTGAATATTTAGTATTTTAAATTACTAATAACAGTGCCAAGGACGTAAAATTGTGCTGCGTAACTTGCATGCGTGCATGAGAGATGCTATTGAGAGTGTTTTTTCAGCTACTTGGAAAGTGTTCCATTGACCCAAATCACACACGAACCACCCCTTGGCACCCCGCAATCTATACAACCTATTCAAACAACAGTCAACAATTCGCTACAGGTCAACGGAGATGAAAAGAGGCCTTTGAATCACATTCAAACATACAGGTAACGCTCTTTCTTCTGAGACCCAAGTTCGGTGCTGCAACAATTTTGTTTTTCTCTTTCAGTTCTGTTATTCATTTTCTCTTGTTGTTTTCTCTTTTTTATATTTTTATGTGATGTATAATTATTAAATTCTGGTGAAATAACCATTGGTAGTAATTGTATGTTCGATTTTTTTAAGGGAATACAAAGAGGCTTTGAGACAGCAGAGGGTGAACGAAGGGCCTAGCGTGTACAGGCTATCCAAGCAGATTACACCACCAGGCAATGAATCTGCGAATGAATCCCATGGCAACGAAGCATCAGATGCTAATCAAGCCAAAGATAATTCTCAGTCTAAGCAAATATTCACTGATGAAAATTCACTGAAAAGGCCGGTACAGAAAGTACCACCGTCCCGTATCAATTATCAAAATGCAGGCATTTTCAATGGTGGTAGCAATAACGAGTATAACAACAAAAACGGAAAACTCAGTGAGCAAACTTACAGAAAGCCTAACTCACCTATAAAAACTTCCACTAGTATTTCGTCGATAAATTCTAGCCCAAGTCATGCGCCAAGACTCGTCAAAACTGCTATAGGATACGTGGATGGTAGTTAATTTTTTTACACAACTTTTGTAAAAACAATTTTTCTACGAATATTTTAGTTACCTCTTCAAAACAATCGAAAAACTTTTTTCTGCTTTAGGTAACAAGAGTCCAAATAGAAGTAGTGGAAGTCCTAAATCAACACGGTCTGTCACATGGAATAGTAACATGCCTGAAAAATATTCATTTACAATGCGCAGAGAATTCGAACGAGCCAAAGAGGAGGCAGATTTGATTGAACAGCTTCGAAGTGTAAGTTTTAGGCCCAATTGTATGAATCTGCAGAGAAATCACTGTTGGTGACTGTTCAAAGTGCCTAACGTTTAAATGTCACTTTGCCTTTGATGCAGCACATAGAGACAAGACTGAAGATGGCTCTTCCGGAAGATCTGGCGCCAGCTTTGACCGACGGTGTTGTTCTGTGTCATCTGGCAAACCACGTTAGACCTCGTTCTGTAGCCAGTATTCATGTTCCTTCTCCTGCTGTGGTAAGTTTACAATCTTATACACGGTATGATGAAAATATTTAGGCTTAAGTGAGGATTTTTCATATGCTGCTTTCCATATAATTTGTTCTATTCGACTGATCACTGTGATTTATATAGCCGAAACTGACAATGGCGAGATGTAGGCGGAACGTTGACAACTTTCTTGAAGCGTGCAGAAAGATCGGAGTAGACGAGGTACGAAATATACATTTCAGAGTGATTATAGGATAAGTGTCACGAAATTATAAAATTTGATATCGAGGATACATATCCCGCATGCATTAGTAAATGTTATTATGCTTACAAAAATTACCCTGTGCCTTATAGAAGGGATCATATTTCTTATTCTCCTATCACGTTTTTTATCTAAATACAGCACAATAATGTTGTACATATCAATACAGCTCTCACCTAAATAGTCATTCGGTGTATCATAAAGGTATTTTGTAATCAATAGACCTATATAATAGCTTCGTTTTATCTGTAGGCGTAGATACCAAGTTATCAGGCAATTTTTGAAAACTTGAATGCACGTTTATTGACAAGTTATTCACTCGTCGTGCTCATTTCTTGTATTAAATATGTAGTAAATATTTGCATGGTGAGTGAGAGGTAGATTTAATTGATTTAAATACTAAGGATCATGAAAACATTAATCGGCACCACCTCATATTATTGATAAGGTGTAATGGGTTGTATTACTTTAGCTTTTTCATGCCTGATTATGTGAATGCGTCGGTAATGGTGAAGAAATTAGTCATTTGAATTTTCTCAGTGAAAAACGTGCAAATCCAACAACTACTAGTCAGTCCCTACTTCTCTACATTCCCCAGTACAAGAATGTAACTGACAATACAACGATGTCATTTATTTTCTTGAAAATACGTGAAGATTAATATTTGACAACGCGTGAAAGCAGGAAGACGTGTTAGCTGCATGCAATGGATGATATTTGCTTTTGTGTCTGATAGGTCGTAACAATGATGCTTTTTTAGAAGTCATACTTAATCGAAAATGTCCGAGTTAGTTAGTCATTAAAACAGTAACTGTAAAGAGAGGGAAAAAAAGCTGTCAAAAGTTATTATGATTTACTGAATACAGTGGGTAAAAAGATGAAATGAAATTGTTCGTTGAATTATTGTTAGATGGATGCTAGAGGCTATAACGAAATTTACGAAGATATTAATGAAAAGAAATACGGACTGTTATGAGATGTAGATTTAAACGGGAATGAAAAGTCTGGAAGGTGAAAAACTGGGACTGACTAGTGTGGTTGTTGGTTGCAGGAGGTGTTGTTGGACGCGGACGCGATCATGGACGTGGGTTACATGGATGCCTATGGGCTGGAGGCTCTCGGGCGTCTAGTATCAGCGCTTGTTGAATTAGAGGGCTTCGAAGAACCTGCAGGTTCATCTCGTACGATTCAGGACAGCGTCCTCTCCTCGATGCTTTTTGCCACGTTTATTACTACTCTGATGCTACTATATATTTTTCCAATCCCTGAGTAGGAAGGTTAATTCCCGAACAGTTGACGGACCTTTTATAATTTTGCTGCAACAGCTGTAATTCTTAGCCATTAACATTCGCTGCATAGATTGTAGGATATAACAGATCGCGCTTAAATGCAATGTGGACATGTATATCAGAACGGTGCTTAATTATTACTTAATACGCATCAAGGATGAAAAAATAAGAGATGGCTGATTATATCGCATTATTGGCAATATGTATAAACACTTTTGTAAGAAAATATCTTGTGCGTGTTCCAATTAACCTAGCTTTGTAACATTAAACATGCCTTTGAAGTTAGATATTCCTAGTGTAGTCGACCAAAATGCCGAGGCTCTCGAGAATTGATTGGCCCGTGAACGATTATAATTTCTTCCAAAAATAAGCAGATGTATATGTAACTATCAATTGAGTTTTCGTTTCTTCGAACATATCAGAAAATATTCATAAGGTTTTGCGGTTTAAATTATTCGACATATGTCAGTAACATTTACAGGACGAACAGTTCTCAAGCAGTTTAGCCCAACATAGACGGCAGGGCACAGCAGAGCAGGGTCACCGCGTTCCTGCTGTTGCTAATTTATTTTCATAGATGCGCGCCAAATGTAATCGTATACCTACGTGTAAAATTCATACGCGTAGCACGAGTATTAACACGTGTTATATTTAATATTAATCAATCAATCAATTTATTATGAAGGTTCGATTCAAAGGCGAAATCTCTCCACGTGTAAGTTCCATACCAAATGGTTATTCTGACACGTGCTTCTATCTTATTGGGTACAAGTTTGGAATTGACGTCAACTTTTGATACTAGCATTTAAATTTGTCCTTGAACTCGCAACAACGTAAATTTACATACATATATTGTATTAGATTATACTGTAATAAGTACGTACAAATTAGCGAACTTTATTTATACTATTTCACAGGAATCTTTTGTAATTCAGGTAGGAATTACCAATTATTTATTTTCAATGCTACTGTAATAACTTTTCATAATATTTGCTACATAGCATTCATTGCAATAATCTCATCTGCTCGCAGGCATCATTATATTTTGAAATCTAAGTGAACTGTTGCCATTCAAAGTTTCACCCTCTAGTCTCAATGATACATTCTATCTAGTCATGATATGGCCAAGCTGAATGGCAACCGATTTTTCGCAGGGAATAGGTGGATAATAAATAGTATTATTTTATTTTCATTTTTGAACAATCTTGGTTTTGTTATTTCTTTCAAATTTTGAAAATGCATTTTGTATTTTTGCAGAGTGAGTTTATCTTTAATGGATTTGATTATCATTAGGCATATGGATATTTGAACAAAAACGCAAATCGTGTTTGTTCTTATTTTTATAACTTCCCTCCTAAAATTGAAGCTCGATTCAACTAATTTGTACATTGGTCTGATGTGAAAGTTTGTTTGTAATGTATATACCGGATGTCTATATCCTGCGTTTTAATTATAAAATCAGTATTAATAAAATTGGGCATCCGCCCGGGTACGAATATTGATATGCTAAAAGACTGGATTTGAAGTATAGTTTTTATTCTGATATCGTCGGCTTGGAGCAACAATATCCCATCTTAGAATTTCGTTGGATAACATCGTGTTTCCAAAGTGATTTCCGACGATAGCCGACATTTTTGAACGACATTTTGAGCTGAGGTTTTGTTGAACCAAAACCTGAGATGGGATGTTGTTGCTCTCAGCTGACGATATAAATTTTTATCGGAAGGAAGTAGTTGACTAATTTAACGTCTTTGTTGTATGATGTGGAAGCGAAATCATTCCGTTATTATTAATATTCGTTATTGTACATCATTTAATTAATCTAATTGGTGCTTGGTTTTTTACTAGAAGCTTAAGCGTTTGCTTTTAATTGTTATGCATTGGTTCTTAATTTATTATTGTATGATATAAACCAGTTTTCAATCATTATTTATTTATTGAAAAAAATTATTTTGTATAAGTATATGTGATGATTGGTCCGAAGTTGGAAGATAAAGTGGTTGATTGAAATAATGGTGTAAATCAATTTGAACCACTACTACACAGCATGAATTCTATTTTTCAAATGAATTTTTTTTTCTACTAATCTACATTATTTCAATTACATTGTTACCTGTGAAAGATTTGTCCATGTATGTTTGCGGAGGTTGATTCTGAGACGATTATTACGATTTTCACACGTTACTCGTTTGAGGGTCAACCTGAGCAATTGTACATCTGTAATATACATTCACAAGATTCTGCTCGAAAACTATGTAATTTGCGATATCATAAGTAAATGACTGTGTGGTTTACATGCAATCTACATACTTATGTGCGTGGTATACAGTGCACGTGATTATTCATTACAGCAAATATTCGACAATCTCAAATTATTCGCTACTTTTGCTGTTGAAGAAACTTTTGAGGATTATAAGAATATGTGTACTGGTAATCACAGCACTATATGTGTACTATATAACGTCATTAAGCTTGGAAAATGCAACTTTTCGATCGATTTTACCGATTGCACTATAAAAATATTCCATCCCTCGTTTTATCGTATACCAGTTTTATTCACTTCGATGCTGCACAGTTATCAGACCTGCGCTAAAGCAGTGCAAGAACAAGTCTAATAATATCAAAAAGATCTGAACTGCATATAATCTTCTTGATACTGAGCGTGTGACGTTTAATATAAACATAGTATTTCGTAACATTTGTGTTTTAAGTCTGAGAATGAAAAAAAAAATTTAAATAGGTTTCCGATTCTTCAAATCAAATTTTGTATTTTCAGTCTGACTATAAAACACGATCTCAAAATGCAGATGGATCACATATTTCACGAAAAAGTGATTTTTGGATTGTAAAGTTTTAATTCTTTCAATTTGTTCAGGATCATATCTCACAGGATATTTTATCTTCCTTCTTACATGTCTGATACAAACGGATGGTCGAATATTTTTTTCTCTCTTCTTCGCTTATCATGTACCAACCTAGTGTACCATCTCGTAATGTGTAACCAAAATATATCCTTGTAATATCGTCATTTTAAAATAAAATATTCTTTTTATACGGAATATCAGTTTTCAATAACTAAATGATTATACACCATGAGTGCATGAGTTTCCAAAAAAACCTCGGTGGTGAGCTCTGTCAAAAAATATTTCTTTTTAAAACTGCCATGTGCATCTCATATTTTATCTTAACTAATCAGTTTTATAAGCCATTCCTAATGGGTAATTGTGGGTTTTCAATATTTTGCAGAACTTGGTATGCTGTGCTAGCGATGTATTGGAAGGTGGTCGTGGTGTCGTACGAGTTGCAGTCACAGTTGCGGAGCTACTCAGATTCCACCGAATGCGATCACCTCTGCACATAGCAGCCTCTGGATCTCCGCCAATAATAGCCAGCAACTTAACTGCTTAGCGTCAGAGTATATAAAGAATCGAATTTTATTACTGCTTATGAGGAAACTAGATTTCCTTTATTGATGATGTCAAAGTTTGCTGGACGGCTCCAAGCAATTCAATGGCAAACTTATTTTTATTCTTACATTTAGTTAGGTACACACATTAAAATGTGACAAGCAGATAGATTTGACATTAATGTTAGGTGCATAATCTAACGAGACTTATAGACTAATTGAATCGTAAATAATGTTACGACTTCGTTTAAACCAAACTGTATGCGTACCGTCGCTGAATATTGATAAAGTTTATCCACCTTATGGTTAGATAGGTAAATATTTGACTCATTTTTTTAGTTTAAAGATTCTTAATTATACACATATAACTCGCATGTACATTGTATACATTGTAGGATCTCAATTATGACGCTCTGTTAAGCCGATGTTATATATAACTACATCCTAATCGAATTGCGATCTCAGGTGATATGTATTGTGCCTGATAATATTAAATTTAAATCATGTTCAATACTTTACTGTACACGTAATTGGAATGATTAGAATTAGATACCTAATGTTGGATTGAAACTAATGCTGGTTTGAAGGTGACTGAAAATTAGGCGATTAGATTTTTGATACATACCAGTGTTTCCGTAAACTTTTATGTCGTTGTGTGTAAATTTCGGGTCCAAGCTGAAACCGTTCTTACAGAACAAACGAAAGTACTTCGAATAATCGAGTCAATAATTTCTAGTGTACGTTTTTCCCAATAGAATGTGTTGAAAAATTTACATACAATCGAACTAAAGCACACTGAGAATTGATTTCGATAATTGATGATAGTGTTATATTAATACCGGCTTATAAACGGACTGCTCGATAGCGTATTTATTGTGCCAAAGATGTAATTTTACTATCACGCAACAGGGGCACGAGATCGGTTGGCCTGTTTCGGTTATTATAATAGTATATCTGCCAATACTATCGAATAGATTTTACCTGCCTATCAACGTATCAATCTTGAGTAGCATTATACTTGAGAAATGGTATAAGATTACTGTACGCGTTAGATTGACTACGTTACCAAGCGTTTTAGTAACGCAAATGTGTTATAACAATTAGGAAATATGTTTTGTAACCTAGTATATGTATAATATTAAGCCACACGTTCATATATTTATCATTTACCATTATATCAAAAGTCATGCGATAAAATTCGCCTTTATAATCTGCCAGTACTATCTGTGGCTTCTTTTCAAAAGAATTTCAAAATTCAATGTAAGTAATGAAGATGGGATTTGTCATAAATGCATCTGATCATGCGTATGTCCGATTCTTTCAACGATCCATTATCTAGTGATTGTTTGTGTATTTTTGAGTATTATACAGAAACATGATGTATTTGAGAATAAAAATTGTGTATTACGAATTTTAAATTATTCGTTATTTACAAATTCCTGCATGAATTCTGTTAACGGTTTTCTATATCCCCCGAAATACTTTGTTCGAAAAGTTAATCTGGACTGATATCGTTTCATTCCGAGCGCATGAATACCAGTAGCTGAATTGCCATTACATTTTCAATGGTAAAACTATCGAAGCAAAGTCAGAATATTGAAGGAAAATTTCAAAAGTATAATGGAATTCGAATAGGTGACCGGACACAAAAACAGTGAAATATTTCAATATGACCTGATTCTCCATCCAACATTTTAAGCAGGGAGGTGTTACAACGACATTTCTTGTTGCGATAAATGAATTTTTTTAATAAGTTATTGTATGACTTTGCAATAACATGTATTGTAATAACAAAAGATTTTTCATTTTACTTACGGTACATGGTAACTATGGTAAGAAAGTTGGTTTCGATACATTATATAATGACTAGTTCAAGTATGAAAATATTATTGTATTTGATACTTTAACGAATAGCAGTTAGTTACTTAATAAAAATACTTAGTTATTACATGTAAGTTTATGCTGCTTTCCCACCTGTTTTTAAGTTGCACCGTGGGTGCGTGCAATGGTAATTGGTCGGTAACGATAGGAATCTTCTGTACCGAAGCTCTCCTGACAATTCCACGCCTTTTTACATCAGCTTTAAAGTGCCCGGTTTAGCTGGCTGTCGCCTTTGGCTGCCTCTAGTAACCTTCAGTCGCCGGTGCGTGTATTGCGATGACAAAATGCATAGGCCAGGTAAAATACTGTTGAACATCTGCTCTAGAAGATTTCTAAAAGGTTTTCAACAGATTCTTGGAGCCAAGCTATCAATGGCAAGTTTGTATTTCAGTAAATGCAATTTTATGAGAACTGAACATTTAATTACCTCATACTATATATCGTTTGCAATATTTTCACCTATTGAATTCCTTTCCATTAGGTATCCAGTGGTATTTCCTCATCGAGTGCACCGTTCAGTTATGTACCAGTTAATAAGGCCTCTACCACGTTACCAGAAGCTACGATTAAGCGTGATAAATATTCTCACAGAACGCACAACTGTGGTCAACTAACAGTTGCCAATGTCGGTGAAAAAGTTGAGCTCTGCGGATGGATGGAGTTTCAAAGAATGAACAAGTTCATTACCCTCAGGGATAACTGTGGATCTACACAGCTAATAGTACCAGACGAGGTAATACAACTAGATTTGTTAAGTTAAAATTCAAGACTTTCTGATATTTTCAATTTGTAAAGTTAACAGAATCTTACTACAGAGAACAGATCTAACCAAAACGATTGAAGGCATATCTTACGAGACAGTAATAAGGGTAATTGGCACTGTAAACCCTCGTCCGAATAGTCAAGTGAATAAAAATATGGCTACTGGTGAAATAGAGATTTCGGTGGAACACCTTGAGATTTTGAATCCGTCCAAAACACAACTGCCATTCCCCATTCGACAGTTTATCAAAGCTAAGGAATCACTAAGAATGCAGTACAGATACTTGGATTTAAGATTCCCAGAAATGCAGAGAAACTTGCGAATCAGGTCTAAAGTCCTCATGAGAATGAGGGAATTTCTAATCAACAAATGTAACTTTGTGGATATTGAGACACCCACACTTTTTCGTCGGACCCCGGGGGTAAATTTTTATTGATTATGTACCATCAAATAAAATCTTACAATGAAAAGGCCATAGTTCTAATTTTATTAAGAATTATAAATTATTAACATTCAGCAAGGTTTCTCCTCACCTGTTTTAGGGAGCACAAGAATTTATTGTCCCTACACGGAATCCTGGTAAATTTTATTCTCTTGTTCAAAGTCCGCAACAATTTAAGCAGTTGCTTATGGTTGGTGGGATAGATCGTTATTTTCAAATTGCTCGATGTTATAGAGATGAGGCCGGAAGAATGGACAGACAGCCCGAGTTCACTCAGGTATAATTATGTCTTTACAAATCAAGTTGGCAAATCTATCATTCTTGAAGCGATACTTGTTAGTATTGCTCATCACTTGTACCATTGCAGCTAGATATTGAGATGTCTTTTGTTGACCGCGAAAGCATAATGATGCTGACGGAAGATCTGCTAGTAGAGTCTTGGTTAGAAGAACTTGGCGAGATCAGTACACCGTTTGAGCAAATGAGGTATGACGATGCAATGGAATTGTATGGTACAGATAAACCAGATGCAAGATTACCTTATAAGGTGAGATGGAAGAATCTAAACTCTCTTCGCGATTTGACTAATAATGAAAATCAACTGTACATTTATATATTTCTGGACAAAGCTTCAAAACGTAACAGACATAGTGAAAACTTCAATCGCATTAACGACCAAAACTGGGATCGAATACAATGATAATTTCGGAGCGTACGCAGTGGTGTTTCCAAAAGAAAGTGTAAGTAGGATTATTTTCTGTACACCGTAACTATCTTGAAACTATTTGGTGCTATAGTTTAGTACAATTTTAGAAAAACTTTAGTAACTCCACCAAAGCGCAGTTTGATGATATTTCAAAGAGAGAATTTCCTCAAGCTAAATTACTGCAAGTGAAGATTACTGAAAGTTCGTGGAAAAGTGGACTGACTACTCTACTTTCAAACGATGTGGTGGATAGTATCGAGAATAGGTTGAATTTACACAACGGTGATATGCTGTTCTTATCCGTTGGACAAAAGCCAGATGTAGTGAGTATCATTTAGAAGTAAAAACTTAAGGAAAATCCTTGTTAGTTATTGTGCTTCCATACACTTCAACTCGATTGTATTAAAAATGTAGTTCACGGTTTCAGCAAGAAGTTCTCGGCAAACTGCTGATTCTCTACACGAATATACTGGAGTCAAAAGGAGTAACCCTTAGAGCGCCAGGTTTCAAGTGGCTATGGATTGTGGACTTCCCCTTATTCTCAAAAGAAGATAACGAAAATGGCATCAGGACAACACACCACCCATTTACCCAGCCACATCCTGAGGATTTACACTTACTGGCAACAGATCCATTAAAGGTTTCAGTAACCAAAATGACTACGCGATATTTACCTTATCGCAATTTTCATATGAATCTATCTCATTTTCTTATATAAAGCATTATTCAATTACATTTCCTTCAGGTGCGCGGTTTACATTACGATTTGGTATCAAACGGCTGGGAGATTGGTGGAGGATCAATAAGAATACACAATTCTCTTTTACAAAAACAAGTACTGGAGATTTTGGGGATTGACACATGTCAGATGTCACATTTACTCGAAGCTCTTGATAGCGGAGCTCCACCTCACGGAGGAATTGCTCTTGGTATGTTTTCATTGAACGCTTTGATACTGGTGGATTGATAAGTGTCATTTCAAATTCTATGAAGCTTAACAGTTTTATTCCTCATTCAAGGTTTAGATCGCTATATTGCAATGTTATGCAATGCCACAAGCATAAGAGATGTTATCGCGTTTCCCAAAAGCATGGAGGGCAGAGATGCAATGTCTGGTGCTCCAATTCAAATATCTGATGAAGACAAAAAGCTATATCACATAAGAACTCCAGCAGATTGACAATTGAGTAAAAATGTCGAATGCATATACTCTCACTTTCTGTGAAAGTGTGTCATGCGTTGTTCTCCTTAATTCCAGTTATGTTATGAGCTGATGCTAGACAAAAGTGTAAATATTAAACAGGAATAAATTCTATATTTGCAAATCAAAGTATTATATTGCAATTACTTGGCTTATTGGATGATGATAAAACCTTACAAATCGTAACCCTATAGTATTTAATTTCTACGATACGTATTTTTTTCTATAACACTCAGCTCTGTAATTTCGTTGATCACAAATCTGTAACGAAAGTGACTCATGCTTTGAGTGAAGACGAACAGATAACTGTTCTGACCAGCTGTTATTATGTTTAAGACATGAATAAATGCATGAGAATCAGTATAATGTAACAAGGAAAGTTGATGATTTCAAGTCTTAAGACTCCGTTGCACAGTTCAGATCTGCAGTAGCAAATTGTCTCATTGGCCTCACTCTCTGATATAAGAGGAATTGGGCTGCATCCTGTTGACGTCTTATATCGAGCATAGTTATTTCCACAACGTCTCGTTATAACCTGTTTGACATACGGAACGGCTTTCCAATTAGTATCACTTCCGTCCCACTCTGCCACACCAATCTCACTGCTTGTCAAATTGACGAACCTATATTCGAGCACTGTAAAAGTCAATGAAAAATTATAACTGAAACCCGGAATTGATGTTGGCCAAGGTAAAAGTTATGAGTTCTTACTATACAATGGTATAAAAATTCTCAAACTTGTTGTACACTTACCCTGATAAGTAAGCTTAACACAGCCAACTGTTGAGTGCGAGCATCGAACAATATGCCTTGGTCTATTCTCACAATATTTGTCACTGTTTGAATTACATTCGTAACATTGAAAGCACATTCCTAGAACACATACGTTTTTAATAAATTTCAACTTTTGTTTGTCCCGCTAATTTTGCCTTAAATACTATGAGAATTAAGAGGCCACGCTGCGAATCGATCTTCCTTAGCAAATAAAATTTTCGTACATGTTTTCATTACCCGAATAAATTAAAGTAACAGTTCCAATTATCATACAAAGAATACCAATTGACATTCGTAATGCACTTAATAGACCTTATCTTCCATTTTGTCACTTGATTGGATTTTATTTAATACTGACAGTAGAGAATCAATTCATTGCATACGTGTAACTGCCCATGATCACCTTAGTTTTATTGATCTTTATTATGAGGCATCGCGTTGAAATGGATTTGTTGGTATATTAATAAAACCGAATGTTATTTCCAAAATAAGATTATATTTTATTGACAAAACTTCCTGCAAGTTACTTGATTTACAATATTCACTAGAATAAAAGTATATCAATGTTTTTTTTCTGTTTTAGCCTACTCCAATAATTTACCTTCTATAAATGTTAAAAAAATGTTTCGGTCAGTCTGAGTGTACTATAAAGTACTTGGCGTGACTAACATTATTACTCTTCTGTAATAGAACCCCCCCCCCCACATATAAAAAGGTTTGTATATCTACAAACACAGCCACAGTTTTTTCCACGGAATCAAAATTATTATTTTTCGTGTAAAAAAAGAACAAAATTTTATCTAAGAGCTCAGACAGATTGAAATGCATGGTGAATCAATAACAAGAATTAAAGTCCAAAAATTAAGAGATTATCAATTCTTCACCATAGTTGAGTAATTACATTTTAACCATAATCTGATGTGAAAAATTAATGCAGCTACTGACTTTAGTGAAGAACAAAAATATGTTAATAAATAGAAAATATAATAATTAAGTGGCAGCAGAAAAATTGTATATTTGAATTTTAAGAAAATCGAAGTAGGCGTTATAAAACCTGTCATTTGCAAGTAAAAATAAAATCATTTCAAAAGTTATTAAATGAGAATGAAAACTGTGTTTTTTTTACATAGAAGGTGTGACTGATAGCTTTTTGTGTTTTTCCAGTAAACTTATAGAAGAAAACTAAAAAAAAAAACAGAAAATGAAGCAATAAGTGCAAAAAGAGAATCAATTCGTGGTTTATAATCGTGCGTTAGAATTCTCAAATGCTCTAGCAAGACATCTGTTGGAGTTTAAAACATTATGTTAATAACACATAATATTTATTACACAATTATCAATTATTCTTATTAGAATTACACATATGCCGTTATAAAATATTATTTTACAGAACATTCGTACATTCCTTTCGCACGAAACCCACACTCCGTAATTGTACAAGCACGCGTGCCACAGAGATAATAAAAGTTATTCTTATATAAAACTATTTATAGTATTAGAAAGTCTAATGGAAACATTAGTGTATGGTATTTACACAGAAAATGGAGAAGCCATCTTTAGGTCTTATACTATCTTATTAAATCGTTAGTTACAGTATTAAACTACGGTGGTATCGTAACGTACAAATATAATCGCAAACCCCAGAATACCGCTGCAGAAATCATTCCGCACTCAGATAAATTTTCTGGAATTTAAATATTATTGAATGTCTCCGTATTAATAAGTTTATAAAATATATCACCAAGGGGACCATCATTGATATTCTTACAATTTTTTGCGTGTCAGTTATGTTATATAAAGATTGCTTTACTTCCAGAAGTGTAAATTCAAATAAGTAAAGAGCTAGTATCTCACGGATTGAAAATAATTCCTCCTAAAACTTTTTCATGGCAATCTTCAACTGATGGTTATAATATTTCCAAACATATATATATACGTACATAGGCATATATCAATGTTTAGGTTTAATTTGTCTATCAGCAAAGGATATTTTCAAATTTCTGACGTACAGAAACATTATAGAGTTATGAAATGATAAATAAGTAAGTTCAATGTCAAGATTATAAATATACACGTTATTCCACATTCATAATGCAATTTCATGTTGAGAATTATACATAAATACTGAATATCATTTTTCATGGAAAATAATAGATGCAGCTGGCTTGTGAGCAGAATGTATTATTTTCCTGTAGTGATTTCTGGAGATAAAGTTGCATTAAAGGTGCAGACTGAGGTCGTACTTCAGAACAATTGAATGTCTTGGCTCACAGAAAACTTATGTATCCCTGAGGTTTTTGTAAAAAGCAAATAGAATGAAAATAAGGAAAAAAAATCATGGACAACAAAGCCAAACGTCAAGGCTCCGATTTATGTACTTTTTAGCAAAGTACTGTACCTGAGCACAAATCAAATTAATGTGATCATCTGATAATTATCAATGACTGTCAAATGCGTGAAAAATTATAAAGCCCATCATTTCATGCGAATAGAGTAGTCATAAAAAATTTCAACTCGAATGCATACGTTCTAATTATTTTCAAAACACTTTTCCTTGTTATTATTACTTTCTGCTGCTACTTGTTCAACGTTTTCACATTAAATGTATCATTTTCTAAATGTACAGTCCTGGAATTTAGGATGGTTACAAAATATACAAAGGTATTCGCCTTTTTCATGTACCCCATTCAGTGTAAAGAGCCTGAAATAAAAATCCTGAGCACTGGTGTTGAAGGTACAATCTAATACTAGCAAAATTCATTGTAAGGGACCATGTAAAATATTATTCAACAGTGTTCAATGTTGGAATATCCCTGATTTCATTAATAGTGCAGCAATTTTATTATTGGATGAAAACGTCAATTTTCTTCTCCTCAGTACTTGTAACAAGTACAGCCTGCGTCTAATTTTGATCCTGGCCAAGGTTTCCTCCTTTTTTACCAGCTGACTTTGTACATCGTATACGAAAGTTTTTGAATTGAACTTCTTCACTCAGTTTCCTCGACGGTTGGTAACCAAAAGGCCATGTTGGTGCATGCCGATGTGAGCATCATGTACTTGGGGTTAAATTGGATACATTGTACAGGTGCAGGATGGTCACCGTTGAGAACGCATACCTTATACCCTGTGTCGGCATTCCAGATATGAACTCTGCCGTCAGTTGATCCGCTGAAAACGTATTGAGAGTCCGGACTAAAGCTGGCCTCGATTGGTATCCCCTTGTTGTTCAAATGTCCGGTGAAAGTTTGAAGCGGCGTTCCGTGGAAGGCGTCAATTAGCCGTATGATGCTGCCATTTGTGGATATAAGAATTGTCTTTCCGTCTCTGCTGAACTTCAGACCGGTCCAATCGCATTCTCTCTCCTGAGATAATGTGAAAGTAACAAACGGTCCCTTGTCAAAGCTCCTGAGGTCGTAGAGCTTTATGCACTCGGAGTTGACTCCTGCGGCAAATATCAGGCCTTCTGGATCGTAGGCGGCGACCGGGCGACCCGATAGCTGCATCAGTCCCTGACAGTTGGGCGACTTTAAGTCCCAGAGGCGCAGCGTTTTGTCAAGAGACCCAGATAGGAAAGTGTCCTCGATGGGACTGATGCATAGAGAAACCACCTTCTTCGTGTGACCGGGGAAGTAGCGAATGTATTTGTTGTCATGGAGGGAGAGGTAGCGTATCGTGTCATCTATTTTTGTGCTGCTGTGTATCGCGGTGTTTTTTGCATGGGTAAAGTGGATCAGGTCCACCCCGTATTTCTTTGAATTAACCGTTCGGACTTGCGTCCCCTTCTCGCAATCGTATATCACTATCTGGTCGTCCTCGGAACATGATATCAGGGTATCACCGCTCGGCGAGAAATCTATACTGTTTATTTTGTCGGTATTCTCGCGGAAGACTTTTGCCACCTTGAAACTCCTCACCACATTGTCGACCAGCTTCATTCTGATCGGTCGAATCGGCGTTGAACCTCAACTCAGAACCACCCGGGTTCCGGGTTATTTCTTTTCTAGTTTTGCTCTAATGCTACAACTTTGTTAACTGTCTCGTTGCTTTATTCAGTCGGTCGGGGGGAGGATTTTATTTAGTAAACAAGGGCCAACTGATGCAATCGGCAAAATTTCTCTACCGCACAAATATCGCTAACCTTCAAATCTATCCGTGGGCTCGGAATACATGCTGGCGTCCAGCATCGCTCGGGACAAAATGCGGTCGTGCCGTTTGATTGGTCGATTGCTTAAAGTTGCGTCAGCTTCCACTGGCGGCAGCCCCGGGAAAGGAATTTAAATCGAGATTGTGTGTGATACAAATATTTTTGATTAAAAAAAAACCACTCGTGTTATGACGACGAATGAAACTTCGTAATGAAACGGAATTATCCTTAAGGTAAAGAGAAACTCAGAGCGAACTCAATTATTCGGAGTCAGAGACGAGAGTGATCTTTTTCTTCCCCTGGAAGCAGGTCGTGGGGGTTCCAATTTCTTTCCCCACCTTGGAGATTGGTAAGAGCATCGCTGAAGCCCGCCTTACTGCCTTTTCGTTTTCTCGCCCTCCCCTCTTATACTTCCTACTCTGCTTCTTTTGACCTTTTCTCTGTCTCGCTCTCCTCCCTCTCGCTCGTTCTGCGTTCGAGTCTTACCTAAATTTAACTGTCCTTGCTTTTCTCTTTTCCACGATTTTTTGGCCCACATATGAAACCACTTGGAAGGGTGTGCGTCTGCAATTTCTGACCTGAGGATAGATGCCAGAATACCCACTGTCTTTGCCTGCAAGACGAGCTGACCCTTGGGACCCTCGGTCTGTACTTCAGTCAACGGTCTGTAATAAACAAAAGATTTCTTTATTTTTCTGTTCCTCTTTACTTATGACTCTTTTTTTAAGTATAAATTCATGTAGGGGCTTGCAAAAGTGAAAACAATCAAAAGGGACTCGAGACCCTAGTAAGATTAAACGGCATGCATGGTCTGCGGGCTGCATGAGAGTGCTGAAGATATTCAATTGCTAAGGATAGATTTATATTTATACGTCAACAGAATAAATTCCTGTATCTTGATCAACCTTAGCTAAAATCCGAACGCTACACATACATTACACATACCTGTACAGTTAATAGTACTTACAATTCATTGTAACAGCCGTTATAGGCAGAGGAAATGTATTCCATCACGAATATCGCCTTTGATCATCCATCATTGTGTGGCATATTTGAATTACGCGCGCTTCGATATTGGTCTCTACGGTCTAATAACGTCACTACGGCCATGATTATAACGGTGAGCGAATTACTTCAACGGCGGCTGAACGTAACAATCGGTGTCGTTTTCCCGCGTTTTCTTTGCAAACAATTATCGATTTGCTCAACGCAAATGGAAACCGGTTAGGGCGGTCGAAAGAGAATAAGAAAATCAGAAGAGAGAAAATATTCATTATTAGTTATCTGCTACCGTGATTACGAAGAAACGGTTTATTGGACAGAAATTCTGGTAAAGTCTTCTTTCGTATACTTGTCATTTTGTCCTTGTGAGAAGAACTGTTTGTGAACAATGCTTCTGACCATTAGTTATTTTTATTGAACAGCAAAGCTAATAAATTCAAACAACAATGTAAAATGAGCATTAACCTCGTATGTTTAATTTACACGTCGAGAAATTAGATATTGAGTTTTGTATCGTGAATCGGTATGACATATTAACGACCTGAAGTTCACTGTTCTTTGGCTTTGTTTGTAGTTCGGAATGCAAGTCAATATATTCCACCGAACGTAGGGAACAGCTGCCTTCGTACAAAATTTAGACGAAATTTTTTTTTTTTAAGTAGTTAAAAAAATTTTCATAATCAATTCATCATCACCGACCCACGTGATCTCTGTTGAGTCAGTGGTGGCGCAGGGTGGCGTTCCAGTATAAACAATAGACAATCAACATAAACGATCGAAGCGCTACCATCTCAAGAATCTACCGCCAATTTTACAGTCGTTTATACTTGTTTATTTCAAAGTGAATAAAAATGTGCAAACTAGCTACAGACGATTCGTACGGTATTATAATCGTTAAAATAAATGCGCGAAGACGTTGAGCTAACAAAATCTGCAGTTCAGTTTTCTCTTGAACCCTGAGAACTCTGGCAAGAAACGAAATCATGCACGTAACCCTCGAGTTTGTACCCGGTTTGTTCCGTAAAAACCTGATCGCATTGGATACTAACAAGTGCGGCTTGTACCAAAGTCGTCAAAGTAACATTTCGTTACATTTGCGGGCCGAAAAGTTGTCGCATATTTTCCGTCAGTGAAATTTCTTATCGCGTAAAAGAGTGATCATACGCGTCGGCTACACAGCATTATTTTAAGATGCGACAATAGTGGATCGTCAAGGATATAATTACTCATAAATATGAATTATCGCGAAGATCGTCGAATAAAAAATCTAGTCAGTGATTCCGGTATCGGGTATATATTTGCAGTGATAAGTTTGTGTGAAAATTGTGAATTAGATTTCCGTTTACGAAGGAAAGAATTATTTACTACAGATGTGGAGGCTGGGCTGATAGGATGCGGTATGAGTGAGTCACATGAATTTGAAATATTCTTCTTATGTTAACTTTAGTAAAGAAAAATTGAATAGGGTGTTACCGACGTCTGTAAATACAGTCGGTTAGTCTGCATTCTGCCGTGTCGGCTTGATCGATTAATCTACCGATAAGAATGTCGCAGATCGTTACATTACCGACAACACAGGCAACACTTTTCTGCGTCCCCCCCCCCTCCCCCCAGGGTTACTTATAGCACTTACTATACCGTGTAAATTTGACAATTGTCTGCCCAACTATGTACTGCGGCATAAATCATTGGAAGGTGTAAACATTTTGTTTTATATCAACAATATTTTTCAGTTTATTTATCGGCAGAAAATTCATTAACGTTTTTTCGTTGTTGGTTCTGTTGCTATTTTCTTTAATAAAGACAAGAAATTAAATCGTACAATTAATCCGGGTGCAATAAGTTAAAAATCACTTATATACATATAATATATATGTTAACGTAAGAGTGAAATACCAAAATTTCTCTACAGGAACAAATTAATATAAGGGTAATTATTGCGTGTTGCATTTACATCTATCTATATAAATCTTGGTATCATCGTAAAAATCAGGTGTATAAAATTGACAGTATCACAAGATATAACGTTATTCTACGACTGCTTCTAATAAAAATTAACTCTGTCTTACGTCTAACGCTGCAAGTTGTTTATTATAATAATACGCAGGTATGCCTATGTACAGTTATGATTGATTGTTGAGGACTCGAAATTTCTAAAGTTCAAAAGCCTCAAGGCCGTGCGGAATTTATCACACGCTGCTTGCTGCTGGACGTTCATTATATAAATTCTGGAAATAAATATCTTCCTTTACCTCGGTTTCGGAATAAAATTCTATTTATTCATATATATGCCTACATCGATTCATATCGTTCGTCACTTGCATAAGTAGGTGTGAAAATCCTATAACATCAGTTGCTTCATTTTCTATCACCTACTTTAGTTCACGTTGCACAGTGCAAGAATATACCTAAACAGCAGTTTATACGGAAAATTTGAATACTGTAAATGCATCATTATAGGGCATGTGCAATAGTTTTACAAAAATCTGATTAGGTCAGATGCTTAGATGGTAACATTTCTCAGGTATGTGTTTCACATGTCTTTGCGCAAAGCTATAAACGTATATTTATTCCGTTCAGGCATACAATTCCTTTTAGCAAAAATTAGTATAGAAAATAGCGAACGAAATTTTCCGTCCACGCATGATTGTAGGTTATAGGATCCTACGCTTTAGATAAGGCATTATATGACAATGAGCCACAGTTTTCAATAATATTTCAGTTTAAAGCTTATCGGTAGTAGGTTTTATTACACGAAAAAATATTTCGATCGATCCTGTCTGTTTCCTTTTAATAATCAATATATTCAAATCTAGGCTTATTAACATTTGTTCTCTATCATTTAGTTTTGAAAACCATGTCGCAATGATAAGCATATATTATAGGTTCTTTTGTAATCTTTGGTCCCTGAACCTTACAGAATGTTCTCTTCTTACGCTAAAAGTTTAGTTGTTATTGGAATCTTGGGCACAAGTTATTAATAATATTAAAATGTATACAATAAATTAACAAAGCATCAGCAATACAAGTTACCTTTTTTTTTCACTTTACGTGGAAGAAACTTGTATCGTCGGTAAGCGTTATTGTATTCTTTAATTGTAACAAATTATTCGAGTTATTTTTACATTTTTATTTTTATTTTTTTTTTGCACAACGCGTATCGCGCAGTAAAACGTATATAATAAATTATGTGTGAGTGTGTAAAATCTATGGCACGCAAGTGAAAAGCACGCACGCAAAAGTTTTTCAAAAATCTATAGTATCAAACTGTATTCAAACTAATTGTACATATTGCATTGTTTTTGATTTTTGTTGTTTCAATTTTTCTGACCTTTGCAACACGGGCAATGCAGAAAAACATCGCGAGTGAACATTCATTATAAAATAGAAACAATAGAGTGGAAAGTTTTGATTGTACTTTCATTTCAACCGATTGAGGAAAAGCGCGGCAAATTATCCGCAATGAAGGTTCAGGGATTTTTTTTTTTCTATACACTTTCAATATATTACTACGTGTTGTGTTTAAACGTAATAAATGTTTCCGCACTAGCGAATATCATACTTATGAAATATTGTGTACAAATATTACGTACAAAACTTAAAGCTGTCTATTAAATAATTATATATTATATTATACAGGCTTTGGTGGACGATTCTTTTTAGTATAGTATAGGTAATATCATCATTAACGCGTCTTTCAGCTAGCACAGCCGATTTAGATTGTTAACGATCGTATAACAAGTAATGACACAGTAATTATTAAAATTCTTCCTCGTTCTATTAATGTTGAAAGTATACGAGTAGGTACATATGCTTCGAGTTATATTAATTTCATTCGCGTGTTCAATCCACAGAATGACAACAACAGTAATAATTATAATAATATTATTTTCATAAATAGGCATCTTCGTTTTTACAATTTTTACCGACAATCTGTGGATTTTAAATTCAATTATCTCTTACATTGTATATTCTTCGTATATATTGTTTTACTCATAGCGCGTGGGTTCCTTTAAGGCCAGTCGTATTATTTTAGTTAAAAATTACCATACCCATAATATACAGATACATTTGTAAATTTATTCATTTAGATAATATTCCTAAATTATTAATAAGCGTGGAAATTCTTCTGTTTTTTTTTTTTTTTTCTTACAAAACTGTAAAGCATCGTTATAACGACAGTATATTATACACAACAGTATACATACCTATACTCCCGCATCTGGGTATATCTACAGTCGCATACCATATGTATATAGGTATAACATACGTGTATGCATCTATAGAAACGTGCGTTACGTAGTTCGATCCATATAGCCCCATATAATAGCGATGATAAATTAATTCATAATTATGTGAACTTGCAATTATACATCATATATATATATATATATATATATATGTGATATACGATGTATAATATCAACTTCACACATATATATATATATATATATACACATATTGTACGGTATCGATATTAATGAAGTGCATTGAAACAACTTGAATAAAAATTTAAAAATCGGCCATTTGTTAGGTAACAATCGCGGGGGTGCTGTGCACGCATGGCGATATACGAGGCTCGATAAATCACAAAGAGGAGATAAAAGAATGAGAAAAAAAAAGAACCATTATCAATCCCACGTCCTACCGCGGATTGAATTATCATTCGAATCCACAGTTCGATAGATTATCCCGCTAGTTTTGTTCGCAGGTACGCAAGTGTACATTCATGAAAATATCCTCGATCGATGGTTCTGCACGCGGTCGCGATAAACTGTATTATTATTGTTATAATTATCATTATTATTATCATCCATACGTTGTTTGTCATAAAATATATTATCGTAAATTATTATATCCGGATTTCAAGACCGTTTTTGGGCCCATTTCATGTCGTCGGCTCTCGGCTTGAATCCGGTCAATTTTTCAATGACAGCCTCGAGGATCGCCCAAAAGCACAATTTCTCCAAGGGCCAGTTCAGCCAGCCCGTCGTTATACAAAAGTATGTCTCATGGGGGGCTACGTGGTGCACGCGATGGTGCCTTCGCGGCAATATTATACGGTGGTCTTGGAGCCAAACCACCCATCCGGGCAGCCCGAAATACGTGTGCGACCATTTGTGGATCTGTAACGAATGAAATGGCATTGTTTCGGTCGAATCACTCTCAGCTTCTCAGGTGTAACTTACACACACGACCGTATATATATACGATAATCGGAGAGAAGTCTCTCTCTCTCTCTCTCTCTCTTTCTCTTTAAAATTTTCTTGCTTTAACGTTTTAACGTATATTTTTCATAATATATTTATTTCTCTTCTTTTATTTTGGCATTTTAGTTTACTTTATTCACACCTCCATTTCTGCTTATTTATATTTCTATTTATTTTTACATTTCTGTATTTTTATCCATTTGTTTGCTCGTTTAACTATAGTTACATGTTTTCTCTTTTCTCCTACTATCCTCGTGCATCGATAATTTTAATTTTGCTGCCTTCTTACCATTTAGCTTATAAGTTATTCATTCTTTCTCTGTTTCGTCTGTGTACTGTTCGTATTCCCGTTCGAGGGGACTTTGTCCCAGGTCGAATAAACGCTTCTCTCTCTCTCTCTCTCCCTCTCTATCTCTATCTCCCTTTGCACGCGGCAGCAAACGGTTCTTATCTATGTAGCATAAACGCGTTTATATTGATTTTGACGTAAAAACTTTGGCACGCCTTGCAACAGTAACTTACATTCATATGCGCACGTAAACTACTCCCGCCTTGTATGCAGGTTTAGCGAACACCCCCCGCCTTCTTCTCCGTCGGTAAAATTTTCTCGCGTGACAAGTTATACGTATTACATAATAAAAATATAACAAAAAAGCTTTTTGACAAATTCCATATGACAAAAAAAAGAAAGAAAAAGAAAAAGAAAGAAAGATCACTAAAAATATATAATCTTATATGTCACGCGTTAATAAAACCATCGATTCAACTCAAAATTTATCCGCTTTTTGTTTCGAATATTGATACACTCTAGGTATGGGAAAAGTGGTAAGAACAATTTATTCCAATGTTTCCAATTGCAGGTATAAGATATATTATTGAAATCACGTAAGCATATCGTAATAACGATTATTATTGTTATTATTTATTGTCAGTACCTGATTTGTCATGGCGACGAATATGGCGAGTAAGAACCAGTAGCAAGTCCAGAGAAACCTTTGTTGGACTTCAGTTTCTGGTAGCGATAGAAAATCCCACGTTAATTTACAGAGAAACGGTATCGTCACCATGAAATTATCGCCGTTCGTCTCAATAAAATCGTGCCTCGTTATGCTCGTAGGATCTATGTGATGCTCTCTGAACGGTCTTAAAAAATTCTGAAATATAAAGAAAAAAGAAAAAAATAACGGATGAATCAAGAAACGTACCTACAACCCCAACTTCGTCAACGATTGTTCGTTACAAGTTGTTGTAATTCTCATGTTCCACCGCACCTTTCCGAGGATCGGTAGCTCGATGGATCCCCACGTGTCGGCTGCCCAGTGAACGAGTCCCGAGCCGAAATCCGCGGTGACGATACCGCAAATAGCGGCGATCGCTATAGCGCTTAGATTTTCCAATCTTAATCGTACCATTATGAATAAAAAATTAACCATCATAAGCGTGATGCAGATACCGACGCATATGCATTCCTGAGTTCTCTTTCCTGCAACATATAACGAAAATATCGCGGGACGAATGAATACGGTTGTTAAACGTTACGTCGTAAGTTAGGCTTGTAATTAATGAGTTGTTGCTTGATTTTTACACTAAACGTACACCTAAATCATAACCAACACGTGGGTTATTCGCTTTTGAAACACCTTGTATATTGTACAATTATACGATCGATCTCTGGCGGACGAGGACAAAAATGTACCGTGTGCTATTTTATTAGACTTTTTTTTTTCCAAATTATATAATCTATGCAAACCGCAGTTTTACCACTTTATTTGTTTACGCAACTTCGTCTTTTATCTTTTTGCTATCCTTCGCTGTCTAGACGCTCCGCTGGACCGTGATCAACGAGAATTTTTTTACCTTTTTCTTCAGATACTAAATCATTACTTCCTCGGTTTCTTACATAATGTATTAGACGAAAAGTCAGTCGTTCAACAGGTTTAACGATTTTTGTGGACAACGATCTACTCGTTAACGATCGTGTATCCGAAATACCAATTAAAAATCATTTCTGCCTACAGGCTGCAGACTCATAGCGATTATCACAAACCCGTCTCTACCTCGAAGTGCACAAGGTATTAGTTACCCATTTCGATCATGCAAGGCACTTCGAATCTACAATCAATCGTACGCGAATTAGAGAGAGAAATCATTGGTTCAAGTACGAGGTTTAAGTTAGTAACGTTACACGTAGTTGTAAGTACTTTTTCCCAATTTTATAATCGATTTCGGCTTTGTCGTATTTATTGCCGAATATCGAAGTCCACGTACCTCGAATGCAAAAAAGGACTTGACAGCCCGACTCTGTACACAATTCTGAACAAAAACAATACAATTCATTTTCATTTGACTCGGAATGAAAGAAATGGCACGGATTCTACGAATTGCGATTTCGTAAATTTGTGATATGAAACGACTTTCGATCAAAATCCAACACTAAAAACTTCATCCTTGTGTTGAAGTGGTTGACATTTAATCCATTGATTGTGTCCCAAACGTTGCAAAATTTACGTTTTTTGTATTCGACGGGGGTGGGAAAAGGAAAGAAAGAAAAAAAAAGAAACCCCAGTATTCTGGACGCTATCCAGTGAAACGTCATTCGATCCAATGAATTCAAAACCAGCCGAGGCAAATGATTTCTTTATAACGGATTACCAGAGAATAATATACTTTGATTCGATAATTTTAACAGACACTGGTCAATTTTACGAGAATAAATAAAAACTATTCAACCGCAACTGAATAGAAGATGAATAAATTTTTTTTTTTTTTCAAGCATGAATATGAAATGAGTGAAAAAAAAACTGCGATGTTAGAACTCGAAACAAGAAATGATTGCGTTACGTTTTTCAAGATCGATAATATGCTGATTATCTGGGGTAAAATAGGAGTAGTTAAACACGGAAAGAAAAAATTTTCCTCTATGGAATTATTATTTATCGCAAAACGTATACATGTTTGCAAACGGCAAAGTATCATCAACCACCGACTGTTAATTGACGAACGAAAATTTTGCAGGAAACAGTTTTATCAGCGAGTGGAAGAAAGAAGTCAGACATTGAAAGATGAAAAAAAAGCGCGGTTGTATCCGCTACATGATAATCTAATGATTTATACGTAACGGACGGATGTGGCTCGACGCAGAAAAAGAAAGAGAACCGACAAAGAAAACAATGTTATTAAAAATATTCTTCTAAATAGATAAGAGTCGTCACACAACGGAATGCGAATCATTCGCGATGTTTTAACCGCGCGTGTTTTCACAACTATTTAATTCGAAACTTTTCACCTCGATTAAACAAGTGCAATAAATTGTGAATAAACGAATTCGTAAAAAATTATTCCCGTTTCTAACTCCCAAGGATGAAGTTTCGTTACGTTAATGTTATTTCTCGAATCAAGAATCGTCTGGAATTATTTTCACATTCGTTGGAATCTTAAAACAATTCAAAACACATATAAAATTTTGCCGATTCGACTACGCGATTCAAAGTAATTCAATAAAATAATGAAAATGGTGTAGATTTTTCTAAATTTGATCTGATGTGAAAAAAAAGGAAAAAAAAACGAACGAAAAAGCAATCGTAAGTTGGATAAAAAGGTAGGTGAAAGAGAGGAGAAAAATTGTTTTAAAAAACACACACACACACACACACACAAAAACGTAAAGAATTGAGGATAATTTTGCAACTCGCCTGTACTGTAGAGATTGGCCAATTCCTGGGCCCCTTTGTGATTGGGCCCCCACCTTGGGACGGTCCTATCCTCGAATGATGTCGGGACGACCGAATTGGCGTTGGGGTCGTCTTCGAGCATAGAATTTTCGTAAATTTGCCTCTCGGTTTTAACCGGTGCCAAAAAATTCGTGGCCATGGTGCAGGCGGCCGAAGCGGCCTGTTCCAAATGCGGCACCGGCCCCTCCATCCCAGGGTGCCTGACTCGCCTTTCGAATGCCCAAAAGTCACCTAGCAAAGCGTCTAGCGTCTATCCAACGCTCGTCACGTGTCAGACCTCGGAGTCGGACTATCCGTCCTCTTTCGACGACGAGCGCGAAGCGGAGCTGCGAAGGGGGAAACTTTCTCTACACCTATCTCCCACGCAGGGACGGGCGATGTTCGGAAAATAATCGATATCTACGATAATCGTGCGATCGATGATCTTGAAAATAAGAATATCGACAAATCGGTGAAAAAAATACAAAATTTTACACATTTCCAACAGATAGTTTCCGTTTATTTTACAAGTTATCTCATTTTTTTTCTTTACAACATACACAATGTCAACAATTATAGTTTTTCAACTTCTGATGATGAGAAAAAAGAATCGAACATCGATTAATTAGAAGCAAACATCGGTGTTTTCGATTAATCTGACAGAATCGCCCATCCCTACAGTCTCGCGCATTGTTCGACTAACGGAATTCGTAGGTGTAGTTTCTCCCTCCTCCACTCTCTCTCTCTCTCTCTCTCTCTCTCTCTTCCGGTCTCTGCTTCTTTCTTTCTCTCACAAGTATCTTACATCAGCATAAGTCACAACAGTACGCATGAAATACCGTTCCACTGCAGATTGCGTACCTATTTATCGTTAGCCAGTTTACTGTGCAATTCTTCGTATAAAAATTAATCACCAGCTGTGAAATCCATGTATGAAACGAATTTCCTCGTTGTATATTCTTCTATCGTTGGTCCGTTGTTCGTTACGCGTGTACGATAACTCGCGACGTATAAATGCGATAATAATCCCCAGTAATGACAAAACGACGCTGTAACAACGACGATAATGCATATTACGTGTAAATATTATTTTGACCAACGATCGTTACCGCGTGTCATTAAATCGCGTGAATTTCGTTACCCACCGTGAAATTCAAGACAATAATCGTTATTTAATTGATAATACGCGAGCCGGTGCCTTGGTTACACATATGTTCGCAATTGTTTTCTCCACTCCTCGATTCGCAACAATAACAAATTAACGTCGACGACTTACGTACGTGGGTACACACATTGATGCATACGTCGCATGCCGCGACCGACGATATAAGGACGAGTATATTAGAACATATTCCGCCATCTCTGATTACAAGCGTAGCTCTATAGTCGAACGTGAGTGCGTGTGTGGATTTTGTACGCGTCAAGAGCAGTTATAATCTGAACCGCAGATAACCAGCCACAACATCAGCTAGCTAGCCGCGGTCTTTGCTCGCTCGTTAGTCGATTCTGACACGCGTAGGTACGTGCATGTATCATGAAATTAACACGCAATGACGGATTCAGACTCGGTCAGCCTGATTGTGAGTTACACGTCCGCAATCAGAGACTATCACTTTCCGGTGTTTTTCTTTCTATTTCTAAATAAATACACGACTCGATTTCGCCGGATTTCACGTGTGCCAAGGGCTCGCGCCTAACCGCGTGAATGCAGTCACCGTGACAAAAAAGAGAGAGCGAGAGAGCGCGAGAGCGGACAGAGGAGCCCGGGGGGGGGGGGTTGTGTTAGGCGTGGTATTCGTATTTACGATATAATATAATCCGGGCGGCAACTCTCTTCCGTCTCGCTTTTATTGCCGCTCGATCACTTCCGCGTCCGTACGAAGAATCAGTATGTTGTACTTCGTTGCTGGCGATGCGACGCACATTTTACTTTGTTTCCACTCGACTCCATTTCTTCGCGACGCGCGTGAATGAAATGGAAAAAACGAAGAAGAAAAATGAAAGAAGAATAAAGAAAAAAAAAATAAATAAAACGACAACGCACGCGAGGTGCAGGCGAGAGAGAAGACGGACGGTCGTCGACTAAAATCGCAGGTTACTTCGCAACCGTGAGGACGAAGAGGACGATAACAATCATCGTCTCGTTGTCGTTGTAAGTCGGGACAAAATTATACAGGTATCGATGATTCGCGGCCAAACGTGTCGTGGACACGGGTAAGATGATTACGCCCCGAAGAATCGTGTCGGGCGGCGAGACGGAGAGATAAACAGACGAGAGGCATATAGACGGATGGGTGAAAATAGAGGAACGCGGAGGAGGAATATTCCCACGTTGCACAGGCACTTGCACTCACACTTGCACTCGGTCGTGGATTCCTGGCTTTCCGAATTATCCACCAGCCTTGCTCACCGGGGCTCGTCGTCGACGGGCCAGCGACTAACCGTCACGACGTTTCGTCTGTCGTACGTCGGCCCTCGTCGCTGTAAGAACGGCTCGAGTCGAGTTGCGTCCGCTGCCCGATTCCGTCTCGGCGATAAACGATCGGCGATGTAATCCCGCGCGTCTTATCATTTCGGCACTCGGACGCCCCGATCCTGAGTAAAGTCAGCTTCGTCGCAAGCTCCCCGGAAGCTCTGCAAAGGCTGAGCAAGCTCCGCAAGCTCTCCCTCCGGCCGCCGCCCGGCGTCGATCTCTCGACCACTGCTCGCCGCTCCGTCGGCTCCGTCGGCTCCTTTCGCTTCTCTTATCCCCCACTCGCCGAGACTATAAGCGTCGAGACGCAGCTCCGGTCGTTTCACTCCGGCGAGCGAGATGGCCGCTTCGGGATCTTGCGCGGTGTTCGTGCGATCGTCCGCGTTTCAAATCAGCGTTAGCGCGCCGCGGTCGACCGACGATGAGGATCACTGACGACGACGCGACGACGAGGCTGGACGAGGCGACGAAAGCCGACTGACGAAGTGAAACCAACGCCGGATCGCACACCCTGAAACGCTCGAGTCGCGAACCACGCCGACTCGCCGACCCCCGCGGCACGAGAATAGCCGAAATTTTATTCCCACTTCTCTCTGTTGTTAGTTTCTAGTTGTGTTTGTCGGCTCTACGCCTGCTCGGTAATACGTGTATCGTTGTTACGTTGCTCGACCTGCATTCGTGCGGTGTATCGCTTTGGTACCCGTCTCTCATCCTTAGTACACGCCTTGACTTCTTTGAGATTTTTAACCCTTTCACTCGCAGTGGGATGCTCGACGTCACGGAAAATTAAAAATTTACACGCCCTGGCCTCGTCACAATTTGTTTACAACTTCAAATGATCTTTCTTACTTCGTATAAGTATAACAAGTTTCGGCCAGAAGAATCATTGAATTTTCATTGTTTTTACAATTTTATATCCGTCGTGTTCGATCTGCCATGTTCGATTTAGAAATTATCAAACTCTTACTTCGGATTCGTAAGCAGCGGCCCCAAAAATTCGGGCCAAAATATTCAGTTGAACACTGTGTGACTGATTTGGGTCAACTCGTTCGGAAAGGGTTGAATGTTTTTCTCTTATATTTTTACTCTGGAATAGATATACAAGATAAAACAAGGTGTCAGGATGTTTGTGGACTTTGTCGAATTTTTCTTTTACCACGAGAAACGCTCAACGCTCAGCGACATCCGGCGGCTGAATTTTCGACGTTGCGTGCAGTCGACGAGACGATGACGCAAAGTCAAGCTTGCTCAATCCACGTGTGTGAAAATCTGTTCGCACTTAATTAGTCGTATCGAAACATGAGAATTTGTGTTGATTTCATCGTTTAGCACGTGTTTTTTCTCCCCGAATCACGCGAGCGCTAGATGGATTAAAAATTGGCTCTAAAAACTTGTTTACTTCGAATTACAAAGTTAACAATTCTAGAATGCTTACACAAATTACTTACGTCGGAGTTGGAGCTTCTAATCACGAGTTAATTATATACGCCGTGCGGCAAAAAATATACGCAACCGCAAAATATTGTGCTGACAATTTTATCCGTTTATATTTATAACATTTGATAGGGGTATAACAATAGTAACGAGTACTTTTTTAAAATTAGATTTTGATACTCTATGATCATGAAAGAAGTATTTAACCAAAATTGATACACTTTATCTTAGAACGAGAGTTTCGGTCCAAGATTGATTTCATAATAGACGGATTAAAGGTAAATTTATCGAACATACCGGAGGGAATAAAAAAGATCAAGAACAGCGAGTGTCTTATTGGTAACACGAGTTTCGTAAAGTATTAACAAATTCCTCGCGTGATTTCAAAGCTACCAGCCAGTCGGGAGCGTAAAAGGAAGTCAACTCGAGTACATGTCCTCTTACAAACAAAATTGCATCGTTTGAGCGAAGAATAAAAAAATTACGAATCCTCACATTCGCTGCATTTGCAGTGATTGTTGTACGTTTACGTAACGATAACAGTCCTAAATACCACAGATTAGAGTATAAAAATAGGGGACTCGTCCCAAGAGCACGATAAATCGATTACCGTTATAAATGTTATTAAAAACGTGAATATAATTCTATCCATTCTTCGCTCGGCACTGTCGCCGATATTCGCACGTATATTTTCTCAGAAGAGACGTACACAAGCTTTTCCTTCTCCGTTATTTATACCGGAATTCACGCGACCGATTTACTTTTATAAATATACCGGACACTGTTTGCTTCGTACTTAAAACAAGACGTTTATTTTCCACTCTCACCAATCCGAGGTTTGGAACTTTACAATCTTCCCTTCATCTCGATCCTCGAAATGTCAATCGAGACAGTTTAACGTCAAGTTTTAATATCACCGCAACAAGTCGAGCACCAAAATATTCAATAATACGCGATTGCGCTTGAGCTGCACTTAATTGTCACAATAATTACAGTACGCGTGTCGTTATACCTTACGGTCAGTTTTCCGTACACGGCTCTGCCGATGTTACGCACGTCGAGGATCGCGAATTACGCGAATGTATTATAGGTAAGTATTGCGCGATCGTTGGCTAATAACCGAAAACGCTGCAATTCAATCGCGGTCGTAAATTCCGGATTTCACCATCAGTTAAATATAGACGATGACATCCGCGTCATCTGGCTCATCCAATATTACGTACGTGACAAAGCGTGCCTCGTCACCGTCGGTGTATGGATAATAATTTTAATTTTTAAACACGTTTTTCACAAAGTACAACGGCTCGTCTACGTCAAATGTTGCAAGGGAAAGAAATCGAAAATTATTTGCAGACTCGAAATGTTATCTAGGGAAAATTTGCGGGCAGGCATACAGGAAATCGGTAAGAAACTTCCTTCGGCGCGAACTGCGTGTCGAATCGACGTTGGATTCAATTTGTAACTCGGGAATTCGCGCTCGATTCTTCCGTAAACTGCAATACATATCTCTCAACGAAACAGGGAGAGGGAACAATGCGCGATTCTTCTCTCATCCTCAGAGGCAATTAGTTTTTTCGCGATATAAAAAAGCAACCTGTTGCAATAAATTGCATGCGATTCACCGTCCGTCCGTCCGTCTTCATAATGCGAGACAAAGGGCGTTGTTGTACGTAACTGTAAATAATCCGACGCATCGGTATAATTATTGCGGAGTATGCGTGCATGATGCGCGGTAATTACAACACTTGTACTCCCATCTAATTCGAAGAATTCGTTTACTAACGCAAGCAGAGACACGTTTTAAAAATTGACAATCAGATAATCGAATTGATTATTTATGCCCTAGTCAGACTTTGGGATAAATAGATACATAAAATTTTACAATGAATGTAATACAAGCAGGCTGCGCATAAAGATGAGTTACATTCAATGGTATATGAAATTAGATAGTGAAAAACATGAAAAAATTTGTTTTATAAAACATTCTTAATCCTAATGATAATCTTAATCTTAATCTTAATTACAATTATACTCACACAAACAGCGAGAGTGAGAGGGAATTATAATCTTTACATATAGTTGAACGGCATTAATTTCGAATTTTATACGTTTCGTTTTGCCTGACTTGCAATAAATCAAACGCTCAACTGCCCTCTCACAATGTTCCTTGGAATCCGAGGCTCGGTGATCTTTGGGCCGGTATTAGGTGACAGCGATTGAATAATCCGGCGTTCACCTTCCACCATTATTTCCGACTCAATTGATACGTGCAGTTGGGCGTGAAAGGCCGATTGTTAGAGGCTGAAAGCCTGCAGAGCTGAAGCCAATTGTCACTTCCTTATTTCGTGCCTTGAAACCTTACCGCCTGCAATTACCAATTGCAAATGCGTAACAGCTCGCGACGAGTGATAGGTAATTAAAATACTTGTTACACTTAGATTTTGTAATAAAGTTGCGAACCTGGACGCAAGTTGTGAAAAAGAAATAAAAAAAGAATAATTTAATTAAAAGAATAATTTACTCGGTTGCATGAAAATTTGTCTATCGAACCAACAACGAACTTTAATCTAATAAAAATATAAAACTTTCTTCATCACATCGTGCGTGAATCAGCTGCGTGTATTGTCGAATGAAATAGATCATCCTCACGCAGGCGTTGAAACAACCGCCCCTTGAGAGATAAATCCAGGGTCTTATCGCGTCGGTCAGTATTGTTCTACAGACACACGGGAATGTTACAATAAAGCAAGAAAAACTGCTCGGCGGCATTTCTATCTTCGATTGTCAGTATGCGTGTACACACATGCCTAACAATCAATGCCAATATATTGATTTTCCATAGACGTTAATACACAGCCGTGCATCGGTACGTGTTCGAGTACATTATACACAAATTGCTCCTATACCGTATAGTTATACATGACGCATAAAATTATTAACGCACCCAGACTCTTTGGCATCTCTGTCTGCCCGTAAGAGAGAAATGAAATGATAATATATTCTCAATTTGCAAGTTTAGAAACGAAAGCAGCGGCGTTGAAGCTTATTTACCTCGAATCCCGTTTCTCTATCAATTCGATGATTATTTCGGTAAATCTGCTCCGTCTCTCTCTCTCTCTCTCTTTCTCTCTCTATGCGCGTATCACGCAAATTTTCCCTGATTAGAGAAGACGGCTTGCGCGTGGTTTACATCAGCGAGGTAACCTGGTTTTTGGCGGGTCAAAGGTCACCGTTGGAAGCCCCGCGTTTCATCGAAGCCACGAAAATCCGGCGGGGACGATGCTTTATTTCGTCGCTTCGTTTAATCGACGTCCGTCGACCGTGTTGTTTGTTTCCTTTTTTTTTTTCTCTCTTCACCTGCATGCCTGCTATTTACTTAACCAGATTTCATTGTGTTGCGCAAAAAAAAAACAAAAAAAAAAAAATTTGCACGCACAGTTAAAATATCGTTTGCATGTTCTTCAATGCTTGAAAATTCTAGCGGATGTGTCGTCGTCTGTAATTTACATCTTCGCACATCCATAATAATTACGTAATACATAATACATCCGTGATTTTGCGATAAAATTAACTCGATACCAATTGTTATATTTTCACGTAAACTTTCCGGTCACGACTCGTATTCGTACAGTACGATCTGGTTCTATCTCGCTGAGCGTAAAGTATAACTGCATATACTGAAATTTCTCTTTATTCGTCGCGTGCTCTCTACGCGTATAAGGTTCCTGCTAAACTTATAATTGAGTCTTTCCTCATTCCGCAGCCAAGAGATTCATCCGATCGTCGAAGAGACAAAACGACCTCCGTTTATCGCGTTATATACGTGTACCTACTTCTCTCCTCTACGCCTACGGAAATGCTGCTACATTCATATCCGTTTCTGCACTCCAGTCGATACCTGTACAATTTGCTAACGCGTCATCATCCACCTGCGTCACGTGTCCGACTTGTTATTACAGACGGCCGTTCGTCCATTTGCACGAGCGATTATTCTTCCCCTCTTTCTTTTCTTCGTAGATTATTATTGCCGTAATCATCGCTGAAATATTCAGCACTCTATGAGACATTACAGTTTATGTTCGGAGTGATCAGAATGTCACCGTCTCATACCTACACGTACCTTCTACGCTAATATCGGGCAGTTTATTATTTATACAAACTCCCCATTGCTGGTACGACGTTTAATGTAACGTAAATGCTTCGAGGCAGAGACGATTCGAACGTTCATTCTTATTCGTTCTCATTTTTTACCACCCGGCTAAAAGCCTGCAAAGCACCCGTCCTTTGTCGCGGTTTCAATTATGAAAAATACGAAATTGCAACTTTGCCACGGCATCCTTTTACACCCAGCCATCTTCGTTTTTACCCATCGTTCGCGGAATCTGTTACAATTACACCTCTATGACTGCTAAACAGCTCTGATCGATATCTGTAATTGTATGAGTGAAACAAAACCCATCGCCATCGTAATCGGCGTGTATTAACAAAGGATGTGTTGCGCACCTGTAACGGAGATGATAATGGGAGAACGGAACGATCGATTGGTACATATATGTATATATATACGCACACACACGAATTTCCCGATGCGTCTGCGGATAAGAGCTGAAATTTCCATCCAATCTACCTCGAATAATAATAAATTAACATTCGCTTCACCGGCGACGAAACAATTTCAATAATCATGGATACGGACAAGTGTAAAACTGTATCACAATAAGTATAATCGATACGGAGTTAGGCCACACTGTTTATTATACTTACTTCCGGCTCGCTTATTCCATCCATCAACCTCAATCCGTGCACGAAGGTACATATATCGGTTTAACTGAAACAGTTAATATTGTTACATACAGTTTGTTTTACACCGTCTGCTTCTAGACTGCGTGGAGGCTTCATGGGAAGTTCCTATCCACGCAAATATCTTCCGCAAACAAACGTACGGTATAATCGTGCGTTTGTTTGCCGGAGGTTTATTGTTAGTCAACTGGCTCACGGTTCGATGACATGTTTCAAACTGGTGCCGCGGACAACTTTGCACGATCTTGACATTGTTCGATCTGTTCCGCACTTGCTCGATGTTCGTTTGACGCGTAGGATTGGTAAAAATTTGGGAAATGGCGGAACGACGATCCTCTTCGATCCTCTTCGATCCTTTTCGATACTTCAGCGACGATTTCTTTTCACGTGACGATCAAAGACGACACGCGACGCAAAGTGGATCCACACCGAGAGAAATTTTAAGTTTCGGTTACCGCTCGGTCCTTAACTATTTTCATTTTTTACCACAATCGAAAAATATAGTTCTAGATACAAAATGAAAATCAGTTTTGTAACTGTTACCGGAATGTCCAGTATCCGTTACCATTCTTTCACGTTACGATCACTGTTCACTAGATTTTCTTGCAACCGTTGCGAAAATTTAACGCTCGTGCAACGATGAATTGAAGTTCAAGCCTTGTTTAACTAAAAAAGCAGAGTAAACCTCAGAAACTGATATCGCGTTGCAATTCCCAAAAAGCATCGACGATAGCGCAAAATGGTTACGCGTACCGCGTTTTTTCTAATTCCAACAATATTCAAACTGTTTTTCAACGACACCTGTTTTACTGAATTATTCTAGTTACTATAGCAAATGAAATTTTTTTCAATTGTTTCAATTTTCCAGGGTTTGATTGTAAGTACGCGAAGCGGGCAGCAGCGACTCTTCCGCGAGCGTGTCTCCGCTACTTTGGACCGTTTGGACGCTCTGCCTACACTCGCATTTTCGCGTAATTATTTCGCGAGGCTTAAAGCTTATTGTTAGACAGGAGTGTCCTTGCGTCTTGCGACGTGTATTATATCCAGTAAGTACGTATCCAGCGTAGGGCGGATCGCTGAAACGGGTCGAAAAGTCGATATAGCTCTCTTATACCATTTCAACACGTATGCGGCATGTATATTGTATTACGCTACGTACATGCATGCGGGAACTCACGCACCCCGCGTTTATTTATTATGCACGGCGAGACACGGCTGACGCCCCCTTTCACGATGCATTATTTAGAAAACTATTATAGCCGATACACGGCACGCCGACTGTACGGAAGTCGCTGTAAAAACGGCGCAGATATCCTTCCTTCGATCTTTGTAGTATTCGATAGGTACACTCTTTGCTATTTTACCGTCAAGGGTAGAAGATTTTATATATATATATATTATATATGTTTCATAAAAATGAATTTGGGTATTTTTATGAAACATTTTCACGCAACATTCAGAGCGGGATATCATTTTTTTATATTTTCATACCTGTTAAAAATTGACTATAAAAATTTTGAAACAAATCCCCAGTGTATTTCAGAACCAGAAAAGCAATAAAAAAAATCAGTAATCAAATCGGAGATGCGGTAAGTGTTATGATAGATTCTTAACAACTGGAGACTTAATATTACAACCGTGGGTCTTTTAATGACGCGAATTGATATTACGATTGACGCGAGCAGTAGAAATAAAAATTTCATTGACGATACTTCATAAGTTTAAAACAACGTACGAAAGTGAAAAATCAACTTGCCGCAATCTTCCACGTAACGTGGAACGCTCATCTTTTCACAGAATCTTACTTTTGACCCGAACAAAATTGTTTACCCAAATAGCTGAGATTTTGATTTTATTTTAGAGGGATTTTGCGTAACGGGTGATTTTTTAACACGTTTTAAAAGTTGGAAAAGATTCAGGTATCGTGGGCTGATTATAACTCGGTTGCTAATTAGTTGACCGCTGGTTGACTTTAGGAATTTGCTCGTAAACCTTTACGATCCGTGTATCATAGGACGGGTATAATAAAAGTGACGTGGTCGAATTAGGTACGTGGGGGTGATTATTTATGTGCGCATGTGGGTGAATCTCTCGCATGCCGCCCGTCGCTCTTTTTGTTTCTCGCTTACCGTATCGATTTTTAAAGAGAACTCGTCCCCGTGTCTTTCCGAAACCAACTTTAGTCTCTTTTCACTCGTTCCAACTGCCAGGTGTATCTACGATGCCTGAATTCGATGCGCATAAAGAATTTGTAAAAAAATAAAAAAAGAAATACCAATATCTCGAGGTTGTCGATGTAGGAATTATATCCGGATCACTGACCTTTCGAAAATAGCGAGGATATTTTAAATAAATATTTATTTATCTACCACGCGATAGAGCGGGAAATACCTAGCACCGCATAATTGTAATCCATACTTCCGAAGTTTCGTGCTCGAGGTGTAAAAACCGAGAATATATCGCTAATGTAGTGGAACTTTGATCTTGCACTTTAACTATCTCGTGCAACTGATTGAAATTGCTTTTATGTATAACGCCCCGCAGGCGCCGCTTGATGCAGACCTCGGGAAAGGTGATTTAGCGGGCTCGGCTTAATATATAGGGCGAGCCGTTACGCGTTACAGGTATAGGGCTCGAATAAAAATATCCATTACACGTACACCGTATGATTTTTATTTCTGATAAACAGCGATACGTGTATCACGTGTTATACGCAGTTTTGTTTTCTCTGAAAATTGTACACCTACACATCGTTTCGTTACCGTATGTTGGACGGAAATGTGACGATAAGCGGTAGAGAATTAAAAATTTTCCGTTCAAGAAAACCAATTTATCTTAGATTTAACAAATTTTCCATTACTCGAGGAATTCGGTACCGCGAAAAGCCGCGCACAGGCAAATTTTCAACCACGAACAAAGTAAATCGTTCGAAAAATAGTGTCTGTAAAGTCTCAAATTCGATCGAATTTGGAGATAAAACTCTATCCGCAGGTTCTTGGGGTCACTGATTACGAATCTGAAATCAGATTTTGTAACATCGGTACGGCAAATTCAATTCGCGACCCCGAAAATTCCTACATATGTATTATAGCGTTCTTTGACGGTATTTAATGAAGTAAAAAAAAATCGTCCGCAATACTGGATTCACGATGTTGAATTTTCAAAATTTGATTTCAGACTTGTAATCGGTGGCCCCGAAAACTACCGCATAGAATTTCTTGATCAAATTTCATTAAATTTGAAATTTTCGTCCACCGTATCGAATCCACCATCTCCGATTTTTTAAATCTGATTTTACATTTGTAACCAGTGATCCCAAAAACCATAGAACACGAACTTCTTACAGAAGTTGACTCAGCACCGGAATGTGTGACTGCAATGAAAGGGTTAAATCAGTCCCTTACGGTTGTCGAATGCCTACTCGATGCTGTACATGCGATCGGTATCCATTTCCTTCGCGGGTCTAGATGTAATTACGAAAAGTTCATCAAACTAAGTGCGATAAGAGCTGACGTACGCACGAAATTTCCCACACACGTCCCTCAGATTCCCGCCCCGATACACCTACGCCTTCTATTCTCTAAACTTCCGCGTTCCATCCCCGTTATTATCGGACGTGCCCCGTGCCTTTTAATTCTCTCAACTTTTACTCATAATCATTCGCCTCCTGTCACTTTGCGATTACAACGTGAAAAGGTCAGCTCCTCGCAATGGCGAATAAAAAATCTCATTGCCACTTTCGGTACTTCAATCGCTAACAATAATAACGGATTTCTCTTGCATCGCACGGAAACAAATAGATTAACGAGTCTTCGCCTCGCGATGAAACTCCGTAACGTTAATAATTCAGCGATATTTATAGCAAAGATTACAAATGTATATTTCATATTTTGAGCAGAAATAAACGGAATTCAGGAAGGAATATTCTTACCTACGTACCTATTGTACAAAGAAAACCTTCGGGTAACCGAATTTATCATACAAATCTGACAGATTCGTGCAGGAAACAAACGAAAATTCTGTCAACTCTCGTAATATGCAATTGAATTTCACAGCCATTTTTTTTCTGTATAATTATACGTACAGATTACAGATGTATCGTATACATGTTTAACGCATACCTTGGCTCAGCCTGTTGAATTTGCTTCAACTCTGTGTAAAGCAAGACACGATGAAACGAACAAATGATTAATTCTTAACCCGAACTACCGTACAGAATTATTATAAAATGGAAAAAAGTCTGTGACGAATTTATTTGCGGTCTATACTTTGAGTTTCCTTAAATCCCCGCGTTTTCCTCGTTATTATTTGCCCTTCCGAAATCAATCCTAAATTAGGCAAGCGCACTAAAAATCGCGGTACCACCGAAAATAGACGTGTGTTTAGGCGGGTCTTGAGATTCTAGATAACCGGTGATGTAGGTACTCGTATAATACATACATATACGCGATTCGGTGTGCAGCGGATGACGAGCGGTATTTTTATACCACGGTAAATGTTTGCGGCCTCCTGAAATACTGTTCAAAAATAGTTTTCATTCATCCGACCGACGAGTCCTTGACTGTCTTGTATGTGTTATAACAAACAGCGTGTCGCGAGCGAAACAGAAATGCGTACAACGTATTTAGTTCGAGTAAATAATTATCCTCTTCCCTCCTCTCATTCTTCTCCTTTCACTTCTAACACTCTTCCACGTGTTTCTTACACGCACGCTATACGCGCGTCGCGTTTTTCGACCACCATTTGCAAAACGGTGATAATTATTTTAACGGAAAATTTTATTGTTTTCTAATGATTTTTTTTCTTCGACAATTGATCGCTTAAAGTATATTTTGATAAAATATTGGCACTCGTGATAATCTTGTATAATAGGCTTTGTTATTTTTCTATTTCTTCTTTTCTTTTTCAGACAGTTTATCGTTGTTGACATAGCTTTCATTAGCTTCGTGCTGATTCCCGATCTACGAGAATGATTGATCACGATTATACAATGCGTGACTGCGTCACGTCATGCAGATAACGATTTCTTTCCTTTTTGTTATTTTTCTTTTTTCTCTCTCCCTCTCTGTCTCTCTCTCTGTCTCTCTCTCCTCAGCAATCTGTGCAAGCGCCGTAAAATTCTCTTCAAATACTTTATACCCGTATATATAAGAGTTATAAGTATGCCAAGTCGTGAATTCGTTCTACAAATATATAAATTAATGTATACACGCGTATAGGTAAGATAAAGAGGCTCAAGAAATTTGAGAAACGGTTATAACGAATTCGAAAATCTTACGCACACAGGGGTTATTATTTTTCTCCTCTATCTTACGCAACGCTAAGTGACTCATTGTCAGACGCATTCCGCTGCTTGCTATAACGAATTCGTGGTCATTGAATAGTTGAACAATTTTCTCTTATCACGATCCTATCAGAGGATCGATAAGACGTTTATTACATTTGCCGATAAAATTTTGACTCATCGAAGCGAAAGAGGGGGGGAAAAATAAATAAGAATACGAATCGTTATCATAATCCCGTTTCAATTCGACGACACAAACGCAGAGGGAGAGGAATAGCTGAAACTAGGCTAACCACAATCAACGCTATCTCTGGGTGTTCCACTTTATCGCTCTGACCTATAGAATGGCCAACCAAGGAGGGACGCGATATAGGAAAATAGACGACTCTCTGCCCTCGGGCGTATTGAAAATAGAAAGGGAAAAAACCCGCAAAGGCCATCTCATTGATTTGCGAATTTCTATTTTAGGACTATACGTGTAACGCGTTCATCTATACAAACCGAACAACGTAGGTACGGTTGAATGAAGCGGTCGAAAATCATGCAACCGATCGGCTCGAATCGGGAATCAAAGCGTGCGTGAGTGTGGCGAAAAAAATTCCGAGCCATATCCAAGAGTGAAAATTTCTACTACTACGAACTTTTACAGAAATCGGAACATTTCGTACTGTTTCGCATAAAATTGTACGAATTGTTAAATTTCGTTAAAAATTGTAGAATCTTGTAGATTTTTTTACTGAAAAAATATTTACAATCTTATACAAAAAATTATTTTTGTGTCCCAATGTCCCAATTTCCATGAAAATTCGTCGAAAATTGAGGAAATCATTTTCACCAGGTTAGGTACAATAATTTATACGTCGAGTTTCGATGTGCGGACGCGGAGCGTTTTCCATCGATTAGAAAAGTAACGATCACGTGCAAGCATGCACCTGCGGTTAACCTTTTCAGGTCACGTGTTAGCCGCTTCGCTTGCATCAGGGAAACTATGTGTGAATTCACCTATGCACGTAGATATTTACGAGTTTCAATGCACCTTCAGCTCCGCTCCTCTAGCCTCAACCTTCCGGCTAACTTGTTTTCGGTCCGAAACAAAACGCGAGTTAGATTCTGTACGAATTATGTGAAAATGACTGGCGATACAGCCGGCGTGAGAGACTGACGATGAGAGTCATTTTCGCATAATTCGCATAGAATTTAACTCGCGTTTTGTTTCGGACCGAAAACAAGTTAGCCGGAAGGTTCAGGCGCTAATGAATATTGCTTCAACCTGGAAGAATGAATCGCGTGTAATCGATTCAAGTCAACCGCAACGACGAAGGAAGAGGAAAAAAGGCATAATTCTAGCTTAGAATGTACACATAGAAACGCACAAAACGGCCTTCGGTGGAAAATTGTTACAAAAAGTATATCGCGGCGATAAAAGATCGATATAATATTTTTAGTCACACATCGGTAACGTGCGAGAGAATAGTTTACAGTCCCTAGGATACCTTGCGGAAGAGAAGGGTGACCGTAAGGTCTAACGAAAATCGCCGTATCCTCCGTTTCGAAATTCCGGCATCGTATAATGAGAATTAGGTCGAAGAAGAAGTTTGTAAGTCTAGGCTGACGGTCGGCACGCCTCCAGCGATAATGCCAATTCCTTTCGCGAATGATGACTCAATTCTCGCATGACACGACGTTGTATCAGTCGACTAATCAATTCTTGGGCTTCTTCGTAATTGATATACGTTGACGAGGAGCATTTATCATGCACGGACAAATTTCTCATCCTAGTCTGCAACTATTTCCTCTTCGATTTCACCTCTGTCCGCTTCAGGTAACTTACTTTCGTTTTTTCTCCCTCTTTTCAATTATCGGCTAAAAATACCGTCAGCTCGAACAGGTATAACGAGGAGCCGAGCAACCTAATCATTAAGATTACTTTCTGTGCAGCCGCTATTTTTAGGTCTTACCTATAAATAGAGCGAAACTGTCCAACTGTCTATGTAAGCATACCTTATGCCGGGCAGAAGCAGCGATCCTTGCACGACCGGGCATAGCTGTATAACCGTGTACCTGTTATACAGACAGGAAACACGCACACCCGTGATCACAGCGAATTTATACGTCGTGCAGAGTTGTGCTGACGTCATCGCCTCTTCCGACGACGATTCGCATCTTACATGTGTTATCGGAACCAGCGTAATTCCTTCGTTACGACCAGGAGTGATATTACACGCCGCGGTGACCGATCGCTAGATCGTTTCCTTCGTTCATCTCTTATCCCAATTCCCTTACCGCGTGTTTGCACGCTTTGTGTACCTACGGTATTACAAACTTGTAAAAAATGTACAACGATTCGCGACTGTGTAACAATTCGCTCGAGCAATGCGAACAGAGTTGATTGTCAGACGATGTTACGTAATTGTTTTATACGGCGCGTATCATTGCCGTTATTAATAACCTGCTACGATCGTGTAATATGTACGTTTAATCGAAGACGATTTTATAACGTTAGAGCAAGAACGGCGAACAACAGCTTATCTGCGCTATGAGGGTAAACGAGCGAGTGAAGTGAATTAATTTTACTCGTATTCGTACAGATGTTATACAATTATACTCTACTTGAGGCTGATCATTGAGGAGTAGGCACGGTTCAGAATTATACGTGTGCCAATTGCGGCATGTGATGATAGAAAAAAATGGAGTCAAAGCTCGCTTATCGTTCCGCGGTAATGTGGAAATGTGTTAAAAGTACGGGGATCGTTTATCTCGTTGACTTATTCAGCGTTGACGAATTTTACCTTGACAAAAACAGCGTCGACGAGTCGTCATAACTTTTTTCCCCAATTTCCTCGGTTATCGTTCTCAGTACGCCCGAAGCTGGAATATAGATGAGAATCGATAACGACTCTGTCACCAAAAATTTTCAATGTTTCGTCTCTTGAACTTGAAACGATTATTCGCGATATGAAAATCAAATGTATGTACACGGATATTTACACAATTTACTATTGGATTCACTGTTCAATGGTCAGATTATCAACCGAATGATCGATCGTATAAGCGAGTGAATTATCGATAAAGTATTGTAACTTTCGAGGATACGAATGTTTTCCGTTTTGCCAATTAGTGTAGTGCCTGAGCTTACCGATTGAAGCTTTCACCGTCGAACCGCTGGTGCATCTGTCTGACTTTAGACGGTAAGTGCGCGTCGGTAAGAGGTCGGTACAGTCGAGCTCGACCTTACCTTCAGCGATCTTTCAGGAACAACGAAACGTAGAACAAGTCGATAAAAACTTTTTCTCCCATAGAGATTTCGCTCTGTTTAAAAATTCTTGAGTTGCGAAATGAAGAAAATTGATACCATGTATTTCCGAAAGCATTGTTTGCGATTCTTCGACGATTCAGTGACTTCCCTGATCGCTTTCAAACATCTTTTAATTCGTTTGAAAATTATTTTAACAAAAGGTGTGCAAATCTTAGAGATTGCACATCCGTCAGTACTCTAGACGAAGGAACTAATTAAGCCGCACAATAATTGGATGGAATACACGTGTAATAAGTTTACAGACAATGCTCCACCGCATTCGTTTGTATACACAATCATGCATGACGCGTGAAATTGCGCGCCGCTGCATGCATGCAGTCAGAAATTTTAATTATAACTGTCGGATAATTGGACAATCGTAGGAGAAATTTACACCTCGACATAGTGTACAATGTACAATTCAGGCCTAATATTAATCTACCCTTGAATCGCGTTCGGGGCGTTTTCCAATAATGAAATTGCGAACTCGACACTACGCAAAACTTTCAAATCATCCACGAGGAAGAACTGCCTGCGCAATCTAACGCATTAATTGCGTCGGTCATCGCAACTTCCCGCCATTCGATTAGATCGGATGATCGTGAGTATGAGTTTTTTTTTTTTTTTTAATAAATTTTTTTTTTCATCAGCCTTTAGCCTCATTGGTAAAAATTGCCCTGCAATCTTTTCTTCCAGCACTTTTATCCGAATGTAATAGTTTACTCCGACTCGACAGTTTCGTTCCTCGTACCGTACATGGTTTCGTTCGTAGTTGGATGAAAAATATGCAAAGCTCAACCCCGTATTTACATACATATTTAAATCCAGTGTAAAAATAATTCACGGTTGTAAGATTGCTCGCGCGGCGAAGCTGATGAACGTGTACGAAACACGACTTTGGCTCAGAAATGTAAAGCGTAAATATAATGTCGTTGGCCCGAGATTCCTTCGCGCAATAATTGCGCAATTTTCGCGCACTCGCGAGGAAGGTATGAGGTGTGCAGAAATTGCTCTGAGGGTGTTTCTTTCTCAACAATATCCTCCCTTTCTCTCTTGATTCTTCCAAAAGAAAACCGTCGATGAATTGTCATTTTTCGGCAATCGACTCGCGCCATATCGTCCGGAATTTGCGTTAAAATAAAACTGTTTCGAAACTGCTAAGAAACCATCCGCTGGACGACAAGCCCTCGAGAAATTGTTTCGTTCAAATATTCTAGCATTGCGCGAATCCAGAGCGTACCTCGTTTCTGTATGATTGTATTATACGTGCCTTATACAGTTTATATTTCGGTCGGTGTCTTTACGCCATTTGATTTGCCACTTGGCTGCTCGAGCTCTATGGGCAGTGAAATAAATGAATAAGTAAAGTTTCAAGCCGTAATTGCCTGTTTAAAATGTATAAAATATATATATATATATTAAATTGTGTACCTTTGTACACCAATATTCTTTCTGTGACTACGGCTATCCACTTTTTCTCACGCGGCATTCTGTCGTGGCCTTTTATGCACCGGTGTATTAGGTATAATATAACTGCGGGTCCCTGTCTTAGGAAACAGCACCGTGACAGTCATGATAAAAATGACGATGAAATCGAAACGTTTTTTATTCAATTTTCACACTATCAATAATACATATTAAAATATAATTATCAAGGTACTTAAAAATGATGCAGAAAATTTCGATACCGCTTGAAAAAATTTTAGTCAGAATCGAACTTTGGACACGATTTATGCGCACGAAGAAATTTGGCCGCAACAAAGATGTCGCAGGATTTCATCTCGATTGGATCGATGATCCGCAATCCCGATTTTCTGAAATTCTCTTCGGCTGTTCGAGGGGCTGATACATTTATGCGGTGAAAAAAATGAGCCAAATTATTGCGAGATTGGAGTAATTCCCGGAGTTCACATCACATTCACTCGCCGGAGGAAGGAGCCGCTCTCCCTCCTCGGGCAACTCTTCTCTTTTCACTCCTCTTCTCTTCACCCGAAGGCGGCTCGGCCGGAAGGTAGTAAAACTGAGACACCTTCTCCGAGATCGGACAGTCTCACCCCGTCCTCGTTCCTCTCAACTTACAATGGTCGGTCGGTAATCGGTGCTCTGTTAAATACGCCTGAAAGCTCACACGGGAATAATAATTGCCAGAAGAACCAGGGAAGGAAGCCGCGTACATCCCGAAGTGAATTGGTCGGTTGGATTTTAGTCGAAGTGAAAAGGAGAGCGAGATCAGATAAATCTGCGCCACGCTGATCGGTTGCAGCGATGGAAAAACGGAAGAACTATATCCGTGTCAAAACTCTTCTCGGACTTCTTCTGCTCGCCGTTTTCGTCGATGCCGAATCTCCCGATCCTGCCGATCATTTCGACCCGGAATCTTCAAACGTCGAGCAAGTAAGTATTTGTTATTTATCGAAGAGGGGAAAATCCTTTGACCGAGTCTTCCTGTCTCTGAATTATACAAGACTTTTTAAATTATTTCCAGTCCTCGGCACCAGATTGGCGCTAGTTTGAAAATTCATCAAGCTTGCAAGATGAAAACTTTATTCAAAAATCAAACCCTTGGCAAAGTATCTTTTTTTAAAAACCTTCCGCGCCCATTTCTCCCGGTCCTCGTAAATCAGGCACCTAATAATAGTCGCGACAATGCGTGTCAGCTTCTATTTTATAGGTGAAAAAAAGAAGTAACAAAACAAAAAATCGAATTTTATAACCTGTCCGAATTTCTTCCCGATATTGCCATAAGCGACCGCGATGTTGTTGAAAATCGCGACGTTTTTCTCGGTGCTGCGAAAAAAGTCTCGTATGCGGGTAAAAATGTTTATCCTGAAAGGTGTAATTTCGTCACGGTTTAGCCGCGGCTTAATCGACGCGGAGCGTGATGCCCTTCCGGTAGAAATCACGCTTCGTTTTGTACCTGCGACATGGCAAAAGGTAAAGGTTTGGTAAAAATTGTTCCCGCGAGTCAGGAGACCGCTCTCGTCCCCCTCGATTAAAAATCACTGACCTCTTCGACAACGAGTCGTGCTTTCTTTGCACTTTCTATCTGCCGCGGTGCACTTCCGCTGCAGGCGGATGCATGCGTGGGAAATGAATTGTACGGGATTGATACTGCCGCCTGATTTTTTTCGCCAAAATTGCAAGGCCGAAACGGTGATTTTATTGAGCGGAAATAAGTACACTCTCAGGCGCGGATTAAACGACTCTGTGAGAGAAATCTAGCAATTATAAAATTGCCGAGGAGCTGCACCACGGCAGGAATTAACGATTAATGCGGCTTACTTCGCATCCGCAGACTTTTCAATGTCGCGAAATTCTTTTTCACAAAAATTGAAATTCAATCCCGAGCTTCCGGACCACGCGAAAAAACGACAAGGAATTGGCGCTGGGCGATATCTATCGATATTTACCGTCATCGATAACTATAGAGGTGAAAAAATGGATAGTTTTCATCGATATTTTACACACTCGATAATCAGTAGTATCGATATTTTGACTGTAAGTAAAAATATCAAAATCATAACATCAAAATCCCAACTACGAAACAAAGTAAACTGAAAATAATTCGATTTAGAAAATACGAAAATACGAAAATACGAATAGCGAACATCGCCAAACGCTACAAGGAATACGTTTCACACACGCGTAATTTGCCGCGATGTGCGCGCGTGTTTAACGGAGGGTCACGAAGTCACTCTGTTAGTGGGTGAACGTGCCAGAGATCTACTTTCCGGTCCGAGAGATCTCGCCGTCTCAAACCGTGCGGCTCATCTTTGTTTTGTTGTAGTTTGTACTTTTTTCAACAACTTGGATTTCAAATCTCATCTATCTCAATCCTAGAGATAAGATCTTACCGCAACGATTTCGGATTCAGTCCAGGAGTTTAAGTCTTGAAAAATTCTGCGCTGCTTTAAAACTGGTTACTTTTTTTTCCATCGTGATTTTGTACATCAATTCGCGACGCAAAGATTAATTGCGTAGACTCGCTTTTGATTCAGTGAAAATTCGAAACTTTCTACGTGCGGTTCTTTTTTTTTTCTTTTTTTTTTTTCTTGTCGTCGTTGTTGCTGCTTTTTTTTTTTTCTTTAACAGATACTTGAAATCACACAGTCGCTTTCGCAATACCGCTTGTGTTATTTTCTGCGATTTTCTCCGCACAATTGTTCGAGATAATTAGAAAATAACGTTCGACCAGTTGCAAATTTTATGCAGTCACTTGAATATCTCCAACTTTCTTTACAGACTCGATCCTCTGTAATATTATAGCGTGGTCTTGGAACAATATTAAATTAGAAAAAGAAATTACGATCGCGCGGAAGAAGAAAAAATTCAAATATAACACGGAGTTGATTTCATGACCGATCACGACTTTCGTTTTAATTTTTCTTCAGCAAAGACAAATTCATTATGTTCGAATAATTATGGTTAAAATTTAAAAAAAAAACCTTCCTGTTTCCCTGTCGGTACTACATTGTAATATATGCTTACTAGGCTTGCAATCGGATGATTGCAACGAATCTCACGATACGAAAAAATGAAATTGACGCATGCATTTCTTGACATAAATCAGACCCGAGAGATATTGGAATTAGGCTCGCTTCTCCTTTTTCCATGTAAAGTGACGCCGCGTTTAATTTTCATCTGCGTGTAATACGAACGAGTAGGTATCCCTGTGCAACACTTGGCGATGAAATTTTCTCCGGCATCGCTTCCTTCCTCCCCCCTTTTCCCGGCAGTGTACAACTCGGCTGTCCTCGGCTGTCCGTGTAAACGGAAGTCTATATTTCGACGGTAATTCGCACGATTTCCGGCTCGCCTTTGTTTCCGTTACACGCGCGTAAGCCTCCCTCTCGTTTTATATCCCCTTACTAACATCAGCAACTTTTCTTCCGATCCGAACTCCCCTCCAATTCCTTTCCTTACTTCGCGAGACGTTTTCACCTCGACTCTGCCGGAGTTTTAACAACGCCACTTTTACACCCACGATTACCATATCATCCTATCTTCGTCTCGCATCTTGTTGTAGCGAGAGTATGAACTTGGTGCTTGAGAAGACGTGTCGTCTCGACACTTTCTATATAACATCGCGCAGCTTGGATGCAAACAAATTTCAAATGCTATATTTTCACCGATTTGGTAATTTCGCCGAACGATAATTATCTTCTCGAATCATTCATCGCGACACATATTTCCATGTGTGTAAATATATCATCAGATCGTAAATTCGCGAGTTTGTGTCGCGCGTTATTTAGTATAGTCTGAAACATGTTGCGTAACACGGTGAAAAAGTTGTACCCGATTGTATTATGATAGGTGAAAATTGTGGTGTGATCTAGCTCAGATTTTTGCACGATCGACTGATTGCGAGCCAATTTTGTACAATCATTTGATGGAATTAGGGCGGTCGTAATTAACAGGATACATTTTTTTACCGTGGGTGGATCACACTTGAAACGGGTGGAAGGCACGCAGCGATCACGGTTACGAAGATAAATCGCGGAAATGAACGATCATCGGCCACAGCCCAGCCGCCCCGTCTGAAACGGCAGAAATTTCAATTACCTCAGACCCTGTCTCGAATTAGTAATTACAATACGCAATCGTGATCGAGCGTGAACCTATCAACTCCGCTTCACCTGCCATTTATCGATGACTGGACTACAAAAAAAAAAGTTGTCAGTTTATTTTACGATCGTTATAAATGTATTTAGCATGTAACGAAGCTCGACGGTGTTTCGACTTGTCAGCGAATTGCGGGTGTAATCGTTGGACGTAGAACGTTAAGCCATTGAAATTGTTCTTCACGATTTTTAATCCGCTATAAAACTTTCCACGTAGTTTTTGTCAGTTAGTTTTTTTTTTTTTTTTTTCTCTCGTTTCCTTCCTGTAGTACTTATTTTCCTCTCTTTTTCTCTCTGTCTTTCTCCCTCTATCTCTGTCCGTGCAACGTTTGGTCAATTTATTACGTCACTAGTTGATTCCGGGTGAATGAAAACGGGGTCGAAATCTTCTCGGTCCTTTGAGCCGGAGTTCGAAGTTTTGCAGTGCTGTGTTCCGGGCGTGGTTGAAATTCCGAAATTTGAAAAGTTCCGAAAGAGCCAAATTCCGAATGTTTTCTGGCGAAACTTAAAGCGAAGCAATCAAACTTTGGAGAGACGACAAAGTTTCGAATGGTCCGAAACCCGACGATCAAAGTTCCGAAAGTGCTAAATTCCGACGTAACTCCGGTAAGTCAAAGTTCCGAAAGCGTGAAGATGAGAAAATTTAAAAATCCGAAGCATCGAAATTCCGGATGATCCCAAATATTCAGATCCGTGAATTTCTGGCTTCGTGAAATTTCGCCACTTTGAGCTCTCTCTATTTTGGATTTACGATATTTTCACGTTCTGGATCCTGGTCATTCTGATTTTCGGTTATCCTGATCTTTTACACCTACCAGTTATGTAAACTACGCCGTACGAGTATGTTTCCATTTTCGGAACTTTGCTCTATCGAAACTTGAATTTCCGGAATCTTGTATTTCTTCGTTGTCTCTTCAAAGTTTGAGTTCTTTACTTCAAGTTTCGCCATCAAATAATTCGGAACTTCAATTCCCATCCCCTGTGTTCTTCCGCACTCCGCGAACACATCGTAACCCGTGACTCTTGTCTCCCGATACAGCGATATCGGATGATCGGATAGAGTGAGAAGCGGGAAGTGATACTCTCGCCGCTTTCCCACTTGAACGAGTGCTTGTCCTCATCTCCTCTCTCCTGGTTACGGCGATACGGAACAATTGCGCGAAGGTGAAGGATGTCCGAGCTTCGTACCTGTTGCTGCAGACTCCCAGCTACGGAGGCATCGTTTGTCGGTCGTAATACTTTCACCACCCGAACGAAGAAACCAAAGAACGAACGCCTTCTTCGCCCCGCGATCGAAACGACTCGACCAACCACCTTTTCGGCGTCGTCGTCTTTACATCGGCCCGAATCGCTGATCAAATCTGTGCCGATATATTGATACGCGAAAAAGTGGCAAATTCGGCACGAGAGTGCAGTTTGAATGCAAAGAAAGCTCGGTGCGAAAAACACCTTTCGCAGTTCTTTTTTCCCAGACGATCGTTACTCGCAAGAATTGGTTAAAAATTCACCTTAGACGGTATGAATTTTTTCTTCCTTGTTTTTTCCTTTTGCTTCCGTCAATTAAAAGTAAAAGTTTCGACGGCAAAAGCCGCGCTCTTATGATGCATAATATAATACGCGTTCGTATATTTCATACGTTCACGTACAACAGCTTGTAGAGTAATAATACGAGGTGTGCTATCTTATTCAAATCGTGAGAAGAATTTATTATTGTGTATAGGTATGTACGTTGTATTCGTAATGCGGTGTAAAGAAAGTTCATCTCCGATCCCATGACGCCTGCGTTATACGCAGGTAATGTACGTACATCTTAAACGTATAATATAAGATTTACACGGAATAATGTACCGTAAGAAGTTACACATTCATAAATTTTAGGCGCGACATAATAAAGACTTTGGGATGAGTTTCGAATTTATATTTTATTATATCCTAACTTTGTTCCACACGATTGTTATTCTGATTTTTATAAAAACGTAACACCTCCTAATCTTCGTACAGTGTTCGCAGAATTGTATTAAGTTCAGTTAACGCGGGAAAAGTGTCGCCGATGTAATACGAGTTGACGGTTGTATGAAATATATAATGCGAAAAAACGTATCTTCGCTCAGTCATTGTGTGTAAAAATATTCATTAAACCTACATCGTATCGTACACCAAACGTAACGAAAGTTGTCGGAATATTCTGGCAGACATATTCCGAGGTTGGTTGAGCTGACCAGTAACCAGAACTTGATATTTTTAAAAGAATTCGCGTACTTTTAGCTCGTAATTTGAAAAAATGTTTTCGAATTTTAGAAATTAATATCCCACATTCGTCGTATATTATCCATGCAGAATAATCAGATTGAGAGTATAATTCTGGGTAAGCAGCCGTACACAGGATCTGCATATTTGAATGATAAATTCATCTTTCGCTGGATTTTATCGTCGGATTAACTGCAGGTATGAATGTGGAACGAGAAATTTACATTTTAAACCATTTGCGTATCTTATTATATGTATACCTAGAAGTAAGCGTGCAGCGGGATTAATTTGCTCGAGTATTGAAGTTAAGCAATTTATTAATGACCAGAATTACGTGCGAGGAGCGATATATCTTCGTATTCTACGTCAGTAACGAATCGCGTTACAACTGCATGCACGAATGCAATTCGCGAATACCTATAAGATGCCTTTCGCAATTTTTTCTCTTTTTCTCTTTGCAAATATTTCCTTATACACGAATCGTAACACGTATGTTCATTTTTCCTGTGTAATTCCTGACTGTAAACGGTCCGTCAAATGCGGATCTCTTCTTTTTAATTAACGAATATATTAGTCAAACTCTGTTACTTTGCCGTTTGCAGTACGATTTTGCAAAACTGCAAGGCACGCGAGAACAATCTTCGTTATAAGATACAACAGATGAAAATTTACAAACTGTATAAATATAGACGCGTGCATGGCCTACGTTTCGTGCAGATGCGATCAAGCTGTGTCAAAAAGTAGGAAAAAAAAGTAAACAATTTTTTACGACTAATTGCGGTAGCGACTGCTGTACAGATACAAATGGCTCCAGATATAATACCAGCGAATTGCGTGCGTGTACGTAAACGAGGTCAAAGTTCTTCGTTCGTACGTACGTATACTTTCGTAGTAGTTTTTTAAAAAATGTTTTCATTTTCTTTTTATTCTTTCTCGTCGGTATTGAGGTCAACGATTAACACGAACACCGGCCTATGACCGAGTTTTAAAAACCACGACAATCCGTTCAAGCTACCGAAATATTACGTAGAGTGGTGATTGTAATTTATCGAGTAATTATCAGTTGATGAGGATGAGAAATAAAGTAACGGCGATCAAAATTTTATATTCACATGTACGTGACATACCTACGCAATCTGCTTAGGTATATAAACTGAAACTAAAACCATGGAACTGCACGTATTTTAATATTATATACAATTTCTTGATCGTTGAATGTGTTGAAGTTCATCTGAGTGTATAATCGTGACGAGTCGACGTTAGTTTATAATGACTATACGAACATCACATTTCTCTGGCTGAACTTTCTTTTAAAAAACAAAGAATACCGTCACGTGTCAGCCTACACGACCCTTGGTTACTGTCACGTACATGCATGTATGTACATATGTGTAATATATTATATCAAATTACATGCTGGTACAAACCGACTTGTACCGATTATTTATACTCCTTGGCTTTATTGTCGTCGAGGAAGTTTGGACGAAAAATACCAATATGTACGACAATTGAGAGTATATTACGGTAACTTTCTTCGGTGGTAATCGCGATCTTGCACCTATATTGATATTTTGTACGTTTCTTCTTTCCTCTCTCTTTCTCTCTCCTCTCACCTCCAACTTTCCTTGAGTGGAAAAAAGAGTTGTGAAAATTATTATCGACAGCAGTTTTATGATGACTATCGGTTATGTGTAGGCACTTAAGATTATTATTTGTAGATACGTTTTTAGTCACAAGTTTATACTTTACACACGTGTACCGTGATTCAATCTTAGATTTCTCCTGTTGCGGATATAATAATCAAGCGCGTTTAGAAGGAAGTTAACGCTGCCGGATCGTTGAAAACATTATCATTTAAGTTCTAGGTTCTAAGCTCGATCGGTGTAACTGACAAATACGTATAATTTAACCTGAAAACGATACTGGTTACATTAGTTTCAGCCAGTTTGTATAAATTCTCTGATTATATCACGTGAAGGTGTTGAGAAAAATAAAAAAATTAAATTCGGACATGTTTTGGACTTGAAATTCTTGCCTGGAAAGTTTTATTACACCGGAATTTATACCGTCGTTACAGCGATAATAAAAAATGAATAAATAATTATCGGGGACAAGTATCTATCGGGTAAATGGGAAAAATAAACTATGATTATACAACGATGCGTGAGTAATAAAACCGGAAGTGCGACATTTCTCGTATACAAATAGAATATTACGAGTGAGAAATAAATTTATCGAATCTTCCAGAGCAATCCGCAAGATCCAATTTACAATTTACGTTGGCCGGAGGCGCGGCGCCGTGACGTGGACTTCCAAGTGTTGCCTTAGGTCATTCTGCCTCTCGGTTTAACAGACGCGGGTCATCCTTTCACTAAAAATAAACTACGAGAGAAACCGGAAATACCGAGCTCTCGGCGAAACGTTTAAGAAAGGAAAAGTACGCGTGTGTGTATAATGTATAGCGGTCATTTCTCGGTATACAAACCGTACAATACGTCGACGTAGCTCGGGATTACTTTCCGGCATGAATTAATGAAAAATTGGGCATAAAGATGCGGCGGTAAGAAAGGAAACGATCGAGTCAGGTCCCTGCAGATGACCCGAGTCTTCGATTCGCTGATCCTCTAATTTTGCACAACGCGTTTATAATATCCTCCGAATCGTTTCGAATGTGGTTTGCGGACAGAGCTTCTCGATTATTGTCGAGGCTCGTTGCTACGGTTCTTTCTCACTTTCCCGGTAGTGAATTTAAAATTGGATTCAGTCCGTTTGCAGCCTCCGGGCAGACGGTCCCTCGTTTTGCGATCACCTTTCGCTCATTGCTACACGCCGCTGCCGCTGCTGTTGCACTTATCGTTAACCAGTAGAACGTCCTCGCAAGTCCGTCTGGATCGCCGATTGATGAACGGGCTCGGTTGAACAGTTTTTACTTCACGGTGATATTTATGCCGACTCTTCAAATTGAAACGTACGAACCATACCTCGATTAAAAAATCATCAAATTTATGCTGCACACTTGTTTCAATTTTGACGATCCACTTACGTACGAATTTTTCAGTACTGTGGAAAGAATTATTTGTCGGTTTTATTCACCTGACAAATTATCCAACGACGTACATGAAAGTTCTTTTCCTGAAAGTCGGGCGTTAATCTTCATCGGTATCTGGCAAATTCCGTTCCCCATAACAGCGCAACGTATTCCGTTTGAAAAATTGTTTGCGTTCAATTACGAGTAAGACCGTTAAATCCGAATGTAAATTAGACATACCGCAAACGTGAGTAATTTACCGCACTTTCTCTTTTAATCAGCTACGCAAGGGTAATTAATTCTTACGTTTACATCCTCGGGGTGTAATTTCATTGACAATTTGATCAGCGTTTAATGGGGCAGAACAATTAGGCACCAAGCGATATTTGTATTCAGGATTCCGCGCGTGTAGTTATAAGATTTCCGAATGTTAATACGGCACGAGAAAAATTTCCGTTGAAGAAAGTTGCGCGTACGGATGACGAGCGTCGTTGTTTAACTTACGACGCAAACCCTGCATAATATCCTAATCAAAGCAACCTCGTGTGCGTCTTGCCGTTTATTTGACTGGCAGAAGAGGTGAGAGTTGATAATTCGGTGTTGAATTTTCATGGAGCCTGATATTCCGGTTCGAGAGAACTACACTAAAAAAATATCGCACCTTGCACTCTGGTGTAAGCATCGCGACTTGTTTACTTATTTACCTTGAAAATAGCGTATATAAAGTGTATATTTTATTTACACACGCACTGTTAAAAATTACTCTATGGAACTTCCTACACAATATTCGAAGTTTCATTCGGATACGAAACATTGAATTCACCATATATTTACATACTGTTTACTCGATTTACAAATACAATAAATTTACCACACAATTTAGTAAATTCAAATTACTTTTTTGTCCTATCTTCATAAAATTTAGTAAAATCAACAATTTTTATTGTAAATTCAAAACAAATACACAGTAATTCACGTCGCTGTGCCAAATTTGTAAATTTTCAAGCCGATTTCGTTAATTGACAACTTTTTTACACAGCAAATGTGTAGTAAACGTATAATCTGTTTTAACAGTGCGATGTCCGATACGTACCGGTTCCTGATGTCTTTATTGCATAATTTTCAATCAGACAGCTTGCATGCATGCAGCCGCGAGTTTACATCCTTGGGCCTCAGTCCGCCATCCATCCATCCATCCATCCATCCATCCATCCATCCATAATCCACCTCCCGTAGTCCAGGGAAATAATTATTACGCATGCTAGCCGTCGACGAATAAAACTGTATGCAACTGGACGCTGAGTGCTCGCGGGATGCGATTACGAAACGTTCGGCATCACGTGAAAGGGAATTATACTAACCATATTTAAATACCGCACGCCATGGGATAGTTGCGGCTAATGGTCACGTAGCTCCTGGGAATCTCTTCGAGATACAATCGTTCCTAGATTTCAAAATTTTCTGTACCGCAGGGGAATGTTTTATGTTCGGTTCCGATGACTCGACCTGTACACCGTCATGCTTGGAGCCTTGCAGCGATTTTGAAAATTTATACTCGCCTTGAATCGTCCAGCATGTAATTCGAACCGATCGACGATTTACTGTAATAAAATTTCAGCCCGAAGTAAAATCTCGGCCAGACTTCTGCGGTATTTTACAGGTGCATGAAGCTATTTGCAAAACAAGCCCGTGGGCGCGGTGCAATTCTTATCGTCAGTGGGTTAACGTTTGCTGATCTATAATCCCTGATATTTCTCTCGCCGTTCACCTCGCTGCTCTCGGACCAATCGATGCAAAGTACAGTAGGTGTAAAACTAGATTTCTCCGTCAGCAGTATAATTACAGATGCTGTACGTTCGTGGATAGGCATGTTTTTTATTTCTTAATTATTTCATAACTTTACCGTAGTGTGAAGTTATACAAACGAATGAAATTAAGGGTATGATTTGCAAGACTGAAGCCATCGACATTCTTCCGGCAGTAGAATTTTTCTCAATAATTCTGGAACGGAAAAAATGTAGAGAAAGTACATCAAATTTTTTCCAAAAACAAACAAAAAGATTTTTCTACTGATGGCCTTTTATCAGGGCCGAATGCGGTAGTTATTTATGCATTGTAAAATTGAAATTGTATTTGTTGAACGGTTAAACAGTGTGGAACGTTGAACGTTTCCGTTAAAGCAGAATCCATTTCGCACATAAATGATAAATTGATCGTTTATAGCTTCCGTTGCATAAACTTTGGAACATGAAATTTCCATCAACTGCTTTACCGTTTGTTATTCACGCCGTGATTTTATTGATCCGTAAATAATTTTAAATTATATTACGTATAATGCACCGCTGCATATAAAATACACGATATTTGTTATGACTTGAGTTATCTGCACAGATGACTATTGTAATTTGTTTACGATTGCAACTCGGACAGGTGAAATTGATGGGAGCGTTGAGGCTGTAACAGAAATAAGATGGTGAAAGTATCTGGAAATTTTATGCACCGCACGATAATACGTGTATACCTACAGTAGAACGATATTAGTGATCCGGTAAAGAATATGGAATAGTCCAGACTATTTCTTAACTGCCGTAACCGCGCCCATATTCATTCGGTCAATCGATCATGTGATATATCTTCTTTCGCTCGTGTAACTTTTCACCAACGCTCTACAATGCAGCAAGAATCGGTATGCAATCCTTGTATCCCCATGACGACATCTGCGGTGGGAAATTGTTACAGTTTTTATTATAACGTTTTCTGTCTTTCCTCAAAGCCCGCGCGCCGTGATCTGCTCCGATGAACACCGCCTATACCAATTCATTAAATTTCTTAACCCTAACTAATTTGTGAGCTATTTCTGTCGAATGTTCCGGAGAAATTACGCAAGAGTATAATTGATCATTTTCTTTCTTCTAGATCTCGTTGTCTTATACTTGTAGAATCAAATCGCAAAGTGAATTTCTTTACGTTCAATGATTAACCGTAGCGCTGACCTCGAGTGTATTTGTTCGTTCTTTTTTTTTTGCAGGAAAGCGTCTCGTCCGATCTTCACAAACGTCAACTGTCTCCGTCCGAACAAGCACAGATTCTGAGCGATGTTCAGCAGCATCAGTCAAGGTTTGGTCGAGTCCCAAACCCTATTCAAAATCTCCAGAACACATCGCCATTCCCATCCTTGGCAAAATATAAGGTTGACAGAGCGAAACAGCAACAGGAGCTACTGCAGTTGCAGCAACAGCAGCAGCGGCAAAACTCGAACCAGCAACGTATACAAAATTTCTTTGAGACGGCCCAAACTCAGTATCAGCCTCAGGCTGTGAAACAGCAGCAACAATTTCAGCAGATCCTTCAATCCCAGCCGCAGTTTAGTCAGTATCAAAATTTGCCCATCAACAACGCGAAGTATCTTAATTTGAACCAGCCGCTCTTAAACAACGGTCAAAGTATCCAGCTTCAAAGTTACTTCGAGAAACAGAGACAACTCGAGTTCCTTCAAAAGCAGCGGGAACGCTTGTTGGCCGAGCAGCAGGAACTCAGGAGGCAGCAAGAACTCCTGCGGCTTCAGCAACTTCAACAACTGCAAACTACCACCAGCACCACGACTCCTTCTCCGTTCCAATCAACCTTTTCGCCCTTGCTCTTGTCCTCGCCAAGTGCAAGGAAAATCACCGCGGCAGAAAGCGATCTGTTCCTGAAGGCGATAGCTAGTCATCAGAAGAAGTTTTCCAGCACAACAAGCAGCCCTCCAGTTGCGACGACGACAACGCTGAGGACGACGACCGTTGAAGCCTCGCCGAGTCCCACATCTCGTGCAACAGCTCGTGGCAAATTGGTCAACGACAAGCAGGAGATACCCAAGGACATTTTGTCCCTGATAGAAGCTCAAGAATCGCAAGGCACATCGAGCGTTTCGCAGAACGGGAAGTCCAAGCCGCAGATACAGATTATCTACCAGACCGAAAAGCCTACGGCCGGTGCAACCAGGCAGAAATCTTCGGCCAAGAGCAAGTCATCTCAGTCGTCGGCTCAGCGAGAAGCACTCTTGAGGCAGTTGAAACTGGCTCTGCTCCAGTCCCCGGACGACGAAGCAGCCAAAAACATTTCAACCAGAGACCTGGTACTCCCGAATGGAAAAACTGTGCAGGTCATTCGCGCACCGAACAGCCTACCTTCGGTCGAGTCTCAGCTGACCTCGGAGTCTCTGAAGGAGGTAGTCAAATCGTCTTTGCCCACTACCAGCATCAAACCGCCAAACGCGATCCTCGAGGAGTTGACGAAAGGTGTTCTTCCGCCTGGCGCGGATTTCGAAGTACTGAGGCACAAGCTTGACGGGAACTTGGAAGAGGTCGGCAAAGCTCCTTTGGAGAATTCACCGGCTAAAAAAGTCACTTTTGTTGTCCTCGAGGAGCAGCCAGACGGAAGTTACAAGGTTCAAGGCGTCAAGGGCAACGCTGACAAGGAAAATGGCGGGGACGTTGAGTCCATAGTGGAGAGGATCAAGAACGGAGAACTGAAGCTGCCTCCTCCGTCCGTCAAACCCTCACCCACCACTGCTACCGTCACCGAAACAATAACTACAACCCGGAAACCTCCAGCGATCACAAACGTCCCCACAGTGATCACCGGACCACCACCGACCACGACTTACAGGCCTCAGACTGTCCTTGAAACAGGAAAAAACACAGATTTCAGCAAGTCTTCGGACGACCGTCTTCCTTTCGTCACGATTTCATCGTCAGGCGGATCGGCGACCGACAGATACGTCACTTCGGCCACCACTCCAAGTAGCCACGTGTACAACTCTTATCGCAGCACGTCAAGACCCTCAGTGCATCAAACTCAGTCCTACGTTTCCAAGTATCCAGTTTCTACCAGGAGCCATTTCATTCCAACCATGGCTCCGGTCAATGAAATTGTCACCCAGTATCCGACGACGACGCCTTTGTCAACTTCCACTTACGCCGAATATACTACGAATAGGTACTTCAGTCCTACTACTTACAGCAACTTTGGCTCGAAGACTGCGGCTTCTCCGTCTCCTAGATCCATAGCGAACACGCCCAAGACGAATGTTGTTTACGAAGAAAATTATGAGAGCAGTACCGTATTCGCTCCCACTTCCGTCCTCACTGTCACACCTCCGCCCTCTGATTTGGCCGGTGATAATCTTATAAGAATTTTTAAACGGCAAGGACTCTACGCCATGGCCAAGTTCCTTGGGCAGTCTGGGCTCGACACCGTTCTCAACGATACCGGTAAGTCAAATCCGAAACTTCTTTTGGTTAAAGTGGTACATCCTGAGACGTACACAAATTATGTTACAATTTTTACATATCGTAGTGTAATTATCACACTAATTTTAGTTGTAAATTAAACGTGAGAAAGTTTTTTTCATCCGTTCACTCATCGTGTCTACGTAGATTCATGGTATGAAAAAATTGAGCAACGATTATCTGTATTTATACAAAATTGTGGAAACTACTTTCCCACGAACACCGTGCGCCATACACATGACGAATATTAAAGATTCGCGAGACGATGTTGCCTCGTTAAGTCTAAGGCAACGCGCGTTCACTCTCTATTAATATTCTCACGCCTGGATGGTTGTTATTCTATTACGATATATTGCGTAATATATTGACTAATTACGCTGCGAAACAATTAATTATAACATCGATACGAGAAATGGAGATCTATTCGCAGATCTCCCAGAATACTCGGGGCATTCCGTAGGAGTAATTAAAGTTTCATTTGTTTTCTGCTAATGACACGTGTAATAACGTCTGAGGTGAGGTGTGCCCGTCTTCTGTGTATATCATGTTCGTAATGTAAAATCATGAAACGACTACCTTTTACTCAGAGACAGAATAATTACGTAGAATATTATATTCAATTAAAACTTGTGCTCCACTTCTCATGGTCAGGATTGAATTAATAAAACTAATTTAGAAAAGATTGCGTACCACGTGCTCATAGTGTTTTATCTACTAAGCTATATGTAGAGGTGACTTGACGCAATGCCATTCAAGCTTGGGAAATTCCTCATTCGAGTAATTCTTAGATTAAATTTTCAAAGCTTGTGTTTTTAAACGATTTTTGCACGCACTTTTACCTTCAATGTTCCGAAATCGCGGTGTAATTGTATTACCTGTCAATGCTGCAAGTCAAAAAAGAATCACCACGTTTTATAATTCAGGTCCGTAGATATTGTTCTGAACTTTATCGCGGTAACGAATTTACGCAATTGTTACCACACTTAAATTTTTCAGGACCTTACACGATATTTGTTCCCACCGACAAAGCCTTCAGGGCATTACTGGTGCAGCTTGGAGGGCCAGAAAAAGCCGAGGAAAAGTTCCGCGAAAATCCCCGACTTCTGAGCGGAGTAAGATTTCATAATTAATGGAATGAAGTAGTTAATCATTGTCTAAATTAACTCTGGCAAACTTTTCATTAAAATAAATCTCTAATTATCCCGTCACAGCTTTTGTTGCACCACGTGATTCCTGGTGCCTTTAGGATCGATTCTCTCCAGGATGAAATGACCGGAGTCAGTCTGGCCGGGACTCAGCTTCGAGTAAACACGTATAACATGCAAGATGTCGAATGGAATGATGTGAGGGTACTGTCTTGAACAATTTACTAACACAACAATCAATCGTATCTTCGTTTTTACGTCTGTCAAAAACGATGTGACCTTTCTTCTTGATTATAACTGAGAACTAAACTAGATACGTATACATTTCTCTTTTATAGGAAGATACGCCTGATAATATTAGGCCATAATCATTGTTATTAACATTTGTAATCAGTGTGAGATCTGTCACTTCGGTGTTTCAATCAAAACGAATAATTCTTTCAAGGTAACCACGATCAATGGAGCAAGAGTCTTGCCTGACAAACAGAACATCGAAATTCCTCAGGGAATTTCGCACGCGGTTGATAGAGTAATGTTCCCATTGCCTGTCGGTGATTTAGTAGAAACACTACAAGCAGATCGGGAACGTCGCTTCACTGTCTTTTTGAGAGCGCTGCACGCCTCTGGCTTGGAGGAAACTCTGTCTGGTAATGAAATAGGAAATTATTACAACGTACCTACGCAATTGAGCTATCCGACATGCAGAGTTGAAATATTGTCGGCGTATTGCATGGTTGTGCAGTAAACACGTTATTCAATAATTTTCAGGGTCAAAGACTTACACGATATTTGCTCCAACCGACAATGCATTTATGATTGCATCAGCTTCTCCAAACGGAAGCCCACCGTGGCTAGACGACGAAGATAATCAAGAAGCTGCGAGAGCTATCGTTTCGAGGCACGTCATACCCACAACGCTCTTCACTGCAGGAATGAGATATTATCAGCAGAAGGAAACCCTTCACTCGCAGGCATTTTTACACATCCACAAAAATTCAGGTATACATGTTAACGAATTTACTTCGCCGGATTCACACGGTATTCTCTCCATAACGTCGCACAATTCTTTGCAATGCATTGACCACTGGGAAAATAGGCCAGTGAATGTTTCCGCACAAAATCTGCAGCACGCTGGTTCGAGGAAGGGACTGTCGAGCTTTCCCTTTTATTTGTTGCACTTACTGTAATTAAAACAAAGATATTTCGTTATTTTCAGTCAACAAAAACTTTGTTCGAATGAGTGAAACCTACGGAATTTTTTTATCTCAAAGTGGAAACAGACCGTTGACTTTTATATGAATAATCGGAAATATTTATCTCTTGTATAAGACGCTAACTCTGATAATTGCCTGACTTATTTTTTCGCACTTTATTATTTATTTTACAGATTTAATTACTTTTTGTTATCAATCAAAACAGCCGAACCAATTATTTATAGACTGTAACGATCTTAAAATCTTTTACCTCCAAACATACTAACATTCTGGAAAGATCGAAAGATGATCAGATGCCGTATGTCTAAAGTAGAATTAACCCACTTGTTCGTAATGCAAAGTAATTTCCTCGAGCCTGCTTTAATCACATGGTAATGACCAGTGAATAATCAGATTTAATCTTGTTTTAGACCTGCAGACGCTTTATTTCATTTTCATTCCAATTTTGAAATTGGGTCTTGTGCGTTGCTAATTCTAGCACAAGTCTCATAATTCTCATTTAGTATTATTATGAATATCAGTATTCATAAGTACAATTTTTCCTAAACTAATTGTACGTATTTTTTTTTTTTTTTTGTTCATTTCAGGCCGAATTAAGGTAAACAATGCTAAAGTTATTTCTTACAACATTCCGGCAACGAACGGAGTTATTCATGCAGTTGATACGCTACTCTAAAAGTTTTGGGTTGTCGTTCAAACAACAATTTCAAGCTCAGCTATTGTGGGAGGGATATGGAATGCACTCTTTGTAAGTATGCATTATTGAAATCGATCGGAACTATGATTGAAGGAGAAAACTAACGTCTTGAAATAACACTTCAAAACATTCAACTCTTTAATTTATTTGAACAATTATTCGAGTTCATCTTCCGTAACGTGAAATAACACCGGAAAGTACTTACTCTTTGAGAAGCAGAAAAGCAGATTATAAGATATCGCAAAGTTAACTAACTCAATGAATATGCCATAAGTGTTACTTAAATCTTTCTCAACCATTATCATCACAGTGAAGATACAGATTAACGAGAATCGTCTTGTTATATAAAATAAATTATACAAATTGAATGTACGCGAACGTAAAATTAAATAAGGTGCTCGAATAGACTCGAGAGTTAACGAGGTGCAAAACTGAGTACACCAAGTCATGATAACCGTTCAACTAGGATGTATAATATAGTTCGTATTAATTTTTTAAATAAATGTACAAACTTTTTTCATAAACATTGAATTCCACAAACTCAGGCCTCTCCGTTCTCATCATCCTAATCCCGGTGTAAAAAATTTTCAATCGTCAATTAAATTTTTAATAAATCTTTATTATTTCTGGTATATTTATATATAATATCTATATTTATGTACAAATGATATGAACGAATATACAATATAGTTATTAATAAATAATTAAAATCCCAACCGACCATGAGTCGACATACTTACTAACTCAAGTAGCAGCTGACAAATTTTTGGGGAGATTCCGTTTGAGAAACTTGCGCTATTAACAATTATTCTAAAAACATTTTTAATAATTCGTTCTATATTTTTTAATCTCTACCATAATATGATGGATGTTTGTCAATCGAGCTCTAGCATTTGCGGGTAAAATTTTATGCAAACGGTGATAATACTGAACAAACTGAGTTAAAGTTCTTTGAAGCAATGCGCCTCCTAAAACTAAGCTTGGAAACGATCTCAAAACTTCGCTATTTATTGATGACAACTCGTTTTTCCAACACTGAGTAAAAGCCTCGACTAAAGCCAGTGCCGTTCCTTCGTGCTGCTTAAAATATTCCACTTGACCCTTATCAGATAAAGCTTCGGTTTCTTTAACAAGCTGTATAATTCCGCCAAAATGAGGGCTCAACACTTCCTCAACATACTCAGAGGAACGGGCGTTCAATTTTTCACGGAAGCTTTCAGCTTCTTTTGAATTATCTCTGGTTCTTTCCTACAGAGAAACGAAACTTTTACAATTATTTGTTCGTCATTGATTTCTCAATGAAAGACCGTGACAAAGAGCGACAACTGACCATAAGAACTCCCAGGACCAAGTCGTAGTTGTTGATTAGAAACACTAATTGCTGTGTTCTCTGCACAAAGACTGCGGCCATTCTAAGTAAAAAGCATTGTACTGCTTCTCTTAATTCAGCCAACAACTGTGCAGCTCCTTCACATGGAAATCCTTCTCCGACTCCGACCATCGCGGCACTGAATTCAGCGTAACGTCTAGTAATCTGAATAGAGATGCGAGTCAAGACATAAATTTATTTGAGAGTTGATCTGTGGTTACGTTAAATGATAGGAAGTAACATTACTCACGTAATGAGGTCCTATGTCCTTATTCAATTTCCAGGGATCACAGTCTTTGATACTTTGAATATTCAACTGAAAGGCGTACTCGAACCTGAAATAGAATGTCTAAATGGATCCCAAGCACATTCGTTTTCAGAGAACTGATGAGATTACCTTGGCCAAATAACTGAGGTGAGATTATCCCAATACTTGTCTAGTGCAGGGACAGCTCGTTTATGGCAAGTCAATTGGTACCGCATTACCAAATGCAAGCAAAGAAAGAGAGCTATAGTGTCGTAACAGTCATCTACAAAGGACTGCAAGTTCTTGAGTAACAGGTGCAAGGTCTTGCCCATCACCTAATAGAAAAATAAAAGAAAAATTACAATTCTATCCCGTATGTCATTCGTTAATTGTTGCAATTCCCAAGGGAAAAATATGTTGAATTACTTGATCGAAAATATCCATCGCCTGAGTTCCGCGAACCTTGAAAAATTCCGACAGAAATAGATACTCTCTGCAAGCGTTATCCACCAGCGCGTATTGTTCACTTCTAAACAAAGCTTCGTAGTGATACTGTGAATGAAATACATTATTGATTCACCTATGATTGTTATAAATCTTCTTGAATAATAAAAAACGAACCCTAGTCTTAGACGCAGTATGCGGCACAATTATTGGAGCTTCTAATTGAGAATTGAGAACATCTCCTCGGGTGCCTATTGAAAAAACAGTGCCTCGATGTTTGAGGGGAGTTTTGTGGAAGATCCCTCTGCCAGCTGTATCTTCAACGCCCATCAGATCATCTTTGGTGGCAGCTTCTTCGAACTAGAAAACATTAGAGTACACATATAGAAAGATTAGTAAAGTATATTGCAAAGGCAAATGTCTAATTTTTTCTCACCTGCAGTTTTGTGAGTCGCGAAGAGTACGACTTGAAGTAAGAGTAATAAATTTTGCTCATCGTATCGACATATTCCCCACATATTTCTTCAGCAACATTTCTTTCATTGGCCAAAACAAATTCGAAAAAGAATTTATACTTGAGCATGTTATTTTGCGGAACCTGATAGTTGGTCATTGGTTTCCTAAATTTGTATATTTGTTCCAACAGATAAGTTCTGATCTTGGACATTGCTTTTATTTTCAATTTCTCGAGTATCTCTTTGACGTCTTGGCAAGATTTAGCTTCCTTGAAGCTTTGCTCTTTGACAAAGTTTATTTTGTGATTCAAGGTCTGCAGCTGTGTTAAAAATTCCTTCTCAGTAACCGGGCAGTCCATGATTCCCCTAATAATAAAACAGAGTAAAAAATAGATTCTGCTGTTCTAAATGACATACTTTCTGATAACTTAATAGTTAAAATGGCACAGAACTCTATTATTCAACCTACATTATCAGAGCTTCTGAAACAGTCATGTCCTCGATGAATTGACTCAGTGGTCCTCGAATGACCTGGCGGTTGGAAAGTTGCTGGCTCATGGCTACAGATTTTCGTTGCAGGTATAAAATTTCCGAACTTATGCTGCCGAGGTCGGTTTTGAAGCTCAGTAGCATGGATTCCATTTTCTGTAATAAATAAATTGTGATAGCGAGAGAACGTATCGTCATGTATCGAATAGCCATTTACTAACCTCTAAAATATTGTCACAGGCATCAATTTGGTTATGCAAGCTGGCTATGTTCTGACTTTCTTTTATGTAGTCTTGAATAGATTTATTCTCGACTTCTTTGAGTTCTTTTTCTATTTGTCGGGAATATTGCCGCAGGTCTGTCCCCATCGTCAGGACCTCCTGGACCACGTCATCCTCCAGATCCTCGTGAGCCATTTGCGTCTCGCTATCGTCAAAAGCGTTGACTTCCGACGACATTTCTACGATATTGAACCTTCCGACACTTTTTTATTTATAATACTATTACTGCGTATTCTTTCCTTGCTCTTCTCACGTGTAAAATATCGGCTGAACAACTCTGACAGCCTAGTTTGACAGCACGCTGTCTGCTACCGTCTGCTTCGCAGACCAGCCATTACGCATTTTTTAGAGGTTCGGGTATTTGGAGTTTAATTGTTGATGCGAGGATCAGATGGCAGTCCAATCGGTTGAAGTCCGTGCTGGTCCGTGCAGACGAAATTTCAAATTTGTAAATGGCGTGTACGGGACTACTCTAACCTCAGTTCGCCGTGTTAATTTATTGTTGAAATTCTTCAGAATGGGTGATTCAGATTTTAACGAGCTCCTACGGTCGGCTGAGCAATTGTCAGCCGCTGTAGAGGGAAACGGCGAATTACCGCAAGTCGAAAGAAACTTAAGACAGATTTTAGAAGCCTCTAACGAACTTTGGTCCCGCGTCACTCAGCCCAGCAGTCAGGATAATCAAGTACAGGCGTAAGTACGGAAATTAAATATCCAATTTTTAGTTCTTTATGTGTAAAACAAAAACGGATGACTAAATTAAATTGGCACCACCGGATTTCTGTACGTATCCACTTTTTTTTCTCGCGGAGTTTAAATGTAACCTCAAAATTGTCGAGGCTCGACCTCCTTGCCATTTATAATTAAATCCGTTTCAATTTACTGCAGACATCTCTTATTGGGTTCGCGTGGTGTTGACCTACCGCAAATATCACAAAAATTGAATTCTCTGAGTGCACGGCGTACTTTTGAGCCATTGGATCCCGTCGCAGATACAGACATTGTTAGCTACTTGAGAAATGAAAAAGAAAATGCCATTCTTTCTATCATTGAACAAGTACATAAAGACGTACGTATAGTTATAATTTTCTAATGCTCGAGTAACACAATATCAAATGAAACAATTGTAATTAAGTAAAAGCATTTTTTCTTATAGACATTCGAGCTAAATAGAGTTCAGCAGCTCCAACACATGCTGGGGGAATGGAAACAAATGCGTTATGAAATAATGAATGCAATGACTGCTCCCTCCGGAGAATTGGTCGACCTAAGGGGCATGCCCCAGCGAACCAAACTTGCAGGTTCCGCTGTAAGCGGTCTGTCCAGCATCGAAGCTGCGTATGCCAAGGAAGTGCGGAATTACAATGACCACGTATTGAGAGGCATAACACGACCAAACTTGTTTAAAATCCTAGCCAAGGCTTCGGAGAGCTTTGATGATAAGAAAGTAGCAGATATGTGGAAAATGGTCAAAGCCATGGTGGATATTCCCGTAACTCCAAGGGGTGATCAAATGAAATCGAGAAGCAGCTCTCAGGTTGAGAGAAAAATAGTATCCCAGGCACGGAAGTACCTTGAAAATCGTTACACAGACTTCATGAATTCTATTATCAGCGAGAATCTTGCCCAAGCAATGCGCGGCGGCATTCCTGGCACTTTGCCGCTTGTGAAAAGCTTTGTAAGAGTCAAAATACAATCAACGCTCGGCTTAGAGGGGATACAAGTTGATGGCATGCCATTGTGGCCGTTAGTCTACTACTGTATGAGAGCCGGGGATTTCCATGCTGCTTTACATTGTCTCAAACAAGCTGGCTCGAGTGTTGATGAGTTTAGAGCTGTCGTGGAAGAAGCTGCGAACAGTAGTACTCAGCGTCCTGGCAGTAGATCGGAATCTATTGTTAAATTACAGTATCGGCGACACGTCAGGTCAGCTACTGACCCTTATAAAAGAGCCGCTTACTGCGCCCTTGTGCCCTGCGATCCTGATGATTTACATTCCGAAGTTATGACCACTGCTGATGATTATTTGTGGCTACGCTTATGTCAGGTCAGAGATCAGGCAGATTCTGAAAATAAACTTACTCTAGATCACCTACAGACCACGATTCTAGAAGAATATGGTAAGAACCAAAAATATTTGACTTGAATAAAATTTCGAGAACTTTGTTGAAATACTAAGTCTGAAAATTCATAATTATGTTAATAGTATACCAAGTTTTTATAGTTTAGTAACCATGTCTCAATGTTTGTTCTTCAGGGGAATCCTATTATCATGCTCATGAGCAGCCTTACCTTTATTTTTCAATGCTGTTTTTGACTGGTCAATTTGAGGCAGCCATTGAATTTTTGGCACGAGGTGCGGGTGCTCGATTATTGCCACACGCTGTCCATCTCGCTGCGGCTATGCACGAACATAATTTACTTGGAGTCAGTCAAAGTGTATTGGCGCCTTTAATAAGTGTTGATCCTGTTGACAAGCCCCCTGCGAAAAGGCTCAATTTTGCACGTTTAATTTTGCTGTATGTTAAAAGATTCGAGGCTTCTGATCCAAAGGAGAGTCTGCATTACCTCTTTTTATTGAGGTCAGATACTAAAAATATTTTGGTTTCTAAAGAATATATATATAAGAAAATGAAACATCACGTCCTATATATTTGAACATTCTTGTCTAGGACGATGAACGATCCGTATGATCGGAATATGTTTGCAGCTTCGGCTGCAGAAATGGTTGTAGATGCTTCGCCGACCAATCGAAGCCTGCTGATTGGACGAATAGACATGGGTCAACGGCTTCCAGGAATATTGGATGAGTTCCAAATTAATGTGGAAGATGTGATTAATATCAGCGCCGAAACTTTGAATCGAAAAGGTCTACTTGAAGATGCAGTTACTATGTACGATTTAGCTGGAAATCACGAGAAAGTCTTGAGTCTGATGTGCTCCTTGCTTGCACAAGTGGTGAGTCAGAAAAGTACTCCTGGCTCACTCAGATCTAGGCTTCAAGATACTGCCAACGACATCAGTTTCAGGTATATTTCAAAAACTTCCGAGATCTTTAAACAGCGTAAAATTACCGTCCTCAATAAATGTTAACAGGTACCAAGGGACAGCTATTCAAGCTCCAGCAGAATCTGTAGCTGCTTTTTACACCCTAAGAGATCTTATGGTATTCTTTGACCAATTCCATAGCGAACAGCATCAAAATGCTCTGAGGGTAAGCTTCTTTGATTCACCTTACGGGTTTGTTACGTTTGAAGTGGTTGATATTGAAACAACAAATTATTTCAGACCATCGCGGATTCCGGATTATTACCGCTACATGTTAGAGAAGTTGACGAACGTGTTACAGCGCTCCGTCGGGTTTCAGCAGAAATTACTGGTGCTCTAGCTGACGTTCTTCTTGCTACAATGACTATTTTGTATAAGCTGTATCAAAAACTACGCTCAACTGAACCAGGCGACGAGGTTGCGAGGGAACAGCAACTTTGCGATCTCAGAGAACAAGCCAGAGCCTTGACCAGCTTTGCGGGCACGATCCCTTATCGAATGCCGAACGAAACAAACAGTAGACTCGTTCAAATGGAAATACTAATGCATTGAAGGAGTGAATTTATTTTTGCGTACAAAGCTGAAAAAATGTAAGATTCAAACATTTAAATAGATTATGATTTTGAAAGCTACGTTTAATGGTTACAAATTTTTTGAATTTTCTCGATGATTAATTTGCGCACAGGTTCCGTTCTAGTAAGTGGAAACTATCTTTATGAAACAAACGAAACAAGACAGTGCGATAAATTAAAAAAAATAAACTAATGAACACCATTTGCGTTTCTTTTTGAATTAATGAAGACTGCAGTTATTCGTGAATTTTTAATATTTAAAATAAACCACAGGTACTAGTTTATCACAATAATAAAACAAAATACCATTGAATTCCAACTTCATTCGCGTTTATTTTCTATCTTACATCTAACAAATACTAGATAATTAGTAATAGTATGGATAAATTTGAAAAAAGTGCTAGGTAAGCATTTTATAAAATGTATCATTTGGATGGAGCTCGCGATTGGTTAACCAGTAGGCTCATCCCGCTCTGAGCTCGTTGATTTGATAGATGTAATCGAAATCCCGGCGCTAAAGTCTTCCACCTTTCCTTCTTTTACCTAACGAATAATAAATTGGTTTTATATTGATATATTATCTGTTTGAGTTCAAACGCAACTCATTGTCAATGATAAAAGAAAGTGCCCCAACGATGAAGCAGTAATCCAAAACTTACAGCTTTGTAATCTAAAATCATTTCTTTGAATGATAGAAAGTCTGTTAACGTCGCTAAAACTTCAAAAACTTCTCCATCCAGTTCAGGACGTCTTTCACTATAAGAAAAAAAGGCATATTAGCGAACAGCACTGTTTACAAAACTACGGGTCCCACAGCAATTATTGTCTCATACTTAAGCTGGTCTAACAGAACGTGGATTGAAAAGTTAGGAACAGACTTCTTGAGCTGCTTAACGATGTAGTTTTCTATTTCCTGGTTCTGCGAAAGAGAAGAGAATTAAACAAGTTGGTGATACCTTAATCTAGCTATACACTCTGACTAATAAAATTAATTTTCTACATGTAAGTTTCCTAGTTATGCAAAACTTACATACTGATTAAAGATTTCCATGTAAATCAGTTTATTCTCTTCCTCGGGTCCAAATATGTGCCAGTAGTTCTCCAAAAATTTCTGCTGTAGCTCTTGGAACTCGCTTTCTAAAACAGGAATTTTGTTTATACTTTGGAATAAAAATTAGCTGCTCTATAAAAGAGATAAAACATCGCTTTCCTAAATTTTTGCTTCAAAGATTCTCAGATTCAAAGAAGAATCATAAAATTCTCAGTACCCATCAAAAGATCTTCTATGTACCCGATGATTTTATCGAAACCTGCGTCTCTGACACCCTTGGATTCCTCGTGAACTTCTTCGCTGTCAGTATCCATGGGTGTTATGTGATCTGAATCACAAAATGTTGGACTGATAAGTAAGTTAGGAAGTGAATGTCAGGTCGTATCATTAAATTAAATGTAGTGCAGTTTATCACGCCAGTCTGTTGGTGACAGTTTGAAAGTGGGTCAAGAAATATTTTTTTAACGAACCTATAACTTCTGGATTCATTTTAAACAAGGCTCATGAATATTATTTCTAAAGTTCCATAACTTGCGTTGTATGTATTGAAGAACTACACGTTAGTGCGTGGTTAGTACATGCGTCTGCAATGTCAAAAGATTTGTTTACTATCGAATCTGTCATGTAAGCCGCCATGTTGTTTCACGCCTAGCAACGCCGGGTTCTTGAATGCGATTGGCTCGTTCAACCTGACACGGTGTGACGACAATTTTTAAACTTGAAAAAAAAAAAGTTTTCAATTAATGTTCACAGAGTTTGAAAACACCAAATAGCTCTTGAGGCCTGAGTAATAATCCGAAGTCACTTTCAAACACATATCGTGGCTGCGTAAATAGAGTTAACCGAATCTTTTAGCGACCAACGTCGCTGCTTAGCAGACGACACGGCGTAACGTTTTTGGGATACCGGTTGTTGCATGTTTGTGGTTAATGGCGTGCTGTTATTTTAGCAATTTTAGCAGCCTGTTTGCATTCCTGTCGCAAGAGTTATTTAAACGTGAATACTTTTTCTTTTTAGTGAATCAAATTCAGGTAAGATTATCATAATTTTTCCTTCAATATTAATCCTTCTAGTCGAAATCTAAGATGTTGCGGATTTTGATGGATAATAAGGTTTAATTAAAGTAAAACAGTAGTTTTTTAAGCCGTTGGTATCAGGTATTTTGAAATCAAATTTAGAGTTGAAAATTTTTCTCTATCTCAAAGTAATATCATTTCAGTTCAACTCTAGTGATTTTAAATCCTCCTTTCAAATGATTATTCAACAATTTCTTTGTTTCTCTACTTTTTGAAATGGGTTATAGGCCTGATGCGTCCTTGACCAGTGGTTAACAATAATGTTTTGCTTATCCAGCTATTAAAGTGAAACGGAGGCTAGAGATGTCCATGGAAATATTTGCGTTTGATAAAAGCCTGCAGGAGCGGCTGGTCGAATACTCGGAAATATTAACAGCGGGTGCAAAGGTAATTCCAGCATCTCAGATTCACTCCGAATGGTCCTGCTATGTTGAACTGGTGATAGAACCGGTTGGTTGGCGTGCCCTATGGAAAATCCCAAGGCTGACCTGTCAGGACTTCGAAATCCATTATCCTACAATTGTTGTTGTTGAGGTTGAGAATGTGGATTTCCAAGAATTATCTGCACTTGTTAAAATAGTTGCTGTTCAAGATGAGATACAGCTTCCTGAAAAGTATGACGTTCCTCTGAACGAGCTTTACCCAACTCAGCACCAAGAGAATACAGTCCTTGATATGATTGGTACAGCTAACTGCATCGATCAGTTAAGATTCTTTTTTAATTATCTCTGGATGCCGTGGGATACGGATGACGATGACGACACCGACTGGGTTTCACTTCATTTGGAGCCAAGAATAAGATTATTTTTTGACATGAAACGCGGGGTTGTCAACAAAGAAACTTGCGACGTTATAAGAAGCTTGACCAGAGAAGGGAGGGATATTCAAGCAAAAATCACAAGGCTCGAGGAAGATATATCAGACGAAGAAGAGGATCAGGATCAAGTGCTCGATGACGGAAAAGCCTGCCAGTTAATGAAGCTTCATTTTCGACTACAGCAGATTAAAACTGAGATGGAAGTTCTGGAAAATCCTGTTATGAGGGAAGTCCTCACCAGAAATAAAGGCTCGAACATGACGGATAAAGAAGTTAAGAACCGGGAAAGCAGAGGGACGAGATCTGAAGGATATTTTGTTTGGCTCGGAGGATCTGTTCAAGACATGATCTCGTCTTTGAGCAATGTTCAGACAGTCATTGGTCCCGATATGTTTTTGAAGTAAGAGGTTTCATAATCTGTATGACTCATTTTATGACTAATGATCGTTACGCATATTCAACAGTAAATGATTTTTAGTTGAAATACATTACCTATTTTTCAATAAATCAGATCTGGGAACCTTGATTTTACAAAAAATAGAGAACTGACGATTTCTAACATTTTTTTCATCATTATATATTATTCAGAACTTCAAATTGCTTGCAAGAAGCACTGGATGCTTCTGAAGCAGGTGATATAGTAGTTCTCGGTGAAGGAGAGCACCAAATCAGAGGCGTTGGAGGCCTGGAGGAAGGAGGCAAATTCAAGGGGTTCGGCAGACTTGGAGATACAGTTATCTGTGGAAGGGAGACCGAATGTGGGCCGTCCTTGATGGATTTTTCAGGCGGGGAGGTACGAATGACATTTACGAAAAAAATAACTATACTATTACTAATATATGTATAACATCATACTCATTAACTTTCGTATCACCAGGTATATTTAGAAGGCATCTCCATTCAATTAGGCGATCTTCAGATGGGTTTGCTAGCTCGCAAAGGGAAGGTCCAACTCATTGGGTGCAGGATTTTCGTTACAAATAAAAGTGTCATCAAACTAGGCACTGTGGTTCTGCCTGGGGCTAAATTAATCGCCCAAAATACGACATTTGAAGGGCTTGGAACTGCAATTGTAATTCATTCAGGAGGCAGTGTTACTTTAGATGGATGCTACTTCAACGAATGTGTCGAAGGTATTCAGGTAAGGTGATGATTAATATTTAAGTGCTGTTAGTTCTATAAAAATTCCATAATCATTTTTAACACTCTAATTACATGAAAAATGTACTGGTAGTGTGAGATTCTCAAGGACCTGATTCACACGTGGGCTCATTATTGATAATATCATTATTTCAGATGCACGATAATTCAAGTTTGGCTGTAAATAATTGCTCATTATCGAATTTCAAAGAGCACAGTATACGCATGGAAACTCAAAAGTATGTAACTGGCCCTGAGGGAAAGATTGGGAGTAGTGAGCTGCTGCAGAATGTCTCCGAAATTAATATCAAAGATTGTCAATTCGAGAACAATGGTAAGGGTGATATTTTATTTCAAGCTAAACCGTCCGCGGCATTCTTCGCTAAACAAGAAGGTAATACGAACATGGTGTCTTAAATATATTATATTCGTGAAAATGTGTCTTAGATCCCGTTATATCCCGTTATCACAGCAATTTCCAGAGTACATTGTGACAAAAAATTTTTTACAAAGTTTACCAGATATATCCCTTGTTACTTATCTTTAATATTAAAATAAATGTATATTTAATGTAAGAAATTGGAGGTTTTCTTTGTAATTGGTATGTTTGAAAATTTTGGCTTTCAAAAATTGTTTACCGGTTTAAACATTGTAAAGTAATTTTAACTCATAATTCATGCCGAATAATTTTACCACAAAATTTCAATAAGTACTCATAGATTTCTTACCTTTTCGCCAAAGAAATATCTTCATCTTACGAATATCTTAATTTTTCGTGGTAAAGATTGGTTGCAATGAACGCCGCAAGATGGCGCCACCTTATCAAATTCAGTAACGATTCCGCGTGCTTACGTTTCGACGTGGTTGTGCGAGGTGAAACAAAAATACAGATGAGGCTTTTGAGCTCGTTGAATACATTGGTAAATCATTGATGGATATTGTTTGTATAATTAAAAAAGAAATGTACGCCGCATGAGAGATTTGCGTCATATCGCGAACTGGTGGACCAAAGAGTTAGTAAAAACGAAATAATTTGAAGATAAATCGAGATATTGTCGGCTTCATGTTACCTAACCTCAAAATCTTCGGAAGCTATGATTTGTACACTGTGTCCCAAATAAAAACATTAGAAACAACCAGACGCATCGCGTACGTATTAATTTTTGTTTCTACGTAATACGAATAGGATAATGCACGTTCAGGTGTTAGATGAGCAATACTGACTGACGCCGCATGTTCCCAAAGCAGGGTTACGGTTTAGCAGAAAAAAATCAGATTTGGTTCACGTATTCGTGCAATGTGTTTCGAATCGCAGATGCGTGAACTATTTAAAGATGCGATAGAATATTTTATGCTCGTTGTATTTTTACAATTGTATATAATGAATTAGGGTTAACAGCTGTTTCTTCCTGTCTTTTGGGTAAAAAGATAATTAATTGTTTGAGATCTGTGTGACGTGAGACCTCCCGGGCTACGTTTTGCTTTGAGTATTGTTTTTAATGTTATGTCAAGAGTGATAATTTATCAATCACCCTACGTACACGTATGTAATTATTCCAAGCGGCACATGTCTTTGCCAAAAATTATATCGTCGCTACTTTTGTCACCAATATCAGTCGCGAATTCAAAACATTGGCGCATAAAAAACAATTCTTGAAAAAATTATTCTCTGCTCTGAATACGAAGAAATTAAAAAATTATTGAGACACTGAGCAAATAAATCCCGGGTTATCTTCAATTTTGCAAAATCGTAACGATGACGCAGAAAAATAAAAAACGAGGGATAAAGTTACGTCCGTTTACCTATTTGCATAGTATGAGTACGTAGCATGATATAAATTTATATTTTTTATATTTATAAAGATAAATTGCGGATATAATATGATCGGGAAGGAATAGCAATAAGCCTGTGTCGTAAAATTCGTGAAAAATATTGCCATGTGCACAGAGATCGAAGCGCAGGAGGCAGCGAGGGCGGGGACGTTAGAAATTCGGCTTTTCATTACCCGTAAAAGACGTTTATTGGTGTTTCAGGTATCTGAACTAGGAAACTGCGAACGACTCGGTAAATCTTTGAGGAAACTACGACGTGCCTGGCTCACGACCGCAACAGAAGAGGCGGTAGTTTTACGCGTTTTAGCAGTGCGAATTTATCTCCGAGTACCCAGTTGCAAAACCACCCCGGAAACAACGATGGTCGAAACTGCCGTCCTCGAGACCATCAGAGACAAGCATACGCAGTTCGGCCATGCTCGTCCGCTCGACTGCTCCGACTGCATTTTCGTATTCCAAGAAACTCTCTCCGATTACGAGGAACCCACGTCCGACGCGGAGGTGAGTTGATGCATGCCAAATATTCGCACGTACCCATTCGCAGCCACGAGGACACGGAGCGCGACATTCGTAAGAGAGTGTTTAGTGGTTGTTGAAAATTGCCGGAGAAGATATTTGAAACCTGCTTCCACAATGTGTTTGTCCCTGCTGTAAGCGAATTTTTGATTACGCAAAAACTCCCCTTGAAAGCTGAATTGTGGGTAACCAATTCACCACCGTATTGTTTAAAAAAATCTTTTTAGTGACATTAAAGGAATATTTTTGCCACCAAACGTACCATCGTTAATTCAGTTAGTTGATCTAAGAGTTGAGAGTTTGAAACAACACTATCGACTGAAATTCACATCGTGGATTATCCACGCTGAAAACTGTAACATAAATACATATAATTCAACGTTTGAAAAGTATAACGATAAAGGATCGGATTTTTTGGGTAGCCGACGCATGGGATCAGTCAGGTGTCAGCTTCTTGTAAATTCAGAAGCGTGGTTTACATCATGGGAATTGCCAGGGGGATGCAATACGTCTAAAATTTCAGCAGGAGATGGTTTTTTGATCACTGAAATATTATACCAGGCTATGAGGATTATGCTAAAGGAGATATCAAACAGTGGTTGGAGAAAGATTTTATTCTCATGGCTTTAATCGATGAGGAAATTATTGCACAAATCATAAGATCAGACTCTCTTAGCTTAGAGAGTGAAACGTCAATGGAGCAGGGTGATGACATCGAAAAAGAAAAATTTACTATTCGCGAAGGTGTAAAAGCTGTATGTCGTTTGAATCACTGGATATGGCACAATCAGGGATTTGACGTTCAGATTTGTCAGGATTATCAAATATTAACCGATGTCAGGAACTCATAGCAGTTACAGAAAATGTAACCAGCAACTAAAATTTAATCCAACGCAGAATTCTTGTTTCGTGCTAGTTTTAATCTTTACATTCAACTTCATGTACGCTAAGCAAGTCGAAGCATATATTCCCTTCGTTTAGTATTTGTCTATATTTTGTTTACTTACGTTTCATTTAATTCTATTCTTGTACGACTATATGAGCAAAAATTTAAATAATCACGGACACAACTGTTTGAATATTTTTATTTCCGATCTGGAAAACTGCGATATGTAAGGAAATTGAGCGACCGAATTATTCGCACCATCTTGATATTATTTTCGTTAATTCGAGGACCAGAGACATTCACTTTCAGAATTACTTTCATGACACGTAACGAAATCGGTTTCAAAAGACGTGAAATCGCATGGCATCGCGCCAAATGCTCGCTTCTCACATCCGTATCAGATAGAGCTCGGAAAAAAAATGCGATGTTTATCTACCTATCTACCTAATCTAGTGTGATTACATACTTCACGGAAATTCCGAGGGCTGGTAGATAATAAAAGGGAAGAATTTGCGAGAGAAAGAAGAAAAGTAGTGTGATATACAGGTAATCGTGGGGAAAAAGTAACGGCAATGGAAGGGTGGGTGAAATTTTAAGCCGTGGGGGACGATCGGCAGGAAAACTGAGTTTTTAACCTTCGACTTTTTCAACCTAGCTGCAGGTATGTCCTGACACTGGGTCTGCGATTTTCAATATTCATTAGAACTATGCTTTGCAATTTGAGGAACTATTCACCGGAAACTTGACCCAAATGTTTTTTCGCTTATCGGAAGTGAACTCACTTCGAGCTATTCCGTTGGCAGATTCCAAAAACTTGAACGATTTCGCTGCGTTTAAATACTTGGCGAATGACCACCATTTCAACGATGGCTCTTGTTCGTTGATACAAGTGTCAAAGTGGTGTGAAAATTCCCGTTTGTATTTGATTGATTCGAAAGAATGCAGATTTTTAATTTTCACACACAATTGTGACATTGAGACGCTAAAACTTTGGATTAAGAAATGTACAACGCTGGTCGGGAAGCATAGTTTGAAAGTTTGCTTTCCGGACTTCTGCGGTAACGTTGACGTAATTAGCATTTGCAGTTTGCCTAAAGTTTCGTTCAATTATGAAACAATAGCGCCACGGTTAGAAATGCGAAACTCATTAGGACATCGTTTCCTCGTTCGTCTTGTACTTGCTAGAAACTTGGCCCTAACTTTGATCCCCGACAAGTTTTAGTAAACCGAACTTGAGGACTCCCTAATACCAAAATAAGTTGTACAGCTACAACGTTGTGTAAAATTATCTTGCCGCCAATAAATGTCGGAAATAAATGCGTGCGAATAACTGCCGGCAATTTATCTGCAACGTAAACTGTTGGAAGAGTACAGGTATTGAATATGGCACCGAAAACATTCCGTAGAAGTCCACGCTATTTTCGTGTTGTTTTCAAAACCACTTGGTATCAAGAATCGAACGATTTACACCGATGATATTCAATTTTACACTAATCGGTGTGGACTTTTATCGTATATCCCTGATGGTTGCAGGGTAAGTTGTAGAGGTTACATAAAAAAGTCGAGGTCTATACACCCGTTTACGCGATACGAGGGGTGGCCAGAATTCTCGATCCCTTGTGAAAGGTGCGGAAGAATTACGGGGCGTGTTCAATTCAATGGTGCCGCAATGCAACTCCGAAAATACACCCTCCGCTGGAGGAGAGATGATCAATCACTCAAGAGAGGCTTGCTCGTCCTCAAATAACTGGCGGGGAGGGGTGTCGACCCCGACGTAACTCTCTCTCTCTCTCTCTCTCTCTCTCTCTCTCTCTTCCTCGGACGTCAGGCGTCGCGACGCGTCGATGTATGTACACCTACGACTGCACACGCGGTCGCACGCGAGTCCGTAGATCAAACGCACCCACCTCCCGGGGCCAACGTGCGCCACGTTATTCTCCTCTCCTTCCTCACGTATTCCATCTTGGAAAGGTCGTTTCGCTCGACGACCTCCATTTTTCTCCAGCTAACATTTTACCAGATCTTATACGTGCGCATGTATGCCTGCAACGCTCGTTTCTCTTTACTGCCCGACAACTACGGCCACGTATCCACACGTAAGCAGCCCCCGTATCACGGCCGCGTTATCCTTTCGTCCGAGATCCTTCTATCTGTGTAGGTATCCTTGCGTCATGGAATTGTCTCATCGAGAGGACCGGCAGGGTTCAGGCCTCCTGGAACTCCGTTCTAGTTTATTGATTATCAGCGATTGATGATACGGTTCTATGGAATCGAGAGATTCGCCTCCTGAGCGTTGTTTTATTTCTTTTCCTTTTTGTCATATCGGATCTCGCTTTGAGATTTCAGGTCGTTTTGTATCGTTGGTTCAAATGGTTTTAGGCAGATTTTACAAAGGATCGCACGAAAGTTTCTAAAGATTTTATCGACGCTTGATCTCTACCAGTTTTCGTAAGTTGTGCTTTTTTTTTTCTTCTTGAGACTATCTGTTTCGAAGAATCGGAACTTTGACCGAATCATCGTAGTTGATCGTAGCTGCCGCAAAGGTGTAAGGAAATTTTGTCGTTTATTGTATCATGTAAATGGTACGAAGACAAATTTTGCCGATGAAAAACAAGAATCAAGCATCCAAAGAGCATTTTATTACGCCATAACTCATGAACGTCGGGTCTATTCACAAGGCACTACGGGTAAAGGCTTCTCTTCTAGCCACTTGTGTAGAAACCCCATACAAGCAATTGAAACCACCGATGATCTTATATACGTATTTTCAATATCCCGACAACCGAGTTCACTACTGAACAATTGCCTGTTTCATCATTTTTTATATCCAATCAGTGCAGCTTGACGATTTCACTTCAAGTAAATTCAAAAATAAATTTTAAAAGCTATTCCGTGCCGGTTTGTCGGCGATGCATCCACGCGTGGCTAATTATCGGACTCTTAGCTTTGGCGTAAATTGGGAATGTGCGTGAAGAACGACGGGGTAAAACAGACCGAAGCTCGTTGTCCAGGCAGCCTGTGAGACGGATAATTATTTAGGGAACAGCCCTGAATCGGCCATTCATCATCCCTCCTCCCTTAAATAATTCTATAAGCGGGTATTTTGATTTTCGCGCATACTTGAGAAGACTGCTCCTGATTATAAGCCGTGATTTACAAAGCGTGTAATGACTCGCGAGAGGATCGCACACCGGTGACCCTCGTCCTTTTCCCAGCTGCGGCATCTTTTGCCAGGAATTAATCACTGCCCAGCTAATATCTTGTTCCTATTTGTAATATTCCGCCAGACACCGTGATATATTACGCCGAGGAGACTCGCGGCTGGTCGCGCAAAACCGCCACAAAGATCCGCCTTGTCATCCCCGATTTGTACGGAATTTTCGCATGAAATGCATCTCGTCTGATACTCTGTAAAATTTATTACCGTGTTGCATGTTTCGCATAATTTCACGTGCCAGCTTATGTTGTTATTATTATTATTACTGTTGTTGTTGTTATTGTTATTATTACCATACGAACATAAAGTCAATTTTATAAAATATATCGTCGAATCGTTTCATCGACTGAAAACTGTCGAAGGATGTACGAGTTATCAAAGAAATAGAAAAACGAAACGTGAAACGATTACGTCGAGGTGACGATCGTGCGGCTGTAATTAGCGGTACGCGCTCTATCCGAGGTCAAGTACACGGACAGGTATTTGAGTATTCGAAAATTGACGATCACGTCAGCCAATGAATATTCAACAAATAATCATTCCGCTGCTAAGAGAGGGAGGGAGAGAGAGAGAGAGAGAGAGAGCATCGTCCTTTCTATCGCTTAAATTATACGTAGCAGGTGGATAGTAATGAAGATAGACTGGGTGAATTACGTAACTCCATGCGCATAGACGTTCAACTCGTGGAGAATCTTGACCAACCTTTAACCAGTATTGACCACACAGTGGACGTGAATAACATGAACTTAATATTCGACATTTTTATCCTTGCTTCTGCAAGAATGGAATCTATTTCAAGTTCTTTCAGGTATAACCGTGCAGGTTTGTGGAAATATGAATTGGTTTCGCGTCATCGTTTGTAATAATTTTATTCACGCCGGGCGTTGAAATAGATATTAGACCGTAAGAACATTATAGAAAATAAGAAAAATAGTTCGATGTTGTTTGACTAATCGCACGTGCGTGGTATACCAGCTATATACGAATAATTCGACATTGTCGGTTACTTCTTGATTGTCAACGTTATAACATTAATTGTTAATTACTTATCGCTCGATGGGTTTTCGGCTATTTTACTTTTTGTCATTCCAGCTTTTAGCGGGTCGTTCGCCTCCTCGGATCGTCTTCCAATTTATTGGCCGAAGCTTGTGGCCACGAACAGACCGCGTGTATCGCGTCGGCCGTCTGCCCGCTATTCCGATTCTGGGCAGCCTCCTCGCTTCATCCGCAGATCTCTTCTTCTCTCCTCTCCTTCCCTCTTCAATCCTCTCGAGGCCCGCCCCCGATATTCCCTGGCTCTCTGGCCACAATGGACGTCCTAGCTATGCCTGAAATAAACCACAGCTGGAGTAGTCAACCGTCGCGCGAACTATCAATCAACCGACTTGCTTACTGCCTATAACACTTCTTATTTTCGCGGCGGAACCAATGCGGGAAAATCCGGATCGCGACGCCGCCACGCGTGCTCTCATATTTTCATCGACTTTCATCCCGGTCTCATTTCCGTCCTCCTCCATCCCGGAGTGACCGATCGGTACCGCGCCGAAATAGAATAGATTATGGCTAACTAATTAAGAGTAACAATTTCCACGTCCGGAACATTGCCGGCTGTGCAGTAATGTCTATCTCCGTCTGTCTTACGTACGCTGCCAAAATTGATAGCTAACTTGTCCTTTTTTCTTTTTTAATTTTGCTTTTTCACTTCCCCGAGGGGTAACAGCTCACGAAAAAAATCGCTCGTTAGTTACGGACCGATTCATTGTCGTAAATTGTACATTTAACACTCGGCCAGTGTATCGCTATTCGCTCGGTTTTAAAAATTAGATTTTACACCGTGCAGCCATGACATCCCTCCGAGTTGTAAATTCCGTTTAATGGATCGTCGTTTGATCCCCGGATGTATACCTGCGGTGTTTATACCTTTGTGCCAATGTGCGTTCGTTGTTTAATTTTCACCCTACGAATGCTTTATGCAAATTTCTTTGAACTTTTATCTAAATAAAAGAAATAAAATCAATTCACTATATTATTTGATTTCGAGTTTGGAATTTTTACACTGTTTTCTGTTCTCGATTACCGCTAATCGTCATCTTTTTTTTCCCCCTCTAGTTTCGAGAACAGGATATACGATATGCGTTGGACTTTATTACAGTCGTTTGGAATTTTTTCTCCATCTGCATTGCCAAGCGATAAAACGAAAACGATTCCCGAGAATCAGTAATCAATTTATACTTTAATTCGATTCCAGTGATCAGCTTAAATCTTACTAACGAAGAATATATTATTTTTTTACACATAACTCAGGCCAGGTAATACATTGATTAACCGATTTAAAGAAGAAGTGAACGTTAGTTATTTATCGGTCAATTTTCTTTCATCGCTATACGTAAAATGATGAATATAAAAAATTTTTTTTACGGCTTACGCGACTCGCTACGAAACGGCCTGGCACAATATTTTGAATGATTTTCATCTTGGTCATATATCAGCGTGCACGCAATTTCGCAACTCATTCTATTATAACTAATCGTCATGTATTTTCGTCACTCGCGTACGACACGCGTGTCGAGTGTCGAGTGTTGACGGTCCTTGATTACGCCGCGCGGATTTCTCCGCCGCGATATTTAAGCCCGACTCTGATGCGGAGCCATCATTCGGCGCGTCTTGAGCAGTCTTGAGTGTCTTGAGAGCTCGTTAACGAGATTTCCGTCGAGCGCCATATTTCATTTGCCCCCGGATCTTTCGTATCGCGATAGGTATAATATAAGGGTATATATAACCCATCATTCTTCGATGACCGGACCACGAGACTGCCACTCAAATCTATTCCTATTCCTTCGGCGCTAATTCTCCTCGTCCGTTTTCCTGGGAGACGGTAGCGGGTCGTTTCTTCTATTCTCCCGGGTTAATTCCGCGTATTGTATTCCCCCCTTGAAATCGTCGAGACAATTTGTTTCCACAGCGTTGATCCGGGAAAATCCTTCAAAGCTTATCTCAAGTCAAAGCGGAGGATTTGGATACATTTAAGTGTCCTCGGTAATATTGTTGCTTAAAAATAATGTGTTCATTTTTCACCGGTAATGAAACGACGGCTCTCGGGATACGGGAACGGGAGGGAAGTCTCGTAGCGTTACCGATTACTCGAAATTTCCGATTCAATATCGTGCGATAAATTAGCCGTCTCTACTCGCCGTAGGTATTCTATAGATACAAGATCTGCGTAACTATCTATTTTACGAATTGGTTCTTGGAATAATCCTAGGAGGATTAACGGACCAGCTTTGTGCTTTGAGAGCTTAACGACCGTTGTGTACATAGCTTGAAACGAACGATAGGTCTTCGACGGTTTGTGTCACGGTGCCGCCTATTTCTGAACCTGCATTGTAATCCCACTTCCGGCACACTTGTTATTTCCGGCCTCTCGCAGGCAAGCGCGATTCCTCGAGTCCTTCGCTGGTAATTCGGTCGTTACGTCAACTTTTCACATAACCGCCGACCGACGTATCAACGTTCATTTCCCGGGGTATAATTTCCTCCTTCTCCAACAGCGGCAGAGGCCTTGTAGAGCTGGAAAAAGGAAATGCTGAAAATCGAGGCGGAGCTACTTTTGGACGTTGTATGAAACGGACGCGACGAAAGACGCAAAGATACAGGCGAAATTCGTTATGCGTAGGTATGCATTTGTGCGTCTGGGCGATCGGAGTCGCCTTTGAACGTCGAATCGTGCCCTCCAGGAAAAGTTCCGAGCTGTAGACGGTGATTGACAACCAGGAAGCCGTCCGGCGCACAATTATACACAAACAAAAATAGGCCGCGGTGATCTTGGCTTCGAAAACGCATATCCGAGGGACGCGGCTCTGACGTACTGTCATATTCGATAAACGGTCAGTTTTCACCGGCGGAAGTGACGTCACGCCCCAAGATCTCACGCATCCCCCAATCGCCTCACGTTCGCGCAAATATTTCACAAATCTCTTTTCGTTCTCCGGTATCTTACATTATATGCACACACATATGTAACTCGCAGGTGATGTTCGAACAAACTGAAATTGTCAGGGGGCAACGTTACGATGATGAAGTACGTATAATTGATTGGCTCGATTCGTTGGTCAGGAACGAATTGCTTAATTTTTGTCAACTAATTCTTAGGATCAACTCGAATATTTAATTCGTGGAATTCTTTTTCAAATTTAAATCAAAACTATTGTCTGGAGGAAGATGTTTCAATGCAATTAATATGCCATACCTAATTTTTTTCCGCAAGAATAATCGCGTCTAACTGCGACGTGAAATTCGCAAAAACATCGATCTTATTAAACGACAAAGTTCTTGGACCAGGCTTACCGATCTTCTCCCCCTGCACTCGACATCACGCCGCGTATAAAAATCCGGTTCAACAAAGCCGGCATAATCGAATATCCTAGCCTCTCCCGCCGCTGTTATCAATCGAATTTTCGAATTTGTTCCAAGCACAGATCCGCATGATTTTCCAGCTCTCGAATCGCGAGAAACTTCCATCCTCGGCGTGGGTATGGTGGGTACCAACTTTAGAGTATGTAGATTATACACGAAAATAGTTGAGCCGACAAGAAGCGTCGCGGATAGGTCGAGTCGCCAGGCATCCCGATGCTCGTCAAGGCGCACACGTGTTCGCGTCTGTCCCACGGCTCTGCGGTGGCAGGACGAGGCCAACTTTGGGATAATTTTAAACACCTCTCGAGAGTGAGAGTGAACCGCACTTGCCTCGGCTCCTCGACAATGCGCCAAACCCCGCCTCGCCTCGGCGTATTCCTTCTCTTTGTCTTTCTTCCCGCTCCGGGTTTCCTCCGTCCTGATAAGGGTGTTCTTTGTTTTGAAATTTTTTTAAAATTGACGTGAAACAAGTATGTGGAAATCTCCGCAAAACCGCAGGTCTATGTCTCGAAATTTGAACCCTTTCGTGGAGTCTGTCAAGTTTTTCGTTTAAAATATACAATTTTCACTCAACTTTCAGTGCACGTACAACGTTACTGATCGTGGTACTAACTGTTTGTAAAAAACCTCTAAGCGTGAGAAATTAATCAACGTTGATTAAGCATTTTATTTCAATTGTCAAGTTCTAATTGCAGAATGCTCGGTAAACGATACTGATACTTTCATTTAATATCATAACCAATGCTCACTGATTTCGCCCGGTAATAAATTTTTTTGCAAACAGTTGATCCTGCGACGAAATGTATACCTAAACCGTAGTAACAACGTGCGGATTTTAAAATGTCAAAATTCGCAACCCTCGCGCGAGAGTTTCAGAGTTGAGATAGAGATCTGTGCTTTGAAGGAAATTTTTATTTATTTGTTCAGAACCAACGTAGAAGGCAGCCAAGTCCGAACTCGCAGAAGTCCGAAATGAAAACCATTCTAATCTCGATACTATACATCCCTCCCTCTCCCTCTCTCTCTCTCTCCACCGTTGTTACATCTGCACGATCATCACCTCGTCTCCTTGGTTCATCCGAATTCTAACCGGGGTTGCAGGAATTCGCACCAACGACAGCGACCGTACTTTCTGTCCGTCCACGTCACCGAGACGGATTTATTCGCAACCTGTCCCGTATACATATATTATTTGCATGCTCGTATGCGGGGTAAATTGCAATTTGCTCAGGGAGCGTGCGGACGGCGGGTGATCATCGCTGCATCCGCGCTTGCGGCTCGCTTTGACGATCGCGAGGGCGTCTGTTTCGTGCTTGCACGTAATTGAGTCTACGCGAGAGTTCGTACGTAGATGTGTCGTAGCTGCCGATGCGTTAACCCCCTTGACTACCGCGGGCGACTTTCAAAAGATCCTTTTCTTTCTGCCGACGTTTCTTGTTTCATCTCGCCCATCACGTTGCTCGTTAAGTTTTTGCAAAGAGAAAAAGGTATTGGTTGGTTCGATAAAAAATATATAGTATTTTTAACGGTGGTGAAAATGACGTGTTTTCGCCGATAGTCATTTTTTTCTTTTTATCGATGCAAGGATTCGGTGGGATCAACTATCAAGGTTTATCGGTGTATTTGAAACAACAAAAGAAGTGGCGGGATCATGTTAAATTTACTTCGAGCAACAGAGTATCCGTTTAACCACCCGCACGATAATACAAATATTTGTTTTGCCCAAACGATCCTCCTTCTCAGATCACGCGAAATTATACGTTGTTGCGTTTTTTTCTTGAAGAAATTCTCGATAACAGCATTTGCCGAAAAATTTGGAAATTTTTTGTCGGTTAGTATTAGTCGGAAATCAGTGGACTGAAATTAATCATTCCAACTCTGTGATACACCGATTCGGTAAAAGAAGAAAAACGCAGAGCAAATGTATCGCGCATGTCTGATGTGTAAACTTGATCGTATATCCGAAGGAATTTCAAACCTCGAGTTTCGAAATCATTATATTAGCTACCAAACTTTTCACGAATCCAAGATACCGTGGTGCAATGATCCAGTTACGTATCGAGAAAAGAAAATAGGTACGCGTGGTATTTTTATTCTTAGAGACGTATAGGAATCGATCGTTTGATTTATTAGCGATATAAGACGTTTGTTTATTTGATCAACTCCGCAACTGTAAATTCATTAAATAATAGACAGAGACGGTATTGCGGATTCCATGGGAAAAATTACCGATCTACTCACCGCTTTTGAGATTTAGAAACTCCAACAAATTAGTGATCAAGCTCGCGGCGTTTATTTATCCGCGTTACGACTTCTGCTGTATAAAGTAAACGTTTGTTATTCTTTCATGAACACGCGTGTAATACGCTCGTATAATCAGCCTGTGTGTGCGAGATGTGTTTCGGCATTCTTTACATCTTTCTTTTTTCACCCTACAAAAATTTTCTCTCCATAATTGTACCGTCAAGATTCCTATTATAATTTATGAAAGGCGCGAAAAGAGCTCGGTAGCTTGAGGAAAATAGCGAGAAAAATTATTATAAAGGGTAATAATAATAATAATAATAACGATGAAAATGTTTTTTTCTTCTTTTTCAATTTGAAGAGAAACAGTGTGAAAATACCGGGGGAATTTCGCGTAAAGAAATATGCTTCATGGATAATTCAACCTGTGAGTTGTGCGGTAACAGGTGTCACCGAGATATATATCATCTATAAGCTACAACAATACGGGAGAGAAGATTTCAAGCTAACCACTTGCGCAAAAATTTCTTAATTCGCGCTATTGTATTCGCGTCGAGCATTTCGTCGTTATTTTGTTAATTTTTCTTCATCCCTCTCTTTTGAGTACTTCATTTTATCCCCTCCCCCCCGGGAACCTGGGAAAGGCGAAGAGCTGTCGCGTTTTAATGCCTTATAATATACCTGTAATAATATTATCCATGGTAGGAGAAAAAAAGGTATGCATGGAAAATGGTACGAAATTAAACGAATGTTTGGGGGAAATAAAAGGGCAAGAAGAAAAGGGAAAATAAAGAAAAAAAAAAAAAAAAACAATTCCGAAGAAAAGATGGTGCTTCTGCACGACGCGCGGGAAAGTTTTCCCCCGTCTCGGTTAGGCATTCGTTCCACTTTTACTTTCAAATTTTCAACCTCTTCACTCTCGCTCTGCGACTCTCCTCTTTCTTTCGTCTCTGCAAAACCGCGAGTGAACGGCAAATATGTTTTCTCTTCATCCCTTAAAAATATCTCTCTCTTTCTCTCTCTCTCTCTATATATATATATATATATATATATATATATTTATATTTATATTTATTTATTTATTTGTGGGTCTATCGACGATTCCTCGACCCGCATTTATCCAGGTTAATTATTCGTCTTAATTAGGCAACAACGTCGAGTCGCAAGATATTCGTTACGCTATTGTAACCCGCGGAGAGGATCGAAATTTGGAAACAGCAGCGCTAGCACGCGTTGTACGAAAATAATATAATTAATCGGCTTCGGAGCATGTCGGTCCGACCTTGTGATCTCATCGCCGTCGTTGCTCGGATACCAGTGAAAGTCTCCGATGGCACGGCGAACAGGTTTTGATAGGTGGACCAGGTGCTTTCGGCCCGTGGAAAATCAGGTTCGGGCTGGACGCGATTGCGTCGATCGTACGACGGAAAAACACTTGGAGATACGAAAAATGAGAAGGTAATTAAAAACGAAAACAGGACAGAAGAACATGACGGTTACGCGTAAAGCAGCCTATCTCCAAAGTTACTCGTGGACTCTTCTTCGTCTCCGGTCCGTCTGAAATATCGGTGTACCAACTCTGTACGGATAGGTATGTCATTAAGCATATACTTAGTAGTATGTACGTTGTATATTATTTCTCTCGTTTCTCGTGCTCTTTCGAAATGACAATTCATTCGTATCAAGCGTAAAAGCACTCATTAATATTGTCGGCGGTACCAGGGGAATTTGATAGCGAGTAATAGGTGTAAAGTTGATACGGAATATTCGAATTCATTCGCACACTGCACAGATATACGTATATATACACATGCGTATATGACTTGCATGTGTCGATAGTCAGTGGGACTAATAATTCAGGAATAGACTATCGCGTAATCAAGCCGAGGCGTTGAGTTTTGGGTGTTTAAAGAGGCGAGGAAAACGGCAAATTTACGATCATCTGGTTTCAGCGAAAGAACCAGAAAACCTCACGACGTACCTTTAACGTGAGATGAAACGGCGCGTGTATATAAGGTGGACTTTTGCTCTAGATTTTGCCTCAGGTTAACAGAATTCTTTTGACACCTTTTCCGTTACAGTTTTACTACTGGCACAAGGTCTCTAATCTCGCGTCTCAAGGACTGTCTGACTATGAAACCGATATTTCCTTGTAGCTTTACATGTATATGTATAAAGAAGCGTTTCGTTCCATCGCAAGTGACTGTCGTGCATGTCACATTTTGTCGATGCACCGGAAGAAGTTAAGTCGAGAGGGAATTGTGTAATTTCCATTTGTCATCGTGGAGCTTGAAAAATATCCTCAAATATCCTACGCGGCTAAACGTCGCATCGTGTATAGATTTGCACCGCGAAATTGCAAAATTGAAGTTACGCCAAGCAAGCGATCGCCGTGTACCGAAGATTATTTTCTCAGGCACCGATTCAAAATTCTGCATCCCCGGCCGTATCGTAATCGTATCGCATAATAAACGCGGGCGAGAATCGTTAATTTATTGTTCCGAGCCGCGCGTGGAAAGCTTGCGCGAAATCGGCCGGAGGATTTAAAAATAAAAACCGATTTGTGCGGGGCTGTGAGAACGGTGAAAACGTGCGAAATGTGGGTACAGTGGAAAAAAGATGAGGCCTTCGTTTTTTTTCCACCAGACAACCGCTACGCTGCGTAATAATAATTACGCTTTTTGCGGTCCGATTACGTACACTTTGAACCGGATCGTTGCGTGATGCGGATTGCGCAATCTACGCACCAAACGAGTACGTTGCTCGGATGGCCTTGAACCAGAAAGTCGAAAGCAACCGCGCGATGGCCGCGAAATATACCGAACAGCCATTCGCCCCGGTCATTTCTCGTCGAGCAGAGAAAGGATTCGTTCGATACTCGACTCTCCGTTTCTCACATTGGATTCGACGAACGAATGGCGGTTAATTCAACGACGCCGATCGTTGAAATCGTGGCCTTTTTTTTTACCGTTGGATAAACTTTTTCTTTTCTTTATGCTCGTATTAGCGGTATTACACTCGAATTTTCTTCTACACCCAGGAATTTACAGAATATTTTTCATTCGGGGTTGGAAATCGGACGAATTCTCGTCGATTATTATATTCATATTTTGTTTAAGAATGGAATCTACTCTCGCATGTGAAGCGCGTTGTTAAGTACGATTGTGATGATTTATTGTGTTTGTTTCGTAAATTCCCAATTGAATGATGTCACTTTTCAAGGATTAACAAATTTTCGAATGCTTTAGGCACGCTTAGTATCAAAGCAAAATCGTCACAAATTCATATCGATTGATTCACATCAACTGACGAATTTCGTCTTCTCTAATGTATTGGAAATTTACATCGTGCAGTGATCGCTGACTATATACAGAGCAGAACGAAAATCAGACTTGAGTATATTCCGGAAAAACCATTGGTACAATATCCTAAATACCATCCTGTATTAGCGAGGGTGGGGATAAAAAAGTAGAAATATCGATCGACAGAAGGATCAGAATATCGAATTTTCATCGATGCAAAAAACTGATTCATAACATTTTTAAACGTGGAAAGTCCAAGTATAAAAAATTTTAAATACAGAAATTCGAAATACAGGATGACAAAATATATATAGAAAATCTGTACACGATTCTACATAATTGCGAGGAATCCTGACGGCTCTAAACTTCGGCATTCCACGTTCTGACCTTTCTATTCTTCCGCTTCTCCATACTTCGACGTCCAAAATTCAAAAACTTCCATAAACGAAATTTTCGCTTCTTCAAAAATTCTACACCGTGGCTCTCCAATTTTTGATCTTTCTACATTCAACCCCCACCCAGTGGCGACGAGAAGTCGTCGATGGAACGTCGATCCTTTTCTCGACGATGCAGACGTGGGAGAAATCGGGGTGCAGCAGACATGCAAAAGTAACCAGTTATCATTTTCACGCGATCCAGTTTAAATTGGAACATGGCCAGTCAGTCAGTCAGTCAGTCAGGCGGGCAGCCAGCTAGCAGCAGCCAGCATCTTTTGTTGGTCGACCTAGGTTCTCTCTCTCTCTCTCTCTCTCTCTCTCTCTCTCTCTCTCTCTCTCTCTCTCTCTCCTCTCCCCCTCTCTCCCCCTCCCCCTCTATTTCCTAACATCCCTTTTGCTCGGAACTTGTAGTAAGCTGTCCCAGGTTGGCAGCAGCGCCGATTGTGCAGGCGGCGAATAGAGGGGCAACAGGTTCCGTACACCGAGTTTCCACGGCAGTCTGCCCGGGCGACCACGTGCTCCGACTAAATATAATCCTCGCGGTCTCTTGTCTGTCGTCTAGCCTCAGAACACTTCGTCGTTCCTCAACCGAAATATACCTTCATGCCCGTGATGATTATACCCTAGAAATGACAAACGGCGCTATTCAAATTTACCAAAATTGGCCGTCGTGCAGACTTCTGCCGTACGAAAAATTTTTGGGGATTATCCGGAAAGTCGAACACCGGTCAGTGTAACATTGACAGCAAACTATCTGTAACCTAGTCTGTGGATGTTATTTTTAGCTTATTTCTTAATCATTGGTATCTCTTTTTTTTCTTCTTTTTTTTTATGCAAAACCGAGAGATTCGAGATCCTTTCTCTGCTCTAAAACGTTCGGTTAACCTTGACGAGGCATCGGCCAATCGGAGTTAACAACCGGCTTCTTCTTTTAGAAGGTATTACCTTCTCTATAGTTCGACGTCGTCGTGGTTCGACCTCCCCGTATAGTTCCGCTCATGTACAAATTTTACACAGTTTTTCCTCTAACGTTATCCCATAAGTATAACCGCGACAGCGTCTTTCTCATTTTTATATTCTAGGTAACAGATTGAACGTCTCGGCGACGCGCGTCGGGGCGTATAAAAATTTCTCCACCATCTTCAGTATTACAATATTACGAAATTTTGTAACGTCTTGATATTACTCGGCGAATGTTTGGTCATTTTTAACAAAAAACCAAAGGGAGCGGTAGTGCCGAGCAATTGCAGTAAAGTATTACGCGGTAAACTCGAAGGGATAAATACCTCGAAAGATTTGACAAAAATATTTTTTCATTCCTTGATATTGATTACCCTAGTATTCGCAAATATACATATATATATATATATATATATTGTATAATATATACTCAAAGCTAAAAACGTATATTGCTGCAAAGCCTTTCCGCATAGCGGAGCAATTAGCAGCTTGCTACGAATAACGGTTTAAATTAAATACTCCGTGCCTCTGATTGCACGAAAGAAAAGTAGATGAAACGCAGTAAACTGCAGCTCCGATTCAAGATCCAATTGCTCGGCACGTTTATTACGACTCGTGCATCTGCTTGTGTGCCTGATTACACCATCGCTACGGCCAGGTACGCGGATTGATGCCGGTGTTGGTTATAAGTTTACTCTGCGAATAAATAATAAATGTAACCGCGTATCTTCAAGGATTGGCGGGCAACGCTCCTTTGATATTTAAAAAAGGTGGCGCGTGTCTAGACTTCCCCGAATTGTGTAAATGTCAATATAAATATTGATACGTATTGCCGATGCTTGAAGCGGAAAAAGTTTGAAAATTCGCGAATCACGATCTGAATTTACGAGGTCGGTATCGTGTTTTCTATGTTTACCACGGTTCATTGTATTACGAAAAGTCGGTTGAAATTTACTCTTGCATCTCGTTGTAGATGTTTAACCCTAATCGATCCCTTCAATTTCTCCTCAAACATTTTTCAAACTCTTCTCAGAGTTTCTTAGTCGTGGAAATTGGCCTCGTGACGCGATTCTTGGTGCGAAATAAAGGCCCTTTTTCGACATTTTTGGCTATTTCTTTAACTTCAATCAAACAATCAATTTTGGCTAGGAAAACTGAGAGAGCCTTATCTACGATCGTTAAACAATACTTGGATATATTTTTTTTTTTTTCAGATCTTTAGAACTCGTTTTCAAAGCAAACAATCAATCCCTTGTGGGGTGAATTTCACCCAGTGTGGCAGTTGTGCGATTTTACTGAGGTGTGACCGCCCAGGTTTAAACAAAACAACGTTGACTCAAAAAATTGACGTTTTCCTTCGGCCTACACATCCAAGAATTCTTCCCACTCCTTTGATATCGCTTGCAAAAATTCCAGCGTCGCAGCAGAAGCAGCCTCTTTTCATCCTCAGTCGTCGGTCTTCCGTACGCACGGTAAAAGGACGTAACTTTGTTGGTACCGGATGAAGCATTTTTACTCGTGCGTTTATAAATGCCTTATATATACGTATATGTAAAGGTATTGCGTGTGTGATATAGTGTCGCAAATAATATGCTTATACAGCTACGCTTGAATGTGTGGCGCACCTGCTCGCGATACTTCCTGAAAAATGAAAAAATAAAAAAAAAAAGGTGATAAAACGTCGGATAAACTGCAGGCATTGAGCACTCTCTGGAGTGCTGCATTTCCGCAGCTGTCCGCGGATAGTTTGCCCCTATAAATTCATCCCTCTGCAGGCCGCGGTACGAAAACCATTTGTATGTACATACATGCATGCATGCATACGTACGTGGATCGTTTCACGTTACTTGGAGCATCGCACGCGCGATTGAAATCGATCAAAGCCAAGAATGTATAATATGCGTATATGCATACGAGTATATATTTATTCCAGCTGTTTCGGTAGCTGTTGCGGACATCCACGTTATTACTTTCGGTGCGTTGGCGATAACTTCGTAAGATTCTTCTTATACTTCGAAAATAATAAATTTATCCTTTTATATTTCGACGGACGAAGTTTGTGCTGTAGGTGGTTTTTTTTTTTTTTAAATTTATTTTTTTCCAAAACTGGCTTACGTGCTGTGAAAAAATGTAAAACGTTAACTACGGTCATTTTCGTTGAACTTGATGAGAATTTTATGCGCTTAATTATTAACAGATTGTAAAACAACGATTTCTTACAGGTGGGACCACTCGACCGCTCATGATGTTTAAATGATTTTTTCATTTAATCGTTTCTCAGAATGTACGCGAAAGAGGGGAAAAATACCGCGACGTAAGTCGATAATATCGCTCGTGCCTCCGTTTATCTTATGAAAACACATCGATTAAGTGACGGGGAAAAAAATATTCCTCCGGCTGTTTTCGACTGAAGCAGCTCAATTGAGCTCGTTTATTTCGGATTTTTCTTTTTTCTACTCCTCTTCGCGTTTGTGACACCGAGACGGATGCGTTTTGTGTAATCGGAAATTCAAGCTATGCTTTCAATATCTTGTAAAAGGCCTTTGACAGCCGGGTTCGAAAACCTTGACGAATACATGCGTGATCGCTTATTCGACGGAACATATTACACGCACCTTCCCAATGTCCATTCGTGGGTGAATGTTTCCCCTGTCAGCGGAATATTTCGTCGCCAGTTTACAGGCAAATATCGATGCGATTAGGATTCACTCTCTAACTCTTTTTTTTTTTTTCGTTTTTTTTCTTTACAAGTGAGTTTTCATTTTCGCTAAATCATGACGTATGTGATACACCGCTGACAACATCACGACACAACGTATACGTTATACACGAGTTTCGCATCGAAATCGATGGGCACAGACGATACATGCGAACGATATAATATATGCGAGAAGTTCAGTGGAAATTAACCCGCGTAAATTGAAGCTCGACTCGTTAACCCGACGAGGGTCGGACGTTTTGGATTATTTCGTTCTGTCCCGTGCTTATGCAATTATACACGCTGATTGTAATTGCGAGAATTAGGAGAGGGAGAGAGAGAAAGATAAATGAAAAAGGTGGTAACAGATTTTTCACCGTGCAGCACGTACGTGTTTTACAACACGCAGAATGCGCAGGAAAACCTGAAAAACTCAGGGAATTTCAAAGATAAGGCTGGAATTTTGAGTTTGTCGAAGAAGTAATCGTTCGTACGCAAAGTGATGTCGATCTTGAGAAAAATAAGATTGCAAACAAAATTAGTTTCGTCGCACCGTTTCATACTTCCTATACGTGTACTACTCAATAAAAAAATCTTCTTTCGTTTTTTTCTCTTACGGAAAATCGCAGGCTGTTGTATGTTAATTGACAGTGAGACAGTAAGTTACTAGGTAATATTAAAGGTATTAGTATTAATGCGTAAAAAAAAATTATCATTATCCAGCGTCATGTTTATTGGAATACCCGGAAAAGCGAGGAAATTTTAGATTTCGAAAAACGTACGAACCCTGAACACGAGACGGTACGAGCTGCCCCATTAACGATTCTCTGATACGAGAGTAAAATCCATAAGCTCCGCTCGGGCTCGACTGTCTAGCCTAGCTGTTTTGCAATTCGTGAAATTGAATGTTCTGCAATGCAGTAAAACAGAGCCGGGCGAGCGAGGGTGGAAACTATACGCTCGCATGTTTAGCCTTCGTCGTGGCATCATATTTCACCTTATATTTCTGTCCCGCTGATGCGCCCCGCACGTGAAACGTGAAACGTGCATCTCTGTCGCACATAAATTCACCTAAATACCTTCGTACCTATACCTTTGCACGCTTGCCGCAGTCGCGTTAGACTTGCACATCCTGCCGAGCTTTCCTCGTCACCCGCTGACAAGCCCATCGTTATTTTTTGACGAAACGTTTGGCGTTTTCTCAGATTTTCCCCCCACGCGGCAAGGTTGTCATACATGTGCGATTAATTTTTGAAAATAATCATCGCCCTAATTTTAAATCCCTTGAAAAGACTCGAGAAAAACTTCTTTCATTCGTGATTATGTGTAAGGTACGGATTGAGATCATATGTAAGCTTCTCAACTTGGAGTCTCTTGAGACGTACGATTTGATATACTGAAAAATTAATTAAATCACCTCTCATTTTTGTCACCGATTTTTCGCGAAGACGCGTAACGTATACAGGAATGGTAGAACGAAACACTCCTCGTCAATTTACGGATAATCGTTTTAGTTCGAGACGAGCCACCCTGTACAACATCCAGCGTATCATAGTCTTCCAGTATGTATGCGAATATCGAATATACATGTACACCACCGCGTACATTAGAGGCATTGTGTCTAGAGGAGCAAGTTTCTACCGATTACGCGGATCCATGCTCGGAGTCATGGGAGGCAGCCGGCTCTGAACTTTTCAGCATTGCCTACCTCCGCAATGTGTTGTATATACAATATAGATACACCGCAAGTTGAAAAATGATCCAGCATGCGGTCGCGAAACGCCGCGTCCTTTATCTCTTTCGGTAAATCCCCGTCTCCAGAAAAGGGGGCATAGAGTTGCTTGCATCGTTAGGAAAGGTTATCACCCCACGGCGATCTATGGGGTCCGTAGCGATATCGAGCTTGGGGGGGGGGGGGGGGGGGGGGGGGGGAGTAAATTTTGGCGGTTTAAAAACTCAGCAACATCACCGCCGATTATTAAGGACGCGATATTTCTTTTATCTCTGGATATTCGTGAATTATTACCCAGAACGTACTCATCCACCTTGCAGATTCGAGATGACTTTCCCTCTCGATTATCTCCGCGGTTAAATTCCCGTAAAAAATTTATACCGCGAATGAAATGTTGTACCACAGGATCGACCGGGATTCGCTCATAGATCGGGTGACAAGCGATTTTAAAGCGACTGCTTTACAAAGCGGTTCGCGATTTCAAGAAGTTGATAAACGTACGATTTCATCTTATTTCAAGGGATGTCGTGCGATATCATGCAATTTTACGCGATTTCAAGGGATTTCATATGATTGTATGCGATTTCAAGCGACTTAAACTGATTTCGAATGATTTTAAGCGATTTCAAATTGATTGCCGCGATTTCACGAGTGAATACTCCCTCACACCAGATTTTCTTAACTTAAACCCTTACCTTAAAACATTGGCGTTATAACGGGGTCGCTGACGCCGCGTTAAAAACCACTGTGTAAAAGCAGAGATCTGATTTATGTAACTCGAAAAAATACTAGAATACTCTTCGCCTACTATATTTCCACGCAAATTAGTTGGTTGTAGGAAAATCAAATTTCGAATACGAACGAAAAAATTCATTAGACGACAAAGAAATTAGGAAATCAATAATTCTACTCAAAAAATCATATCCCACCGAATTTCAAATATTTTCAGCCTAAAATTAACCGGACAACTCTCAAGACGCAGATATTCAAGACCAAAAATATGGAGATACCGCGCGATGAGAAAAGGTACTTATTTCAGCGAGCGAAGTGGAATTTTTCGGAAAAAGAACGAATCATCGATTTTTACGATACTTCATCGTGTATATTTGTTCCGGTTTATATAACGTCATTTTGACGCCGGCGTGCAGCGCAAGGGTTAAACGAAGGGGAATGTCGTTATTAGACGAGGGTAAGAACCGTGCTTGCGTCTACTCGTCACTAAGTTGCTCGTGCTATTTTGGCTCTACCATTTATCGCGCGCCGGGGCATCCGAAGCACAAATGCTATTATCTCGTCGCGTATGTATAGCGGTGCGGGTTTTGTACGAACGGCAAATAACTTCTGGCGGAGCTTGCCTCGGACAGCTGTACCGTGACATCGCTGCTGACAAACCGGTCACAGCTGAGGCCAACAAGTTCGAACGGTTTGATCCGGCGGCGCCATCTTGGTTAATCCACCGAGGGGCGAAATTCCGCGATCACAAGATTTTTGATCACGCCTTGCGTGGTTTCATTGGCTGAAACACACGTCTCGGGTAATTATACCTCCCCGCGAAGATCCGTGTCGTTTGTCAAAAAATGCTGAAACCGTGAATGAACCGTACTTTAATTTTTTCGTCTCGTTTTTTCGCTCTAGTTGAACGAGGAACCGCACGCGTGTTTACGCTGCACCCGGTACTCTTGTATAAATATATACGCGTAATCGCACCGTGGTGTCACTAATAATACCGTTCGCTCTACTCTAGTGAATGAAAGAGCGAAGAGCCCCGCGGTTCGTCCCGGGGAGAAAAAAACTTGTATATGTGGCGTGAAAGCTACGCGGTTTCGAACAGAAATGATAAATGCGAGGGAAAACAACCGCGAATCCCACTGCAGCCAATCCCCTTTGTCCATTTCACCATTCGGCTGATGGAAAGAAGAAGAAGAAGAAGAAGAAGAAAAAAAAAAACGACGGATAGCGCCCCGGATCTAATTGCCGGTCTTAAACGCTTTTCGATTTACCTTTATTTATTAAAAAAGTTTTTATTCCATTTTGTTCCGCGGCACGTTCTGAATTTTATTTCATTTTTTCTCCCTCTATGTTTCATTCTGCGTGCCTTTTAAACAAAGTGGAAACGTACACAAACAATATCAATTCAGCCATTTATAAAGGCTTTCATGTATTACTTGTGCCGACTTTTTGAATTTACGTAATTCAATTGTTCAATTTATTTGATTCTACTATTCTAATTACTTATTTTTGATAATATACCGTCAAAAAAAGTATGTATCAACGCTGCAGAGAATCTGGAGAATTCACGCAACAACTCTTTCTCTCTCTCTTTCTCTCTCGCGCTATCTCTCTATCGGTTGGATTTTTTTTCACGCTGAATCATTGCCGTATATATTTCTTTATTACCTTCAACCTCGTCTTTCCAATTTTTGTCAATCCCCACCGTTTTCTTCCTTCGCGTCGCGCATGCGTTTCGGAGCCACGTGGCGAAACGAATCCGCGAGTAATACGAAGTAAGGAGAAGTGCGATAACATTCTGCGGTAATATGGTAAGACAAAAAAGGCAAGATGGATATAAAAAAAGAAACGAAAAATGTCAGATGATAATTCCTTTCTCTCACACGTGCTTCTTTCGTCTTTCCTTACACTAATTACTTTGTTTTCATCTCCATTCCATCTCACAACTCAATTTGTCAGAAGCTACCGCAACGCCCGGTACACACACGCTTAACATACGCTTCAACGTTCTCGCCAAGGTCCGGGTGAGAGTTTTCTCAGTTTTATTGTTTACCCGATTTCTGGGTTATGCACGCTTTGGCCGAATATAACTGTTGCCCCTGGTCAGTAACGCCAGCCAGTCACTGGAGTATCGCTCTTACACCTATACACATGCATTCGTGTATCACGGTTTTATTCAGCCATGCAACCACCTCACGCTATATGCAAATTCCGAAGCACGCGTTCTGTGCATTCGCTGCGAGATCGTTACGCGGTCCACGACAAAGACGCCTGTGTTCGTACTCGTATAATAGTAATAATAATAACAACAATGACGATGTTGACGATAACCATCGTAATATTATTATACGCAACCGCGGCCGTAAACGCCACTTGCAATGCAAGGTAGAGGCGAAAAACTCGCGGCTGCCAATGTCACTGGCCTTTTCCGTAGTCGGTAATTATGAAAAATCTCGGCGCATTAATGATTTTAATCGACCAATTCCCAATTTCCAATCGAAAAGACGGAATAAAGCGAATCAAGATGAGTCAGGGAGAATAATTTCGTCGGCACTCGTTTTTCGCGTATTATACTCGTATGTAAAAGAACACAAGTCCGTTGCTCCTTGGCGAGTGTACCATTGCAACACCATAATATATACCGTCCTGCAGTAGTGAAACTGGCCATGACTCATATCCTGAATACTAAAAGATCAGAATCAGGCACTGAGCCGTTTCGCGTCAGGTTTGCACGCTACCGGTATTCCATTCTCTTGAAGTGTGTGTTTTATTTATTTATTTATTTATTTTTTTTTACTTCCTATTCTTCGTTCTCCTTCTCGTCTTTTTCTCCAAGTTACGCCAACCGAACGCCGGTGGGCGTTCTTTCCAGCGTAGAATAGCCGGTGGGAATTGTTACCACTAGCCGTCCGTTGAAAAATACTCATAACTCGCTTCTCTGGACGAGGCTTTTATCCCTCGACCTCAAAGCTCCTCTTCCGATATCGATTCTTCATTCGACGATGGTTGGGTTGAATTTTTATAAAAGCTTCCAAGTTCCGTCGAAAAAAGAGCAAATCTTCACACATCATCCCGGTGTCTGGCAACTGTCCGCCGACAGGCTAGTCCAAGGTGTTGGTTTGGCTCGAGGAGCGTCTCGTTCACCGGCAGGGAAAGTCCGTGCGGATGACCTCGGCTCGTTAATTGCCAACTCAACGATTAAAGCAGCAACGCCAGGCGTTAACCGTGTTCACGATGATAATACGCAGGTCCACCACCACCTTGCACGTATCACGTGTGCACGCTAATGCGGCATGTGTTATATATAGCCCGTTGTCCGTATGTGCGGGCACGTCGAAATCGAAGGACGTTCACGCCCGCTGCCGAAGTCTAATTAAGGTCCAAGGAAAACCAACCGCCAGCTATTATGAATGCTTGACGTGCACCGAACGGGCACGACCGAATCCCTGTACAGTCGTCAACTTCGCGTCCCTCTTGTCGAGGTGCATCAGGTTGCAGATTGCATCATGCATAACTGATCCTGCCGATGTCGCGGAGCGAGGAAATTGGCCGTCTCGAAGTCGGTGTCCTGTGGCCAACTTCACCGATAAACTATGCGCGGCGTTGTTTATATCTATGCGCTTGCTTGACGAGTTTGCGGAATTTCGCTAGATATTAGTTCGCGAAATATTACAGATTGCATGAACAATGGACCGAGTGTGTATTTCAGTAGCGGCGGGAAGGAAGGCGTATTTAACCAAACTGTTTAAAAATCTGACCCGTTACGCTACGCGGAGAGAACGAAAGAGCAGATCTTACCCGAAACTGCAGGAAAAGAAGGACGCATCAGATTTTTTGCGTAAAATATACCTCCGAAAATTCAGAACTTACCGTAGAATCAGTGAAAACCACTGTCTGCAGGGTAAAGTTTGCTACATTTATAGAAAAAAAAAAATACAGTTCACATGGGTATTTTTTATCAAAAATCCCGATGCTTCCCTCTTTTTTTATCGTTCTGAGTAAAATCTGCTCTTTTTCTTCTCTCGGTGTGGCGATCGATGACGAGAGAGCGTAAAGTGTTGGATCGCGGTGAATAAAGGAACGACGGAAATAAGTCCTAATTATGTATGCCACCGCGCTAATAGATGTCCACTTACTATAATAAATAAAGGTGGAGTGTGTAATTTGTTGCACAAGGTGAGGAAGAGATAACGTCACAGTTTGATAAAATGGAATAAAAAAGGACCGAGTTGAGGCGAAATGAAGAGCCGACGGAGAGAGTACATACTTTTTGAAATGCAGCTAACCGTGCTGTTATCGGTTCTTCGTGCGATAGAGACAAACTACCGAGCCATTCAACCGGCGTTCTTTTCCGTTTGGAAAAGGCGGAACGGCCATCGGGTGAATTCTGGCTCGATCGTGAAATTTCGTCGGTCAGCTAATCACGCCCGGTAAAATCCTCCCTAATGGATCGCAGCCTTGAGGCTTGGTGTCTAAATACGTACCGAACACTGCGGAGCCTGGCGAACGAAACTGGGTACCGGGCGATATTTATACACGCCCACAACTTATTGTTGCCGCGATTTCATCCGTTCGAAAACTATAAAATACGCCAACTGTATCGTAAGTTGCAACAACTGGTTATACAGAGAGACGTTAGTCACGGATGGCGGAGCGTTAATCCACGGACTCGATGATAGTACCAACGGGGCCATAGAGTGAATAAGAATTTATTTATTTTCCCTCGGTCGATTGTACTCTCTGGCCGAAAGTGTGTAAGACGGATATACCTACGCGCGTATCGCGTAATACAAAGCTGCGGAATAAATTCCGTCAAAGTAACAGCGATGGACGGTTGTAACCATAGATAATAGAGTTACCGAGTTGGCAAGGAGCGTAGTCGAAGTGGTTTTCGTGGTAGAGGATTGCTGCTTCGGCGAATTCCGACTCCCACTTTCCACCACGTCACAATTCGTATTGTCTCAGATCCGATTTGGCGCGGCTCAAAGCCCAGCCGCGGTAATTAATGCTTTGATACACCCGGGATCAGCTGTTGTTTCACCGGGTAAAGCTCCGGTCCGCAAAGTTGATGCGCTTTGAACAAATTCACCTGGAACACCTTGGAGCTGTTTCAGAGATGCACACGTAACGGGATAAATAAATGAAACGCGATAAGCGATATCTTTTTGGTTCGTTACACGGACGGATTGATCGTCCCGCAACCGTCAATTACACGCTTCGCGAGCTATTTACGGAAAAATGTTTGATTGTTTTAACGCATATTATTCTTGGGACAGGAAGCGTTTCTCGAACGACTGCATTTCCTTCGTACGTACAAGGTACTCCGCATTTTCACCTTGCCAGCAGATCGGGACAAAGGAGCCAATCCTTTACGTGAAGAAAAAGAAGGACCATGTGTTTCGGGTGAAGGTAAAGAAACCCAAGGGAGAAATAATCGATGTCAGAGGTAGAAACAAAGATTTATCACCCATCATGGCTTGTTTCGGGTCTCTTCCATTTCCAGGGCGAAAAACTTTGCCGCGGAAAGAAGCGTACAACGCTTCCAAATCATAACGTGGCTTTCGGAAGTTTCGACTGACACTACAAGCCACGTGCCGAGCTGATCAATTTTAGTATCGGAAACGGTATTATCCGAATCGTAGCGCCGTCGTATGTAAAATAAAAGTTATATAGCTTAAAAATATCCCACAGCCGTCCGTTCGCCCGGTCTCTTAATGCCGCCTATTAGTTTCCATGCCGCAGTTGAATCAAAATCGGCATCCTTACGTTACGTGATTCGTATTTAGGTTAGGCAACAGCGTCTCGAAATATCTGGGTATCCTCATATTCCACAGTGCCCGAGCATGCCGGTCCCTCAATAATGCCGGAGATATCGACTGTTGAAATTTCGAGAGGGTGTATTGGTTTGTTTCACGTACGCTCGACTCTCGAGATTACACGGAAATCTCGGACGTGATCAGTGGCTGTGGTATACCGTAAGCCTTATGCGCCAAGGGCTTATTCTGCGCAAAATAAACCGTCGTAGCGGATAAAAATGTCTCTTCTCCCGACAATCGCTGCGTACAGTTTCTGTGTGCTCCAGTTGATCCATAATTCGGCTTTCGAATTACTTAGTTACGTAACGAGGCTAGAGCAGCGGTTTACGGTTACCTTATTAAGCTTCGAAAATTCTAACCATTTCCAACAATTTGGATAGAGAGCAGATTGATCGAGACTCAGGAGACTCGAGCCGGCTTTCGATCGCTGTAAATTATCGAGTGTTTGAGTTTCGGATTTCCCGTTTGGGTGTATCGTGTCTCTTGTAAACTTTGGCTAACCAACGGCGTAGGCACCTCCCGAGCTTAGCCCTTCGAGTAACTACCGAAAGTCCTGTAAAGCCATTTGCAAGATATTTTCCTAAATATTCACCGGGTACTGCGGAGCGGAATTTCGACTGGAATTTGACGTAACCTTGACTGCCGGTCAAATCGCCAAAATTCCGTGAATTTTGTTTTGCATTTTTTGACATTATCGTGTAGCATGATATCTCAGTGCGCATGCAACGGAGCGGCAAATTATTTCCATCATCAATTTTCGACGCCACGAACACGTTGCCGCGTCACGAATTTTCACGTCGTCGATTTCCCCGTCTACCGTACAAGTCCAAAGTCCCGCGAAGTCGGTATATTTCCCGAAAGTAATTGCAGCGTAACCGAATCCGTACTCCCTTCCCCATCCGTCAAAGTCAAACGATTACAGCGGATCCCCTTCGAAGCCCGACTCGGTCCTTTTGGTATTATTAAAGCAGCCAGGCTGAAGAAGCGCTCAGCGTGAGCCCAGCATCCATTCCGCAAGCGAAAAACCGCGGAACTGCGATTAGACTAAATATGACGCGTGACAGATATTCGTTACGTCCAGCGATAAAATTAGTTGGCCGACAGGATGAATCGGATGAAAAACTAACCGAAGCATCATCCGCGCGATGCAACGTGTACGTAAATAATTCCTATTACAGAGGCGTAGGGCACTCGGATCTCGTCTCATCTCGACTCGTCGGATTTAGCAGTGACGTTTATCCCGGCGTACGAATGACCTTCCAAAGTGGTCGAACGAGGCGCGATAAATCTGACTTTTCTGTGATTCGGCAAGAAAGAGGGCGACGAAGCACGTGCTTCGCATCTGCAGATCTCTGCAGCGGTGAAACGGAGAGGCTGTTCGCTCTTTCTCGGATTATTTAATTTCCCTTTCTCTCTCTCTCTCTCTCTCTCTCTCTCTCTCTCTCTCTCCTCTCTATTTTCTCGCGTGCCGCGCGGACCACGACGTCGCTAACCGTCGGCCACGGACTCCGTACGCGAGATAAAGATAGACACGCGATAAAGAATCGGTCGGAGGATGGAACGCCGACACGCTTCGGTCCTCCGGTCCTCCGGTTCTCCGGGAGGGAGAGAGGAGAGTGGCCGCCATGTGCTCGCGAGGGACGCGCCTCTAGGCCCAGGGCTCAGTCGACGCGACGCGCTCCTCCAGAGCACGTCGCACACACCTGTCGCTGTTGGAGCACCGAGCGCACACCCGAGCATAACCGAGACAACAAGTGCCGGGCTTTTTAACACTCGTACGAAGTTTCGTTCGCCGTTTACCGGCCCCTTTCTCCCCTGGTGATTTATCCCGAGTTTACACCCCAAGAGTCCTTCCCGTCCCATGGTTCCCTAATCGCCGCGGATGGTAGCTTGGATTTGACTTTCCAAATCGCGGACCCGATCCCGTGTCATCCCGTCGAGTGATTTAGCATCGGCTGCAGGGGGAGGAGAAAAACGGAGGGAGGAAAGTAAGCATGCGTCGAGACACCAGAGACCAGAGGATACGCTCTTGCTGCCTGTCGCAACTCGCTCCCCGAGCGTACTGACCAAATCCCCCCTCCTCGTTCGCAGAAAAATAATTTAGAGGGATAAATAGAGGAAGGAAGACACTTGGAACAGTTCGCGTATGGTTTCAGGACTCTCTCGACGAAAGCACGCGCAAATCGGTGAAGGGTTTTTGCGTCGTTAGAAAGGACTGTGAGTTCTCGTTGAATGGCGTAATCAGCTGTTCTTGGTAAAAAGTTTCGCCAATATTCAACCCCGAATCCCGTTACGGCGATATATATATTTTATTTTATTTTTTTTTTTTCATCGTGACGTGGTAAAAGGGTGAGAAACAAACAGGAAGAAAGACAATCGAAGCTCGCGCATTGACAGCGACATGCATCACACGGCGCCCTGGTACCTCCCTTGGGGTCTGAAGTTGGTGCCGCTGCCGATACCCCCGGGACATCCCGCCTCGAGTATTCCTCATCCTGGGCTCCATCTTTTGGCACCGTTGCACGGACTTTATGCTCCGGATCCCCAGAAGGTAGGACAAGCATAGCACATTTTTCGAAGGGAAGCGAGAGATTTTTGTAAACTCGTGTAACACGAGCGAGTCGAGGTGTACTCGAAGAAGAGAATTCGTTTCCCCTTTAAACCTGTGGTAAATGCGAAGTTGCGGTGTTGATGCAACCCTTGAGGCATCCGAAGGGCGAACCAAGGGATCGCGAGGTAAGAGGCTGGGGACTTGGGGATGTTGGCGGGTTCGGCAAAGTGCCTCGATAGGTATAAGAGGATTAGCCTCGATCGAACTGAAATGGAAATTAAATTACGCAGGGTGATTTTAAAGCTTTCGGGGTGAAACCTCGTTCGCCTCGTTCTTCTCGACGGAGCGAGTGCAACGCGCTTTGACATTTCGAACCTCGTCCGATTCCGATCCGCAGGGGATCGACTTATCGCTCGATTCAACAACGATCATTGCCCTTATTATCTTCTTACGCTTTTCGGTGACGATATGTTTCGACAATTTTTACTCATTGTATAGTATAACAAGAACAACTCGGTCTATAATTTTGACGTAGAAAGATACAAGTATGAGATCGTTGAAAAGTGCTCGCCTCTTCTCTAATTACATACATTCTCAAATTCGGTTACGCACGGAAAAATGGATATCCGAACTTGAGCTTCGCGATCTTTAGCAACGAACCAGCCAATTCAATCTAATCAATTTTTTCTTCAAACTCGTGTAAATCGTTTGTTCCGAATTTCACTAGACTTCCACGATGCGATTTACTGCGACTTTGGGCCATTATCGATCAACGGTAATAATTGCAAGAAATGGAAAACGAAAAGTTGAATCTAAACGCGTGGCGCCAGCGAGGTTTACTCAAGTCTGCATATGCGGATCGTTTAATCGTAAGATCGGGCGGGCAGTTTCGTATATTACATTTCACGATTAATCCGCGAGCCGTACATCTTCTCTTGGTACACACACGCGATATGGTGTCGAATCGACGGCTCCACGTATAAAGCTCTCGGCCAGATTCCACGGACAGTGATGTAACGTGCCTACCTACCAACTGCGAAAACACAAGGTTATCGCGCCTGGTCGGCCTGTGGATGATGATGCTGCACGCGGCGTGCGGAGTAATGCCAGAGACCTGTTTGCCTTGCCAATATTGCACGGCATTAAGCCATCGCTCGACTTGACCCGATCTCCAAACAGGGACAACTGATTGATGTGTAGCGTGTATGGCACACATCGTCGGAGAGAAAACATGGGCCAAGTTTGCGTACGAACGACGTCGGGATACAACAAACATTTCCTCCTTTCGTCTGTAGCTTTTCACCGATCGCCGTCTGATCTCCCCCGCTTCGTTTTGGATTCTCCCTTGCTTGATTGCTTGAGACCTAGCAAAATCGTGACGTCGCAATGCTGAAGTTAGTAAAGGTTCACGTGACGATACGTCGCATCGGGAGAAGAAATTGCTATTCATCAACTTTAGGATGACTATCAAGGAGTTGGCTTTTCAGAATTAGCGTATATTTTGTTTGTATTATCGTGTAATGGTTTAATAAATTTCGGAAAGTCGTAAAGATGGGAATTGGCCATTTTTCACAAACGTGCATCGTTACGGCAACGTTACTAACTTCGTACTCGTTCGGGGCCGCATTTGTAAATTCAGCGTTACATTATGTTATTATTGAATTATGATCTTGTCTCCCGGTCTTCTTTGTCTCGCGACTAGGCGTATAATCTTGTAATATTTACGATGGAACGGAGCCACCTCTCGCTGTCTTTGAAATAGAGCCAAATTCTACGCGAACTCATTCTAATTTAGCGAATTCCTCAGACGGACGCGGCAACGTTACAGTCGATATATTATAACTCGGTCTGACTGAGAGTGTTGAAAAAAAAAAAAAATTAAAGAGATGAAGAAAAGACATAAAGTAAAAGACAAATCGTTCGGTCAATGTGCCGAGCCTTACTCTTTATTATAATACAAAGTGCCCATTAATTGTCATTTGCGGGGGAAGATGAATCCTCACAATTGACAACCCGACATTTGCGTACAGTTTGACAATACTCGTTTAAAATAGCTGCATTTTTTAAACTAAAAATGGAATGAAAACAAAAATCGCATTATTCCTTTCTCCTCTTTTCGTGGAAAAATGTTCACCTTAATCCTGCAGTCTCGTTATGAGCTGAGTATACCTGTATATGTATTTAGGATTTAAAAAAGAGGGATAATTTCTACGAGGGATTAAGTAAACTAAACGAGAATAAAACAAAAAACGCATCGCGAAAGGAAGAGAACGAAATAATTGGAGGGTTTGTGCGAATTAAAAAGAGAACGGAAAAGAAGAAGAAGGGCGAAAGAGGGAAGGTGGCGATAATAACGTCTCTCCAAAACTTTAATTCCACTATACACACACACACACATAATATGTAATAAATATGCAACAGTCACCCACGCCGAGGTGAAATTTTTTTTGGTTATTAAAAAGTTTTCCGCAGTGGTTAAAGGACCTGTACGTATATACTCTGTATTTTTAACTCTTTCCTTTTTTTTCACTTCTACTTCGTTATCGGCTTTCAGCTGTCTGCCGTTGAGTGGGGCATGTGTCTGTGCACGTGTGTACGTACGATTCATACCGCGTGTACACACGCTCGTGCATCTATATACGTGAGAATGTAATTTGAAAACGTAGCTCCGGACGGTTCAGTTGCAGGGTATAAAGGTAAAGCGGCACGCGGCAATTAAGTGGGTCTATACCATATAGGAACAAACGGACTCGTCGCAACGATAGTGAACTGACTGTAAGCGGACGTGTGTGCGTGCATCGTTGTGAAAACACGTACAGTTCTACCAATCGATACGCATAGTAGAAATAATAATTATCACCACTCGCGGCACTTCGCGCATCCCTTTTCGCACGCACGTAGCGTCAACTTCGCACCATTCATTCGGTACCTCTCTCTACGTGTGCTTCGCCTATTATATATCTACCCGGTACCCTGCACACACGGTTACGTCACGATGACGGTAACGAACAATCGCGTACTTATCGACGCTCTCGTCTTGTACACGGCGTGCGGCAAGCGGCAGCGTTTATTTGCATTATACCAGTTTGCCGATCTTGGCCTGCAGGAGATGAACGGATCGAACCCGTTCGGTGTTTCATTACCAAGAAATTGCTGGATATGCTGTCATAGGTATACCTATTCAGCAGTATTAGTTCTATTTGAGTATAAGACCAGGCGCCAAGCAAGTTGTCAGGCCGATGTCGCAGCGAGGTGTCTGCTACCTTTTGTGTGTACACAGATGTTAATGGAATATTCCTGTATACGGATATGAATTTGAAAAAAAAAAACATTATAAGTAGAAAACATCATTGCTAGGTGCACACATATGTATATATAGACAACAGAAAATCACCACGCGTATTTTTTTTCTTATGCGCTGGCGTAATTAATTGAGAATAAGTTTCTGAATAATTCAGGTGTAAAAATTGTTTTTTCACAATATAGAGATGCGGTTGAATGATAGCGAAGCATTTTCCGCTGACAGGTCGTAGCTGCGGTTTTTCCAGCTCTGGCTTCTCGCGTGACTACAAGGACTGCGTACAACGTCTGCTCAACCCACGTTTTACGGAACTTTCGCTGTTCTCATGGCCGACGATTTTCAAGTTTAAAGTTTTACGCTGTGTATAAGCAGTTTTGCGGGCCCTCAAACTACGAGGAATACATACATCAATTTAGAAGTCACATTTCACATAACGCAAGGCAGTCGCACTGCCGGGTGTAATTGACTGGGAACAGTGTTGTAAAGCCTGATTAAACCTACGCACTACCTACTCGTGAACACCTATTGCCGTGTTTATACAATTTTCACGACAGTCTCGCGATCAAACTCGTGCCGAGCTTAAAGGAACATCCTGGTGTAACGAGTCGAAAAATAGCTGGTTAAATTTTTTTTTTTTCGGTGCTTAAAACAAGCTATCAATCCGATTGTTTTTTTTTATGCCAAATGAACGCGCTTATAAAGAACAGCAGATAAATTTGTAAACGTTTATTATCATTTTTTTTTTTTACATTTATGTTACAAGGTTGAAAATGAGTTCGGAAAAATAGGTGCACGCAACGGTGGACAGGGTGGTGGCCGTAAATATTATCCGAAACAAAATTTGTAAAAAGATTATTACGCAGTATGAAATCCGCTATCGTGCTATTTTTCGCGTTTGAGATACATGGACTTCGATATTTGGAGACACACGCGTGAACGTCGAAATCGACCGCGGACACCGCCTTAAAATTCCTGCAATCTCGTTCTTGACCGTTAATCAATTTCGTCTAATCCATACAAGTGTATATTCTCCAATCTATCGCGGCGTCGTCGAAAATCTGACAATTTTCTCACCACTTGTACAATCTGTACAACGAAAATACACAACTCATTTATAAATTCATCGTGTTTTTATCCCCGTCCTCGATGAGTCGGTACTGAAAAACGATCGATACACGCTGTACCGCAACCTTTTTCTTTTTTTTTTTTTTTTTTAATTTTTGTTTTTTTCTCTTCCTTTTTTCTACCCCGCGGCACGATCCCGCTGTACAGTCGCCGTCAAATCACATTATACGAGAAATTGACAACGGTTGTTTCCCGAAATGACGCTGTGATCGCATCGCTCGGAATCCCTTCGACCATGCTCCCCTCTACGTGCACTCCGAAACCCTCGGAACGTTTCACCGGGCGCAAAAAGGACTAAAAAGAAAAAACAAAAACTGAAAAAAAAAAATAAAAATTTAACCGCTGGAAAGTGCGGCGCTCTTAATGAGCCAATAAACGAAGAGTGTAACGCCAAAGAGTCCGCGCGGAGTTGTGTTTAGATAAGGAAAAAGTTATACAGCTGCCCCCGCTAATCTACATCTTTATCTTCATGTACTGTTTTGCGCCTTTCGGTAAATAAACCGCTACGCCCTGCACCACGGCACACACGCACACATCCACTTCCGTTAAGGGCATGCTTTACGGCTGTGTAAGTCGGCTTCCCGAATGCACAAAGTCTAAACTCTCCTCACCTTCATATTGTTTTCTACCTTGGTGTTTGTTCATTTATTTATTTAACGAACGTTCTCTCGCGTGGGGATATGCGTGGAAGGTAGATCACGCGGTCGAGCAGATCCCGGTGCGTGTCCAGTCTTCGTGGAATCGTCGTATGTACATACACGAGGAAACTGCGGTGCACCTAGTATTACTTCGAAACAAAGAGCGGGGAAAATCCCGAGGGATTTTCACGTATAACAATTTTGTCGGATATTGCGGTACGATTCAAAATACGCTTGTAATTATTCAAATGTCATACTCGAATCGCTTCGAACACACGTGGATTGAAATATTGTTTTTTTCTCTTTATTGAGAAAATCGACGCTTTTATTCAATGCCTAATATGATGGATCGTTGAAATTGACAACGCTGGTGATACAATTCGAGGGAATGGGATGAAGTTTTGTTTTTGTGGGAAAATCCGAAATAATCGCAGAGAATTTCACCCCCAGCAGCTGTTGGATTTTTCATACCGGATCATCGTATCGGAGTAGAATTTTTCACCGACCAGCTGTACACTGCGAAAATCGGCGAACGACGCCCGTCGCGTATTCGGCGGCATTACACGTAAATCCGTGACGTTGGACAGGCATCGGGGTTACCGAATACGCCGAGGGATGAACGTAACTCAATTAAAGGCATCGGTGGCCGTACCGTGCGCATCATTTATCGCTCTCGTGGGGTGGATCCGGCCCTTGACTTCCGGGCTTTTTCGACGGATGCCCCACCCCTTCAAAATTTATCCGCAACCGCGGATAACCGATTTAAAATTTAATCCCCCATTGTAAGTTGTTTCGCCAAGCTTTTCGCGAAAACTTTGAACGATATCTTGCCGCCGGTTTCGAGAGAACGTTGGATTTCTTTTTTTTTCTCTCCCGTCGCTGATTCGGATCCCACTTTCTTCGCACGTCGTGTATTTGAACATTTGATCAAACAGAAACGGAAAAATCGAGGGTATGTATATATATATACCTGCTTGTCTTTAATAATAATACCGAGTAATAATATCTCTAGAACCGTTGCGTTCTTACATTGCAACTTTATTACACGTTATTGCATGACTCCGGCGGTAAAAGAAAATGTCAAATTGCGTAATTAAGAAGCCATAAGATACACGCGTTTCGAACTTTGATCTTAAAGAGTTGTTTTATTTATTTATTTTTTTTTTTTTTCGACGTTTGCATCACGCGTCGGTATATTTGCAATCGTCCGACTCGAAGACGAGAGAGAAATCAGAAGCACAAATAAGCGGAAAAATTAATAAAGACTTGAGAAAAAAGAAAAGAGGTAGAAATAAGGAAAGAAGCTCTTTCAAAATTATAAAATCCGACGCAAAGCCAGAGCGGAATATTATTATAGGGACGTGTGCGGATCTCCCGAATGACACCCGGGGAATCCCCGAGTTTCTGTTTTACACAGGGTGAAGTCAGGAGTTTATATCTATAGGTATGCAGAGTTACGAGTGAGTGCGCAATGTTGCCGTACCTACCCTCCTCGTGGCAAAAGCAAGGGTGGCGGGGGTGGAGGTGGAGGTGGGGGTGGGGGGGGGGGAGCACCCACGCAGGCGGAATGCAACGAAGCACATAACCTGGCAGCCTTATCTCGCAGTAGCTATCACCTAGCCGCCGAACCTCGTCTAAACCCGGACTGTAATTTATCCGGAGAATGGCACGCGCCGCAAAATTTCTCTCTCTCTCTCTCTCTCTCTCTCTCTTTCTCTCTCTCTTTGTTTGCGCCTTTCCCTCTCGCTTATACCGCGCGCATTGCGTAGTAGATTATATTATATTACATATATTATACATATTACGTTGACGAAAATGATAATTTATGTTCGTTAGTGATGCGAGAAAATAAAGGAGAATTGATTCTGAAAATCGATCTATTATGTTTGTTTCTACGGCTCTGAGAATCGATGAATATGTCGGATGATGAAAATAACATCGATTCCGAACGATAGGCTAGATATTTCCGAATGAAACGAGCCAAGTCAAAATAATTAATATTACGTAATGTAACAGGGATTTGGTATGGCTGTTTAGTAATAGTGTGTAATAGTTGTTGGCAGCAAATAAACGGTATTTTGAAGTTTTCTATTACCTTTATCACGTAATCAGATAATAGGTAACAGTAAATGGCTTTGTTTTATGAATTATCCGAGACATTATGTTATTTATTAGAATATTTCATTTCAATATAAAATATAAACTAAATATATAACATTACAATTTTATATGAACTTGTTCTTAATGACTTATCAAGTCATAATTAATCGATTCGATAATAATCGAAACTTTGAGAAATCGAGCAATAATCGATCAATCTAACGTCACAAAGATCGATTTTTCAAGAATCGTCGATGAATTCCGCATCACTAATCTTCGTTATACCGAAACTCTCTATCTCTTTTACTCTCGCTATATAACATGCGAATTAATCGTCAGTTTTGCGCGATCATGCAACGTGGAATAAAAAGAAACTTTACGAAAGGATCGAGAAACAAAAATTCCCCACCCATCGACGGTTAGCGCGAGTTTTAATCGCGTGTTACCTCACGGGGAAAATATTACGCAACATAGTAATTTGGATGTATATGTAGAAATGATTTTTTCTTCTTGTTCTTCGTTTTTTTTTTCTTCTTCTTACCATTTATGAGGCGGAAATAATTACACAAGATGAGAAGAAACAAGCTGATGCTAATTATTACAACAGTCCGCGTAATTCTGTTTCGCCTTGATTTAGAAGCTGAGACACGTCGTGCTGTTATACGTCAACGTTTAATTGTGTATAAGACTTTGTACGGTGCAGTGTGTTAGGTTGTAAATAATTACAGCGGTTCAACTTACGCTTACCGCGTCTACCACACTCGTTCGTTTTGATATCGTCAAAAGGTTCCGAGATGAAATTTTAGCTTCCTACCACACGCGCGTCTTCGACGCACGTTGCACTTACTTATTTTTTTTATCTCTTCATTCTCATTTATTTAAAAAATATTTTTTTCCATCTCTCTTTGGTTTTTTTTACCATCGTATCTGACCACCGTATAAGCGGGTATTACAACCGTGTGGAAACGGTTGCTTGCGAAATTGAAAACGTTTCCGCCGTTCCCATTCCCTCGTTTATTTCACGACGTGTATTTCACCCTGCTGCGCAAGTACGTATAACCGTATACGGCGTGTCATTCTCCAAAGGCGTTTTGTCTCTTTCTTTTTCCTTTAACTTGGTTAATTTATTTTTTTTCCACCCAATAGCCGATAACATGCACGACGAAAAGAAAAAAGTCAAATTGGTAGGGTTCCATTTATTTTTTTCTCTGCTACTGTATAATATTTCTATGATTTTCTTACACTCTGCACCGTTTTTTAGTTTTTTTTTTCCTCCTCTCGCTTAGGTTTCACTGCAGCCAAGTATAATTCATAAATACGGTTTTTCCTTCTATTTCTACTAATTTTAGAACGAGTTTTTTTTCCCGTCACTCACAATTGCGCAACAACGAGCAGATGGCTGTGTATGCATGTACGGTGTCTCGGGATAGAGAAAAACCGCAACTCTTGGCCGGCTCAAATCTGTCCGCAACAATTCGATTTCGTTCCTAAGGTGATTTATTACTTACTTGCCTTGGCAGTTTTATTTTTTTGCGTAACCTGCGTGCCTCTTCTGGCCCTTCCGCTAGTTGTTGCTGCTGCTCTTGTGTGACATATGACAATTCCGAAACCGCTGCCAGAACAACGAGGCTCCCTTCTATACATCGCATCGTCCCTAACCCGAAATCCACGCGTTTGCGGAGAACCAAAGGGTGACTCCTTTTAAATCACTGGATCGATTCCGCCCGCTGCGCGTTCAATTTCAAACGAAAAAAGACATTTTCCCTGTCTCCTAATGACCTTTGGATTTATTTCCACTCCCTTTCTCACTTTCTCTCTCTCTCTCTCTCTCTCTCGCTCTCCAGTCGCGTACGTATATGCCTACGATATATTTCAATCTCGACACGACTTCGAATTCGATGGTCAAGTCTGCAAAGAGAGTCGCTTCATACGTCGCTGCTCGAAAGAAATACGTAGGTGTAAAATCGTACAAAAAAGAAAAGAAGAAAAAAAAAACACATGGAAGAAAATAGACCAACACTAAAAATTGTCTAAACTTTTTTTAAATTACCCAAAGTTCTCTGCCAAAGTGAAAGTGTATTTAAGATATTCTTCAAAGGTAACGAACGCTCCTCGCTTATTTAGGTAGCTACCGAAAACAAAGTGTCCGTGAGCTTCTAACGCGATCTGTCGAAGCGCAAAGAAGATTTCGACATAGGGTGTACACGTCGTTTGCAGAACTGTAATCACCATGCGCTGCGCAGGTAAAGCTTTGCAAGTTATACCGGAAATAGCTTTAGAGGAGGGAATTTACTTGAAAATGGAGATTACGGGCTGGAAGCCATGCGCTGAGTATTTATCGCAATTATCATATCCGTAAGGCACTATGATCTCTTCGAAAATAGGGAAGAATGAATACCAGAATTATGAACAAAATTATAGGTTATATCGATGCTTCGCTTGAAATTTCTTAAATACTGTTAAAAATGTAATAGATTCGTTCGATTTCACGCTACGACGACGTCTCATTTTTATTCAGGAGACTTATTTTACACAAAGTTTCTAGAGAGATTGTTTGAGATTGTTTTCAGCTGTTCACTTATTATCGCTTTTTGTTGATTATAATCAATATCGGTGCAATGTTCTAGAATTAAATATTTAACGATGCGAGCGTCACAAGAAAAAAAAAAAAAAAAAACTCATAAAACGAGCCATCTAAGAGTGAAATCGATCGAATGTGTCTACTCGAGTTTCGATCATTTTGAAACGATTTGAATCGATGCATCGATATCTACGTAAATATGCTTTTGTTCATTATTTCAGTATTTTACATTTTCAAAAAATTGAATGTATCGATTTTTGGCCGACGAATCTCCTCGATCAAAAATTTTCCTTAAAAAAAACGTGCATGAAATACGCAAATATTTGCACAGATTGTTTCAGACACGACACTTGTCAACTTTTGGTAAGACGTCGGCTTCCGTATAAGGCGTCGTATGTTCACTCCGCAGTTCTGGAATCCCGTAGTTAAGTCTCCCCGAGTCGTTAATACGTGGCTGGATTTTGCACAGCTGTCACGAAAGGACGATAATTCGCGCGAAGCGAAGAATCGTCGTGAGGCTATAAAGCATCCAAAGTTATTCCCGATGCGAATCCATGCTTCGCTTCGCACATGAAGGCGGAAAATGTTGTGGCCAATTTTTCAAAATCATAACGAAATTCCCGGTTTCATAATCTGTCGTACATTCGGTAATTAACTATTCATTCGTTATCGCGAAAGAATTTTGACAATTTCGAGATTATGAAAATAATTAAGAAATAAAATGAAGAAAAGGGAAGAAAAAGAAAAGAATAAAAGAACGAGGCGAACGAGCGCGAGGGTATAATTCAATCAGTGTTTGATTCTTCCGACCCGATGGGACGGGTAGCGCATATAATAAACAATAACGGGATGGATTCCGATTTCTTGAATCCCAGCCAATATAATTAATTTCACGAGGGGCGAGGATCAACGCGGTTTCTATAATATTTAATACCTATAACGCGTTATATCGTTTATTCTTTCTATTCTGGATTCCAGAAGGGAGATGGATCGAGAGAAAGATAGATAGACAAATAGATAGATAGATGGATAGATGAATGGATGGATAGGCACACGTGTGTGCAATGTGGGGGGGTTTGACTGACGTGAAACTATTTTCAATTTCATTTGGCTAATGCACGTTCTATATCCGAAGACTGCCAGCTACCTCGGACTGACAGCGTAGCTAGGCTTGCTTGTGTCTCTCTATTTCTGTGTATGCGTTAGGCATACCGAGTTTGCAATGTGTTTGAAGAACGGAGTACCTCGAGCCAGCGACCGACCACCGCTGCAACTCGTTGCGAGTGTGTTCATCTTCGCATTACGTACATGCATGTGTAACTGCAGTATTTTAGCCATTACGTAATTCACTCGGATAATCTTGAGGCAGATTTTTACCTACGTATATTTATGACTGTTTTCTGTATGTAACTTTTCTCGTATCTCAAGTTTTCCTAGCCTCGATCCCCATCGGTTGTACGTATACGGTCACCCATACATGCAAGTTTTTTACGTTGTTTCTGTGGGGGCGGCGGCGCCTAGTTCTTCATTTTGCAATGTATCCGAGCATAGATACGTACAATGTGCGATAGATTTTAATCACAGGCTATACTTTACACGATCTTTGTACCAGTCATCAGTTTTTTAACGGACCTCTATTCGCGTCTCGAGAATTTAATTATAACAAAAGTGCTTTTCGTTACAATCTAATGTTATATATATTCCGTTCTGCAGGATTGGATTTCTACAAAATTCTCTCTCACATACACACACACACACACACACCGAAACGAGTAGTTGAGGTTGGCAATAATCGCGGTATGTACACACTGTACAAAATTGAAAAAGCCAAAGTTTGTCGACGACAAAGCTTGACCCGATAAATCAACATCCAGTAAAAATCACTACGGTTGGAACTGCGGGATGCACTTCGACCGTGACATACTCGCATCGTATTGACGTCGCGTTATCGTTTCGCGGCAAAGCTTCGCGTGCAACGGATTGCCGATAAATGTTTCTTTTTTCAATTTTCCATTTCTTTTTTTCCCCCTCTTGGTGCACGGAATGAAAATATTTTGCCAAAATTGGACATCGGATTAAAGTTGTCAAGTGCAAAAGTTCGTATACCCGTGTCAATGAAAAATCGCACGCAGTCGTTGCCGAGAATTTTATTCAACTTTTGCAGTATTATACGAGGTAACATTTGGATTCGGTAGTTTTGAATCGCGCGAACAAATACTCTGAATGGTTTACCGATTCTGAATATGCGTATATATAGAGAATCATGGAAATCCTTATTCTGGAATATCCACGTTTTCACGTGTCGAAATATTTTAAAATTACTTTTCTCGCCTTCGAAAGTTCTCTGATATATATTACCTTACTTGTTAGTTTTGGCAAATTTCCAATTGTTATTCTTATTATTTTTCTCTCTCAGTATGTTTATAGTAATTAGTTTTCGTTCATGGATACTCGATGAGGGATAAACAAAGAAAAAGAAGTTTAAAGTAAAACAGCAGGTGTTCTATTTCTATCTTCAATGAATCTTCCTTTCCTTTCTCTTCTCTCTCTCTCTCATTTTCTGTTTTCATTTATTCATTTTCTTTTACAATATTTCATCCTCGTCGATTACGGTCGACTAATAATAATTTGATTAAATTTAACAGCCCAGAGTTTAAACCGTCGGAAAAATGATGCGATTTTCAGTAAAACTCCTCGGGTTTTATCGTGAAAATCACATTGTGAATATACCTACCCGCATCACCTTATACCTAGAACCATTGTGCAGGTACAAACGTTTCGTTCGTATCGTATAAAATGCAGAAGACTGTGTATTTGCTCAAGAAATCGTTACACCCATTTAAACGAGCCTTGTTTGCTGTTCTAATTACTGTTTGGCTACCATTTTCCGCACGTGGATGGTTAGTGTACAGTGTACACGTATATAAACCAGCAAAAGCCAACCTACCTACCTACCAACCAACCTTATACTACCTACCGATAAGGCTCCAAGTCACGGAGTTTGGCTCGACCCAGAACCGACCTTCCTCAGATTATCAAGTCCGTATTACAGGTGTACCCGGGGATAATTTATAAATACTCGAGGGTTTCTCTCATTCGTTCGCACGGCGTCTTATCGTCGTCGTCGCGAATCGATCCGCGTTGCATTAATTATTCATTATTATTATTATCATTATCATATCTGAAATTATATCATATAGGAGCGAATTTCACGGTGTGATCAGCTTAAATTGTCGACGACAATTAAGCGGAGGCGTCACGCACGCGACTGCAGTCTTCAAAGTCCCGGTACTTGGGTATTTACGATCCCCGGAGATGAGGGGTGAACAAACACTCGATGAAAATGGTTATGCATAACCGTTGAATCATTGCGCGACGGTTAAAACGTCGGGCAGGGTTATTAAAATGTGTTTTTATTTTTTTTTTTGTCTTTTTTTACTCGGAATCAGTGTCTGGCTTGCTTCTGGCTCAAGCCTGCAGTCGATTACTTATTTCTCAGCTTTCAAGTAATTTACGTAACTCAACACGACGTGAGTCTGCACCGCGTGCAGACCCGCGGTTATAATACCGGTGCCTACGCAATGTCGAAAAATTCTTTAAATAAATGCAGACTCGCGGTCAGTGTTCTTCTTTTTCTTATTTTCGTCGTTCGAGCATGCCGATCCCCTGGACTGATGCACGTTATGTCACCGAGAGGGGCGAGTCGATCGTTCGCCTCGATTATCGCTGACGATACGTCACGGATAGCGTCGCTCTGCCCACACGCATGACGTAACGGAAACTTGCGAGTTGCGATTTCGGGACCTACGCTAATCAATTTACGAACGTTATGTCTTTTTATTTTAGTTTATTATTTATTTTTTTTTCATCTTTATTTTCATCTCTTTCGCTCCTCTCCTCACTTTCAACGAATATTACACTTTTTCGTGCGCGCGTGTGTGCGTATACTCGGTTTTTGGCACTCTTCGCCGCTCTTTCGTTACGACCGGCTTCTCTAGCGTAACGCCAATTTCCCAATCCTCACCACGTACACGCGGTGTTAAATAATATATATCTATACATCCCACACGTACAACACCATTCCTCGATCTTCCGATCGGGGACCGCGACCCTAACCCAATTCAATCTTGATTTTGATTTTCGGTGCTTTAGTAATGCGCTGTCCTCGATGGAAAGGGGGCGAAAGAGAGAGGAGAAGAGAGAGAGAGAGAGAGAGAGAGAAATGGGGGACGCTTCATGTGTACGACCGGATACAGTTTATCGACGTTTTACGACATCAACATAACGGAATTATTATTATTTTTTTTTCCTCCCTCTCATCGTACCCGAATTATTCTGGACGAATGATTAAACTATTGGAAATTTTTTATATCGTCCCACCGGAATAACCCATCGGTATAATTACACTGCAGAGAAGTAATAGAAAAATGATAAATAAATTATCTTTTCTCGGTGGTTTTTATTGAAAAAACGTCTTCGGTACCTGTGATACTTATATTTCATTACAGCGTCGAGGCGTTGCACTTAACAACAGTCCTTATAAAATTGCAAAACTAACGACGACTTACCGTGCAAATTTCAAGTTACACAGTTAACGAACTCGAAATAAGAATGACCATGTACGATTCGGGTACTGCGAAATAGACGATTAACGAGCCGTCTATACGTACCTACATACACATTGCGCACTTTCTAAAAAAGACTCCGCTGCACATCTGCGGAGCACCAAGCCAATTTTATTCCTTCTCTTTATTTTCTGCGATAGCGAGAGATGGAGGGAGAGAGAGAGAGAGAGTGAAAGGGCGTGATTTTAGCACGGTACGCGATATGCGACGCGGGCACAGGTATACCTTTGCTACTGCCAACTTAATCTCGTATTGATAGAGGGCCTCCGTCTCTGGGAATTCCCTGAGGAAATCTTACGTCATCCGAAATGGCGAGGGCTCGTAGCTTCTCGCTGCGTAGGTACATGTATACGTACATACACATATGCATGTGTGTACGTAGGTTCGGTTGTAAACGTGGTTGCGCGCGAGTGCGTCGTACCGAGCGATGTTGGGGAAGTCTGGAATCGCGGATATCGTTCCTCGGTCGGCCAAGAGATTTCTTCCCGTCCTTTGAGCGAAAATAATAAAACAGAGACAGAGATGCGTAAAACTATCGGCTCTGCGATACAACGCACTCACTCGCGTTGAAATTGGAAATCAGATCGGCCGGCAGGCACATTGCGTAAGCTAACTCGTCACTCGGCGCATCGTCGCGCACTCTTAATCCAGTTGCTGGGGGTTCTGCCCGATCGGGCTTCCCTCGGGATTTTTACTTTTACTCGAGCTCGCTGCTCTACGCTCGATGCGTCAGTTATTCCCGCGGATTAAATTCGAGCCTCGCGTCGGCTTAGCCAACTCTGATCCCCCGATCCTTGCATTCGCCTGTCCGTTATCCCTCGCTCTCTAAGCACTGGGAAACGGGAAAAATTCTCCCGCATCCCCGACTAGCCCTCCCCATTTTCACCCTGATATTTCCCCCATCTCCTCTCCACTCTTCTTCGTCTTCGTCTTCGTCTTCGTCTTCTTCTCGCGAAAATGACAAGGAGGCGGCGCTGCGGCTTGAACCCAATTTGGAGATAGCGCGGCGCGGCGGCGGCGCTGGATCGGGAGGAGATGAGACGTCTGAGATATACGTGTATGTATGTGTATGTACACCTCGTCTGCACTATCTGCGGAGTGCCGAGGCTCTGTTAGCCGAATTCGACCTCCAGATCTTCCTTCTCTCCGACGATCGCGACGCAGCCTCTCCTGGGTCAGGCGTGAAACCCCCGTCGCACTTTGGGTTAAACTTTTCGAACCTTTGACCGTGACATTAAAATTTAAGACGACACGTGGCTGCCTCGCCCCTCACAGCCGCACCGCCGCTACAGCTAGGAGAGAATTTTTAGACTTTTGGATATAAAAATATATCGCGTAATGTATACGCTCTGCATGCCGGAGCTTCTCCAGCGGCCAGCGATGCTGCTGTGCCTTGGCCCATGGCCATACTATACTCCTATCGTTATTTGTCGGCAAGTAGTCGTAATTTATTTAATATCCGTACGAACGGTACGATATATGTGAAAAATTAGACGAAATATCTCGTGAATGGAGCTTACAAGAGTCGACTACTCATCGTCGGAACTCGATGCCTGCGCCTTTCCATTTCATTACGTCTTATCTTCTGTATCCCGTGGGAAAGTCGGAGTAATTGTATACTTTGCTGAAATTGATTGACGGATCGACGTTATCGTAAACCAGCTGTCGGAAAGGAGACAGCTCGAAAATACCCTCTTTATCAATAAATATACAGAGACCAGAGAATACATTTCTTTCGACGAAACAGCGCCAATTTTTATCGAAATTGTTGATTCAACCGTTTTTAAACAACGCGGAGTCCTCTTAAACTTGTTGAAAACTCAGTTCCTTTAGATCGTGTCGATAATGTTATTCCCGCCTGCTGTCACCTTTCGACTGGTTCTGTAACCAGTTGTATCCCGACCACGTTGCTGTAACGCGTGCGATACACGTTCTTACAATTAGCTGTAGTTGTAAATTATATTTACACATGCAAAGGGTCGAATTGAAAAGAAGTGTGTTAAGTGAACGCGCGTCGCGTGTGTGTCAAGGTTCGCATAGCTGGTAAGACGGTTAAATTTCACGTTTAACTTATAACGATTATGAAAACCTAAAGTCTTACCCTTGTTAATAACTTTTTCTCACATATTTTTGCGTGAAAAAAAAAACACGAATTTTATATTCATGTACATTATGTTTCATTTACATACTTATCGTTAGCCGGGATTCTTTTGACTGCGTGTATTGAAGAAAATGAAATAAAATTTCGCTACGCGGTCGACGATATTTGTCCGTCTACTTTTATCTTTTTTTTCTTTTTATTTACACTTTACCATGGGACGTGTGAGGAAAGAAAAATTAAATTCACCTCGTCCCCGTATGTAAATATTATGTAAAAAAACATTTTTGTCAAAAAAATGTGGGAATTATTCGCGCGTTACATTCTTTTTTTACGAGTATAAAGCGTATACGTATAAAACTTTTTCTCCGTATCGTTTTACTTTTACTACATTATTCTCGCGCAATTAGACGAAATTAAAAAACCTTTTATCTCTCCCTCCCTCTCCGCATTCTTGCGACGACAAGAAGTCCCGCCAGCCAGCCGAATATTATCCCGCCGATATAATTTCACGTCTGTAAAGAGAAGTGGTGCGTACAGACATTGAGATCACTGATATAAGATAGCTTTGCTATCGGCCTTGATCGCAGGAAATACACCGGCTTCGTCGTCGGCGTCGTTCGAGTCGCCACCCTTCGTACCGCTGCTATCTGGATTATATCTCCGATAATTGAAGTTCAATTCTCACCAGTTTGACTGCAGTAGAGGCTGAAAGTAGTAGGAGGTGGAGGAAAAGGAGGTGGAGGAGGTCGTGGCTGTCTATCGCGTCTACCGGGTGCTTGAAACGAAGCTGACTGCGTGAAGAAATGATGGGGGAAAAAAAAAAAAAAAAACAGAGAGAGAGAGAAATACACGTACGTGTGCGAAAGTCGAACCCGCGTCAGCGAACGAAAATATTCTTCTTCCGCTCGCGCTTGGTTTTTCTTTTCGAAAGGCTCTTTCCGCGCTTGCGGTAACGCCGCTTATGCTTTGTGGTACATAATATACATATGCATACGTATCCACGTACGTATGTAGATACGTATAGTTCCGATCTCGACGGAACGCTTCTGCAGACTAGCCTCGTGTAATCATCAATCTGGATTCAGGGGAATTCCCTCGAAGCGTGGGAGGAGGGTTGGCGAACCAGCCGTGCAGTCTGCGCCGTTTGCCTCAATGGCGAAATCCATTATTGGTGATTCCATCTGTTGCACAAGCCGCCGCGGCGCCGCTCTATAAACCACCGCTGCATTTCATCCCGGGCCTTTGACCAAAACAACCTCATCCATCCTGTATCTCGCTTTGTAGCTCTCCTCGCTCTCTCTCTCTCTTTTTCTCTCTCCTTCTCTCCCTACCTCGTTTCTAATTCTGATATTGCTCTATCCGTTAAACCGATGGGTTATATGTGTACGATATCTGACCTGGCGGTGTTAACGAAACGACAGTTCGAGTCCTCGTTCTCTTTCCGAAGACGGACGATTATGAATGAGGAAAGAGAAAAGATTTTTAAACTACACGACGAGGGAGTTTTTCGACTCATTAAAACAGTTGGAAAAATCCCAAATTATTGTTGAGAGTTTTTTTTTTTTAGTCGGCGAACGAGGAGAGAAAAGCTGAGAGAGAGAGAGAGAGTTAGAGAGGAAGGGGGGGAAGAGCTTAAAGATCTTACCATTCGTATAATTTTTACCTTCCGCTTAAGCGTCGTCACGTCATTAAAATATTCCTTTTCACAAGTCTTCACCTTTCGTGCTGGCGTTCTATTTATCAGATCCTTGTCTTGAGTGGAGAAACGGTGGGTACGAATTCACTTTGACGAATGAGGTGAAATACTGATTTTGTCACGTTATAATTATTTCATCGAGAAAAAGATGGATTCAGTTGGGTAGATTGATAGAGAGAGAAAAGTTAAAATGTAACTCTTCATTTTTCCGAATTCCGTTTAATTCTAAGACGAACTGCGGATCATCGGTCAGCCGAAATCACTCTCAAATAAAGTATCGCGGGATCTTCTTCATTCGCCCTACGTAATTGATTGATTTTTTTCTTTTTTTTTTGCGTTCCACTCTCCTCCGTGAGTCTGACCGAAAAATCATAAGTTTCGTCGAGGAAAATAATTACAACGTGACCGAATCTCTGTTTCACTCCATTTCTCAAAGTTATCCCAAACTGATCCCCGAGATTACTTCTACGTCTCAGGTTTTGTTTTTCTTTTCTTTCCTTCTTATTCTGCTTCTTCTACTTCTTCTTCTTCTTCTACTTTTTCTTTTCCAACAAAATGGCTCGCAGCTACACACTTCGTCTCGGTCATAAAGTGGTTTTAATTCGAGCCAAGACTTGTACAAGAACTGCTACGAGGAGTTATTCCTAGGAGATTAGACGCAGAGAGAGAGAGAGAGAGAGACAGAGATGATAAATAGAGATAGAAAATATCGTCTGATCGTCGATGCGGGACAAAGCCGATTCGCACGATTGTCCCTGAACTACTCGTATATGTACAAACTGCAGGCTCGCGTTTAGTGCAATGTCTTCCTTCACCCGAGGTGCATACAGGCGATCGAATACCACCCCCCCCCCCCCCCCTCTTCACGAGATAAGATGACGTCGGGGACCCGAGGAAATCACGTCTTCTGCGCAATTTCCAATCGTTTTGTCCCTGCATCGATTCCTCTCGATACCAAAGTCACGGCGTTCGATGGCACGTTTAACGCGTAGAGCGAGATGAATAGCCGTCCCCCGAACCGGGGAATAAATCCTGAACATTGTCGCGGTAAGCGTTCGCTCACCTCCGCTTTTCGGTTAATCAATTTAATAGTCGCCCGCTGCTCTAACCCGACGCCCTTCCACGCAATTTTATTTACAACGGATTTCTCGGGACCTCTCCCCCCCCCCTCCCCCTTTCGTAGAAGATCGCGAGGGATCTTTTTTATATTTTTTATTTACTCCCATTTTCCTCCCCCGCTTAGAACGAAATTTTCTTTTATCAAAATTCAATATTCTCTGCGACAGGGTTATTCGAGAAAATGGCATGCGTCGCATATCGGTATCGGGATCGCGATCGCCGATCGGTATAATAAAGTCGTTTATCATTGAATTTTGCGCGAAAGATGAGCTTTTTCGTACTGTAATAACAATTTTTCAGCATTTTTGCCGCAGGTTACTTGTGAAAATGTAATTGTCACGAATTGAACAGCAGTTTTCAATTCAACGCGTAACACCCACGAGACGAGGATAATTCGATGCCTTCGACTTCTGACTTGCATTTTCCGTAGCCCTCGGACATTTCGCAAATCCGTAACCACCATCACTCTCCTCGGTCCCACGGTGACTTTAACCGGCTTCGGTTGTCCCCTTGAGCCGTGCTATGAATACATTCTCCAGACTATACGTACAGACTGACAGGTGTATGATCTACCTCTCAGACGGTGCGTGGTCCTCTCTCCTCGGGCGAGCAAGATTTTCCTATTTTCCTCTAAAATTAAACCACTTGATCGCACGTCGCGTGGATACGCGTCCTAGGTTCGTACTTGTAACTCAGCCGCGTTCCGGCAATCACTTTTCCGGCATAATTTTAGTCCGTTATATACGTACGCGAGTCCCTTTTGCTCGGTGAATTTTCGGGGAAATAAAACGAAACGTGTGTACGAAATTTTGAAAATTTAATGCCGGAGAAACGACCAGTTGAATATGAAAATCGGGACATCGATTCGATCATTTCTGGACCGCGATAAATAAACGCATCTCCGCCCGGAACTGCAGCAGGTGTTTATCGGTGGTTCGACCCCGTATTTCTGGTGTATCGGAGTATCGGCCGATAGGGATTAACCGTTATAACTCACCCGTTTATAGGCGGCGCTGCTTTTTCACATATAATATAAAAAAAGAGTCGGTGGGTACCAGACATTTTTTTCAATTTTTTATACAGCGCGCGGTGTTTATTTCCCGGTATATAAAACCGCGCGGGGGTTTCAGGGCTACTGTTTATTCAACCCCGGACTTATACCGCACGCTGGACGTATATCTAGGCAAAAGCCCAACTCCAAACTGTATATGTATGTATAATATTTAGCTTAGCCAGGGGCGAGGATCGGGTCCCGCAGGGTTCTGCAGGTCACCCAAGTGATCCTCGTCTTGAAACAACCTGAGCTTAAATATGTACGTGATGAAACTGAGGTTTTTGGCGCGTGTCACTGTCCGTTGGCTACCCTGCGCTAATCCATCCGCGTCGGGTGTTCTAAATCACGTTCAAAATTATCTATTCATCAAGGTACGTACGTCCGACGTGCGGTACACTTTTCATATACGCTTTGGCCCGCAGTCGTGCGTCGAGCCTTGCTATTCAATTTTTGAAATGCTTTCCTGAGATTGGCGAAAATAACGTGCGTACATCGAAAATCCCACTTTACGCGTTTGAAAGGTATCGATGTATACCAAAGTAAAAATTGCAGTCAAGTCACTTGTCCGCTCCTAGTTTATACATTTAAAATACGTCGTCGGACATTGGTATGTAGTGTACGATGTGAAGAGGAGATCAAGAGGAACCAACAATGCTCGTGAAATTATTGAACGGCACAATTAAAACGCGAACGATAAGATTAAAGTAAGTAAAGTAGGTGCTTGATACGGATCAGTAATATTTCGCGGCGAAAGAAATTGCGACCATGGGTTGATTGATTACTCATTCCATAAATGACAGCATCTCAAAGTTTGGCGGCACACTTGATATCGTACATTTTTTCTGAAAGAATCGAGAATAATAATCTGTTCGCATATGTTACCTATTGAATGATTGATTACTTTGGAGAAAGAAAAAATTATCTCAATCTTATCTGCTGATAACGGTAAAAATTATTTCCATGGATTAGAATAAAAATGCATTTTTGGTACACCAGATACCACTTATGAAATTTATTTTCGTTCAGGACTAGTAAAAAAAAAAAAAAAAAAAAAAAAAAAGATTGATCCGTCACGAACGAATTCAATTAAATAGTTTCTACGAGTTTATAGAAAATCATGAATATCTAATATATTATGTACCAGTTATCCAAATACTCGAGGAAAACTCATCCGCAGGATGATGCGAAAAGGACTCGAGACGGAAAAGGAAAATGCGCGATATGTAAAATGTGAAAGTTTCAACAGCGCCTCGGCCTCTCGAGCTGATTAATTCTACCCTTTTCGGGAATCGAAGAAGATTCGACGACGAGCCTTTGCATCGTCCGGTTCCGCGACCCAATCTTTCGTATCGCGCTCCTTTGGGACCTCCCTAACCCTACATTCCATACCCTTGGAGAGAGGGAGGGTCGATACACGGTCCTGTTGCTCTCGGGGGTTTCGGGGCGAAGTTTACCCCGAGATCGTGGGCGTCGGGGATGGAAAATTGGGCTTGTGAAACAAGGATGCCGTGGCGGAGGAGAGAGCGCGAGGAAAGTGGTGGGCGGCGGTGCGTCTAGCCCGCCAAGGTCGGGAACCTCTCAGGGTGACCGTCTGCGCCCACGGCGAAAACATCCAGACTTCGGAAAACGCGGACGTCGAACTTGGCGCTGCAATTTCGCACGCCGAAATGCTTCTCGATGCGCGGACTTTCCTTCGAATATTTGCTGCGCCTTCTGTCCCGTGTTCCGAAGATTATTCTCATTTCGATATGAAATTTTGACGAGGCTTAAGTCAGTGACGTTAATGTATCGAAACGATGAAACATGAGTTAATATTTTACACTATTGGAAAAGCTGAAGAGAAGTTGAATTTACAAAATCGTAGTTTGTTCATGCTGTGTTCACAGCTTAATGAATTTCAAGTACAAAGATGCATCGTTGCAAGTATTCAATATGATAAATTTTAAGGAGTGTCATGTATTATCTGTTACCGTACTTTACGCGCTTGATCATTTTATTCGTTATTCTTTTACACGTTCGGTTTTTCTTTCATAAATATTAACCACACAATTTCTGCAATTCTTCATAATACAGTTTCTCAGTTTATATCGAAATCGTATCCAATACCAGAGAGAGAGTGCGGCATGTTATATTTTTGTTACAGAGTTCTGCGCTGCAGGGGAGAATTCCTCGTATAATAATATGAAAGTTAGTACGTGCCTTTTTGTACGATTGACATTTTTGATCGATTAGTCGAGCCGTTGTTTTACTCGTCGTCGTGGAAATATTTAACCGAAAAATAATGCCAAAAACTTACCGTCCCTTTTCTCGAATGAAAAAACGAGAAGTAAGTAAAATCACGATTAGATTGACAGCTCTAGCCGGTTCATCATTTATCAGAGTCGGTTCTTGTTTGGGTCCTGTAACCTTTCTCCGTCATTTGTAATCGTTATTTCTCTCCTTCAATACGGCGAGGAGGCAGCGAATTTCGATGAATAATTTAGCGAACCTAACTCCGAGGCTGGAATTTATCTTTACTGAAAACTTGTAGTTTTAGCTTTGGTTGTGTGAAAAAAAAGGAAAGAAAATACGGAGTGTGCATGCTTCAACCGACTCAGAGTCTCTCTTTTTCTTCTTATACAATCGTACGATTGATATTCAGGAATGCGGATCCGTTGGACAAAAAATGAATAATAAAAAAAAGAGGAAAATAATGGAATCCAACTTTTAATAGCAGCTTGATAAGCCGACACGTTCGGGGTTTGTTCGTTCTGAGAATCACTGCCTCCTGAAAGGGTGGATAGATACCGGGAAAAGGGGGATAGAAAGGAGAGACGGTGTAGCCGTAACACATCCTTTCAGTTTCATCGGCGCGTCCCTAAAGATCTTCAAAGAGCCCGAGGGACGCTCCTAAGGATGTTTATGGGGTGTGCTTCTCCTTCCGGTTTTCCCTCTTCCCTTCTCCCCTCATCCCTCCGCGCCCCTCCATCCTTTCCGCCGCTCCTCTTTCTATTCTCTAAATCTCTCACCGCGAAAAGTGGGCCGGAGGGGCGTAGCGTCGCGACGCTAATTAATGCGCCACCGCGCTCCTGGTACGGCCCGGGGGTAACGGGATCAAAATTAGCGGGGGGTGCGGGGGCTGAAGCCCGCCGCCCATGTCATGCAGGTAGCACACTATGGCACGCGAGGTGCCAGTGCCGCATTTATACCGGCAAACTTTTCCCAGCCCTTTGGGCCGCCGCGGCTCCGAGGGCGAGGGAAATTTTGCAACTCTAATCGAAATATCTTACCAACGAAAAGAACGTCCAAAGTTCATTTTTTTTTTTCTTTTTCTTTCTGATACTCCAACTTCCACAATTTTTCATGAAATTTTTATCGTCTTGCTCTGGCGGTGAAATCAGGCGAAACGCTGTGCGAGCATGCGGAGGAACTTGGTTAGGTGGTCTCAGGTTGTTTGCACTGTCACTGTTTTCGACGATTCGAATGAAACATGGATGAAATTAGTTTGAAATTATATTACGTGTGATAACTTGACTCGTAAAAGTGTCTTTCCCGTGTCGTTATTTCAATCGGTTTGAAATCGTTCACGCTGTTACGGAACAATTGATCGAATGGATTTGAAATTCGAAAGCATCAAAAACTCTGAGCAAGTCTTCCTGAACCAAGTTTTTGTACCGTTGCACAACCGAAACGCATTTGAAACGCTGAAAAAAAAAAGAAAACACCCGCGGTTCGTGTCTGTCCAGTGATGCAAAAAAGAAGGGCAAGATTTTTTATTTTACCCGTCTATATACTTCTTTTCTCTTATTTTTTCACATTTCTTTTCCTTCCCTCCTCCGCAAGGTAATTGAAATGCTAATCGCCGCTGGCTAAAAACTACCACCGTTATCCCCTTCTCACGATGGTCGGACGTTTTAAGGGAGTTTAAAAAGCCGAGGATCGCGTGAGGCCGTATAAACCATACCAGTTTTATATCAATAAAAATTTTAATTAATGCCCCAGCGCCGAAGTGGATTCCGTAACATGGATATATTATAGAAGCTGAGATCTAGACGATATAACTAAGGTGAGTTGCATGCACCTCGTAATTGCCTTTCGGTGAATTTGTCTCGCTCAGCTGAGGTTTAAGTTTCTTTGAATATTTTACGAGGTCGACGGTTATTGTAACGAAACATCGAATGACTTTGTCCGAGTTGCGGAGTTTCCGGGAAAACATTAACACGTTTCGTCTTGAACATCGTTTATCCAATTTCAGACTATTTCCTGTAAAGCTTGCGAAATAATACGATTTTTCCAAAAAATTCACAGTCAAGTCGGACAAGTTTTCGAATACGTTTCCTTTCCCAAACGAATATGTAATTTATTGTTATATTCTATACTTGGGCGTAATGCGTGCGAATTTTTCACCTCTCCGAAAACCACCCGAAGGTATAAAAGCAGCGGAGGTAGACAAGTGGAGCGAAGCTTCTTCCCTTCGACTCGCATGCATTTTTCATGGGCTTTTTCGTTCGGAGGGCGTTCGAAAACCGGATTTTCAGATCGGGCTCCGGACCTCGCGACTTTCCGAGTCTGCGACGCCCCTGGGGGTCGGCCCGTTTTATGCCTCGGTGTATCCCCTGAATAACGATAGCTGCCTGCAAGGAAAGGTGGCCAACTCGCGTGTGCGTGCGCGTAGAAAACCCCGAACGTGCGTATTAAGCGGCGGCGAGGGGGGTTTTCACGCTTTTGGAAAAAGCAGCGAGGCACAAACACCTCGTAATCCGCACAGCCAATCTTTGCAGGGTGCGCATGTAAGGTATATGTAGGCACATAAATTCATGAGCCGAGTCAGAGTCCCCGTTTAGGTAGGTATACGTACAGGTACGTTGAGCCATGCATGTGGCGGCGAGGCTGCGCCGTGCGCCGAGTTAATAAGTTTCGCGAAAGCCGGTGAAGAATGTCCGCCAAACTTCAGGCTTTGATTAGTTTTACTCCTTTAACAAGGCTAAAGAGCCGAGGCAAAGCGGATAAACCGAACCGAGCTCGTTCCGCCGCCGACGCTTGCGAGGGATATACATTCTTTATAAACCGCACCCTCTCCCCCTCACCGCCCCGCGCGCACAGCAGGAAGGATATTAAACTCACGTGACAACCAATGAATAGTTAACCAAGGAGAAGAACCCGCGGGAATACGATCGACTCGCGGTTATCAATTAATAATAAAATTATCACGGAACCAAATTCCCTCCGGGGAAGGGGAAGGGGAATGAAGAATCGTACAACGTTGTGTAAAGCGGTTTGGTTACAAGTACGGCGCGTGAATTAGACCTGGATTCGTTTATTTCATACGTCTGAACGTTTTGTCTTACTTGATTTTTCGCATCAGCGTTTCTTTGAGCTTTTGTGTATTTCGTGAAGGCCGGCTGACGAATTGCGCGAATATCTGACCAACGGATAAACAAAGAGGAAATGAAATTGGACCGGGAGAGCAGGGGGGGGGGGGGGGGGGAGAAAAAGAGAGAGAGAGAGAGAGCGAGAGAGGGCGAGTGAGAGATAAGCTCCAATTCGTTGGGGGACAAATTGAACGAGTTGGTCGCCCGGTGACCAGATTATCGATCGTTGTTAATTAACCCTTAGGGTCGAATGGCTCTCGGGTCGTATTCGAAGTTCCCTTAGCTACGACGCTCCGCTCAAACGATGATCCTCCAAGACGTAGCCGCTATCTGCTTCGTGACTCGCGGTATACTTCCAACCACCCTGTCAGACCGGCTACCTCATTAGGTATCGTATTTACACGCTTCCCGAATGACTCGAGGTGTATAATGTACGGATGACACGATCGCGTAGATAACCGTCGTTACAAGTTATTAGTTTTGTCACGATTCTTCCTTCATATCTTTACCCTTTTATTTTATCTTCTCCGCCTCTGCCGCAAACTATAAACGACTCTCGAGTCACGCGACGTGATTTTTTTTCCTCTCTTACAAATCGACGACTCAACCAACTAATTTCAGAATATGTATGCGCGAGCAAATTTATTCTGATATCAATTCACTTGCAATTTCGAAATATTATTCAATACTGGGATGTACAACTCGTTGTCTTTAAATCCTTAAAGTAGATCGGTGTAGTTTCTTGACTCCGCGTTTATTCTACTGTACTTGCTTTCTACGAAACATAAATGTGAAAATTTGTTTGTATTTTATCTTATTTTGTTAGACATAAAGTTTGATCCGACAAACATGTAGGATCTTGACGAGCTTTGAGCAATCCACGTCGAACCCCCAGCGTGCAGTTCCCGTAATCCCGGTCCTCGGTATTTGCGGACATCGGATTGGAGATAAAACTATATATATGTGTACCTATAAGGGAATAAAGAGAAAAAAATATTACGGATAACGAATAAAACTCGAGCATGACGAGAATATCTAGAATCTCCGAAAACTTGGTCTCATGTGCAGTATTTTTATTCCCGTGCATATTACAGCTTTCGGTGGCAATAAATAAACAAACGTATAAATAAGACGGTATTATTTTCCACCGTTTTTCATGTCGCCCTCGCGGCCCTCGTCAAACCCCCACCTCGACTAAAATAAATCCCCCCCGCTTTATCGTATCTTCGTATCTCCAGCAAATTTCTTCTTTCCCGGCCGACCTGACCGCCGCGTTACTACTTACGCAGGATCGCATTGGCCGACCATGTGCGCCGTTACCACTTACTCGCCGTCCGAGCGTCGACCGACCCTTACTACTTGGCGATAAGACTGTTCGTTTATTTTCTGCATTGCGTGTAACCACGGCCGGAATTTTCAACAATTTCCAAGTGCGCGGAGGTTATGCGAGGATTATCGAGGGGAGCGCAAAGAAAACGGGCCACTTGATTTTGCTCACGTAAATTCGCGGCAATTTAATTAAAACAAAAAAAAATAAAAAAGAGATAACGATTGCGATGAGAGAAAAACGTGAATACGTAATCAATTTTTTTTTCAGTCAAATTTAATCAAATAATGTTCGATCGTTTTTGTCTGTATCATATAGTACAAAAGGGGGAAAAGGGTCAGAGAACTGGAAAGTAGGATAATTTTTGTCCTGTAATTTGAATTTGGGATTAAATTGGCTAAGCCAGATATATTGCATTCGTTTTGTTTTCATTTTCGTCATGAGCTGCGCTATGGGTATATTGAGTATTAATTGGAGGAGGAAGATCTGATTGCGAATGTAATTCGATTCGAAGGGGACGCGCCCTCGTCTTCGCGGAATGTATACCTCCGCCATTATAACCTAACGTTGCGAAATATGAAGGTAAAAATTTTCGTTAAACGTGGCATTAATTGAAGTAGGTACCGTTAACCGCACGGTATTCAGATTTTATTCAGATGCACTTTCGCCCTGAAATACATTCCGTGTTTAAATACACCTTTTGAAATGGCGCGGATGGGGTGGGAAATTTTTCCGGCGTTTCTAGCTAACTTGGGGGGGGGTGAAAAAGGTCGCGTCTCGTCGTTGCGCACCGGCACAGAGGCAGCAGGCGACCGGCTCGTCTCGGCTTAAGAATTCATCAACTCCGTTACCGTGACTGCGATAAATATATTATAAATTTATATAAATACTTGAAACGCGGGACCCGACGACGTTTAACCGTACAAGGTTTAACGTAGAGCCATCCCACCTTTCTTTCCCCCTCGACGTTGTTACTTTTTACTTTTATCTCCCTGCACGAGCGGCCGTCCGCGCACTGTTCTCAAAGCCTAGCGTGCTATATATGTATATATACATATATATATATATATATATATATATATATATATATATATATATATATATATATATATATGTATGTATGTATGTATGTATATGTATTCCTCGCTGCATACTTTAACGTTCCAATGTAACAACCGAAACCAACGGCAAACGACCCGCGCTTTTAGTACCTACAGGCGTTATGCCTGCGCGGCTTCTTTTTCGACGTTCGTCGCGGCGTCGTCGTCGTCCGCTGGAAGAGTATCTCGAGACTGCAACACCGCGAATTCACGTCGGCGGTTTTTCACCCCCCCCCCCCCCCCCGCATTTCTTTTCTTCTTCTTTCATTCCGACTGCGAAATCTCTTTGATTGTTTACTCGACCGAATGACGCTACGCCGAGGCGCGTTCGTGCCCATTAGGTAATGAGGGGAGCCCCCGGTATACTCGTAACAAACTGGTTTTAGACCGCGGAAACTTTTCCTCACCCTACAAGTTGACCGCGTTGTGTCAGAAATTATTCCGAGTTCGTACCTGCATGATTTTTCTTTTTTTTTTTCTTTTTTAAGGAATTAACCGTTGACGAATTCCCGTGGTATAACCTTCGCCTTGCGTATTCGAGGCGCTACTTTGACGGGAAATTCACTTCACACGTAGATTCGATCACGCCCCGTGCAGGCGGCGGTCAATTTGTCACACCCGCCCCCAAGCTCCGGAGTCTTTCACCAAAAAACGTGCCTCTGCAGCGGCTCACCGTACGAATTATAGGCCATCCGTTTCACCGTAAGAAAACCACCTTGTCCCAATTTCCATCGAATACGACGACGACGCGGCGTTGAGTCTGTAGTGAGTGACAAATGAGGTCGCAGTTTTATACCCCGCAGGGTGGAAAATGTCGCGGGGCGTTTCTGACTCGTACAAAAATCTTTCGAGTCAAGTAATTACTCTGGTAATTATACACAATACTTGCGCACTTTTCAATAACGTTCCTTATTTCGTCGTGCTCTGCATTTTATCCGCTATAAGTTTCCAAGCAAAAGTTAGCATCTGCAGGGTGACGTGGTGGCGGATGGGTTGGGAAAAAAGGGAGACCATCTACGCGTTCGTATGCAAGCCCACCTCATCTAGCCATCAAAGTTAATATCCAGGGCAATAGAGAGGCGGATCCATCCGAGAGAGTTTGTTAAGCGGCGGGTAACGGTTAGGCGAGCAACGGCCGCGGGAACAAATTACTCGTAAAAGTGAAACGGGCCCCCTACCCACCATTATGCCTCCCTGCAGGACGGTCGGAACTTTATCAGCTTACATAGCTGCGATAGTTTTCCATGCCCCCGCCCTCCTACCCTCACCCCTTTGCGTCCCGCAAGCCGATGGTTATATAGTTTTAACGACCGGGTTTCGTGCAAGAATTAAGAAAATCTTCTCCCCTTCGACTATCCCACAGCCCCAACGTTTTCGACCTTATGGAATTCTCCTCCTTACCTCACCGCCACTTTTACGTATATTATACCCGGATAACGCCGAAAATTATATTATCCCTTGTACCTCTAACCCCGAACTAACGACCACTTTGAACGATTTTCGCTACCTTGTCTCAATGGCCGGCTAGCGGTTAAGGAAACGTGCAGCGTATTTAATTGTAAGTGAAAAAGACGATTTTATTCCTCCAATATTAAATTATACTCGTGGGATTTCTGTATCTGTATTGGTAATGATATTTCACCGACTGTTTCGCGGGCTCAATTCAACCAGACCTCGATCGCTGTAATTACATGAATAAAATTTTTATCACACCCATTTTCCTCGATGGGCAAAATTAAGGATTTCCCACCCTTTCGGTGCACTTAATGAGTTGCGGAAAATACCAAATTGAACAACCAATTATTTCCATACAGCTAGATATTATATATATATATGTACGTATATAAAAAAAGTACCGTAACACTTTCTTCCTTTCTTCGTCTTTTTTTCTGTTTTTATTGCAACCCTGCAAAATTTTGACAGACATTTTATTGTACCTGATCTTGGAAACACAGCATACTTTATTGTACACGTTCGATTGTGGATTTGACTGAGGTTACATATATGTTTCATGTGAAATTTTACACGCCTATATTCCTACCTATATATGTATATACCAACAAAAATAAAAAATTGAAATTTCAGGCAAGTATATTAATTAAAAGTGGACAGAAAAGTTTGGTGTTTGGCCTGCGTCGGGCTTGATTGACGAATAAATACACCTGCGACACGCGATCCGCGATACTTTCCGTGATTAAAACAATTTTTGACGACAATTTTAATCGAACCCGTATTACAAAATTGACTTTTCACTTTTGCACGAAGATATGTATAACGTCAGCACGTATGTTAAACCGATGCCGTTATTATAATTCTCATTACAAGCAGGCAACGGTTGTGTTGTTATACAGGTCGTTAGTTTTCACGTTTAATTACGTGTAATATCACGTCCGTCGGAAATGAAACCGATCTACCTACCAATTTGCGCAAAAATAGATCGGCGCTCGGCGTAATGCAAAGAACCAAATATATACATATATATATATGCGTGAAGCGCAGCGGCGTTGTGTTCTCAGACGATTACGGGTAGGAAATTGGCGGATATGAAATGTTCGGGGTCGCATGTTTATCTTCTTTTTCACGCGATTTTCATTCCTCATTCACGCCCTATCGATTCCTCCTTCACCATCCACGAATCCAGACAATAGCTCTAACCCGCAGTCGCGTGATTGCGTTAGCTAGACTCTCGGACCGTCTTCGACGTCGACACTCGACGTAGATTGCCTCGCATTGTGCGTTGTATTTAGGTACGTGCACCTACAATAATACTTCCTTCTGACAATAAATCAAACTAACCGCCGAGTCGATACGTACACTTATAATCCCCACAATCAGGGGTTTCATTCTCACCCGAAATTGCGACGCGCAACAGACAATCGAGTTTTATATTCAGATCATCCCACGCTGAAATGGTAATCCTCTCCTTCTTCGACAAGCCTCGCGAACTCTTTATATCTCGAAAACATTTTTCCCAACAACCCGGTTCCTGAATACGACACACTCGAAAGATTGATTCGATTTTAAACGTTCGTTCTTATTGAGGAAGGGCTAATTACTTGAGTAAAAACTAAAAGAGTATAATTACATTTCGTCTAATCGATCGGTTTTACTTATCCGACAGACGTGTCGTAGAATTTTTTCTTCTCTGTTTTTGAGAAATATTGCAGAGAAAATAGATATAACCGTACTTGAGCAGTGACTGAAAAACTGCTGCGCAAGTTGGATGTAATAATCTCTGATCCTGATCGTGAGTAAATTTGTTACGAGGTTTTAATTAATGGTAGACGAACTGTTTAATAAATCCGTGAACAGTGTGGCGCGCACGTGGCGTAAATATAGAAGATGTTCAATTCAGTGATTAGTAATTGCATTTTGTCCGCAATTAGCAGATGCATAAATTCCATTTCCGTCGTACCCAGTGTTACATTTAATAACGATTAACAAATTAATAACAATTTAGCATCCGTGGCACGCAACGCACTGCTCGGGGCTTAGGGGATGGGGTTGAATGGGTTGAAGGGATGGAAGCGAGGGAAGGTTGGTGCCGCCGCCTCCCGGCACGATATCCTCCCCCGTTCCTCCAGGGTTCGTTCCTTCCTTCGTTCCATCGTTCCTTCGTTCGTTCCCCGCAGTGAATTATGATGATTTCTCGGCTATTATTTGCACCCGAGCTGACGACGTTCGTTCTCCGTTCGCGCCTTTCTCTCTTCGCTCCGCGGGCTTTAATTCCCTATGAATCACTGCATTTCACATCTAGCCCAAAAGTTCGCCAGATGGTTTATATCTACCGCCACCGAAATTCCACCCCTGCTATCCATGTATCCGCTGAGCTGCTACACTACTCTTACCTCGAGCCTCGGACTTTCTTAGTCCAACTAACAATAAGTTGCTGTGCCTAATCACTTCGCGCCTTTCCAGCGCAGTTCGTTTCTCTCTCGCTATCTCCCTCGCTCTCCCCTTATCTCTCTCTCTATCTATCTGTCTATCTATCTATCTATCCATATATATATATCTCTCTCTCTCTCTCTTCGCTATCTCCGGTTCTTCTAAACCCCTTATTTCGTCTCATTTTTGCCACACTCACGTATTCTAACTTCTAATCTTGCCTTCCGAGGGAACCATCAATTCTACTTAACTCGATCCATTCTTCATATTTCTTCTCTCCTTTCACCGTGATTTAAATTACAGAGGCAATTTAATTATCTCACGCAACGTAATGCATTTATTTAATTATATCACGATAATGGAGAAATTCGTAGTCATCCCAGAATTGAAACGAACATTACATGTACCTAGGCACAGATAGATATTCTCTAGAATTAAATTATTTTACAATACCGTCTCGAGTCTCTCGATTAACACGTACTCAGTCACGAATTCTTCTCCTTTCAATCTTATCTCCTATCCTCATTGGACGCAATAATCGTAGAACAGGTTTCTCAAAATTTAACGGTATATACATATATTTTATACCTCTAAAAATGTCGTAATTGCAACGGATCGGTAACAAAGTATTGTGCGCCGAAGTGCGCCGCCGTTGCGTTCTACGGTAATTCAAACGAACCGCCGACCAATTCTTGAGTTGGGCATAATCATCCGCAAACTCGAAAAGTGACCGCCCGTACGATCCTCGTGCCCTATTTCATCCCAATTTCGAATACTCGAGGCGAGCTTCGAGCAAACGAATAATCACGCATACCAGGTGGAACCGTGCATCGGACGGTTGAGCACTGCATTGCGGGTATAAGGAGGTTGTCAGGGCAACCCTTGCCACCTGTGGGGGGAACTAAACCCGAAGGCTAGATTTAGCGCCTGGCGGTGACCAAGACTTGATTCCCGAGTAATTCCAGTGTTGATGCATCGCCGGGCTCAGAAATACGTGCCGTAATCTGGCCCGCGCATCGCATCGCATCGCATCGCGTCGGCAGGTATAAAAGACAGACACGCGAACCTGCATCTCTAACCCTTCGCACCTTTCACGCCCATCGCGCCCTGCGGAGCTGAGGTTCCGTACAATTTTCTCCCCCTCCTTTGCGTGCGATCCTCCCTGATTTCCGCCCTTATAACAAAACTCGATATTTTCGTGTTCCAGGTTGACTTGAAGCCCCTGAGAGAGCCCGTGATAACGACAGCTGCGCCGAAACTTACGGAGAAGCGAAAGGCGGAGGACGCCGACGCGAATAAGGATCTGAAAAAGGTGAGCGAGTGCTCGATTATTTATGTTTATGTGTCTGCAGTTGGATTCTCTTTTTCCAATCTTACCATTTTCCGCCCTTCTTATTGCTTCGGCGGCGTAAGAAACGTCTTCGATTTTATGAGATAAGCCGAGAGTCGAGCGTATTTGTTTTTTACTCCCGCCTGTACGTAGGTAGGTTAGGTACGTATCGTACGTATCGTACGCGTATACGCGCTGTTTCGGCTTCTCGACCTTACCGGATTCTTTTTTTCGATCGATAGGCCGCTCGAACGATCGGCCCATTCCATTCCCTGATTTACGCGTTTCGAAGAGCGACGCGTGTCTCCGCCCCTCGATCCTCCTGCTTATAATACTCTAATATGCCTTTGCCGCGCGAGCTGAGTTATAACCGTTGAATTTTCTACTTCCGCGACATTTTGTGTATTATGCTGTTTCGGCAAAAAAAAAAAAATTATTTGCAATTTTCCACCGTCGCACGTTCCCTGAAAAGTTTGTTTAGGTCAAATGAAAGACTTTCTCAAAATATGTGCATATTTAATACACACAAACACGCACAAAATACATATACATAAACATATATTAGGATATGCCAAAAAAAATTCTCGGAAACAGGATCAAAAGTTTTGTTTAGGTATAATAATATTAACATTAAGGTCCTTTGTTGACCTTTGACCTTAAATAACTTTTGAAAGAGTAGATTTATCATAAAATGATAACAGACACTTCTTTGTAGAGCGTCCGATTCCCTACGAAAATATTTCTGTGCATTTTGTATACGACGCATCGTTAGATAGTTATAGAAATCATAAGGAGCAAAAACCATTTTTCCCGTGTTATTCTTATGGAAAACAGAAAAGTGCGACGCGCAATCTCTTAATGTCAATATTAAAAGCTCAAATTTTATTGGGCGTAATTTTGTATCTAAATAATACGTTTGAACCTGTTTACTAGAAATTTTTATTTATTTATTTTTTTCCTTTTGCACATGTATACATGTATTATATACATATGTAAACAGAAGCGAGAAAAGACGGACGGTCGTGTGGCGAAGCAAAATAATATTCTTTGGTATGTATTGAGCTGCCGATGATTTGTTTATAAGCCTGATCCGAATAATTCGATAGATTCGAGAATTTCGTGAAGAATTTTCATTCTTGCTTAACCGGTTTCTTTTTGTTTCGAATTGCGCGAAATCTTTCCGATAATTTTTCAATTAAAAACTTGATAGCCTTTCGGTGGCACACGTTTTGAAACTACAATAAAAAATATATGTATGCATATGTATTCTATTGATTATTATACGAGGGCGAAAGCTCGCATCGGGTAAATCCATAGTTATACCTAATCCGTTCACCGTACTCGGAACGAAATGTTGACAATCAGAGTTTGTTCTCAATTTTTGTCACCTCGATTAAATATTCATCGAACCCACGCTTTTTTAATGATATCGTATGAAAAATGTCGCAAAAGTTGTTTATGTCGTGCGAATGCCTTAATATTCCGTTAACGAATCGCATGCGAGGTTTCTAGTTTTTATTTTCTCTTCTCCTTTTTTCGCCCACCCTTTTTTCCCTTTCATAAAACCGTCTCATAATCTCTTGGAGAAAGTTTTGTCCCCCGAGAAATGAACGTTGGAAGGTAGAATTTTATTTCATAATCTCTTGAATACTCCCCAGTGAATTAAAGTATTTTCTAGTCATTCAGTGCTTGAGCCACTCTATCCATCATTCCGCACGATGTATTATCAGTATATATGTACGATGAAAAATGTGCCCAATAATTTAGCGGTATGAAACAACTGCGAGTTTATTAACCGTACTAAGGAATTAGGTTAATCGACGAATAGAAAATCATGTAAATTATCCACAAGAATCGCACATCCGATGAAATGGTATAAAGAGTCGAAATTCATCGACGCATTGGGGTAAATTAGAAACGCGATCGTGCCATGGGTGAGGAAAAAAGGCGTAAGATACGTATTTTAGTCAGGCGTATAGGACGCGTGGGTGTTTCGGTCTCGTCAATATTTGATGGGCGTTTCTGACGGGCGTCACAGCTGTCGTTAGCCACCGTCAAGCTGTCGCACCCTGAACACGACCTTAACTAAATATACAACGTCTCATCTTCTTTCCATGTGGTGGACAAAAAAAAAAAAAAAAAGCTACGTAAAAATAAAAATTCATACCATTTCTTCATCTTGTTCTTCTTGTTCCTCTTCTTCTTTGAGAGAGGCGGTTTTTGGCTCCCGTCGACGTTCGAGTGGCGACCCCGAAACTGCTGCGAATCCCAGCTCTCGACTATGCTTTTCCTCTTCGGTTGATGTGCCAGTAGCAACAGGCGTTCCACGTTTTGCCGGATGACTAACGACCCACCTTTCGGCCGGATGGCTCCCCGCCGGTTTTAGCGAGTGGCCAACTAGGTTTTACCGCTTTTTTCAACGCTGGGTTCGAGCGCTTTTTTCGCCGACCAATTCTCATTACGAGATATTCTGGATGTACGGACCTGCGGAATTTCGTTTAGAGCAAATCGACGCTAATTTCACGCTCCGTGTTCTTGGGAACAAAAGAATTTGAGGATTTAAATTTCAGTTCGTATTTATATGTATAAACCCACTTGAGTGTGTGTGAAGGTTACATTTATTAAAAAGTTGACTTGAACTGTAGCCACCGTTTAGGGTAGCAGGCATTGGACGCGAGAGGGTTCGGACAAATCGAAGGTATAACCAATTCTCGTTTCCGATTCTTTGCCCTTCGCGGACTTCCTCTACCCAAAAATTTCCCGGGTAAAATCAAACGGCGGATGCGCATTTCTCGGAATATGTGCTCTCCCCCCTCATCCTTATATAGTCACTGGAATCCAGGGTGTTTGAAGCGGGCTGCGGAAACCGCCGGGATGACGCCGTGACGAAATCCATTCAGCTCGGTCGATAAAGCCGACACTACTCTAAACTCCATAACAGATAACGAGAGTCGTCCTTCAGGAGGAGTTGCGCTAACTACCTTACACATGCGTAAATACCGCGACGATGTTTGATGCTCGAAACCCCGAGGAAGACGATTTGTCTCGGGGAACGTAAGGAATTGACGCATAAGGGCTCGCGGTAACTATCAATGAGAACAATTTCACCATCCCATCACGTTTCACTAATTATCAACTTGCGCTGTAACGTTTCATTGTTATGTATAAATTTCGAGTCGAGTTTGCTGCTGGAATTCCAGAGCAATGGAAAGATTTTCCTCCCTTGACGCTGCGCCTCCTCTCAAGTCGCGGAAAGTCAAGACGCTCTACTGACCGAATATGCCGAAAGCTCTGGAAGCTTCTCCTCGACGTCAGCTCTGGCGTAATATTTACACCTGGGATTAGCGCCGAGTAGTAGGTGGGTAGAAAGGTAGGTAAGTAGACGGGAAGTTGGGTAGATTGGTTGCTATAGGTACAAGAGTCAGCTTAGAGGCCGCCATTGTGAAACAAAGTTGACCCTCCTAGGACTTGGAACGAGAATTTTCCCGATGTTGTTCCAGTGTTATTCTTACTCTTCTACGAAACGGAATGAAACTCGCTAGAGTCCATTGAAAGAAATTCCCGACTTGTTGTACAGCCACTAGAGAGCCCTACCTATAGGTCACCCTAGAGGGAAACAAATAACATCGTCGTCGTATCAACGGCGGTACGTGAGTCGTTTTAATATTATCTCGTTGTTGCATGCTTCACTCAGAGCCATGATACTTTTCTGCGAATGGTTAAAAAAAAAAAAAAAAAAAACCATAGAGAAAGAAAACGAAAGACCGTTAGTTACGGTGTTGGCAACTTGTACGAAATTTGTTTTTTTTTATTTTCCTTCCGTAACCTTTTCTCGTGTAATTAATTTTTACCGCCCTGCAACTTACAACTCGAGTCGGAGTTACTTGGGAAGGTTGTAGCAACGTTGTTAAGATTATTAACTCTAGGAAACCACGTGCAGGACGCTTTACTCTGCTCTTCTCTGCAGCGTTCGCCGACTTAACATCTTGCGATTAGCGGCGTCTACCCCAACTAAAATAGAACCTCTTTATGCGTTACACAAACCATGCGAAACCCCTCGTCTACGTTTGCTCGATCATCAACGAGTCTGGAGAGCGGATGCCATCCGGCGGACCGACGCCCATATGTCGGAGGAAAATTGCCTCCCGTGATATTAAGTGCCGCTAGTAATATAATAACGAGCTATATAACTCTAATTGAATAACTTCCCTCTCTTTTCCTCATTTTGGGAAAGAAAATACAATAAATAAATAAATAATTAATCAGTGGCATAAAAAAATGTGAAAAAATTGAAAGTACTGTTTAAGAGTTGGGAAACAGCAGAAACAATATTGAAAAAAATTAATAATCGTGAGGATCAGACAGTGGTTGGGTCCGCGTGGAATTCCCCATATATATACAGGCATTTTCTTCTCCGAGATATTCCATGGCGTATAGACCAGATATTATATATCCTGAAAGGATTCCCGTTATTTATTTATCCCAGCGCTCGTGCTATGCAGGCCTGCGTTATTATTTATTTATCGCGGGAAATTTTTGAACGAAGAGATATTTCACTCCGACAGTTTATCGGTCGTTTCGATTAAACGCGTTGCGCCGCGCGTGCAGAGCCGACTCTGTTAATGGGATAATTAGAAGCTGCACCGCACATTGCAGCGTCCATTAAGTCTAATTGCAATTGCTCATACTCCGTATTCTTGCATGGGTATAATACGCACTGTTGTGACACGAGATTAACAACGATGCATAATATATTACGCCAATCGATTTAGTTCCGGCTCGGTGCTGCGATCGTCGATCGGTTTTCGCTATCGAAATATATTTAACGTACATTCCGTTAGTGTAATAATTCTCTTATTTTCTTTCCAGGCAAAGCTAGAAACTAAAGCGCTGAAAGCCAAGAGGCCTGGTTTTACCGACGAGCGATACAACGAGACGAGTTACTACGTTGAAAATGGTGAGTTGATGGATGAACTGTATTTTTACGTTTTAGTTCGTTCGGGTATATACGTCATACGCGTACCCCTAAATTTGGCCCGGTTGCGGCGTTACTCGGACGTTGTTGCAAAAAAGAAAAACAAAAAGAAAGAAAAAATATCGCGTAAATATATTATTTTAATCAGCGCTCGCTTTGTACAATTAACCGTTCTTCTAGCCAGCCGTTTTCTGCCGCTATCTTTGTCCAACTCGTTGTGTATTGTACGCAGCCAGATGGAACTCTCGTTTATACGTACAATATACATCGGTATATAGGTACGATATTATACGCGTTCTCGTATACTCAAGGAATATACATATACAAACGGATCGTTTTATTATTTTATTTTATGCATGTATACCTGCGTACCTCGTTGAGAAAATTAAATTCCTACCCACCCCGGCCCCCAACAACGGACGATATGCCTGAAGGTGAAGCTTTATTAGCCCTAAAATGTGACTGATTGCGACTGTGGAGTAGGTATTTTTTCGTTCGTTGAAGTTCAATCGTACCCGCGGTAAGTCTTTCTAACGAAGAGCTTCAAATTAAACGATTTCGGGGTTCGAGGCTACCGATTTGAATACAAATATCAATATTGCAAGGAAGAGAAGGAAATCGGCGAGAGGGAAATTAAAGGGTTCGCAAAATTCGTACGTCCTTGGTTACCTGTATAACGTGTACATATTTACAGCAGATACGTACGTACGTATATTCGTTGGGAACGAGTTCCCGCGTAAAATCTCGTTTGCGGAAAGTTTGAAAAATTCCTTGGAAAATAATATTTGGTGTGACGTTGGAATATCGACAACCGATATCTGCTCCATATTCAAATAATGGAGACAGCCGGGACGAGGAGGAGAGGAAAACCTCCTTGAAACAAAGACCTATTAATACTGGCTCCCCGGGGCGCGTCACCCTCGTCGCATCGCCAATGCCGCTCTGTGTTTTCAACAAACAATGCTGGGAGAAAAATTAAAATTGTTAAAAGAAGTGAAAAAAAAAAAAAAAAAAAATCCGACGAATGGAAGTGCGAAATATATTTAACAAAATTTTTCAATTTTTTGCTCGCTTATTCAATATCGCCCGGATTAATCAAGTGTCGAATTCATACCCCGGCATGGCCGTGGCAACGTTTATATAGATACCTCAGGTAAACGCTCGAGCAATTCGGTTTATTCCACATGGTTGAATTCAAGGCGGGCAACTCCTGCAGGGTAGAATATGGAGAAAATTGTATTCGGGTAAATATACCTGTGGCGGTAATACCTGCTGTATGGAGGCGCGGGTGGTGTGAGGATACGTGATTCAAATCTTGATTCGATCGCATCTCTCACCGTTATCATCGATCTAGAGGTATTGAGCCAAGAAATCCTGCGGCATGCCTCGCTAAGTCAGCTTTCGTGATCAAAATCGCTTGACTTTTAAAAGCTTCCTCTTATCGTTAGGGAGTTTCTCGACGGAAAATTGATACCTGAATATATTCCTCGTTGTAAATCGGACGAAGGTTACGCTCCCTTTTAATTGAATCGAAGTCACCCCGGATCTACTTCTGTACCAATGAACTTTGAATCGTTGACTCGTTGACTCGTTGCACACATTTGTTTTACATATCTAATCTGCTTCGTCAGATGTTACCGCTCAAAAAAAAAAAAAAAAACTGTAATGTTTGTGCCTGGGTTGAGTTGGTTATTTTTTTATTTGTGCTGCATCTAAACAATGGAAAAATACGTATACACCTCCCTTAAAGTTTGCTTTTGTAGTCTTGGGAAAAATAATACCGATTTAATAATTTTGCTAACACATATCTTTAGAGATTTTTTTCCTGGGGTTTAGTGTTACGTGACTGTTATATGCCAAGTGATATTAAACAGACAAAAACTAATATTTTTGGAAGAAGTTTGATATTGTAGCCAGGAGAGTTCTGTTTCAATTATTCAGCAATAAAAAACTGAAGCGATATTATTTTTGAATAAAAGTGATTTAAACGCGAAACTGAAGCTTGTTTAATTGTTATTCACAATAAATGTTTGAGTTAACAAGCAATTTTTCTTAACATTCAAAATATCGTTCCGGATTCTACAAAAGCAAACTTTATCCAACAAACAATTGTTTCTTTTCTTTTTTTGAAAACGTAGACACCTAGATACATACGATCTATAGATACGTGGCATATCGTGCGTGAGCGTTTCATTGTTTGTATAACCTAGGAGGGGGGAGGCGGTTCATATTTGTTCTGAGAATTCTGACTTTCACCCTTAAGAGTCGTAGCTGGTTGTGTAAACTGCGGGAAGAACGGGAAATTGAATGCGTGCATTGCGAGAAGCGACGTTCCTCTCGACGTTCGAATAAAATAACTAACTTCTTTTTCTTCTTCCTCTTCCTTCTCGTTTCCTCTTCCTGTCATCGGCATTTTCCCCCAGTATCAACGCTTTTCAAACCCTCTTCACTCTTTTGAACGTTTTAAACCTTATCTTTTTTTTATTCGCGCACGTTCTCGATACGCGGGTATCTCGGTTAGTGTTCAAGTATCCGATTCTACAACATTTACCAAATACATAAAAAAAAAAAAAGGTTGACCGGTTCTCCCATCCAACTTCAGCTCTTCGGGGCATCGCCATCCTGCACGCTTAATCGAGCATTAATAAATTACTCGGGGGCAAAAGTATGCCGAGAGGGCGTGACAATCTCATGCCGAGATACGGACGTGAAGCACGAGGTTTATAATTTGATATCCTATCCTATCCTCGAACAATCCATCTTCTCGCCGCGGTCTCATTTCCGCGGTCAGTCCAAAGTTGTTTGTTCTTTTTTTTCCATTCGTCTCTCTCTCTCACTCTCTCTACCCTTCTCTTTTTCTTCCCTTATAATGACCTTAAAATCGGAAAGCTCGAGCTTATCCGGGAAACAAATTTCGTCGACGTGCGGCGAATTGATACTCTGCAGTTTTTGCACATCCCTGGCAGGTAGGAATATATGTAACGTATGAATTTTGGATTTTATACAGGGGTTAGCAGCCTGAGGCTATCAAAGAATATTATTTTTCACTCTTAACTTTGATAACAATCTCGATGTATAATAATAATAATTTTTGCGAAACGCGAACCGTGGGCTATAATTTTATACAGCTTGAAACACGATCGAATATCCCTGTTTCTTGCGGGCTTACAAGTATATGGGGCATTCCTTAGCATTTATAGCCCAGGGGTTAACCAGCTGCGACTGATACACGGTGTCCACGATAAATTCCATGAAACTTTCGCCGGCGATTATTTTTTTGTTTATTTTATTTAGAAAAATGTGATTTTTCACATTGAGATAAGAGTTTACTTACCGTTAACAAACGTATATTTATGGATATGGTGAAACAAATGTTTCGTTATTATTATCAAACTTTAGTTGAGCAAAATACGATTTGTCAACTATTAACAAAGTTCCATCGATCACTATTTGACTAAACTAAAATTTGATAATAACAACAAAACATCTATTTCCCCGTATCGAAATATACGTTTTTTAACGGTAGATAAACTCATCTATCAGTGCAACAAAGAAAAAATGGGGACACGGAAGAATGGATTCTGGCGTTACGTTTCTCGCTAACCTGTAGTCAACTTTTTGCGATACAAATCACAGAGAAGCGATATCAGCTTGTATTTTAAGGGAAGAAAGAACGGAAGGTGATTAAGCGAGAGTCGAGGGCACGCGGTAGAAAGGGATCGGAATGCCCGTTACACCTCGCTAAACGTTGAGCTGGATTTAAATACATTTGAATACCGCGGTGTTGGTGTTAATTGACGTCACCGGGACTCCCGTAGCAGCGGCTTCCATCCGTTCCTTTTCCGAGTCCGGTGGAAATCAGTTTAACGAACAGGTGTAAGTAGAAATCGATACCGCGAGGAAGGTGCAAGCCGCTACCGACTCGGGGGTTGTTTTCCCTTCCCTTGGCTTCCGTTCCTCCGTCCTCCTTTGTCCCGGTATTATTTGAGCGCATGCAGCATGCGGAGCTCCGCGGTGCAGCGCGGCAGCGTGTTAACGACCACCGGAGCTTTTCCTCTTCCGGGATTCTACAAGGGTACAGTATACTCTAAGCCTTTGAAGACACGTGGGTACCTGGCCGCGTCGTCAAAGTTCAAATGCCGCTGATGCTAATCCGCGTTACTCGGTGAACAAGGGAACCTCGACGACTCGAATATGCCCGGTCGAAATGCCGGTTCGCACACCAGACGACGAAGACGAGGAGAGGAAGTTGAGGTGGGGGAACTTTCCGCCCGAGCTTTTCACCGAATAGTCAAGTGGGGCCTTCAGGCTTTCCTCTTTCCGCGGCGTTTATCCCCGCCGTTTCCGGTTCTTAGGCAACCAGGTAGGCCTCCTCTTCTACCCCCATCCCCCAACCGGATTTTCCACCGCACAGAATGGGCATCTTCCTGAGGGGCTTAAGCTCTCCGCTTCTGATCCCCCTTCCCCCTTATCATGCGGTCGACATTGTCTCTCTTCGAGTTGTTCCGCAGCCACCCGAATCCCCAGTCAAGCCGCGCTATCGTCGTGTCGAGGTTTAACGTAGGTACACTTTAGGTGCGCGTGTGTGTGCGTCTCTATGCAGGCCCGTGTTCTTCACCTTTATCTCTATTTATCTTGGGTTCTTTGTCACGATTTTTCGGATCGACCCCTTCACGGAGGACTAGGTACCTTGTCCGAAGTATTGACTAGTCGACGATTATCACATTTGTTGATAAACTATGTCGCGTTTATAGGATTTTTACCTCGTGATGCTGTAGCCATGGTTCTGCCTCGGTACAACGTTTCGTATAGAAAAATTGTGCGCTGTATGATCGAAAAATTACATTTGAAACTGCAAATATTAGGACTGTTGGCCGACTCTGCTGTTTGGTTTATGCTTATTCGAATTTCGTGTGTACCATACCTGTCGTTCCGGTTCGGATATTGTGATTTTTTTCTTTTTTTTATGCCAGGGTGTACACTGTGGTACTGGTACAAAAACAGACATTTGGAAAGGGGGTATAGACAATTATTGCTATAAATGGGAAAAACGGTGTTTTCAAATTTTACTTTTGTTTTACATTCCAATTACGAGTCGCTGCAGTAGAATAAAAAATAAGAATTGAGTACGGCTTAGAATGGAGGTGGAAGCTTTATACAAGCTTATAGATAACTATTTATTTTAAATCAATGATTGTGTGTCGAACAAGCAAGCAGAACGTGCCAACAATCCATACATGCCTGTAACGACACACGCATTCTGACACTTTGCATGTCCGTATTCATCTGCGTACCTCTACAGCAAATCCTTCACGTTGAAAATACCGATGCATGCGGCGCTCTCTAATGCGGTACTAATCGGAGTTCTCCGTATGCAAATGAAACGAACAATCCTACGCCGAAAAATATGCACAACATTTGCGCGACAACAATGCGCAAACTCATTCATCGGCTCGCTGCTGTTAAAAAAAGAAAACGAGAGAACGAAAAATGAATAACCAATAATACTCTCTGCACCGATAACAACGGATTCGTCGATTTCAACGTAATTTGTCAAGTGCTATGGTTGAAAAATTCTATCATGTTTGAACAATCAAATTCGCGATATGCGAGAATATATTCGGATTAACTGCACGACAGTAAAATAACGAAGTTGAACAGTGCGTGTCCTTGTCAAGAACGAGTCGACGCACCGAATTTCCATCACGCCGACCTGCAGCAGGAAAGGAATTTCATTGTTAACTATCAAACTCGTGCAGCACACCTTACAGAATGAAAAAAAATTTCCCCGTTGCTTACTTTTTCAGGACTCAGAAAAGTTTACCCGTATTACTTCACCTTCACGACGTTCACGAAAGGGCGCTGGGTGGGTGAAAAAATCCTTGAAGTATTCGCCAGGGAGTTTCGCGCCCATCCGGCCGAGGAGTACGAGAGGTGCATCAGGGCAGGAACGCTGACGGTTAACTACCAGAGGGTCGAGATCGACTACAGACTCCGGCACAACGACCTTCTGGCGAACGTCGTCCACAGGTACGTCCTCGAAATTCACTCGAGCCGAATTCCGACCCCCTTGAACCTACGCGATTAACGCCCGATCCGCGTCTAATTCGCAACGTCGTCTAGGCGTGACGAGTTCGACGTCGTCGTCGCCCTTTCTCCACCTTCCGATACGCACCCTGATAACGCCGCGGGAACAACGGTGTGAATAAGATAATACGCAGAAGAAAGAACGGAACGGAACCTTCGTACGAAAGCGTCAGGGTCGCGTGCGCATTCCTGATACTCTTGAGTACAAACGTACGTGTGCGTGTGTGGGAATCGGTTCGATCCTTGACACACATTACCGCGGCGCTTTGTGTCTTCGCATGTACCGCAAACGGCATCGAGATATATCATTCATGCGGGAGATAGTATCTTGCGGTATGTACCTAACTTATGTACGCCGGTACGTGTGTCGGTGTGCACCTACCTTGTTGTATTTTACTCTACCCCGCGCGGTGTTGCTTGGTAGTTATAATACCGCAACAGCTGTGGGGAGCTTTTTTTTTCCTTCCGATCTATCGTACAGGCATAATATCACGGCTATTTCGGAAACAGGATCGCCGTTATCCGGGTAAAACAATACACCCGCATTTTCCTTCTTCACCCTGACTTTGTCGCGAAATCTAAACCGAACGTTTGCGTTTGCGTTGGGTTCACTTTCAACGTGATATCTTTATAACGAGTTTTCGGGCTTCGAGGATAATGAGTCACTTTAATTTAATTGACTAACGAAGAAAGAAGATTCAGTCCCCTTTGCGCGGTCTTCTAATTTTTCGCGTGTACGATATAACGCAATTTCAGCTCTCTGTGTGGAAAGATGCCACGGATAATCAGATCCTTTCCCAATGTACTTGTAATTTTCAAGTATAATTGTATGTATACATATACACAGCGTTCGTTGATGATTCACAGCCCGTCTTCACACGCCTCAAGGCTTCTTTTTCCCGATGCAACTACTTCGGGTTATTACTCGGTTTTAACAACGCCGGGTATCGTCGGTAAAATTGTATCGAGCTGTTGCGTGAACCCGTTTCGCACTCTTCGAAGTGCGCTTAATGCAGCAAACTTTCCTCGATGTTAATTAATATATGCATGAATCGATAAACGCGTTTCAATACCTGCGCACTCGCATGCACGTATCGCCTGTTTGTCAAGGTTAAACTCGTTTCCAGGTATCGTCGTGGCATCGTCGATACCCGCGATTGAAAAGATTGGTTAATTTATTTGCAAACCGCGAATTAGCGCGCGTGACGATAATCCGGTCGAGTGCCTCGTTAATCGCGTTGGCCTCTGCGCGATGCGAAATTTGAAGAAATCTGCCGTAGTATCCTGCGGAAGAAAATCCTGGGATAAATCAGAGGGGGTTCTAAAGTAATTGTCAAGGGTGGAAACGACGAGGTGATAAAGAGACGAGGAAAACGGTACGCGATCCGTGAAATAACAATCTTACGCGTCTGCGGAAAAGATCGAGGAAAATTATTATTTTTATTTTTATTATTATTATTATAGATAGGGAAAAAACGTCGAGGATTCGTTTCGTCGACGAGGCGAAAACGAAATTTTCTTTACAACGGCGAAGACGTTGAGTTATACCGGTTATCGGTACCTGGAGTGAAAATTATCAACAGCGGACACCTTCGAGACCGGAAACCTTGTCCGCTGTTGAGAAGTGTCCGCTATTCGAAAAATGGTTAGTTCTTTATTTTTCATGCTACAAATTTATTCCAGGCAGTGTCCTCGCGTCTGTTATCAAGGGATATATTTTCCATCAGAGGCAATGCTTTTCCACCAGGGATTTCTAACGTGTCCGTTAATAGCATCTTCACCGTATACCTTATAATTCCGAGGAATCATTTTAATTATTTGATTTTATGCCAAGAAACGAAAAACGCCCAGGATCTTGAGTGTATAATATAATTAACACGGATTACGTTAACGCCTTCCACCGTCCTTCGTCGTTCAGTTGATCTCCAGCCGCGTTCGAGGTAATTTACTTAGTTGTTTTTTCTTCATTTTTCTCTCTCATCCTCAGTCTTTTTTTTTTTCATTATTTTTATTACGCGCACAAACGACCCTCAAACTTTGAGTTCGACGCGGATTCGACAACAAGTTTTTATTTTTCTAAAAAAGATTATTTTCAAACTTGATTCTTAATTCCGTGCAGTACGGAATGACTGTATATTAGCGCTGCGAATTGAGATTTTTTTTACCGACCCGAGGCCATCCCCCTGTGTAATCGCGGTGAGAAAAAACTTATACGCCCGCTTTCGAGGAACGTAATATGTCATTCCACGTTTTCGAATAATTTCACGAACAAATCCCCCCGCGGACAGACAGGGTAGGGGGGTGGATGGGAGGGTGGGATGGGACAAAAACCCCTCGGGACTTGCGAGGGTTTATGCATACACATACTGCGCTTACAGATATTCTCGAAGAATGTATTTATTCGCCGCAAGGCAACCGTATCACATTCACGGTGGGCGGGTTTTCACCCATCGCAAATTATTCGCATCGTATTTTTCGCAGATTTTTTCAAGTTCTTTGAAAATTTAACTCAAGTGTATTTATTTCCCATTCACCGACAAGTTTTGTTTTTTTTTTCATTCAAATAACTTTACACGTGATTTTAATGTATGTTGGATATTTCGAACATCTAAAAATCTGTTTTGTAAAATTATTGTTGAATTTTAAATAGTATTGTACGTTATTTAAATTTTGTAATTTTTCTTGTATAATGAATTATAGTCGGACCGTTGTTTTCCTATCCGCGCGGTTATGATATAATCGCGGAGTATAAAATTTTGATTGTAATTGAATACCGAAATTTGGAATTTGCCAAAATCAGTAAAGAAAATACGAATTACTAACGGCGAAGGCGTTTTATAGCGGGAATCTGCTATTGAACAAATCAACACCCGACGCGCTCGTAAAAAAATACACTTACCCCGGTCTTCCGTACGCGTGTCGGCTTTAAAGCTCAAGTATTCATCAACGTAGGTATACGAGCAGCAGCATTTCGTATGGTTCTCTGTTTTTACCGATTAAATATCATAAAGCGAGTCTGCAAAGAGCCCTCTTTAAGTAAAATGGAACAAAAATATAAAACATGCACCTACATAATAACATATACATAAACAGGTGTAATGTACGCTTAAAACGCTAAACGGTGACTTCTGCATTACATCGAATCTCGAAGATGCACCCAAAGTCCAAAAAAGAACCCTGCAACCGAAAGGAACGATGGAAATTTTGTTCATTTGATATTCGAATAAATTTTTTTTTTTTTTTAATCCGATTTTAGTTTCATGCTCATTTGAAAATGGGAAGAAAAATTTCATCGGACTTTTTCGAATTTCTCGTCTTGAAAGTTTATTTTTCGCAAGAAGGCAGGTGACATATCCGTGCAACTGCACACGGTCTTCTCTATTTTAGTTACATTTGTGTACCCGAATACAGAAGAGTAAGGCACAGGCAACTTTCTCAGCATACGGTTTATCTAATTTCAACTTGGACAGAGACAAGAGAGAATATAATTTTTTTCCTCGCACAAGACCAGCTTTTAGTATCTACCTATAAAACGCAAAGTCGTGCGACCCCAGAGAAACAACCTTTATGTACGTGTATCGAATGGCTCTTGGGTAATCGCAGGAGCATGACCGGTATAGGGATCGTATATAAGCTATGGTGAAATATATTGAAAGGTAAAAGGAGGCAGCTTCGCGTTTGATCAACCCGCGAGACCTGCAGGAACCTCATCTGTGCTGGTTGGACCCTGAAATTTGAAAACGAAAACCTGACCCCACATAATTCTATGCTTCGTTGGTTTTTAATTTTTTTTTTTTTTTCTACATCCTCCTCGTATTTCCCAAATAGGATTCTTACTGATCGGGTACACTAACGTCACGGATATCAAGTGAGTAATGCGATGCAGGAAAATACAACAAGTTGATGTTCATTTCTTGTCCTAACTTCAATTTTTATGCCCGTTCCCTTCGATGAAAAAAATTGGAGCAATCATTCATTCACTCATTTAGTTTACATCACATTATATTCACATCTGCAGGGTGTTAGAATCGTATAACCTCCCCCCTCCTCTATTTCCGGCTTCACGGCCCCTTCTAATGTTGAACCTGTGATTTGTTTTATCTCCAACCTGCGAGGAATAAATTCATTCTGAAAAGAATGAGAAATCATATGTTATTATCGCCTATAATCATATAGTTCAGCTTTAAACTACAAAATTTATAATTATATATATAATTTTATTAATATTATTAATTATAATATTAATTTATTAAAATTATATATATTAATTATATATAAATTTATAAAAATGATTCACTCTTCGTTCCCATATCCCTCAAATTTTCGCCCTCTCCTCCGCTCACATCGATTCCCCGCGCTTAATTAATAATAAATTAATTTTTTTTTTTTTGTTTCAATTGTCTAACAATACTCATGCTTGGTATATAGGTATATACCCATATACGTTGAAAATTCACCAAAATGATAAAGAACAACACGTATGTACGCATATATGTATGTATATAGAGAAATTGACGAATACATGAATATAGACATATCCTTATAAGCACAGGCCAACCTGTGACACGTATATATGTATCTGTATATAACCTATCGTATAATTGTTGCTATTATGTGCAAAGGTCGCGTAGCTCGACTAAACAAAGCCATGTTAAGCTGGTTACGATTGGTGTGTTGCAGACACGAGGTGCCGGTCACCTCGGAGCCGATCACGGTGGTGCACATGGACGAAGACTTGGTCGTGGTCAACAAGCCCGCATCTATCCCTGTAAGTGGTGTACTGCTAGAACTGTACTGCCAATCTGTCTCTCACTCTCGCTCTCCTACCATCTATACCTGTATATATATATAGTATATATACACACACACACACATGCATACATAAATATGAATACATACAAAATATATATATATATATATATGTATATATGTGCGCGTGTGTGTGTGTACATCTCACTTTCTTCACGCCTCTATTCTTCAATACTTTTTGCCTGTAAATATTCACCCCAATGTCTTCCGATGTACCTAGATACATGTGCGTGTACATATGTATCTTCGAATTTTCCTTATTTCTCATGTATCATATTGATGTAAATAAGTATTTTATAAAGAGATGACAGCGATAAGGTAACCGGAAGGTGATTATTTACTTTGTAAATTGGGATAACATTGGAGAGACTTACAATTAGTTACGATTCAATTTTTCGATCGAATTCTTCCAGAACAATCGATTTTTCCGACTCGTTGACAGTAATTGAATATCTTAGCCCTGAAGAACTCGGTATTGAATCACTTTAATTCGATTTGGAATCGATCGTATCGTTTCACTAGTTTGGAGTTGTTCCATTAGACTTTACAGGTCATGTATTCGTTAAATTTTAGGGTTTCGAGCTCTGCGGAAAAGAGGCCAACAGATTATCGTCTTATCAAAAAAAAAAAAAAACAAACTGCAAACACTTTTTCCATATTTATTCACAAAGACGTGCGATTTCCTTTGTGACATCCTTCAATTCTTGAGTAAATATATAGGGAAAATTTTTTGCCAAAAACTTTGTTCGCAATCTTTTTCCTTGGCGGAGAGGTAAATCGGAATCGACACTCTGCGAGTTTAGTCGAATTTCAATGCTTTGTGATTCGTGAAAATAATGACTGTTGTTCATGCCAAACCCGGTATCCTTGAGAATAAAGTTGAATTACTTGTTTTTCTCACGTATATATACACTTACGTTCTCGCTTAATCGTGCTAAGAATTCAAATGCGACACGCATCATCCAGCCTCGAACGTATGAACGCGATGAACAGATTATTTTACCGATTTCCTCAAGTGTATAAATAAGCGGTTAGCTACTCGCTAATAAACAAATATCCGAACGTCGCGGTTCAGGGTTAACGGGTGGCTCAGGTTTTCCCGAACGGTAAAAGGAAAAAGGAGTTATGATAAAATGCGCAAAAATTGAGCATTGAGCTATAGTCACGAATTTATTAAATACGTATACGAACTTTTTCCGTTCCCGGTTATTTTAGAACGAGCTTTCCTCGGACGGTTACGTAACCAACCGAACTGCTGTTAACACGCGACTTGTCTTTTCAAAGCATCGCGGATGCTACCTTCTAAACTTATAGTTTTAAATTTAGTTCTAAATGTAGTCGCGGCGCGAACAAACGATTCGTGACTTCGCACTGGCTGCCTGCATGCGTGTTCAACCTTTGAAGTCTGCTATTACTGGCTTCTCTGGGTTCGATTGTCAATCCTGTAGATCCCTCGTCCAACACTTTATGGAAGATGGCTCAAGTCCGCAGATCGTCGCCTCTTTCAGGCTACACCCTTCGGCCATTCGTAATTTTATACGCGATGTTTACAGTGAAATATGATTTTTCGGTCTCCCGAAAAATTTTCACCGTTATCTCTTTTCGGAAGAATTCTGAGAGACGATTTAAAAAGCAGAAGGAGCCACTCGAGCTAAGCTTTTGTACACATCCTACTCACACGTACAGGGATTTTGCCGCAGCAGCCGTGTGACGTTCGAAATACATATTTGCAATTTTTTATTCTTCTCAATCTTCTCTCCACTTATTTCCTTCAAAATTCTTTTCGCGAATTCTCGCCGGATCGGATATTACATATACAAATTTTGCCGTGCAAACATTACTATATACACATATTTTACCTTAACCCGGGGTAACCTGCGCGTGCCTCTCTTCCTTTCTCGTTCTCTCTCTCTCTCTCTCTCTCTCTCAAGGCTATCCGGTCTTTTTGAAAGTATAATTTTGACACAACTTATCTGTCTGCGCGTGTAACATGACCAACGCATTTCTCGCACAGAAACCACGTTATTATTTATTAATTAAAGTCCTCTGCAGAGTTCTTTGGTCAATGCTCCGCATGTCGCATGGCGGTAACTTACGTAGATTATTATTTATTTGTTTATTTTTTGTGTAAAAAGCTTGCACGACACACGTGTGTTGGAAACTCGTTATATTTTTTCTGATGCTCTTTCATCCAACTTCGATGTTGCGAAAAACTCAGTAGCTGAAACGCCACTTTGAACAACTTGTCGATTTTTCTTTCACGTTTCATTTCTATACTTTTAAATATAGTTACTATAGAGCCTCGACTGCTCACGATTAGTCTTTTCTCTTTGATATTTTTATCTGGACACTAACGCGACATGCGTGTCTTTAATTAACAAAACGAACTACAAAGGTTACCTGCTGCTATGTTGCTCGGTTGTTTTTTTCTTTTTTAATAAGTTTTATTTTTAGGTTTAAATCCTTCGTCTTCCTTGTTCTCTGTTATTCTGTTTGTTTTTCTTCTTTATCTTCTCAGACTCTATTCTCTTGATCAATTACTGCGGATTATATAACATTCTCCGTACCGTAGCAGTGCTTCTGTATTTTATCGATCGTCAGCTGTCTTACTGTAATTGCAATACATCCTGCCTGCCGTAAACGCCACAAAGAGATTTTAACGCGTCTCAGCGACTTCGGGAATCTCTTTGAAAGATCTATATGCATACAGTCACCGTTGTCTGGATATTGAGTCTTATATACTACTACGACTTACTTCTCCCCTTGAGATCTTGCGCCTTATTGATCGCGCCATGCATACCTGTGCAATAAATTTTAATTAACTAATCCGAAAACGGCTTCTCTGTGTAAAAATTATGCGATCAAAGCCAAGAAATTGTAACAACGTACATCTCTGGATTATTTTCTCTCCTCACTGTCGCCGTCTTTTTTTCGTCCTCATTTTTCCACTAACTGTTTTTTCTTAATTTTTTTCTTATGGTCTCTAATTACGTTTCATTGCTAGTCGGAGCCTTGCCCGCTCCTCAAGCTTACGTGAAGAAGACAGTTACGGGCAGAAAATTGGGTAAAATTGTATTACGCGAAATATTGCAAGGCGCACACCTACGTATAAGTATGAACATTGCACACAGACGTATAATAGTCGCCATGACAAGGACGGACTTGGTCCTTGACTCGCATTCGCGTTATGTGTCTCACTAGATGTGTCTTTCCGCTCTCTCTAAATTACCGGTTAATTGTCTCTCGACGTTTCCTGCGGCCAAACAATTTTGTTGTTCACCCTTTCGTCGGAATTAATTTTACCCCCCGCACGTAGTGCTGACGGGGGACGACGTATTCCGAGGATGATGTTGTTTTGCCAGAAAAGGGGGTAACCTCCGGTTTTTATATATGACAATAAACAAACAGGTATATCCTGTATTAAAATTCTAACACGCTCTCGTTATTTTCTAATGGATTTATTATCACACCGACTTGGCGTTTATCCTCCCCTCTCATTCTATTTATTATCACGGTATTATCACGCGATATTGATATCGCTTCAGTATGATATCATCATGACTCGCTAAGGGTGTACATAATATAAAGGTCTTCGTTTTGAATAACGAGTGTTCCTTCAAAACGTTGTATAATTTATTAGTATGTTCTCTATAAATTGGGTAAAGTCTTCGATTTGTCGGGTGGTTTTCCAAATATCTAACTTGAATTACGACGCGAGCTGCTTTCCTGTTTACAGGATTCTCTCATATGTATACACGTATGTACATTTGTTTATGCCTTTCCTTGCACTACAGCGTGTACGCAGCGTAGCACTAAAACCTAAACGTTGATTTGATGCGCAATATGTAGATTTTCATTTTCAGTCGAGAAAATAAACACGGTTTTCGCCAATAAAATTTCGGAACCTTTGTGTAGAGACCAAAAGACGAATAAATCATTGAATCAATAAATTATTCGGCATGAAACTATCAATGGATTGTGATCGATGATTATTCATCTAATATCCGTCAGAGTTCTAACTCTCATTTGTTTGAGTGTTATTTGAAACTTATATTACAATAAATCTGCCGATAATCTTCAATGTAGTAAGCGATATTTTTTGAGCCATGTAAAATAATTGAAATGCAATTATAGGTACATCCTTGCGGGCGGTACCGGCACAACACGGTCGTTTTCATCCTGGCCAAGGAGTACAACCTGAAGAATCTTCGCACCATTCACAGGCTTGACAGATTAACCAGTGGAATTTTACTCTTTGGACGAACGCCGAAGAAAGCTAGACAAATGGAGCATCAAATTAGAAATAGACAGGTTTGCAAAGAATCAGTATAAAGAGATAGCCTGTAACAAACGTTATTCTACTATGCAGAATAATATCTGGTAATCCATACGCACGGACAATGTAAAAAAAATATGTGTAATAGAAAAACTACGTCCAACTGCACTGATCGCCTAATTACATGTAATTATTGTTCTCATATGCCGTTATCTCGTACGCCACCAACAGTTATTAGATTTCTCCTTCGATATACTCGGGGAACTTCGTTAATTATCATGCATTACAAAACCGATACAATCGTACACGGGGAGAATGGATAAACGTTGCGGAATATATCTGTGTACGTAAAACGGGGCAAAAATTACATTGTCCATTTCTTATCCGTAAAATCAAATCAGTTTTCGTGTAAAATCTTGCTTTCGTAAACTTGATGATTTTTTACAGTTTGAGTCCCATTTTATGTTGGAATGAAGAGTGGGCTGAGTTTTAGAATTTTTTCAATGTTTTCATTGAATTTCGGTGTTTGCAAATCTGGGAAATTCAGAAGGAGCCGACCACAGGCCGCAGCTTAGCTTGGGCTTCTGAATTAATTGAAATATTTGAATATATTAAATAATTCACCAAAGTCGAGGCGAGTTTGCTTGGAACAAAATCTAATCGAAGGTAGAACACAGTTTGGTAATGTTAGAAAAGTTATTAGTATCACCGAGTATTTGAGACAAGAACTTAACCACGGCGAGGTGAAAGGCTTCATGGATCAATCACTCCGAACTGTAAGGCAGGCTCCTATGATTAAAAAATTTTTCTATTTTCCCCCCTCAGGTTCACAAAGAATATGTCTGCCGTGTTGACGGTGAGTTTCCGGAAGATGAGGTAGTCTGCGCGGAACCGATCGAGGTGGTATCGTACAAGATCGGAGTCTGCAAAGTGTCGGAGAAGGGCAAGGATTGCGTGACAACGTTCAAGCGGTTAAGTTTTAACGGAAAATCATCGGTGGTACTGTGCAAACCGCAGACAGGTCGCATGCATCAGATCAGAGTGCACCTTCAGTACCTGGGGTACCCGGTCGTCAACGATCCTCTCTACAACCACGTTGTATTTGGTCCGATGAAGGGAAAGGGTGGGAACATCGGAAAGACGGACGAAGAACTGGTCAAGGATTTGATTGGTATTCACAATGCCGAGAACTGGCTGGGGATGGACGGAGACTCCGAAATGAGTCTGTTCAAACCGAAACTCGATATCGAGGACCAGGTATTAGCCACGAACGACAAGGACGCCGCCTCGCCTTCCTCCTCACCCAGCCCACCCGAGGAGGACCTGAAAGCCCTCAAAGTCACAGTCGGAACACAGACTGGGTCGGAACCTCCGGACTCAAGTTTTGCAAATGAAAAAGTAACGACGGATCCCCACTGCTACGAGTGCAAAGTGAAGTACAGGGACCCGAAACCCTCCGATCTTGTGATGTACTTGCATGCGTGGCGTTATCGCGGTCCAGGATGGGAATACGAAACACCTCTGCCCGCCTGGGCAGGCACGGATTGGGGAAGAGAGTCGCCAGCTACCGAGGATTGATGACGATATTTTTATTACTCTGTATTTTGACCTGAACAGTTTCAAGAATATTATTTTCAATATCCTTATACCCCGTGCCTTCCATATTCGTTGTGAGCCAGGTGTTAGTCTAATGCCTCCCACGTACGGAACTCGATTTTCAATTACGCGAGAAAAGTGGCGATATTTGAGTCCGGCTAATTTGTGGGGGAGGACGTCGTTTTCCCAACAATCAGCATAATCTTCCCGTACCTCGAGTAAGAGGTAAATATGATCAGCGAGCTTACCATATCGTAGATTCGTTATCGATAATGAATAATGCAAAGAAAATTGAATATTACAATTTATCGTTCGTTTCGTCGTTCGCGTACTTAGCCACTTAATTTTATTTTATTTTCATTTTTCTCCCTTACTCATTATACTTTTACCATGCAATTTGTTACCCGTATTAATAAATGAGTCGACTATTGTTATTATTACTTATTAATATTACTGTTATCATCAACCATTCGCTGGTAGAATATTACTAATTATCATTGTAATTGTTTATTCTACAAAACTGTCGAGTGGATAGTTTTAATCAATTCAATATAGGCAAAGCAATGTAGAACACTTTGAATTCTGAGATAATATATCAAACTATATTTTCTCAACTCAATTACATTATACCATTGCTTATTTAGACACCGAAATTCTCTGCATTCGAGATTCATTATAGTCATTTAAGAAAGAATAATATCAGAATCAAATAAGAAATGGACTTGGGAAAGAAAATGAGTAATAGTAAAATATAAATATCGAATGGAAATCTATACATATGCAGGTATACATTGTAGGTCATACGGTATATTAAGAGATTTAAAGAGATTTAAAAAGAAAAGATGATGAGAAAATTCTTTTGAACCACTATAATGAACACCTATCACAAAAGACAGTGTGCGTGCTTACTAATCCGTAAATAATATAATTGAAATGCAACTGCATGTAACGATACGTATATCATACTTTATTTAAATACTAACGATATTTATATGCGAAAAAGACAGTCCATTTATTTGGCATAAAACTAGACATCAAGTCTGCTGTTGTAAGTGAGACGAGAGCTTTTGTACATACTGTATTCCTACGCATATTCTATGGCATAATATTATGGATTGTATTCAAGCGATATACGTGTATGATACTATGATATATTATATCAATGTTATTATTGTATCGTGCGGTAGTCAGCATAAAAACGTTAGAATTAGTGACTTTTATTGTATAATAAAGCCCAAAATGAATGAAAATTTGTCTAAGCCCGCTCAATGTCCTCTTGAAATGTGGAAATGATTTCTTTCCGTTTGCTGTACAGACATCGTTTGAATAATAATCTGTCGCAAGGAAAAAAAAAAAAATATGTCGAGGGCATACCGATACCGGTTTCATTTTTAATGTTTATTTCATTTCTGTCATTGCAACACTGTAGTTCAATACGTTAACTGAAGAGCATAAAAACGGATACCCCTGGGTAAATTTTTGTGACCAGTTTTCGGTAGAGGAGTGAGCCCAGGTGGGCCTGGAAGAGTAAGAGTGTTCTGCTCTAGCGACTCGACCTAACGAGTTGACACCGACATTCGTAGTAACCAAAGTAGTGTCAATATGTAAGCTTGAGATTGAGTCGATACAAAGTGAGTACATAAGACTTCTTGTCGACTGCGACTTGGAAATGTCGAGCAGCTCGATCATCCCCGTGAGATGAAGTGTAACCGCGTCTACCGCATACCACCCCCAACTACCGCCGAGCACCACTAACCACCGTCAACCACCTCCGACCACCTTTATCCTCCTCGTCCACCTCGGCCCCCTCCTCCCCCAACCCCTCGTCGTCGTCGTCCTCCTCGGCTACCTCCTACCACCCTCAACCACCTCCTACCACTTCCGACCACCTCCTACCATTTCCGAACACCTCCAACCACTTTAGACCATCTCCGACCACCTTCGTCCTCCGCGTCTACCGCGTTGTACTCGTTCTCCTCGACCTCCTCCGATCACCTAGTTAGCCTTACTTTTCTTCATTTTAGGAGCCGAAAATAACCCCTTTGCATTTTTGCCGAAAATTTTCGCGATTTTGAAAAGTGCTGCAATAAATTCTTTCATGCACTATTCGGACGTAATTTTGCAAAAGAAATCGATTAGGCGCAGTCCCAATACGCTGCGATCAACGCATCAAAAGTTACAGCCAAAAAACGAAAACCTGTGTTTTCGACATTTTTCAGCAGGTGCTTTTTCGCTCGCCATTTCTCTCCTGTTGGTCCTACGCTCTTTTCGCTGCGTTTTTTGGGTTCCTGAGGGTCCAATTAGTCAGGTGAGGGTCATTTGAATCGAATCTGAGACCAAAAATTTTTGCCTCCAAAAATGAAGAAAAAGCAAGGCTAACCCCTTTGCATTTTTGCCGAAAATTTTCGCGATTTTGAAAAGTGCTGCAATAAATTCTTTCATGCACTATTCGGACGTAATTTTGCAAGAGAAATCGATTAGGCGCTGTCCCAATAAGCTGCGATCAACGCATCAAAAGTTGCAGCCAAAAAACGAAAACCTGTGTTTTCGACATTTTTCAGCAGGTGCTTTTTCGCTCGCCATTTCTCTCCTGTTGGTCCTACGCTCTTTTCGCTGCGTTTTTTGGGTTCCTGAGGGTCCAATTAGTCAGGTGAGGGTCATTTGAATCGAATCCGAGACCAAAAATTTTTGCCTCCAAAAATGAAGAAAAAGCAAGGCTAACCCCTTTGCATTTTTGCCGAAAATTTTCGCGATTTTGAAAAGTGCTGCAATAAATTCTTTCATGCACTATTCGGACGTAATTTTGCAAGAGAAATCGATTAGGCGCTGTCCCAATAAGCTGCGATCAACGCATCAAAAGTTACAGCCAAAAAACGAAAACCTGTGTTTTCGACATTTTTCAGCAGGTGCTTTTTCGCTCGCCATTTCTCTCCTGTTGGTCCTACGCTCTTTTCGCTGCGTTTTTTGGGTTCCTGAGGGTCCAATTAGTCAGGTGAGGGTCATTTGAATCGAATCCGAGACCAAAAATTTTTGCCTCCAAAAATGAAGAAAAAGCAAGGCTAACCCCTTTGCATTTTTGCCGAAAATTTTCGCGATTTTGAAAAGTGCTGCAATAAATTCTTTCATGCACTATTCGGACGTAATTTTGCAAGAGAAATCGATTAGGCGCTGTCCCAATAAGCTGCGATCAACGCATCAAAAGTTACAGCCAAAAAACGAAAACCTGTGTTTTCGACATTTTTCAGCAGGTGCTTTTTCGCTCGCCATTTCTCTCCTGTTGATCCTACGCTCTTTTCGCTGCGTTTTTTGGGTTTCTGAGGGTCCAATTAGTCAGGTGAGGGTCATTTGAATCGAATCTGAGACCAAAAATTTTTGCCTCCAAAAATGAAGAAAAAGCAAGGCTAACCCCTTTGCATTTTTGCCGAAAATTTTCGCGATTTTGAAAAGTGCTGCAATAAATTCTTTCATGCACTATTCGGATGTAATTTTGCAAGAGAAATCGATTAGGCGCTGTCCCAATAAGCTGCGATCAACGCATCAAAAGTTACAGCCAAAAAACGAAAACCTGTGTTTTCGACATTTTTCAGCAGGTGCTTTTTCGCTCGCCATTTCTCTCCTGTTGGTCCTACGCTCTTTTCGCTGCGTTTTTTGGGTTCCTGAGGGTCCAATTAGTCAGGTGAGGGTCATTTGAATCGAATCCGAGACCAAAAATTTTTGCCTCCAAAAATGAAGAAAAAGCAAGGCTAACCCCTTTGCATTTTTGCCGAAAATTTTCGCGATTTTGAAAAGTGCTGCAATAAATTCTTTCATGCACTATTCGAACGTAATTTTGCAAGAGAAATCGATTAGGCGCAGTCCCAATAAGCTGCGATCAACGCATCAAAAGTTACAGCCTAAAAACGAAAACCTGTGTTTTCGACATTTTTCAGCAGGTGCTTTTTCGCTCGCCATTTCTCTCCTGTTGGTCCTACGCTCTTTTCGCTGCGTTTTTTGGGTTCCTGAGGGTCCAATTAGTCAGGTGAGGGTCATTTGAATCGAATCTGAGACCAAAAATTTTTGCCTCCAAAAATGAAGAAAAAGCAAGGCTAACCCCTTTGCATTTTTGCCGAAAATTTTCGCGATTTTGAAAAGTGCTGCAATAAATTCTTTCATGCACTATTCGGACGTAATTTTGCAAAAGAAAGCGATTAGGCGCAGTCCCAATACGCTGCGATCAACGCATCAAAAGTTACAGCCAAAAAACGAAAACCTGTGTTTTCGACATTTTTCAGCAGGTGCTTTTTCGCTCGCCATTTCTCTCCTGTTGGTCCTACGCTCTTTTCGCTGCGTTTTTTGGGTTTCTGAGGATCCAATTAGTCAGGTGAGGGTCATTTGAATCGAATCTGAGACCAAAAATTTTTGCCTCCAAAAATGAAGAAAAAGCAAGGCTAACCCCTTTGCATTTTTGCCGAAAATTTTCGCGATTTTGAAAAGTGCTGCAATAAATTCTTTCATGCACTATTCGGACGTAATTTTGCAAAAGAAAGCGATTAGGCGCAGTCCCAATACGCTGCGATCAACGCATCAAAAGTTACAGCCAAAAAACGAAAACCTGTGTTTTCGACATTTTTCAGCAGGTGCTTTTTCGCTCGCCATTTCTCTCCTGTTGGTCCTACGCTCTTTTCGCTGCGTTTTTTGGGTTCCTGAGGGTCCAATTAGTCAGGTGAGGGTCATTTGAATCGAATCCGAGACCAAAAATTTTTGCCTCCAAAAATGAAGAAAAGGCAAGGCTAACCCCTTTGCATTTTTGCCGAAAATTTTCGCGATTTTAAAAAGTGCTGCAATAAATTCTTTCATGCACTATTCGGACGTAATTTTGCAAGAGAAATCGATTAGGCGCTGTCCCAATAAGCTGCGATCAACGCATCAAAAGTTACAGCCAAAAAACGAAAACCTGTGTTTTCGACATTTTTCAGCAGGTGCTTTTTCGCTCGCCATTTCTCTCCTGTTGGTCCTACGCTCTTTTCGCTGCGTTTTTTGGGTTCCTGAGGGTCCAATTAGTCAGGTGAGGGTCATTTGAATCGAATCTGAGACCAAAAATTTTTGCCTCCAAAAATGAAGAAAAAGCAAGGCTAACCCCTTTGCATTTTTGCCGAAAATTTTCGCGATTTTGAAAAGTGCTGCAATAAATTCTTTCATGCACTATTCGGACGTAATTTTGCAAGAGAAATCGATTAGGCGCAGTCCCAATAAGCTGCGATCAACGCATCAAAAGTTACAGCCAAAAAACGAAAACCTGTGTTTTCGACATTTTTCAGCAGGTGCCTTTTCGCTCGCCATTTCTCTCCTGTTGGTCCTACGCTCTTTTCGCTGCGTTTTTTGGGTTCCTGAGGGTCCAATTAGTCAGGTGAGGGTCATTTGAATCGAATCCGAGACCAAAAATTTTTGCCTCCAAAAATGAAGAAAAAGCAAGGCTAACCCCTTTGCATTTTTGCCGAAAATTTTCGCGATTTTGAAAAGTGCTGCAATAAATTCTTTCATGCACTATTCGAACGTAATTTTGCAAGAGAAATCGATTAGGCGCAGTCCCAATAAGCTGCGATCAACGCATCAAAAGTTACAGCCTAAAAACGAAAACCTGTGTTTTCGACATTTTTCAGCAGGTGCTTTTTCGCTCGCCATTTCTCTCCTGTTGGTCCTACGCTCTTTTCGCTGCGTTTTTTGGGTTCCTGAGGGTCCAATTAGTCAGGTGAGGGTCATTTGAATCGAATCCGAGACCAAAAATTTTTGCCTCCAAAAATGAAGAAAAGGCAAGGCTAACCCCTTTGCATTTTTGCCGAAAATTTTCGCGATTTTAAAAAGTGCTGCAATAAATTCTTTCATGCACTATTCGGACGTAATTTTGCAAGAGAAATCGATTAGGCGCTGTCCCAATAAGCTGCGATCAACGCATCAAAAGTTACAGCCAAAAAACGAAAACCTGTGTTTTCGACATTTTTCAGCAGGTGCTTTTTCGCTCGCCATTTCTCTCCTGTTGGTCCTACGCTCTTTTCGCTGCGTTTTTTGGGTTCCTGAGGGTCCAATTAGTCAGGTGAGGGTCATTTGAATCGAATCTGAGACCAAAAATTTTTGCCTCCAAAAATGAAGAAAAAGCAAGGCTAACCCCTTTGCATTTTTGCCGAAAATTTTCGCGATTTTGAAAAGTGCTGCAATAAATTCTTTCATGCACTATTCGGACGTAATTTTGCAAGAGAAATCGATTAGGCGCAGTCCCAATAAGCTGCGATCAACGCATCAAAAGTTACAGCCAAAAAACGAAAACCTGTGTTTTCGACATTTTTCAGCAGGTGCCTTTTCGCTCGCCATTTCTCTCCTGTTGGTCCTACGCTCTTTTCGCTGCGTTTTTTGGGTTCCTGAGGGTCCAATTAGTCAGGTGAGGGTCATTTGAATCGAATCCGAGACCAAAAATTTTTGCCTCCAAAAATGAAGAAAAAGCAAGGCTAACCCCTTTGCATTTTTGCCGAAAATTTTCGCGATTTTGAAAAGTGCTGCAATAAATTCTTTCATGCACTATTCGAACGTAATTTTGCAAGAGAAATCGATTAGGCGCAGTCCCAATAAGCTGCGATCAACGCATCAAAAGTTACAGCCTAAAAACGAAAACCTGTGTTTTCGACATTTTTCAGCAGGTGCTTTTTCGCTCGCCATTTCTCTCCTGTTGGTCCTACGCTCTTTTCGCTGCGTTTTTTGGGTTCCTGAGGGTCCAATTAGTCAGGTGAGGGTCATTTGAATCGAATCCGAGACCAAAAATTTTTGCCTCCAAAAATGAAGAAAAGGCAAGGCTAACCCCTTTGCATTTTTGCCGAAAATTTTCGCGATTTTGAAAAGTGCTGCCATAAATTCTTTCATGCACTATTCGGACGTAATTTTGCAAGAGAAATCGATTAGGCGCAGTCCCAATAAGCTGCGATCAACGCATCAAAAGTTACAGCCAAAAAACGAAAACCTGTGTTTTCGACATTTTTCAGCAGGTGCTTTTTCGCTCGCCATTTCTCTCCTGTTGGTCCTACGCTCTTTTCGCTGCGTTTTTTGGGTTCCTGAGGGTCCAATTAGTCAGGTGAGGGTCATTTGAATCGAATCCGAGACCAAAAATTTTTGCCTCCAAAAATGAAGAAAAGGCAAGGCTAACCCCTTTGCATTTTTGCCGAAAATTTTCGCGATTTTAAAAAGTGCTGCAATAAATTCTTTCATGCACTATTCGGACGTAATTTTGCAAGAGAAATCGATTAGGCGCTGTCCCAATAAGCTGCGATCAACGCATCAAAAGTTACAGCCAAAAAACGAAAACCTGTGTTTTCGACATTTTTCAGCAGGTGCTTTTTCGCTCGCCATTTCTCTCCTGTTGGTCCTACGCTCTTTTCGCTGCGTTTTTTGGGTTCCTGAGGGTCCAATTAGTCAGGTGAGGGTCATTTGAATCGAATCCGAGACCAAAAATTTTTGCCTCCAAAAATGAAGAAAAGGCAAGGCTAACCCCTTTGCATTTTTGCCGAAAATTTTCGCGATTTTGAAAAGTGCTGCAATAAATTCTTTCATGCACTATTCGGACGTAATTTTGCAAGAGAAATCGATTAGGCGCAGTCCCAATAAGCTGCGATCAACGCATCAAAAGTTACAGCCAAAAAACGAAAACCTGTGTTTTCGACATTTTTCAGCAGGTGCTTTTTCGCTCGCCATTTCTCTCCTGTTGGTCCTACGCTCTTTTCGCTGCGTTTTTTGGGTTCCTGAGGGTCCAATTAGTCAGGTGAGGGTCATTTGAATCGAATCCGAGACCAAAAATTTTTGCCTCCAAAAATGAAGAAAAAGCAAGGCTAACCCCTTTGCATTTTTGCCGAAAATTTTCGCGATTTTGAAAAGTGCTGCAATAAATTCTTTCATGCACTATTCGAACGTAATTTTGCAAGAGAAATCGATTAGGCGCAGTCCCAATAAGCTGCGATCAACGCATCAAAAGTTACAGCCTAAAAACGAAAACCTGTGTTTTCGACATTTTTCAGCAGGTGCTTTTTCGCTCGCCATTTCTCTCCTGTTGGTCCTACGCTCTTTTCGCTGCGTTTTTTGGGTTCCTGAGGGTCCAATTAGTCAGGTGAGGGTCATTTGAATCGAATCTGAGACCAAAAATTTTTGCCTCCAAAAATGAAGAAAAAGCAAGGCTAACCCCTTTGCATTTTTGCCGAAAATTTTCGCGATTTTGAAAAGTGCTGCAATAAATTCTTTCATGCACTATTCGGACGTAATTTTGCAAAAGAAAGCGATTAGGCGCAGTCCCAATACGCTGCGATCAACGCATCAAAAGTTACAGCCAAAAAACGAAAACCTGTGTTTTCGACATTTTTCAGCAGGTGCTTTTTCGCTCGCCATTTCTCTCCTGTTGGTCCTACGCTCTTTTCGCTGCGTTTTTTGGGTTTCTGAGGATCCAATTAGTCAGGTGAGGGTCATTTGAATCGAATCTGAGACCAAAAATTTTTGCCTCCAAAAATGAAGAAAAAGCAAGGCTAACCCCTTTGCATTTTTGCCGAAAATTTTCGCGATTTTGAAAAGTGCTGCAATAAATTCTTTCATGCACTATTCGGACGTAATTTTGCAAAAGAAAGCGATTAGGCGCAGTCCCAATACGCTGCGATCAACGCATCAAAAGTTACAGCCAAAAAACGAAAACCTGTGTTTTCGACATTTTTCAGCAGGTGCTTTTTCGCTCGCCATTTCTCTCCTGTTGGTCCTACGCTCTTTTCGCTGCGTTTTTTGGGTTCCTGAGGGTCCAATTAGTCAGGTGAGGGTCATTTGAATCGAATCCGAGACCAAAAATTTTTGCCTCCAAAAATGAAGAAAAGGCAAGGCTAACCCCTTTGCATTTTTGCCGAAAATTTTCGCGATTTTGAAAAGTGCTGCAATAAATTCTTTCATGCACTATTCGGATGTAATTTTGCAAGAGAAATCGATTAGGCGCTGTCCCAATAAGCTGCGATCAACGCATCAAAAGTTACAGCCAAAAAACGAAAACCTGTGTTTTCGACATTTTTCAGCAGGTGCTTTTTCGCTCGCCATTTCTCTCCTGTTGGTCCTACGCTCTTTTCGCTGCGTTTTTTGGGTTCCTGAGGGTCCAATTAGTCAGGTGAGGGTCATTTGAATCGAATCCGAGACCAAAAATTTTTGCCTCCAAAAATGAAGAAAAAGCAAGGCTAACCCCTTTGCATTTTTGCCGAAAATTTTCGCGATTTTGAAAAGTGCTGCAATAAATTCTTTCATGCACTATTCGGACGTAATTTTGCAAAAGAAAGCGATTAGGCGCAGTCCCAATACGCTGCGATCAACGCATCAAAAGTTACAGCCAAAAAACGAAAACCTGTGTTTTCGACATTTTTCAGCAGGTGCTTTTTCGCTCGCCATTTCTCTCCTGTTGGTCCTACGCTCTTTTCGCTGCGTTTTTTGGGTTTCTGAGGATCCAATTAGTCAGGTGAGGGTCATTTGAATCGAATCTGAGACCAAAAATTTTTGCCTCCAAAAATGAAGAAAAAGCAAGGCTAACCCCTTTGCATTTTTGCCGAAAATTTTCGCGATTTTGAAAAGTGCTGCAATAAATTCTTTCATGCACTATTCGGACGTAATTTTGCAAGAGAAATCGATTAGGCGCAGTCCCAATAAGCTGCGATCAACGCATCAAAAGTTACAGCCAAAAAACGAAAACCTGTGTTTTCGACATTTTTCAGCAGGTGCTTTTTCGCTCGCCATTTCTCTCCTGTTGGTCCTACGCTCTTTTCGCTGCGTTTTTTGGGTTTCTGAGGATCCAATTAGTCAGGTGAGGGTCATTTGAATCGAATCTGAGACCAAAAATTTTTGCCTCCAAAAATGAAGAAAAAGCAAGGCTAACCCCTTTGCATTTTTGCCGAAAATTTTCGCGATTTTGAAAAGTGCTGCAATAAATTCTTTCATGCACTATTCGGACGTAATTTTGCAAAAGAAAGCGATTAGGCGCAGTCCCAATACGCTGCGATCAACGCATCAAAAGTTACAGCCAAAAAACGAAAACCTGTGTTTTCGACATTTTTCAGCAGGTGCTTTTTCGCTCGCCATTTCTCTCCTGTTGGTCCTACGCTCTTTTCGCTGCGTTTTTTGGGTTCCTGAGGGTCCAATTAGTCAGGTGAGGGTCATTTGAATCGAATCCGAGACCAAAAATTTTTGCCTCCAAAAATGAAGAAAAGGCAAGGCTAACCCCTTTGCATTTTTGCCGAAAATTTTCGCGATTTTGAAAAGTGCTGCAATAAATTCTTTCATGCACTATTCGGACGTAATTTTGCAAGAGAAATCGATTAGGCGCAGTCCCAATAAGCTGCGATCAACGCATCAAAAGTTACAGCCAAAAAACGAAAACCTGTGTTTTCGACATTTTTCAGCAGGTGCTTTTTCGCTCGCCATTTCTCTCCTGTTGGTCCTACGCTCTTTTCGCTGCGTTTTTTGGGTTCCTGAGGGTCCAATTAGTCAGGTGAGGGTCATTTGAATCGAATCCGAGACCAAAAATTTTTGCCTCCAAAAATGAAGAAAAAGCAAGGCTAACCCCTTTGCATTTTTGCCGAAAATTTTCGCGATTTTGAAAAGTGCTGCAATAAATTCTTTCATGCACTATTCGAACGTAATTTTGCAAGAGAAATCGATTAGGCGCAGTCCCAATAAGCTGCGATCAACGCATCAAAAGTTACAGCCTAAAAACGAAAACCTGTGTTTTCGACATTTTTCAGCAGGTGCTTTTTCGCTCGCCATTTCTCTCCTGTTGGTCCTACGCTCTTTTCGCTGCGTTTTTTGGGTTCCTGAGGGTCCAATTAGTCAGGTGAGGGTCATTTGAATCGAATCTGAGACCAAAAATTTTTGCCTCCAAAAATGAAGAAAAAGCAAGGCTAACCCCTTTGCATTTTTGCCGAAAATTTTCGCGATTTTGAAAAGTGCTGCAATAAATTCTTTCATGCACTATTCGGACGTAATTTTGCAAAAGAAAGCGATTAGGCGCAGTCCCAATACGCTGCGATCAACGCATCAAAAGTTACAGCCAAAAAACGAAAACCTGTGTTTTCGACATTTTTCAGCAGGTGCTTTTTCGCTCGCCATTTCTCTCCTGTTGGTCCTACGCTCTTTTCGCTGCGTTTTTTGGGTTTCTGAGGATCCAATTAGTCAGGTGAGGGTCATTTGAATCGAATCCGAGACCAAAAATTTTTGCCTCCAAAAATGAAGAAAAGGCAAGGCTAACCCCTTTGCATTTTTGCCGAAAATTTTCGCGATTTTGAAAAGTGCTGCAATAAATTCTTTCATGCACTATTCGGACGTAATTTTGCAAGAGAAATCGATTAGGCGCAGTCCCAATAAGCTGCGATCAACGCATCAAAAGTTACAGCCAAAAAACGAAAACCTGTGTTTTCGACATTTTTCAGCAGGTGCTTTTTCGCTCGCCATTTCTCTCCTGTTGGTCCTACGCTCTTTTCGCTGCGTTTTTTGGGTTCCTGAGGGTCCAATTAGTCAGGTGAGGGTCATTTGAATCGAATCCGAGACCAAAAATTTTTGCCTCCAAAAATGAAGAAAAAGCAAGGCTAACCCCTTTGCATTTTTGCCGAAAATTTTCGCGATTTTGAAAAGTGCTGCAATAAATTCTTTCATGCACTATTCGAACGTAATTTTGCAAGAGAAATCGATTAGGCGCAGTCCCAATAAGCTGCGATCAACGCATCAAAAGTTACAGCCTAAAAACGAAAACCTGTGTTTTCGACATTTTTCAGCAGGTGCTTTTTCGCTCGCCATTTCTCTCCTGTTGGTCCTACGCTCTTTTCGCTGCGTTTTTTGGGTTCCTGAGGGTCCAATTAGTCAGGTGAGGGTCATTTGAATCGAATCTGAGACCAAAAATTTTTGCCTCCAAAAATGAAGAAAAAGCAAGGCTAACCCCTTTGCATTTTTGCCGAAAATTTTCGCGATTTTGAAAAGTGCTGCAATAAATTCTTTCATGCACTATTCGGACGTAATTTTGCAAAAGAAAGCGATTAGGCGCAGTCCCAATACGCTGCGATCAACGCATCAAAAGTTACAGCCAAAAAACGAAAACCTGTGTTTTCGACATTTTTCAGCAGGTGCTTTTTCGCTCGCCATTTCTCTCCTGTTGGTCCTACGCTCTTTTCGCTGCGTTTTTTGGGTTTCTGAGGATCCAATTAGTCAGGTGAGGGTCATTTGAATCGAATCTGAGACCAAAAATTTTTGCCTCCAAAAATGAAGAAAAAGCAAGGCTAACCCCTTTGCATTTTTGCCGAAAATTTTCGCGATTTTGAAAAGTGCTGCAATAAATTCTTTCATGCACTATTCGGACGTAATTTTGCAAAAGAAAGCGATTAGGCGCAGTCCCAATACGCTGCGATCAACGCATCAAAAGTTACAGCCAAAAAACGAAAACCTGTGTTTTCGACATTTTTCAGCAGGTGCTTTTTCGCTCGCCATTTCTCTCCTGTTGGTCCTACGCTCTTTTCGCTGCGTTTTTTGGGTTCCTGAGGGTCCAATTAGTCAGGTGAGGGTCATTTGAATCGAATCCGAGACCAAAAATTTTTGCCTCCAAAAATGAAGAAAAGGCAGGGCTAACCCCTTTGCATTTTTGCCGAAAATTTTCGCGATTTTGAAAAGTGCTGCAATAAATTCTTTCATGCACTATTCGGATGTAATTTTGCAAGAGAAATCGATTAGGCGCTGTCCCAATAAGCTGCGATCAACGCATCAAAAGTTACAGCCAAAAAACGAAAACCTGTGTTTTCGACATTTTTCAGCAGGTGCTTTTTCGCTCGCCATTTCTCTCCTGTTGGTCCTACGCTCTTTTCGCTGCGTTTTTTGGGTTCCTGAGGGTCCAATTAGTCAGGTGAGGGTCATTTGAATCGAATCCGAGACCAAAAATTTTTGCCTCCAAAAATGAAGAAAAAGCAAGGCTAACCCCTTTGCATTTTTGCCGAAAATTTTCGCGATTTTGAAAAGTGCTGCAATAAATTCTTTCATGCACTATTCGGACGTAATTTTGCAAAAGAAAGCGATTAGGCGCAGTCCCAATACGCTGCGATCAACGCATCAAAAGTTACAGCCAAAAAACGAAAACCTGTGTTTTCGACATTTTTCAGCAGGTGCTTTTTCGCTCGCCATTTCTCTCCTGTTGGTCCTACGCTCTTTTCGCTGCGTTTTTTGGGTTTCTGAGGATCCAATTAGTCAGGTGAGGGTCATTTGAATCGAATCTGAGACCAAAAATTTTTGCCTCCAAAAATGAAGAAAAAGCAAGGCTAACCCCTTTGCATTTTTGCCGAAAATTTTCGCGATTTTGAAAAGTGCTGCAATAAATTCTTTCATGCACTATTCGGACGTAATTTTGCAAGAGAAATCGATTAGGCGCAGTCCCAATAAGCTGCGATCAACGCATCAAAAGTTACAGCCAAAAAACGAAAACCTGTGTTTTCGACATTTTTCAGCAGGTGCTTTTTCGCTCGCCATTTCTCTCCTGTTGGTCCTACGCTCTTTTCGCTGCGTTTTTTGGGTTTCTGAGGATCCAATTAGTCAGGTGAGGGTCATTTGAATCGAATCTGAGACCAAAAATTTTTGCCTCCAAAAATGAAGAAAAAGCAAGGCTAACCCCTTTGCATTTTTGCCGAAAATTTTCGCGATTTTGAAAAGTGCTGCAATAAATTCTTTCATGCACTATTCGGACGTAATTTTGCAAAAGAAAGCGATTAGGCGCAGTCCCAATACGCTGCGATCAACGCATCAAAAGTTACAGCCAAAAAACGAAAACCTGTGTTTTCGACATTTTTCAGCAGGTGCTTTTTCGCTCGCCATTTCTCTCCTGTTGGTCCTACGCTCTTTTCGCTGCGTTTTTTGGGTTCCTGAGGGTCCAATTAGTCAGGTGAGGGTCATTTGAATCGAATCCGAGACCAAAAATTTTTGCCTCCAAAAATGAAGAAAAGGCAAGGCTAACCCCTTTGCATTTTTGCCGAAAATTTTCGCGATTTTGAAAAGTGCTGCAATAAATTCTTTCATGCACTATTCGGACGTAATTTTGCAAGAGAAATCGATTAGGCGCAGTCCCAATAAGCTGCGATCAACGCATCAAAAGTTACAGCCAAAAAACGAAAACCTGTGTTTTCGACATTTTTCAGCAGGTGCTTTTTCGCTCGCCATTTCTCTCCTGTTGGTCCTACGCTCTTTTCGCTGCGTTTTTTGGGTTCCTGAGGGTCCAATTAGTCAGGTGAGGGTCATTTGAATCGAATCCGAGACCAAAAATTTTTGCCTCCAAAAATGAAGAAAAGGCAAGGCTAACCCCTTTGCATTTTTGCCGAAAATTTTCGCGATTTTAAAAAGTGCTGCAATAAATTCTTTCATGCACTATTCGGACGTAATTTTGCAAGAGAAATCGATTAGGCGCTGTCCCAATAAGCTGCGATCAACGCATCAAAAGTTACAGCCAAAAAACGAAAACCTGTGTTTTCGACATTTTTCAGCAGGTGCTTTTTCGCTCGCCATTTCTCTCCTGTTGGTCCTACGCTCTTTTCGCTGCGTTTTTTGGGTTCCTGAGGGTCCAATAAGTCAGGTGAGGGTCATTTGAATCGAATCTGAGACCAAAAATTTTTGCCTCCAAAAATGAAGAAAAAGCAAGGCTAACCCCTTTGCATTTTTGCCGAAAATTTTCGCGATTTTGAAAAGTGCTGCAATAAATTCTTTCATGCACTATTCGGACGTAATTTTGCAAGAGAAATCGATTAGGCGCAGTCCCAATAAGCTGCGATCAACGCATCAAAAGTTACAGCCAAAAAACGAAAACCTGTGTTTTCGACATTTTTCAGCAGGTGCTTTTTCGCTCGCCATTTCTCTCCTGTTGGTCCTACGCTCTTTTCGCTGCGTTTTTTGGGTTCCTGAGGGTCCAATTAGTCAGGTGAGGGTCATTTGAATCGAATCCGAGACCAAAAATTTTTGCCTCCAAAAATGAAGAAAAAGCAAGGCTAACCCCTTTGCATTTTTGCCGAAAATTTTCGCGATTTTGAAAAGTGCTGCAATAAATTCTTTCATGCACTATTCGAACGTAATTTTGCAAGAGAAATCGATTAGGCGCAGTCCCAATAAGCTGCGATCAACGCATCAAAAGTTACAGCCTAAAAACGAAAACCTGTGTTTTCGACATTTTTCAGCAGGTGCTTTTTCGCTCGCCATTTCTCTCCTGTTGGTCCTACGCTCTTTTCGCTGCGTTTTTTGGGTTCCTGAGGGTCCAATTAGTCAGGTGAGGGTCATTTGAATCGAATCTGAGACCAAAAATTTTTGCCTCCAAAAATGAAGAAAAAGCAAGGCTAACCCCTTTGCATTTTTGCCGAAAATTTTCGCGATTTTGAAAAGTGCTGCAATAAATTCTTTCATGCACTATTCGGACGTAATTTTGCAAAAGAAAGCGATTAGGCGCAGTCCCAATACGCTGCGATCAACGCATCAAAAGTTACAGCCAAAAAACGAAAACCTGTGTTTTCGACATTTTTCAGCAGGTGCTTTTTCGCTCGCCATTTCACTCCTGTTGGTCCTACGCTCTTTTCGCTGCGTTTTTTGGGTTTCTGAGGATCCAATTAGTCAGGTGAGGGTCATTTGAATCGAATCTGAGACCAAAAATTTTTGCCTCCAAAAATGAAGAAAAAGCAAGGCTAACCCCTTTGCATTTTTGCCGAAAATTTTCGCGATTTTGAAAAGTGCTGCAATAAATTCTTTCATGCACTATTCGGACGTAATTTTGCAAAAGAAAGCGATTAGGCGCAGTCCCAATACGCTGCGATCAACGCATCAAAAGTTACAGCCAAAAAACGAAAACCTGTGTTTTCGACATTTTTCAGCAGGTGCTTTTTCGCTCGCCATTTCTCTCCTGTTGGTCCTACGCTCTTTTCGCTGCGTTTTTTGGGTTCCTGAGGGTCCAATTAGTCAGGTGAGGGTCATTTGAATCGAATCCGAGACCAAAAATTTTTGCCTCCAAAAATGAAGAAAAGGCAAGGCTAACCCCTTTGCATTTTTGCCGAAAATTTTCGCGATTTTGAAAAGTGCTGCAATAAATTCTTTCATGCACTATTCGGACGTAATTTTGCAAGAGAAATCGATTAGGCGCAGTCCCAATAAGCTGCGATCAACGCATCAAAAGTTACAGCCAAAAAACGAAAACCTGTGTTTTCGACATTTTTCAGCAGGTGCTTTTTCGCTCGCCATTTCTCTCCTGTTGGTCCTACGCTCTTTTCGCTGCGTTTTTTGGGTTCCTGAGGGTCCAATTAGTCAGGTGAGGGTCATTTGAATCGAATCCGAGACCAAAAATTTTTGCCTCCAAAAATGAAGAAAAGGCAAGGCTAACCCCTTTGCATTTTTGCCGAAAATTTTCGCGATTTTAAAAAGTGCTGCAATAAATTCTTTCATGCACTATTCGGACGTAATTTTGCAAGAGAAATCGATTAGGCGCTGTCCCAATAAGCTGCGATCAACGCATCAAAAGTTACAGCCAAAAAACGAAAACCTGTGTTTTCGACATTTTTCAGCAGGTGCTTTTTCGCTCGCCATTTCTCTCCTGTTGGTCCTACGCTCTTTTCGCTGCGTTTTTTGGGTTCCTGAGGGTCCAATAAGTCAGGTGAGGGTCATTTGAATCGAATCTGAGACCAAAAATTTTTGCCTCCAAAAATGAAGAAAAAGCAAGGCTAACCCCTTTGCATTTTTGCCGAAAATTTTCGCGATTTTGAAAAGTGCTGCAATAAATTCTTTCATGCACTATTCGGACGTAATTTTGCAAGAGAAATCGATTAGGCGCAGTCCCAATAAGCTGCGATCAACGCATCAAAAGTTACAGCCTAAAAACGAAAACCTGTGTTTTCGACATTTTTCAGCAGGTGCTTTTTCGCTCGCCATTTCTCTCCTGTTGGTCCTACGCTCTTTTCGCTGCGTTTTTTGGGTTCCTGAGGGTCCAATTAGTCAGGTGAGGGTCATTTGAATCGAATCCGAGACCAAAAATTTTTGCCTCCAAAAATGAAGAAAAGGCAAGGCTAACCCCTTTGCATTTTTGCCGAAAATTTTCGCGATTTTAAAAAGTGCTGCAATAAATTCTTTCATGCACTATTCGGACGTAATTTTGCAAGAGAAATCGATTAGGCGCTGTCCCAATAAGCTGCGATCAACGCATCAAAAGTTACAGCCAAAAAACGAAAACCTGTGTTTTCGACATTTTTCAGCAGGTGCTTTTTCGCTCGCCATTTCTCTCCTGTTGGTCCTACGCTCTTTTCGCTGCGTTTTTTGGGTTCCTGAGGGTCCAATTAGTCAGGTGAGGGTCATTTGAATCGAATCCGAGACCAAAAATTTTTGCCTCCAAAAATGAAGAAAAGGCAAGGCTAACCCCTTTGCATTTTTGCCGAAAATTTTCGCGATTTTAAAAAGTGCTGCAATAAATTCTTTCATGCACTATTCGGACGTAATTTTGCAAGAGAAATCGATTAGGCGCTGTCCCAATAAGCTGCGATCAACGCATCAAAAGTTACAGCCAAAAAACGAAAACCTGTGTTTTCGACATTTTTCAGCAGGTGCTTTTTCGCTCGCCATTTCTCTCCTGTTGGTCCTACGCTCTTTTCGCTGCGTTTTTTGGGTTCCTGAGGGTCCAATTAGTCAGGTGAGGGTCATTTGAATCGAATCCGAGACCAAAAATTTTTGCCTCCAAAAATGAAGAAAAGGCAAGGCTAACCCCTTTGCATTTTTGCCGAAAATTTTCGCGATTTTGAAAAGTGCTGCAATAAATTCTTTCATGCACTATTCGGACGTAATTTTGCAAGAGAAATCGATTAGGCGCAGTCCCAATAAGCTGCGATCAACGCATCAAAAGTTACAGCCAAAAAACGAAAACCTGTGTTTTCGACATTTTTCAGCAGGTGCTTTTTCGCTCGCCATTTCTCTCCTGTTGGTCCTACGCTCTTTTCGCTGCGTTTTTTGGGTTCCTGAGGGTCCAATTAGTCAGGTGAGGGTCATTTGAATCGAATCCGAGACCAAAAATTTTTGCCTCCAAAAATGAAGAAAAGGCAAGGCTAACCCCTTTGCATTTTTGCCGAAAATTTTCGCGATTTTAAAAAGTGCTGCAATAAATTCTTTCATGCACTATTCGGACGTAATTTTGCAAGAGAAATCGATTAGGCGCTGTCCCAATAAGCTGCGATCAACGCATCAAAAGTTACAGCCAAAAAACGAAAACCTGTGTTTTCGACATTTTTCAGCAGGTGCTTTTTCGCTCGCCATTTCTCTCCTGTTGGTCCTACGCTCTTTTCGCTGCGTTTTTTGGGTTCCTGAGGGTCCAATTAGTCAGGTGAGGGTCATTTGAATCGAATCTGAGACCAAAAATTTTTGCCTCCAAAAATGAAGAAAAAGCAAGGCTAACCCCTTTGCATTTTTGCCGAAAATTTTCGCGATTTTGAAAAGTGCTGCAATAAATTCTTTCATGCACTATTCGGACGTAATTTTGCAAGAGAAATCGATTAGGCGCAGTCCCAATAAGCTGCGATCAACGCATCAAAAGTTACAGCCAAAAAACGAAAACCTGTGTTTTCGACATTTTTCAGCAGGTGCTTTTTCGCTCGCCATTTCTCTCCTGTTGGTCCTACGCTCTTTTCGCTGCGTTTTTTGGGTTCCTGAGGGTCCAATTAGTCAGGTGAGGGTCATTTGAATCGAATCTGAGACCAAAAATTTTTGCCTCCAAAAATGAAGAAAAAGCAAGGCTAACCCCTTCGCATTTTTGCCGAAAATCTACGCGATTTTGAAAAGTGCTGCAATAAATACTTCCATTCACTATTCGGACGTAATTTTGCAAGAGAAATCGATTAGGCGCAGTCCCAATAAGCTGCGATCACCGCATCAAAAGTTACAGCCAAAAAACGAAAACCTGTGTTTTCGACATTTTTCAGCAGGTGCTTTTTCGCTCGCCATTTCTCTCCTGTTGGTCCTACGCTCTTTTCGCTGCGTTTTTTGGGTTCCTGAGGGTCCAATTAGTCAGGTGAGGGTCATTCGAATCGAATCTGAGACCAAAAATTTTTGCCTCCAAAAATGAAGAAAAAGCAAGGCTTTGCATTTTTGCCGAAAATTTTCGCGATTTTGAAAAGTGCTGCAATAAATTCTTTCATGCACTATTCGGACGTAATTTTGCAAGAGAAATCGATTAGGCGCAGTCACAATACGCTGCGATGAACGCATCCAGAATCTGTGTTTTCGACATTTTTCGGCAGGTGCCTTTTCCCCCGTAACTTCTTTCCTGTTGATCCCACGCTTTTTTCGCTGCGTTTCCTTAGTACCTGGGGGTCCCATTAGTCAGGAGAGGGTCATACAAATCGAATCTGAGACCAAAACTTATCAGCTCCAAAAATGAATACAAAAGTAGGCCTCACCCTTGATACGTGCAGACGATGATCTGAACGATCTCGATCAACGTGACTTGGAAGGAATATATATATATAATCTTTTCCCGAGCGGTTAGAAATAGATTACTTTGGGCTTCTCTTGTAGAAAGTGTAAACACACCTGCTGTGATGAAAGTCTGGGATTCTGGGTGACAGGATCCCAGTGATATGGACAAGAAAAATAGATGGGAAACGTCTTGTCCACAACGGTTTATATTTTGTATACTGAATTTTATTAAGTACAGTATTGCAAATTACAAAGAGAGATTAAGAACGAGTAGCGTAATCAAACAAACTATTCAAATGTGACAGAGCGAATTTAGTATGACTAAGTACTATGTTACGGTTGAGGAAAAGGTGAGTCAAGGAGTGGGCCACCTTGGGTAGCGCGAGGGAGACTCTTAGGACGCACCACCGATTTGCCCAGCCGTTCCGTCAGAAAAGCCTGAGTCTCCACGTTGCCGTTTCTGGGTGATGGGAGGTCCTTTCCAGTGGCCGGTTCGATCGATGGGGTGCACCACTCACTAGTCTCTAGGCTGAGATCTCGATGATCTTACACTTCTCAATTACGACTGATTTGATGGTGTCGACGGATTACCGGTTACAGCTCGGTTTCGTCGGTAGTGGGGCGTTATTCTGCAGAGTAACCATCGCGCCACCTTCCGGTATCGGTGCACTTCCTGACTCATCTGGTTGTGTGCGGGGCAGCGATTCCCGGAGGAATGCGCTGAGCAAGCAGCTTGCCGCCAAGCGCGTGTCGCGAAAGTCCAATAGGGCCGTTCGCAACACCCCTTTCCATTTTTGACGAAAATTTTTGGGATTCTGAAAAGAGCTGGAATAAATTTTTTCTGGCACTATTCCGACGTAATTTCGCGAGACAAATCGATTAAGTGCAGTCCCGATACGCTGCGAGCAGCGGATCAAAAGTTACAGCCAAAAAACCAGAACTTGTGTTTTCGACATTTTTCAGCAGGTAACCTAACCTAACCTACCCAGCATCTAACCTACCCTATACCCTACCCTACCTACCGTACCCTACCCTACCCTATCCTACCCTATCCTACCCTACTTTAATATACCCTACCCTCCCGCTCCTCCTCCTGATTCCACTCCCATTCCTGATTCTACCCCAGATCCCACATCTACTCCTACTCCTACTTAATTGAATATTATAAAAATTTTATACTCACAGAGCATAAGTTCTCGTGCTCCACCTCGATCACCCGCAACCACCTCCGACCACCTCCAACGACCACTGCTGACCACCTCGGGTTATACCTGGAATAGTAATAAATATTTTCAGTATAAGAACACATCAAAAATATTGTGTAAGGATAAATGTACTTAATTAATTAATCAATTATATAATAAATTTTTTTAGCGCATTTATATCTACTGAATTTGTGCTTGCGGGAAAAATGAATTGAAATAATTTATTGTAAGCATGACAAGTTTGAACAATTATATATCAAATATAATCAACATTGCCATCAAATATTATAAAAACGTTACACTCACCGAGCATAAATCCTCGTCTTCCTCGTCCTCCTCCTCGGCCATCTCCGACCACCGCCAACCACCCCCAACAGCCACCGCAAACCACCACGAGTTATATCTTAAATACAAATTAATATTTTTAGTATCAGAACACATTAAAAATATTGTGTAAGGACTTATAAAATCTTTTTATCGACACATTTTACCGAGAAGATTATGAGAAAATAATAAATAATTGTAGAAAGCTCATCAGCGCATTTATAGCTACTGAATTCGAACTTGCGCAAAAAATGAATTGAAATAATTCATTGTAAACATGACAAGTGTAAAAAATTTCAGATAAAATATAATTACAATTGCAATTAAATGTTACACTCACCGCGCAGAAATGCTCGTCCTCCTCGTCCACCTAGTTCTCCTCGTCCACCTCGATCACCTGTAACCACCCCTTACCACCTCCGACCACCTCCAACGACCACCGCTAACCACCTCACATTCTCAGTAATAGAACACATCCATACAAACACTTCTCGAAAAACAATTCTGCTTCTCTCCCAACGTAGAGTCTTCACTTGCGACTAGCTAAAACAGCGTTTCGATTCTTGCTCACGATAATTTAAGATCGAGAGAGCAAATGCAAAGTTGTTGGAATAATTATGAATATTAATGTTATGGAATACATCTAGCGCGTGTCGAATAGAATCCCATTTCGAAATCAATAATTCTTCTGTTTTCATATTATAGCCGCATTATTGTAGATAATCTAGTTTGTCTCCTGGAAAACTATAAAATTTTACAGTATGTATCACGTATTAATCGTAAATGGATCATATATATTAATATTGTACGTGAACCGCACATACACATATACTTCTTGGTCTCTGCATCATTATTACATCTGATCCATTATCATTTATGATCTATGTGTACATTGTTCTCTCGGGTACCTATAGTTCAATTAAATCACTGTTTTACTACGAAGTTTGGAAGAAATTTATTCTCGCATTATTGATTCCTTGTATCGCCGACAAGTCGGTAAGTACACACTGACTAAGTACTGGCTTGGGCTTACCATTGCGAAGACTGTGTTACTCGGAAGGTGAATGCTGCCAGCATCATGTCGAAATCGGTAACGATTTCTGGTTGTCATACCAAAGTCCATTAGGGCAACTGTCTTTATAAGTCAACGTTCAATACGATTCAAGACTAAACAGAGTTGATTAAGGTAGTTTGACGTTTGTGCATAGCGCCTGATCCAAGGCAACCCGCCGATAGCTTACCGCGCAGATACCTTTTTTATCAATAAGGGGGCAGCGCGGCAAACGCCTAACCGCAAGCAATTTATTTGCTGTTTATTCTACACCCTAATATCTTTTGTTTTTTTCTACATAACCTGATACAAGGAACGCCGGATATTAACGTAGCAAGGTGGATTTAATTGACGTGATAAAAGATTTAGCGTTCGCAGAATTACACGCTGTTACCACTGAGACGAGTCAAGAAAGCTGAATGGCGGAATCACAAGCACTAGCCCGTAGCCAGTCCTCGGTAAAGGCTAGGATCGACGCATTCATACTGAAGGTAAGTTGGCGAGCGTAGGTAGGCCGAAGGTTTGTGAGTTGGACAAGAACGGTTGTAGGTAACCCTAATCGAACTAACCGTTAACCGTTTATCCGCAGAATGCGAACCTCGACAACCAGAAGAACAAACTGAGAGAAGAGTCGTACGAATTGCTGCGTAAATTTCGGCGATATGACGAAATGGAAACTGCAGCCACTGAGAAGTCTCAACACTTCCGCGGTCTGGAGGTAACCCACGAGGAATCCATCGAAGCGTCTAGGATACTCCTCTGCAAGAAGCGAGAGGAGATCAAGGGGATAAACGGCGCAGCGGATCGGACCCAAAGTCTGCGAACGAATGAACTGTGATTATGATAATATGTTTATATCTAAAACTGCGTTACCAGCCGTTGGGCGTTCTTTGACTGTGCGAAATACCTTTATCAACTCCATAGAGGCAGATGTGACAAATTTTTTCGTTATTTCTTTTACAAACTTCTCAGCATCTTGCTGTAACGCACAATGTACTGTAAAGGTTCAAACCTATTTTCTTAGTTTTTGTTGGTTAATTAATTCAACGAAAAATTGAAGACGAGATGTTTCGGTGCGTTGAGAATATGAACTACATCGCTTTGGGCTCCCATCACGCAACATGGAATTTTATGGTACGAACAATGGATTAAATTCGTTCGATATTTTTTAGAGTGATATTCGAAAACAGGGTTGCGGAGGCGGTGCCAAAGTTTTTAAATGCCTTGACCTATTACGTGAGTAGGTCAACTAGACATCATCGGTTGTGGATTGTATTCACGTTATGAATAATCTCTTCATTTTTCCATACAGTCCACGGATAATGCAACGGCGGCCATTGGCAATATCAGACGTGAAAACCAAGAATTTCAGGAAGGAATCGCAATGGTTGATCGAGAAGTCGAAGCTCTGATGTCCAAGTATGAGATAAAGGAAGGGATTGTAAGCGCGATACCGAGTCACGAATTAGGTGTAACGGATTTACAGAAGCTCAAAGATGCTTGGTAATTGTGACGAACCCTATAGTAAAATTTTTATACAGTTTCGTAAATAAAATGTTATGACCATGCAGGAACAAAGCGAATCAGAGCAGAAATTCGGAGTGGAAACGAATTGAACATTTGAATAAACAACTTCAGGAAACGACAAAGCGCAATGATAGAAAAATAGCTCGGCACCTTGGCAAAACCACGTAACTCCGCGCGAATCGCATTATTCTAATTATACTCCAAGTTATAAAACACTCTACGTAATGTAATATATAATGTAATCTATCGTTATACCTAATACGTCTCCTCGTGAAGTCATAGTGCCATAATTAGCTCCATATTTGTAACAGTCAAATAGTTCGTATCGTTAAAAAATAATCGATATTATCATAGCTCAATACAATACAATTAAATATGTAATAACTCCAGTATACATTATATAATCGAATAAAACGGAGCACTGAAAGGAAAGAAATGTCACACACACTCAGCGAACTGATAAATCCACCGCAAATCACGTGTTGTGTTGAAAGTTGGTATACGTGTGATAAATAAGTGCAGGCTAATTCGTCGCAGAAGTGACACTGTGGAGGTTGAACGCAATCAAAACTGTACGCTGACGCTATGCTTGTATCGCTGCGTCATACTTCCGGGGCATACCGCAGCTTCCGCTGTTTTCTCGTCACCCGTGCCTCGCCCTTGTCGTAAAGTCTTCACTTGACGATATGAGCTGACAGTTCACGGTACTTAGAGCAGTATCTGCAAGGTGGACTTGAGATTTTTTAATTATTGTGGGCCTACGTAATAGTCAGTAATAAATAAACAATAAGAACGATATAGTAATAGCGAAGTTGACTTGAACGATGGGCCTTAAGCCGGGAGTCAGGGTGCTGGTGTGCCTAGTGTCTATTCATCTAATAGTTGCATACGGCTACCCGGACACCGAAGACATCTCTTGCGAGACTAAAGAAACCTGCGCGGCATGCATCCGGACACCGCAATGCGTATGGTGTGCAGATATTGTGAGTATTGAATGCGTTATAGGTGTATACATATATATACATATATATATAGTATTGAAAGAACCAGGAATTCGAGCCAAGAACAATGCTGCGGATTAACGACATCTGGGTGTTCGAAAAATCAGCGCACTAGACCTCTGCTGCACCGCTGATTGCTGAAATTCTGGAATTTTCCAATGACGAGATAGAAACCGTGGCTATTCCTGAATTAAAGATGATGAAGTCTTCGTAAGACTTTCCGCGTTCGATTCAACTAAACTACATAATCTTTCGTCTGACATTCATTCGAATCAATGGGATCGTTTCGCAGTTGAGAATCTTTCCGACGCAAAATTTAGAGAAAATTGAAGAAGTTAGAAACTGCCAACGAGTGTGCTTTAAGTGTAAATTGTGTAACGATTCACGGAAGCTTAATACAGCAATGGTATTTCTCATGTTCACGAGATTGCCGTTCAATAAACGGAAGTCCGGGTAATTTAAAAAGTTTCACCGCGTATGCTCGTTGGATACCTACATCATTTTTTAATTTTTTATCACGTCAAGTTTGAAATTTATTTCTTTAAAAACGTACGTATGCTCGTTGCATTACAGCGACCAATCAACTCCGAGGATGCCGTTGAAAATATCCCCGAGCAACCACGCTGCACGCACCGAAAATTCAACAGTGAATCATGGTGTCGCATAGATTTGGTAGTGGATAAAAACGAGACGTTGGTCCTGAACGATGATCCATTTTCCTCCCAGCAAAATAATCAAACCCAGGTGAAGCCGCAACACGTAAAGATATCCTTGCGCCGTCAGGAAGAGCTGCGCATAAACATATCTTATCAGCAAGCCAATGATTACCCAGTCGATCTCTACTTCCTCATGGATTTATCCGCATCAATGGAACCTTATAGAAACAATCTTGCTAAGTTAGGCGCAAAGGTGGTAGAAGCCATGGGCAAACTTACCTCCAATTTTCATCTCGGGTTTGGTAGCTTCATCGACAAGGTAGTCCTACCTATGACAAACACGGAGAGAGAATGGTAGGCATCAAGGATAATCTTGAACTGATGACAAGCCTGGAAAGCTGTAAAAATTGTTAAATATCAAAGACTTACGTCATACTTTAAATTCGAATTGTTAACAGTGTCTATTAGTATTTAGGCTGAGAAATTCATTCTTCACCTTTTCATTCATTCGGATGAATGAGTCTTGAGTTTATTCATCGTGTGATTATCTATAAATATCTATGCGCCTGCATAATTATTTTTCTTCTCATTCTGCCTATGACACAATAGATGTATGAATTGATATTTTTCCTCGGAGAGATATGCAATTTTATCAACATAATTAGAAATAAATGCTAATGCGAAAAATATTGAAAATCCGAAATATGTATATTCTACTATAATATTTATGAAATTAAAAATTATTCTCTCTCGATGTATCACTTTTTAATTTCAGGATTTTAAAAATGTGCAAATTGAAGGATGGGACGCCGTGTGCTTCACCCTATGAATTCAAGCATCAAATGAAACTGGGCACGAATGTCTCACTTTTTACGGTATGTGCGATTCTGCCGATACATCTACAACAAGTTAATACGTCAAATCTCCGTGTATCACTCAAGTCCTGTATTTTTAACAGACAAAAGTAGAAAAGGCGGAAATCTCTGCTAATCTGGACGTCCCAGAAGGCGGTTTAGATGGATTGATGCAAGCCATAGTCTGCCAGCATGATATCGGTTGGCGTAAGAATGCGCGTCGCCTTTTGGTATACTCATCCGATGCCACATATCACATAGCTGGCGATGGCAAGGTGTGTATGATATACGTGTAATACACTACAGTACGTCGATTCAAAGTGAAAGCCACCAAATTGAGATGAGTGGCGGGAGTGATGGGTCTTAATTAATAAGAGCTACTCCAGACCATGCCGCACTCTCTGAAAAAAACGGAATGCTTTCATTTCAAAGGTGTGACAAGTAATCAAACGGAGAAATAATTTTTACAGCTAGCAGGAATCGTTGAACCAAACGACGAGACGTGCCACTTGGACGAAAAAGGTGCCTATACACACGCTGAAATCCTCGATTATCCCTCCATAACGCAGGTAAGCAATACTTCAGAAGACCGGGTGGGATAGAATGCAGACTGCAAGCCTAGAGATTGATTAATTATTTATTACAGATAAATAAGCAAATTCAAAAGAACAGCATTAACGTTATATTCGACGTGACCAAAGCTGTGAGTGAGAATTACCGGGATTTGAGCCTGCGTATCAACGGTTCTTCCGTCGGGCTCCTCGACAGTAAGTCTGACAATAAGACAGTGGTGGATATCATCCTCAGTCAGTACGAGGTAGCGTATACATTCTTCACTGGAGTGACGATTAGGGTTTGTGGAAGAGTTACGAATGTTCGCTGCAATCCTGTTTCAGACACTAACTAACACCATCACGATGACGAGTAGCCACCCAGAATTCATCGAAGTCAAATTTTTCTCCCGCTGTATGAACCAGTCGGCTCCACTCAGTGAGACTAACGAATGCGGCGGTATCCGTGTAAATAAGTCCGTGCAATTTGAGATTTCTATAAAGGTGGGGAAATTAAAATGTCGTGATCATGAATTGAAATCGCATACCTTGATACTCTTTAATTTTTATGATTTCGTTACGGTCGCATGCAGGCCATCGAGTGTCCCGAACGGCCCGAAGATTGGCACCAGATAATCGAGATCAAACCGCAGGGAGTCGACGAAAGACTGACGATCGAAGTCGATCTAATCTGCGATTGTCCGTGTTCCAAACCTGACAACGGGGTAAGATTCTACACAGACGTTCAATTTCATTATACTAATTGCAAGTAAAGCGATTTGGTCAGCGCCGTGCGATTGGGGTGGAATTAGTTACTCAAAAATTGTTCAATAACGTAAATAAGATTGTTTTCCCAGTGTAGTATATTGAAGGATATGTGAGTATAGATTAACATATACGACACAGAAATGTTCAGATCCAATCTCGTTTTAGTGTTAAATTTAACAAAACTTTGTTCCTCTGATTGATGGCAAAAGTCACTACTATATGTTGACGAAGTCCTTACGTTCAATTTCATTTTTTATTCGCGCAGTACTTCAAGGCCAACGCGCCTGAGTGCCACGGCCACGGTAACCTCGCCTGTGGTATTTGCGAATGCAACAAATATTTCCAAGGCAAAGACTGCTATTGCCCAAGAAATGGCCCCGAAGTGACGGAAATATCATCCACCGGCTGTGTACCTGCCAACGCCACGAAAGCGGAGCCCTGCAGTGGAAAGAATCGTGGCAAATGCGTTTGTGGGAAGTGCGAGTGCCTCGCGGGACCAAAACAGGGTGATAAATATATGGGGAAGTTTTGCGAGTGCGACAACTTCTCATGCCCGCGGTCCAACCTAAAGGTGAGATCTTGATTAAAAAATCTCTACCATTAAAAGGCTTTCACCACGTTCCACGTTTTTTAGGTTTGCGGTGGTCCATCGCGGGGAACGTGCTACTGCGGTAAGTGCAAATGTAAGCCGGGTTGGAACGGTGATTCTTGCGAGTGCAGCACGTCCAATACTTGCATTAACCCGGTGTCTGAGAAGGTGTGCAGCGGGTTCGGGGAATGCAAATGCGGTATCTGCGAATGCGACACTACCAAGGGAAGAACCGGGCAATACTGTCAGGACTGTCCGGTACGTAAAATACCTCGTATGGTCGAGATGTCGACTGTAGAAATGTTTTTAGAAAATCGTGTGGGAAATTTCATGTCTCATGTCACGTTCGATAAGGTCGGTGGACGGTCCGTGACAATTCATATGATGAGACATCGACGAATCGATCAGTAAAAATTTATACGAATTCTACATTTTCAAAGATAGACCGAGGAAGGTATCGTTTATCATAAACCTGAATTTTACAGACGTGTTCGAATCAGTACTGCGAGACTTTGAAGGATTGTGTTGAGTGCTATGTTCACAAAACTGGACGCGCTGTGGTCGGAGATGGTTGCGATTCAACTGAGTGCGGAAACGTTGAAGTGTCCGAAAAGGTGGGTATAAAAATGACTAACTGTATGTACGTAAGAACGTCAATCCCGTCGGTGCGTACACACCGCGTAGAGTTCAATTATACAATGACTAGGAGAAAAAATTGCTTAACGATGCGTATGTGGATACCAATACCTCAGGTTGAAACAATCGACGAGCCGGAGGCAGATTCCAAGTATAAGAAGTGTGTGGTACCCGACGACAATGGTTGTACCTTCGCGTTCAAGTATGAGGTTGGAGGCTACCAAAGAGGAGACCAACGATTTGACACAGTAATTGCCGAAAAGAAAAAGAAATGCAGTGCTCTTCCTTTGTTCAGCCCGCTAAGTAAGTTTATGCGTTAATTTGCACGGTCTACAGAATACTTATTTACGTATAAGTCAACTTCACGGTGTGGAGTGATTCACCCGGCATATTTTTTTCGTGAATTTGGGGTGAGAGTAGAAAGTTAAAACAAAAAACGCGTTGTTCTTTTTACAGCCACGGCAGCGGGAGTGATATTGCTTACGCTCTTTCTTGGGCTGCTGGGTCTTCTTGCCTGGAAAGCAGTGACGATGTTCCACGATCACCGAGAATACGTCAAATTTGAAAAGGAACGCGTATGCGCTACTTACGAAGGGGTGAGACACGATCTGACCCAATTTTTATTCCGCTTATTAGACGTCGATTGATTTTGGCGCCAACCGAATTTTTCCCCTGAATTATAGATGAAAAAATCAAATCACGTGTTATGGGGCATTGATAAGTCCGAATCAGAATTACTTTTGCTGAGAAAAGATTACTCGCAATGTTTCGTTGAAAAAAAAAACGTTTATTCCTGTCTGTAATCGGCTACGGGACATTGCTTCGCTGTTACAGGGCACAAATCCAATCTACAAGGCCGCAAAAACTACTTTCAACAATCCCATGTTCGGCACTGACTCCACAGCCCAGTGACCCTTGAGGGGAGAATCCCACCCGTTCATCATGGTAAAGCGTTATTCGTGATATTTTATGTAAACTAAGACTTCAAATCTACTGTAGCTGTGAATGGGTCAGCACAGCGTCGTGACGAAGGTCGGAAAACTGAGTGAGAAATGAAAAGTTGTTATTCGCACTTTGTGAAACGAAAGAGCGCTCGAAACTGAATTATCTGATAAAGAAAGTAACACCAAAAACATAAAAATATAAAAAAATTGCATGCTTATAAAGCATCCCTGTATGACGTAGATGAAAAGAAATTTGATTATTCCTCATCTCGTTCTGTAATTTTGTTAATGTAAGAACTGAATAACGGTCGCCGTTTGAATCAGTATTCTAAAAACATTAAAACTCATATTTAGGGATCTACTTGCAAGAGTTGCAGCAAAATGAGAAAATATCGGTGTCACCTCAAGAATTGTTTTAATACAAAATGAAATCAACTGTTCCTATGACTGTAACATGGTAAACTTAAAAAAAAAAAAATACGGTTCGTTCAGTTGCTCGCAGCGACGTGAGACTGCACAAAATTGATTTCATTCGCAATATTACGTCGATATGAGGCATCAAATGATTAATTATAGCAATATTTGAAATCAGTCAAATTATGACCGAAATAGGACAACCCACAACCTCTCAATTTGAGTTTCAGAAACACAATGAATTCTGACTTACACACTAAGAATTATGGCAATAATACTAATCTAAACATCTTACAAATTTAATATAAGTACGGTCAATCATTATTTCATCCGGTTACATAGTATTATTATTATTCTATTACATCTTCTTTTATATAATTCGTGAGCCACAATTGTTCTTAATTCCAACGTCGTTTCGCGTTATTTGCCTATCGTAATTTGCTGATTTGCTTTAAATGTAAGTAGGTATTGACATGAATTTTTCCTCGGTATCATTGCAACGACTTTCGTTTGCTGATATAAACAGCTGAAACGTGGATAGATGAATACATGAAAAATCGAATTTATACGTCGATCTTACGTCCGTACCTTATTTCTTCCGCATCTAAATACACCTGTAAGTCCAAGGCGCGTTTCGAACCAGTAATTTTAAACGGTAACAAAGTTGAGCTGCAGGGGTCGATTGAGGAGGCTGCAGTCCTGGAGAATCGAGCTGCGCTGATCACGTTACGGAGAAGTTACACCGGCGGTCGGTTGTTACCTAACAAAAGGTTTGATTTTTTGCTCGCAGCCCACAGGTCAATGGGATTTCTCGGCACAGTGTGTACTTTGGTAACACACAATTAGTACAACAAAAGGTACGGTTATTATGAATCCTTGGAAGCGAGGGTGAATTCGATTTGAAAAAATGAAGACGTGGCGGAGTTGGACCGATGCTTTCCGCGAACCGCATAGTGTATAAAAGTCGTCGCCTTGTATCGTTAAACCCCGTCTCAAATCTGGTATCTGTTCGTTTGTCAATCGCGATTTCCAGATTTAATTACTTACCTCGATGACTCGCTGCCAGCAGCATTTCCAATCGGGCATCCACCCACCCCTTCCACCGATTTTCTATCCGTGCGGCTAGATTCTCAACCCCAACCCTTCGCATCCTGGTGGATTAAGTTGTTGTTAAAATGGATTGAGTTGCACTGTCCGGTCCTGCGAAGGATGCGGCCATTCGATGCTTCCCAGAAGGAGTGAGCCTCGAACTAGGTAGATAAAGGGTTGAAAAAAGAAAGTGAAAGAAGCTAAATCAAAAATAAAACAGTCGTCCTTACTCAAGCAACGCCACGAAGAGGGCGATTCTTCCTGGAAGTATCCTGAATTACGGGATGAATCGGACGATTTAAATTGCAAGTCAGTACACGGCCGGAAAGTTTCGCTGCCGCGTTGCGTATCGGGGGGGAGTGCGACAGATCGCTTTATTTGCCCCTATTCTTAACCTGCTCTATCGACCCGTGTCCCAGTTTTATTTCTCGTTGGTCAAGCCTAAATAATACGCGTGATACACGGGTAGACAAACAGCTCGGTTGGATCGATTGCTTCTGCAGTCTCGTGATAGGTACAGAATTTCAAAAAATACTAGTCGGAACTAAAAATCTCCACAGAGACTTGGATCCGTGGAAAGTTTCGAATATGAAGATTCGTCCATTGGAAGGCATTATGGAGCATCGAATGTCGAATGTCGTATAATTTTTCAAAGGGTTCTGTAAGAGGTATCGAAATTTCCGCAGATAATTTCGTTTCATTGGTTCCGTCATCGTCACCGTCGAACTTCTTACAGAAAGCAATTCCGTATCACGCGGTGACTGAATGAATTCAATAATTTGATACCTTGCGTGTTATAACCGAGAATACCGAGCCAATATTTACCCGGTCGTGAGGCAGAGTGCAACATCGTTTTCCCCTGGCTGGATACCGCGACATTCAAGTCCCGACCGCTAGCGCCGTGATGAAGAAACCCCGCGAACCAGCGAGACGGCATACGCCATGCTGTTTAATTGGCGGGTAACGAGCCGCCCAATCAACGACGCGCATCTCCGCCTCGCGGGAGCGAGGAGTACCGAATGAAAAAAAGGTAGGTAGTAATAATAAGAATAATAAAGATGATTTTTTCACAGAGCCGCGCGGCATCGAATCAATGCGGCGTGCATGCCACGACTCCCCGCGGCTGGTTACACGGGGCTTGAACCGCAAATCACCTGTTCACCGGATTCGTAAGAATTATACCGGATAGGCGTATACGGAAAGTTATACGGAACCGACGGTACCTGTAAGAAAAACTGATATTACACGTACGTAGAGACGATCTTGGGGGAGGGCGAGGATGAGAGTCGAGGAGAGAGTCGCGGCAAGCAGGCGGCAGGACGGGGCGCTCTCTAAATCACGAACGCGCGTCAAGCGCCGTGGCTCAGTTTGGATTTTATTGATTATTTTACGAGCGCGAAGAGCGTACGGCACACGGTAAATCTTAGCGCGTGGCGCGTCAAGGATCGGCCTACCGTGCCCCTCGCGCTCGAGTCGAGGGGCCCAATTATCCGGGCCGTACGAGCAGGCCCGGACATTGTTACAACACGCAGCGTGGACATCGCGGAAAATTTTCATCTCGCTCGTGTTCGGTTGCAGCAGCCGGGCCGAGCCGATTGCGGCCGGCGTGGATTTACGTGGATCTGTACGTGCAAGCGATCGCGAGGAATATGTACGGGTTATACGTATAACCTGCATGCAGGGGTTCTCGTATAATGCGGGAAGGCGCAACATTTAATCCATTTAACAAACTCATTACGGATGAGATATTTCTAACGTTTACCGTGGGCCGTGCGCGATCCACACCGCGAACGATCCTCCGGGTATTAGCGGTTGGCACCCCTGCGGTTTGATTTACGGGCCCGTGCTAACGAGCCGGGGCCATCGCGGCGTATCGCGCTCGTGTATGGAGGTATAAGGTGCAGGGTACCTACACGTACCCATAACCGGGACACGATATAACTACCCATACACGCGTCCCGCAACCCTCGGCAGCTTCGGGGTATCGCGCTCTCACACCGACGCGGCGCACACACGTTTTACGCCGCGGAGCCCGAGCGGCGGGACCCGGTCAGTCCCCACGGGCTGATTGGCCCGTATTTGGTTATAATTAAGGCCCCCGCGGCAGCCATTAGCGAGAGCGCAACAAACAACATTGTTCTAAAAACTGAAAGGACCGCGTCGCGTAAATCATATCGGTTTCCGAGGGGCCCCGCGCCCCTTCCTTACCTTCGGAGCATTCGGAGGATCGCGATGAGGAGGGAAAAAAAGAGAGAGAGAGAGAGAGAGAGAGAGAGTGATCAGCACGCGCATACGGTTGCGACCGACCTCTGCGTGGAAGCATTATACATACACACTTACACAGGTATAGTCACATTGCCGAACGCTGTCTGGTGGCGGAAAATATGATGGAGTAGAATGTCCGACGATGGAAATCCTTTTGCATGGCATGCGAGTCTAACGAAATATTAAAATTTGAACCCAAAGTTTCGGTATCTCGATATTCGCTGCAGTATGCAATTGACCCGAATCGATCGGCTGCCGATTACTTTTTTCGCGCCGTACCTACTGCCCGGCCACGCCTCACGATACGACGGGTACCAATACCCATCTCGAAATTGTGCAAGTTCGAAAATCAATTACCATCAAACGTAATTGATGCGCGCATACTCGCGCACGCACAGTTCGTATGTTCCCAGGTCAGACTGGGAGCAACGAGTAGGTATCGGGTAGAGTTGTCCCGATGCGTAGGTATAGGTTGTACCATGTTCCAGGAAGCGTGTGGACGGACCGCGTATTGATGGATTCGTTCCGGAGCAGCTCCTCGAACCCAATTACAAACAACAAATCATACCAGCGTATAATCGTATTCATTACACAATACGACTAGGTGAAACGCGCGCGGTCCCCATTAACGCTTCGAATGCCGGTCGTATCATGCCTGGTATACCTACGGGATATATGTATAAGGTAATATCGTTGTTTGTACGAAGAGGGACCACCGTGATACAATTTCATATCCTCGCGGTGTAGAATGGCCGACTCGAATCTGGACCGCTCTCGCCTTACCGAATATAATTAATGGAGCTGGTAATGAGCTGATTATTATTAATATTATTTAGCCGGGGTTAAGCCGGCGCGACCTCAAACTGGAGCCGTCGAGTCGAGCTGGACCTTAATTGAATCTGCCAATCACCGTAATGAGCCCTAGCGCCAGTCCTCCCCCCACCCCTTATCTACCCATCTACCTACCTACCTACCCACCTACCCACCGTCTCTGTAATAGTAAAGTCCGGACTCACCGGTTGCCCACAGCTCGTGTGTAGGTACGTGCATATCCAAACTCGTTGCGTTCGTAGCCCGTTCAACTACCTCATGCGCGCCACTCGTAACTCGTTGTACGATGAGGTGCGCGGGGGGTTTGAAAATGTTAATATCGCGAGGACTGCTCACTCCGTCCGTAAGTAGTGATCGTCGCTGCAGGAGACGAGGTGAAGTCACGAGGGCTGATAGGTCCTCGAAAATTTATGTCACGGCGCCCAGGCGTCTGATTAGCCCGACACGGAATCCTTCGCGCCGAGAGGCATATTTTCGGCCGGTTGAATGTCGTTTGTGACCCTCCGAGGACGAGGGCCCAGCTGCGGCAGATTGCCGTGTCGAGCTTAATCGGTAGGCATTAGGAGCTAAAACCTACATACCTGCTTCGAGAGACAACGCGCAACTTCCGACGGCTGGATGTGTCTGCGTTCCTCTCCGTGGACGAGCATCACTTATCCGTATTATGGAAGGAGACACCTATCGATCTTATGCCCGTCAAGATCTCTTCCTCAAATTCAAGGATACCCACTTATCGTTTGTCGTATACTTACATCTGTGTTACGCAAACTGAATTCCCGAGTGTAAAAGTCCCTTAAGACATTTTCAAATCCGCCCGTGCACTCTGAATTCGCGGATTTGATCGTACGTGCGTCCGAAGTAGAAATACAGCTTCTGCGATACAACAGAGTGAATTTGTGAATTTGGCGGTAAAAGTTGAGATACAGAGATCAATTAGAGGCGATTCGAAAGAGTCTCTCCGCTGCCAACGAGCCGTCATGAGTTCGTACGTATGCCTGTAGGGCCGCATACATACGGGGGTTAAAGGTACGGCCGACGGCCGTTCTAAGGGCCAAAAGACGGATGGGTTTACTTATTGTAGCGTGGGGTTGGCGGGGTACAAGTAGCAGTGATAAGCCGATGCGAGACGAATGTTTACTCTTAGTTCTCGCGATAAGAGGCTGCCCGTCGTCCTAGCTGGAGCTCCTCCTTGACGCCGTCCGTCGACGCATTCCATGATGACTCACCTAAACCTCTCTCCGGAGCTGAGAGAAAGAGAGAGAGAGAGAGAAAGAGGGCGAGTAGCCCGCAAAGATTTTACTAATGTAAGAGTTTGAGTCTACGGCGCCGGCAGGAATTGGTGCAGATACCCTAAGCCACATTATGCGGTGCGTCTACTCGCGGCTGTGGTTTTTCTCGGATTCTTAAGGACGTGCCTAGGACGAAAATTTTCCTTAATCACCGGAAGAAGCTGCAAGTGTACGGCTGCACTCGGTGGACAAGAACGGTGCAGAGATAACCGCGCGGAATGTACTCTCGGTTTTCTCGATTTCCAAGCCTATAGACGCTGCGAGCTGAATAAATCAACCACCTTACGATAATATAACTGTGCATTATATCTACATCTATATGTGCCGGGCATATTACGAAACCTGCAGAGAGTTTATCTAATGACATTTGTAACTAATAACAAATCTCAATACGGGGTAAAGTTAATTGAGGACGCATTCTTTCGATACTCACGGGCGCATTGCTCGACGACGTTTACGAGCGGCACTCAATAATTTATACACATATTTCCCGGGGCTATACGCATACTTCGTCCTCCATATACCTCGAGTATTTCAAAGAAATGGGAAACGGTTGGAACGGTATGGAAATCGGTTCTGATGCACGTAACGTTCATTTAGCAATCACGGTGTCCTGAACCGAATATTCCACTCAAAAAACAATCCTTGAAAGCGATGAACGTTGATTGATGGTCCTTACGATTTTCATTGGCAAAGGGCGCGCGAATAATAAGAAGAGTGGTTGCATTGCATTGAAGTCTTGCACGTATAGGCAAAAAATTGCGAGGAATAGTAACGATACAATACGGTATATACTATGCCCGTATCTTACGTTACGATTGTACGCAAGCCGAAACTTTGAAATATACTTACCAACTATAACAATGACGACCTGATATAATACTTCTCTTATTGTGCTGAAAATGGAGTGTGTTGCATTCCATTTTCCTACTACAATAATCTGAATTAATATGTGACATTCAATCTTGATTTTGCACGTCCATTTGTCTTTAATACTAGATTAGTTTGTGGAAAATTGTTAAAATACTGCACACTGACGCCTAAACACATGTGCTAAAACTAAGGCGCATTGAATAAACACCTGAAACTTGATAGTAATAGGTTTGTGATTATTCTACCCCTCCCTTTTCCCGGACCCAGTAAACTATTTGATCTGTTTTGGCTGTAACTTTTAATCCGTCGTTCGACTGGGACAGCATTGCTATTTGTGCGATTTTCGAACCCCGAAATTTTCCCGTCTAGAATCAATGAGTGAGACTTTTGATAGACTAAATGAGTCCCTTGTAAAAAAAAAAATGACATCCAGAGCAACGTTCGAAAAACAACTCAGGGAACACTAAGAGATGTTCTTATTTTTCGGCTGTGAATCTGGGCTCGTTGCTCGCAGCGTGTTCAGATTGGGCGCATTCGGTTCCTCTCCCAACTCATTCAAGCACTTTTCAAAACCGTCAAATTTTCACCAAAAATCCAAAGGGGTTAATACAGTGCGACGGTACCGATGAACGATTTTATCGAAAGTCCGAGCTCGAAGTTCACGTTAAATCTTCAGTTCCGCGGCAAGGTTGAGCGGGATGGCCGTCGAGCCCGAGGAATTAATAGATTAGCAGAGGGCACGTCTCCTCTTAATTCCATCCCATTATGCCCCAGCGAGCGAGCGAGGTGGTATCGCCGATTACGGGGAGTCGGGCAGAATCCGGAGGCCCGGCGCGCCTGTCTCGCCCCGATCCTCCCGATCGCCCGTAAGAATTAGTCGGAATTACCCGCCGGTGGCCCCGGAGCATCGTCTTTCGGTCCCGCGGCTCCCCCGAGTGCCGTGCCTTCGACAGAGGCGCGGTACGTGGAGGCGACGACGTGGAATTAGCGGCAACCGATTATTACCTATCGTCGGATAGATATATTTCAAGCATTCCGGGGTAAAGCGGTGCTATTAGCGATGATCAGCTACCGACAACGCGCTCTGTGCCTACTTCCGTCTGTAACCTGCGGTATGAATAAAAACGCGTGTCCACGGCGAGCGGCCGCCGACGGGAATTATACGTGCCCGCGTGGTACAAGCTACTCGGATTATACCCGGCATGCAAATGCGTAACATGGCGGGCGAAGCGAGGCGAAGGGTGAAATTGTTTTAAATACCCAGCGGGGGCCCGTGGGAAGCCCCGCAACGGGCCCGTCTTCGTCGAGATTATTTATTGATAAAGGTAATTGTCAGTTCCCGAACACGCGAGAGAGTCCGAGATTCGAGTTTCGCCCCGGCGATCCTTATCTCGTCGCACACCCCGCGGCGGGTCCGATCCGCGAGCAAAGTCGCCCGGTGTCAATCGCAATAAAGGTAATAGCGTTCGCCGCGTCGCGGCACGCCGGTGTGACTTTATCGCGTCGCATCGCGGTTTATTTCCCCAGAACTTGCGAAATAAAATTTCGCGACCCCCCGCCGAGGCGCAGATATACGGCGAAGCTAGCCGAGTAGCGAGGCGTTTGTTACATATACGTCTATAATTCCCACGCGACGTGCGGGAATTGAGAAGTTTGAAAAACAGCCGCGAGTGCAGCAGCATTTCGGAAAAACGAATCGGCGTGCCGTAAAAACGTGAAACAAAACTACGTACAACTACAACAAAGGATTTGCGAGAGGCTCGCAAAGACGAAGTGGCAGGGGTCGTAAAATAAAGTTAGCGGAATTTATGTCACCGTGGATATACCCGGAATATAAATAGCGTGGGAGGATCTTTCGTTTGCTCGCGAGCCAAAATCGCGCGTTCTCAGTGCCCGCGGGTTCCCGGATGGGGGGGTGGGGGGGATATCGACAAAGTTTACGAAAGTTGAAAAGTCTCGCCGTTCCTCTGCCGCTTAACGTGCATTGTACACGTGAATGTGCGGGCATACTCGTACACTTGCAGCCGGACGGACAGATGGGCAGACGCAAGGGCATAAACGTTACCGACTCTCGGTTATAAATTTCCAGTATTACGACTCAGCGCCGGATCGCCCCGGTGTGTATATAAGGTAAATACCCGCGCACCATCCGTATATAACATTCTTCTCGATATTTGATGAGATATGACCGTCGGAAGAATAGGAAAAAGAAAATAAATAATATTTCGGAAGCCTGCAGGCTGCGTCATATGGGGGGCAGCTCTACCCTCGCCGTATACGCTCATAATACGGAATCCTCGGTAAAGTTGCCTCGTTACCGGCCGAAGACTCCGCTCGTACGTTACCGCGAGGATCTCAATATAAATACCATTTCCGGCTGTGCGTACATATATATGTGTGTGTGCGTGTGTAACAATGCATGTGTACGTATTACCGCCGCATGGCGGGAACGCCCGAAACAACACTAAGACGGACGAAGGCGTACGCGACACGCCAGCGTAAAACTAACAAGTTATTGAATTAGGGATGATTACAACGAACTCCCGCCCGGGTCGCCCTCGTGCGGGAAGAGCGTCTTTCCACCCCCGTGCGCCCTGCTGCCCGCGCCCCGAGAGGGCCAATAAACGGGGATTGGATACTCGGGGTGGTCTCGCCCCTTACGTTCGCCACCTGTTGCCGCCCGATCGGCGGACCCACATCCGCTTCGAACACCGTAACCGTCGCACCTTGTACCTACTCGGGGACCCGCTTTACACTCGCAACTTGCCAACTCGGCGAATTCAGGGGGCCCCTTAGTAAGTCCCGCGACGCGACGCCGGCCTCGGCCGTTCGGCGTTATTTATGCCTTTGGTGAGGCGACACGGCGTGTGGGTGTCGAAACCCGGTGCGCGCCCCGGGAGCTCACCGGAGGCCCGGTACCTGCGGCTCCAGGACACCGAGAGACGCGTGCTCTCGCGCCTAACGTCGAATACGGATATGTCGCGACAACGCCGAAATTAAGACACTCGGCACTACGTGAATACGGGGGAACCGAGCGGGCGAGGATTCGGAGGGACCCGCTGCAGGTAATTCCTGATCGAAAACGATCGAGGATACTAACGCTTGGCTCGTTTCGCTCCGTAGTAATAAAGTGGGAATGAAATTATATCGCACACGATTGTCGGTGAAGGTGAAAACTTCACGGATCGCTGAAAGAACTATACTGTAGCTCGGTGTTTCACGGGGCGAAGATTGTACCGAAACTGGTACGTTTAACCGTGGATACCGTGATCAAAAAAAAAAAAAAAAAATTAAGGAACATTACACACGTATTATAGGAACTGGAATTCCTCGAAGATTATAGAAGCTAGGATGATACGCTCCAGAGATCCCTCCGAACAGCCCAGCTTGGCGCCACTGGGACCTTTAAATTATCAAATTACGGTCCCATTATTTCACGAGGAGCAAGGCGACGTTTACCTCTCGTAAAATCCGATCTTAACGGGTAAAAACGACGCGGACACGGACTCTATTTGAATGGAACCACGGGGGAGTGGTTCCTCCCTCTTCTTCAATGGCTTCTTATTCTTGTTGTAATTTTGTTTATTCACCTCCTTTATGAAAACTGTTCCAACAAGCGGACAATCGGGATCGTGATATACAGCGGCAGATGAGGTGGTGCTCACTGTCTCGTATGTTCCGGCTAATTTCTCGCGAGTCTGCGTGTCTGGGTGTGTGGACGAGTGAGCGAGAGAGCGAGTGGGACCGGGTCGGCGACTAATTTCCATATACCGATCAGAACTTAATAACAGTCTGTCTTAATTAAATTAGGATTCGTTCGGAACCTGGTTCGGATGGGCGTGTCCGGGTCGATCCGTCGTGGCTGCGCGGCGCATTCGTCCCTCGTAAAGAACGGTTTTTTAGAAGCTGCTATCGCCAACGCTGTATATAAGACATGCGTGTACCCGCTCGATATTCGGACTCATAGAAATAATTAATCTATCTCGAGGGAGGCGCTTGATTTGTTGTATCCACGCCTCTCCCGCCACATTGTCTAACCTCTGTTACAATCCAGGTCCATGGCATCGACGATCGCCGTCCGGGTCGGCCTAAACGGCTGGCATAATATTCACATTCTTTATTCTTTAACGACGGCCCGTCCGTTCGCTCGACGGAATCCTCGAATGCATTTGTTTGCATTGGATCTTGAATTTTTACGATTATATTCCAATTTATTACGAACCGAGCATTTTAGGAGGTTCCGACCGTTTCGTAGCGGGGAAGAACTGATTTCGTATTCATGGGTCTTGTGCCTCTTTCCCTCCGCACCCCCCCATCATCTTCTCGGCCCTCTCGCCGGGGTGTGCGTGCTTTGGAAGCGGTTCAACTTCATTGTTGCGTACGTATGGGTTATATGTATTTTTGAAATCCCGAGGAAACTCGAATATCCTGGATACACGCACATCGGAGTAAACGAAGGCCGCCCACCCCCGGCCGACGTACCTTATACGTACGTTATATATGTCAGCGGTATACGCAGCGTATAACTTTGTGAACTGTATAACCAAGTTAATTACGGTGAGATATAACTGATTAAAATTTGAGAATGGCCGTCGTATCTCAAAGGGAAACCAGATTTTACGACCTCGAAACTTTTTACGAAACTATATAATACCCTCGACTATAAAAGCGACCCTAAGTGACGCGGTGGAAAAATTTCTACACTTAATATTTATCGGCCAACGAGTCTAGTCAGCGAGTCGCCTAATGTCATTCGTTTGTTCTTTTTCATCCCGTTTATGCATCCGACACATAACACGCACACAACTTTGCCGGTAAGTTTTTAACCAGTCAGGTACTTAGCATCGGTATTAATCTACCTGTTCACCGAACTCTTTTCGGTTACGGTCAACGGGTACGTAAATAATGTGTCCGTTTCTATGCGAAGGCGCCCGCGCTAAACCACCCGTGACATTCACTGACGGACACCTTTCGATGCATTTCAAAATTGTTCGAGCTCGAGTACAATAATTACCGGTAAATAGAAGTGGTTCGATTTTTTCATTGTAGTTCAAATGCAGAGACTTAAAACTTTTGAGTATCGATGCTGAGAACAATATATCCGTGCACTTGTATTAAACTTGACGAGCTTCGTACGAGTATATTTCTATCCACTCCGTGAAACGGATTGAACGGCAAACTTGCCGTACATTAGCAAATGTTAACAAATGGTTTTTCCAAATTTGTTGAAACACCTTGAAAATACCGTAATTAGTAAAACGCGAGAATGTCTATTCAAATCTGAAATTCCCATTTATTGACTTGTGCTCGATGTCGAAGAGTTGGAAAATATTCGGGAACACGGTATGCAATTCGCGCAGCAAAGGAACAAGGTGCGCAACCTGATCCCGGGCCACTTTTATGGTAGCAAGGTAGCCGTAGTTATAAGTTTGTAGCATATCCTGTCCCCGTCCCCCGTTCCTGCAGAGAGGGAGAGCCTCCTCCGCCGCAGACTGCGAGCGATACCCAAAAGCGTCGTCCTTGTTGCTCCTGGTGGCTGTCAGCGCGACTTTGAAATATCGTTCTACCGGCCAACTAGCAGCCAATAATTAGTTTACTCCTCATTACGGTTGGCCCGAGTTATTAGGGGGCTCGAGCTAAGAAATCGAAGAACAAAAGTCTAATTAACCGGACGTTTAGGGGTCAGTCCTGCGCCGAGCGGACTCGGGCGCGCGTGTAATATTGCAAAGGTCCGAGCCCGCGAAGACGTGACAGCGAAAATTCGTGCTAATCACGGAATCGTCCCGAATGTACCTAAAATTACAAAGTTGCGGGAAAAGTCTCGCCTCGAGATTCGATCGAACATCCCAGCGAACCCTTCGGCGTCACAGCCAAAAATCACAGATTCCAAAAGCACACAAATTTGTGAGAAATGAATCATCGGCACGTCAGTGATTACGAACTGGCTCCCGAGACGAGGGGCGAAAAGGAGTGGTGCGCAGGAGCCGATCCCGTTAATCACCGTGTAATTAACCCTCCGAATGATCCGATGGGAAGATACCGAGGACCGCGGAGAATCTGTTAACCGAGCTTTCATGGGAGTTGAGCTTGGATCGGTCCGTGGTCGCGGTTTGCAGCGTGTGACGTATCGACCATTTTCCTCGGGGCTGCAATTTTCTTTTTTCTCTCTCTCTCTCTCTCTCTGTCTCTCTTTGTTTTTTGTTTTTTACCGATAAGTTTCGAAAAGTGGAGCAGAGGAATCGCGAGGCGTATATCGTCGGATTTCGATCAGGGATCGAGAAGATGTTGTCGGAGGCACGGACAATAATTTCCCCGTGGTAGGATCTTCGCGTCGTTCGAGGAGCGCGGCGCATAGGGCGTTACCCGGCATTCCAGGGTAAATTAACTTACCGAGCGTAGGCAACGGCTGGGACCCGTTCCCCGCCAAATATTCATTTAAAAAGGTAAATGCAATTTTGGAGTTTTACGTGATTGAGATAATGCCTGCCGATTAGCGTCCCCTCGTACCCGCGAACGCGGCTCGGTAGCGAACGCGTTATTACCGAAATTTCACCCGCTTTATATACCCGCCGATCCGCACTCAACCTCCCTGTATCATCAACGCATGCGTCCACGGGTACGCGCACTTCGCTATTATCCGGTGCTCCGCTTTTTTTCAAATCAGTATTTTCACCTGTTATCGAAAATCGCCTGTTCAGGCCAAAAAATTTCGTACCTCCGTGTAATGCGACTGTAAGCGACTGCTGTATCATCGAAGCCTGTAAGATATGTTACGTAACACGTAAGTACGCATAAAGCAAAAATGTCAAAAAATCACCGTGCACACCGTGTTCGGTATAACTTGATATTCAAGAAAACTTCGGGAAGCATCGCAGTGCGACGATCGCGTGTCTGGCGTTGGTTAGCCAGGGTGGCGGGACCGGAAGCTCGATACGAGGTACGACCTAATTGGCACAAATTTATCGCTAGAAGTTTGGCTATTTGGTCTACGTTAATTATCATTCCAAAGAGCCCACGCGATATCAGTTTTTGTATGAAATTGAGAGAGATGCGACAACGCCAGGTAGCACAGCGCCGTTTACCACCCTGTGCCAGTCTGCACATTTCAATTAGGACCAATACCGGTGTACCTAATGCCGCGGTTGGTGCGCAGAAGCCGGTCCAGATAAGAGCTGCAGCTTCGCAGCATCGTCGCGTCTCGAGAGGATCGAGCTGCTGCAAAGTTTCTCCGCAGCTGCGGTGGGTCGTATTTATTATAATAATACCTGGATGCCGGCATGCGACGCGGCCTTGTCCGCGTTCGCGATCTATTATTTCCTTCGGAACTTTCTAGGTGGCAACGCGGCGGCACGAGCATTGGGTGCCAACTGCCGGAGTAGCAAGAAGACGCGACGTTCACCGAAGCCAGCAGGCAGAACTGCGTTTACACACACACACGCATTTCTTTTCCCGTTCCCATTCGACGACCTCCTACACCTGATTCATCACCGATCTTCAGCTCCGACGATGTGCCGTAGGGCGCGCGTTATCGCGCCTGCAACATTATTCACCGACAATCAGGATGGATTCTCTTTTAAACAATGGGGCTTAATTTCAAGAAGCCGCACAGCCCACAATCACCGAATTAGCCGGGCTTCCTGATCCACACGGCTTTTTCTCCATCGACTACCTCGTAGGAAGGTGCAGGCTGATTTATCGCCACGGCATTTGACCCCGTGCACCAGCTGAGATGCGGGCGCGTGCAACCGGCATATTCACGTCGCCTCGCAACCCCGCAGTTGCATATCGGTCGACGCCACGCGGCGCACAGCGTAATGCGAGAGATTTCCGCAGCCGCGAATTGCTCGTGATGCCGACTAAATTGCCGCCGCTAATGACGACGACGGCCAGGCTGCGGCTTTGGGTGCACCGCGGCCGGGTCGAAGGTGTCGTTGCCAAAGAGCCGGTGACCTCGTCTCCGCGCGTCACGTTCGCGCACCGCACGAATGCGGGTTGATACTCGTCGTCGTGCATTCGCGACGTGCGAATTTCGTCAACCCGCTAATCGTACCATCCGTATACCCGGCATAGATCTCCGAGTCCGGCGATGGTCACCTCTATGCACGCGTGCATATCACCAAGTTGCAGTTTCCCACAGCTGGAGGCGCAAACGTCGACCGCTGCCCCAGCAATTTACTGACCACAATAACGTATCTCTCACTCGAATATAACTACACGCCAGACATTATAACCTCGCGGTACAGTCGATCGCAAGAGTTCGGACATAATTTTGTCGCCTTTAGCGAGCTCGATCGGTCTTACCCGAAACCGTTTCAACGTTTGAACCGTACTGCAACTACGTAATTGATCTTTCACGCGAACTCCGAAATGGCCAATACCAACGATCGTTGTTAAAATAACTAAAAATCACGGTGCTTCTGTACTTTATCAGGACGTAATGTGTGTGCGGTCACGATTCGTGTAACACTCGAAGTACAAGCCCAAGTTATTAATATTGGAACAAATCATTTTCAGTATAAACGTTTCTTTCGCTCAACATTACAGACGCAACACACCGTGCCTGAGTCACGAGACTCGAACGTCACGGTGAAACGAGGCGAGCCGGGCACAACTGTGATACGCGTCGCTTTTTGAATAAGGAAATAAATTAGGAGGTAATAGTTTCGATAATACCGCAGGGCATATTGTATAAGCCCTTGAAGTCGGGACCGTTTCGTTTCGGACCGTTGAAAACAGCCACTTTTGACGATACCTATGTTTACCCACTGCCGTTGATTCTCGAACCCACGCACGCGTGTTCAATGAATATGTGCAAGCTCCTTTTCATTCTCTATCGTCGCTCAGAAGTTGAAACACCAGCAAGATGACGGAATTCCCTGGCGCAGTTTCAACCGCTCGACGTGATAATATTATACATATTCCTCCGACCTTGCTGCCGACGGTTGGTGCACGTGTAACTCTTGGCGGGTTCCCGGGGAGAACCGGGTGCAGGATATTGTGTTTATGTATGTGGGTACATAGGTACATAAGCCGGTATATACGGGAGGCAGCGGCGGTGTAAATGCAATCAAGAAGGCCTCAATTAGACCGTCACGGCGCGCATCCTTCATCTCGCTGGCCAGCCTCCCGCTCCACCGGGTGTTCGTTATACAGACTCTTTCACATCGTCGGATCCTTGTAGACGATACCGTCTCGCGTACAGGTGAAAACACGGATCAGATATTTCTGAGGCAAAAATCGAACCGATACTCTCCCGGCGATAGACGCGCAAATTAAACGGTCACCATCCGCGGTGTTGCAGAATTTTTTATCTTTTTAAACCTTACTCGTCAAACTTGAATACGATTCGGAATTTGATTTGCGAATATCTAGATCCCGGAATCGTTAAAGCGCAGTGTTTTACGTTTTCAAAACCGGCATACCCGACCGATTTGCGTTCCATCGAAAGAGCGCGAAGTCATCCCTCATCTGTGAATCGTCCTGTACGAAAGTAACGCACAGGTTGTGTTAAATGCATTCACCGAAGGAGGAACCACGGTGGCATACCGGAGGCATGGTGCGTAGGCCTCGCGCTAAGTTGGTTATCGGATAACCCGTAATCGAGGCTTCTTAATCGAGGATAAAGCTCAGTGGTGCCTGTACGTGCGGATGGATAAAGCGTTGCCGAGAGGCGGAGGGTGGTGCGGCGGTGCCTGGTTGAAAGTCTTGAAAGGCGATGGAGCGTATTGCACACGTGCATCGGTGCCGTTTAGCGGGATGAAAAATTGGCCTGAAAGGGGCTCGGGGTACATCTGATTAAATTTCCTCGCTTCTCCAACGACGGTCCGCTTGACGATATCTTACACGACGAGAATTTGGGTGCGGATCACGCGCCCGCGATCTCAATAAGCCCTGCAGAGTGCCGGGGGGAATCTACCCGATTAGCAAATTACTCCGATGTAAACAAGTCCGCGGCGATGTCTCGGCATCCGATCCTCTTCTCGCCCCAAGATTCGTCCGTATAAGCCGCGTGTTCCGCGACCCGTGAGCACCGATCCCGCTTGCGTGATTGGTCAAAGTTATTTCGCTAATTTACCTCGCATGAAAATTACCGCGATTAACACTTTGACTCAGTCTCGCCGATTGAGAGGGTTCGTCAGTCGAAGCGCAAAGTTGTGCACTTTTTTTTTTCACCTATCTTACAAGATTTTTTGTACTTCCGAAATGAGATAAACCCGCGATATTTCGCACGTCAATTACAATTTTCAATTTGTCATTCACGTTGATATTTCGTTTTCTTGTTTCGCATCTTTAACGCCTTGTTCATGTTACAGCAGTTACATGTATGCAATATACTTGGTGCATAGCTCACATACTGACTCATATATATGCATACATTATACACATACTTGTTATCTCTGCCAGCAGCAGCGTGATACTGCATCTCGATACGAAAAGCTTATAATTTATAATTTATTTTGGTTATATATTACTCATAGTCGGTATACGTAATATATAACCAAAATAAATTGCTGGAACAAAAGCAACAATCAGTACGCATGTAAATGTATTATATATATTTAATCACGTGATGAATGTTCCTTTTGAATAATACGTATAAATATGCATACATTTTATGTATATATATGTATACTTATATATTTGTAAGTACACTTGGAAGTTTTATATATATCATACAATTTACAATATTACTCCATATATACGTGCCTCGTCAATTAAAAAATAATAGTAATAGCGTTAATGTAGCCGTAATAATAATAATAATAATAATATACCTAATAATAACAGTAGTAATAGTATTAATATCATAGTATGTCGTAATTATAATAATAATAGTAATAATATGTATAAATATCTATCTAGGTATATTGATATATCGTAAGTAAATTGTGCGATGATTGCGTGTGCATGTGTGTGTGGTATGTGTGTGTGTCGTACCGAAATTGCGCTATAGACGCGAATGTAACGCGGCGACGACGAATTTACACCCGACGGTGAAAATAGCCACACCTATTATAACAAGGAACTCTTGGACGGATATCCCACAATGGACTTGGATTTCTTCCTACCTTGACCCGTATTACATATCGGTTGTAAAACTATACATAACGTCATACATCTATTACACACACACACACACACACACACACACACACACACACACACACACACATGTGTATATGCATATAAAACAGGACAGGGAATTGATTAACACATATTTGGATATAATAATTGTGCAGCATCTGGCAACCGGGTTAAATAGAGACAGGATACCGCGGCTACGGGGTGCCGCCAAGTTTATACCCTGAAATACTTTGGCGAAAAATATTATATTATATTATACATGCATACATACATATGCATACATACATGTACACAGGCATATATATGTATCTATATATATATACGTATACATACATACAATGTGAATCGGTAGTATTATAGGGATGATGTATACCTATACATGTAAATAAGGCACGTCACGTTGCCGCGGTTTCTGGAGCAATTCCTCTAGTCAATGTAAGATGTGGTGAAGATGCCTGTCATAAATACTAGATATAGGTTGTAGATATCACCAGATGTCGTAGAGTATAACCTCTACCTCTCTCAGCTCCCTAGCTGGTAATTATTCTTTCTTATACAGTTAGTTTTCTTGTCATTTACGCCTTCGTCTTCGCCACAAGTCTGTGAAGTAAATCCTGTAGCAATCCATTTTCTACACTTAAATTATACCTATGTATGTATACGTTCGCGTTGTGTATACGACAGTGTTTTTCTCTTGCGTATAACGATCAAATAATAATAATAATAATAATAATAATAATAATAATAATAATAATAAGAATAAGAAGAAGAAGAAATGCTAGTTTTCAGTGAAAATTCAGCCTCGACCTCCATCGTCCGACCGATACTTCGCTAAACCGCGACGACAGAAGCGTAGAATCCAAAAGAGAGATCCTTGAAAAATATCACCAAAACAGTACTTGACTGTTATTAAACGGGATTTTTCACGGTCCCACGTTTTCGTCTCTCCTTGGGTTCTACGATTGCGTCAGCGAGGATCCGTGGGACGTGTCGGTCGAGCCGGTATTTCGGGACGTTCCGCCCAAGTCTTGCGGGGGAATATTGATCAACCCAACGGGGAATGAAGATCGCTAACGCGTGCTTAAGCGACGGTTCAACCCCGATCCGAAACCGCCCGGATCGACGTTGTTACCACCGATAACTCCTACCGATCAACGGAATGATACGGCGCGATCTTATCCCTCGGGGTGTGCGTATCCTCCGCGCTTCTTCAGCGGTCTTCGAACGCCACGGTTCAGCTGACAAGGTCGCCGTTTTTCCTCAGCATTTCGAGCCGTATCTCGTGCTCTCTGGCCTTCAGTCGCAGCTCGGCGATGCTGTGCGTTCGGCGGTCCATGTCCGGCGGCACCCCGACACCGTGGTTGGTTGCGTTGTTCGGCGAGCCCTGGGGCGAGCTCGTAGTTCTCGTGGGTGTCGTCGTCGGGGGTGGCGGGGCTGGGGGGCCGATCCTCTGGGGCGGGGGCGGTGGCACGTCGACGAGTTTAGGACGCTGGGCGGCCGATATGTTAGCCAGGAAGCTCTGGAAGGATTGGGCTGCGCTCGTATAGGATAGGGGAATCCCCGGGGGAAGTAGGGGCGACAGGGGCGAAAGGGGCGGTGGCGCCCTGTGATAGGGGTGCGGCGGGTACCCGCCGAGGGGTGGATATCGAAAGGCGTCGAAGGGCTTCCTCAGCGCGAACGTACCCAGGTGGGCGAATGGGTTAGGCAACGTCGGGGCAACCACCGCTGACGGTTGCGGCGCGCCTCCGCCGAGGTAAGGGTTGTAAGGGTGACCCTGTGGTCCGACCTTCTCTTGTTTCCGCCATTTTGCTCGACGGTTTTGGAACCAGACCTGAAACAGAAACGGGCGCGGAGTAATGGTTAGATGTGCGGTAAACACCCTCGCATAACGGTAGACTTACGTACCGGATAGTACGTGATATATTATTTCAATCCAGTATGTACGGCGACCATTTTTTGTCATGTAAAGAAAAATTACTCCACGTCCAGATATATAAGCACCATAAAACGAGGGATCGCGATGGTCCGTGACTTGGAGGTTTCTGCGGCTCAAACCCTCAACATTGATACCTATCCCACCTTTTTGTACCTATCCTAAGTAAATATATTTTTACGTTGATCGAGGCAGCTTTTACAAAACACTGCGACCGTCGTAACGCAACGAGTTTGTTGGATCGATCGAGAATCCGTGCCGTCCTCTGACAGTCCGATGGCTGCTGCTTCGAGATCGTTGTATCGGGTGGCGAGGGAGTTGTACGAGTAGATAGCGGTTGGCATGCCGCGTTATTCTGAAATGCCGTGACAAGGCGCAGTCAGATTAAGGATGTCAATAACAAATTCAACTTATCCAATCCGAATGTAACTATGCGAGACCTGAACGTCGATCTAAGGGTTGCGATGGGGTGAGGATTTTACTTTACTCCGTGCATCAAGTCGCGGCTCGGGATTTCCGAATACTTGGTTAAAATGCAAACACGTGACGCCGACGACGTACATAATGCGACATGACGTGTGGATAAGCGGAGTGAAACAGGGCTTAAGAACATTTCATTTTACCGCAATTAATCATCGGCAGAAATATTCACTCATAATGATTGATTATTTTAGACATAAAGGTCTGGTTGCCGAATCCGGGACAAAACTACACGTTATTCGGTACTTGCGGGAAAAATCTGCAGAAAACATGTGTGAAGTACCGGCATGCGGTATTCTAACGTATGTCATACGAATCTCCCATTCGAGGATTGACATTGAGAGAATGAAAAACTCTCTGATCACGCGTGAACGGAGGAAAATAAATATCCCGATAAATCTCCCGTGCGGTGGAGGTGGTGGTTGATGTACACTTTGTAAACGCGATTACGATTACAGTATCAGTTCAACGAAGTAATCGGTATTCAAAGCTCAGTATCATCGCACATCCGAGTATCGAACAGTTCTATCCAATATATCCAACTGTGGGTAAGCATATTTCTATCGAGTACAGGGCACAGTACCTTTGTGCCGTGGTAATGATCGAAGTCTATACACACGTGTAAGTATATAAACACGCGTGTATCAAAATTTAATTGAAACGTTAGTTGTCCCAATTTAGCTAATCTCCCCCACCGAAATTACTACATCTCTTTATACGTTCTCCAAGCAGGTACAGGTATGCATAGTATACCTGTGCGTACAAGCGTCGAGCAATCTCACTCTATACCTTATAGTATAATACCGAACGTGTAAGGACGGCTGATTGGCCCGGTCTGAGGTGTATGAGAAGCCGACGCGACGGTGCACTGCTCGATTTCTCGTTTAATCAAGATGCGACGTAGCTCCCGGTGCCGGTACCGATGCAATGCCGCGGCTAGAATCCGGGATGGGGTTCGGGGTCGGTAGGGAGTAAAGGACGGACCGCTACCAGCCGCACGAAGCACACGGTCGGCGTTGCTCTCCGGGTGCCGTACGGGCACAATGTCGGTTATTCGTCCCCCGGGTTGGCGCCCGAATTATTACAGGGACGGTACAGAGAGAGGATTGCCGAGTCAGCGTTACACCCCATCGCCGATGACGAGGCTGCGGAGGCCGCGGGCCCTTGTCCCGAGGCATGTTTAGACCTAATCTACAACTCCGAGCGGCCCTTTGACTCCCAAATTTGATTAATAAAGCCCGGTTATTGCGTTATACGTACGATATATCCGCCTTTACCGACGCCGCGACGTTGCGGATCTTGGCCGCGGTCCTCGAGGATCAAGACGAGGTGTCACCCGCGCGTTCGTCAAACTCCCTGTTTCTCTCGTTATTATTTCGCTCCCCGATGCTGCACGCCGGTTCATTACTCCACGACGACGCCTCTTTGGCCGCCCCCTGCGCCACTGCCTCGCCTGTCGGCGGCAAGGGGGATCGGCCCCCCCGCCGTGACCAGGATTGCCCCCAGCAGGACGCTAAACATCGACGGGTTAAAACAAAACAAGCCGACGACGACGACGAACTGCGGGACCCCGCGGTCACTCCGGACTTAATTGTACCACATTAATTACACGGACAATGGCTCTCTGCACCGAACTATATACGTATAATCCGTATATACGAGTATACCTGTATATCTTACTGACCTACCTGCCTAGCTTTTCCTCCGTAGCTATGGGATTCGGCAATCTTTGAATAGCATTTTCCTCCTAATGTTATTACTCTCGCGTATCGCGTATAACCTAATCGACATATATAATTATGATAAACCGACTTGAAAGTCATTTTTTTGGGCCAAAGAAACCGAGTATTTGTACGCGAAGTAAGTTGAAATTTTCCATCGCGTATAAACGGCAAAACACGTGATCGGTAATCAATCATATTCTCGTTTACTCTTCTGGAACAAAAAGTTTCGTACGGCTATATCGATGGCTCTGTCGACCTGAGAAACGTGCAACAAAAACAAACCGTGTATCATATACCTACTGCACGTGACTTCAAGACGTCCGTGGAACGACGATGTAGATTCTTTGCGCCCTCGAGTATCCCTCGCGATACCATTATACCCTACGTAAGCTACGCGAGGCTAAAAACTGGTGGAAACATTTTTCTACAGAAAACCGGAATTCCTCGACTCGAGAAGTTCCGAAAATCTTGGCTGATTGGGCAAAAAGCTGCGCAGTGTCGTCCCAAGACTCTCTGTGCAAGTTAAGCGCATTCCTAAAATCTACCGAATAGACAAAAGATAGATATCTGAAGAGAGACGAAATAAAAAAAAGAAAAAAAAAAAAAAAATGAAATTAGATGGGAAATAAAAAAGAGAAGAAACAATCGGCGATTAGCAAAAAGCTTTGCTCATGGTGGTCCCCGCGGGACCGCGGCGTCGATCGCCGTTTGTCGGCGCCCCCTCCCGCCCCCATCATCGTCCTCTCCCAGTCGTTGTCGCTCAGGGGTTTTCCTGGAACTACGCGCGGGAGAGATCGCGTGCGTCCGGGCCCCCAGGAAGCGGCCATTCGACCCGACCGACGGTCGCGGGGAGAAGGAGGCCAGTTGGCATTCCGCTCAATCGAGATAATTAAGCGCTGCCCCATCGAACGCTTCGGAACCTGGACTCCTGGACTGGCGATCCGGAATAAGAGGTACCTGCAATCGTCGCACATGCGTCCTCTGCACGGATTGTCGGTACTTCTGGATAAACGGGCACATGTTGTAGATATTACGAGTTAATTGTGAAGAGGTGAGATGTTCAAAGAGATCTGAGGATACGCCGTAGAGGGATGAATTTTTTGGAAGGAGATAGCTGCGGTTATTCGTCAAGTCCCATCATCCGAAACGTTTTATTGTGTTAGATTACTTGTAGAATTTGATGCGTACGTGTCCATTCTAGAGATTTACGAACCACTCCCGGAATGTAAAAAACAATTTGGTTACGTGGTACGGGCTATTTACACGGCATATTGGCTTTCGGGAGTTACGTGAACCCGTTATACGATATTAGAAGGGCAAATTGATTCGTATCGGAGCGAACAATCCACTCAAGCGTTACAACGATAATTTACCTTGTATAAAAAAAAGACAGTTTCAAGATTGATATCACATGAAATTAATCCACGCGAATCGAAAAGTTATAAAATTGTAACGATTATTACGTGACAGGGTTTATTTTTTAATCCACGCACCGTCGAATTTGTTGAAAACATCCGAGTTTCGATACTCCGTTTCAACATGGATTAGACATTGAAAAAAAAAACATGTCGAATAAAATCGAACGGTGCATCGGAACTGCTACACCCCGATCCTGAATTAAGATCCTTGTACGCGATACCATGATTTGAGTATAATCGCGTTTACCAACGAGTTGCAATATACGAAGCACGCATGCCAAGCCATATCGCAGCGGCTTATTATACCTACGGGCATAAGCTCGTTCGATATGCTTCGGGAGCAAAGGGCGTCGTCAGGATTTTTCCCGAGTAGAAATTTACTACCGGGCAACCCGAAAGGTACGACCATTAGGGAAGAACGATTACGCTTATCTCACACAATCGCCGCTGCCTCGGTTAAGTGGCATCTTCCTTCTCCAGACCGACGTCAACTCGCGTCAGGAAAGCTTCTTCCGCGCGATTCCGGCGTAGAAAGCACCACGCATGTCGTCGCACTGCCGCGTGCATGCGTGGTAACGATATTCAAACAGGTACACGTGTACCTCGATTAACGCGTTAACGATAAATTCCTGCATTTCCTCGCCATCCCGGCGCCCAATTAATCCTACCATGGGAGTCTTTCGTTCCGTTTCGCTCCCGCCTCGGCTTGTAGTCCCATTATTACAATATTTTCATAAGCTGTAACCCTGAAATCCGTCCATCTGCAAGGGCGCTCGACATCCCAACAGCCCGACCCTGCAGGCTCGCCTGTGCAGGAAGTTCTTCGATTAAATAACGATTAGCGACAGCGGGGCGAGTAGCTGCGATAGAAATACGGGATAAGATAATGCCCCGAGATATGGTACCCAGGCTCTAATGTAGGTACCTAATATGTGCTCTATGCGAGGCGCGGCACATACGCACGGCGTTGTATGAAAGGTATCCTACCTACGAGTCCTCCAACCTTGGCCTTAACTCGCCCAGCGTAACGTCGAGTTAGCGGTGCCCTCTGATGATGTTTCACCTTTTTTATATATTTAATTAGCCATTTCCCGCACTCAACGCCGCGTGCGGACACACCGCCGCATATATTGTGTGTTTTAACACGATTCTACGTACAAGCCAGTCACTGTCGGAAGAGAATCTTTTTACTCTGGTTGTATTAAAAACTTAACGTTCGTTCATTTTGTTTCTACATAATATACGACAGTAATTCGTATTCATTGTGTCCTCGCAACGAAACGATGATACACGTTCTACATTTGTTCTCTATTCAACGTATGTCACGTGGTACATGTAAATACAACGTTGGCGTAACACAATGAACTGAACTTGAAAAGACGCGTTAATTGCGGTACCAAAAATTTATAAATCCAAAATCTAATTCCAGCAGCGTGAGATTCTAGGAAGTTGGGGTGAATAATGATCGTTGCATAACGCGTGTAGATATGCTAGATGCGCTGCTGTCGGTCACGGACACGGGTACGTGATTAATCGAAATTATTTCTATTACGTTGTTTAGTCAGCTACCATATACACGTGAGCCACACGGTGGCATGGCCGTGCATGTCGTTCTCGGAATCCCCTGAAACGAGACTATGTAACAGTACAATTTGATTGAATAAAACTTGCCGGCTATTCTTCTTACACTACGTACCTGCAGCCAATTATTACGGATCTTATAGGGTTTGGTGGACCGTGATAATGTGACGATTAGAAAACGATTGTCCGCCAAATCGATCCACACGGACACGCGTTATAAATCGTATTTTATACTTCGAAGGCTTGACTTGCTTAATGGGGATCATCCGACAATGAAACAGGTTGCGAACCTGTTTCTTTGTTTTCAGGATGACTTGGATGCGCAGAAAGAGAGAATCGCCTATTCGTACATTGGACTCTGAAAAAACGGCGCCAACTTCTTTACGCGCGTAATAAACAAACGGCAAAAAACACAACTATATGTCTAACATTTAAAATTGGAATGTTGAAACTTGAGCTAATACGATTGAATATATTTTTACAGGGATCGTAATACAGTTTATAAGTTGGTGACGAGAATTTCGCGCGATTATAATCTAACGACAGTATCATTTGCTCGTTAAGTCTCGTTACAGGCGCATCAATATCGCAAATTATGAAACCAATCAATTGCAAATACAAAATTGAAACGTCGGCGATACTCGTTAATTGACCCGATATAGAAATCAAGTCCAATAGTCGCGTCTCTCCCGTTCCATTCCCCCCGATTCATCTCGCCAAAGGTGGGTTCACAACATAACAGTCGCATACCTATCCCTTTGCGCGTGTGTGCGCGCATTACAAACGGGATACGAGATTTATTTAATTCGATTCAGCGTGGCGCAGAGTGTTCTCGATCGGAATCACGCGCTACGGTGATGCCTAATTCATTCGTTTCTCGTCGCTTTCGCGAGCATTTCGTCGTCGTCTTCGTCTCCGTAATCGGTGCCCGAGGAGCGGGTAAGAGCCGAAGGATAAGAGAGGCAAAGCAAACCGATTCTCGTCTCGTCTCGTCTCGCGGCAGTGGCGAAGGGTAGACCCGTTCCTAATTGGCGACGGCGGCTATTATGCTGGTATTACAAGGTAGAACACGGCTGCTGCTGCCGTCGTCTGCGGGGTAAGTGCTGGGAGAAGAAGGAGGACGAGCCCCCAGTTGGACCCTAATGTCCGCCTTGCTCTTGCTTACAGCCAATAAATCAGCACTTTGCATAAATTCTGCGATAATGCAACGCGGCACGAAGCCAATATATTAGCTAGGTATCATCCGCGTACGTATCAGTAGGTATAATACGTGTAAGAAAGCTGACTCTGACTCTTCGCTTTTCGTCTTTCATCCCTTTTTTCGCATCAAACCGCATCCCGCACGAGGACAATGCAGCTTTTTCGTATTATGTCGGCACGGTAGCCTGCAGTCTAGGCTACGGGGTGACTCGAAGGGTTATCGTTACACAGGCTGCGAGGCAACGGTAGGAGACTCGGACAAGGTGGACGAGGAGGAAGGACGACGAGATGAAGGGGAAAAAAAGGAATAGAATGGAAAAAATGGAAGGAGATAGACGTAGAAATAGGTGGAGAGAAAGAGAGATGGAGGGCCGGCCAAGCGATCCCGCAGTCAGGCTACTACTTAAGACTTTGAGTGATTCCTCGAAATAATTATCTGTTGGCTCTTGATGCGTGTCATTCCGTCAGTGGTTCTCAGCCACGATTACACTAAGCCCGCACGTCTCGGATGGATCGGAAAATAGGCGGAAGTATGTTTGGAAAAAAAAAAAAAAAAAAAACGAAACAAAACAAATTGCCCCACGTTACGAGAGGAATTACCTAATTCTGCAATGAGAGAAATCATCTATCCTCGGGGAACAATTCGATCTTATTACACTTTTGCTGCATGGGTCGAAGTAGGTTCGTAACGTGTAAAAGAAGAGAGAAAGAAAATAATAAAGAAACGCAATGTTTATAAATAACGGAGGGAGCATAATTTTTACGATTTGCCAAGAAATTACCGCTCCAATTATACAGGTATATATATACCTCTATATATATATATACAGGCAATTCTCGTTCAACGAATGAATCAACCTCCCGGCCGAATCGTCGTACCGCGCACAAATTAACCATTGGTTATTCCGGCGTTTTACCTGCCTACCAGTTCCTGCGTTGAAGGGCTCCTTTAGACGTAGGATAATTTTTCTACCCTGCAGGTTTAGTTACGGAGCAGCGAAAGGAGTTGGTTGGGGCGGGTGGCGTACCTCACCGATCTAAATCGTTTCCGAGAGGTCTGAGCTGTTAAGCCTTGTGCCTGATGTTCGTTGCCGGCTCTCGGAACCGTGCAATTTCATCTTGCGCAATACCAACAGAGCCGTTGCCACGGCGCGATTTTTCTTCCCCCCGACATTTACCTACTTTGTAATGTGCATTATTATACATTATATCTGTGGTAGGTATGTTTGTCTACGGTACGACCTTATAAGTGCAGTGAAAACCCGCGGTAAGCGACCCGAGATCTCATTTCTCATTCCCGGCGCGAAGGTCGCGGGTTACATGGTAAACCACGTATTTCGCCATAAGGGTGTACAAGTTTTCCCACCTTTGTACGTTGGATGACCGAAAAATTTTATCGAAAAGAAACTGGTACAGATTGTTTTAGAATTTCGGACCGGAACCACATATGGGAATTTGAAAATACGCGAGTTGAGGGCGATGAAGCTACATGGACTCTACATCAAATTATATCTGTAATACAAGAATGAGAAGTATCTACTTCTTCGCAAAACATGTCGCAATTACGCCGGATTGAAACAAGTGTAAATATAAGTTTGAAAATGCTTAAAAAGATATGACCAACCTGTATGCGAGCCTCGGTAAGTCCAATTTTCATCGCGAGTTCCTCCCTGAAATACAAAAGGGGATAAAATTAGTGGTATAGCAGAGACGATTCGATCATCAATTCTCTATACTCGTACACCAAAGCCCAAATGGATGATGGGATGAAAGCATTAACCGGATCGATTGGAGGACTTCCCGAAGGCCCCGGGGCCCGGGGGTTCGGGGCCCTTGAGCGGCGGCCGACGAAGCCGAGCGCTCTCATTTGGATCGAAAATTGCTCCAGATGTTCGCAAAATCGCCGGTAAATGTTCCTGATTATACAGAAGCCGCGATTCAGCGTTTAGAATCACTTGCACCGCAATGGCGTAAGAAATTCGAGTGTGTATAAATTACAGGTTGTGTACAGGCACGGGTAGGTGTACCTTCGTGTACGCGTCATTCGTGTGTGCGCTTCCACCGATACCGCACCCCGAATTTATACGTCGTACTGCAGCAGCGGGCAAATTTCAAACGACTGTGTATAATGAGCGAAGTGTAATTAAGAAACAAGTATTAAACAAAAGGGACGACGTGCCGGTGCAAAAGGTGTTCAGCTGCGATCCTGCGGTACATTTTCCAACGAAGGTCACGGGGGGATAATATGCAAGGAGTATCAAGGCGGATGAAGTAGCTAGCTGCACTCCGGCGAATCGTGTAAACTGCAAAGATTACAGTCAGAGGTGTGCGGGATGCTGCAAAAAAGGGTTTGCCGCACAGTGCGTCGCACGGCGGCTGCATCGGCATCAGCATCAGCGGCAGTTAACAATAATAATTAGGATTGCGGCACGAACAATCACGGCTGGATGGGACCCCAGCTCCCCCAAGAGGTTAATTAGATAATGTAATTGTGTGGCAATTACTCGAATTGCCTGGAACCCTGGAAGGCTGCTAGTATGCGTGTGTAGGTGTAATACAAATGCATGTATACGAGTACGTATAAGCGTAAGTACAAAGTACCAGCCGTTAGACACGTCCCGCGGAGCGCGAGAAGCGCTACAGATATATGCGAACCGCATAGCTATATTTATAATTGTTTATACACACGCGCGAATCCTTTCCCAGAAATCTGTGCCGTAATAATCCACACCTCTCACCCACGAATCTAATCAATTTAAACCCGACTTTGAACCTCCTCGCTGACTGACTCGCCGTCCCGAGGACGAACGTACCTGCGGGTTGACGCGGCTAATTATTCACGCAACAAAGCAACTGCTACAGATGCAGCGAAAGAAAATAAATAATTCGAAAATAACAGGTGATGAGACGAATTCCGGCGAACTGGGCTGTTCTAGTATTATACTAAGGATTCCGCAGATATTAAGTATACGGCTTCCACGGAATCGAGTTATAGAGCACCAATCTCGAGTATACGCTCGACGTTTCTCATCGCCAAAACAAAATTTTGTCTTATATTATTTATTTAATAATAATGTGAACCAGCTGTAAAACCTAGTGTCTGATGCCTAGTGTAGCTGGATTTTGTGCTCGTGCGCTCGCTGCGCTTGCTTCCTCGTTATTAGTGTTTTACCAGATGATACGAGATTAATGAGCTACCTCACGCCCTCACTGCTCGCTGCACTGAGCGAGAACTACGGAGCACTGGTCCTGGAGGTCGAAATTCACCAGGTAGAGAACCTGGAAGTCGCAATTCACCAGGCAAATCACCTGGAGCGCAGGAACTATAACGAACTACGGAGCGCTGGTCCTGGAGATCGAAATTCACCAGGTGAAGGATCTGGAGCGCAGAAACTACGGAGCGCGTGTCCTGGAAGTTGAGTTTCACCAGGTGGAGGACCTGGACAGCCAGAACTATAGAAAGTTAGTCCTGAAGGTCAAAAGTCACTAGGTAACGTACCTGGAGCGCAGAAACTACCTAGAGCTTGTCCTGGAGGTCGAGTTTAACCAGGTAGCGGACCCGGAGTGCAGGAACCACGGAGATAGAGAACCCGGTACTCGAAATCTACGGAGCGTGATTCTCACACGTCCTCTCTACTGCGCGGTTGTTTCCAGACTGAGGAATTTGGTTATCTGATTTTCGTCTATATAGATCGACGACGTCAGGAGAAAGAAAATTTTGGGTGATGTCACTTTTTGAACATCCGAACATCCGAACATCCAAAATTTGGTTTCGAACTTTAATACTATATAAATGATGCGATGATTTAGCGAACGCTAGCAGAAATCGTAATTCCGTTGCACGTTTTTTTCACGAGTTGCAAAAGCCATAGTCGAGAGAGTATACAAAACAAACTTCAAACGGAATCCATCCAACCAATCAGAGTTGTCCAGTCAGATCGAACCGGTCCCGTTACTTTCCTCTCGCCGTTGTCGAGTATATTATACCCCTCTCTCTTTCTCTCTTGTACGACATGTGTGATAGCTCCACAAGGCGACACACGGCCATCTTGTTTGCCGCGAGGCGTGTGCGATAAGTTGGCTCTGTACGACACGCGTGGTCCAGCCGGTACCAAGAAAGGATGGAACGAGGGGCTTGACACCCTGAAAATTTGGCTTAAGATTCTGTTACTCTGTTACTCCGTTACGCGAGAATGCGTTGAAAATACCATTTTCCCCGATTCCGTAAACCTTGGCTGAGCCAACTTGAATCTTGAGTATGACGATATCGCAGCCACCCGGTTGAGGAGCACTGAGAATGGAATCGGTGCTATCGATGGAATTAGGTCTCGACCAGGGGACAAACTAATAGAAGGGTGTAGCTCCTATCGCGGTTCCGTTATGCCATGTCCGTACAACTATACCTATGTAGGTATACGCGCCTTCCTATCCCATCCCAAAGCGCAACCGCTCTTGGCTCTTAGCTATCGTCTAGACCTCTAGGAGCCGAGAGGATCGGCTGCACCCTGACTGTCACTGTCATTGATTTGAAAATTAGTTTTTAGACCAAAAATTCATTTTACTAAAGTACAAAATAACCGTTCGTTAATCTCCATATCACCGTATCATCAATGTTACGAACGATCTGCAATCTAAAATGAGTCTCGAAAAGCTTGAACGTTTTTTCAAAAACTCGATCGTCTTAATTACTGAATATTTCTTTCATAGTGTACGAACACGTGCTCGTAATTTTGGTGTGAAGCACCGACGGAGAATACAGGCATGTAAAGCGCGTATACGCTCCTTGGTCATAAACGTCAGCTCCTCTGCCGCCTCTTCCAAGATCTAATTTAGATAAAGAAAATAACTCTGGCTACCGCGCCTACTCGCCGCACGCCTCGATAAATGTATATCATCGATATATATGATCCGCGATCGATGTTAGTTTTTGACCATTATAATAGTCACGCGGCATACGAGTCAGGAGATCGAGAGAGACGGAAGGAGGACGCCCCTATAATGAACCTGGACCTTTGAAAGTTTGCGCTCGTTGAAATTAACCGCGCTGTCTAATAGATCGTGAGGAAAAAATTAATGCGTCCGGTAGCCGTTCTCTCGAATTATGATATCAAGATGTCTGATTTACATAGGCCGAAACTTCGTGAATGCTTGTCGCCTGCGCGAGGATGAGTTCAGACGTACCGTTCGGAGAACGCAACGAGTCGAATCGGTCGCAGGAGAAATACACTTCGTTACACCTCAGCTATTTCCTGTCGCAATAACTATTCCAAGCACACGTCTGAGAACACAAGGCGTTCGAATTTGAATAATCTAAATAAATAAACGGGTAAATAAATGGGGTTGCAAAAACTGGGGCATACGGATATCGCGTGACATCCCCGGAAGGACTGCACCCGATATAATGTGTAATGCACGTATTACAGCAGAATTCTTCCGACCCGTGATGACCCAGCTCTCGATGGATGGATCGTGAGGCATAGTCGAAGCGTATGGGTGGAATGGCTTCCGAGCCTGCAACGGGGTAATCTATCTTGAGATTTTTAAACCGGACTTGGTAACTAATAGCGCCGTAATCGTTCGTAATAGGTGCGCTCCCAGCGCTGCGGGCACGGTGTGGGTTCTTGTAATTAACGGTGAGACCTATGTATATTATGTATGTACGTACGTACATGTATGGATGTATTGATGTATGTATATACCCGTTCGTACGGGCAGGAAAACTATACTGGTCCAGGTCTTCGTTGGTATATTCCGATAGTCGCATACAGGCGTGATCGAGCGGGCGCACAAATACTGCACGACTACGTACCATGATTTATGCCTTCGCGTCGACGATGTCACGCTGCAGAGTGCGAGCTACATATGAGAAATATTCAATTTCCTGACAAGCTCAGATTCTTCGGATAAGTGATTTCCGCATTTCGAGAGTGAAAATACGCCACCGCATTCTTTACTCGTCGCCATCCAAAAGGAGAGATGAGCTTTTCGGTTGTATCGTTCGAACGGACTCATTCGCGCGAAAGCCATTCGAAATCGAAACCGACCAAGAGTTGAAAATTGTTAGGACCAGCGAGTCGATGGTGTACCTGAAGGATTCGCGAGAGCGAACGGTAGGGCATATACGCAAGGATGAAATGAAACGTGAAAGAAATCGTTTCCGTCAAATTACCCCAAGATCGTGTATAATAACACGGAGCATGGGTTAGCAGTTAACGAAGAGGGCTGCATTGAACGTGGGTACTTATCGTACCGCGATCACTGTAGTATAAATTGAGGATAAAGTGCACTTGCCTGGTGAAAACATCGGGATAATGGGTCCTTGAGAATGCCTTCTCGAGTTCCTCCAGCTGGAAGCTGGTGAAGGTGGTCCTGTACCGCCTCTGCTTCCGCTTGGGGGTGTATTCGTCGGTTTCCGGTTCGCTCTCGGGGCTGGCGGGGGCGGCGGCACGGGGATGACCCCCGTCGTCGTCGTGTCGAGCATCCTCGGTGGATATCCCCATTTGTTGGTTTGACGCCGTCTGGACGTTTTGGGCCGACGGGTGATTTCCGGTTACAGACCCGTTCGAGCTGCCCGCGGGACTCGTCCGCGGGACCGCCTCGCTGCTGCCTGGCACCGAGTTCTCTGCAACGAATTAAGGCCCAAATATTCCCTCAGCGATGATGAAAAAACAACACGAGAGTGAGATTTCGCTGCAGTGTTATGTACGATACGCTACGGTGTATTAGATCGGGATTCATTGTCGAGTGGATGCCTCCTAGCCTGCAATGGGCGGCGGAGAGGGACCATTAACCTCATTACCGTTTCGTGAGCGTAGAATTATCATAATTGATTCCCGGAACACGCTGGAAAATTTGTGGTCTGGTTTCCGGAGCAAAACAGTCAGCTCCGGGGCTCGAACGCCATAAACCGGCCTCTCCGATCTTCGGTATAACCGTACCACAGCCTAACCGCAATCTCCCTAAAGCTGTCTCTGCGTTGGGACTCGAGCCGCACGAAGCGTCTCGCAGAAAGGTTGATTTAAAAAATGAAACAAAAGGGGATACAACGGAGACGAAACGATATTTGGAAGAAGGAAACAAAAGAGTACCCTTATACCTCTCGTGTATGCGTAAAGGGGATAATTACACTTGTCGTAAATTGAAAATTGAACGAACGATATCTCAGTCAAGAAGCGAGTGCATACGTCACCGCTCTGAACAGAATCTGTCGTTCAATTCCGATACGCGATACCGCGTACAAGTTTAAGTTGTCCAATGTCAAGATCCCCATTTCGCCAGAACATATCGAGTTAAGGACAAAGTCTCGAGAACACGTGGCACAAGTTTTGAATTCCGAATGTTCAAACGATCGTGAGAAGTCGATCTTTGGATTCTCGTTTAAAAGCTGCGTGCGTGACTCGGCAGACGTTGCCCGACTCGTGAAATACCTGTCGAGATGTATTACAAGTCAAGAATAATATCCAAAACGAATTCGAGCCAAGCGCGTAGGTAAGATACGCCAACAACATTGTATGAAATTAGCTTGTATACGAACGGAAAGTCTGACAGGCGTTATTCAAGGGGCAACAAGGTCGGTGAAAGGACCCCCAGGTGCACGCGGGGCCCGACAGAGATAATTGAATACGTCACGAAATTCCGTGATATTCTACTCTGCGCAAATCGTATTCGCTCGTATTCGCTCGTGGTTGTGTACCTTGCGCATCGCGACACCCACGGACCTCACGGACGTAAGATCGCGTTGGGAAGTGACGGAGATGAGAGGCCGCCGAGTGATACGGAGCCGGCAACCATGCACGGTTGTGTTTTAATTGGTCTGTCCGTCATTACGGCTGGTTATACTTTCTCCGGCAATAACGAGGCAATCAACGGATCGTAAAGGTGAAATAAAATGTAAAATAAAACGCCCCCCACCGCGGCTTGTACACTTAATAACGACGCGCACTACGGATAACGTTAATTTGTCCGTACAGCTGTTGAAGGTATTCCGCGCCGTGTCAATTTCTAATTCAACATCGTCCGTGGACTTGGTTCCGATTCCCGCGACTCTTCGCACCCAGGAATGACTTTCGTCAGTTTCCACGATACTGCCGCGGCAGACTCGCGTCCGGTAAGCAGCGGGATACCGGCTTGGCTTCGATTTCCATGTACGACATCCGCGAGTCCCTGATTCTCGACTCCCGCCTCTTGGCCCTCGGGTCTTGTTCGCCACGAAACATGTAAAGCGTCGGTAGGTGTATTACGGCGGGTATAATCAACGTCCAATTACACTCGACTGCCCGGGTCGATTACTCAATTACTTGGATAAGCATCGCGGACTGTGCCTCAGAGTTTGCACGTGACGGTGGAGAGGTCCGATGTGTTATACACAGTGTGCTGTATCGACACGACACGCAGCCTGCCTGCCTGCTTTTGCGCCTCGTATATAATACAATACCATTTGCAAGTATGATTCGAAAGTACGCCGATTACATTACATCGCATGTATTACTTGTGAATACAATATCGCTGAGTTTTTTTCCCCGGAGGCTGGGAGCCGGGATTTCTTACCGGCGCGTATATTTGTGTCTATCTTTTTTTCGCCGGTAATTAATACGTTCCATTAGCGCGTCATGTGAGGACAAATCCATTGGGCATTTAGGTGGGCCACGTACGAGCCTATCGTACACGGTATCTTTTCAGTAACAAAAAAAAAGACCGGATCTAATAAACGCGAACCCGCGAACGTCGCACACACGCACCGCCACGCGTTTGTATATTACCTGTAAAATACCACTGGTATAACATCCAACCGCAATCAGTCGGTTAATTAGTTTATTATGCCGCGATAATTTTCATGTTTATGGTACAATAATTGACGCATGTTTAATTCCTCCTTGGTTAAACGATACTACAGCTAGCCTCGCCTCCTTATTTACGACGTACGTTATAATAGGTGCGCAACGAGCGCAAACGCTTGCGGGTTCTTGCGCCTATGCTACAGGTACCTACAATATCTACAACTCTTGTTGGAAGACCTTTTCTCTGGCTAAAACCAATCACAAATGTCCATCTTACCTGACACGAGGAATTTCCGAGATTTTACAGTCCGCGGTCATTGCATTATGCAATTCAATAAATCGAATACGAGAGTCGGTTATATTACATGCGTTTATTTTGTAAACAGGAAAGAAAAAAACTGTAAAATTGAATATTATAAATAGTCTAAAAGAATCGAAAGACTTTTATAAAGTTAAGGAGGAACAGATTGGATAGTCGATTTGAACATTTTTATCCCTTAATATATCTCTCGAGAATGTTTTTTCATAATTGAATAAAGCCTGGCATGCTTCCTACGAGCACGCCTCCGAATCTGACATAAAAACTGGGAGATTGGGAGTTCCCTAATTCTCCACAGCAACGGCTGGCTATAATCCAATCAATAAATAGTGATTAGATACGTGGTTTGCATATTTTGATCTCGATCTGCGTGGGGATAGACGACGGAGCAGCGGCACGTAACAGACCGTGCATTAATTACTCCTGCCCCGTGTCCAAGTTTATGGAACGATTGGAAACTTTCTATCCAACGATGAGGAGATATTGTCGTTTATCGTACTTCGCGGCCAACAAACTCGCGCGGTCAAATTTAATGACTAAAAATTTTCACGGACCATCCGAGAATTTCCCCGATATTAGGGATGGAACTGACGCGCGTCGTTGAACACGTAGCGGTATAATTAACAGGATGAGAATAGGCGGGTATACGAGGCACTTTATGCGCGATACACGCAGGCGTGATATGCGAGGCGGCGATATTAATATTGTCAGGTTTTCTTGTTCCGCACCGAACGATGGCTTCTGGCACAATCGCAATTATCCACGGCAGGTAATTACCTACAATGTCACTATTAATTATTAAATTACCCCGGTGTAAGGTGTGTGCGCCTGTACCTGCTCAACGACGGAATCACGTGCGTTTCTATTATTTACCGTCGTTGATTCCGCATGCGCAATAAACCGCGTTGTACAATGTACATTACTAATCGTAAGCGTTATTTTGCCGCGGCTCAATTAACTCATTGTCAGTCAGCCTTTGTTAATAACCTGTTCGATTATTTTTGCAAAAAACTGGGATTATTTATTACAGAATCTTGAAGTGTTCGTATACAGCCGAGAATATGACAAGACGTTTTTGCTGTACTAGAAATTAAACGAACTCGTTATACGACGTATGCAAACCTTGTGAGATTATATAATTATTTTTCTTTCGAGTCTTTGAACGCGAGTATAACATTCATTCAAAACGATACCTACATCGAATCAGGCGGATTGTGCGGAATGCAATTACCCATGCCTGTATACCTGCTTGAAAAATAGTTTGAGATTTACTTCTTCCAAAGAATGAACGCATTTTCATTTCACCCCTATTGCGACCAACTTCCACGATGCCGATGGAGTTCCTCGTTTGCCGTAGCAACGTGCAGCCGCTGCACGGCCTGCAGCAGTGCAGAAGCTCGGTAGCCAGCGGCGAACGACGCGGCTGATTTATGAAGTATAATTACGTTTTTTACACGCTTTGCAATTCGTTATATAATTGATAATAATTGATACGTACGTGTCTTCTTCGATCCGCGCATTACGCGCGCACGTAGCACGCAGGTTAATTAAGCGAGCGTTGCAGCTGTGCGTATACTCTCATGTAGTTGGCTAGTTGGTGTAGGCCTACCGGTGGTTGGATATTGGTAAAATTTGGCATTTTTTTTTTTCATTACCGTGAAAAGTATTGAACTGCAATTTTGATCGATACTCGAATGGCAGAATGTCCAATTTTTCAATGAAACACAGGTGTCTTTCAATATCGCAGATGAACCCCTATATTTTTCACTGTTTCTCCCTATAAACGATGCGTCATGCCCGCAACATCGATCCCAAAGGAGAAAAACGAGGACTGGAGAAGTTTGCCGGATCCCAGCTTGCGTAATTATTCTCCGGATCGAGGCGGCATGGCAGAGAACCCCGCAGGCGACTCACTCGCGAGTTTGCTTCTCTGTCTTCCTATCCCCTCTCACAATCAGACCTGCGGGTATGACGCGCAAACAAACAAGTCGGATATACAGCGGCAGAGTATAAGGTACGAGGCAACGGATGTCGGCTATTAGCGTAGCTGATCGTTTTATGATTAATAAAAATACCATTTTAATTCATTTCACATTACGCGTGTATAGGTACACCACGTAAGTTGAACATTTTTACAACCGAGACCAGCGATGATGATTAACTGCATCGGGATTCGGCCGGTAAAATACGAGATACCAAATACCACGATTTTAGCAGATTATATTTCACAAAACCACTTTCAATTATCTTTGATCACTTGATAATTACAGGATACGTTTCGCTTGCTAAATTTATCCAAACACTTGTTGAGTATCACATAATAGAATAATGACTGAATAAATTTTATTTATGTGAAAAAAAAAAAAAAAAAATTAACCACATCGCCCGCGAATAATTGATATTTTCACAGCGAGTCGTGAATTCGTATAAATTCAATCGTCAATATTCAACAGAGAATGGAGGGCAAGATGCTAGACGGACGGGGACGAGTCTAATACAGGAAAGGATGATAACATAATGATGAAAAAGGCAGCGTACCCGAGGCAACAATTACAACCCATTGTTTCGAATTTTTATCTCCCCGTAGTGATCCTAATTTAAAAAAGATCGCGCAGGATAGAAACGACTCGGGGCGGGAAAAGCGCGGGTCCGCGGACGGCTTATTAAATGATGATGATGATGATACGTGTACGTTCGTATAACAGATGCGAATGGATGTGGTCTTCGCAACTCGCTCATCGCGATACGTAGATCGAGCGTGTGTTGTACACGGACTTTCACCCCGTCGTAGCTGCTGCAGGTATAGCAGGTATAAGGCATAAACAGGTATAACACGTACGGTAGCGACGAGCGAGCGAGCAGCAGCGGCAATTATTATTCAATTTCCGTAAGCACGGTGGCTCGGCAGGTATTCTACCTACGTGTATATCTGTGTACGCGCTTATCTCGACCGCGGAACTACACGTGAAATAACCGAGCCACCGGCATTCGGCAGGTACGCAACAGTTTAGGTAAAGGCGTATTACAACCCGCGACGTGTGATTCGTCAAGCGCGCCCTTAAAGCGAACAAAATTATACCGGGTCACAATTAAGTCCCATTAGAAAGACGACGCCGACAGGCGTGACATTTGTCGCGATATCTCGCGGCAAAGAGTCATTCCCTCGTCATTTTACGGTATACAACCGCAGGCGTGAAGAGGAGACCTCGTATTTAGAGGAGGACGAGGTCGAGGTTGTCCTCGCGGACGCGACAACCAGCCGTTCCAAGTTTCCATGAAAAATTTTTTCGACGAATGCGGTACGAATATCCACGATATATATGTATTTCTTTTCACAATAAACGAAAGAGTGCCAATTACTCTGCAGATTTATCAGTCTATACGCAACGTGCCGCGGCAGCGATCCGTCGAATCGATTTTTTACACCGCGGTGTTCGTCGAGCGCGTATTTCTAATTCAAGAAGAACGATCGTTCGGCAAGACGAGGCAGGAGGTAGTCCGAGGCAATCCATCGAGCGGTCGCATTCTCCTGTCTAATTCGTTTAACGTGTCTTCGATGAGCGAGCGGCTCCTTTTCTTGCCGAGGACCGGGAGCTTGAGATGTCGGACCTTACGGCAAGGATCGGGCATTTGCGGCGGCATGGCAGTATACAATAGCTGGAGAAAGAGTCAATTCCGGGTAGCCGCGACAAGGCGTCCGAGAGTTCGTCAGGTGCGGGGAGGTTTCGCGGTAACGAACTGCAAAGAATTTCGCCTCCTCTCCGCGCAAAAACTCCATCAACGAATAAAGGAATTCCGCTATACCGCAGCCTGCGACTCATTTCGTACCGACGACGCGCGCAAACGTACATATTTCGTGTACCTGCGTGCAACGTGCATACGCGCGCGAATGTGCGGAGGTTCGAGATTCGCGGATTCGACTGCGGTGAGGAACTCGAGCGAGCGCAGCTGTGACTTGGCCAACCGCCGAATCCTCCCGCGACCTTACAAGGAACCGCGTTGCGTTTTACGTCTCTGTTGCGATTTTCCTTGCACGAAGTCATTCCGAGAACGAAATTTGCGAATTTCGATGTATCTCGCGCTGTGCTTTATAGCCTTGTAATTTACAAGAAGACAGAATTGCACGGAATTTTTACTTTCTTCCACCAATGTTGCGGTAATTACAAGAGTCAAACCCACTTTGGTGTCTCGGTAATTGAAAGTCGATCACCAATTTCCTTCCATTGAATACATTTAATGTAGGTATACCTATGTTGTTATCTTCGACGTGAACTTCGAGGATAATTACCACCGTCTGTTAATTGCACGAGAGTAGGTACAATGGAATAATGCCGTTATCTTGGGTTTATTTAATCGTCTCCCTCGGAGTAGCTATACCTACGGATACTCGACAATCACCTCCTGCCGTTCTTCGCTACCAGCTACGAGCGTCGTGACAATAGGAGAAAAAAAATACAGTAAACTTTACTCGCGAAACTTGGTCTATGGTCAATATAGTACTGCTACTACAAAGTTTTTCCAACCATGCAAGTGGTGGTTTAAAAAACTGTACTCCGCGTAGTACAGGGACCTTATACTCGGTTTAACGGTAAATTTCGTAGCTCGGCGTTAATGCGATTCGTTAGCTCAAAGACCGCGGGTGCATCTCGAGAGAATTTTGACCAAAGTCTACCTGGTGTACAACATCACAGTAGCGTGACAACGGAAGTGAGGGAAGGATTTTACCGCTGGATGATAATCGGTAATTCTCGGCGTTAGGTCCGACTTGATCTTCGTTTAATAGTAGCGAGTCGCGGCCGTCAGACCCAGTTTTTTTCCCTGCCGAGTCCGAAATGAAGTCGTCGCACGCTGACAATACCTTCCTACCTGCCTCCCTACCTGCCTTCTCCGCGTCTCCGATGCCCCCAGGTGAGTAAGAAACGAGCGGGTCTGCAGGTTGTCGAAACGGAGGCTTCTCCGCACCTGTACTCGTGGCACAGAACGTGTCAACCGTGACTTTGGGTACAATGTACTACTACCTGCGCAATGAGGAACACACAATTCTCTCGAGGGTTAGACTGTGTGTTTTATCTGCCTCTTCATGCACCGAGAAGATGGCAAATGGTCATGATCGATAACGCGATACCGGACCGACTAGGTTGGACCAGGCCTTCGGATCGTTCAGGGTATGGTACAGAGACCCATTTTGATGTTCCAGCAAAAATTCTCTGGGGCCCGTAGGAATCTCTCGTGCATCGAGAGACTGACGCTGTTAGCCCGGCGACGACGAGAGGTTTGCCATTAACTGGAAGCCCCGACATCGAGATAACGACTAGCTGCCACCACGAGACCAAATCACCTGCACGCTCACCCGAGCTACTGCTCGTTAGAAAAGGCGCAAACTTCACTGGGCCAGACCGACTTACCGAAATGCACTGTTGAATGTTCTATTTGACGGTCGATTATACGCGAGGATTCTTGAGAAAAACTACACGGAGAGTGGTGATGATGTGAAACTGGAATCGAATGGTTGTATAAGATGATAAATGAATGCATAAAGTAGAGGATCCCCATTACTTTCTTCGTGCCGAAGGCATGTGCAGCTGCTCAAGGTAAATTGAGGTCTCAAGCGAGCTGTTGCAGGAGTATCGAGTCATATCCTGTGGCCGGACAACTCGACGTTAACGTGTGTACTGTGTAAAAGTTGTTAACGGTGCGGATGTAGAGATATAAGGTAGTCATGAACGCCGTAATGCGGGCCGCCGCAAGGCAGTTTAAAAAGCCGGATTTCATGCATGGGTTAGAATCGACGAGTCTTGATTCAAACCGTTATAATGTACATCGCAGGAAAAAACGACCGAGGAAAGAACGAGTGCGATCGGAACGGATGTGCGGGCGCCAAGAATATTTACATACACATATAATATATACCGTAACGTCCCACCATTGGAATAGCTGAAAGAGCTAATAACCGGGGTAGCTTTTTCCTCACTCGAAGGGTAATTAATAGATATGTTAAAAAGGAACGAAGAGAGTTATAGAAGATGCCACGAGGCGGAGCGGGTATAGAGACGAGGTGGATAATTAATGGCCGACTACTTAGGAAATGAGAGGGTAGTTTATACCATGCTGTTAAGTGGAATTCAAAGTACTTTTGCCCGTAGAAACAACGCGAGCCGCGGGGGCAACTTGACTTAAGCACCCGGTGCCTTGCCCAGCTGAACAGCTTACGCACTTGCAGCAGCAGGTGTTGCCGGGCCTCTGCCCGGTCTCGTTTCCGGCAAATATATAATGATCTTTAAAACGAGGAATAATGTAATTGTCACAGGAAGAATGGCTGCAGTATAATGCTTGAAACACGTGAACAAATTGAGAGAGAGATTGAAAGAGAGAGAGAGAGAGAGAGAAAGAGAGGAAGTTTCGGTCTTCATCCGCAGGTTCTTGCTTCTGGTGACTTGAGTCCATTCGAGTATTAGCTAACTCATTTTTTGCAAATGTTTGCATCCCACTCCCAGTGTTAACGGTTGGTAAAGTTAGTTTGTTTTGCCCAACTGCTCTTTTTGAACGTTAGCTAACACTTTTCGATAAATGATTGAAAAATCGATTCATTACCTGGGAATGGCAAAAATGCCACTTGTAGTCAATTACCCCTGCTTCGTTAAATATTAATTATTATTAATTACCAATACACGTTAAAGTGTTCGGTATTCGATTCATTGTTCACTGACTATTAAATACACGATACATTGTCATTCGTTTTAAATGCATGCAATCAACACTATATTTGCTGAGATATTACTATTGAGCAATTAACGCATTATTACCACCACCTTGAAGAAAATTTCTTATTTTTCTCAAGCAGGCTTTGTAACAGGCGTGTCGGCTTTGAGCACGGACTTGGAATTTCCTATGCTAGCTAACGCTTGCCCGAAACGCCTACGACTGTAGGGTAACATTCGACAAGGTTTCTCTGATTGGCCAACCCCTGTTTTAGCGTTAGCTAGTACTTGAATGGCCCCGTTTCAGCGCGTTACGCGTTATCTTCTTTGCCAAAATTCGTATACCATTCGACTTACAGATGCTAGAGCGAGCACCTTCTCTCATCGCCGCACCCTCTTGCCGAGCGCCGAAACCTCCTCCTCGGCAAGAACAATTAACTTTTTTCCCCGTTACGGTACCTACCTACCTATACCTAGGCCTGCAGCAGGTTGTGTTGATTTTCGCTTTTATTTATTCCATGACGCCCTGCCCGGTTTCTCCGCTCTCCGACTATCATACCGCCGCGCACTTTTTCAGAGTCAGCATTTTTTGCCCCTTTTTCCTTGATCGTTCTTTTTTTCCTCCTCGCGAATAGGCTTTTGTTCGGTAAACATCCGTAAAATGTAATCAAACTCCGTCGCGACATACCTACGTTATTAGCGATTATTTCATACGAACGCACGTATAATACATGTACAACAGAATTTGGCTTACGAGTGTGCGTACCGCTGTGTACACACAGCCACACCTCACATTTATCAGCCGTCACATGACGACGTGGTCGAACAATAATTGATCTTCAACATTGTACGGAACATTTACGTCTGGCAATAATCATAAATCACGGATGTATATTCTAGGTTCATATACTTTATCGGCGCAATAACGACATTAAAGATATAAATTCTCCTCAATTTTTACCACTATAATGAACGACGGTTAAGCTGCGGTATGCGTAACGTATGCACGTCAGAAACATGTTTAATAATATGAAAAACTCTCGGAGAACATAACCAGCGCAGGTATTTTCTTTTTGAATTATCCGGCAGACTGTGCGCGATATCAGCTTCGACGCACGATGTAACGCGATCGTTGTCTCGTCGTATTTGGGGCAAAAAATAGAAGCAAGTACGAAAGTACAATGAACGTTTGAGGCAGGGGAGTGATGGGTGTACACCTACAACGCCGCGGACAAGACACTTTTAACCATAGCCTTGGAATAAATTTGCAATTCATTATATCATCAGGCGGTAGTAACCGGCAGGTTTGATAAATCGCCGCGTACGGTAACGAGGTCTATTCCGGAGGAAATAAGGTAGTTACATACACGTAGGTAGAAATTTCTGTAGGGTGCGTTGGGTACACACTGCAAAGGTAGGTACGTAACGCGTAGGTGCGTCCTAACGCCACGTGGTCTTCAGGCGCAGAGCACGGTGAGTGGTCTTGGTGCTAATTTGGAACACATCCATTTGTTAACTTCCCTATCTTTAACGAGCTACTAATGTTCCTTGCATTATATATGATAATGCCGCGTCATCATTTTCCCTGCATCGCATGTATGCCTGACGGACTAGGCAGGTACCCTCTCGCTTTGATGCTCGTGAATTGTATATTTATGCAGCCGTAATACGTGAGCTGGCCTCCATCCTTTCCCGCGTTATATTACAGCGAAGATTGCGTAAGTACACAATTACAAAATAGGCGCAAGGGAGGGTGGAGTGAGGTGTTCGCGGCAACACGTTTATTATCACGCATCCCGCGTCAACCACGGGGAAAAGCTCCAACGGTTACACTAGAATTTATACCCCGCCGGGGGCGAAGACTGTCTAGATTTATCTAAAGTTTATGCCAAGTTATGCACGCTGCTGCAAGTATGCATTTTCGCTTCGGGAAATATGTAACGCACCATGATATTCTTCGACAGCAAGATTCGATGCCGGTTGTTATCTCGGACGACAGTGCGAGGCGTGCGAAATTTTTTCAAAATTCCCGAAATCAAAAACAATGATGGTACATCGATTGAAAACTTCGGCCAACGAAGCTTAGGCACCGCGATTTCCTACATTGTTGGTAAATCGATTTACAAAACTGTCCACTCGACGGACTATCGGTGCCTTATGTTTCAGTGAGAGACGGTGTTATAGCTTGACATGTTCGATTGAAACCGGCAGCGACTCTCGTTCCGCGTTGGATCAAATTACACCGTCATTCGAGCGGACTTGCGAATGCACAAGGCTCTCGTCGTTTTACCGTCATTGTCTCGTTCCTCGCAGGATACTCGAGGACCTTGTGCAACAACGCGTCGCAGTGCTGCAGGTATAAATTCACGAGGACTTCTGCTAGGCGAGATAAACGGTGGATCGATGAGCAGAAACCCAGAGACCGGAAGCGATGCAGCCGGTAAGTGGTAAGGCCTGATGGTGTCCAAGGGTAAAGGGAGGCAGCTACCACCCAGGTAACCGCAGGTCGCTACATCCAGCTAGGGTTGTTCCGTCTCGTTCTAGTAGATAGGTGTAATACGAACCGGTGGCGAAAAGAGTGGTAGTGGATCTCCACAACCCCCGCAAATAACAGAGCGGCGGATACTGTGTAAAAAAATTTACGACCTGGTAGTCCCACAGGATTTCTCTCCCACTTACTCACCGATCCTGCTTCTTTTTGGTTTTTAGTTTATTTCTCTCTGGAACTTCCAGCACTCTTCTGAAATCCCGGTAATTCAACCCCAGATTATAAGTATATTTTCCTCTGCATCTCTCCTCTGGAGCTTTAGCACAGGGTCCTCATCGTTTCCAAGTGATTCTTGCGAGGCCACTTTGGCGTTATTTTTAAACCTGTTCCTCAATTTTTTTCACATAGTAAAGATCCGTGCCTACAGGTAAAAGTAACGATAAGTAAATTAACGGTGTAATTTTCAGAAAGTATCGATAAACGCTGTGATTTATTTAGCATACGCGTATAGATTATGGAATATTTGTTCGAATATCTCTCGCTGCGTCGTGGTACAATCGTTGCAAAGAGACATTATGTAAATTTGAGTGTAATCAAAAGTAGAAAAGTTTTAGACATTCCAACAAATCCGAAGTATCATCTCTACGAATTAATTGACGTTACACGACAAAAACGACACGGTTGATTTGAAACTTAAGTTTAACCAACGAGCGAAACTAGTAGACACGTTTTATGTTTGAACGGGTCTTATTCTGGGTCATGCCATGATTCCCTCAAAATCGCGTATCTACCGTCTTCGATTCGACGATGTCCTCACATTTCCCTCAAAGAATAACATCTTTTCAAAGATGCAGGAAAGCTTATCGCGTGTCAACTTTGCACAGGGATTCCCAGCTTCCATTTTTCGTTTCAAAAACTAGGACGTAACCTCGAACGCAACGTCGAGTGACATTCTCCCGCAGCCCGGAATTACCGGTATACCATGAAATTCTGTGAGCATCGCGTTGTCGGTGGTACAACGTACGCTTTCAGGTTGAGTCCGCGCTGCCGTAGATATAAACAAGTTATTTACCGTCGTTATCTCGGTTCGCCCCGATCCCCTCTTATTAAAAGCTGGCATAATCCTTGGGCCCGAGGTATCGGGCGACGGTACAGTCGACCCTGGCACCCCGGGTCGGTCCCGAACAGGTAGGGTACACTCGGAGATGACCGTCACTCCGCGCAAGGGGACTATATACGCTGCCCCATTACGCTAATGGGGATCCCGAGGACTAGTTCCCTATCAGCCGCCTCTCCCTGCCTCCCTGCCTCCCGGACACGGCGTACATATATATATATATATATATGTGTGTGTGTGTGTATATATACATATATATGCCCATCCGCGTTACTCATACAATAATCTGCTCGCCCGCGACCGAGAGATTGTCATTCGAGGAAGGATCCCGCGGTCGTTGGCGTTTTTTATTTATTTATTTATTTATTTATTTATTTATTTTTTTTTTTATTCATTTATCACCACTTCTTATTTGCAATTTTAATTCCTGCACCCGACCCCGGATTAGATGCAAAATCTTTTCGCCCTGAGTATACTTTCCAAGAAACTCGTATGTATATTTACAAGCCCCGATGAGGTCGAAGCTTCGTAAGAGATTATCCTCGTGTCGTGTAACGTGAGTTTCCGATGAAATATCCCTTGCATATCTTGCGGCTCGAACACATTTACACGTGCTGACACAGCTTTGAGCGAGGAGATTCGTTCGACCGCAGCTCTTTTCGTGTATACAATAATGCATATCTTATCTAATCGTGACAGAATTGTATGTTCTTACATAGATTGAATCTTGTACACGATGTGAACCGAGCTCTGGAACACGTCAGCCTCGAACGGCAGTAAACGCGCCTCTTATCGGAAAGCTTATTGAACAAGCTCACATGCACAATGCAATTGCTCCGGTACCGGGATGTATGGGTGTGTAATACGGAATCCGGAATTGATCGCGTCGCCACAGTCGTTCGATATTTCTTCGACGCGTGCACGCGTGGATACAGTGGAATTTATCCGTCGCGTAGGAATGACGGGAATCACTGCCAGGGTCGCCTCCGATTTCGTTCGGTGCATGGCAGCTGCATCGACGGTCTGCAGGTAATGTTAGGCACGCCGGGCGCCACATCTTTGTCGGTCCATTAGCGATTGCCGTTGAAAGGGCACGGGATAACGGTAAGTCGATGGATAAAAGTCCTCGAAGCAACTTTTCATAGAACATATAATACATACGATTCGCTTACAATTTTCCATCGCAATGTCAATAAGCATTGAGGAAAAAGAAAAGAGGAAATAATCGCGACACATCGTGTAACAGGAAAGTATACAACATAAATACTCGATGTTGTAGTCATATATATAAGTAATATCCAATTAAGATTGCTTATCGCAAAGAACACGATTACCGTTAAATTATATATATATATTATATTTATCTGACACGGCACAGCGTTTCAAATATTTCAACAATATTTCCAAGCTTTGTTTGTATTAAGTATAAAATACGTATATTATACATACTCGGTATCAATCAACTCCATGGTATTACATATACTTCATCGGTAGATAATTATATCCAGACAAACAACTCGAGCTTTCGCAATCGATTCTGACGGCATGACGTCGCTTTACGTAAAGCGCATGGTAACCACACGGCACGATCATTCGCGCGTTAAAATCAAATTATCACGGAGACTCGGCTGGCTGTAAGGAGGCGCAGCAGCAACGTCCACCACGACCAAGAAATGTACTTGAATGCTTTATTATATCCCCTCGATTATTATTCGGATAATTAGTGTTTTGCTTCGAGTATTTCTGTACCTCGCCGCAGTTCTACGTGATCGGAGAGATCGACCGAGCCACCGTAGAGTGTCTCGTGTGTAATTCGTGTTTTGTGATGCAAAAAAATCAATAAGAATAAATAAATAAATAAATACACCAAGGGTGAAGCTGGATGTATAGAGTGAAAGTTTATCGGTTCGTTGCATGCCCGTGTGCAGCAGGACGTAAGTGTGTATAACATCGATCGAACCGCGTAATTCGTAAGTGTTATCCGCGCGCGTACGAACACTGACCATTGCATCGCGACACCCCGGCTCGTATCGTCGGCGTAAAGTTGTTCTTCGTCGCGTGTCATCGGGAAATTGCGGCAAAGGCGTGCGGTATTAATGACTCACCCTTCTGCGTCGACAGGATTACTCTTGACAAACGACGACGTGGTTAATGATCGCGTTGTCCGGGTGTTATTGGGGCTCGTGCGGGAGGTTAAATTGCACTCGGTTAGGTTACGACACACAATCGGTGGTGAGGAAACGTGAGGTCGTTGAAGAGCGACAGTTCAAACACAGTTGTTTAAATATTAGTTCTTTACACATACATACATACATATACACGTGTGTATACATGCATGTATTATATATATATACATATATTTGTCACAACACCGTGGTACAACGCACAACCGCGTGTACAACCACATAGGCAAAGGATGACCACCGTTCGGCCGCGATCGCGGGATCATCGGACGGATCGTTCGATCTTTACGTGATCCGCACCCCAGTGTCAGAGGTATGATAATACGCGTAGCGCGAAACGTCCGTATCGTCGACGGACAAGTACACGGGTTCGATTACGCAACGCCTTCGGTTTCTAACGTAACGCGATCGAGGCGCGACGGCCGGTGTTTACAGGTAGGTGTACACGGTTCGTTGTGGTAGGTGCGGTCACTGCGACTGCGTGAAACGGTGTGCCTGCGAGGCAGACGGAATCCCGACTCCCGCATCGGCAACCCGGTTTGCCCCACCTCGTCCCGCTCTCCCTCGTCCTCGTCCCTCGGCCTTTCTCTCCGTCGAACGAGCGTGTCCCTCCTCTCTCTTGGTAGCCGCGATGGTAACCGCCCGCGAACGCGCAGGTCCTCCCCGTCGGTTGTTCGGCGACCAATCCGAGCCGCATCCGTACGACTTAACCACTGGGCTCCTACGCGTACGCAACACCGCCCATGACGTTGCGGTACTTCGTTTCTTAACCTGCCTCGTCGTGCCCTCCGGGGACTAACAGGGGTGGGAGAAACGCGAGGGGGAGAAGAGACGAGGGAGGGTATGTCGCTTGGAATGGCAACCAACCAGATACCGCCGGTATGGAAACGCGGCGTAACCACCACCGATCTTACCGCTATGATCCTCGGCGCCCTTTTCCCTACGAGGGTGAATTTGGTAGCACGTAGCAACAGGGTTGGTACCAACGGACCATGCACGCATCGAGTGCCGAGAGAGAGAGAGAGAAGAAATCCGGAGCTCGGAGATCGCAAGAGCTGATCACGCGGACCGTCGTCGTCGTCGTCATCGTCATCATTATCATCGCGGTGCCGATGACCGTGAACGATCCTTGCAGCAACGGCAGCAGCGAGTCAATTCCATAGGCATCGTGCACCGCGCGGGTCGATCTTCGTTATCTCACGTTTAACCTACGAGCCTCGGACATCCCTCTGTGCCCGATCCCGCAGATGCCGCTTTAATCTGATCAAGATGATTGAGGCTGGCTACCGAGTAGAAATTATATACGATTATAATTATCACCGATCGGCCCGTAGCTTCCCAATAACTTCCCCCCTGCCCCTTTTTCTTTGTTTTTTCTCCTCCTTCTTCTTCTTCATCATCATCACCGTCATCTTCGTTGCCCGGACGAAAAAGCATATGGGAGATAGCCGGTTTTTCCCTGCACAACATATTGACTGCAGACACATAGAGATATACACATAACGCGTGTGGATGAGCCACCATGGTTTCATGGGTGAGCATGAGTCTGGCATCATCACAGTTGAGTTCGAGGAAACTGTGTGCGGTATAAAGTATGAGTCGAGCTACGGTGTAATAGCTGTTACAGTACATAGCGTGCACGGGTTACAGAAACATGAGTGTGTAGTCTGCAGTGAGTTAAACGGAAGGTGAAAGATAAGAACAGGAGTTGGTATAATCGAATTTTATAACCCTCATTACGCGCAATTAGATTGCAGTATTGCCTATATCCGATCCGCGCATCCTCTCTTATACGTATATCATACAAGGCGTGTGCTACGTGTACGTTTTATCTGATTATCCCGCGTCTTATACGAGTAATAAACTAATGACTAACCTAACCCAACCGAACCTCCCCTGCATTATAACATGCTGTCGTTATCAATTGGATGTTGATACCTATATATGATAGGTCGATCAAACGATAAATTCAAAATGATGAAATGTCTAACAGTATCTGTATACGTAAACTTTTGAAACTATGTTACAGATTCTGGAGAAAAAAGTTATCGAAAGCAAGTGTAAGACTTGCGATAGCAGTATATGTATATTCCATTCCAGTTTTGGTTCAAATTTATTGTTAAACAGTGCCGAGCCTTAACGTACGGCAAATTGTCCAAAAAATAGATACGAGGATCGATCGGAGATGAGAATAATCATGAGGCCGCAAAGGGGGAAACCGGTCAATGGAGGCGAAGTGCCATCCGTAACCTGCGACCACTTAGAGGGTCTTTGGAGCAGTCAACCCTGCACGGTTTGCCGACGAGCCATTCCGTTATTTATTTTTTCTCTCGTTTGCCCGAAACCTGGGATCCGGTTGAAATAATTACGAAGGTTTAGACTCCATTAGGGTGGATAAATTACATTGTTTCACCGGTAAATACGTTCACCTGCTTGCCGTGCCTAATGCGGTTGGCGTACGTATAACCTTCCCGAAAAAACTAAGAAGAAGCGGGACCCTGTGGAGAACGGGGAGTAGGAGGATCGGGAACCGAAACCAGCGATCGCGAGTCATCGAAAGATGACGCGGCGTAACGGGGTAGCGCCGTAGGGGGCGTGGCGCCTGCTAATGACATCATCGTGACGCAATCGTTTCCTTTCAACCGATTATACCGAGGGTCGGGGCTTCCCTTTATCGTTTTTGCGGCAAAAGAACAGCAAATTGACGCGTAAAACAGGCGCGCGACGCCCTCAAAAATTACAAACAAACTCGTTATAAAAGTAATACAATTATACAGTCAGATTTCCACGCGCGATCCATCACCAAAGCAACTCGGCTGATTTTTCGACGCGTGAGGATGCACCGAGAGAATCGATATTCGTTCGCGCACGCTGCCGGTTGTTACGCGCGTAGGCATCGCCCCCGCTGGCATTGGATGAGAGATTGACAAAAAAGGGCTACCTACCGATGACCGATAGAAACGAACGACGGATCGATCTACCCGATATAATATCTATGGGCAACACTCGTTAAAGTGGCCATTGTGCTGCGGTGGCACCAAAGCCCGGTTGATTGGTTAATCTACGCCTCCTTGCCGCGTACGGATCTTGGCCTCGCAGCACGAGGAACAGCAGCAGCAGCAGCAGCGAGACGAGAATGAGAAATCGTACAGGCTTATCGTTCACCACCCAAGAAATTGGTTCAATTTCTTAGACACATAACTTGTCACCACGAGAGATCTTTAATCAAAGTGTTTTACCGTCTATCCTACCGCTCTTCCTATATCAGCGGCACCGGCACTCCAGACTCTGCGAAGCAGCGAGACCTTCCGATTGATAAATGCGAGTTTATAATCTCTATAATTTCCAATGGGATTGGTTCCAAGTGATCTAAACGAGGTGCAATGGATACTGCAACACGTCCGGTGTGCATATATTATACCTTACAGCAGGATACCAGCGATAATCCGCGCATGTACCGCAACGCGGCCGGTTCCCCTGCAGGACTGGCGATTTCAGTGCACTTCGGTCCGTGCACCTATATTATTACAGCCAATTATTGAGGCAAAGAGCTTAAGGTACGGACGGGAGGAAACCGATCGACCATTGTTCAACCGAGTGAGTTTTTGGTTAAGCTGTGTACCCACACAAACGCGGAGCGACTGTAAGTAAATAATATGTATAGACTTACGGCATGCCGCGTACACCTATAATGTGTACATCCATCCGCGACCGCGACCGAGACGTGGAGCTGTGTAATAATCTTGGTCTGCGGTTGAACCGACTCAAGCTGCAGGCGTAGAAAGTGTATATCTGCGTATGTGTATCTCACCCGCAGCTGGTTGTTGGTTTAGCGAGATTATCAATAATTTGACAATCGGCCGGCCACGGCTGCAGGCAATCACGGCCATTAGCTGTTGCACGCGTTTTGACCAGCGCGCGCCAACAAAAGATGTCCTCGCGGTTCGGTCCACTGGACATCGAGCGATCGGGGCGAACGACTACCCGTACCGAAAGTATCTTCTGCTCGGAGAGCCGAAGCTTCAAGAGTTTTTCTTACTCTGGCAATTGTTGACGGACCGACAGTAAAAATAACAAAAAGAGACGCGTGACTTGTTTTGATTATAATCAGAAGTTGACTGCATAGTTCGAGTAGCCAATTACGAACTGAACTTAGCCTTGCATAGCGGAATGAGAAACTGCCATGTCCGCTGTATCTATTTGATCGATCAGAACTTTTCGCTTTGAACGGTAAGCTCTGATCCGAACAACGTCTTATAACCATAGCATATCACACGGGGGTTTTAAAAACCATAAAGTGCAACCGTCGAATCACGTTTCTCGACAGAAAATACGTTTTAACCAACCATGTCCCGGAACTATTCAAGTTTTATAATTTTTTCAATGCCTAGGCAGATTTCTCAACCAATTTGCTGTGGTAGGGAGAAAAACAGGTTAAAATTGGTATATTCCAAAAAATTGTGACATGCCGTTCGATAAGCAGAAAAATGTCCTGGATAAATTAGAATAACAGCAACGCAAAGAAACGAATCAAGCGAGTCCCCTAGGTTCGAAAGAAACCAATTAACACGGTTCACGGAACAAGCTAACTGAGTTTACTCAACTTACTAAATGAAGAGTAAATAATATATCGAGTAGGTACATAACGGGTACTTGCGGTAGATTTTCACAAAGAATGAAAGTCAACCGACAACGTTACCGCATTAAAATGAGAGAAAAAACTATTTAGGTATATTCGACCAAGGATATTTGTATTGTGTACCGGCCTAAGACCAATCAACCAAAGATACGCACGAAACGTCTTCGAATCGCATTACAGCGTTCCAGTACGAGCAGATATAACTTGGAGGCTGTACAAACTTGGACGTACACCCTATCTTGGAAGCATTCGCCCTCCCCTGATTGAACGTGTGTCGGTGGGAGGCTGCGAGAATGAGGGTAGTGAGGTGGTGGGGGAGTGAGGGGGGGGGGGGGGGTGCTATTTGTCCGTTCGAACCGCGATGGTTCCTCGTCGTCGAACGACGTCGGAGCACCGGGTCCCGCGCGGGCCCTCGGTGATTGATGGCGGAGGCCCCCGCGGGCCCCGCAAGTCCAAGCCGAGAATCAATTACCTCGGCTAAAAGGTATAGCCAGGTGTACGTCTGTGTTGTGTGTGAGTGGCTTAAACAAACCGAACGTGATACCATCTCGTCTGGTCCTGCGTATGCCGCGAAGCGTAGCTGCAGTGGAAGAGGAAGAAGACGAAGACGACGAAGAAGAAGAAGAAGAAGAAGAAGAAGGTGGTGGGCATCGCTTCCCTTATACACACGGCTTATAACTACGTAGGTAGACCTCGTTCCTCGACGATCGCGCGTCAACAAATTACTTCCAAGTTTGCTGCGATCGTGGAAACCGCAAACGTCCCAGACCGCGATCCTCGGCGACGGTCAAACTGCACCCGGGGTAGAGGCTGGATAGGATGACTATCCCTAGAAATTATACCAGATGACCGCAGCCGCTAAGCCTTGTCATTATACGTGTCGCCCTTTGATATTCCAGACCTACCCCGTATGCCTCCGATATCTCTCAGACTCTTCGTGAAGGGTGATCCTAGACTCAAAGGGTAGCATGGACAGGGTAGCTATGAAACCTAATCGTCGGTAGAGGAATCATTCCACTGACTAAAAGTGCCGTTTAATCTGCAAGATCCGACTTGAAATACAGAAATCAGAAATTCCGTGAGCATAACGAATTTTGTAACTATTGATCAATGACTGCGAATGGTTAGAATAACGGCTGGAGGATCTGAGAAGTGTTAGGAATAAAAGCAAATAACAGAGTAGCAATAAAAGCGTGTATATACATATATGTCGTATGTATAGAAGCTGCACCGATGTAAATATAATATGAAATATAGGTACGAGTAGGTGGGTAACTCATTATAACCAGCACTTCTGTTCAATCGAGCAGAATAACGAGCATCATAGCCGGCTCGTCGAGTTTTATCCTGCACTGCACGTTTCACTTCCTTAATTTACCCGATCGTTGCCGATCTAATTTCATACACAATTGGCTCCGTCCCGCGCCGAGTCAGGCATCAACACCTAACGGCCACTTCCGGTATATACAACATCATCGCGTTATAAAATATGTTTAAAAAACGACGGAGTTGTAACGAGAAAATGCTATGCTGCACTAATACGTATAATACGTATAATACGTATAATGCGTGGCATTCGCACCTCTTCCACGGGTCCTCGAGACAAATGATTATTCCCGAAGGTGAAGGTGGAGCGCCGGGATACAAGAGCCGCAGGCCGGGGCGCCAGTAACCGGGGGTGTAAGGGGGGTGCGGTACCGCAACTTTCCCATGCATTAATTCGAAAAGATACACAAACCGGGTGATGAATTTGAAAAATATTCATTAGGCGTCGCGCATTCATCATCGCCGCTTGCCCAGAGCTGCAGGATGACCGACCCAGGGGCTGCACCGCGCCCAGGCCAGCCGAATTAGTTGGCAATTTAAAATGAGAAAAAACAATTAGCCCTCGCAGGTGCTTCCAGCACGGATCCCAACACCGCGGCAAGCTCGAGAATTGTGCGGAAAATTCGAACGTCTAAACGTTGGAACATGAGAGCCAACACGGGGCTCTGTAAAAAGTAACAGGTTTGTTATGCTCAATGAAGAAAGAGTCCGGTAAAAAGCATCACCTCCCAAGAGGAATCGTTACACGTACGTCTATACCTTATCCCACCGGGAGTTAATATGCCTACGAGAGTGTAAGGGGAGTACCTATAATCTATACCTATACCTGGGCAATGAATCCCAAATCCCGAGACGAATCGCGGGTCCGCGGGATCGTCGAGTGACTCGGCATCTTTCCCCTCGGACCAACTCCTACCAATTTCACGCCGACTTATTCCTCGACGGTGCGAAACAACGAGTAGCCGAGATCCGCCCCCGCCCGCTATTCACGGCATCGCGCGGAGATCGGGCATACATTATCATTACCATCGTGTACCGGTAGAAATGACGTGCGGAGAAATGATTATTCTCATATTTCAGTCGAACTCGAACGTGCGTCTACCTACGCTTCGTTCCGGTAAACGTCGAAATAACTTTTCGATACTGTATCCGGAGGACTTTGTTCCCGAATCGTGTACGAATCGAGCCCGTCGAGTGTACGAGTTCGAGAGTATAAAAATGTCTAGACAACTAGTCACGTGTATCGTCGCGACCGTGTCGAATAAGAGAGAGAGAGAGAGAAAGTTTACCAGGGAGGTGTCACCGAGGTATAAAGTACGTAGGTGATATCCTGTTTTGACCGGGGAACAAGGCGAGTCCCAGAGACGTCCATTAGCTCGTTAACCGGACATATTGATATCACGTGTCTACCCGTATATACGTTGTAAACTTTCAACCGACGGTTGGAAAGAGCTCGTGCGCGCACGAGCACGTGTGCAGCGTGGGATGGACGAACGAACGAACGAACGAACGAACGAACGAACGAACGAATGAACGAACGGGAAGACGTGGTTACGGGTTTGTAATTAGAAAGGCTCGAACACCGAACGCTAAACGGTTGTTGGGCTGGCCTCACTCGGTAGCTGGACGTCCACTTCACCAATACAACGTACCAAAGAGGAAAAAAGGAACAACGAGGTATGAAAATAGATGAAGAAAAGTTTCTTGTATTTCATATTAGGTACAATAAATTGGTTAGAGCCTCGCCTCCAGCTACTGCAATTACGTTACTACTCGACAACGGTTACACCAAATTACGCCTACAAGTATGAGCGCTGGTAGATGCCAACGCCGTCAAGGAAAATCGATGGCTCATGTCACACTGTCGTACACTCACTCGCGATGATAAAAATCACTCACGATCCGAAGACTGTCGAAAAACAGTGTAATGGAATCACTCTCGCATCGCTTCAACTTTGATTCATTGTCCGACTCGTTGGAATCATTTGACGCCATGACAGAGTCACTGGTACCTTAGATACTCGTGCACGAACCGACGGTACGGCGGTAGCTAATGAGAAACAGATAAGGCGGAGATCCGGTGGCAAATAACTCTCGTATACTAGGTGTAAGACCGATAAACTCTGGCTTCGTCTTAGCCCGCCTATTATACGGGATAGACTTCGTCGTAGGCTCTATATCACGTACACCCGATGCATATATACGTTTTTACCTAACGGAGCAGTGACAAAGAATCGCTGATTGGCGACATCTTTTTGCAGTAATCGATTCCACGACGATTAGCTTGGACAATTGCGGCAGAATCCCGCAAAAATAAATATGCATATAGTAAAACTGATATGACGATGGTGGTTGTAAAACTGACCTGGAAACGTGTTTCGAACATCGATGATTTCCTGCATCGTGGGATGGAACCGAGCAAGAGAAGCGATTTCGTAATTTAGAACTACTAAACAACCGTGAATTACCAGGTACGTACAAGTCTAATTTAATAAAGCAGTGTCTCGGGACGATGGACACGAGAGGAGAAAGAGGAGGACTCTGTATAAGGCCACCTGATGTGGTAAAACAGTGAAACCGAAGAGACGCGAGTTCCCCCCGCCCTTTGTTTTTGCCGTTTCCGCGCCGGTTCAAAGTCGTTTTTCCACACAGGACCGAAACTTAAGTCGTTACGATTTCCGGCCCGAACTTTTTGCCCGTCCTAACCGTGATCCTCGATCCGTCGTCGTGCCTTATTATACCCAATCCTCGACGAATCTCTCGCGGAATAAGTAAACGTTCGCTGGGTATATAACGTGCAGAGCGATACCGATTTATCATTGAACCTGTTACATTATCTCGTGCAAACTTTGTCCTAATTGCGATTCGACGAGGAAAATTAACGATTGGCCTTGGTCGCTGCGCAGAGAATTCTGCGGGATAATCACGATTCGAGCTTCGATCCCCGTATCGTAATACGGTTCAATCGAGCGTGTACCCTGAAAGATCGGATCGTCTCTGTGAGGGAAAAAGAGAGAAAAAGAGGAAGAAAGAGAGAGGGGAGGGAGGGAGCGGAGCAGGAGAAAGAGAGAAATACGTATATACGTAAAAAGACATCCCCGACTCGTGGTAATCGAACGTCGGTATCCGATTGACCGGTTCGAATTCGTACACGTCGATGGTCGTAGTATGCATCTCGCCCTTGGCCCCGCTAGCTCGGCGGTAATCACGTAAGTGGAGCCCCCCTACCCTGGGCTGACCAGGTCTGAGGTTAAAGCTGCTCGAAACCCCAACGAATCCCGTGTGGATAGCGCGGACGCAAACCTACTCGTGCCCCCATGCTTCTCGTATAGTAGAATAATCTGATGATCCGAAATCCGAGAGACGAGAAACGAGCCGAGCTGAAGGATGTTGCATGGCCGTACGGAAACCCCGGCCTCGGCGTTATACCTATAACTAGCTCTGTAGACAAAAATAATCAAGTGTGATTGCTCGTAATGACGGGCCTAAGCTGCCCAGCTTAACAAATTATATAGGATTCGGGCGATGATCGATCCTCTGCGATCGGACGAGCTCCAAGAAACGACCATGATCCGAGGCGGCAATACCTTAGATATATATATTCCGGGATACGTAGAGGTACCTACTCATCCAACCGTACATCGCATGCGCAAGCCTGTATTATATACCCTCTACCCTAAGTGGATCCATTTCCGTCGTCGCCGTTCCTCGGTTCTGATTAATAGGTTCAGGGATGCGGGGGATGAATTTTACGACCGAAAGATCCCGACTTCTTAGTCAAATCACCGTTTCTTACCTAACGAATAATTACGACGCCGTGTAAATTCACAGCATACTCGTCCACTAGTGGCTCGTTGGAATAAACTAACGCGCATATATATGGATGCACTATTAAACGCAGTATTCTACCAGAGTCAAGAAAATCCCACACGATTGGAGTTGAACTCCAGTGCTCTGACACGGTTCAGCAATGTACCCGATAACTTGCCGGTGTGAATTTTCTCCGAATCGTAAATGTAAGACATACTTTCGGATTCTCTTCCATACCATTCTACAGTTCCGCGAACGTTGTCTAACAAGTTGACAATTTATTATTCACAGTACAAGCAGTTTTTCGTATACAAGCTTCACGAATTTGAAAGAACTAAATAAATTTTTAAAAAATACCAATTAATGTGCTGCACGATGCCGAGCATATGGTATGAACTGTGGTGTACGGAATACGGCTAGTTACAAGCGGTACAATCGGCCGTTCGCCGCATGGCCGCGGGACTGCCGTAATCGAGGAGTAGGGTAATAACGTTTAATTGGATTTTACGACGTCCCGGTTTCATACTCAATTATAATTGCCGCGCGAGCATGGCGAATGGGGTAACCCAAGTACCAACGTACACTGTGTCGTTTTCGTTTCTGCCGGTGCAGCAACGGCGATCGAAACGCCTAGTGGCGCGGAATTCACGGACAGACTGTACGTAACGTATCACGCCGTAAAGTGTATCTAACGCGAGTCCACACTTACAGGCACATACATACCTGCGTGCACTCTGCAGCGTTGAATAAACCGCGTGCAAATATACCAAGACGTATAATCAACGACTACCCAACTAATTTTCACCGCGTCGCGGCGTCATTATAAATTACAGCCGTGGAATATAATTGCAGCCTGTGTATCTGTGACCGGTGCGTTCCTCGATACGGAATTTCCACATTTCAATGTTCCGTCTAATGTATGGTACCTGGCATTCGAGACGCAGATACGCTTTACGGTTGTGTTACCAATTATCATGCATCAATGCATACAAAGTACCTACTGACTGCTCGCTAGTATCGGTTCAAACTACTTTGTACCTGATAATTTATACCTACGGGAAAACGAAATGATACGCCAACTGGAAAAAACACGTTTCGTTTCGAAATCTATCGTACAGTATTTATTTATTTATTTATTTATTTATTTTTCTTGTAGTTGAACTAAATCATTTTGCAAAAAATTAAGAAAATTAGGAAAACGAGAGCTTGCCCGTCCGATAAATTATATCGCATTAAAATTTTACCCACGAATTTGAAATTTCTTCTTCTCGCGCCACCGCGTCTTCCAAATATAGTAAAATGCCAATGCGGCACAATATCTTTTTTCGTTTTTACTTTTCTCGTGACTAAAGTGAAAAATGGTTGTTAACATACTGTCTAAAATAACTTGTTCGTTTATCTCAATGATTGCCGTCAAACCCGTGATAGTTTGATTGAATCAGGAGCGAGTTAATTATTCTGCAAGGTATTGCAGGCGTTACGATCGCATCGCGGGTCTACAAGTATTATATACCGGATGCGATTAAGAGTCTACCTATGAAAGCGGCAATGTTTCACTGCACCCTGGCAGCGGATATACGCGTGGAAGTTCGAGGCGAGTAAACGGTGATCTGTAACTTGGAGCAAGAACGTCTCATTATACACGCTTACCCTGCTCGATTAAATCAGCCGTGGGACTGCACGGGGTGCACGTAAACTAGTAACTCGGAGAGAACGAACCCCCGCGTATTATTAATTATTGTACCGTTAAGATTACCCGCGGCCACGAAGCGCCGGATACGAATGTCTTGGAATTTCATCTCTATAAAAATAAGATGGAAAGTGTAGGACACTTTTTTGATCCGATTCATTCGGGGGGGCATAAAACTGATGAAGGAGTAAACGAGTAAATAACAGAACAACCTGCACGATCAGGTCCCTCGAGTCGTGATCGTTTTTTCGACGACACGTATCACTCGCTCGCGCAATATCCAGAAATTGTGCTGAATATAGAACATGGCTCGTAGAAAATGAGGGAAGAAAAAATTGAAGGGATAAAACAGTAAAAGCGAGGGTTTAGAATTAAGGCAAATGATTCGATAAAAATTCCCCCGTCGATTCATAAGCTTTTCACGGCTCTCCAGCGGCCTGTTTCTCAGAATCGCGAATTGACACGCGAGCCTGATAGATTTTTTCAGTACCATACTAAAATATGCAGTATAGACAAAGTAATTTATTACAAGTCTGTAATAATCCGTATAAAAACTGAAGCAAAATGTACCATCGATCTGTGAGAAAAAAAAAGAACAAAGTAATGAAGTCCACCCACAAGTGGTCAAAAAGCCTGATGGACAATGTACGTATTACCTATAGTTAATTCTCAAAGAAAGTCAGACAAGAGCATGAAGATATAAAGTTTCTATAATACAAAAGCTGTGCTCCGTACGTGTCCAAGTGTCGCGAAATATGACAAAGAATATTGAAAGAGGTTCATTGGTCCAAACCGATACGGTATATCCCTGAGTCGGTGATACGAATCCGACCGCACCCAATAACAACGCGGCAGGATCCCGCGGACGGATCAAATAAAGGACAATCTAGATTCTAGATTAAGTTTTAATTGGTTCGGTTAAACCGCGTCCCGGCGCTGGGTAATTACAAATTAGGTGGTGGTCCTCGCGTGGGATCCATCGGGCGGAGGGCGGCGGTTTGTATAAAGGTATACGTGTACGATATGGGTTACGTATGAATACATGTACGGAAGTTGATCAATCGATTTCTCCATTGCCCCTTCCATCAAGCTCGGCAGCGTATTTACCGAGACGCTCTATATTATATTGTTATGTAGCTGGCCGCGCACGAAATGCGATGTAATGTAGAAAAAACAAAAGAAAAATACTAAAAAAAAAAACGAAAAACTAAAACTAATAAGATCAATGAAAATAAAAATCTTAAAATTACCAATTTGTACGGATCAACCCGTTGCGACAAGTCCTATACACATGCATACGTGTATGTAACAACTGTGCAATGTAACTCATTGCGTTATACTTGCGTTGTACGTACATATGTTATACCATTCGCATGCATGTATATAAGAATATTTAAGGCACGCGTATAAAAGAAGTATACATGTGTAGTAATAATGAAGTAGGTACCTTATATAGGGATGAGCGAAATGTTGTTTATCCAGCCCCCGGCTCTGCACCGATTGATTAGTTCGATCATATCGCGATGATACGAAAGTTGACGATGCAAGGCGTCGGCAAGGGTCCGCGTACCCCTTACGCATGACGCTTATTTTAAACAATATTTACCGTACCGATACTCGCCCGTTACACACGTTATGGTGGAATACCTGCACAGCGTGAATAGACCTATCCGCGAATGCTTGTCAGACTAATACGTACATACGGGTAGGTGTGTGAAAGCGATTTTATCTGGCATTTCCGCGGGGTTGTTGTTTAGTACCTCGCAAAGTGCGTTAAGGTCCAACTCCGACAAACAAGGCAGAGATAAAGACAATTAATGTTACCTCGCGTTGATTAGTCGATCCGCACGCGAGCATTTCACCTCCTCCCTTGCGTCACGGTGTAACTACCTATACGTGTGTGAGTTAACGTAGAAGTAATACAGCGTTTCATCGAGTGTAATCTTAATTTATTATTTCGGCAGCAATTTAATCGATTCTCGTGCGTATGAAAGGTGAGGTAATAAAAATAAAGAATAATTACTTTATTCAAAACATCAATGCTTCGATCTTGCAAAATATTCTCATAGATGAACTCATTTTTTCTTCCAAAGTACAGATACAGTTATAGAGATGATTGAATCCGACCACTTCAAAGGTCATTCCCAAAATTTTGTCAGAATATAAATTAGGGTTGAACCTGATGACGCGCACGGTTGATTTCAAGAGTATATTTTATAAAAAAAAATATACGCATCGGATCGAATTTTTCGCCAGGGGATAAAAAAAAACCTTGGTATAAGAGAAGATTCAACACTTTATACACGTCACGTATGAAGCAGCGGATGCTTTATAACAAGTATGATATAATGCATGTTAATTTCAAGTCGATTTCTTTTTTCTGCCAGGAGATTACCGCAGCATCGGTTAATTGGAAATCCCTCTATACCTACGTAAATAGACAAGCATATCGAACTACAGAACTAACAAAAACCCGGACCGAAGTGATTATGCGCTCATGACACGCGGAGATATACAGCTCAGAGTTATAACCTATACCACATGTGAGTATAAATTATACTTTACACATAGATCAGATGCGAGTAATGTAGGTAAAGGCGAGACGGAAAAGGCGCCAGGCCCCGAGAGGTTTTCAGGTATTATTAATAAGGTGTCGATTAATCTGCGAAACGTTTCTGAGAGCTTTGATAAAAGTATAAGTGGCCGAAAACCGCAGGCCGCGCGATAGCCGTCCGAAACAGCTAACTCCTCCTCGTGTGTAATATTCGAGTATATCGATGTCGCACCCACACACCCGCGGCATGCGTCTCTCTATCTGCGTACACGCAGTTTCTACTCTCGATACTTTCGGTTATACAGAAGTGAGAAGGGAAAAAAGGCCGCTGGGATTAATCATGCAAAATAAGTTCGAGGAATCCATTAGTGCGAGTGTATCCAGTGACGTAACAACTCACGGATCAGAGGTGTCGTCCGAGGACCCATTCGACGCACGCACCTCGTACGAGTTGCTGATCGGCGCAGTATTGAATGGAAATGTACGATTAACGGACAAATTTTTTTTACATACAAATTATATCGGTTCGTAATTTTACTTAACGCGGGCGTTGTACAGGGTCACTTTATATTCCGAATATTTTTCAGCATTAAAGTTTCAAAGTGTTGCACAACTTGTTCACTTTCCGTGAAGATTGATAAGATTGTAGAGATTAAATCGGCACGGTGAACGCCGCAATATTCAACTGTCTGGCAGGCCGATCTTACACGTCTATCTGGGAGAACGACAAAATGAAAAATGGACGAATCCGGTACAAAAAACAAACGCAATTAAAACTACTAGGTACTTGCAATTAGCGCGTCACTTTTAATGCGGCATGGTAGATGTAGAAATGTGGAATTATGTACTGATAAATTCATAAAACAATGAAGTACACCTTCGCAGAAGACTAGGCTTCTGTCTTTTTAAAGAAATCGATTTCTCCGAGCAATTGTTAAGGAGATTTTTTCGTCGAGACACAACATTTCGCAGCAAACGTCAAAGTCAATAAAATAATTGCTTGGATATTGTAGAAAAAAAAAAGAATGTAATAAGAATAATCCAATGAAAATATTTTGTCAAAGTTGCGATTTTACGCGGAGCGAAAACTTTTTCTCTGTCAGAATCGATTCGTAACCGCTTATATCCGACTAATCGGAACCTGAGTGTGTCAAAAAACGTTCAGACAAAACATCGCGAGTTCAACCATTGAGAAAATACAACAAGGTTTCGCCGTTTTTAGTTTACAGTAGCATAATTACTTTTCCACCAGAGATCATTGCAGCGACTTGCGACTATATATTTCTATCGCCCTGTCATTACCAACGAGACATTCTTTCCTCGCAACGATTCCGATTTACAACAGACGATAAAAATGTCACGCGGTGTCAATCTCACGATTCGTAATTTACAAACGACGACTGTGCAGCCTCGACGATCGCGGTTTGAGTAAGGTAGGTACGAGCCACTCTTGCGACCGAGCACGTGTCCGTTACCCCAAAAAGACCAACAACCCCCGCGTTTATCTAAACGAAACTATCAGGGCTGACGGTGAGTGAAATTGACAAAATTTACCAAGACAACGGTTCCTCACATGTCTAGGAATGCGCGCCGCTCTCCTCGAGACTCTTATACCCTTCGAAAATGTCGTTACGGTGCAGCCATTCGGGGTGGCATTTGGAGAATGCCCCTCGCGATATCGTCGGGCAGGGTGGGCACGTGTCACGACCCACCTACGCGCCACACACACCACGGACCAGAGTGACACGGCCTGCTGAGCCAAAGTTTTCTAATGGATTCTCAGAACATACGCCGCTTCTCAAACGCACCCCGGCCAAGTCCGGCTTCCGATCTCGAATCTCGCGGTTGCTTCGACCGATAAACGGCGAGCTAGTCTCGCCGCTCTTTTTCGTGGATAAACAAAATGGTCGTTACAGACGACCCCTGCATCCCGGCCAAGTTGAGAATTCGAGAAAAACCATCGTCAATTTTAACCTCAACAGCCATAATTATACATTAATTGTTCGCAAGCCTCTCTATTTTTTGTTTGTTTTTTAATTTTTTCTTTCATCATTGTTACATTTATTTTTTCTCCTCGAATCTAACGAGATAACGATTGTGCGAAATTTGAACTGGTCAAGTTCACCGTAGATAAGTCGCTGCGGTGGTTTTTCGACATCGCACGTATATATTTTGTCAATCTCTTCCGTCGACACTTTTTCGACCAAAACCAATTCCCTCGAGTAATTACGTACCTATAATTTGTCCGTGTTACACGTATACGTATAATACAATTTCGTACATAGCGGAACGCGGGCAGCTAGTAAAGTTTATTCGTCGGGAGGTGGAGGGATTCGGGGTGGTTGTTTTTCTGTTCATCTTCTTTTTCTTTCATTTGTATAATTTTTTCTCCTCTTTTTCGGATGAAATTTTAATCGAGTCGAATTACGTGACAGGTAGATCGGTTCTTGCCCAGGTACAGCGTTACAAATTTCATCACATCTAAATCAACAAGTCACAAGGCAAGTCCGCGTCGCGCCAACAACCGTTAGGTCGGTGTTTTGTTATTAAAATTTACCGTGAAGCTGTACGAGCGTCTGTATACAATTATATACCTATATACGTATAGGCGGCTGAACCGATATGCTCGGGTTCTTCTCCATGGACACGGATGCTGAGTCCGGTATCCCGAATAAGAGAGAACTCGACCGACTACGAGGGGAAACGGAGGACAATTGATCGCTCGAAACCGTTTGTCGTCTATCATCTCATCCACCTCCTCCTGCTCTTCGTCGTCATCCCGAATCTCTTCTTACACAATCGCATCTCGACGTGATTGCTGCGTATAATCTGTGTACGATCGCTGATCGTGGAAATCATATTCAAGTCGGTAATCGTCGCTGTAACGATTCGTGCTGAGGAAAAACTGTTAGTCCGCGATTTTGGAACCGTCCGAAATCCGGTAGACCGTAATAAAACAAAACACAGTCCCATTTCGAAATCTTGATACCTTCAAGATCGTTGTAAAATTAGGAAAGCGGTGATTTTTCCCCGATGTTTCGTCACCGTAACGTTACTAGCTTCAACATCGTTCGTGGCATGCCTTACTGTTACAACACGAGGTAAGTGATACCTCAAATCCACGTATATATTACACCTGCACCTATGTACAACACGTACAATAGTTATACGAAAAAGAGTGAATTAACTTTTTCATCGACAACATCAAGCCGTGGTCACGATAATATCTTACATAGAATCGTGCAATGCCTACAGCTGCACCTTGATGTGATACCCATAACGTCGATATCGACGTCGCGTACACACTGCACACCTATATTTATATTGTTATATAGATATAAATGTACATATAGAAAGAAATTTATAGTCGTAAGAATGGCCGTGCGTAATGGACCGCGAGAAGTTTATAAGTATAGCAATAGTTCGCATGGTAATTGGGCACAGCGCATAATACGATGTACCGGTTACCCACGTAAATAATATTGTTGGTATAGATGAGTTTTCTTTCTTTGTTTTTACTCATTATAACGTTACAACGGATGTTTAAGAAACATTAGTCATTCTTTGTTTTTACTCTTGTTTTTGTAACCGTGTTTAGTTTTCTCATTGTTTTTCAACGTCCAGCCTGAAATTGGATTGGTTTTATAAAACTCCTCGTCTATACATCCAGACGGGGCAAAAATTTACCAGAAGTTTCACGAACCGACTAAACTTATATTTACACGGAACGATCACTCGATTGCGGTTCACTCTTTTTCTTTCTCTCCGACTTACATTAACGTGTGCAAGGATTTATTTCAATAAAGAAACAGACGTAGAAAGCATGGATAGTTTCCTGTACGAAACGCATCGCTTCCCTCCCCTCTCTTACTAGCTTCGTTTTTATCGTCAGTTTTTCAAATGTTGATCGAAAAATTTACCGGTTTAACTGACGCGTGACTTTGTTTCGCGAGTAGAGCGTAAATGAGAATGAATCAGTTGACGGCTAAGGTTTGACATTGCGTTTTCAACTGCTCGAGATTTTCATATCCTTTCTTTCGAATTAGCGATTCAAAAAAATATCGTCGGGTTCTTTCATTTTATCGATAACATATTTTCCAGCCGAAACTGCCGCTTTTCTGTGAAACCGCAACAGTTTTAAAATATCCATTATTTTAGGTATACACTTGTCATGATAGGCGTGATTTGATTGGCATTGTCTTCGGCTAAACCGAGTATACCGAAGGTACACGAGGTGTTTGCAGAAATCGTCGATTCAACAAAATGCTGGTTTGATTGAGATAAATGCGACGGTCACGGGCTGTCAATTGAATATATCTGGCTGATTTAACAGACAAACGGTAGCTTCTAGCAGCTCCGATTAAACGGCCAGTGATCTCTGTTAAATCAATCTAAACGAGTGTTCCGAATCAAGATATTCGAGGAAAGCGTATGAAATTTGTATGCAGGAATCCCCAGTTCGATACCCCATAACCTCACGACACCAAACATGTTTCCCCATGATATACAGCTGACATGTTCCGTGAGTAAATGTCGTTACACCGGAGAAGCAAAGTACATTTTTTTGTCCAACAGATTATTAACAGACCTGATATAACAAGTATAAAGTACCCCGGCCACGATCGCACTGTAAATATATTCATTCTCACGACATTCTCGCGATATACAGGGGCTGCAATCGCTGGGCTGTACGCGGAGTGAAAAAAGCCAAGGCAAAATAGATTGCAAGTCGTTTTTCCTACATAATTACACACCATGCGACCTGCGACATCGATATTTTTAATAATAAGGTCTAATACGGTCGATGATAGATCGAACAGAGTTACAGGCAGATAAATTGTGTGTAACAGAAAGGCGGACGCAGTCATTGGAAAATCTCGTTACACGGCACCTGACGGTGGGTATCGGTAATTTCATTCTCGAGCTACCGATCGTGAGGAGGAGGAGGAGGAGGATCGGGACAGATATACCGATCTATCTATCTAGTCGTCCGACGCGTCGCGATCCGGGCGGAACTAATGACAAAAAACCATAGCCGGCTGTATATTTTGAAAGAGGAGAAGCGTTGCAGTACCGAACCGGAAGGCGTTCCTTCGTTCCTTCGATATCTCGCTGCACTCTCATCTCGGCGATCTCGGCGATCGGGGGCGGCCATTCACTGTGCGCCTTTGTTTATTTACAAAGACGCTGTCCTACATGAAAATAAAGAATTCGAACGGTAGTGAGAATAAGAAGACTGGCAAGATTCGGTCCACGCTAATTACACCGTACCGATCGATGGGTTTTTCTTGCGTCGCGACATCTCGAGTCGTTCCGCCGTGACGGTTTCGAATCTCGACTCGATAATATACATATATACAGACATTGGCATAGCTATACCGATAACGTACACTCGAGCAGGTTGAACCCCCCAAGATTACGGCCGAAGTCAATTCGGAGCCTAGGAATCGATTCTTCTCGACTAATTTACCTTTTCGAAATTCGATCGTCACGGTTTATGAACTCGTCTCGAACTCCGCGTTGCCCGGGCCGTCTACGTTTAATGATGAAATTGTCTACCGTGTATACATGGCCTCGAAATAATCGTCAGATTCAACATTCTTGTACGTAGAACGTACGTGCTCGACATTTACACTCGTTGCCGCAGCTCCGCCAAATAAATTATCCAGAATGACAACTTGAACTCGAGTCGGTATGCAGAGAATATTACCGTGACGGTGGTCAATTCGTTCCCAAATTAACGCGGCTCATCCGAACATAAAACCGCATTGTGTTTTTTGCGCTCAAGAGACATAGCGTTCACATAATACGGTGGTTTCACACATATTTTTCAAACCACTTTACGTTTTGTTACCCCTTATACGACAAAACACCTGCACACTTGTACGATTCTATAACAATTCTGTACCAATGTAATAATAAGTTTCCGTTTAACGAAGTTTAAATTTATAATCAAACACTGCAGGAATAAAATAGCAGCGCTCTGCACAGCTTTACCTTGTATATATATATATAGGTATATATCTGAAGTGAAAAATATAAATATCTCTAAATAGTCAATTCTTCGCTAATTTTCTCTTGCTTCGTTTTTCTTCACTGCTTCTTTTCCTCGAAGTCTTAGACTACCGCTTTTACGTAAAAGTATATAGATAGTTAGGCGTATTATAATATATTGTTATCCAGAGACATTGCCCGACCGTCTGCCTTCTTGCCTGTCGCACCCGCGCAGTGAAAACAAATATTGCGGCCTGCGGGACCGCCCACAAAAATTAGTTACGCGAGTGAGGGAGTAAAAAATTACAGCGAAGAAAAAGGAACTAAGAAAACCAGGACGACGGCCGCGACGATGAAACGTCGCACGGCGGTCACGCCGGGGGGCGTCGATACGACGAATAAATAACTGCTGATAAATAACGACATACATATGTACAATGTATATGTGTATAAACGTAAGTAATACGTATACCTATAACTTATACATATTATTGCCGTGTACAGCAATGAAAATTAATTAAAACCTTGCACATGTTACACGTATGTACTAGGTACAGTGATTGTAATGTATGGTTGAAAAATTTCAGCTTATACATGTATATGTGACACATTTTGTACAAATATGAGACATTCTTGACAGAGGTATACATGTTTCTTTTTTTTTCATGTTCGACAAGACGTAGCTGCATTACAAACGCGCACCTGTCCCCACGGAATAGTGCAGGTCGATAAAAGGTAGATACCGAGACAGCTAGGATCATTACCCGTGTACGATTGCTCGACTTGTTGTACGGTACAGTGTTGGAGGATCAGAGCGGCTAGCCTGCGGGATAAATTTGTTAATTCGTAGATAGACCTTACATACCTGTTATGTAGAGGTAGGTACATAACTCGGGTGGAAAGGCGAGAAGATCGGATGGTACGTACCTAGGTAGGTACAGAGCGCGCGACGAAACTCAATTCAGAGAAATTTCACGGTTGCTCGACGCGCGACGAGAATATTCTGCTGCATAACGCGGACTGAATAGAAATTAATTATTTTCGGAACGGTGCGTGTGTATATATATTATATATACATACGAGAAGTCGAAAAATGGATAAAGAAAAAATCCCACCACCAGAGCGAAAAAAATGACGAAGGTCGAGCGGTTTGAGGCGAGGATGAGAAGGCTGAGGGAATTGCCGGGGGTTCCGCAGGTTTCCTCGCGAGTACGCCTCCTCCTTGTCCTCCGCATCCTCCCGCGTCACTCGTTTGCGCCGTTACGACTTTATACGCGAAGAAGCCATCCTCCTGGAGGGGCTGCAGAGATCCCCTGACGGGGTACCTTGTAACTATACCTGCAGGTAGGTATAACTTTGGTTAACACCTTTTGCGTCGGTGCGGTAACCCCCCGCTGCAGCAGCCGGTTGTCCGCAGCGCCGGGCGTTCAGCCGGCCGCAGCCGCAGCCGCGTGAAAAAGAAACGCTGTCGTAATCGCTTTGTTCTCGGCCAACCCCCCGGTTCACGGCCCGCGGGACTCTTACCGGATGGACGACGTCGCCTTGCCTCGAGCACACCTCCGTGAGTCTTGCATGGATCAGAGGGATCTGTGTCGTGAGGATGAAGCGAGTAGCGTCGTTACCGTAACGACGCGTCATTGGTAAAAAACGCTGTTAGTTAACACGTTTATGACTTTCCGAAGTTTAGTAAACCGTTGTAAACAAAATATACACTAGTTCTGAATAGTTGACTATACTTGAAATTCATCTTCAAATTGCCTTCAAATTTTTGCAACTCTGTCGTGTATAGAAGTCCCGTTTATCATTGCAGATAGGTGTGTAGATAGACGCTGATAAATTCATATTGTATAAGTGAAGCGTGCGGAGTGGTGAGAATTTTGTAACATCTGACAAATAAGCAAGAAAATTTATAAGATCGAGGTTAATTGTACAGATTAACGTAACAACGAAACGAAAGGTTAGAAGGAAATTATCACTGTTTCGAACTTCGGAATATGGGTATAAGTTTGAAAGGGTGGAATTAGAAGAATGCGTGTTCGTTAATGCTAGATTAAATTTATTGAATTTCAAACAATTCTAAAGCTGGGAAGTGACAAATTTTTTTTTTTTTTCATTACCAAAGCATCGTTGGAGTTCGAACCTATTATTATTCAGTATCGCAACAGCAGCTCAGAATTTAGGGATAAAATTTGATATTTAACTTATGAACACGAATTCCCTTTTCTTTCAATTTTTTCATTTCAATTTTCTGATCCTCGTTACAACTGCTACAATTTTTTTTGCCAATTTTCACACAATTTTTTCGTAATTACTTTTCTTCCCACTAGCCCGTTAGTTAAATTCTCTTTCTCAGCTAAAAATGGTTGACTCCATAAGATTGGGGATATCATCCGGCGCGTCTGGATTGAATCTTTTTTCTCAACCGACTGAATTCTAACGCAAGAGCAAACATATTTCACGGGTGATGAAGCTCTCCAATGACATTTTCATATATATTCTCGTACTGCGGTAAATGATAAGTACTGAAACTGAATAAACAAAAACTTCAATATAATAATATCGCGGGATGATCGCGGTTTTTCCTTCAGCCACGCGGTATGCATCATACCTACACATGCATACAATATAATGCCTGCCGTGTAACAGCAAACTCGCGGTATTATATTCCTGTCCAACAAGATCGTTACTAACGAGGTGAACGCGAACGGTCCTGCGGTTGATTTTTTGATACAGGTGTGTGTATGTATACATATATGTATACGTATACGTGTGAGACGCCGTGCCATACCTACGACCGATTGCAAGCTGCCGCGAGAGTTGGCTCTTGTTTTATTGAGCCGTATATCAAATCTCGCCGCAGTCCGAAGAGACGATGGGGCCTCTCTTGCCTCTGCAGATCGTCTGTGAAAGCACCCTCGTCGCGGTTATGCGGCTTTTTTCTTCGATCTTGAAACCCTCTCGGGACTTTGTTCTACAATCTAGATTCCACCGAGTACGAGTATCGATACAGGTACGTACGTACGATCGTCCGTAATATTTTGACTGAAAAATTTAACCGCATCGTTTCAAAAATTTCACCGTCTTCTATTTTTTGAATTGGTAAAAACTCATTCGCGAAACCTGTGCAAGTTATTCGTTCGAAATGAAATAATGACGCGTTGTTATTTATAACATACGTCGTGCACTGCAGTGCGCGGTGTTTTACTGCCCAGTTTTGGATGATTGCGAATACCCGCAACGCGGTGCAGGATCGTGTATACATATATATGTATACGTATATGTGTAGGTATAAAGATGGGGAAAAAAGATGACGCTTAATTCTTGTGCACTGCACTGACGGCTTATGCATACATGAAAGGATCGGACCGAGCAAATTCCAATAAATAACTAAACAAAGCGGTGAATAGCGCCGCTCGGCGGCTTCATATTTACATCCGTTAACGAGCCGCCTCCGAGATATTTACATTTTTAATAACGTAACGTTTGGGTGAAGGAGGGATATGCCGGGGGTATACATAAGAGGCGCGGGAGCTTTCGGCCGCAGGTCTCCACCCCCGATGACCATTTATTAGCCCTAATTGACCGGGAGGAGGGATCGTGGCTTGTTTACATTTTTGTTAGGCCGAAATTTAATTAGGTAAAAAATCCCTGTTATTTATTATCCAGCCAAACGTGGCTCGCTGCAATAATGGCGACTCGTTCGTTATAAGTTCAAACTTGCGAGCAGTCTTATAATAATACCTCACGCGTAATGCATTAAAGTGCGAAAGGTATAAAAAAAAAAAAAATTGTCATTTCTGCAAGTATTCCGATATTGCCAGATAAAATTATCATTTCGCTGCGACGAATACGTAAACAAGAACGATCTTTGCCCACACGGGGTAAATTTTTCGATTTCCACTGATGCAGAAGTATACTTCTAGTAGTCTGCAGATATATGGGAAGTTTAGAATCGACTTGAAAGCATCCTGATGACTGATAGGATCTCAAAGAATGCAGGTATATCCGAGATGTTTACGCTTTGATCTTTCAGACTAGGTGATCAAACTACCGTAGAGAGCTGATACCGATAAAAAGCACGCAATTAGCGCGATGGAATGTCAAAAACTATATTTCAACTTCTTCGCCCGCGACGCGGCACGTGAGTCAAGTTGTGAAAATCAATCTAAAATCACCCGGAGCGATAAATTAAAAAAAATAATATATTTACCTGAACATCAATATCTCGTAGGTAGAAGCAACAATATTCGTCGATTCCGCAGGTACCAATGCCGAATAATCGTTGCGTGACACCGCGCGGCCGGAGTGGGCGTCGTATTAGCGAATTGCACCATTAATCGCTCCATCGAGCCGATCTCCCCCCCGCGTCGATTCGTTGGTTATTCATACACACGTACACCTAGGCCCATTTAATAGGTGAGATGAGCGTGTCCATTTGTATGTATGCCCAACCCGACGAGTAGCGTTACAGACGGACGAGAAGAGCCTGGCGCGTCCATTAGTTCCGAGTAATTGCTAATCGCTAATTACCAACGATACCGTGGTGGACCAAGGGGAACGGAGGGCGAAGGCACTCGAGCCAATTAACTGATCCTATAAACGTAGGTATAGCTGGGCATGTTCGATAGGTAGAAACGAACTACAACCCTCAGCTATATGTATCCGATATATCGCCACCGTTGCATCCGTGCAGCTGACGCGCTCTTTGCGTATGTCTTTTACCGGCTATTACATGTTCTTTAACGCACAAAACCTGCACCATGCGGCTAAATGACCGGGTGAAAACCGTACTAGAATTTTAATAAGGGAACGTGCTTGTATATTTTACATACCCTCGTGTTCGTCTGGAGTCGCAATGCAACGCGAACTATCGTCGAATGTAATAACTTAATTTTGTAATCTATACCTACTCCTCTTCGCTCGTATTACCGGTAAATAATATACGGAAAAAAAAAAACAATTACAATATTTCCTTCTGAATCAACGCCAATCGAAGCTCGACTCATCCGAAACCGTATCTTGCTATAAATAAGACCAAGGAACAATAAGTGCAGATAATTTGAATTTGCGATTGTTCCGTAACAAGCAGATCCTCGCGATGATCTACCGATGCGATGCAATCTGTTTTAAAAACCATTTACGATTTGCAATTTGTCGACCTTTGCGACAATTTTCCAACTACGTGACAAACAAATTTTCTAAACGTAGAAACAAATTCACCAACTTTAAATTAGCGAAGGGTACGATTCGCGAGATCAGCGGCAACCATCCACGCCGGCATCGCGAAGCCTGATCACCTGATCATCGCTGCAGCTAACGAGCCGGTTTCTCCAAATTACGGACTACAGGGATCGGTCCTCGGAAGAAAAGCCGAAGAATGAAAAGGATCGGGCTACGAAGAAGCCAAGATCAGAAGAAAGAACGCGGGAAGGGAGAGGTGGAGATCAGAGAGGAGGTGCTGTTACCGATAAAACGCAATTAGAGAAGCAGATCCGGCGCATAGTCGCTGCCTCTCAGAAAGCACTCGCCAACTTTTTGGCTCGCGATTTTCGCCCCTCCTTCCACCATCTTTTGCTTTATTTCTTTCCTTTTCTCTCGTAATTCGGCCTGACCGACGCGACGCGACGAGCCGCTTGAATACAGGTAACTTTACCACATCGGCTCTACCGAGTCCCCGAAAAGCTTCTAAACGAGACAACACGAGTCTCGAGAATCGGTTGATTTATTCATTCTCAGATTCGCAAAGCGTCCGACTGGTTTTCCGCAATTACAGGAACTTACACAGCCGAAGCTCCCCATCTAAAAGCCGATGGACCAGGTACTCCCGATCGGAGTCAACGTCGCGTTTCACCCTATAGGTATACAATGATCGACCCGCAGCCCCGTTTTTCGTCGTCAATTCTTCGCCGCTGTAAATACAATTAACTTCGCAGCCTCGAACCCGCGGTAGCTCAACGAGCTTCCACTATTCCCCAACATTCAATTTTCCAGTAAACAATAATAGCCGTTTCCATAGATGTAATAGAAAGCGTTCATTGTCAGGACTACACCTCGTGTCTCCGTTCGTCATCAATCACTCGGTTAATTTATTACGCGTAACAGACATTACTTGTTAAAGGGATATCTCCTGACAGTAGCAATAACAAAAGCCGAGGAAGGCGCGATGGATACACAAGACTTTGACAATATTTCGTACATGTTACACACCTACCACGCATAAATACTCCATGTACCCCGATCCCCCGTAACAAACGTGTTACTACCCCCAAGTTTCGAGGAAGGAAGGGGATCTTCGCCCCCTTCGGTAGCGCCTATCACGTGCCACAGTACGGATCGTGATACGCGTGATACCCCGTGTACGAGAATCGCGAGGGCCAATCAGCCGCGAGCCGGCGACGCCATTCCCCCGTAGATTATACCAACAACGGTCTACTGTATATAATTTATACGGTCAGGGTACCTTGTACAAGCTGCGTTATACATCCGTCAGCTTCGCGATGGTGTAGAATCGGGAATCAGCTATCGCGGAAAAAGAGCCGGATTTGATTAATCGCCCGCAGGACAATTATACATATACGCGGCAGCGAATCATACATGCATGCACACATTCGTACCTACCTGTGTGTGTGTATCGAGGTACACGTTTAAGCGTTACAAGCACCTGTACGTTGAGGTTCGACATACCTAATAATGGTGGATGGACTTGTATCTTTAATACGTACCCACTTGGTTTCTAGATACTTTACGTGCGCGCTTGCATACGTGGATATATACGTAAATGTTTAGTTATAAGTACCTATATCTATACGTTCTGTACGGCTCGCAGTGCAGTGGGTAATAACGGGTAATTACTTATCTTTTCAATTACTATCGCCTTTCCGTCAACACCCATTATATACCCGCACTGTGTACGCCCGAGTGGCAGCTCCCTCTTGTATTACACCCTTATGTATGTAGGTATGTACGTAGATACGTATTCTTGGGGCGATAACCGCCGCACGGTCACCGTAAGGAAGTCCGAGGCGTATCGTTGAAACCATAAATACAATCGTGATTTGTTTTTTTCTTGAATAATTAGTCGCGGCGACGAGGATTACTGGTAATCGTGTATTTTCATTCTCGCGTTACAATAACACTGGACGACGCGCGAAAATCTGTCTTGGTGATCGAATAAATTGTTCTTCTTTTTTTTTCTCTCTATCCTATATTGTCTGTTTTGGTAAGGCGAACTTCATGGCGTCGAGGTAAACGTTGATTGTCATCGCAACTCTTACTGTTAGATGTTCGTAATAAAGAGAAATAAAAAAAATTTATGATTTTCGTCGTGTTTGTCATTGTCACTTCAGCTAATGTAAAACATTCCGTGAGACTCTACCAGACTGCCGAATTCACTTCGAACCGTCGAGTTTTCAAAACCAAAGCAAATTTTCTCAAGAATAATAATTAATGCCTCTTTTTTCAATAAATCATAAACTTTCATTCGCGATGATATTCATTGCAATTTTCGATTATAACTTCTCTTTGGAATTTTTCTGAGACCCTTCACCAATATCATAAAATGTTTTTTCGGGTTATTCAGACTCCAGCATGTATTAGCAATCCAATAACCGTATAGTGAATACAAAATAATGCGTCAATATATATTATTGAATACATGCCGACTCAATTCAGACTCAGCGTGAAGTATACATCAGGCGATTTCTATGCGATATCGTGTCGAAAGTAGAATCTAAAAACCTATCTAATGACTATAAAATAAAAAAATGAAATTTTGTTTACAAATAAATCAAGACTACAACTTTACTTTTAGACCATCAACTATCGTATGCTCTGGTAAGCTGAGATTTTTTTCGTGAAAGGTGAGAGTTTTCAGTTCTATCTGGACCCATGAAAGAAATATATAGATTTCGTCGGACAAGGTCAGTGAAGAAATAATTTCTGTTGTACAGCGTAATTTGCAAAGTTAAGTATAGGTATGTATGAAAGATTAACGTATACATGAGTTAACGCGATGAAAATATATCAACAGGCAACACGGGAAACGTGTTGCCGAGTTCACGAAACTTTGGCTAAATAAGAATAACCATTAAGACATTGTGTACAGAAGTGTGGTTTGAAAACGCAGGATAATCTCGGTAGATAATCAGAGTTAATTTGCAAAACAGGATAATCCCAGTCCGTCGAGAGAGGCTCAACCATCTCACGCGACCAGCGTAACGTATCAGCTAACTTTGATAAATGGAGCAAAAACGCAGTTTCGGACACGCTGTAATTATTTTCGTAAATGAACTTAATTTTTTACATTAACGAGCAGAAATTTTTTGATATTAATGACGCCGTTCAGCGGTTTTGAACCGCGTTTCAGTCTATTCATCATTCGGTAATTTATTCATGATATTTTATTACATAGAGCAAATTTACAACTTGTCAGCGAAACGACACGATTGTCGAAACATATTTTAACGGATCTCTAATCTGATTTCGTAAGTTCGTTGCACTCCGTATAACGAACACAGGAAGTTACATACAAGTAAAATTTAGTTTGCTACCTGTTATTTCTGAAACAGTGCGACACGCGACAGTTTTTCGACCACGATTATGACAATCTATGGCAAACACAAAGATGTACACTAAAAATTTACCGATTGCAAGAAATGTTTGCAAAATATGATTTGAATTTTGACAGGGAAGAATTGGATAGGGGTTGAATAAGATCTTGGAGAACTAGAGAAGATTTCACAACAAAGCGGCGAGAATAGAGAAAATTACGTAAATGCGTGATATGTGTACATATGCACACATGCACGCGTTGTCCCGCGGAAAGTTATAATAATGCGTTTTTAATTGGACGCCATTTTGATCATTAATTATACATCTACGCGGTTCTAAGACAGAGTTACACGCTAGAGAATGAAAAATTTTTTTCCTGTCCCCGGCAGTGATATCAAGACAGCGAGACGCTCCAGCTCTGCCGATTGTAATCTACACACAACGCGGAACCGCGTCTAACGTCTTGCATGTACGTTCTTGTTATACATATTTAGAGAGTCTAAGCGTATATTATGATGGGCGTACTTGACGCCGAGTCAAGTTTAAGCGTCGGTGGATAAGCGAGGTCTGCTGTTTCTAATCGCGAGCGAGAACAAGAAAGGACGTACGTATTATACGTCGTGTGTACGATGTTCCATAGATTAAGAGGATACTGTACTAAGACCTTACCGACCGAGTGAAATGTCACTGAATTCTGTTATTGCCCACGCTTACGCATTTCTGAAGCAAAGAAAAAGTTACCTACAACGCCATTCTACATGCAATGCCGAACAGGACATCCCAAATTTTTTATTTCTTTTTTTGTTTCATGCGAGAATAACGCCAGGAAACGTAGGCCTGCAATAAGTGGTAATTGAATTACAGGAATACACTTGCTGGCATTATTCTTGCGTAAAACAAAACTTTTTCCAGATATTCGATCACTCGGCACTGCATGTATGGAACGACGCTATCCGATGCTTCTTTGCGTTAGTGATGCGTAAGCGTAGGCAACAGTCAAAATAAGTGATTTTTCGCTCAATCCGTAAAGACTGAATGTACGTAGATGTACCGAATCATTGTCAATTTAAAAAAAAATACGAGTATACATGTAAAATACATAGGTATGTATAATTACTGAACGATCGGTACGTATGCCAGGATCAGTGAGACACTTTTTATTGTTTCGTACCGTTCAATTGCTCGGGCATATACCAATGCAACGCTGAAATTCAACCATCGGCGTATGGAAGATGAAAAAGTGCAAACAACAATTGGGCAACTTCAAATACTTAACAACACAGAAATGTATACTAGGAGAAGGAATAATTCACATTCTAATTTAATCGGAGTAAAGATTTTCCTTGTTGCGACTAGGATGTAAAAAGAAAGATTTAACTTTACATTAGAACACAGTGGTAGAACAATGTGCGTAACGAATCATTTTGCTTTACATTGTTCGCTGTCAATTGAATCAATTCAACTTTGAGGATATGAGTAGGTGCAGAGTACCTATCGTTAATTAATGGAACGATATCAATTACAGTGTTACAGCGGAATTTGAAATACCTATGTCTCAAAGTCTTGAATTTTGAAATATATCTGCGAGGCTCACAACTGTATACTACATATAATTGATAACAATATTACTGGCTGTCAATAAAATCCGCACTTTTTTTACGTCTAGCGATTATCATCCAGAGTTTCGAGTTTAAAAAATATGAAATCCACACACGTGGAAAAAAAGCGCAGAAGAAATTCAGGAAAAACTATTGACAAATCAACATCGACGTTCACACCTGTAACACCGGTCAACACGAATTTTGAGTTTGGGTTCTATATATCAAATTTTGAATTCATCCACGTAACTAATAAAAGAAAAAATAGTTATGTTAGCTAAAATTTGCTTTTTTATCTCAATGCGCCGCCACCTGCTGCATTACGTGTTATTCGATGTACAGAATCAAAACTTATTCGCTTACATGTAAAATTCGAAAAAAAGCAAATGACGATTTTTGTTTTTTTTTTTGCACCCGTGTACGAATAAATTGAAAGTGGAAATATCGACTCTCGTCAAAACTCATAGATCGTGTAATAAAATCGAGGTGTTTACCTGGCGTCGACAGGGAGCGTTGCGCTGGTTTGGACGGGAAGCCGTCGGAATCGCCAACGTCGACGAGGCTCCGGATGCTGAAGACGCTCTTGGCGACCCGGGTCTTGTGCAGATCGCCTGGGAGGGAAACCGGGCCGTCGGTTGGGCGTCGTTGCGTCGTCCTCAAATCCATCATACGTATCCCGGAGCGGCACAGTCTCTCCAAAATTCCTCGATGCCGATCCAGCTATCTTCCTCTTTCAAACGTAACGTCACTGTTCGACGCGGCGTCGATTTCGGGTCGCGTGCCGCCTCTCATGTACGCGCAGTGAGTTACGTGACAATCTAGAAGGCACGCGGCAAAAACCTCACTCGTGAAATAATTGCCCATAAAATCAGCCACCAATGCCGTTAATTATACCGGATAGATAATACGCTCGCGACAATACTTTTACGTATTCGTCCTGCGGCATCAGTTCCTGCGCGTTACTTGCACCAACTCTTCAGCGTCATCAGATATAACATCAATACCTACGGCATTGCGGCGTAATATCTTCCCGGTTCGTATTTCGTTGCACAATACGATTATACGTTATACTTTACTATACATGTACACATTAATCCGTCCGAGCGTTAAACACTTTATCCCCTCTTCACATTTGTATATTTGTCACGGGAATGCCACGTGCGCTACACTGTAGGGATAAAACTCGATATCCGCATGACCCGCGTTGTACTTGGAGTTGATTACCGACGGATATATATGTGTGTGTATATACATATATATATATATACATACATATATATATACATATAATATATATATCCAATACCGCAGCACAGTTTAATATCGAGTTATACCGCATAAATTAGCACACACGTCGTCAACCTGGTTATCACATTATTTCGTTCGTCTTAACGCGTTGCGTACATCCTTGAATTTGTGAACGAAAAACGAGCTCCCCCGACACGAGATGTTTACAGGACACGGCACACTCTGCACTCCGGTCAAATACGTACGTCCGCGCCGTTCGAAATCAGTCCGACCAGTGTGAATCCAACAGCCTTCTTCACCTGACCGATGTTCCTTCCCGTCGCGTGTGTGCGCACAGTAAAGTACACACGTACATGGTATGTAAGAACAAAACACCCCGATACAAGTGACGGATACGTAGAGGATATCGACGGGACGAGAGACTTTGAGAGTCAGTCCTGAACGCGGGAGAGCGGAGCTTGTCCTACGCCGTGCGAGTGACGAGTGTCGACTGGCCTAAGGTAAACAAAACCTCTCTGTCTCTTTCTCTCTCTCACTCTCTCTCTCTCTCTTTATCTTTTTCTCTTTCTCTATCTCGGTACAATTTTCACACTAGAACGGCGCGGCGTTCGCGGGTGCTAAACGCGCTGTTTTCACGTCCGACACGTGATCGGGCCAATTATACTTTCATCGTTCTTTCACCGCTCCCTCCCCCCCACCCCCTCGCCGCCCCTCCGCCACCTCCTCCTCATCCTACTCCTACTCCTCCTCCGTAGAACGACGCGGACTCGGGTATTGTCAAGGGACGCAGGGGCCTCCGTTTCTCTGCGTAATGTGTATTTATAATGTTTGTATATATTCGGTTCGCTTGGGTCGCGTCGCGGACTCTCTCTCGACTCGGGGACACGGGAATGCGCGCGCCCGGCTCGAATCGCTCGGTCTTCCTGCGGCGGGAGCCCTTTCTTCCTCCTCTTCCTCCTCTTCCTCCTCCTCCTCCTCCTCCTCCTCCTCCTCTTCGCAGTCCAGGTATCGCTCAGGTCGACCCCTCCCACACCCGAGACACGCCCCTCGCTAATACGATTATACAAAATGGCGACGGAAACGGCTACGCCTATCCCTTACACGAGCTAAAAGAGGGCTAAGGGTACGAGTTGTTTACGCGGTACTGATGAGAGGGTTGCGCCGATCATGCTGGGTAAAGCACAACCCGCGACGAGCCGACGCTGCGAGGGTACGGAAAATAAATCAATTCGACCACTCTTGACGTGACTCGTTTCTTTGATTATCTTTTTTAATCGCCACAATATTCAGTTCTGGAAATGTCAGAGACCGTTGATATAGGGAAAAATTCAATTTAAGCAGTCGAAAGTGCCATGAGCATTTTATTTATTTGTTTATTTTTTTTAGTTTTCCACTTCCGTAAAGTTAGAAGTTCGAATTTTATAATGCTTCGGTTGGATTACCTATCACGTATACCAATTCCGTTGCGAGTCAAACACAAATATAGGAACGTATAAATATCTTTCATCCATCCATCCAATGCGGGATAATTTTTCAGAGATATTTAGATTCGCGAACGACTTATTTTACATTAGCGTATTCGGGCGTATCCCGGAAAATACATGATTTACAGTTTGAAAATTATGACGTAAAATGCTATTTTTGTTTTACCAGAAATATATCAAAGTATAGATTTGCATGTGACTCCAGAAAACAGGATTTGGAAATATGGATTACGGTTATAATCTCGTTCATTAAATTGAAGAGGGGGGGCTCAGTCTCTTCACGGTTTGAACAAATAGATATAATTGAAAATATTAACATCTAACGATGGTCTATTCGCCAGTTTTCTTTTAAAATCACGGCACTCTGAATGAAAAGTTTTCATCCGAATAAAAACATTAAGAATTAAAAATAGTGATTAACGATGATGGGAACCGAAATAATAATCATTCTGACTGTTACGCGAGTTTTAAAAAAATCGTTGATCGTGAGAAGCAAAATCATCGAATCGTGCACCGTATCGCGGTTTTAAGGGTGTTTCATCGTCTTACCCACACAATAACGATTTTAAATGTATATCATTCGAAATTCAAATGAAATTGATTACAATTTTGATAACTTTGAAGAAAAAATAACAATTTCAACCAATAGGAACCTGAATTGACAATTAGTTGTTCATGTTTCTTGTAAAATTAGTTATTTGCAAGCCCTGACCTCGTAATTTCTCAATATATATTATTAGGTTTTACTGAAAATCGTTATAAACCTATTTGCATAAAAAACACTCTGCTAAGAATATACACATAAAACATGTAGTACAGAGATGAAAAAAAAATATCGTCACTACTTTATACCTCTTATCGTCTCTACCCGTTCTACTACACAATTTAGCTGTACTTACCGACAGTCGACATCCGTCACTTTACGTCTACGGGACTACAAACCCGACCTCTATAATTCATAAAACCCTGCGTACGCGTACAAAGAGGATTCGAGAACGTCGATCAATATTTCAACCTGCCAGCGAGCAATCAATTATTGATCCCTACACACGCATGACGCAAGCGAGCAATCATAGGTACAAATCCATTGAACTCTTCGATGAGCTGCTAACCGGCAAGAGAGTGTCGGTTTGAATCATGTTCGGCTTCGACATGAGCGCGCGGTGACATCTGTTGACATCTAAAACAACTACGAACTACCGTTACCGACCGTTGCCACACGCCGTTCTTACCGACGCCAAAAAAGTTGCCCGCGGAGGGTTCAACGACACCTTGAATTTTTCAGCCTGCAGTATCGCTCATTGACATTGAAACTTGCAGCCGATTTTGAACCGCGCGAAGTTGTATAATTCGAACTTTGATTAATATGGAACTGATTTGGATTGAAAATAGGCAATGTCAATTGTGCCGAACGGGAGCGATGCACCGAATAAATTGCCACGCCGACAGGAAGCAAGATTTGGAGTAAAACTCATGTTTATTTATGACTGATTTTGCATCCATGAATATTACGAGCGAATTCCAATTCGCGGTATTACAACGATACGATATCCCGCATCTTCGCGTGTCGTACACACGTCTATCCGTACAAATACCTATACCACGTATGTACATACATGTATAATAAATTGCGTGCAATGAGTAATTATGCGCTGCGCCATACTCGTCGAACAATCGACACCCTCAAGAGCTGTCCTTGCTGAAAGAATTTTTAATGCGTCAACGTGACCGGGAGCCTCGATAAAAGACTGCACGGGGCATTGTGCGACGGAAATCTCGTGTACGTTTTTGCGCGAGATTCTCTTCCGCGCGACCATTATACGTTCCTTACCTTCATTGGAATTCGAATTATAAGCGACAAGTCGCCCGGAGTATCATTTCTACGTCGCGATAAGACGGTGTAGTAGACATGCGCAGCGCTCTTCCGATTGGTAGACTCACCGTAGAAAATAATTCTACGTTATTTCATTGCATGGAATAATCACCCGTCTTCGCATTGTTGCTAATAAGAAAATAAAATCCCGTCTTAAATCTCAATGAGCGTAATTAAGGTTGACATCAAAATCGTCGGGCGAAAGGGTTGAAGTGTGACACGAAAAACTCGTCAGAAGCTTTCGAGAACTATCGAAAACATCTATTCATATTTATTTCCCATTATTCTTACAACCTTTTACCGTTACTATATTACCAATAAAGCTTCTAAGATACGATTCGTCCGGTTTGAAATCGCATTTGTGAAATTTGTAAAGCAAGCGTAATTCCATCCTTGAATTCTATTGCTATTTCGATACTTAAACCAGTTTTATAAATGCGCTTGAAAAGCCGATTACGTAAATGTCACCTTTGCAGCATTTCAACGGCGTAACAATTCCTCGATTAAAGTTGATCGTTAATTAGTTAAAAATTTCTCTATCCGATCGTTACTTTCGACTCGAGAAGGACTAATTCACATCGGAGTATCAGCTCGCCGCGAAAAAGTTATACCTGGTTTACGAATTCCATGCTCACTGCGGCAAGTGGGTCATCGCTGATCGAACCCAGCTGGACAAAGGTTTTCACAATATCCGTATATATTCTCTTGTATACATCCGTGTTGGAAAGGCTACCTGGAACATGTTGGTGGTCGCTGGTCCTGCGGTTTTCTACCGGGTAGTCGATGTGGAGGGGCATGGTTCTCGGAGGCAGCACGTTCCTTGTCAATTGTCGGCAGCGAGTCAGTCAGTCAGTTAGTCAGTCAGTCACGCAGTCAGTGAGATACCTGGTCGCCAGTTGGTTGCAAGTCGTCGAAGCGCGTACCTCGATTCTTATCGATAAGAATAAAAAAAAACCGTCCTTATCTATCAGTGCCGTAACAATTTCGCGAGGAAGAATTGGACCGCAGCCCAGTAGTTGTGCTTGTCACTTGAATGCAAGGGGAAATACGTGTCACCAATGCGTGGAGGATTATTGATGGTGAGTCGATGCAGGGTCCTTCACCGTGTCCTAGTCCTTGGCTTGCCGATCCTGCGGTCAGCATCCGTACTTCGATTGAATGTTTCATTAATGGTCCTGCCTTACAATCAATTACACGTGCGAAGTGCGCCTTAAAGAGTGCATTGTAGAGTGGGGTAGCATCTGGAGGCCGAGGTGTCGTTTCAGATCGAGTGAAATCCAGTGAAATCTAATTGCAGAAAATTTTTTACCACCTGCATTTATCACCGCAAGTAAAAATGCAGGCAACAAAAGTACCGTAAGCGAATTCTAAGGCGAAGCGTGATTTTTGCTCATTAGTCGATACTCGGCGATGACATTAAAAAAATTGGGACTCGGTACCCTGGGATCTAGATTAGAATTCGCTCCGCGATATCAACTCGGGCTAATCTTATCTCACCGCGAGTTCCATACCACAAACTGAATCTCTGTGTGTCATCGGCGACAATCGTGATACACGCGAACTTAGTTATAGTTTGTTATTTTCTTCAGCGATACATTTATGATATTAATTTCGATAGAATAAAACTGCTGTACCGTTTGGAATGTAAACGAGGAACGTAATATATTTCTTTTTTTCTTTTCTTTTTTGGTGAATCGAGAGAAAAGAATCAGGCCTTGGTTCCTGCGCCTTTTAACAATTCCTCGTTCGCAAGTACGGCTTCGCAGTTTTGTAAATGGTTTTTTTTATAGCTGAGCTTAACGATTGTGAAAACAAGGAAATACCAACTGTTTCGCAATTCTCCGTCTACCGCGGAATGTGCAAGCTGTGCATTGAGTTTGCTTCGTGAACAAATAAAATAGGAGTCCCGTAAACGGCCAGCATCTCAAGTACATAAATTTCAAATGACACTATAATCTCTAAACGTAATCTATCGCGAAAGATCAACATGAAAATCTATTTGGTACAATCACGAAATTTCGAGTTATTCAAAGAAATGTATTCCCAGAATTCCTCGATAAATATAATTTGTTATAAGCTATTCCATCGCCTCAAGCTGCAAGTCATTGTAGATCCGCAACCACATTGTCATATCTTCAAACCATAGCCATAGTTGGCCATAAGAACTTACGTATACATAGAATATTCATCAAAACTCATAATTGACAACAAGGTTCAGTAAACAAAAACAGACATCGCGTAACAGCTGTTCTATTTTTAAACGTTACGGGATCGCCGGAGCCTCACGATCATCACTCTCACTCTTATTCACGGTGGCTGCAGGTCGTATGTTACCAAAGGGGGAGATGATATAAGGTGTGAATACCGAAGTACACATCATTCCGGCATAAAAAACTCACCGATTATGTAACACAGTGGTGTTGCTAGCGGGATGGCAGCGACTAATTGGAAATATATGATAATTATACGTGATAATCCCATCGCTTTTCCAAACAATTTATATGTATCAGCGACTTTTCAGGTTAATTTTGAATTAGATAGGGCAAAGCAGCCGGCAAACGTATATCAGCTAGCTAGGTGTTTGTTTAGTGGTGCGTTTTACACCCCATATCAAACTGAAATGATAATTTACCACTGGATCGTACTTCAACTTAGTATTGCTGTTTACAATACTAGCATGTCCCAGAATCTGTTCCACAAAACTTGAGTCCTGTCACGAGATTGAATTTCAAAGACCTTTTTATGGAAGGATCTGCTACTAGCCAAGTTTGTAATAGTTTTTCAAAACTGAACTAAAGTTCGCTGAACTCTTGCTGCAAATTACCGAACAAATTCCAGACTTGATATAAACTCTAATTTTTCGTTATCTGATTTTTCTTCTAGAGAATTTACTTTAATTACTATTTTCTTGCTTTGCTGCACGGAGAGAACGAAAAGAGTAGACTTTAATCAACACTGCGGGCAAAGGAGGGCCACACCACGGTTTTCGGTAAATAACACCCATGACAAATGTAACTTTTACTATAAATGTAGATTCAGTTCAGTTTCAGATTTTAGTCCGCGCACAGAATCGTTCACTGTTTTTGAAGTAAAGTTTGCATTTTGCCAAGCATATTTTACTAAAAAAACCTGATGTGTCCCTCCTTTCCTTTAGTTTCAAGTAAATTCTGCCCTTTTATTCTCTCCGTGTGTAAGTCAGTTTGCGTACCTGTTTATGCGTATGCAAAGAGAATGATCGTCTATCACGATGAATGGCAACATTTTTTATACACGTATAGTACCTACAGAGACGAAAAATGATCGCTACACGTGGTAAAGTCCCGGCGTAAATATAGTACACGATGTCTGTGCGACGCATATGCCAGTGCGTATGTTCCTAACTCGATCGACGTCGATGGAACGGAATTAACGATCGGCTGTTGGCAACGAAATGGGATTCCTAATCGTCGATAACGAGTCGAGTATACACGTACATGCATATGCCAGGAATGCGCACGTGCACCTACGGCATATAACGACAAGAACACGTTTTCGTTACCCACCTACCGCATATCCTCCGATTGCTTGGATTTCCGAGGGAACCAGTCTGCCGCGACTTTGGCGAACGGTGAAAATGCAGATCGAAACGCAAGTTGAAAGAGTTTCCATACCGATATACCGAAACAATTTCGCGATTCGTTCGACTCGCGAGAAGAATCGAGGGTCAGACTCTCCGAAATTATTCATTTTCAACCGCAATGCAGTTGGTTATTTCTGGCGTAAATATTTTATCCAGCATATATGAGCCAAGGCCGGGGTAAAGCCGTGTAAACAGAGTTCGACATTCATGCTTCGTGCGTACCTGTACATAGAACGAAAAAATGAGGACAGTTACAATTTTCGCGTGACATGTAGGTAATACCGAAAAAGCACAACGTGGTTTGTCAAAGCGACACGCGACAGAGCAATTAGCGCATATTAAACCCGGCGTAACAGCATTGCCGAAAGATTGCAGCATTGTGAAGCTCGATGATGGAAAGCATTTCTGCCACGTCTTCGTTCGTCGATACCAGAGTTGCAAATAATGCATTGCTTTTTTAATTGCATTAGTGTTTCCATTAAAACATTAAATTTAATGTTTCAATGGAAATTATTTCCATTATGAATTGAAAAAGTAATGGTTAATGCATTACTTTTTCATCAAAAAATTTGCAACCCTGGTCGATACTTTACAGCGATATTCCTCGCGACAAGAATTCTAACGTATCAGTGCAATAATTCAGAAATATTTCCATCGTTTTCCACTTGTAATAACGTAATGGCCACATGCGTACAGGACACACAACGATGTCTGTAATGAATTCGTGCAGTGGTTTATGTATCTAATCTGACCAGATATGTTTAAACATTCCTCCGGCGTATACATGAATCATGTACCGGCTACTATTATCGTCGGGGTGAAAAACCTGCAAGTCTTTACTGACTTCTGCGGCATTTTACATGTAGTCATTCAGATAATACGCAGAGCGCTCGCATTTACACGATTCACGGTTAGCCAACAAAGTGCTAAAAACTAGCCTGATCTACCTAAAGGTACGAAAAACTACGTCCGTAAAAATTTCAATAAACTTGCTCGTCAAATGTGATTGTCAAATTTCCCTGATTCAGTTTGTTAAAAACCGCAATAACTCTGATCGGGGAAATATAGTCTACGCGTTATTACGACGCAATTTAATCGCAGAAAACTCCAGCGTTTAACGTGTTGTCGGGAATCCCGGTTGTGTTATATTTTCGTACGTGGATATGGCGAAGTCTTCGGGGAACGCAATTTCGGTTTGACAGGAAAAGGAGGTTTATAGGCTCCAAGAATATCGTTTAACCCGGCAAAATTATGCTCAAGTTAGTTTTGGCTTCTAATTTTGAATCTTATACCCATTGAAAGTCAGCTGCCAAATTCAGCCAATACATTTCGGTAACAAACGACCGAACAATACGAACAAACATTACCCTGCTGTAGAAGAGCCAAATCGACGTGATAAAAAGCCTGAAAGTAACGAAGCTTGTCCTGTTTCGATTACACGACGTGTAAAATACAAATGAAAAAAATTAAAATTAACTTCCATTCTATCGGCAGCAGTTCAAAGCGTACTGACGCTGCGCAGCGAGCTACGGAAGGGCGGCGACGATCGGTCAAAGGAAGTGGTTTTCCCCGTCACGTCACGGAAAACAGTGACTGCACGCATACATGAGTAAAGTTCACCAGCAGAGAGACGTACGAGAGATCGCGACATGTTTCGTGATACGGTTCTTCGCTTAGGGATACACGTATAAATCGTAGGGAAGAAAAGTGGAGCAAGTTTGTTGAAAATACTCGTAAGTCGTATGGTAGACCGGGGTGTTTATACGCGTATATTTGTAGGTGAGATTCTTGGGAAGGCGGAAGGTACTCGGTCTCGCCTTTCGACATCCCGCGGCAATATCGCGCAGCTGCGTTCCGCAATGATCGCGGATCCGGAATGAGCTGGGGCGTCACCGAATGCGTGATTAAATGAGGAAAATGAGGATGAGGAGGAGGAGGAGGTGGAGGGATGATCGCGGTTATGAACGCCGACATTAAGACAATACGATGTGCGTAACGTCGTTCGCCTCGAATTGCACCACAAAATACTGGGAACATTAATTCTCACTCCCTCTCGCCTCGTCATCAGAGCTCGGATAATTACGCGCGTCCTTTGCTCTATGAACCGTAGTCATCCTCTGCAGAGACCCTCGCCCTCCGCCCTGATGAAAACGTTAGTCATGCGTCAGAGGCCGTGAATTTCACACCGCGAGAAATTTCTCTAGTATAAGTGGTTACCGTATGGTTTTTGATTCTCCTCATTTTTCACCATGACCAACAATTAACGTAGCTGTAGGTAAGTAGTTCTCGGTACGAAATGAACGCGAGTTTGTACATGTAAGCTACCATGTTACCAGAGAATCTAGCATCTTTTAGTATTCACCTTGATTATACGTACAAGTTGCGAGTATTATAATTCGATGTTGGAGCAAGAATAAATATTCATTTTAACGCCTTATTCAACATTATGCATTATAATTTTATATGATATGAGACAAAAAGGGTGCATACCATGTTCAATGATGATATCATGGTGGAGAAATGTGTGAGAATAAAAAAAAATAAAGAAATTAAAAGAATTAAAAAACAGGTCAATTCCCGATATTCTTTAATCATCATCTGATTAGTTGCTGCTTGAAATTGGTACGAATCGATGCCGGCTTACAGCGCTAGAAACGCGATAAGGCCTCCCCCGATCATATAACCAATTACTGCTGGAGCAATTAGTATAACAGTTCGCGTTTCGAGCTCTGCGCACCGAAGCGGCTAGGCCGATCCCTTTGACGGTTAATTGAGCATAATGGTATCCAGTGTGTATTCCACAAGCGTCTCGGTTGTCGGTCGATTTAAAATACGAGAACGCTGAATCTGTGCTGTGTTTTAGGTGGTGAACGATAATGTAGCCGTTGGTCCAAAGCCGAGGAAGCGATAAAGATAGAGAGGAAAAAGCTCGCGTGGAAGGGACTGTTAAACAAAACGTTGGGAGTAAAAAAACAACAGATTGAAAAACCTACGGCGCGATAAGGAACGCCGGACGCGAGACGAGGCGAAAGAAGAAGCTGCTCAACGTGTAATATACATACGTGAAGCTTCTTTCGAACAAGGGATAGAGAGCTGCGACGGCTGTCCGATGTGCGTTGGAAAAGCGTCGGAAGGTACGTATGATAATTTCTGTGAAAGAAGGAACGCTGCGCCTCTTTATCGGACCGCCATGGCCGCGCCGTGTTTATTATCATGCATGTAACCAAGTGACGACTACCTGCATCGCACCAAAGTCACCGACCTGACCTATCCTAGAGCAGCGTCTACGTACCCGCAACGTCAAAGAGTCTTGGCACCATTCATGTACGCATACATTTTTTTAAGAACGCTTTTATAATGCAGACGGGATGTCTATGGACAGAAATACTCGGTTAAAATAAACTCCTGTTACGGATGTATCGGGCGTACAGTCTGGCTGGAAGATTAGTATCTATGGTAAAAAAAAAAACGTTATGCAGGAAGGATCGAGATGGTTAAATTTGACTGGCACAGTACTTAAATTATTTCCAATTTTTTTCCCTGCTTATGCCAAAATCAACCGTTATTTGAACAATCTTTATAAATATCAATGTTCAAGCATTTGTTCTATGACTGTTTAGTTTCTATACTTTCTGAACCAGACTGTATGCCTGGTACATTCTCAAGTTATACAGCATTGTATAAATTGAGAATTAAAAACGCGTGTGTAATACGTTCGTAAAACGAATTAGGCGTGTACAAATAGAGGTACAGTATGGATAAGGCAGATTTAAAACACATTGAAATTCTTCTCGTGAATGAATATTGATATATGAACGATCCATCGCGCGTTAGTCTCTACTTCCCGTCTAACAATGAGCATATGACTTGCACGAAAACTTCAAAGGACTATAACTATTGTAAATCTACGCGTTTTAAATTTTCTATGTTCCGATACGACGGAAGCAACAATTTTTCGAACACACGTTTACGAAATATAAATACAAATATTTTTATCACACATTTGACTAAAACCTGTACCGTATATAATAATACGCGAAGATAGAAAGTTTTATTTTTCTCAGCTGAATATTCTACGTTAGAAAGTATAAAAATATCAACGCCTTATAGGCACACCGAAAATGTCTCCGACCTCAATTTCTGTACTTTAAACACGAATCTTCGAAGTAGAAAAAGAAGCGTAATTTTCAAAATTCGTGTCAAGGCCTGCATAAGAATGAATTATCATGGCACCGATTAATTAGCACAAGTTTTAGGTATCAAGAAAATAACGATTCACGAACAGACACGTCCTCCAACGAGTGATTCGTATTACAGGCAGTGCAGAATCATACGGCATGTAAGATAATAAGAAATTTCTCTCGGCCCGAGAGAAGGAATCGTAGGACGTTGAAAAAGAAAAAGGAAAAGGTCGAGAGTTGATTGTCATGCGGCGCGAGGCGCCGCACAGGCCCATTGATACTGCATATAAGTATATGAGCCTTGCCCGCCGGATGTAGGACGAGCACGGTTTTATACACACAGTCGTCCTACTCACATGTGCGTGTTCATTATCATATTATATCTATCAACCCACAGCTGTTTGTTGGTAGCTGAAAAGATGCCTTTGGGAGGCTCAGGACGTCCCTGCAGTTTTAGAACAAACGTGCATGAAGTAAGCGTCGTAATTAAATCGTCCCGAGTTAATGCGGGCTCTGTTAGAATTCACGTTATTAACATTATACACAATTTCAAGCATTAAGAAGAGAGAGGGACCCTGGTGAAAAATTCTACTACTGAGAATATTTACAGAAATTGGGCCATTTCGTATTACATATTTCTTTCAAAATTGTAAATACGCATAATTTTTCGTAATGATTTGTCAATGTTATTTAAAAATTGTAGTGCCTTGTAGATTTATAATTGAAAAAATACAAATTTTCATGAAAATCTACAATCTTTCACGGAAAACAATTGTTTGTACAAAATTTTACGAAATGTCCCAATTTTCCTAAAAATTCGTAGAAAATCGTATAAATAATTTGCACCGTGGTAGAGAGGAGGACACAAACTGCATCGCACGGGGAGAAACGCGGCGGTATCGTGCGATAACTTCTTTCTCGTCTGAAAAACAAATACCTACTCAAAGTGGTCACCATCGCGTTTTTCCGCTTATCACGATTGTCCGTCTGCCAATATGCATCGTATGCATCGTATGCACTGCAGGAGATACTTGAACGCACCGACTCCGTAGGTGTAATATTTGCGATTCCACACAGGCGAGCACAAGTGCTTTGCTCCGAGGGCCGCGCGTTCCGAGGGATGGTAATACGTAGGAATTAAGTACAATAAACGAGCCGGAGATAAGAGAGACTATGAGACTATGGCGACTACCGGAGCGCGTGCGAGGACAGGATGCGTAGATTGACAATGAGTGACACGAGCGAGTCTAATGAATTGGTTTTGCGAAGGCGCGCCGAGCGTGAATTCCGAGCTGGAGGAACAAGGAGCTACAACTGTTCCAACTTGCAGGTCGTAAGGCATAGGTTTTTCTTTTTTAACCCTTTGACTGCCGTTGCAGCATATTTGCGACAATGACGAAACAGCTATTTTTTTTAATATTATCTTCAACTTGAATTTAGAAGCCGTAAAATGATTTGAAAAATTGTAACGCACGGTAAAGAAAATTTTCACTGAATAATTTCATTTGAAAAACTTTTTGGTTAAGGATGAAAACAGAAAAATCGTATTTTTAAAAGGTGTAATTTTTCAAATATTTTGATTGAGAAAAATTTCAAGCGGTTGGAAGATATGTTTTTTTTTTAAAGGGGAAAAAGGCTTGGCCGTTAAAGGGTTAAATTGTCAACCGGCCCAAAAAACTGTCGATAAAATGAACGTGCGACGCAGTTGTAGTCAGGATGAATTTAACTCGGTAATCGATTTCCGACCGTTCTTTAAAGAGTTCGTCAAGTGCGAGAATAAAGTTTTACGATCAGAGTGTCAAGTCTTCACTCCGTATCAGCGAATGAACGATAATTAACGAGTTTACGGGTGCACGCGCGTAAATTTTAACACCGGAAATTCTCTTCTTTGTTCCAGAGGACGCGAGTATGGTGTCTCGGATACGACCGATAAAGGTCACCGCGGTTGGTGACGGCATGGTCGGTAAGACGTGCATGCTTATCACATACACGTCCAAGAAATTCCCCACCGAATACGTTCCCACAGTGTAAGCATCAAGAAACATCAAATAAATCGGCCATACTAATTCCCTAATTTCAAATCAAATCGAATCTGTTCTATTACCAAACTTTATACAATTTTTCATAGACTAAAAGACACTCTCTGGTGAATTTCAACCCTTAATTTAAAATTAAAAGTTTTCTATTTCTTTCTGATTCGAATTCATTGCAATGAAAGTTTTAAAAAATAAATAATTTGATATGTAATTCATGTTCATGTCAAGATTTGCGAAAGAAAGGGCTTCAATTCTAGGAACATCTGCAATTCCTTACCGCAATGCTGTGATCACATATTTTTAGTGTAAACAGAAAAGAGATCAGCTATACTTTCAGTTACTTTCAACATTTCTTTCGTCCAGGTTCGACAACTATGCAGACAACATATGCGTAGATGGACAGGAGTTCAATATGGTGCTTTGGGACACAGCCGGTCAAGAGGATTACGAAAGGCTTAGGCCTTTGTCGTACCCGAACGTAGGTTTACAATTTCAATTACGTCTGTAGTTGAAAATTCTATCAAATTTTTAACACTACAAAAATCCCGTATTATATTTTTTGCGAACCAAACTACGATATTCATTTTAGACGGATTGTTTTCTCCTGTGCTTTTCGATAAGTGCGCGCAGTTCGTACGAAAACGTAGCCAGCAAATGGTATCCGGAAATCAAGCACCACTGTCCCAACGTGCCAATTGTCCTTGTCGGTAAGTGTGTAATAAATATTTCAAGTATTCAATATTCCACATTATGCTGCTACGAGTGATGTGTGTTTGCCAACAACTGATCAGACTTTAGATTCCACTTAAAACTATTTATCATATATCTTGGATAGGCACTAAGGGTGACCTGAGGAACAGGGAGGACACGGATGTAATAACACCGGCAGAATGTAAGAAGATGAAGAAGAGAATCAAGGCCTACAAATACGTCGAATGTTCGGCAATAAAGTCAGAGGGACTGGAAGAGGTATTTGTAGAGGGGATTAGATCCGTGCTGAAAAAACCGGCACCGCGGAGACTGTGCGGTATTCTTTGAAACGGAATACAAGCACAATCGTATACATCACATATATTCACGCGGTACTTTGAAAATTGTTGATGTTACGGGGCTACCCGTCAATAAGAAACGATAAGATTATTGTTATTAATTTTAGCATTACTATTATTATTATTATTTTAACCGGTGCCTACCATTAATAACATTAATATTATGATTGGACAAGTTATATCGCCGAAGCTTCATTTCTGATACTAAAAGACGCGAAAAGAACGAATTATAACCAAAGAATCCCTCTCGAGTCCTGCCGTGTACATACATATATATATATACAGTATTGTTCAGAGTATAAGCGGTCCCCGAATTCTGCGACAGTATTTCAGGATGTTTTTCTTGATTACACGCACAGAAGACTGGTCCGCGTATTAGACGACGACGATTTTGGCGGCTGCTGTCAACGACAAAAAAACCTCGGCTTATATCCAGAACAATACGATATGCATATATAATTGTAATGTATAATGTGCGAATATACGTGTGTCTTTTCTGTACAAAATATAATAATTAATAAAAAAAAAAATCTTCAACTGTCAACCAAAGTTGTATCGCGCGTGTACGTTATACATATTAAATATAATATCCGTAGGAATAAAGTTTTTTTACGTGCATATTGTGGGTGTGAAAACCTTTCTTCCATTTGTCACGAAACATGAATCATTTAATGACTTACACAAATATAAATAAATGAAATAAGGAGAACCAGATAGAATAACTCTTTCGCACACGAAAGTTCTTTGTCACCCCAAATCTTTGTATATTCATCACAATATGCCTGTAGTTGTCAATGAATAGAATTAAACAATACGCACATCACCGATCATGATCAAATGTGATTGTCATCCATAAGTGTGTACTTCATCGACCAAATGCCCCATCCACAACGGGTGTTACTTTTTGTTGGATTATTTTTCCATAGCCACCTCTGCCACCGTCAAAGTCGGATCTGTACTCGTCTCTGACCTGGTAATTAGATGAAAATTATCAATCATTATAGTAACTCACGCAACATGTTAAAGTATCAACTTGAATCTTAAAATCAATTCAAACTATTAGATAAGTTTCCTGACTGGCAGAATTAGTCGGTGCCCCGTATTCAAGTTCCCCGATATTCAGGTATAGAATAAAGTATCTTACCTGACCACCTGTCTTTCCTCGACCATACTGTCTGCCTTCGATGAACCCAGCGTCCCAATCCGTACGTATAATTCTATCGTCTAAACGGGTCCCATTAACATATCGCATACAGTTTTCCGCATCGGGTCTCAAATAGTACTCGACGAAGCAAAATCCACATGGAGTTTTTTTGTACTTATCCAGTCCCATAATAATTCGTCTAATGTCTCCGCACTTTGAAAATAGTTCATATATCTGCTCCTCTGTAGTGTAAAACGAGAGATTACCAATGTACAGAGTCGTCGAGTTCCTTAATAATCGGTCCTGTTCAACTCGAGATCCCTAAAGGAGGAGTAATAATGTTTTTTAACACGTCGAATGTTATTGAACAGGTTATGTTAGCGTAGAGTGATCGAAGTACGAACCTTAAAGTGCTGGTCACGATAAGAGCTGAGGTCAACCGACGGTGAAATTGGACTGGTCGATAGTGCCATCGCTTTATCCTCGTACCGTGAATTTGGTAATCAACTTTTGTAGTATCCCAATGTGTTTATTCGACCAGAAAAGTCAAATGCGCCGTCAAACTCCGACATACGTGCGTTTATGGCGTTTACGCTGCGTTCCGACGTTTTGCTCGATAGGAACGCGGACGGTGGACCGCGAGCCGAGCGGAAAGCTGGAAACGGACTGCGACGAACCCGCCATATTTGAACGACCCAACCCGAAATTCAACCTGAAAACGCAACAAATCCAAATGGTAAATTATTAGTTTGATATGTAAGACGTGAGCGAAAGATTAAGAACCAATATAACGGAGGATGAAGGACATTGTGCACAGTATTTTGGAAAAAACGGTTGGCAATATTTTTGGTAAAGACATAACTTGTCGAGAGCCGGTCGATCGTTGCGACGACTACCAACCAGGAACTTTGGTCGAATTTGGCCGAACCGGCGTTAAAGTACGTATCTTTATCACGTCATTTTTAAGACCCATTTCAGCGATGCTGTGCGCATGGATCGTCCATGAGTTCAATGTCGGTATTGAGGAAAAGATAAGATAATTCTTCAAGATGCAGGACGATGTATAACGGGTATGCAATAGTTGTACAAGCGCACAACATGTGGCTAATAATTGACGGAAAGAGACGACGTAAAAGAAAAGGAATAACGAACAAGTCGAGAGTTGTAAAAACAAGGTCAATTGTTTTTTCCATCTTCACTTGCATGCGTGATTGACACTGCGAAGAGGGAAAATGTTTTTACCGTTAATTATACACACATAGCGTTAATAGCATCGAAAAACATCCGTTTCAAATTCTCGTTACCTCGCATATTCGCATTTCACAACCGTTGGTATCGTGCATATCCGAATCGCAGCTTGTTGTGAAATTTTTTCCCAACATCACGCGGACATTAAATTTAAACAATCGGGTCCGCGTTCCGCCCGTTCCGCTCGTTCCGGTCAAGAATATTCTTCGTCGATTACGTCACGTGAATGTCTGCTGGTACAGCTGACTGACCAGTGACACTCTTGATAGGTTATCCGACCTTTCGGTATAAGTAGAAGAGAAATAATCCGTCGACCAACATGCACGGAATCAAGGTAAATATTGCGTGACGGAGTAGAAAGACATTTAATTTCAAATTTTGATATCAATTTTATCAGTACTCCGATTTCCAATTCTATTTTAAATTCATATTTTTAACAATTGTTGTTACTTAAGTTTTTCAAGAAATTCCTGATGCCTTGTGGGCTGTGCGCAGCGACACCGATCGTCAAGCCGGCCCCTCCTCCGTCAAATTGTCCAACGCCTTGCGAACTAGACGAAAAGAAGTTGATTCGCCCCTCCGAGTTGCCGATATATACGCTTGGCTCACCGTCAAAAGTGGACCAATGGTAAAGCAAGTAATTGATCAACGCTCAGAATTGTTTTCAGTCAAGCCTGCAATTGATGCTTGGATATCTGACTCGACGTCCCTCAGAGCAAACGAACCCAGTAAGGCATCCTTTCGATCGCGTCCCCCTTTATCCCGCACTTCATAACATTGGTTCAGCCATAAAATGTGTGAATTATTTCAGCACAAGTATCAGCAGTATTAGACATAATTTTTCTTAGGTTGCTTACATTATCGAGAGTCATGATGTTCTAAACTAGACATGCATTGTTTCAGCCCCACACCTGTCAATTGTGAGCCGTCGTACTTGGAACAGGGTTTTGGCACGATCAGGAAGTCCTTGTCTGGTGTTTTCACGCAGTATCAACATATTACCGAATCTATTACAGACAAAATAGATACAGGAGTTGCACACAGTGAATGTAAGTCGATGTACTTATTCGTATCACTGTAAACAACGGAAATTCAAATTTGAAGCAGAACATCACTGCCGTAGGTCCTTAGCATCTGCTAGACTCGCAATCAAACGTTATTTGTTCATATTCCAGCTACTCCAATTTGTAAGAAAATAAATGACGAAGAAAAAATTTTCCATATGATACCCGTCGTGTCTGGTTAATAAGGACTTTTATAATGGATCCAGACAAAGTTCGACATGTACAGTATAAAAAAATGTTGCTCAAAGATGCAAGGAGCATACCAGGTTCGACCCATGATGAATTGCACGAAACAATTTTTCCTTCGATCCGATTCTTATGACAATTTTTCCCCCATCTTCTCAAATATTTCTAAATATACATTCAGTAAACAAATTTATGTAGCTATAAGATGTTTGCTGAAAATTAAGGTAATTCTAGTTGAGAATTCCACTTTGCAACAGAGGATCATGGAAAAATCTTGAAATAAGATTTAGTTGGGAATATCTATTTTAAAATGATTTACATCAAATATGTCTGCTATGATTATTATCTGGATTTGGTAACTGACTTCGCTGTAAAGAATAACGAGAAATTGCTTTTGAAATCCTGTCGTATGGAGAACTCAGCCATCCTGTAGAGAGAGTTCAAAACACCCATTTCAAAGGATAGATTTCTCACTTACGCAATGTTTTCCACAATCAAGTCACAATTACCTTTCAAGAATTTGTAAAACAGTTAGACGCGAATATAAATTTGGTTTCAAAAATAAATACATGGATAGCGGAGGTGTCTAGTTATAAAATATTGCAAAATGCTGTGCAAAATCAAAATTTAATTTTTCAGCAAACTATTGTATTCTCCGTTGACTTTTACTGCAAGGTTTAAAAAATTATTACACATGAACAGAAACGGTCGTGTAACAAAACTCTCATCTTCATAACAATTCGTCTTTTCTACAGCCCTCTACGAGTACCTGAAGGAGGAGAGCAATGTTTTGCCACGAATGGGAGCGATCGGGATCGGAGCTCTTTCTGGTCTAATACTGAGCCTCCGAGGCGGTGCGTTCAAGAAAACGTTGTACACAACCACGGGTGGTCTGCTCGTGGCCTCGCTCTGTTACCCAAAACAAGCCGCAGAAGGGGTTGATCTTGCCAAACATTACGCAAACATAGGTTACAACTTTGCTTACGGAAGTGAGTATATACCGGCATACAGTTTAAAAGTTTTCCGAATATCTTTGACAATTCCTATCCTCTTGACTTCCTCGATAAACTAGATACGGAAGATCCCCTGGATAAGGAGCCAGAAAGTTGCAACGTTACTAGCACACAAAGAAACATGCAAAAGTAAAAAGCAACATTAGCGACACAATGAAACCACCAGGTCCCTATCCTACCCCAAAATTCCAAATCCCAGGAGTCATAAGCTATATCGGAAATGTTCAAAATACAGAAAGAAAAGGAAGAAATTTTCAGTTAAACCGGGAGATGAGCAGTTGGAGATCCAATTTCCAGAACTTCCTAAGCTGAAGATACCGACGTCGCTTAACGGGCTCTTTGATCAGGTAGTAGAGACGGGAGCAGTGGCAGGAGAGACCATCGGCAACCTAGCCAGCAAAGCGTCGGAATACTTGTCGGAATCTAAAGAGGTAAATCGAAGCACCGACATTCCTATAAATCTACCAATAATGAAGGTATAAATGCATCGTTGTATCGTTTTTCGCAGGCAAAATCGTCCGAGGATAAGCCAAAGCAGAGTTAGTGCGAGAAACACGCTTACTGGATGTAATTCAAACGTGTGTCCGTGAGAGAGAGACACACATTACGCGGACCCTGACCACGGATCGCCGATAACAAATGTACATTTGAACTCTAGTGAAGATATAAAGAAATGATAAGCATACGTATATATAAATGTGAGTTCTCGCATTTGTTCTTCCCGCTGCCGTCTACTGTTATTCTTATTGTTCTTCTTCTCGTACTTTGGTTTTCATTCCACGGTGTGATGGTTATCAGATTTCTGCTATCTGCTCGCTCGTGCTAATGAATAAACTCCCCCACGTACCAAAAACAAACAAACAATTGACGGCGGGCAGATTTCATTCCGTGTTCCAAAGCCCCCCGTGAGATGGCGCCAGTTGTTTGTGTTTTTTAGAGACGCCGGGCAAGGTGGCATGTAGGCATACAATTATACATACATGTGTACGTATACAAGGTGCGGGAACGATCGATGATGAGAGAATCGCGGGTACGTATTATTGTTCGCCGATTCTTATTTTTCCAAAGATAAAGGACCGATTTTAATGCCAAAAGTAAAAGAGCCGAGTTGTGAAAAGGTGCGCGTCATGTTGTTCGTCGTTACGTTACACGGAGACAGATCGTAGAGGTGTACGCGGCGCAAAAGTGCAGGTTACCCTGTATGACGTTGTCATATATATCCTCCTCGGTCTTTTTTCTTCCTCTTTTAACTCTCGACAACGGACCGTCACCGCCGTCGAGACGAACGTGCCGAGAGTGACTGCGAGAGGGCGATTCCACGGCGAGAAAACAGAGCCGTAGAAAAAGACGGATGCAACGTGTGTGTCGTTCGTCTCGAGAATGTGCTCGTCGTTCTATGGTCTTTGCCTTTCGCGATACATATATGCAGGGCCAACCGAATGCCGCCGAGTAAATGCGTTGAATATTAGAATTTAAACCGGACTTCATTCGGGTCCCTGCGTGATTGCGTATCGTTGCAACGCGGGCTGTTGGTGTCTCTCGCGTGTTTTTGTTTTTTCTTTTTTTCTATTTTTATTCTCTTCTCTCGTCGAGTTTCGTAAATATCTGTGTGCATGATCGTCGGAGAAAAAGAAAAGACGCCAGGCAAAGTGTGACGACAAGTTCGACACGCGTCAGTTTTCGCGTATTTAAACTGAAAACTGACTCGTCCCGAGGTTCGAGACTCGTAACGGGGCTGCGGATCCAGGATTTCGTCAACGGGAGACAAACGAAAGCTGGAAGATTGAGTAAAGAAATGTAAGTAAAAGCCACGAATCTGTTCTAGACGAAGGTGGTTCACGTGTGATCCGATCTTCTTTTCCCGACGTTGATATATTTTGAAAGGGTGAGCGGGATTCGCAAAAACTAGACAGCAACAGTGAGAGCAAGGCTGACGGCCCAATCACAGTTTAATTTAACTTTAATATCGTTTCGTGAAAATGGATTCTCGAATAATCTCCTGTACTTATGTGTGTATGTACAGTTTACTTTCGATAACCGAAGAACTATCAATCAATCTGCTCGTTCGTTATCGCGCTGCCCAAGTGTATATATTATATATACGTTTGCAAGTGAGCTTACGCTTGGAACAAAAAACTCGCGAAATTGTAAAGACTGTTCGCAGTAAAGACGAGACGGTTGTAAGTCCACGTTATACATTATATATAAATTCGAAAATAATGAAAGACTCCGATCGTCTGACTCACGTATCGACGACGTGTACATTTATTATTACTTGTACGCTTTGCATACGTAATCACACTAAAATACTTGGTCGATTATCGGAAGGAGGAATTATTTGCGAGACGAATGAGCCGTGGATACCGATTCGACGCTCAATGATGAATCGCTGTAAGAAAGTATAATTTATTCATATTTACGTTAAAAAAATTGACTTCCCGAAACGTGAGGAAACTGAAAAAACTAGCAGCAAAACGTTCCAATGTGCATTCGAATAAGGTATAGCTAAAGTCGGAAAATCAAAATTTTGTGAAACAGCTTGAACTCCCGATACATTTACAGAATTATTATAATAAAACTGATCTGCATTTTCGGATTCCAAAAAGGTGTCACACGTTTGTCCGCTAGCTCAAGCTTCATGAATTAACAATATCTGGAGGCACGTCGTACAACGGACATCATCGGGATAGCATCGATCGTCCCGTTGACTCGGTCACGGAATAGCTGGTTGAGATTGGGCCCGTGGCGTAGAATGATTTTTTCGTCTAGTGGAGGCGACGCGTCTATCTACATATGTCCGCAGACCGAAAACGGCCGCATCGATGTGAAAATATAAAGATAACAGATAAGGCGGCTGCCTTAATCCCGCGATTTGTCGTCACGGCTTAATGGCGCGTTAATTTAAGGGAGGCGCGTGCCTCGATCCTTGGACGATGGAGGCTCATACGCCTGTAATCGGGGGTTCGAACTTTGCGCCGCCTAGTCGAATATATACCTATTTATCTATATACCTACACACCTATACGTATATGAACGTAGACGGGAGTCGGCGTGCGCCGTTCGCCGTTCGGGGATCCGGGGAGCGGGGTCGAGGGTTCGCGAACGTCGACGAGGACGACGAGCAGTGTTCCGAGGACAACACCTACGCGCGGGTCCCGAGCCCTGCCAAGGGCGCGATCCGACTGATCACCACTTCGAGTGAAAGAACGTAGTGCCCGTGTGTGAATAAAGCGTGGATCGCGATCGTATCGTATCACAGCTGCCCGCGAACACCTTGCGAAATAAATTCAAGATTTTCCGGAGGAGGAAGATAATCCCCGTGAATTTTGTTTCACCGCGTGCAGGGAGAATTAGTCCTAATTCTAAAATACGCAACGTGAGTCGAAGCCACCCTCTATAATTTCTCGAGACTTTAGCGGATTGATCGCCTTCCCCCCCGCAGTTTCGCCGCAAAACCAGAGTCGCGGATGCGAAAAGTCCGAGCTCGATCGAACGTGACCTTGGTAGCGAGGATCGATCGTTTTCGCATTCCTGCTCGATAGCTATAGGCTCGTGAGGTTGGTCGACGAGGGGAGGCGGGGGGGGGGGGGGGAGATATGGCTGAAAACGTGTTGCTCGACTTTTGAAACGTGTCATTTACGCATGTACGTACGTAGATGCGTTATGCGTCGTAGGATCGCACCGAATCCCCCTAACACACATATACCTATGTATACACGCTACGAAGAGCCGATGGACAGGGCAAAGAGCGAGACAAGGTCAATGTCGCCTCCGTTCTGACCGACTGCGAACGTCGAGGACCGCGCATACGGTTCGGGCCTTCTGCACATTCCCACCCCTCAAAAATCCGAGAGCAGATGTCTGACTTGTGCCTGAGTGCGAGAAGCTGCAGCGGAAAAGTTCGCGAATACATACGTATGTGCATATATCTAATACATATGCAATGTCGTCGGGACGATGAGTTTCTAAGATCTTTGAAATGCACGGGAAACAACTAACGGAAGGTGTTAACTTGTCCATGGGATTCGGTACCTACGGATTGAATTGAAAAGATAAACTTTACGCCCACCCGTCGTGAATGCTGCGTAAATTTTTATACTTTAACATTGACGCGAAATCGTCTCTTTGTTCTGCACCATTCCTCTTTAGAAACCTTAGATATATATATAGTGATACGGAACGACGTCGACTAGCTAATAATCAGAGAATCTAATTCCACACCCTGCAGAGCGAAACGATCAAACGGGGTCCTGTAAGACGGGGTGGAAGTGACGAATTTCCAGCTCTGGAATGTGTTTATACGTGCGTACAGGACGGTTGTACGCGTAGGCACAGTTCGCACTGACATACCTATAGGTATGCACAATGTAGTTACATGCCTGTATGTATAAGTACGTACGTACGTACATACCTATCGGTTAAGCGGCAACTGGTATGATGACGAATTTCCTCGACGTAGAGAGAGGAGGTGCAGGGGCCGGTATCCAATTCTTCCCTCCCCCTTCCCCCGCCCCCTCCACTCCCACCCACATTCACGAGTAATTGGATGATGGGGCTCAATTGGCTTCTTATTTAATCAAACAATGTTACGCGAGAACTACGGCCCGCTACGGACTCTCTTATAGCTCCGGCCGATCGGCCGCGGCGACGACGGTTTAATGGATTCCTGATTGTCTTCGCGAAACCTGCGGATTATGCAACATTCTTCCTTATAACTTACTCTCACTCCATCTCCCCGTTGTGACCCTTTCCTACCTGATATATTTCTGTTACGTTACGTTACGTTACGTTATATTCCGTTACGTAGCCACCAAACGGTAGAATAAGATATGTACACAAAATATATATACCAGGTACTTATAATAGTTAGGTAAGAAAGGGAGAAAATGTCAGGGAAAATTATGTTTTAGGTCCTGGAAAAACTAAAAATATCATGGAATGTTTTTCCCAAAAATTTTTCGCCACCCTGGAAACGTTCAGCTTCACTTTACATTCGCTAACCTGTTCACTGACTCACAAGGGTCGCGGCTGATTTTTCGAACAACTTGTATAAAGTTCACACTGTCCGAGGCACTAATATGCAGGAAACAAAAAAAGCAAAGTATGCGTAAACCCGAGAGAAGATGCAGATTTTTTTGCGAACAAAAATTGCTGTTTACTTTCCACAAATTTCTTCTCTTCGAGTCGTTTTTATAAGGAATTAAATACAAGTTTTCACAATTTTAGCCGAGGTGCAGTTGACAGTTTTGCCCCCATTTACTCTACGTTTATCAAAATTCACATCCGGAATCTGGATCGACGATTGTTTGGTATTGTTGACGGAATCGTCGTACTTTGAGCCTAATAATTCATGTAATAGAAAAAACTCTAAGTGTCAGATAGGACGAGATACATTGAACGAGGTACGAATGTCGACAGGCGTGCTCGCCCGGACAGCCTGTCACGATATTGCACGCAGTAGTCGGACTTATCACGACTGTATGATTTATACGAAGATAAAACCGACCTAATCGATTTTGCATTAACAAAACGGTTACAGCGTACTATATGCTATGACACGTAGAGAAGTGTAACCGACGACGATAGCGGGAGCAAATTCAGATATTGTATGTACAACAATTAACGCTTCACAAACGGCAAGTACTTGAGTATAACCCGATAATATTATCATTCCATTGATGGAAGTTCTCGCGTATCGTCAGGAGAGTATTTTGTTTTTACATAATATACGTATAACGACACGCAGGATTTGGAAGTGACCACTTGAAAACCCGAAAATTCCGAACAAGGGTAAAATTCATCTTTACAAGGGACCCCGTAGAATCCTTATGGGAATTGGCTTAAATTTTAGTATGTTGTAGTATATGCTCTCCTGAAAAAAGTTCTCACAGGCACAAGTGTAAAAATCCTTAGTTTCCGAGATACAGGCCTTTGGTATCTCTAAATTACGCAGCTTTCTTGAATTACAAAGCTTCAAGGGGACCTGAAATAACACATATCACACCGAAAAACTGCACAGCCGATTCGCAGTGACTCCGTACACGCGTGTAAAACAGGGCAAGTCGATTATTGCAAGAGCCGGAGGATCTCGTTCTTCGCGCGAAATCTGACCTTGCACCTCCTGCCGGTAAACCAGCGAGTTCGTGGATGGAATAAATTCATTGATGGAATCAATCGCGGCTTCCTGCTTATCTTTGAAAATCGACCGTGTAACTTTTTGAGTGATTCGTTTGATTTCAAGTTCCCTTGAAGCCTTGTAATTCGTCAAAATCGCGCAATCGAGAGGTAACAAAAAATCCGCACGCCTCCCTTTCGAGGCCTGTATCTCGGAAGCTACGGATTTTTCACACTTGTACCGGTGAGAACTATTGATCGGGAAGGTACGTACTTCAACATACTAAAATTACAGCCAATTTGAATGAGAGCCAATTCCCATAAGGATTCCGCGAGGTCCTGTGTTGAAGAAAAAAAATCGATTGCACGCAACTTGTGTACAAACGGAAACAAAAAGTGGAGGTAATTTCGACTAAACGTTATGTCACGAACTATGCTTTAGTGTTTAGAGATACAGGTATGCAAAATAATATTCATTGAAGCCTTAACCTTCCGGCTAACTTGTTCTCGGTCCGAAACAAAATGCGAGTTCGATTCTATACGAATTATCTAACAATGACTTCCAATCTCTCACGTCGACCTCATCTCCAGTTATCGTTACCTAATTTGTAAAGAATCGAACTCGCATCTTGTTTCGGAACGAGAACAAGTGAGCCGAAAGTTTACGGCATAAATGAATATTACTTTACATGCAAAAACAACACGACCGCGAATCACGAGATCGTCTTCTGATAATAAAACCCGACCTCCGTCGATACCGTATTATAGGTGTATAACGAAAGTTCAAATCTGACCATCGGAGCATAAAAAGGATTGCTGCGTGGTGACGCAGTCTCGAAAACAAAAGGTGCTTTTTACCCTCCTCAGGATTTAGCACCCCTTAAAACTCACCGCGTTGCCGAGAATGAACGGGAGGAGGATGACGATGATGATGGGGGCTGGGGGGGGATGCATCATCTGTGTAGTAAAACAGAGAACCATCGATGTCGCGAGCACTCGGTACGACGGCGCGTGACATTGTCTTTAAAGCTCGTTTAACGCCACTCGAGTGAATGGGGATATTCGGCCGGGTTCAGGGTACGTAATCTTCGATAGGAGCGCGGTGCGAAGGACATTGATGAGGGAGCCGTTATGTACGTAGGTAATAGGTATATACCCACCTATATCCGCGGGGTAAAAACCGCGCGAGTCGATTCTTCTCGGAGGGGGGGCGTCGTCTTCGTCATCTTGACTGTGCCCGTAAGATACAAAGCACCTACACAGGTAACGGCATGAACGGAGAAATAGGTTGAACACTGCGGTATGTCGGTCAATCGACGGTTCCTTCGCCCCCGTTTCGTCCTCCCCTTCTCATCACCGCTCACCCCGCCGAATCGATACGCGCCTAGTTCTCTCCTTCGAGCCATGAAACCACCCCCCACCCCCCAGCGGTTCGTACATCTCTTCGTTCGAGACCCACCGCCGATCCATCCGTCACCTACATCGATCTATGCACGGGTGTAGTATATACATATATGCGTATCGTTAAGTAGGCACGTACTTTATGTACGTATACACGTAGAACCGCGACGTCTACATTTTAAACAGGTTTTTTTTTTCTCATTCAATTCAAACATTTTACATTATTATTATTTATACGATAATTCAACTAAAGCACTCACGCTTACACGATCGAGTAAACGATGACGGATGGATATTATGTGTTGAAAAATTGGCAAAGGTTCAAAAATTTCAATGATTCAGGAATTAATTGGCGCTTTTCTACTGATATTATTCGACGCAGCGTATATATTGTGTACATTATAATGTGTCGAAAAGGACGAATCGAAAGGTAGAAATGGAGCAAATTAAATAGCCTAATATACGCCGATCCGACGCACGGTTCGGTATCGACTCAACCATCCCGTTGTTGTTATACTTACCCATGAACTTGATACTTGACAATACATCCGTATCCAAAAAAAAAAAAAAATATCAAAACCTGGAATATCCCTCGCACGCGACGAAGATGAAGGAATAATAAGAGATCTGGATCGCTGTTCGTAATAAGTCTATAGAATACAAATACATACCGATGTCTGTTGGTTTCTGGAAGGTGCAGCCGTTTCGGTTTGTTGCCGGGTGCCGGTGGTGGCGTAGGTGGGAGTGGGATGGGGGGTGGGGGTGGTAATGTCGGCCTGGTTACCGGCGGCGAGAAGGACGATCAATACCTGAGGGGGCAGAACGAGGAAGTTAGGGATGTTTTTTCGAGGACGAGAGCGACGGAGAGCGACGGGCCGCAACAGCTGCTCCGCACCTACGAGTAGGATTGTGCGAGCCCGCCTCTTTTCTTTCTTCATTCCAGATACGTATACAGAGATTTTTCACTTTATGGCGGGTCCATGTTACTACGAGGTATCCGCAACATCCGCGATTCACTGTCGTTTGAATTGGGGAACTTTGATGGAATACAACGAGAAGGATCAAGTTTAATCGGGAATTCATCCGTGCAGCCTTTCATGGATTCAAAAATTAGTCGCGGCGAAATAATTTTGGCGGTATTCCAAAAAACTTTGTATAATGTTTATGTACATACTCGTATATACATACGGAAATTTCGAAGAATTGACTAGTAATGTGTATACCTGTGTATAACTGCGGGGAATATGATCATTTGCTTTTCAATGTGAACGATTTTTTGCGGTAAAAGTCACAAGTTTGTTTTCGCATATATCCGTTCCCTGAATTCCACAGGAAGTTGTTGAGCTCGTCTCTTTTATTTATAAAGCTAATATTATCCCCGGTTTATGCGCGGTTCAAATGTAAATGGAAAGAAGTCGAGATGACGCCGTTTTAATTCGCCAAGCTGTTGAATCATAGATCCAAGAGCGCAAAAACAGTTCAACTCAAGAGAGAATTTTTCCTTGAGAAGTATATATTAATTTCTACAAACATAACGCAAAAATCTTACAAATTTTTGGCTCTATAAAGATTCTCGTGTGTAGTATAACAATGGTGCACAGATTTCTCCGTTCGCGGTTTTTTTTATATCAAAATTCTTTCAAACTGAAGACAAAACCCTGCGCATGCGTTATTACGTATTACATGCAGATCGGATGCGTGTAATTAATAGAACAGAAAGAAGTTTATAAAAATTATAACAGAAGACAATTAAGCGCGGGATGAAAACACATCTGGGTATACGTTGGTACAATAATATAACAAACGTGCACAGCCCTAAACTGTGAATTTAAATTTGGTCTTTGCCAGCAAATTGTTGTCGGCCAGTCATTCATTTTGCAGAATATGCAAGATCGTGTACCCAGCTCGCGGTATTTACGTACAATTACTCGAAACCCCAGGAGCACCGACCCAAGCTGAAAGGGACGGGGAGATATTTCGCTTATCCTAAGAATGCCCTTCACAACAACACACACACAATACATACAATCCACGAGTTATTCGCTATTATTATACGCGTGGTTCGTTTAATTGTCGCAGGGAACAGAATAAACGTGTCGTCGTTAAAATCCAAACGTCCCAAACTCAAGGATATAAAAAATGTGAAAGCGCTGCGCGCAATTTCGAGTACGAAAATGGTAACACGGGTAACGATGGCCGGTGTCGTTATCTCCCGTTTTATCGATTGTAGGTAATCGCTCGATTGCGTCATCGGCACGTATAATTGTCCCTTATTACAAGTGCGAGCGAAACGAGGCTGAGAATCGAGGCAGGCACAAGGGGGAGAAATCGTTTCGACGTGTATAATCTATCCGATCGGAAGAAAACAAGACGAGCGATGGTGCCAAAGGCGCCGGACATAAACACGGCCGAGAGGCATCGGCTAGGTGATATCTTTGTAATGACAGCTGGCAACGAATAATCCTACGGTCGTCGAATAAGCGATATTATTAGTCGTTGTACGAGTCGCGGGTGTTCGAATTGCTTCTCCGGCGTTTCCGCGCGGCAGTAAAACTCTCGGATAAAAATTCGGTGCGCAGTTATAGGTATCGTCCTCGATTGCAGGTGGTGCAGCGGCATTTTTGCGAAAACGCGAGGGGACTGAACCGCGATCGGAAAGGCGAATGCGCGCTCACTTCCGGGCAAAGGGACATCCTAAGGCGGTCTGTGGAAGGATCGGGAAGTCCTGCAACGGCTGAATAATGGCGCTGCTTCCTGGCAGCGGCGATCAGCCGCCGACCGGATCTTCGAGCGGCGTTACCATTCAGGGTGTACCTGGCGCCGATCAGTCTTCCTCGAGTGCACCACCCGTCGGAACCGGACCCTCGAGGCAACGCAGCCTCCGGGATCGTCTTCGGGAGGGAATCACCGGAGGATTTACATGGCAGTGAGTACACGATATTTCTCATTCCGAACGTTTTTGTGAACGCGCATCGTAAGGTTCACGTTCACTCTGAGCAGCTACGCTGTTCATTTGTTTGTTGTTGGCACGCGGCTGATGCCGAAACTCGGAGCTTCTCAGAGTAAACTTGTGCCCTGCATTGCCTATAAATAGGCGAAATGCGCGATACATACATAGATACTTGTATTTTTAATTAGGCTGAAGTTTGCAACGTTGTTGTAACGATGAATCTATGGAAAATAATCGTCATTTGGCAACTTTAGGTTTACTACAGTATTAAAAAACTTAGATTTTGTAAATTCAACTTATTCAGGTATATTCTAATGGTGCGAAATAGTAATTTTTGTTTCAACGGTTCGATACATTAACGCTACTACATAACTTCAGCTTCGTTATTTTTAGCACATAGTCTGACTACAATATACCATAAGACACGGATTACACGGAGGGAATTTAATATGTATTATTGAAATCAAATTCGGCACGCCTCGCGTTTTTACGTGTAATATATATATATGTATGTTTTAATACCGCACAATACAATATGTATAACAGTAATTTACACAGTGAGTAGCTAACGGTCGAATGGTCCAACGCGCATGCGCGAAAATTCTAGAGCAAAAACAGTTGTTTTGTCAGGTTGACCAACCGTCGTAAGTTCAGATGACAGGTTGCCGCTATATACGTAACCTCAAAAATGTTGGTGGTCCTGACAAAATTACTGTCTTTGCTCTAGAACTTTAGCGCATGCGCATTGGACCATTCGACCGTTAGCTACTCACTCTGTACAGGATAGCAATGTTTACAAAAGCATTTAAAAGCTGATGGGCATATAATAATTATACATAATTTATGCCACCGCGGTTCTCCGACATTTTCGCGCTGTGTACTGCATGCACATATTACGGGGTCAAATTGGACGAATTGTTGGAATTAACGAAGTGGTCAATGTGTCATGTACAGAGCTATACGTATAATAATACGGTTTAACGCATCGCCGTGTCGGTGGGTAAGGTTATAGGTATATATCTACAGTGAAACGTTGTGTTATACACATGTATAACGGTAATTGAGATGAATGTTAGGGAGTACAACATTATTAGCACACACACGGTATGTATATAATATGGGAATATTTAATATATATATACATTCGTACTGCGGGAGAAATAATAATATCACACTACGCCCAGGGATGTGAAGAACAGCATGGACGATATTTTACACTGCCCAAGTTTATCCACGAAGTACAACTCTCTCAATGGGCTGCGCAACAAATGCAATGGTTCTGTCATTTCTATTACCATGTAAACAAACTTATTCCCATTTAAACGGATGTGTTAATAAAATTTTGACACGCGAAATGAATTTGGAGTCCAAACGATGTAAACAAGAGAGGTTGCGCTCTAATAAGAGATTTTGCGACTTTTTCGCAATAATGGGGGGGGGGCCCCGATTCCTGGAAAATCGCTTGCCGTCTTGTATTGTTGCGGCCCTATTGAGAGAGTGCGCTGTATATAGAATTAATATAGATACATATACATAGGAATATCGTATATCGTACATACGTAATGCAACACAAAGTGGAGCGTGGATAAACAAACCATATAAATACATACGGTACACATAATTCACGCAGTATTATAGCGCATTAAAGTCGAGGTATTTTTTTAACCTTTGTGTCTTTTCATACAATGATATCCTGGGATCTGGACGCGTTTTTGTTTCCTTGTCCTCACTCACTCGCACCCAGTGTCTGATTGTGTGTCTGTTGGCCTAAATACGTGACTCGAAAATCCGCGGATCAGGGTGTTTTCGCGTGGATTTACAACACGCGTTAAATCGAGACTGAGAATTGGGAAATTATCCCTGCACCGCATTTTTCATCGGCGAGCATTAATCAAGTCGTTTATTCGACGTGGTTAGGTTTCAAATAATTGCATGCCCTGGATTTTCACTATCGCTGAATCTTTATAGATTAACGGTTCTTTTTTAACCCAGATTTTATTGTAGTTTGTATTTTCAATGTAAGCTCGATGTTTGCTACTGAATATATTTAAAAAAACCCGGTGAGGGTAAAAATACGTCAATTCAATTCCTTCTCTTTGCGCTACACGTATCAGCCTTTATATACGAATCTAGAATAAACAAACCAATGATATTAAACTTGATATAACAAAGCTTCTGGATATCGTGCATCGTCTTAATTTTGGCAAAAAAAATATAAATAAATCGGATCGATTTGAAACGCGAATGAAATTTGAAGGCGATGAAACGAGTTTCAGGAACTTTTTATTGTTCGAAAGTAGTAGAAGAAACCTTTCCTTTCGCGTTTGAAGATCCGTGAAATTTTTGTTCCTTTCTCAAATACACGGTTTTGAAATTGGTGCGGTTTTTATAATCCCTTCAAAATGTAAATCAGGACGAAGATAAAATATGTTTATATAACGCGAGCATATTTTATGCGTTTTTCCATGCCTATTTTCCGTACACAAAGTACCCGTTTCTATAACGGTACAGCGAGTCCGCGAATGCGCATGCGCGAATATTTAAACTGGCACTTTCTACACTGCACGCATGCGCTGTCGCGAACAAATCTGACGTTACGCGACCCTAACCTCAATTTCGCGATTTGTGAAAAACCGCGTAACATACTCGAGTTATACATACATAACAAGAATCATAAATAAGTTTGAAATATTTGTCTTCGACTCACCTACGACTCATATTGCAAACTAACCCTCGACCCGAAAAGACCAAATTTGCCTCTTTATTACACAACATAGTATTTCTGCAGTTTACACGATGCGCTGCACGTTTAATATATACGGAAAATTACGCACCATACGTGCATACATTGTAGAATTTACATACGTGATGAATAGGTAGAGTTTCTCCATTATAACCGTCAACGCTTTAATAAACCGCAGTCATGTATAACTTAAAATTATAATAATAATAACAACCGCGGGGCAACAATTGATTCGATACATCAGCCGGGAAATTTATGGGGGTTGTAACGTAAATATGCCGTAGCGTAAAATCACCCAGAAACTGGCGATTAGTTCGCCAAATATACGAGTAACGGGAGTAACGCGCACGTGCCGTGTTACGCTGTATCCTTATACACGTATATACGTAATATATACTCATATATCTGGCTGTGACTGACAGTTATCGCGCGATAATACGTCCAGTCTGTCTCGGGACGCGATCTCTTCTTATTCTGCACACTGTGCGTAGAACATATGTATAGGTATGTATGCCTGAATGTACGTATACACAAGCAATGGCGAATAGCCACGAACATGGTACGACAAACGGCCCGTATAATCCTTATGCGCATGGATAACCGAACGCAGTGCCAAAAGACTATGGAAACTCTCTCGCAAATCATTGCGTGTGGGTGTGTATGACTATAACTATAACTATAACTATAGATTTATCTTGTTGCCTCCCGCACTCGCAGACGGTCGTTTAAACGATTCGAACTCACCCCTCGGCCGACGAAGAAATGCGTGCTGACCTCTGTAACATTTCTACGTTTACTATATAGTTTTTACCACCATTATTTCGAAAGATCTTTTTGCTGTTATTTGTGCTCTATACATCAATCGATTGAAGTCTAGACTGTCCAAGTAGTATCCAATATATTTTTATTTTCTTTCGTTGGGCATAGAACATTGTTGGAAAAAATAAAAATGGAAAGAAAATCTAACGTGATGTAACAACGAATTTGTGCGCCGAGGAAAAGTTAAATTATTCGTTGTGGTTTATTGTATGTAGTTATTTTTCCTTTGAATTAAAACATTAGATCGCCAAGCATTGAATATTGATGTAGTTTTTCGTTCGGAAGTTTGTGTCATGTACGCATTTCGAGTATTCCACCAATTTCATGTAACGTTATTCACGCAACAGCCAGGTGAATCGTAATTAATTTTGTCTCGTGATAAAAATTCAATCAACAATCGCGTTAAGAATCGATTTGATTACAGCTACCGTGTTACAATATCGCTTTCCCGCTGTAATAAATACCTGATCGATCTACACCGGACCGATAATTATACATGTATAAGGCATTCCGCGAAATCGAATTAAATATAAATTTAAAAAATGTAAAATCATATTTAATTCAATTTTTCTCCCTTTTCACTTCCATCTTGGTGTCATACGTAGATCGGTTTAGGGTGAAATGCTTTGTATACGTATAGCTTTAATCCAAAGCAAGAATTTCATATAAAAGTACCCGGAGACTAGAAATAGCTCGTTTCTTTACACTCATTATATAGTTATTAATCTCGATCCTAATTTTAGCGTCACTCTGTGCATTCACGCACAGTGCAGATACATGCATTTATTATTATACACACGGCCCTCGAATGAAATTGCAATTATGAATTATTGTATGTATACATATGTGTGTAACGATCGAACACCCACAGAAACACAAATAGAGAGTGAGAGAGAGAGCGAGAGAGAGAGAGAGAGAGAGAGACACGTACGAAGTATAGAATGGTAAAGAGGAAAGAAAAAGTCTTTGAACTTATAATTTAAATCATCGCACTTAACCCTCTCGACCTTGGATCGTTGCGCCGTGTTAAGAGTCGCGAGTGAGTGACGCTTATTTAGCATGAATCGGAACGAAGGGGCAATGGTGCATTCTCGGTAACGCTGGGACAGTGGGCAGGTTTACATTCGCGAATAACCAGAACACATTGCGTATACACGTGCATTAAGTATTAATTGCAATTGTGCGTTTAAAATAAAAATAAAACTGGTCCAAGGAGATTGTAAAAATTCATTTAACGCAACCGACGCGACGCGACGTCTTGTCGATTTATGTAATCGCTATTTTTAATCCCGCGTATGTCAGGTATATACATTATTATACGTTGTACATCCACAATTTATCCTATCGTGTAGGTATACGACACCGCGAGTACATTGTACGCGTATGCGAATTCTCTCTCTCTCTCTCTCTCTCTCTGTCATTTTCTCTCTTTCTCTCTATCTGCTGAAACATATAATAAGGTGTTATATCGACACTGTACTGCGACGACACCTGTTCAAATGTTTTCTGCACAACCACGTGCTTTTTATCCATGTGTAACAAGGTTTCGCTACCTCTTTATTGTGTAAGGGAGAAACGCGTGACTTTAACAGGACCGTGCTTGATGTACCCACGGAAAAAACAAACTGCTCTAGGCTGACCATGACACAACCCTCGAATTTCCCATTCTCACACTGCAGGTTCCAAGTTCACAGAGAAAAACAGGATAATATCCAATTCGAATTTCGAACTAGAAATTAATATTGTGACTAACGATAAAGACTCATTCTTTTATCAAACAGAAGCAAGAAAAAATTACATTAAAATTTTTACCGAGAATAATTTTATCGAGGTCGTTGCCGAAGATAAGAAATTGGAGTACCGTGTGTCACATACGTACCAGGAGAAAACGGGGGATTGCTGACAGGTGGAAAGATATACAATAGCGCTCCTCTTCTCCAGCTCGCTACGGGGACTATCGAAATTCGCGTGAAATTTTTACGTTACGCGCCGACGCGTATCGTGTATAACATGCGGCGATGTATGCGGAATATGTGGATTCTCTCGGCGCGATGTGTTGTAAATTCTGCAAATTATACAGATAAGGAGATTTCAAAGAAAAACAATTTCAAGATGAAATCTTGTCGTCGCGTCTGCACAGGTGCAGTTAATTTATACGGAATTAATTATAATCAGGCTCGTATATTATTGTTATCATTATTGTTAATATTATTATTATAACGATTCTTTGAATATTGTGTATATATATATACAGTAGCGCTCGATAGTATTTTGACAAAGAAGTTGGGTTGATTAGGTACAAATATAAAATACAAGAATCAATGATATTTTTTATTCAAGGAAATTCGATGTTCTACATAATTGTAGAAATTTAACTCTCGTTCGTTAATGTTAAAATAAAGAAAAAAAAAAGAAGAATCACGGATCAAAGTAATAACGAATTTCATATTTTCAAAATACTTTTTAGCGCTACTGTATGTGTGTCTACGTAGCGATTTCGAATTTCTATTGAACAATGTTTATTGTTATTGTTGTTGACGACTATCGTGACCCAGGCCGTGGGACGTAGCTATTATATCAACGAGTCAATTATAAATCCAGGCAACCCGGAAAATGAAAAACTTGTACCCGACAAGTTGTAGAGGCAGAAATAAATTGAAATTTGAGTGATACAATAATTTTTTGACTTGAATTAATTTAAATCAATTCGTGCATTGCAACTTAATTTTTTTTCTAAATAATTATCGATAATTCACAGTGATAGAAGTGAGTTTAAAATAATTTCAACTCGTTCTTTTTGTAATTCCTGTTGAAATTAATTTTTTTAAATTCAACTGTACTGTTTTATTTCGATTTCATTTTTTTATGCTATATAAACGGATAATTCTGGCACTAATTCAAATCAACTTGACTTAATTTCTCCGTCATTCAGTTATTTCTCAGTTAATTATCGTTATTTCAGTCAATTTTTAATAATTCAGTTGATTCTGGTTAACTCAGTCATTCCGCATTAATTGACAAAGAAAAAATTGACACATCAATTCAGTGAGTTATTTTCCCCTCGGCTGTCAGATGCCACGCTGTGATACCTTTAATTGTTATACGTAAGTATGTACAAAGTAACTTCAACAAAAAATATTATCAATTTTATCGCCCGTATAACGATGTAGTGAAATAAAGTGATTTGTTTTCACGATTTATTAATTTAATTTATTACGATGTAATATTATAGCGGTTTCAAAGTTACTACTTCAACCGCGCCGCAATAGCGCAGTGATGTAATTGTTCGCTAAATTATTCACTATTCTAAAAAAAATTTAAAAAAAAACGCGATTATTAACCAATAATATAATTACACCGATATATAATTCGAGTCAGTCGATATTGTAATAAAGAAAATTTACATGAATCGTTGAGCGAAAGGTTAATTGGGCGACATTTTCAATTGTCCGATATCCGAACTGAATAATAATTAGTCGAATCTGCGACCTGACGATTAGACAAAATTACATTATTTATTTTTTTTTTTTGTGCACAGCATTGCATTACAAATTATCCGTAATCGCGATGCGATTTCCGTTCGGCTTCTGCAGTTGAGAATCTGAACTAGCCGCGAGGACCTCCGGAAATGCATGCGTATATCATCCGTTTTACCGCATCTCCGTGAAATATTGCGACTCGGATTGACCGTGACAAATGTGGGTCATGTGCAGTTGTCCTCGGGGTATTTGCACACATGTACAACCGGTGGCGTGTAAAAAGCGTGCAACGATGACGAGGAAAAGGAAGAAGAGTAGGAGGAGGAGGAGGAGAATGCATCGAGCGAACGATTAACAATTAAAAATGCGTGGGCTGTATTTTCGTCGAAGAAAATAACAATCTTGAGGATACTCGTTGAAGCCTGAATGCTAATTTGAATAAACAAAAAGCTTACTCTTATTATTTTATACACGCCCCTCGCGCCGCCGGCTTTCAATTAAACACTTTCAAGTCGCAATTACGGTAATTGGCGGGGCGAGGATACGAGCATATGTGTGCTGCACGCTTACGAGGTGAGAGAGTTTAAACATCTCTGTAAATTGGACGGGGGTGGAGTGAGGCCGCGGAAATATGGGGAGAGCTACACACCCTTGGGAAGACGGCGAACGTTTGCTGCTAAGGACCGTTTGCAACAGCAGTTACAGCAATTATTTATGCGCTGAGAAAAATTTCATTCCTTGCGGTTTACGTGCAAACTTGTAGGAAATTCTGTAACCGAATTTGCATCGTCGGCTTGCTTGGATATCTTTGTTGGAACGCGTTAAAAATCAGTGGTTTTCTTTTTTTTTTTTTTTTGTTTTTGTCGTTACTTGTACTTTTGTCAGACGAACGATTATAGATCTTAACATCGATTTATCGTCCCATCAACATTGAATTATCGCTGCAATATCTGGATAGACAAAAATGTATACACAAGTATAATAGTTATACCTGCGTGATCAAAAAGAATATACATAATATAAAGAGTATGTAACACGTATCATATTCGATTCTTTCTATTATAGTTACGGGTAGAAAGTTGATGAAATTTTCATTCTATTACCGAAATTATAATATATATTAAAATGTTTTTCGGTTACGGTTATAAAAATTGTCAATCAAAGCGAATGACTGTACAATTACAGTAGTGAAAAGTATAAACATTTTTTTTTCTCAACGGCTGCGTGTCGCGACATTTCAACACCGTCGATTTTATGTTACATGCGCGTAGGTAGGTGTATGTACGAACCTCTTGCGACGAATCGAGCAGCAATATGTGCCTGATATATAACGCACGTTGTTTCGCGTTACGCGTGCGACTGTAATTCGTATAATACACACCATCGTAACGACACATGTAACGCCGATGTGCGGTGCAGTGCAGGGTATAACGTATATAATACATTCGTGCCAACCTATTCAGTCTGTAAAGCCGTGGATTACATGACGACACCTGTTCCGCAGACCCGCGTTCTTAGATATAGGTATGATAGTAAGACGATAAAAAAAATTACGCATAAAAATGTGTGCTTAATTTCGGTCGAAATGAGCTAATATTTCCCTTGATTATAATCTTCGATATAACAGGGAAAGGGGATTCATTGAAACGTGCGGGTATAACATAGTTTGGCAGACTACTAAATTTGCAATGAAAAATACGTAAGGTGTATAAATAAATATGTAACGGGCGTTGTACAATTTTTATGCGAAAATTTGCCAAACCGCATTCTATACATCGGTGTAAGATAGATTTATTCCAACGAGTCGTTTTCGGTTGATCTCAAGCCGCGGTTTTCGAATTTTTTCTTTATTTTGTAAACTTTGTACGGTATCTTTTAAATCTGTTTTATTTTATTTTCTTCACTCCTTACGTTTTCCTCTTACTGACAATGAAATGACCATGAATTATACATTAATTACTCGACTAAACGGTACGTATGACACACATATTATTAGTCAAATTAGGCGGAGACAACTTTTCGTCCAAGTGAAACCGCGGTCATTTTATACTCGATGCATAATTTCATTCAGAGTCGCGTCTAACAAGGTGATGTCTATATAAGGATATACTACTACACATCCATGTATCTTTGTATCTATATACATGTATCCATATATTCTTCTTATCAATTATCGCGCCGACGGCGCCTCTGCGCGCAGCGTCTAGCTCTCTAGATCAGTGTTTTTATTTTCTCATTATCATTAGATATTTTATTATAATCCCATTACATAAATACATTATAACGCAGTATATATTTATATATATATATATATATATATATATACGCGTGTGTGCGCGTGCCCAATAATAATACACGCGTGTTTAAGCAGGCATATGTATGCGTGAATACAGCTATATGTGGGTGGGTGTGACATACAAGTGTGGCTAACGAGTACAATTAGAATTCTGCTTATATACCCGCGGCGCTGCTGCATGGCGATACGCAACGTGAAATGAATTAGATCGTAATTTATAGCTCGTTTCGCCTGGCGTATAAATGATAATTACTCAATTGGGCGTTAAATTGAAGCGTCGATTTAACGGGTGGAAGGACAGCAGTCGCGTTGAGGCAAGAAGCGTTTGTACGCGAAACGTGCAGTCGTATATCATTACACACACACACACACACGGGCTGCAGAAAAGATTGTCGAGGATTAATATATTATTATTTCAGCGAACGCCGAGTGAGAGAGATAGAGAGACAGAAATGAAAGTAAAAGTAAACCTGAAAAGTGGCGGAAGAAAAGAAAAAGAAGAAGGAAAAAGAAAAGAGAGGCGCAAAAATTATAAAGAAATTCAAACGAGTGCGAAATAATAACTAACAGACCGAACACCGGACTCAAGGAAGTCGGGCTTCTCGAATCGTGTCCTCGTTTTTGATGCCAATCCATCCGAGGTCGCTCTGGTACCTTATAAAATGCTCAATTAACGGACACATGCACCTCTCTGTTATTATAGGTATACATAGGCGTGGACGACTCACACCTGCTTAATATGCCGACGTATTTTCACCGCCTGTTAGCGCGTGGGAACAAAGGCTTGTCAATCCGCGTGTGTGGGTGCAGTTGTCATTTCGCGAAGCCTCGCCCACCCATCGAATCGCTCCGACAAGGACCTGCAATGCCTCTTTTTTTTTCCACCTTTTCTCTTCTTCCTATCCGTTGTGTTTATCTATCTCTCGCGATTCAATCAACGTGCATCGCATCGCATTGCCCGTTATTATCACAGATCTGGCACACTAGGATCGTGGGAATGCGTAATCGAATTACAGAGAAGCGTCGCGTCTGCTCGCGATCACGTATCTACGTATATTTGGTATACGTACAGTATATCGTTCGTTGACGTTACAGTGGTTTCGTTTACACCGTAGGTACATCCTTCATTTCGCAAACCAATTTAAATTCGAAGTATTATTGTGCGTTGCCTCGTGTCTAAACACGCAGCGCATATTTTCTTTAAACATCAAATTTCTTGAATGATTCTACGAATACCCTTGTACGCAAAGTAAAGTGACGTCATTCAATGGAGATTATTTGTTCCTGTTATTTATTTTTTTTTTTTTTTACCTTTACAGAAAGATTCATGGAATTCCAACAGTTTGCAATTTTCCTTAACATTATTGTCAGAATTTTATTTTTAAATATCCTTTTCTTGTACTCTGGTATCATTGCAACCTGCGATTATCCTGTTTCGATTAATTGCTACGCGATAAGATCGGAACGTTTTTCACTGATTTCAAAGGTTTTAAATTCCCTTTAGCTTGTACGTTCATTCCCTATATATTTTTAATATACTTACACAACATACACGTTCGTCACGTTTATATCTGGATGTTTTATTTTCACATTCATTCCCCTCCGAATTCGTTATACTTACATAAGTTATTTGGGATAAATCTTATAAAAACATTTATTCCGTGCCCTGATAAGCAACACCTACGTGTACATGTATATACTTGTTTACATCTCCGTCTCGTTGGCAGAGCTCGAAATATTTTCAAGAGACAAAAAAAAAGTAGAAAAAAAATATGGCCACGTGAATTACTGGCGATAAAAATCGAGGGCGCAAGTGATCTCGGTTATGTAAAAAGTTCGAGTCTGGAATTATAGTGATTGTGAAATTTTTTTATAACGTCCGAGATATTTATCTATTATTACATTTCTCGTCCACGACACGAAGACTTCATCGGTCATTAGGTCGATATAAAATATCATATATATATACGATTACTCTGGTGAATCGTTATGATTTTTATATATTCCAAGTGATTGAAACCCGTTGTTGACGTTTACTCACACGACGTTTTCACTTGAATTTTAATGCGTGCAAGCGACGTTATCGGAAAATCTACCGTGTTATCGGGAACAATTTAATAGCTTTTACACAAACCTATGATACATAAGTACACACATATGTATTATACTCGGTAATTTTAGCGCGAAAGAAACAGGCTACTTCGTCAAAAATATATTGTTTAATCGAATCCAACGAGTTTTTTTTCTTTTTCTCCTTAGATCATTTTTCTCGAAGCTTCGTTCGTGCTATGGTTTCAAAAATTTTACTCCTTCATCCAATTTCCGAACTTATTTCACGGAATAATACTATATGGAATTTTTCGCATAAATAGCAAGTATCGTTAATTTTGTCTTGTATTAGGCACCGTTTCACTCGAAGTTTGTGTGTTTGCATTTTTCTTTACAACGTATTAGTCATAACTAGGCTTAAAGTTTCGTCATACTTTATTCATTCATTGAATATTTTGTATCGGTATTATATCTTGCAATAACCGATAAATCTTTTGTGCAATTGATTAGGTACGAGAAGCGATACAATTTGCCATCGCTATTGATTAGTATTAAACAAGATTAATTTTAATAATAAACTTGGTGATAATATCGGTGTGAAAATAAAGTATAAACTGAAATAATAACACGTTTCCAACGATTTAGTCAAGTATTCCTTATATTGCGAATAAAAATTTTGCATTCCGTCAGCAAAATATTTTTCCTGGAAGTTTGAGACAGAGAAAAGGAGAAAGCTGTAGCCCTTTATCTATTTTTGACTTCGCACAAACTCGAAACTCATCACAAAACCGAATTTAATCAGCCAATTAATACACGCAACTACATTTCTACGTTTTTTTATTGTATTCTTCGACCCGGTGATTCTGAACTATACAAAGTCGTTTTCTCCAGGAAAATTAGGTATAGCGTTTCCAAATCTCGAAATCTGTTCGCAAAAGAAACGAGATAAACGTTTTATGCATTTCTGTCTCTTCGAACGAATATTTCTCAGAATTAATACAACATTAGGAGCTATTAGGTATTTATACCTCGTAAAACTCGGGAAACCGACAAAAATATCTACTGAAATATCTCCAATGCTAAATCAACCGTTTCGGTAATATCCGTGCACTTAATTACACTTATATACATTTCTTGGCACAGAGCGTCTCTACCCGGAATTTTTTCAGTGAGAAATGAACAAAACGTCTTCTCCGTTATCTCGAAACATTAATATTCTATTCTAAATGTCGTTCGTCATTAATTTTCACGAATCTTTCTGTTCGTCGATGCGTTTCGGGCGATCTTGTCTTCCGAACGGACTTCAAACAGCTCCGAACCGTTTCAACGATCAACCGGCCAATTCGCAGACGACGAACGAAACTCGCGTTTTATCCCGGCTGTAAGAAAATACCTGATTACGACGCTCTGTAATATATCACGTACATCCTACAGTACGCAGGTAAAATAATTTGAGGAGATGATTCAGGAAGAGTTAATTACCGTTCCGAGAAACACAGTGACAACATCGTTATACATCCAAACACAGAGTTTAATGTCGTTCGAATGCAAATACGCACATGTGTTACAGAGACTGGATGTTAAAATATTTCCAATTTGTTTGATTCGTGTGAACAGATGGCCCTCCGTCTCGGATGGGCTGCAGGCTATATCTTCCTAACCCACACATGTAGCTATACCACAGTCACACACGCTACAACAAACCAATTACAAAACGTCGGACGTAGGTGTAATACGTTACACAACGATGCCGGTACAAGTGACGATACATCGCTGCACGCGTGATCGGGGAATCGTATATATCGTACAGACATTCCCACCGTTCCGAATCGAGTGTAATATCAGCAATTTCCGGCTGCGATTAAGCATAATCGCATCGTTCCAAGTCGCTCATCGGCCGCTCTCGCCATAGAGCGGTTCAAACACATGGCGTGTGAGGTACGTAGGAATTGACCAAAGCCTGGATGACGATTCGTCAAACGGTGCGAGTTTGTGTGTTACGGGCAGAGTAACCTGCGGCATCCGGTATTTTATTTATATACCTATATCCGTTAGATATATTGCACTCGTAAGTACAACGAGTAACGTTCAGAGGCCGCATACGTATATACGCGCGATTCCGTTTAACGCATCGTGCATCGTGGGTGGATGCTCTCTACGGAAGCCTGTGTTTTTCGACTCGGCCCGCTCGTAAATTGCGGTAAATAAATCCTCGCCTGATCAAACAACACGAATTATAGGTATACGGTGCCGGCGTGTTTTCGCAGGGCCGCCACAATGATGACACGTTGTTTGAGCTACGCCAACGCTACCGTAAAGCGAAAAATCGTTGTCGACTTGGCCGATCCGATCCAACGTCCGATACGTTAACTGCGCCCGATAAAATAGTCGGCTCGTAATTGTGCATCAAACGCTTTTGATGTACGATAACTACGCGTACGCGTCTATGTGTGAGAAACTATTTGATGGAACGATTTTTTATAGCTTGGTTATACAGACGGAAAGTCATTAATTGTCGGGGATAATATATTTTTTGGTTGATTGTAAAACGCTTGTATCGAATGACGCCGAAGAATTATCATCGATGTTTATGCGATTGACGAATGGTATCGAGGAATCGAAACGCGAGATTCAAACTGTACACTTTACTTTCATACCCGCGCTCGGATAATGACTTTTGTGTATTGATCACCTTTTTCTTTGTTTTTTCTGATTACAGGTGAGTATACCTTGGGTTTAAACCGTAGGTATAATGTCCGTCATCAATGGCACATCTTGGGTGAACGTTCTCGATTCTTGGGATAAAATTATCCTGAAAAACGAGTTGCGCTTACATGTACACACATGTGTATGTACGCAAGTACGTGATGTATACAGCAGATGCATACCCGCCGTATATACGTAGGATAAATACCGGTAGGTATGAAGCCCCTCCAACCTACTTCCAACCATGCTCCATATAGTGTACGTCAAAGATGATCCGCTGCGTAACCGTGAGTATTAAACGGCACACTTGCCTTGCACTATCGCGTTTACAATGCACGCAGCACGCAATCAAGTATGTCACCTTGCAACTGCCGGTCTCCTAATATCGCTAGATCTTAATACCGGTATACGCTATGCACGCGTGGAACAGATCACGCCGCATTGTCTGTGCGTACAACCTACGTACGTATCTTCAACAGTCTCGTCAAGTAACGAAAATCTTTTTCGCTACAAGTCTCGGGGCTGGGTTGAAGTTTCGAATTTGAAACGTCACGATAGCGCCAAATTCCGAATTTTTTTTGTGGCGAAACTTAAAGTAGAGATGTGGTCGGAAACACGACGCTTAAAATTTCGAAAGGACAATATGTCGAAAAGGCGTAACTCCGGCAATTCGGAGTTCCAAAAGTGCGGAAATGAGAAAATTGTAAAATCTGAAACATCGAAATTCCGAATTATCCAAGTTTTCAGTTCTGTGAATTTCTGGTTTGTTGAAATTTCATCGCTTCGAGCTTTTTCTGTTTTGGATTTTCGATATTTTTACGTTCGGAATCCTGGTCATTCTGATTTTCGGTTTCTCTGATCTTTTACATCCGCTCGTTAAGAAAACTACGCTGTATCGAAACTTTATTTTTCAGAACTTTGCTCTATCGTACCTGGAATTTTGAACGGTCGGTCTTCCGACGATTCGAAACTTTGTTGACGCAGAGTCGCGAGTGCGAGAAATCACAGGGATATCTGTTCGAGAAAACGTCACGGATATTTCCGAGTCGTAGTGGCCTATGGGTAATAATTGTACGCCGATCATTGCTGTGAAAACGAATACGTAGGTACACGAGCGATTGAAAGTATGCTGGATACAGAAGGAGGAAAAGAGAAAAACCACGCCGGAACTTGACTTCGATTCTTGATTGTAATTGTCAGATAAGGCTGCATTGACTTAAATACTTACAGCAAACGTAAGACGAGATTAGGCGGCTTGATGTCTGTCGTTTATCCTTAAGCTCGAGTAGTATGTTTACACATTTTATTTATGTACTCGCGTATAACAAGACTTACTAATCGGCAGTAAATCTTGCCTATCAAAAATTGATTTACGACCAAATTCGTCCGACGTGCAGAGCGTATCGCTTGCTAACGAACCGCCGCCTCCGTCCGACATCGAGTGCAGTAATCGTGAACGTGAAAACCGCGTTTCAAACGTCTGCATATGATATGTATCATCGTTTACGCAGAATTGATACCACTCGATTTTTCTACATTTCTTTCGTCGCGTGTACAAGCATTCTATTTTTCCCGTTCACGCGAGTGACGCTGTCACATAAATATTATAACTTTCTCGATAATGAGTAACCCCCTTCATTTAATTATTTATTGCATCTCCACTCGTGTTCCATTCCAATTTGCTCAGATTCATTTTTCATTCATCGAAGTCTTTTCAAACGTTTGTTTTTTTTTTTTGTTTTTCTTCTTTTTTTTCTCTTCTCCCAACCTTCCAAGAGGTCAGAAGTCGTTCTTATTTCTCGTTCAAACAATACATACGCCACCAAACGATATCCCGAGAACAGCATCAGGCATTCGCGGTATAATATAACCCTGCCGAGGAGTAAAACGTACAAGGATTGTGACGTTGAGGGAACTTCCAGTCCAACCGGGACATCGCCTTAAATCGTATAACACGTGCGTTACGTTCTTACTCATCGTCGCTCACATTCAATTCACATCTCCATACGAGTTTCTCTTTCCTTGTTCGTCATTCACAATTCACCGAGCCAAATAATCCTTCGTGACGTTAGTGCGGCACATTCGTATCCTACTTGTCTGTAAAACAGAGAATGGATGTAACCGCGAGGCGTTGTACGTACACCTTTACATCCAGGTGTAGTAGCATCGTGGCGCACTTTGCGAGCCACGCAAATAACCAGGTATAACAATTAACTTGCACGTCCACACTTACAAACCTACGTTGTACCGCGTAATGCCGAGCGATTGTCTGCGCTTCGCGTTATCTGCAGCTTCAGACAGTAGCTGGTGGTATAATAAGCCCGCTATACAGGTAGAGTCAAGCCGTCGTTATACGTGACGGTGTAAAGTAAACGCGGTAAGCGGATGATCGTTTCGTGTCTTTCAACCAGCCGTGGATATTAAAGGCTTGGTAAATTTTTGCTGATTTTCCACATTTTCTCTCTATTTTCCTCTTGTTATCTTCAGCAATTTTTAAGGGATAGAGAGACGGAGAAAGGGAGCTACCCGAGCCCTGTGCAAGGGATGTGAACTTTCGTCGATGGGGGTGCATCGAGTCGATGCCTGCGATCTTGCGATGGCTATCTGCCCGGAAGTGTAATCTAACGCTCGAAACTTTGGATCATGCGTATCCTGAACGGGTGTCCGTACAACTGTGGTATTCGTTAATTCGTCGGATTAACGTTTGGAAAGATGATTAAGAGTCGCGGGGGTCGTTCGGAGGGATGATAAAAGTAATACGATAATGGGTGATTAGTCGTTTTGACAAATGAACAGCCTGCGCGATAATGACCGATTGTGAGTCACGTGACGAACGTTAAATATTGAAATTAAAGCAATTTATATTATATTGTATACACTTTGACGCCCGGTATATTTCGTGTAATCGTAGACATAAATTTTAACAATAAATAAGATAAATTTCTGTCGCACGATGTGAATAAAATGTATGCGTCAATCGTTCGCTGCTGCTGCTGCGTATAATATCCATCTCTCGTTTTCTGTTACACATTATCGCTCTGACCTTTATAGATATGGTCGAGACATAATCAATTTTGTATTATATTTAAGTTTCATTGTAGACAGCTGGTCCCATATTTAATATTAAATTCGCTGACGGTTATCTTTGACTTCTTTTTATTCCATCGTATGTCAATTCATGGAATTAATACAGCAAGTAACGATGCAAATACGAAGAGTTTTGGAAATTCGTTCGTTATATAAAAATCGCATTAGAAAACGCGATACCGTTGAGGTAAAGGACCTCTCACGTGATCGAACGATCATTAACACCAAATAACGACAGTCATAGTATACGTATAGTAACCTTCGCTCGTAGCAATTGTAACAACTGGTCAAAAAAGAATCGTTACGCATCTCGCGATTGAACTCGCCATGAAATTTTTTCAAATTTAATTACGCCGCAAAGAATTTCTCGACAGCGAGGAATGGAACGAAAGAAAATATCCGTGAAAATAAGAAGCTCTTAGGAACGCGATGAATAAGAAAAAGACAACGTCGCTTGATCTTTGACCGTTGGTCCCAGCTGATATGCTCGGTCAATACTGTATTATCTCGGTCTATTATCGCACATATAACAAACGTGTTTATTCGATGTATCGTATATTATGTAGATATGACCATGCAGGCGATCTTGAAACTCGAAAACAACAACCCACTAAAGCGGACGTCTTAATTCTTCTGTACGTTCGTGTAACAAGTGATGCAGTAAAGAGCGCAAAAGTCGAGACTATAGAAATACGCGAAGACCGACTGCACGTAGATATTATGCTGCAACTATCTACAGAATAAAACGGATATCTGCTGTATAATATGGGAAAAATTCCACGCTGATTTAACCAGCGTTCGCAGACGGTCACCGTTCCGAACTTCTTTTTTTAAACACCTTTTAAAATTCTAACAATCGTCACAAAGGTTTTGAAAAATTAGAAAACCGCTTACTTTGCAGGGTCGCATAATCTTGACGAATAATGTTATACCGATGATGCAGGTACAAGTTGTATTCGAGCGTAATACCGATGTTGCAAAAACATTGAAAATGGCTTGGAATTTCTCATTACATCTATATAATTTATATAAATAAAATATGGGAAAAGACTCCGCTGACATCAGATCGCTTATTGTTGGATTCTTCGCCGTGGCGTATCAATTGATGAAATATTCAACCGCCATTGGATACACTCGCGTGTATACATAACTATACATATATGTACGTACATTATATATATACGTATAGCACCCGTCAAACTATTTTCGTAATTTTCCAACGCGCGAAATCGATGCCCGACCCCGAGGCAACGCTATGGATGGTGGCACGATTCTCGGATAAATATTTATTGATTTTACCTCCTCCTCCTCCTCCTCCTCCTTCTCCTTTCCTCTCTCATTCTCGCTCTTTTTCATGCTATATTCATTCATTTATATATATATATATATATATATATATATATATATATATATATATGTTTGTTTTTTTTTTTTATTTTCTTATTTTTTGCAATGCACAGAGATACGTTGTATAACGCGCTGGCTTTTTCCAATCCTTCCGCCATTTTGTTACAGTAGACGGGAGATGAGACGCAAACAACGTCGACGTTTGAATCTCGCTTTTGAAAACCGTTACGTATTTTGTAGTAACAATTCTTTTCTCTCCTAACATCATCCCATGTTCTACGTTATTATTTTAAATTGAAAAAAATCACCCTCTGCAGAATTATTCGTGCTTACTATTTTCTCTAAAACCTGATAGTTCGGTGATCGTGTGTGGATGATATCCACATTTTGTTACGATTATAATTACCGAGTATATTTCCGCACATCTGTATGTGCAAATATTTCATCTTTCGACTTCGGTAAATATAATTGACGTCTATCGAAAATAGACGTTCACCTTCGTTATTTTACAGAAAAAATTTAAGACAGATTATTTTCCTACACGTGAACGTATTGGGAAAAGTTTACCGTTCGTTTTACAATTCCCGTTCTTTACGATAAAACGTACGGGTACAGATTGTACCGAAAATAAAATAATTATAAAATTGTAAATGCACGGCTTCGCGAACTGGAGAAAATTGAGCAAATTTTCGCTGCCAGCGTTTTAACGAACAGTACAGAGAAGCCCGCGTATCGAAGGCGTAGGAGAAAAGATTGCGGGTTATCGGCACGGTACGCGTATAACGGAATCGGGTATAATCGAGGAGCGGCATCGTATTATGTACCTTGAAAATGCACCGCGGATGCCTGCAAGACCGAGTCCCAAGTTCTGTAACCCATATGCAAAGGAACGTTGAACGTACCGCGTCGAGTCGTAGTTAAACAGTAATCTCGAGTCCGACCTAGTTTCCGGTCTCGCGTCTAACGTAGGTAGGCACCTACGTTATATAATTGATGCCTACCTCCTGCAATCAAGTCGGAAAACGTTCGGAACGAGAAAAGCCGATACCTACATTCGAGCTACAACCTATGCGGCAACTTCGAGATATGCCAGCGTTCCACGCACGCCTGCATATCTGTTAGGTGTGTGTCATTGTGCGGTGAATCTGTGGCGAGCGGTGCCGTTGCACGTAATATTATATATTCAATGTACCTGTTTCGGTATGCAGCTACGATCTACGTGTGTAAAGTTCGTAATTTAGAAGCTGGACCGCGATTTGAACTTTTGTGTTATCCACGAGGTGTAACGATTTTAGGTGATATAATCAACCGCTCGACACTTGTTTCAATAATTACCTACCGAATGTATCGAGGTAATTGGTCGTCGTTCTCGATCGTTTTTATCGTATATAGGTACGTTAATTAAACTGATTAATTGATAACGAAGTAAAGAAAAAAGAAGAAGAAAATTACGCCGACATTTCCGCTTTGCTTGGGAGTTTCATTTAAGTCGAACGAATAAATGTAATTCGTTGGCTCTATAGCTATGTGGAGACTTGTTCTTTTTAGTTTGTTTTTTCAGCTTTTCGTCAGGAAACTTTTTTTTATATTCACCTCGAATAATTTCATTCGTTTAATTAACGGGGGTAAAGCACATTTTTTTTAAATTGGATCCTTTGATTATTTAAATTCCTCTTTCGTGCAAAATTATACAAATATTTATCCGTTCGTTATAACGTTATATTGTAGGTATATATATACGCGTTTTATATGTAATATAAACGTGATGTAAGATGCAGGCAATGGACGAAGAAGAAGAAGCTAGTTAATTTCGGTAGAAGTATAAAATTACGTTACGCGCAATTCATTTCTTCCAGATGTAGCGCAAAGAAAATATTCAACGAAAAAATAATATGACACACAATTTCCTGCCAAGTTTACTTTCTGCTCTTTTTCTTCGATGACGTAATGAAATGTCGCGATAAACTTACATGCACATGTGTCAATCAATATCCGGCACTGCCATCGTTCCGTTAAATTTTTGATCATAATGAAGGTTTTGTTTAATATTATAGTATAATGAAAAAATTGTTTACGTTTTTTACGTTTGCAGTGCATATGGTATGGAAGCAGTTTTAAGGGAATGGCCGAGTTTCTCAATTTCAATAATGACAGGACGCATTAGTCAACAATTACAATAACGTTTCCTCATTTATTTTCTCACGTGTAACGTATATCCCAAAAACTGTCCTTATTATTACTGTCAATATTCATTTGCATTTTGTTAAACTGGGTCGCTCAGTTACCTTCGCGGTGTTCTTGCGCTAGATAAATTGTTCCAGAACGATCCCTGAAGAATAAGCGAAAACGGAGTTGAAAAGAAAAAATCTGAAAGTTTCAAACTTTTATATATTTATATGAAAAAAAAACAAAAACAAAGAAAAAAGAAATCGTAACCTTCTGCAATTGAATATTATTCAAACTATGCGAATCAACGTTAGGTATTATACACGGATGATATATAGATATAATTATTTTTAGCGTTAAAAATTAGGTGTAATTTTAATCGAGGAAGAAATTGCAGCGGTAAGCTCGTCGCCGATAGAAATGAGTTAGAGGCAATATCCCTTACGGACAGACACGTAAACACACCTTACAAACAAATGCCGGGGAGACTTTCTACACTGGTCGTAAATACGGCGTTACGGCATAATTAGTGGAACAGCGACGGCATGAACACTTCCTAGATTATGCGGATCTCGCTTTGTACGAGACGATTTCATGTTTCTTATACGTGTTCGAAATCACGTCCATTTTTTTTACAGACTTCGATTTCATTTTTGTTATACCTACAGGTAAATGAATTAAATTTTCGTAACGCGTCATTGCACGAAGGGATTTGTTTCACTCAAGGGATCGTGGTGCAGTCAATATCGTTCGAAATCGCTTTGTAGTCTCCGAAATCACACCTGAAATCAGTAATGTCAAAGTAAAATTCTGCATTAGTAAGCATCGGTGAAATCATTTAAGATTACCGAAATGTCATTGTAATCTTGAGAAATCGTATGAAATATTAGAAATCGTGAGTAATTACTTACAATTAGTCAAAGTAAAATTATTCGTCGAGTAATCTCTCGTAATTACTCTGTAAAGTGGAAGTGTAATCATGAAACATACAATCGTGGTGTCAATTTTTGCTTCAGTGAAACACCCCTTGGTATACTTTAAGAGCGTAAAAATGAATTCAAGTTTTATCTAACTTTGACATTATTTTATGGATATTTTGAATTACATTTACAAATTTTTTAAAGTCATTTTTTGCGAAAATGTCGAAGTTACGGGCTGTTGTTGACCGAAGGTCGTCGTCCGAGTTCGTCGTTCGCGGGAAATGTCGAGGAGAGGTCGGTATTTTTATCTTAAAGCAAAATGGTTGTTTTTTTACATTATTAACATGTTTTCTAAAAATATGAACCTTATTGCGAGTAAAAATTGTAAAAATTGAAGTGTTGAGCGGTGTATGATAAAATTTCTTTTGAAACATGTTTTTTGGAAACGATTTGGAAAAAGAAGTTAGCCAGGAAATCACCTTCGTTGAAACTCTCTTTTTGCACAGAGTATTACATACATCACACTGCTGATTATCAGTCCAGTTATATATACATATATACACATATATATGAGGCATTCGAGACCAAACGAACCTACGTCTGATTCTCACCATCGGCGTTTTTTTTTTTTTTTTTTAAATTTTTAAGTACGGCCTAAAGAGTATGCTTTTCTTTTGTACTCCTACTTTACACCGTACTTGAAGAAAAAAAACAAACGTCGACGGCGAAGGTTAGATGTAGGTCAGTTCGGGGTGGAATGCCTCATATACTATGTTCGCCGATCGCGTACACTTGCCTAACGCCGAACAATCGCTACTACAGGTACACGCAATTATACCTTGCGATGTATTATACGGGAGGATAAATTGGTGATATCCTTGACACCGTCAAAACTGGCCGGTGTGCCGGATGTACCTATTTGGTGCGTGTGCAACGAGAATGGGGCCCCCCATAATCCCGTTTACGGGGCACCAAGGGCGTACAATTGTCGTAATCGTCGTGGCTGCACCGCAAGTGCGCGGTGCTTCCGTAGATTAATAATTCATACCAGATTGAAGTTGGTAACGTTAGTGGAACGAAATATTGAAATTTAAATCGTTGTTTAGAAAATTTAGAACGACTTTAAAGGAGATTAATTTTCAAAAACTAAATACACTTTGATTTTTAAAAATAGATTACTCGATTTGAGACGGTCCTACTGTTGCGAAATAATAATTTTTCCTAAAAATAAATCGTTACATCAACGTTACGAACTTCAAGGTTCTTAACTTATTGGCGTTTCTCCCTCTCCCCGAGTCCAGCGCGATTCGTTACTCACTCCTCTTACTCTTATTTTTACACTTTTACCCGAATTTTTCGCCTAATCGAAACAACTGTTTCCTTAACGACAAGAAACAAGAAAGTTGATGCCAACTGCACTGAGGGAATTAAAACTTTTTCAAAGTGACGGACATCGCATATAATTATTGGCTAAATTTGAATCGCTATTAACTTTAATCACATTCGCGTATCAGCTGTACGTACAATGTGAAGAAGAAGAAAATAAAACACGATGCAGCAGGTAATATAATTGTGCGTCTAAAAAAATATTGACTTTCCCCCCCCCCCCCCCCCCCTTCTTCTTTTGTCAATTCTGCGCCCCTGACGTTGTAGGCGAAAAGCATTTTTGCCATTCGAATTACGTGAACATATTAAACACCACCCACTTACCGAGATTGAGTGATTTAGGAGTTTTACATTACGTATGTATGTATATATTCGTATAGGCACATGTAACACAGTTTGCCAGTCACATGCCTCGAGATAATTGAAACGTTGCGAACGAAAAAGAGTAAAAGATGAGTAAAAATAGCGAAAAATAATTGCACAACTTTAGATGGACGCGGGCTCTACGGATCTTTATATTTTTAAATTTATAAACGCCACCGTATCATATCGGGTACTAGTTACTTTTTTTTCTCTCACTTTTTCCATTATTTTTTTTATTCCAGATGCGATTCTCGCCCAGTCGAGAGACTCTTAACACTCCGCGGTATCATATTTAATAATACAGTACAAGTGTTTACAGATAATATCAAATCATTTCGGACGGTTTGACCAACAAGCGACTTGGACATTCCGACGATTTAATCCGATTTCGAATTAATTTTGTTCTGGCAATTCCATGATGTTATTTCAGGTCATGTCTATTTTTAGGTTCGAAGACGTGTTCGGTGATTTCGGTGAATGACCCCCTCCCCCCCCCCCCCCCCCTCCCTTTACATCGTAAACGATACAGCAATTTCAAAGACCAGTCGGACTGTGAAACCTGAAAGCAGCAGCTGCAGTTTTTTATCACCTCCGATCACCATTCCTCGATTATTATAGTTTATAATAACTTGATTGAAAGCCCACGAATTGCGATGATGTGTTTTGCCTTTCCGTTTCAAACGTGTCATATTGTTTGTTTCATTTGACTTTATCGTCATCGTTGTCATCGTCGTCATCATCATCATCATCATCATCAGCAACAGCAGCAGCAGTACCACCACCACCACCACCACCACCACCACCACGTGGTTACATGGTAGTAAATGTTTGATACCCTAGTACATATATACGCGCAGCCGTTTTTTTTTATATACATTATACATATAAAACATACATATATAGATGCGTAAATATATTCGCGTAGAATATACCGACATGACGGTTTTACAACCTTTCTCTCTTGTGCCTGATGCCGGAGAGGGGAGAGAAGGAAGAACCCGCGATGAAAATCTCCGAGCACGTTCGCAATTCTTATCTCATTGTCAGACAGCTCGATAGATGGCGGGGGGGGGGGGGGGGGGGGGACAGAGGGGGGAAGCTACCTCGCAATCTGCAGATATTGTCAATCATTCTCGTCTGATTTACTCTGAAATATATATCTCTCAAACGTATGTTTATATATCTATATAGGGTGCACGTTTATTTAGATATATTGTGATACAGTCTCTCGTCACAATAAACCGTGTTTTTCTTAATTACCCTAACCGTAACAAACATATTTTTTTTAAATATATTTGCTGGTAGAAGAAGTATAACCTTGTATTATCACAGATCTGCGTATGTAGCTAGAATCATACGGCATTGAGTCACAGAGTTTCCACGGCGCGTGATAAAAAATATATGCAAATCCTTATATACTATATGTATAGTTTCGTACCAAGTTTGCATGATAAGAAGATTCGTATGGAAGAACCTAAGTCGAAGTAAAATGAATACATTTTTTGAAATTCGCGATATTAAAAAACGGAAAGAAAAGACCACTTACCTTGCAGCACGAATCGCAACAATTTTCGTTTTTTCAATACTCCGTATTCGTTCCGTGGTAGCCGAGCAAGCAACTTGATAGCACGTGTAATTTCTTACCGCGACATTGAATGCGCACAATTCTCTGTAGGATGGAAATTTGCAAATTCGACGAAGGTTCTCCGATGGTTACATCTTTAAAATCTAAAAGCCGAACTTTTTCTCGGTACGCCGGTTTTTCGGTAACTAAAAAACATTATCCTTTTCAAGAGTATACATATGCATATATAGCATATATATGTATATGATTATTTATCGACAGAATTACCCGTCATCTTCTACGGTTGAATGCACATGCGCTACAATCCGAGACCAGTTGCTTGCCAGATCGACCAACTGTCGTGAACGTAACCTCAAAAATTTCGACAGCCGTCACGGGCAGTTGTGTTCAACACCGACAGCTGGAAAAATTTTCAAGGTTACATACACGGCGGTGACCTGTCATCTGAATTTATTACGGTTGGTCATCCTGACAAACAACCGCTCTCGAATTTTAGCGCATGCGCATTAAACAACAGCAGACGACGGACCACTCTGTCGATTGGTAATCACTCTGTACATAGGTATGTTATACGAGTTAATAAGGATAATGTTCTTGACGCCCGTCATGCTGCACACTTATTATTAATGGCAGAGATGCCAATGCGAATGTATTATTCAGAGTTGCGGTTCATTCTTGCGGTCAGGTTACAGGATGATGCAACAGATATTCTCTACCCTGCAGGTACATACATCCAATTCCTGTTGCATGGATGAGTATACATATATTTTAAACTACGATATCGTCACATTACTGCCAGCTTCTCTCGCGTGCGTTTAACAAAAAGGAATAATGGAATAAAAAAAAAGAAAAGACACATGCGGCACACATTCCGAGGTGATGGCGACGTCGAAACAAGGCTGTACGCGGTCACGAGTTTCAAATCCTTTTTGGCAAACGCCGGACATTTTTGCTTACGTATCATCGACGACAGGACCGAGGGGGGATACAATTACGAACGATAATGCAATCTGTCCCAAGCGTGAGTATATGCATATGTATACATACCTATACGTACAATGTCGCATGTATATACAGAATGAACTTCTAACGTTACAATGGTTCGTCGTCTGCTACAGTTGAATGCGCATGCGCTAAAATTCGAGAGCAGTTGTTTGCCAGGCTGACCAACCGTCGTGAACGTAACCTCGAAAAGTTTTACATTTGTCGCTGACAGTTGTGTTCGCACCGACAGTTGTCGAAATTTTTGAGGTTACGTTCATGACGGTTGGCAGCCTGGTAAACAACTGCTCTCGGATTGTAGCGCATGCGCATTCAACTGTAGCAGACGACGGATCATTCTATCGTTATAAATTCACTGTGTATATACCTATAGATGTATATGTACATTAAATATACTTGAATATACACAATGCCTATACATAATTTGTACGCGTATCGGCGCGTGTTTGGGTTTCGCGATGTGTTGATGTATTTTTCAATGCCCATTGTCATTCTCCTTTTCTTGTTTCTGTTTCCTCATTTCTCATTCTCTTATTTTTCTTCTTCTGCTTCCTGCTTCCTTCTTCTAACCGTGATCCTCGTTGTTATCATCGTTGTCATTTCTTTTTATTAGTTTAACGAGCCATGATGCTCCTCTAGTTTCAACGTTTCATACCTACGTCACACTGCAAGCTTCTCTGCGAGTCTCGTATTGTATGTGTGTACGTACATCCATGCATATATTATACCTACTCTCTGTATTATAATACTAGAAATTTTATTTTACATACATGTATTGTCCACCTACATGGGGTATATAATTCTTTTATTGATATCGTACTGAAGTGGTTGACGTAATATGTATAATATTTTAAACACGCACTTACACACATACAAATAATATGAGTATAAATCAGAGATATTTACTAGAAATAACGACATCTTTATTGTAGCGCTCGCATTATAGGTATATATATCCATCGAGTATCTTCCACTTTACCACCGATTCCTGCATATATATGCACCGTCGACGCCGTAATATATAACAGTGTCAAATATTTACGTTGAGGAAAAGAAGAAAATAAAATTATATCAGGCATGAGAAAGAGAGAGAGAGAGAGAGAGAGAGAGAGAGAGAGAGAGAGAGAGAGAGAGAGAGGGGGGGGGGGGAGAGAGAAGCGAGACAGTAATAACATCATGAGAAAATAAAAACATACACCGTCTACCGTTCTGTAAAATAAATTTCATGTATCACGCTCGCGCAATTTTGATAATATACATATCCGTCGAAATTCTTGATATTATTACTTTTTCTCTTTTATACTCCTTTACGCTCATTACATAATCAACATAATATTGCTTTCAAAAAAAAAAAAAAAGAGAGAGAGAGAGAAACAAACAAGAAATAATAATAATGATAATTTACCTTAGTTTGAACCCCGTATCGTCGCCTTCTGCCAGAAAAGAATAAAGAGAGATAAAAGACGAGCTTTTGCTGATGCGTTACGACGCACTTATACAGAGTATTATAGCTGTATACATTGGATGGCGGTGTAACGTGGAAGTAGCGTTTGCCAGATTTCAGAGTATAATAAATACCCTTCTCTCTCAGCCCTAGCTGGCAAGCAGGTCGGTGAAAGATCGTGTAACACTACGACGTATAAAAGATACACATCAGTTCGGCCGCTCCGCTAATCCTTGTTCCATTAATCAAATCGAAACGATACTTTGGCACATTGATCGAGTGTGATTGAAAATCAGAGATACACGTGGAAAGACATCAATTTGAAGAATCTTAAAATCAAGCGGACGAATCGAGACTCCGTTCGTCCTCGGGAGAAACACGCGTCACGATATTATTTGCGAGTACTTGTACGTATAAAAATTCACAGGCTGCACGGCTATCCGCGGAGGATGGAGAAAAAATAAGGAAAAGAAAAAACCGACAAGGTTTATGCGTAATTCAAAAAATGTGCATTACATTACATATGCAGCACGCAGGCATATCACGTGGCATATTATCCTACGTCCGTCGGAATTTAATTGCACACGTTATTCTTCACACATCGTCTTACCTATTCTCGCGCCGTATATTTATTATAATACACAAAACGCAGCATATGCATATGCATAAGCGCAACAGCTGCGCCAAGAATATAACCGCGATATAGGTAATATTATGTCGTTGGGTGTTTCTGCCTCATCGTCGGTGTTGTCGCTCCTCAAAACCAGCCGCGACATAACAAAGATTGTCCACTCTTTCGTTTCGATCTATCTCTCGCAATTCTACGTATAATACGTATTATATCACGAAGAAGAAGAGAACCACTGACGATATCAGTAACGGCCGATTCCGCGACGGTCACAAACGTCGCCAAGTAAATAAAAACACCAAACAACCTTTCGCCCCCAATTTCACACAGTTTTGTCGTTTCGTTTGTTTTCTTTTCACCGAAGCCATTGCTTGTTGTATCTAATCTCTCTCTCTCTATTTCTCTCTTTTCTTACTCTCAAACTGCCCAATAATTCATTGCATGTTGTTATTACAGACGCTCACCCATCGAACATTACGCACGTACGTCGTTGCGCTGTGTGTGAGTATTCGATGGATCGCGGGGTGCGTTTCGTTTCGTTTAGTTTCGTTTCGTTTCGTTTCGTTTCGTTTCGTTTCGTTTCGTTTCGTTTCGTTTCGTCGGGTTGCGTCGGGCCGCGGACGACGGCGAAGACGACTACAAGAGTGGTAGGCGGGGATCGCGGGGATTGCGGGGAATAAGGCGTCGGGAGACGTACTCTCCGAAAGACGGTGGGGGTGCTGCCAGACGGTAGACACCGGGGGCACCGTATAAATACGGCCGAGTCAGACGGCGGACGGTTAGTAGGTTGTATTTTACCGGTACGGGAGTCGCGTCGATCCCCACTTACGTTAGCAGTCTCACGCTCGCGGGACTGACGGCGGATGTAACGATTTCTGGAAGTACGAGAGGAGATGAACAAAATAAAACGAAGCAAACTCGAGGAAATTTGAAAAAATAAAAAACGAAAAGTGCGCGGTGCGGTGTTTTGTGCACGAATAAAACTGACGTGTCGTTGGTAAAATTTACTCGAAACGCTGCTGCACCTCATAACCAGGGTGACATGCAGGGCGCCGGTCCAGAGGAATCGGACTTGAACTTGTTCGTACCACTCGAAGCGGGTCTACCGTTTAACCCCCCGCAAAGAGAGTGAACGAACCGCAAGTATAGGGAAATGCGTTTCTGAGGAATTTATGCCGCACGCGCTGCATTCACGTACTCACACCCAGGCGGGAGGACACATGTGTGCAATTGAATACGGAGACGTATCCTGCGTATCTACGTTCGAGAGAAATATCTGCCGGTGAAAGTGTGCGGCAACGACAGCGGCTGCGGAGTGGCAGTCAGTCAACTCACTCGGTCAGTTCTCTCTCAGTCTCTCGTTCTCGCAGCTATCGGTTGTGTGAAAATAAAGTAATCGTAATACAAGCGATATATAGTAATAATGACGATAATGTAAGAAGAGTCAAGTTGTAAAGTGAATCGTGAAAGAGATATTGCAACAACGCTCTAACGGGGCGAAGGAGGAGGAGGAGGCGGAGGAGGAGGAGGTTGCAAAGAAGGGGAGAGTGTAACATAAAACCATTATTTTCATGAGTGACTATAGTTTTTGTTGTTTACGCGCGTAGCACACTCTGCTGTTATACGAACCCCGGAGGAATTACCCCGGTTGTTATAAAACGTTCCGCCGAGGAAGGGATATGATATTCGATGCGCAGTGAGGAAATCGCAGGGGTACAATAACCTGCGAAGTTGCGCATTAGACGAGTGAGGAGGGATCTTGATGAAAAGAAGGCAGACGAGCCAGACGAACAGCGACGATAACGACGATGGTGATAACCGTCAAAGACCGTCGCTAAATTGTGCGCCGAGTGTGCGCGCGTGTGTGTTTTGTGCTTACGTGCGTGTGTGCGAATGTTTGGCGGGTTGGTAAGAGAGTACAAAAAATAAATAAGTTAGAGAAGAAGAAATTAATTGACAAAGAAAGGCGAAAGAAAAGTCGAGCGAAACTGTAAGCTGCGTGTAACGAATCCACTTGCGATAACTTAGCGTGAGAAGGCGCGATGGAGAGCAAAGTCTACATCACGGATAACGCCAGCCTGCATCATCAGAACAACAATCATCGAAACTCGGTAAAGTTCGCCTCGTCAGCGGACTCGATACCCTCGCTTATCGAGCGATCCTTCGTCCAGGCCGTCGACGACGTAGGACCGCCGCCTTTGCCACCGCCGAGGGGCGGCAGGGAGAAAAGCGAAAATCGGGGGCGTCGTCACAGCGTTTTGGACGATCTCAGGGCACGACGCGACAGCCTTTTTCAACGGGCGAGACGCGGCAGCCTCTTCGAGGACAGGGAGAAGAAACCTCCGCCGGGAGACGAAGTCGCCGTCGTCGTCAAGGGGGAGAAGCGACGGAGCAGCGACGACAACCGTCGAGGTTCGGTATTCTACGTGTCCGACGAGCTTCCCGAGGAAAGTAACAATCCGGCAACGGAGAACGACGACGCGGCTGCTAACGTCGCGGCGGAAACCGAAATCGAGGTCGCGGAACCGGAAGCGAAGGACCAGAAGGGCCGACGAAGGTCATGGCATCCCCTCGCCAAACCTCCAAAGCTCGAACGGAAGCGGAGGAAGGGCGTTACGAACGTACCGCCGCAGACCGGAAGCAGCCCCGAGGGTGTTTATAACGTTCGGCAAAAGAGAGGATCCTGGTGGAACATATTCGCCACGGAGACAAACAGCAGGTAGAAAACGCCTCGCCGGTTACGGTCACATACTTACAGGCTTAATCTAGTTTCTCTTATTTCCCCTTCTTTCATTTACTTTGTGTGCGGTTTTTTTTTTTTTTTTTTTTTATTTATTACCGTTTTACCGGAACTGACGACAACTCGACGGCCCGAACAGCGATCAAGCGGCACGCGAGTCGGTGTTTCTCTCTCTCTCTCTTTCTCTTTGTTCTTTCTTTCTCTCTCGGTTTTGTACCGTTGCGGAACCATCGTCGTCGAGTCTTTCTCTCTCCTCCTTTTACTCCTGCAGTACTGCGGGCAAGAAATATTCGAGAGATTCAAGTACCTGGAGGAGAAGGCAGCACACTCAACACCGACAAGGTTCAGGTAACGGACCGCGTCTCCCCGACCACGACGACGACGACGTTGTTGCTGCTGTTGCAGCGGTGGCCGGCCGCTGGTAGAGAAACCGCGTGTGTCCGGTTACACGTCGTAACGCGAGTAATTTTTATGCTCGATTATCTTTATACTCGGCTCGTGGAAGAGAGCAACGCGAGTCATGATGCATCGTGCGACGATCGGTCAAATCGATGCCGGAGATTATTATGTTTTGAAAACAGCTCGCGCGCTCGCCCGGCCGCTTTATCTCTTTCCATGCACGTGTAATCGTGACGCTGGGTGTAGGGTATACGCAACATACTTGCTGATTAATTGTTCGATGATAGATTACACGCTTGTTTAAATAACATTGCGCACGAGAATACTCGCGAGGTTTGTAAGATTCTTTCGAGAATGTCGTAACTATACGTTAGACCGTAAACTCGAGAAGAGCACTCTTCTCCCACTCCAATGGAAGGTACCAAGTAGAATCTCGAGTTTTTGGGTTCATTTCACCCGAACAATTGGAGAGAGGGAGATGGAACCATTCGTCGCGTGATCACCGGCCTTGCCGACATTGCGATAATGTTAATACGCGCGGATAATATTAGGCGAAGGGTAAACGCAGCTCAGCGGCTCATGTCACCGCAAGTATGTCTAACGTCTATGTCTAATCGTAAGACGCACGATTCATTGTCAACGTGAAAGGTAGTCGGTCTCGCGTTGTCAACTCCTCGTCCGTACGCATACGTACAACTCGTATATCTATGTATATTTGTATACCTCTGTAATGTATGCACGAAGGTATACACGCCGGTCTCTTTCACTTTTACTCGCTCCGCGAGTAAGTAAAGTTAAAAAACTCGCATCAACTCGCGCGAGCGCAACTCGACGCCGCTAACCAAGGCTGGTCGCTGTCCCCTGTTGCTGCTGCTGCTGCTGCTGCTGCCCACTTTGTGCTGCTGCAACCCGTTTTGCCAGGCCGGCACTCTCTTGAAAGAGTAAAGAGGTCGACCGTATTCGTCCGACTTGCAAGAGAGTAGGTTGGTTCGTGAGTGAGTGAGTGAGTGAGTGAGTTGGTAAGGTACAACAACTTCTCGCGTTATGGAGACTCGAACACAACAACAAGGCTAGCATGCTGCCGTACCAGATTCAGATCGTTGTGTTGGTTAGCCTAGATGGCCGAGGGCGTGCGGAATCAAAGGCCTCGGTTTTCGAATTGATCCCGTATTCGATAACGGAGAACGGCTCCTATAAAGCCTCCAAAGAATTCCACTCCGGCCGAAGAGACTAAGACGGATTTTCAGACCAAATTCACTATCAGAAACTGCGAAGGTGCGCAGATTCCGATTCGGTCACGTACTACAAGTAGGCGTTTCAAAAGTTGAAAAAAATCGTTTTATCGACAGGTGGGCAAAATCAGTATAGAATAATCAAATTGGGATTACATTCACAGATTCGTTTAATACTGTTTTTAGAATCGTATGGAACATCTCGATTCTCGATTATATCGTTACACGTGTCATTGGTTGACAAAAGTTCGTCAAAGTAACCGATCGCGTTTTCGCCTAGTTCCAATTTCGTGATCCGTATTACTCCGATTTGGATGAAATTGTTCATTTAAATAATGACCGATGATGTTTCACTCGTTCGTATAACGTAGCAGTACGTGCAATCCTTTTTTTCCTTCGTTCAAATCACAAAGTTCACGTATAATCCGTGTATTCTTCGATACGCATTTATCAATGCTCGAAAGCGATAACCGACGTTTTAGAGACGACGCGCAAAACAGTCGTCTGTTGCGATATATGAGTCAAGGTTAATGCAGGCTTAATGAAACTTATTTTAGATAATACATTATCAATCAATAAACCCTGTCATTTACAAAATTGCAGGTAAGATAATTTGTCAGCAGCAAAGTGACTCGGTTGTCGTCGAATGATATTGGGCTTTCAAATCGATCTTTCGTGTTTGACAAGTGTTCACCGTTGCTTGGTTTTTTTCACCGCTAATGAAGGTTCTTCGATCTTTATACCAAATTTTCGCTTATCACCACTACGACAGAGATATCGCCGATCGATAAATCGAACCTGTACAACGGTTAAATCTGAAATATTTGAATCATGATTCCACGGTTAATTTTATATTCACACATCACCGATAAATGTTGTTTCATTGAGCTTGAATTTTCCTCCGTCTCACCGACTTCCCTCTTCACTCTAATTTTCGCCAATTTCTTTTCAAACAACGAAACCATTCTACCGGGGTAAAAAGACCGGAGACTTGAATCCGGTCGCGTTCGATGTGCAGAAACATTGTGCTGCACTTTGTTAGGTATATAATCGCCGGCAAGGTCGTATCAATTTGTAACTTAATTCGTCCCATGCGAGAGACGGGCAAAACGGTACGGAAACGCTAAATTTGTTATAAATTGTTCTGCACCGTCTCGGCAAAACCATTATCACTTGTTATTATACACATTATATTAATATTAAGGGCTCAAACTTTCAGGATAATTTTTATTTGTCGTCATGAACAATGTTTTTACAGTACCATTAAAAAAAAAATTCTTCGTTTTTTTGGCCCAATCTGATACACATGTCTATACGTATAATAGCAATTTATACACACATGTATGTAACACATGTGTATACATGTGTGTACAAATCAGCGAAGATGCATGAGTGTATAAGCGTATAGATGGATAAAATCTCTCGCAGCATCACGAATCGCTCGCTTCGGTGGCGCATAAATTCATACACGAGTCGTAAGATTAAAAATATATGTTTATTTATCCGATTGATCAGTTATCGCAGGGCAGGTAGACTGCCCACTGATACGCTTCGTCAAAATATGCGGTTATAAAAACAGACGCGTATCATCATCGCGAGTTACACGTCGAACATCTGCACGGGCGTATTTACGTTTCATCCGCAGCACGCGGTGCACTGCAGTATAATAATATTCGCGTTTATGTACACAACGTACATTACGGTGCGTGTAATAACGATCGCATCCTCCCCTCTTCCCCCGTCCCCCGATGCACCGTACATATATGCAACATACCGACGACGATAAACAGCGGCTGCAGCAGCAGCGCAGAGGCCGTGTCTTCCAATAATTTTCACTCCTCTCGCGTCCGATTGTCTCCTTTTTCCCAATCAATTGTAAGAACAAAAACCAGGAACAACGAGAAACAATCGATGTTGATGTACGTGCATGTAATCGACTCGCGTGTCAAGCACGCGTTACAGATATGCGAGAGAAGAATCCAGCAGACGTTTCTGTTACACCGAAGGTTACGTTACACGTTGTTACATTAAATGTTATACGGTATAACGCTTCGCGGATGGCGAAGAGGGTCGAACCGTTTGGGCCAGCGGCACGGGGGGGGAGGGGTGGGGAGGGGAGGGAGCAGGAAATCCATACAGTTGATCGCGGCAAAAATGCGCGATTGGAATACCGAACGTGCAGCAACTATGCCGTATATGATATACCTGGTGATTATCCGAGCGATTCGTCGCCCGTATCGATAAGGCGATCCGAGGCCCGGGCAAATACATGACCATATATCGAGTGTTGTCGGGCACTTAGCTATGCGAGAGCGATGCGACGACGCCCATGCGGATGTATACGTCGGAGGTCAGCGACGCTGCCGATGATCCAAGTCATTACCTAGGAGGAGTACCTACGTGACGTTTGTCCGCGTCGGGTGTAACACGCGCGACGAGTCGTATCCTATAACCGTGGCACGGTAGACTGGCTGTTGTGGTTCTCTCGTACAAAGCAGGTAGTTCCGCGGGCGAGAGTATCCTTGGCGCTTTGAGAGCTGGTATATCATCGTTGTGTTGCACAATGAATCACGAAATATTCTTGAAGCAATTCTTCGCAAAATTCAATCAAATCACGGGAATTTAGAATTACCTTGTAAATTTAGGTACGTGAAGGTAAATCGTCGAATTCAACTTCAAGGAACGTCGATTATATGCAGGCATATGCGTGTGATGTTCATGTATTGTTCTGAGTTGTAAACAGCGGCGGTGATACGGCGTACGCTGTAAATATTTGTGAATCAACATTTTTTATAGGGTGTTGTTTTTTTTTTTTTTTTTTCTTAATTTTGTTCTTGTTCTTTCGCGACTATTTATTCTATTGCCTACTATTCCGATTTGATAGTTACTGCGTACGTACGCTTTCAGTCATGTCTCGTCCGTCGCTGGGAAATCCCGATTTATATTTATGGTATACACATATTGCCAATTTGTGCGTATAATTTTAATACGTGTATATACGCGTGTATAGAAGGAAGAGTCGAGCGAAATTGAGTAGTCGCCGGCGCAACGACTACAACGACTGTGTCAGAAGAGACGAATTGAACTTGAAATTAGCACATGTCGCGGTATAAATTTCTGAGAAGAATGCTAACTATCGTTTTCCTCCTAATTTTGCGATTCTTGAAAACTATTTTATTATGCATATTCGCAATATTTAGCATGCAAACGCCAATGCAATGAATCGGGGTTCGTCAGAGGTGGCGCGGACGGAACAATTCGATAATTGAACTCGCTGCACGCCCACGGATTCGTTTCATTGGCCAGTGGAACCCGACGTCATTGAACGACGATGAAAGTCCGTCTGTGTAATATAACCTTCCGAAATTCTTTTCTTTTTTTTTTTTTTTTTTACTTTCATTATTTCGCACGGATCGATGTATCCATCAAAACTACGAGTATAATTCTTTCCGTACGTGGATCAAGCCTTATTCCTATATATGGAGAAAATGTTGCACATTTGTACGCAACTCTTACACGTCATGTTTATTATACGTACCTGCGTACAGTCGGGTAAAATGTAATTTCTAAGATCCAAGAATCGTATCACTGTATTCTTGTACGCCTATTCCGCACGCATACGCGATTTGGGGTCAGTGACCCTATTGGGGTCAAGGTTGGCGAAATTAATCCTCATGGTCCTTGGCAGAGGTCGCGATTATACCGCACAGGTATAATCTGATGCGGAATGAAGCTGGAGCTAGAAACCAGAGTTAGTAGCCAAACGTTTCAAACTTTTTGGAAATAAAAACAATGTAGTTCAATTTTATCCTCATGATTGTACGAAAGTTTCGGGGGTTCAAGGTATTTCACAAAATTTTGATTCTCGAACTTTATCACCTTATTCGAATGAACATTAAAACGTTTGGCCGCTAATTCGCGCTGCCAGCTTCTGCATCGTTGTATTGGAACTAGGAAAAAAATTGGTCGCATCGTCGCAGGATTTGCAGATCATTCGTTTCGCCATGCAGTCCGTAATACAGTGATCGATGAAAAGCTTCAATACCTTCGTACTCGAGATAATAGAAGTAAGGGTGAATCATAGGGTGTTGAATACTAACGAGACCGAAGTTGGTAACGTTAGCATAACGAAACATGGTGGAAAAAATCGTTGGCTTTTCGAACTAATATCAACAGGTTTGCTTTGTCACGATTTACTAAATGAATTTTTCTAACGCGTATCGTTAAAGTAACGCTACTGACTTGAACCGCGTAAATGCCAAATACCGAACACCGCGTCGTTGTTCGTAACTCTTATCGACCCTCCTCCGGAGTAGGATAAGCATAATATCGGATATCATGGACCGCTCGCCCCGGAGCTGACATTGACCCACTGAAGGGGACGGGGACGAGGCCTTTGGTTCGACGTTCGGGCGTGGGATCGCTGTAGATCGATCGATCGTTCGATCCACCTACCTTTCTCCGACGCAACGAATCCGCTGCGCGCATTCATTCGCCGCTTGCTGCGCTAGTAAGCGGCCACGGGGCGGAGATTGTTCGGTTACTTCGCTCTTCGGACGATGAAACATGTAATAATTTCTATGGAGTATCGCGCACACGCTTGAGTCACATGTGTATATATGCGTACATACGTACTCGTACGTATAAAACGTGCCTACGTGAGATACCTCACGATTTCTCGCATATGATATCGGACCTGCACCATCGCGAATCGATTTTAAACCTATGTAATCATATATCGCGAAGCGTTGTGCGCGACGTTTTGTTTCGTTACAAAAATTGGGACTTTGTCTGTCACGCGCATCAACGAATTTTATTGCGAAAATATATTCTTCGTATTTGTTAGATTATATCTATACATGTTCGTCATTTTATCAACGTACGTATACATGTACATTATTGTGGGAAATTTCAAATTCTGATGAATTGGTCTGCTAAATGTTGGATAGAATAATGCTTGACGTTGAACAAGTTTTTTTAAACGTTTTATTCTATTATCGTTTAATTATACATGTATCGTAGGTACGCGTACCATTTACTTTTTTCTCGGCATCAAGAAGAGCGTTTAAACTTTGCTTTCACTAGTTTTTGCTTACAGTAAGTCGCTCGCTTTGAGTTGAAAAGTGATCGTACGACCCAGTCATGATTGTAAAAAGATACTATAATTGCACTGCAGAAATTTATTTTCATACCTATGAAGATACTAATCTTCAAGGTATAAAGCGCGTGAGAAAATTGAGATTTAAATTTTTCAAGTCTTCCGCGGATGTTTTAAAACTGGAAATCAATCTAAAGTCAAATCTTACGTTTACACGAATTGTAAATTTTTTAGTCAGGTCCCTTAGGTATTAGAGTTTTCTATGCAGTCATGGTTTCAAGATTGTGCAGTCATTAATCTTGACGAAAAACATTAACATTCCAGGATAAAATTCTCCAACTGCAGTTCCGGACTGTAGAATTTTACCAAGAATTTTAGATACGTATTACAAATTTCTATACGGCTTTTGTGACTGCAACCGTTTTTCGCGTTATCTGCGAATTCTTTTTTCCATCTCTCTTATTCCCTCTCTCCGTGCGTCAGTAATGAAATGAAATATCGTTCATCTTCACAATTATGTGGTTAAACAATTCCTGCCGCGAGTGTATCACAACGAAAGAATGCCGCTGTGCAATTCGTTGAGAGGAAAAAAAAAGAAGAAAAGAAGGATACTCTTAAAAATTGTTGCCTCTTCGTTAGACCTTGTCGTTACATATTTCCAACTTTTACCGACATGCAACGAGTCGGCGAAGCGTCTCGAGCGGCATCGAACGACAGGCCGCAGTGCGACCCAATTTTAGAGATTTTCTTGTTATTCTCTTCTTGGCGATAGGAAACCAGCCGGCGTGTAATCGAGTATGTATGTAGGTACATACCTCGTGACGCGCTTTCAGAAAAAGCTCAGAAATAACGCTGCGTTACTTACGCTGTAAGCGGGCACGCATTGTACGTACTTACCGCGTAAATACGTACAGCTATCTATCCGCGTATGTCCGCATGTATGTACAGTGTCGCAACGCCATTGCGCGACGTTGCCATCCGGGGTACGTACGTACGTATGGTAGATGTATGTGTGTAGTTAGGTGTATATATCAGCTGTTAAATTCGAGCCACGTTCCGCAGGCCGAGAGCATCGGAATTTAGCTGGGAGTTGCTGGCACACCAACTCAAATCTGGACACGTGTGTATGTATGGGTATAATAATCTACGTGTGCAACGTTTGCGACGCAACAGACGACGCGACGTAGCGAATAAAATTTCTATAAGGTACACCATATGGGTGGTTGTTTGCAGTCTGCGAGCCATAGTCTCTTGCTATTATTTTATACAATACTTATAAGGAAAGTATCCCAGGTCGAAATCTCTGATTTTATTTCATTTGTAATATGTTACGGTAGACCGAAAACTAAGCGATATCTTCTTTTTTTTTCTATCTGATATTAAACACTTTAAGGGGGTAAAACCACCATCCAAAGTGAGGCATGTCAAAGAGGGATTTGGGAGTTTCTTTTTTTTTCAATTGACGAAATTACATTTTTCATTTTTCGTCAAGAGAAAACTTTTCCAGGTGGATTGATTAAGAAAATATTATGTTCTTGTGGGTGAAAATGCCAAATCGCCCCTTGACATGCCTGAGTTTGGAGGGTGGTTTTACCCCCTTAAAGTGTTTAATGGAAGATAAAAAAGAAAGAAGTACGTGTCGCTTAATTTTTAGTCAACTGTATCGTATTACAAAAGAAATCAAATCGGAGAGATCGACCTGGAATGGGATACCTTCCTTGTTAGATACGAGGAGAAAAGAGAAGAGAAAAACCATCGGCTGCTACAGCGATGGGTTTTACCCACGCTTATTGCTCTCTGCAGCATCTGGTAACAATTTATACACAAAACTCGGTCATCGATTAGATCTTGAACTTTTATTGTTCGCACATATTTTTTTTTTTTTCTCGACGACGGACGACGTCAGCCGTGAAATTTATATGTATGAGAAAATTCACTCTACAGGGGTCCGGTTGTACCAACACTGAATTATAAAACATGAAAATAATCTTGATAAGATAACATTATTAAATTAACCATTATTATTTGACCGCTATCGGTGACTACAGGTGCTATCTAAAATCAGCGGTGCGGATATGTTGAGGAAAACAAGAAAAATAATTCACAGTTACCTAGAGTTTCGTAGCTATATGTAAGAATTGCTTTCAGAAGCTTTATCTCGGTGTTTTTTAACTGCTCGTAAAAATTGTAGCATCGAGATTTAAAGAAGAATAAGAAATTGAACCGCGAGTAATGTCTTTGAACGTATAAACCGCGGGATCGGATCTTCGTGAAAACACCATATATATAAATATATATATATATATATACATCAGTGTTATACGCATACCTTTAAATTTAGATTACACGTCAGTGCAGTGTTACGCCTTGAGAGAAGAAAGAACGAAAAGAACCTGTATTTTTGCAACCTTGAATACGCCTCATAATGCGATCATTCTTTCGATTAATGTTCTATTTCTTCAAAACGAATGAACGACTCTCGCCCAGCAGCGGAGCAGTTCAACAGTTGTATGCGTATTACCGTATAATGTAACATGTACAGATGCAATTAAACTTGCGTGTATCTACTAATTTTTCAAGACGATAAACTGGAGTCTGCTGTTTTTCCGCACCCCTGACTATCGATTTTTTATTTATATTCGCTTTTTTTTTATGTGCCACTAAATTAAACCGTATAATGTATACACTTTTTGATCTACAAGGTATAATGTGAAACGAAAGTATGCTACTATAAATTTTCGTTGCCGTTCATCGCTTATCTGAGAACCCGCGAATTCGGCGTCGAATATTTCCACAGTGTATAAATGATTATTATACATCGTATGTTTACTGCACGATTTTTAGATAAAGAATTCGGTTCAATAACAACGTCAATAATTGTTAACGAATCATATTTCTAGCACGACAAATTACAATTTTTTTTTTATCATTACAATATAACGTAAATTATTCCTCCTGAATGCGATCGTTCTTCTTTATACGAAAAACTTGTTCGTAGGAAATTTCCGGTCAAACTTATCATCGGCAGAATGTCTTATATAATTTCATACGAGACTCTGCGCAAGATTCTGTCGACTTCCGGTGACGGTCGTTACATATAAATTGCGTATATCGTTTAAATATATTGATTCGCTTATTGATTGGGTTGGTCTGGTACAAAAGCTTGGATCAACGTTCCGATCACCGATTGATCAAAAAATTATATTCGACGAAGAATGAAGTTTCCGTCATTCTTGAAAAATACCGGATAAGTCATTCGAAAGAACCGCACGATCATTATTTTTCGTACATAAGTATTTCTGCCGTGAGACACACGGGCGAGGATAAATCTCTGAGAAATGGATAATCGCTAACCGTGAAAAGTTGACCAAGAAATGTAGTTACGATGTATGTAGGTAGGAAGGTAGGTATAGAAAAGAAGAAACACGTCGATACGCGCGATATAACGCGAATGACTAAGAGGCGAAAAAGTCGCCCGCCTGTCGCGGAATCTGATCTCTGTGTATATATATTTTAAACGCACATATGCCTACATTTGCTCGGGTTTTACCTGAGTATTCGGACGCCGTGGGTTAGTGCGCTAATTGAAAGCCAAGATCAAACGAGAATGCGGGTCAAAGCTTTGATTCAAACCCAAGCGGCCGTTTATCCCGTCGAGCATTACGGCCACGCGAATTATATGTACACGTAGTTGCACCGTCGGTGTGTATTTACGATACACAGCTTTGACACGAATGTTATACGTACGTAGGTTTTGCTGAAGCGGATTATAGTGCACGTTTATTTTTTAATCACGCATCCCCCGTACTGACCCAAACCCTGGAGGCATACCCATTCTAATCATGCGACGCTGCATGCGTGTTGAATTTTGTCCGCATTATTCGAATTTTGTGTACCTACATGTGTGCCTGTACGCGGTTGCGTAATAAAAATTAATTATTGTTGAGCGTGCGAACAACGCTATTCATTCATACATCGCAGTTCAGATAAAATTCTCAGGGAGACACACCGTCATATGCCTGACGGTTATGTACAGAGGTACGCGTATAATCTTTGACATATCTGTAACGCATCTGTGTGTTTCGATACGTATATTATAGGCACCGCGCTTACGGCTGTGCTGTTACGTAAAATATGTTTTGGTTGGTTCTATATTATTATTTATTTATTTATTTATTTATTTATTTATTTACTTTTATTAATTTTTTAGCTTAGCACGTCTTACCTTTTGGCATGTTTTATTTTACTTTCTCTTTTTCTTTTCTTTCGTTTGATTCTAACAGGTTGCGACGCATGTCCCAGGACGTCACGCACACCAGATCCACAGAGAATTTGTCGACCCAATTCAGGTTCGTATTCATACTTACATTATCTTCAGAGATTTGCACGCTTGCCACATTTGCTATACATATTATATTCTTGTATTTATTTTTATATACCGCAAAATTGGCTGCCACGTTTTGCGTGCACGGATTTATATATCGTACACTCTCAGTTTTACGCAATATTCATGCTTGGTTTTATTCTAACATTTTTACTTTTATAATTTTTTTTTTGCTTTTTTTTCGCTTTTTCACTGTTATATTTTATGCCCCTCGGGAATTATAATGTAATGCAAGAGAATGATATAACGACCGTTGTGTGGCGGTGTGCCTTGCATAACAATAATCGCATATTAATACCCCCCCCCCCCCCCCTGAGTATCGCAGTAAGCTATAATGGCGAATCGACGAAACAGGAGGTATAATATAAGGCTAGGTCATATTATTCCAGAGCCGTTGTTCGTCGTCCTAGACCCAAGCAACGATCAATGATCCTTATAAACCGGTAAATTTTAACCGTGTCCAATCATATTCCAGAGTTCTCGCGAAACTCTCGTCGCGATAGACGGGAAGTGTGAAAGTTTTCATCGCGTGACGTAATAGGCCGCGATATATAATACTATAATAGATAGAGAATATTCTATAGCATACCTTAAACTACCTATATAAATTGTAGTCACTACACGGTATACCTAAACGTAAGTAATACGACGAAGGTGAACCAAATTACCAAATAAACTAAACCTTTTCTTTACCATTTGCAGGAGCAAAAGTCGGAGCGTCGATCATGGATTTGCCGCCCCTTTTGACCTCGAAGCATTACGCAGCAAGGTCGAAGGTCGTTTCGAGTCGGTTGATAAACTCTCCAAAGGTTAGTTATTTTATTTTGATGACAATTGTCGCAGAATTGCGACATATGTTAGGAAACACGAATGATTAATTTACAGAAATTGTTTATAAAATTTCGTAAAATATGGGATTAAAATAATATTATATACTTGGTACGTAATAATATTGCAATAATACTGCACGGAAAAGTTCGCGAACTTGGCGAGTTATTCAGCTCGTGGTAAAACATTTGAGAGATTGGCGTAGATTTTGAAATTCACAAATAGATCAAGCAAATTGAAGTTATATGCGCCTTGCCAACTCTTCCAGAGATTGCCGGATAGTGTTCAGAATCCAAGGTTAGATATCCGTTCGTTGACAGTGAGCTCTGTTAGTTTTCCACGCGGTAATTGGTAGTTTGCTTTATATAGCTCCGTCATTGAGGTAAGTATAAAACAAATTCACTCGCTGCATCTCGCAGTGATCAATCAGAGTCGTTATGTACGATTCGAGTTTTCGAACGATGATATCTTACAGTTAAAATAGAGCCCGTGTTGTTTGTTTATTCCGGCGAAGGCGCGTGGGAAGTTTGAAGACGTTCAACCATCGCCATGCAGGAACGAGACGCGATTGATAACGTAATATAATATTTACTTGAAGTTATCGATGCGTCACATCGATCGGACTTCAACCCGGGTTGAACCCGCCTGCGTTCAGGCAATTCAGGATACGCTTTATCGAATTCCGCCTGCATTTCGGCAACCAAGAACACATCCTGTTATACCGATCGACAGTTATCGGATTATTTACGATTAGCCGACTCCTCGCGCTCTCCAATTGCGGACCGCAAGAACGAACGTCGATCGGTAAAATGTACCCTGAATTGCATAATCGCAGGCGGATTTTATCCTGCGGCAAAATGCCCGTTTAACGTTGTCACAAAATACTCCGATATATTATCTGCAATGTGCAGCATGCGTAGGTGTATGTGTATTGGCAAAACGATGATTCGTGAAAACGTTACGGACAGGTTTACCTGACGTTTGGGATGGCTCTGATTAACAACTCGCGTCCACTCTTCAAACCGGTATAATAACGTACCTGTTATACGTCCCACATTTGGTGGAAACTTTCTTGTATATATTCCGAATTCATCGCGTGGCTCGAATCAACACCATTGTAAAGGTATAAAAATAATGTACCGTGTAATATCGCCGCAACGGCGACGCCACCATCAGATGCTGGGATCCCCGAAACTCGCTTGTTAAATTAATATTGTCGAAGGCGCGCGCGCGTGTCAGCTCGGCGAAAATAGTAACGACAATAATACCGATCGTAATAAACGTGCATGTTTTTTTTTCGAACATTAATAGAAACACAATAATTTTTGGGAACAACGCTGAAACACGCAGTGTATCACAGATATATTAGTGCATTAACCGTTGCCAAGATTTCAACCAACCGTACGAAGACTGCGCCGTGTGAGCAATCCGCGTGTTAAGGTCAGTGTAACAGTTGTTAATACGGTTACACCCAATTATTGACATTTTAATTTTCCACAATTATAAATTGGCTGCACAAATTGTGAATTTTTCGATGATTATAACCATTTGCTAGAGGGTTAGAGACTACAAATTAATTTTTTCCGTAATTTTAGAACTAAATATCAAACAGATGCAACCAAAAAAGGTCAATAATTGGGACAGGGTCAATAACTGTTACACTTACCTTGCTTATATTATATAAGCAGCCAACAACGCTATGGATTAGTTGCGTCATATCCCTATCATTGGAATATAACAACGCTAAAGCGTGTGTTGCAGTAAGAAAGTACACGCCGAGAGAGAGACCATCGCAAGCAGTATCTTCTTTTATTCCAGGCGAGGCGTGCGCAGTGAAAATATATTTTTTGTTGATGGTATCGATGCAACTTTTGCATTGTAGTGCACCGAGATAGATGAATATACCACTCGTGACGACCTCTCTCGGCATGCATTCTATCATCGCACGTTCCAGTATTATTACACTTCGTTGATCCTTTCTAATTCCTTTCCTGCATCGTGGCTTTCTGAGCACGCTATCAATTTGATAAACTTCGAGGCTAATGTAAAAAAAATCCAACAATAAGAATCTCCCTGCATCTTCTTTCTCTGCCCTGGGATTCTCTCTCTCTCTCTCTCTCTCTCTCTCTCTCTCTCTCTCTCTCTCTCTCTCTCTCTCTCTCTCGCCCCCCCCCCCCCCCCCCCCTCTTTCCCTCCCCATTTCTACCTCTCTTACTTCGCCCCCATCCGCGCCTTATCCTATGCCCAGAGGGGCTAGAGCAAATATGCTCTAAGAACCTATGACTCCAGTAAGTCGCCGGCACGCGTAGCTTCGGCAACATTTACCGAGTGAGCTCGTACTGCGATTCACGTATTGTGTGTTTATGGCTAATCTCGGGTTATTACGCAGCTTCTGTTTTAGCTGTTGGGCGTCGGATGCTCGTTACTCGGTACAGTCTGTGGATACGACAATATAACTTATTTGTTATTGCGATTTATCAATAAACATGGACGAATACCGATGCTTTTCCGCCTATCAGCAATGGTGAAAGGAAGGGATCCATGTTGGGCGGATTTACGACGTATACAGTGTATACGCCAGCTTAACGGTATTCCAGAAGTAGTAGAAAGACGCCGAGTTTTCAATCTTGTGTACTTCGGCATCTAAGTACTTGGACATTTAGTCTTGTTAAATGAATTTATCGACCAACGGCTTGACAAGTGTGTCGACAGCTTGTGGTGAAAAATAGACTGTTATCTCTTTCCTTAACCACTTTCGACCTAATCGTTCGACGTTCTTCAACGTCACAAAGGTTGTTTTGTTTCCATGTGTCTTTTACCTCTTTATCAAACTTGTTTCTACGGCCTGCAATTCGGTTGACAATTGTTGAATCCTCGATTCGTTCGCTATTGTTTCGATATGGAATTCCGTTATCCTGATGCAGATTCCGAGTGTGGAATCACCGATTATGAATCAACAAGTGTTTATATTTCGGAAACGGAAATCGATGGTTATGTAGTTTTCTACGTCGTCGGTGGGAATTCGAACCTGCCTGCACCTAATATCCGTGAAGAAGGTATAACCAATTACAGTTTAGGTCAATGTCCGGTAATTGTATGAATCGTATTGTTCGTTGAAATGAATAGATGAATAAGTTGACAAACACCGAATCTGTTTGCACTGCAACGACACTAGGCATTGGTAACTTTTTCCAAGGAGTAGGCAGTAAGCCAATTTTCTTCGAAACCATTTCACAAATATTTCGAACAAATTCGTAGTTGAAATGAAATCGGAAGGAAAGTGGAAAGATGCAAGAGAATATAGTTATCTGTATATAAATATGTCTATTCATTTTTCAGATTCCGACTCTGAGGGTAAGGATGAAACTGGCTCTCAGGACAAGAAGCACAGCCGTGCCTGGCAGCATATCGAAACTGTACCCTACACGGCAAGTTTGATGAAATTTTTTGATGCCATTGATTACTAAGTGGAGGGCGTAATTGATCCTCTACCTGTTCCCCAAATTCCCTTCTTTGTGTGTCAAAATATCGATGAAAAATTACCGAATCGGTTAAAAAATAAAGCCCCTTTAATTACATCAGTGGTTAAGATTTTTTTTTTTCGTTTGAATGGGAAGAAAAATATAGATAAATCGTAATACCTGAGGTAATAAATGTCATCGATTTTCCCATAACAATGTCAATGGAAACTTATCTGCACATGTAAAAAAGCAATGTCTGAGATTCTGGCAGACTGTAGGAGATTGAAATGATTAATACCGACGAAAACTAACTAGAATACTTTAAATTAAAAGGCATTTAAATCTAAAAGAAATAAAGGAGAAATCAGAATTGGTTAATAGACAAAAAATGTTTTTTAATCAATCATTTTACTATCCTGAATCGACAGGTGAGCGACAGGGATACGCTGACCTCCATTGCTGCCAGATTTGACACGACCCCTTCAGAGCTGACAAAATTGAATCGACTCGGCAGTACGTTCGTTTACCCAGGACTGCAGTTACGTGTGCCTGCCAAGGGAGAAGGACGCAACAGAACTAGCGTTGGAGCAGTTGCCTCGGACTCCCCTAGCCCTGACCCCAACTTTGATCATGAATCCCACGACGATTTGCCCCCGGAGGAAAAAGGTAGGTGAAAAAACTGAAATAGTAGAAAATGGTACACCTGGTGCTGTGGTTACTTTGATCTTTTCTCATATCTGTACTACAATGATAGCGGTTCAGGTAGTAAAAGAATTCTAACTTGTATTTGTTTTTGTTAGCCTCACATGTGCCAGGCATGATTTATTGGAGCATTACATAGAAGCAAAGCTGCAGGTTGCTGTTTATTTAGCTTTATTTAAATATACATTTGACAAGACAGCTGTGCCAGAAACCTGGCGAGAAAGGGCGGAGTTTTTTGTTCTAGTTTGTCAGCAATACGTTAGCTGCTAATCTACAATATGGCGTTGTTTCGGCACACATAGCTGTGCATGACTATCTATTCTGTTGAAAATGTCAGAATGACCGTAAATCTAGCACAAATGGCATCTGTGCTCTAAATAATATCTATTATCAAGGCAATCTTTGAGGAAATGAGAACTTGAAGTATCTTGCTGTTGTTTTTGTGATATTCTCAGAACTGAGGTTATGTCGTGCGTCAGCCTGTGATATAAAAGAATTCATGAAAATTGATTAAGACCTCAGGTTTTTTTGGTGTTGTTATAATTCATTAGTTACCATAAGGCAGGTGGAATTCTAACTTAAAAAAAAAATCCTTTCCAACTTTTTGTTACAGAACTTTTGGATAACCTGCGTCCTGTGTCACCAAAACCTGGACATATGGAAAGAATAAAGACTCCTGTCGGTCACACCAATGTCACTGGGGATGAGGATGAACAGCCTTTCAAGGAACGCTTTCTTAGGATCAATGTCCGCCACATAACTGATGGACAGGTATTACAATTGAAATTTATAGCAGTAATTCTGCAAGTAGAATTTGCTATTGAGGAATTTTCATAGATATGGAAAGTCGGGAAAAGTGCAGACATTTTATTGTAAATATAAAAGTTAAAGTGTAACAACAATTTTTTAATAAAAGCCTCATTGACACAGAGACATATTTTTTGAAAAATACGCTGCTGTAGGACTATTACGATTAGAGTTTACGATTAACTATTTGCAAATCAATTTCTATTACTGTGATTTTTGATAACAGAGCTGAATAACTTTATTACCATCCTTTAGTCTTATTATAAATACAATTTTTTCTTCCCAAGGCTGCATGAACGCTACAAGTTTAAATATTTAAGAAATTTCAAAAATGTAAATTCGCAAAAATCTTAACAATGCATTCTCATCCAAATTAATTTTGAATAATACAAGTCCTTTGCTTTTCTTATTTAGGGGGTGGTGGGAGGTGTGCTGTTGGTTACTCCCAACGCTGTCATGTTCGATCCGAATGTGTCAGACCCGCTAGTAATTGAACACAGCGCCGAATCATACGGAGTAATAGCACCCATGGAATTTATAGTGAATGCTGCCATTTACTACGACATTGCTCACATGCGAGTTGGTCACACAGATACAAATTCCTGTGACAAAAAGCCAGAGATCTACTACATGAAAAAGCCTGACGACAATCGTGGTCGACTATCGCCAGGAAAAGATGACAATTTTCCTGAACTTGTTGGTGACGATAGCGAGAGTGTCTGCAGCTGCGCTGAGAGAGACGGCGATGCTTTTCCCAAAGCTTTTGAAAGGGATCTAGTCACACCCACTAATTTACAGAGTGTAAGTCAATCTCAACACATTCTGCTCAAACTAGTCTTTAAATGGTTTCGTAATATTTTTCTCCCCATATCACGATACAGGATGATGGGACTAACTCTACCAAAGAAAAAGATAAGGATAAGAAAACTGAAAAAGAGGAAGACAGCAAAGAAGAGCAGACCATAATTAACACCACTCAAGGAAGCAGGACCTTGGAAGAACGCCGGCGTTCTATGCTTGATCACCATTGGGCAGTGCCAAGCAAGGATAGGTCTTGTTCCCTTTCGGTCGATGATGAGCAACAGGATTCCTCTGTAGTTAGCAGTTCAGATAAGGTGGCAAATCAAACCTTGCAATCGATTTTCATGATTCCTTCACTAACCAATATTAATGATTGTTTTTTTTTCATTGATTTTTACAGAGTGATCAGCAACAGCCAAAACCGCACGTAATTCCTGAGGAGGAGGCATCTCTAGTCAAACAGTCGTGCCATGATTCTGGCATCGACATCCGCGATCCAAACCCACCGTTACCTCCGATACCTGTTGTGCAACCGATTCAAGCAAAGAAAGTTTATTCTGATGCTGATATTGTCCTTTCATCGGACTGGGTACCCCCGATAACTATTGCTCCCACCAATGTGACCATTACACCAACTGACAGCCTAATCGCAATTAATGGTAGGAAGAAAGCCAGTTCTGTATCATTCAGCCTTGACAGTAACGCCGAGGATGCAGATAAAGATGATGACCGCAGGGACGACGACAAGCAAGAATCCAAGAAAAATAAAGTAAGTAATAAATTATAGATACACTTGTAATTCAAGATATGCTTATGAGATGCAGTACATATTAGTAAGACATTTGACATTTTTTATGTGTAATATCTTAACTCGCGGTATGTGGCATTTGGTGGGACTAATTTCGTTAGTACGTGCTATTCAATCTAATCAATTTATTGTAATATGATTCTTCTGTGCGGCCTACAGTTGGTTCTTGAGCTGCAGCGTATTAGCGATCGCGGTGAACACCAACATTTTCATAACGTTTGAAAATAGAGAGAGAAAACGGGAGAAACACAAAAAAGACACAGTTGTCAAAAGTTTGTTCTGCTAATATTAGTCTCAAACAGCATGACGCATAGCCATGTAGCTTTTCCAAATACATTGTGAAATAATCACTTCAATCGGTAACCGACTTTAATATTTGCACGCAAATTTTATACATCATCAGTGACTACTGTAAGACTTGTGCAACGTTTTTTTTTTTATAATTTATTTATAATCTATGGGCACTACTGCCCTATACATAATATGCGTTAAAATATATAATTATTAATGAATGGATGTTAATGATATAAAATATACAACATCCCGAGCATTCGAACTAAGCTGAAATAATCATAGTAGGTCTTATAGACTAGCTTTACGTATCTCTCTACTCTCTTTCTACCTACAATTAAAAGTATAGTAAAATTCTGCACTATATTTCCGTAGGCTTGATTTAAAGCTGTGCATTGTGTCACAGTTTTTAACATAGTTTGGTAGTGTATTCCAAACTCTCGTAATCCTATTTAGCGTGGAATAATAGGCATGACTTATATGAAAAGCTGCCTCTACAAGTTCCCGTGCTGTTTTTAAATCATACGTTCAGATTCTACCAATAAACAGAGCTTTCAAGACTTCTGATTGAATACATTAGAGAGAGCACCTCTCATAAAAATCATGTCGTCATACTCATACACAGACTTTATTGAAGGAATAATTAAAGATTCGCTATCACCGAATAGTCATGGTCATCAACTCTCATGGTTTGTCCCATCTCAAAATTATTAAATTAAATTGAATCATCTAAAGTAGACTAGTTAAAATTGCTCTGTAGGTATCTACAATTACATTGCATGAATCAAACAAATTCTGGTGGATATTAAACTACTTGAAATCGACATGAAGATGCGCAGGATTCTGTAGCATTTATCTAATCTGAAATTGGCATGAAATAGTACAACCCTATGTGAAATCATACGCGAGTCACGAAAGCATTTGATGATCAGTGTATTGTATAAAAAGTCCTCCTTTTATTGACATGTTCGATTGTACATACGATCATTTTCATTATGACCTTTTACAGATGCTAAAACGACTTTCTTACCCTTTGTCATGGATGGAGGGCCTAACCGGTGAGAGAGAGGAAGAAAGCGGAAAATCTGCCACAGACAAAGTATCAAGCCTTCCGAACAGCGCAGAGGCTCCCCAGTCAAGTGTATTCAGCAGAGTCTTGAGGTGAGTTGTAGCTCAATAAGTTAGTACTCTTTTCAAGCCTACTCAAATGTCGACATGTGAAACATTTTCGGTGATTTGATTAGTTATGCGTTGTAACCAGTTAGTAATAACAAAAATGACTGCCTCCTTCCCATGACTAACAAAAACTGTGTAACGTAAGCTCACCGATCAATCTGGTGAGTGACTTTAGCTCGGGTCTCTTCGCCAAAACCCCCAGCGAGGAAAGCGGCTTTGGCAGGGGGGGAGCGACCCCTCCTCTCTCAGCCTCATCCTATTCCCACTTCCAAGACAACGGCAATGCATCGTCGCAGTTTTCCCCTGCAGGTTCGGGAGGTTCTGCCGGGTGAGTCAATATCAGCGACCCACCCCCCTCGCCCTGCAAAGATTTCCCTCGGTCTTCTCATCGTTATTGTTGTTGTTGTTGTTGTTGTTGTTGTTATTGTTGTCGTTGTCTCACCTTGAACTTACTACTGCCTGCCTCTTGATCTATATTTGTCATTTTTCCTACATTTATCCTCGGAGCAAAGAAGTGGAATATCTAGATCTTATCTAACAGATGCAGCTGCATCTAGAATGATATAATACTGTGTCATTGCTGTTAAATCCCAATATCCGTCAATTCAGAATTCCTGTGAATTGTGCCTGCTTGTCTAATTGTTTATGTATGTACGTGTTGAACACATATTATGCGACAACCACAGAGACTTTCGCTTATTATATTATGTGGATCCTATACTTTTGTTCTATTCTGAAAATTTGTATGAAATAATCTCGTGGGTTCAATGATGGTCTTCGATTTGACTTGAAGAATCTTTTTTGTTCATGCAATCGTGTAATTCCAGACGATCGTCCATGGGTACTTTTATCAGACAACAACCTCTCACCTCATCTGGCAGCAGCAGCATTGACAGTAGCCGTGGAAGCAAGACTTCAACGGCACCTCCGAGACTGGACTACCGCAGTATGGTATCGGTCGAGGATATGCCGGAACTGTTTGTCAGTTTTGACAGTGAGTATATCTATTCTAAACAATATAGGCTCGCTAGTACATACTTACCATGTATACATTTACAAATACCCATGTGTATACCGTATGTATCACCGTCGTGTGACACGTAACGAACATACAATTGCATCGCGTCCTACCTACCTATCATTGAAATATTTCGCCTAAGTGTAGTGTAGTTTTTGCAGGTGTATACAGGGTGTTCACCGCTATTTTAATCTTTATTTTTCAAACTGAACCGATGAAATGTTTCGCAAAACTTGATAATGATTCAAACACCTTTTATTAATAATACAATAAGCAATTTTTATTTACTCACCAAAAAAAAAATAGAACCTGATTTAATATAATTAATTGGTTAGAGTTTAATTGCTTTCATCGGGTACATGGAAGTAATTTGAGCCTATGTGTGATGTCAGAGTCTTGAGATACGAGTTTTCAAAACGTGGTGTTTCAAGAATATGATATTGCAATAGAATGTCTTGTAGACTAATAAAGACAAAAAAAATATTAATAAAGAAATCTATACTTTTAATTCAGGATTGAAGCAAAAATAAATAAAGATTGAATATGAGTTGAAAATTCTGTATACTATCTCCTCTCGAGATAACCATGCCTGCACGATTCCCTTTCTCAATTTCATCTCTCGACGTACATACATACATACGATATACCTACGTTCAAGTATACTAATACCTACACTGATGTCATATTGTATCTGTTTCTGTTGCCCCTCTAGTCCAAGCACCCAATTTTCCCGAACTCGAAGGCCTCGGTAGGTTCACAGTGTAGTACTTGCTTGACTCTCTCCTACACCTATTAACCCCGCAATACTCGCTTTCCACCATCTGTTATACTCCAAGTCCCTTTGCTTGTGAATTTTTTTTTTACTTTACCACTCCTTGCGCCCTGCATACCCCTGTGCTTTATACAAGACATAACAGTTTAATTCGTTTGCAGTTTGTTCTTTTACAATTTACTCACGGTGGATGTCGTTTGCGACGGTGAATAAATGTTTGCGGTGATTTCTTTTGCAAATATATTATACTGCCGAACAGTAATTGTATACTTGGCAAGGGTGTAGACGGGTGAACGTGACTTGATATTATTCATATAGATGTACGGTAGAGTTTAATAACTTGCCACAGTTTTCTTAAAATTCTAGCTTACCATTCAACCTGATCGTCACTTGCATACCTATACAAATTCACGGCGTCCGCATGTTATCGCAAGCGAAGCCAATTTGTACAGGCATTCATCAATTTCTTCCCTTTTCCTAGAATGTACCGAGAATTTCCAAAAATTGCTAAAACATGTTATCAAACAGTCACTGTACATCTATTTGAAGGTGCATATTGGGTATTCCACTGCACTGCAATCAACCATATCTCTTTCTATGAATTTATACGGGCATTCTTCGTCAACTTTGCTTTTGCCATGATTATTCTGGTTTGGATTGAGATTTATTTTATACGCGCACGCACGCCTGTATAATATATCAGCAGCCTCTTAACACTATCAAAACAATCCCTAGCATGATGCAGAAACTATATACACATTTATAATTACATAGTGGTACACACAACGTTATACTAAATACCAATTTTATTATCATTCTATGTCGACATGCTATATTTATTATTGTCGTGTCGTCGTTGTCGGTCATGTCGATGTTGTTTCGTGTATTAAATACTCAAAATCATTGATATACACGTATGATAAATGATTCTTACTATTACATTCCTATCTACGCACAATGTCTACGACCAATATACCCACTCTGAACAAAGTTATTGTTTCTATTATTATTGTTACCACTATTATAGTATTAATAAGATGTTTGAATTTGTTCACCCTCTTTTTATTTGACTTTTTGATACGTCACAAGTTTTGAGCCAGTGTCTCTTTCCGCGTGCGTGCGTGTGCGGGTAGCTAGATGTTGATGTGTGTGTTTGTGGCGTTATGGCAGAATTGATTCCGCGGCCGGCCCGATCCTGTGACGATCCCCCGCTCTACCTTCGCCTTCGTACTGGACGGCCTAAAGACAAGAGGATACCACGATCAACACCGATCATGAGTTACGGGAAAAAGAAACTTCGACCAGAATATTGGTTCAGTGTACCGCGTAATCGGTAAGTAAACTATACCTATGTACATAATGAAGTCATTTCAGGCCATTAATGATAAAATGTGCTGTAAACATGTTCGGTTATGATAATTCGGTGAATTTATCGCAAAGCGAAACGCTACATATTATTGTATTCAAAGCAACTAAGCCCATTGCAGTTTGTCGAATTTACCACAAATTTAGACGTGAAATTGATCTTATTCGCATTGAATCGTTTACGACAGGTAGCATTGTGGAAACTTGGAGGTATTCAGTGTAATCGAGCAAAGGATTTTTTCTCGTAAGATTACTGGATTTGATGCTAAAATAACAATCTAGTTTAGAAAAACGTTAAACTGCAAGAATTTTTGGATTAAAATTAGTTCTTGGTTCCTATTTTTTTTTTTTTTTCAGTGATGCTAATAAATATTTTTATCTCCGGTTATATTATTATACCTTTAATGAATCATCAAATACGAAAACGAATACGAAAATCTAAAGTCAATCACAATTACAGACGCTTCGAAATTCCTCGCTCAATATAGCATCGACTTAAACGACAAGCTATCAAAATGTAGTTTCTCTACATGCTCACGTGTAAATTTGATTGATTACAATCTGAAAGTTATACATATTTAATAGTATCTATCCCCGCGCGAGAGTTTGGGCGCGTGGCGGGAGGCGATGTTAAATCGTGAACAAGAAAGAGAGAGCACGATGAGGGCAGGGAGAAGGAGAAGTAGGATAAAGAAGTCCGCGTATGCGAGATTTCATTATCATACAGACCTGTATGTGACATATGTGTGTATGCGTGTGTGTACTGAAAGAGTTGCGTAATGTGTGCTGCAGGTTCAGTTATCCGTTCTCCCGCGTCCAAGTAACAAGACTATAAAATTTCGTTTCCGTTACAGTTCATTTTTGGGATTATAATCCGCGAAGGAGTCTGTCGCAAGAATAAATTTTATATTCTCGTTTAACTACGCTGCACAAACTGGGGACGCCAAGATCGGCTACTGTGAAAGCACGTGGTTGAACGCTACGCCCCCGAGTATATACACGTACAAATGCACGCGCGCACACGCGCGCTCGCGACATGTACAGCTACTTCTAGAAATAGATCGCGTGACGGCGGTGTGACGAATCTCGTTTTCTCCGTATCGCGAAAACACTCTTATCACACTTTCGATAATAATGAACTGATTTAAAAGCACGCGGCGCGGCGAATGAGTACCGGTCGGATTTGTTGTGATGGGGATTTTAAATTAATACTCTGGGTATTATAGAGTATTTACCGTTTCACCCCGGATTTGAAAAAGTTGAAAATGAGCTACGCTATCAGCCGTCTCTTCGACCTACTCTATGTTCCGCCGTTGAGAGCGGTCGTACGTCACGTGTCGCCGTTTCTCTATCGCAGGTAATAAATAACAACGGCGCCAACTAAGAAACAGGATTATGATTTTTTTATTTTTTTTTTATTTTTTAATCTTTCTGAACACTCCATGTATCTGCAATAATTTGTAATATCTGATGACTTACAGCTTGGAATTTTGAGGCCGAAATATTGCAATGTAAAATTATTTATACAACAGAGATGGAAGTTTGGGCGTTTATTTGTTTCGTATTCAAGTACCACGAAAAATGTGATATAAATGGATCTCGAATGTGGAGCAATTCCGACGATACTGACGGGTGCAAAAATAGAGTACGTTTATTTAGACATGACAACTTTCGCTAAACATTGTGCGGTGTGAAAATATCGAAGGTAAAGAGAGAATCGGTTAACGTTCTGGCAACTACGGCTTCAATGATACGAAGACTACGATAATATTTGTCATTCGATCAGTAATAACTTTTTTATTTAGTTACTCAAAATCTAAGTGGACCGATGTCAGTATATTTATATTGATTCGGCCCATCCGTTTTTGATTTCGCTTTTCAAATGCTCGAATATTCGAAACTCCATTGACGAGTAATGCAAGAATAAACTATACTTCATCAGGTTGCGCAAAGTTAGGTAACGCGAACGTAAGTAATTACGGATATTCAGATCAGTCATCAACCTAGAATTTTGAAGATATGAATATGACATGATCGATTTACGGCTATTAACCACGACGGAGGAATTATGCCGCGTAAAGTATTTTCGACAACGACTATAACGAGTATTTCTATATTTAATGAAAAACCACTTGTTACGCAATTACTTACACGCCCTAAACTGCTAATCCTATGGAAGTTCTATTAATCCATTTCTACCAAGACATAATATGATATGAAAAAATGATGAATTCAAAACGAAAGCTGATGAACCATCACTTGAAAAGTTTGTTTTTTAAAGAATCACATTCTCCCAACTGACATTTTTTTTTAAACCACATATTGTAATGAAGTGCGCTAATTTGCGAGTCTAGTATGACACACGATATGCTGATTAATTTTATATAAAACAATGTTAGACGTTGCAGGTGCAAAAAATTTGAAAACTCTACAAACAGAATTCAATAATGTATCCGCTACACGAAACCGTGAAGAGACGAAGATGAATTAATTAACATCCTCAATTTACGATATAATACGCTAATCTAAAAAATTTTCAATAACAAACATGCAGCATTGCTAGCAGCGAATAGAACAGTTTGAAATCTGGCCAACATTGTGCAACGCGATGTGTCCTACTTTTTCCCGCGTGTCTCGTTCTGTTATTACTGCCAGTTATATCCTGGTCCCTAATTTCCAGCTGCCCGATTGAAATTTTTGCGAATCACCCCGGTATTTAACGCTTCGACGCAGTTCTCATTATTCCATGAATATTCTACCTCCTCAAAATTCACGGAGATAATGGAATGGGTCATGCAACAAAATGAATTATACAGGTGTACACATATTACTTACTGAAATTATCAGCATTGTCATAACATCCATGTATAGTTTATTCGCTCCCGTGTTTGCTTTTGTAACAATGAGTAATATTACCCGCACGGATTCTCTTCAGTTATACATTAAAGATTTTGTTTTTCGATGGAGGGCTCTTTCTTTATACCTATCTTAGACAGTATCGTATATATCATGGTGATGTAGGGATTGCAGGTTGAGGGAGATCAGACTTTTATTTACTGTATCTTTGCCATAATCTAAAGACAATACTGAAATACTCAGGTACACGTGCGCTGTAGACCAGACCTACAATATTGAATGGTCCACTGAAAATCGAAGATTGTCGTGATTATATGGACAGAAAAAAATTGTTTTATGTTCAACTACGCGTAATTTTATCTCGTACGTGTGAGGCACCGTACGTACATTGAGTATCTACGAATTTACCGTCAATCGCAAATCGATTAAAAATGCGTACTTATCGTTATATTAAAATCACATAACTCTTTGGGAACACGGGCAATTTTGATCCTCTTATTCGAGGTTCCCCAACTATCTGAGTAGTATTGCCAATTAAATATTGCCGAGCCACTAATAGAACTTTTTGCAGGTCTGAGTCTGTAGTCTGTAATGATCCGAAAAAGTGACACATCACTTCCTATGTAAACATGTACCACCTAATTACTTGGCTCCACGTATTATTCACGGAATCTGGTGCCGCACAGGATACAATTGACAATCTTTCGCATTGGCCACTAATGTAGCTATTTGCGTTTTGCATACTGGAACCTGACGTAGGAGCAACGAAACTTTGTTAGGAAACGGTAAACTGCAATCGGTGTGGCTCTTGCCAGTTGGCAATTAGTGCGCAAGAAACTGATTTCTATTAGTACAAATCAAAGATTCAATTATTTACAACGAGGGAAATGAAACAGGCAGTACGTAGGTAGTTCCTCGAAAATACAGCTAGTAATCAAATTCGGCACTTTTTCTGTGTATAGTTGTCGGAGCTATGCGCATGGTGCAGTAATCATAGGTATAGATGAACTGACTATAGTTTTAGATTCCTCGTGCGATAATTGGTATGTAACGACAACAGCTCGCATGTACAAATTATTTAGCCCCAGCAGTTATGCCGCATCATTCGTGTTACCGGAATACGTGTTGTATATTAAAGACTACAGCAGCACAATTGTACTCACAGACTCGACTATAGTTACAAAAACCAGAAATCTGGGTGGCAGAGCCGCACTTTTTTCTTATTGTAAATGTGGAATTAAATTTCTCATTATGTGTTGTGGCTCTAGGGTCGACGACCTTTACCGGTTCATAAGCGCCTGGGTACCAGCCCTCTACGGCGAACTAGACGAGAATCTATGGAGGGAACGGGGTTACATTCTTTCCGACACCGACACCGATCTCGCAGCGGAACTTTCGCCGGAGTACTCGCCCCTTCAAGACAGAGATCTCGCCGATCTCGCCGAGGCCGGGAAATCTGGACTCTCATCAGATATCGACGATATATCAGGACGCACCCGTGAATCATGGGAGGTGAGTGTTGACGGACAGAAAGATAATTGTCTTGGGCGTCATTTAAAAAAACGTTTCCACTGTTATCTTCTGATCTTCTTTCTTCGTTTTCAAATTTATGATTTTTGTTTATGATATAATTGTACATACACATGTACAGGTATACGGTGACGGTGGGTGGCGTATACGCGTTACTCGCTTATACGGTCATAATTGAGAGTTGAGTAGGTGTGTGTACCTGTATTGGTGTATGAATGGAACATTGGACTAGCGAATCAATGAAAAGAGACGAACCCTACGTATGCTATATTTCCATACCTCTAATTATTGTGTTGAGTAAAGGTGATGAAACACGTGTACATCATAGATGTGTATGCATATATTGAATGTGTGTATACATATATATACCTTATATATACCGATACATATATGTATACGCGTACCGCAGCTGATCAAGGCCCCCTACGCAAAGCTGTACAGCATCCTGAAGACGTCGAGCGCATCGGCCGATTCGGAGCAGCTGGCTCACGACTCCGAGGTACAAATCCTACGATATATCATCGTAAATCGTCGGCTCCAGTATCGCAACAAACACGATTCCCATATACACAAACAGAAATATTACAAATACCTACCACAAGAACGATGCATATTAGTATTATATTACATTATATAATGTAGTATACCGATACGTATGTACTTACGAAAGTATAGTATATAACTTCCCCATGGATGCGTATACAGTAACACAAATATACCTTCAACCCGGATCGATTTCGTTGTAGTCATGTTTCGTTGTTACGCGTACGTACGTACTTGCAACATACTTATATACATGTGTATAGTTTTTGTACGACAATATGAATTGTTATCAGTTTTCACCCGCATCGGGCACGCGTGATCGTCCGGTAAATTTGCCATCGACAAAGCTCGTCTATATCGTTCGTCCGCGTCCGTAGGTCGTAATTGTTTAGTTTATACCTACGCAGTATATAAATTCATGTGTATTTTTGTGCTGTGTAAACCTTAGGGTCTATGTTGGTACGGTTAAATATAGACGTAATAAAACGCGATCACGTACACACATATCGCGTATGGGATAATTGTCAGAGCCCACCGAGACGGTAGATACATACTAGGATTTCCTTTCTAATCAGCTACCTTATACGTCGCGGTTAAACATTATGCATGTGTGCCGAGGTATTCAAAAATAGATTTATACATGTAGAATGGTGAAAACTGTGACTCGTTGTGCCGGTTAATACGGCATTCCACTTTGCTTTTTTCTTGATTTTTTTTTTCCCTCCGCGCTTATGATCAAGGTAAGATCGACATCCTTCGCGATGCTCATATATGTATACTCGTGTGACACGGCAATTAAGACATGTGCTTAACGATCGGTGGGGAAATTTGTATGTTGTCACAGGCGAGTATCTTTCCTCAATTACCCATGCACGCATCAAATGTCACGTGAACCTTGAATTTAGTTGCAGGGATGTTGATGAGCCTCGGGTTTGTTAAAACTCGAATTTCCTGACTCTTCCACCTCGTAGTGATATCTGTTCAAATTAATATTCACCTCCGGGCTGTTAAACCTCGAGCGTACGCGACGTGTATCAGTATAGCCTTTACACGTCTGTGTGTTGTGAAAAACTACGATTTTGCAATATTTTTTTACGAAAGTTATCGAGGGTCCGTCGAGTTGAAAAAGTATTATATATAATGCATACAAGTCGTGTAACACAATTATCTTGTTATACAGACGATCTCTCTTTCTATTTCTCTTTCGATCTCTTTAACCGGACCTTGGAATAGTTTCGCGAGAGTTTTGAATGCCAAAGCGTTCATCGTGATTGTCGTGTTTGCCGTTCGACATAATATACGCATATTATACGAGGGTATACAATTATAAAGTATAAATCTATTACAAAAACATGGCTGTAGTAAAGCTGATACAGATGGTGGAAAACGCGCGATTGCAAAACGTTGCATTGGCATGGCGTTTCGCCTTTGTTTTTATCACGGACTCTCTTGCGTTTTTTTTTCTTTCTCTCGCTCTTTCTCTTTATCTCTTTCTTTCTCTCTACAAACAATTCTTTCGCCACGTTTGTCAATAATTATTGTTATATTCTCTTGACCATTGTTCGTTACTTCTACGACGCTACATACATCTTATGTGTTACACTAAAAATATCGCTTCTAAAAAGATGGATTACGGTAGCCGCTGGTCTCGGGAAGATCGTTCCCGATTCCCTCGATCGTTCGTTTCGTCGCACACGCAACTCGCTCTCGGCCACTGATGCTGCGGTGTAACCTGGTCGTACTTTATAGAACGTGCAACAGCAGCAGCAGCAGCAACATCGGCAACGCGTGTATGTACATGTATGTCCATTATAAACATACGTGAAGCGTGGCGCGTAGCCAACCTCTATCGCGCCTGGCCGATCGACCAGTTCGGGTTTACACGTTGATAGGTGAACCTCGGTTCCGGGACTTTCACGTTATTCGATATGTTGACGAGAAAAATCGTGGGAATAAGAAAAATCGCGTCAACTCGCTCGGAGACCAGCGATCATCGGTCATTGTGCAACATCCGCTTTGTCGCTAAATTGTGACTGGTGAACGGGAGATCGATTTTCGCGGACTGAATTTTTCAGAACGCTTTATTATATGCGCAAACAACTTGACGAGTCGCCCGCAGTGTCGGTTCGAGATGCTTCCCACCGATCGATAGTCATTGCTCAAATAGCCTCGGTGCTAATCAGTTCGGGGTGAAAGTTCCCCGAGGTATTAACAAGAGACACAACAAAGCAGACTTTGAACAAGGAGATTCGGCGTGGGAGGTGGGGGTACAACAAAATCGGGATTCGTTTTTCGGGATCGATCAATCGTTCCTTACCCACGATCGTCACCGCACTGATCCTTGGTTACATCGATAAGTTTTATTTTTACTTGGTCATATGTGTACATCAGTACACGTGTGCACGTGTGTATGTGGGGGATGGGAATAGCTGACGAGCCAATGTGTCGCAGCTTGTGGGCGCGGTGTAAATATATCACGATTAACATTCACGAACTGGTTATTGTTACTCGGTGCTGCTGGCGTGCTAGGTGAAACGAACTCTGTTGCAGTTTTCACCCGCGAATTCCGGATTTGCATTTTCAATCCGCCGGATAACCGTGATATCCATCAGAACACTCTTGTCCTCTTCTTCGGCCGAGAAGGATAAAAGGGGTTTCTTTACGAACGGACAAATTTGAAAAAATATATTATACTTACGTGCGTGAGTGGATTTTTTTTATTTTTTATAATTTTTTTACGTGTATACAACATACGAATACAATGCCGAAGTCAAGAATACCCAACTCGATCGCAAAGATCACGAAATACCTGAAGCAAAAGGGCAAGGTAAATTTTACGTTTACATGTGTTATTGAATAATATTTCAGATCCGTGAGTCGTTCGCGTTTGCGAGATTTTCTTGTCCCGAAATAGATATGAAAATTCAAATGACGCGGGCGCCATAATACCATATTATCATCATATTGTAATGTATTGTATATGTGAGCGAGACTACATGTTCCATACGAATATCTTCGAGTGAAAAAAAAACTGGTTTTCGATACCTGCGTATCATCGAGTATTATACATATGTACAGGAGCACTGTAGGCACTTACCTATGTTATACCGAATATAATACTTATGCATATGCGAGTATCGACGGAATAATTTGAAAGGAAGGCGCGTCGCCGATCTCGGCACGATCCGTTCGGACAAACAAACTTCTTGCAATCGCGCAGTTATATCGTTGTCTTTCTCCCGTTATTCCTATCTCTATTCCCTTCCCACTTTTCTACAGCGCCGCGTCATCGAATCCGCCTATGACGAAGACGTAAATAAATAAATAAACAAACAAACACTGAAACAAACATCGGCCTATGTGATTTTCGCATACCTTCGCATTGCAGTCGCTGATGACTGTTTGCTGGTCAAATTGCAGACGTGACGTGCGACATGCAAGATTCTAGTTATACGTGTACACAAAGATAGTATGCAAACGTTTATAACTGATCGTCGGAATACCTATTTTACAGAAACTTGCCACTATGTAGAGGAATAATGAATCAGCGGGTAAATAAAGCCCTTGTTATGTGAGGTATCTAATCCTTCGTCCGTGAATACGTTGCAATTTGATAGAGCCGCCAGGATGTGCAATGAAACACATTGGTGCCTTCTATTTTTTTTTTTTTTTGGAAATTTCTTGTACGAGAAAAATTTGTTTTAAAAAGAAAAGGCACGTGATTGTTGGTCGGCGATATACAACTGCATTATACTATCCGATATACATACCCACGACACAGTTAAACGGCAACATCAACCCACTACCGGACGCATATATTATATTATATTATTGTATTATATTGATACATGATACATTATACTTACCTGCATATAATACCATTTTAGTATAGTGTAGGTGGATGTACGCACGTTGTGTTGTTGAGCCTATATACATAGATAATTGAGACTATAATCCATACAATTATATTGTATATTCTTACAAACATGTATGTTTTGCCGATATATACATATCTCTATACATATACCTATATATATTAGTATGTAGTGGCGTAGCTTGGTGCATTCGTAGATAATAGTCGTTAAAAACACTCATATCTGTCAAATGAACCGCCAATGATAATCATTATTTTTTATCTTGTCACAGGTTAGACAGAGAGAGAGATCAGATTTGTTTAGGAAGTTAATCGCGTTTATTTGACTTATTTGACTCACGCCAATATGAATAAACAAGTATTTTCATCGTTTAAACAAATCTTTCTTGAATAGACACTTTGCCTGTTGAGTGAAACGTAGTTTATTCATATAGTAATTGAAACTTATTTGAAGCATTGAGTTTTGTATAACTACATTTATCTGGTAGATACAACAAATTTTTTCTCTGCATCAGAGGTATTCCTCTTGTAAAGAATAAGTGATGTGTGCTAAACTTGTCAATGTACCCATTCTTGTTGAAAGCCATTGGCGGGGCATTTAACAGTTAGCTGGGTACCAGGAACTCTTGTAGTCATGAACTTTGGCCTCCCGAGAAACAAGACAATAATTAATTTTCAGTAGATTAAACTAAACTGATTTATTTCGATGTTGTGGTACACCTCCGCTGTCACGCGAAACACAGAATGCTCCACAAATGTAGGGAAATGATGAAATTAAAAGTTTCAAGATTTCAAGGGTTCCTATCGCCACACCTTTAACGGCCTTGGATAATGTATATAATGATACATGCGACGCTGGGTGTTGTTTCCGGTCTGCGGTGATGCACCTGCTGCTGTGGGGTTGCCCCCCAATTCGAGTTGGCACTTTGCACTTGATACATAGGTTATCTAGCTACTCTTATGAGGCTTTACACCAATCAGCGGCACACGATTGGTCCTTTAAAAAATGTATTACGCTCACGTTTGCTCATCACGAACAGCTCATTCGACACCCTCTGGCTTCGTGGAAATTCAGTGATGAATTTTTGGCCTCTTACAAAATTTCTGTCAAGTTGATAAGTAGTAAAAAAAACATTAATTCAAATTTTTATCATTACCTTTATTGTTTTTCATTACAAGAACTAAATTTATTGAACTTCCAATGAGATGCATTCATTTTACATCCAGACTGTATATAAACCTAAATTTTCGATTATCTGAAATTACAAAAAATGTAATTTTTCTAATAAAATTTCTTCACATATACTTATGGTATCCAAGAAGTTGTACAACCATAGAGGTCGTTTTAGAAAATATTGAACCGGTAGGATTGGTTACATTCAGACGTATAAGATTCAGCAGTATCAAAAATCAAGGACTTGTATTGTTGAACGCATATAAGATACTGGCTAGACACTTAAAGTGGAGCAAATTTTCATTTTTTGAGGACTTATAGTGTCCTGCTACTTAGCAAAACAACCCTTGATGTGAAAACGACATACATACGTATTTATAGATTACCTATGTATGTACGTTAAATCAATCATCTATTACCTTGAATTTAACTTGATCCTATGTGATTCTCAGGCGCTGTCCAAGAGCGAGGAGCTCAGACGAGCCTTGTACGCAACCAGTGTTGGATCCATTGATGCAGATGTGATTGTACCAGACCTAGTTGGGACCACAGAAATACTGAGCGATGAGCACAGAGAACACCTATGTCGTCATTTACCAGCTAGGGCTGAGGGCTACCAATGGAAGCTTGTATTCAGTACCAGCCTTCACGGCTTCAGTCTGAACAGCATGTACCGTAAAATGAATAAGCTTGAGAGTCCTATACTGTTGGTGATCGAGGACACAGGTGGCAACGTAAGAGGATTCACAAATTTCTCCCATCTCATGATTTGCTTGTGTGTTTGCAGCACCATTGAAAATGTCAATTTTCTTCCATCTTTCAGGTATTTGGAGCATTGACGTCCTGTTCTCTACACGTAAGTGATCACTTCTATGGAACTGGGGAATCTCTGCTGTTCCGGTTCACACCAAAGTTTCAGGCATTTAATTGGACTGGTGACAACCTCTACTTTATCAAGGGGAATAACGAGAGTCTTGCTATTGGTGCTGGAGAGTGAGTATTTATACCATTTCTACGAAAAATTATCTCTTAAATGTAAAATCAACTATATTCAATACTTTTACAATGAGATTTGTGAAAGTAATGGCATAAAAACTTGTACAGAATACTTAATTTGATAACTTCATGCTTAGTATCACATAATTTTTACGAAAAAGATCTTGTGGTCATTCTTTCACGATGTTATCAATCTAGTTGTGTAAGGTAGATCGGTAACTTTCCGAAAGAAGTACTAAGAACAAATCGACTGATGCAATCAAATCATTTGGCGTTTTATGTTGCTAATTTATGTATTAAAATCGTGGTAATTGATTATCTATAGTGGGAAATTCGGGCTCTGGCTAGATGGTGACTTGTACCAGGGTAGGACACAATCATGCAGTACCTATGGTAATGAACCCCTCGCACCGCACGAGGACTTTGTTGTCAAAACTTTGGAGTGCTGGGCTTTCGTATAAGATATGCTCGAACCGATCACCCTCTTGCCTTGAAACTGCGAATGGCGGTCCGAATTATCCGACCTTTGCCGTTGCACACTTATCTGCACCATACTGGACATAGGACTGGATAGATACTGGGGTCCAGGAGAAGAGCTCTAAAAACATTGCTAACTGATGCACTAGCAATGTGATGTAATAACTGGTGTTCTTCTGTACAGGCAGAGAATGCAAGAAATAACCTTGTTGGTAAACAATTGAACGACAATAAGTTTGACCCAACGAAACTCCTCGTAATCGTCGTTGTTGTTCCGTTTCGTGTAAATTTGATGGTAAGGATTAGGGTAACGGAAATAGATGTACTCTGAGGATAAAGAAAGTGGCCAAACAATTTGATACAGGGGAGATGATGCGCCAAGCTGCTATTTACCAAACTTTACGTTGTGTAGCGAATTAGTTGTTAGTTGTTATTACTCTTTTTCTTTAGTATTTCCTTCGATCGTTTTCTCTCTTTGTATAATCCTAGTGTATTTATGTTTTTTTTTTTTTTTTTTATATCCTATATTTTAAGTAATTACATTACTGATCGTTGATCCCGCGATGTGTTGTCTATGATGTGATAATAAGAACACGATTAATTGGGAGGGGGGAGGGGGGTTATGTAATGGTTCGTTGACGGTTATATCTAATGTTTATTTGCTGAGATGCCTGATAGCATTTTTTCGTATAATGCCAAACAAATTTTAACTCTTTATTAATTGAAAATATTTGATTCTAATTCGATCCAATTCTAAAAAACAGGCATATTTGCACTACAAATTTTGGCTACTGAGGATAGAAAACAGAAGAAATATGTGAATTACTTGCCCTTATAATCAAGAGATGAACATAGCTGATCACTCTAACAATGCAGCCTGTATAATTCGTTCAGTTCTTTTTCAGTTTCGTTACATGACGTATGTCATCTAACTGGTTACAGGCTGAACTTGTGTGTTTTCATCCGTCTGAGCACACTGTTCCACCGGTACACTAGCCTAGTAAATGTTCATTGATGTGTAGATAATGTAGATATTGAGTGTCAGCAGAAAGAATGTAAGAAACAGGGAAAGAAAGTGGGATTTGAAAAAAGAGAGGGAGAGAGAAAGAGATAGAATAGATATATAATATTCATACAATATACCCACATATTTGTATGTTATATTACGACATCGTCGTATCCACGTTTAATACTACCAATAAGATGTAACATGAAATAATATCATCGACAGTCGAACACATCTGGCATCTAGGGTCTATAGAATTATGTGTATAATGCGTACGAAATAGGATAGCCTAGTAGCGTCGCCTTGGGTCGTCGTTCGTCATCGTCTAAGAAGAAACTGCATATACACACGCACGCACACACAGTTACTCCCGTGTGTATGTGTATATTTATATTATATAACACGTCACGCTAGGCGATCTATGTTGCATTGCTTAGTTGTTCGTGATATAAGGAAGGATTTAATAAGTAAAAAAAATTACCCCGTAGTGGTGCAAAACTACTTTGCTGTAATCTGTACGATCGAGAGTATCAATTTGACAAAGAATCATGCGTGCCCTACGTTCTTTTCAAGTTTTCTCATTCTCGTGCCGTTTGTCTAATGTTTAAATGCTCTGCCTTTGTGGTGGACTCACAATTAACGATGATTATATGTATACATAATTATGTGTTGTAATAAACGCGCGATTTAATATGATACCGTATACATAAGTCATTGTAGTTGATAAATTGAGGGAAAAAATGTATGATACAACTGTTTTGTAGGGTATATTGTTGAATTAAATCGACGTTGTCTAAATAATAAAGGTAGAGCTATTGGGTCGCCAATTATCAAGCGATCTCGCATAAGAGAATATAGCCTTTTGCCTAGCTACTAGCTTGCTAGTTATATTGCTAGATGATAATATGCATATATATAAACACACACACAAATTGTAGTCTGTAGATCGTTCTGCGTTTTGCTTATTCTTTTGATGATGATGATAAAGTCGATGACGAAACGTATAAATAGTATATTATAACTGTATACAACGCGAGAGTACCGATAAGATTATTGTTACATACATATACATATATACACATATAATATATATATACATATATACATAAATAGTTGATAAATATTTAGTAAATTAACGTATTTTGTGATATTCACAATAACTATTGTAAACACTACCGCTTTCATTGTTATAATATACATATTACATACTACATGATAGGCATTTCAAACGAGACTCAATACTTATTTTTATTTAATTTGAAAGAAATTGAGAAAATACATTATGATCGAGTACAAATGCTAATCGAGGGATCTTAACTCATTATTTTAATTCGTAATTTTTATTCTTCACCTTCAGTACATGGATGATCATTTTAATAATAAATTGTATCCCGAGTTGAAGATTTTTTTTCGCGAAACAACCAACGTTAAAATTATCAGTTACATTTCGCATTTTCATTGGGCAGTTATTAATTCTTTGGTGTGTAGCAAAACGGTTTATCGGTTTTCTGGGAAACTTATCACAGTGAATACCTAATCAAAATTGACTAGTTCTAGATAATTATGGATCTCATTAACGTTCAGGCTGTTACTTTAACGGGCTGTACTGAAATTACATAACGCATTTAAGTTTGCTTTTTTACCTCAACCCCCCTCACACAACAGACCATAACAAAATATTAAACTCCCCCTGCCTCCTATATTGTACGAAATTTTTTGATCCTTGAAAATTTCTGGTCATCTTCACGCAAACTCCTATATTGAGTTGACTTGTCTTATGCCAAGAAGCGCTACTGTCAGGATATTAACAGATTTGCCATAGACGAACTCTGGCTTGCCAAATTTTTTTACAAAATTTTTGCAATCACCAAACTTTTATTTCTATTTAGATAAATTACGTCATAAACTGGTTTGACTCCCTCTGCCTCTCAAATTGTTACGTAATTTAAGTACGGCCCCTAACAAAAAAGAGGAATATAATGGGTGGATGTGGTAATCAATCCCTAACTTCGATTTCACCCGTAATCAACAGAGAGTTTCAAGGAATACGTCTGAGCCCAATATAATTTACTCAATCGTGATGGTACTAATATTACTTCAAAGTCGTTTTATCTTCCTTTGCCTTATTGTTATTTTCGTCTTTTGTAGATGTTATTAGAAAGCATTGTTTTGTTCCGGGCTTGACAGGAACTCTGTTGCTGCTCCGTTGACACTACATGCATCGTGGCTAGAGCATTTGTACAGGAAACAGGTTTTTGAAAATTGTCAATTAACAGTACGCATAAAGTACGAATCAGACTGACTTCAGGGATTGATAAGTCGATTGCAGCTATCTTATTATATACAATATCGTATTAATTTATTCCATAAAATCGCAGTTGTATACTAGACAGACGATATAAAATCTTGGAATCAAATTGTCTCGAATTATTTCTAATCAACCTGTTGTTTTTTTATTGCAGAATAATATCACGATAATTATTAGTGTTACGCAACATGAGAAGAACACTTGAGTCTCCGCTGATTAATTTAACAACAATTCACGTACAGCTTTTTCGACTCTCCGAAGTGCGTGTATATATATGTGTATAGATGAGATCAATAATCGTGTGTCGATACTGCACTTAGAATTACGTTTATCTAATAATTCTTTGATCACGTGTACACGATATATACGAACTACGATGTAAGTCCAGTCCGATGTAAGTCCAGTCCGTTGTCATCGATTATATATTAATTTCCATTAGAAGTATAGCGATAACCAAGATGAAGCTGAAGGATCACCTCCCCATAAACTTTCCGGACCAATCTTGACACATTTTACAGTCCTACTCGTGCAGGTACGCGGTTGATCTAATTCATTATTCATGTATACATATACCTATATTCGTATGTAATACACATTTGTTGATGGATTATAAACACCCTGCTCGTAGAAACAAACTTTTAAATATATATATAAAATATACATACATATACACACACACATTTACATACAATATAATCTATACCTCTATATAAACATTACGTATGATAAGATCTTGCGAATACACGTATAATATAGAATAGTTACCAACCCAAGCAGTCAATATTGTTAAGTAACAATGAAATTACACTGAATAGTCTTACTTGGAGTATATAAGCGAAGTATATACAAACTTTACGTATTGTATGTACACTTATAGTTTAAGGACTCAGTGTGTTTTTTCGCGTGTATATGTACATATGTATATGTATATATGTTGACACAGAAATATATATTACTCAATAAATCGCCAATCGTATAGTATCAAAATAAAGCTATTCGTTGTAATTTCTCTACGGGCCCTATGCAAAATTCTTCAGCCAACTGTATGAGTAATGTTGGAATTCGTATGAGTCAAATCATATTCTGAGATTGGGTGGGTCAGAATTCAGTTAAAAAAAAGTGGAGTAACATCGTTCAAATCTCGCCGGTGAGTCGAGCTTTCATATTGCTTCATAGGAGTGTCCGAAAAATATACGGAAGAGAAGCATTTTCTGCATCCTCTGCCTAGTAATGTAGCGTTCGTGTGGCGCTCGCACCACCAACGCGGGAGTTTAGAGAAGTTGGCTAAGTTTGAACGAAAATATGGTCAGCCGTCGGCAGCGCCAAGAATCAAGATTTTTGAAATGGTCATCCGTGAGCCAAGTCAGTGTGAAGACGTAAATTCTTCATTTTTAATAAATTAGCTTTTCATTTCATGTTTTGTAATTACCTCTCATATGAATCAAAATTAGTTAGTTTTAAATCCTCAGCATATTCCCTCCGTGCAGTAATCTGAAGAGTGCTGCACTCTGGCATCGATTTCATTAAGCCTAACTTCTTTCTCTCGCGAGTCGCATTTGGTAATTTATATGCATTATATGACGGTAAAAAAAACAGTGTAAAAAACTTTTGCATCGAAGCTCGCTAGTCGATAGGCGATGTAGTCGATATGGTCGATATCAGCTGTGAATTGTGATGTTGACTTATTACTTCATTAGTCGAAATTGAAAGTGTTTAAAACTTCACACGTAACAAATCGTGCGGGAAGGTTTTAAAAATGGTAAAGTTTGATCATGCTAAAATTATGATCAGTAGATGGTTTAATAAATTCAAATAATAATGTTCTTTCATTTTCCAGCTACCGCTTTCATTGTTGAGAACAGCACAAAATCATCCTATGGTAAATCTTAACCTCAAAATTCTAGTCGTTTCATTACTTATTGCCAATTGTAGTTTGGTATTTTTTATTTCAGCTCGTCGAACTCAAAAATGGGGAAACATACAATGGACACTTGGTTAGCTGTGATAATTGGATGAACATTAATCTCAGAGAAGTCATCTGCACATCCAGGGTAATCTCAGTTGGCGTTCAATTAGCTTGCTTACATTTACTACGGGCACAGCATTGAATGTAACCTCGTCCAAAAACTCGTTAAATAATGTGTGCAGTACTGTAAGGCTGAAAGTTCCATTCCAGTTTAACCATCCTTGGAAAGTCTACTTTCATTGCAATGTGTTTATAAAAATTGCTGTAAATTATTGAGTTTATTCTATACTATCATTGCTAATCATCATAACAAATTGTCAATACAGGATGGTGACAAATTTTGGAGGATGCCAGAATGCTACATTCGTGGTAGTACCATTAAGTATCTTAGAATTCCAGATGAAGTTATAGACATGGTTAAAGAAGACGTTCAAATGAAATCGAGGGGACGAGGTGAAATGAAAGGACGTGGCGGTCAAAATCAACGAGGCGGTCGAGGCGGAGGCGGAGGTGGAGGTGGAGGTGGTGGCAGAGGTATTCGATAGTCAAAATCACATTAAATGAAGCAATTAAAGGAATTTTGAGATTTCATAGTTTATGCTTATGTTCTTTCAGGCACTTTCGGAGGACGTGGGGGAAGAGGCCCTGCGCCTTTAGGTCGAGGTGGTAATCAAGGTGGCAACAAACCCCAAAACAAACCAAGAACCAAATAAATATTTATTTAATAAGTGTTTGTACTATGAAATTACCCTAGGTTATACAGGTTTTCTAACTTGTAAAGAAATGTTATGTTTTAATTGTAGCATGTCACGGAGATATTCATCATATACGTATCTATGTATTTGAATCTAACTACACCATTGGATTATAATAATCATTTCTATAAAAAACTGTTATGGTTTGATTGCTGTAGTACTTTGAGTTGATCAACATCATGCATGAGACTTGCAAAATATACGGAGAGAACATCACAACGATCTGTGAAATAATCGACTATCTTCATCGCTTAACTTGCTATTTTTATTTTCAATAGAGCAAAAAATTAGGGATTAAGAAACGTATAATTGGTATACTTTTCTCGTATCTTGAACACTTGTGATACTTGTGCACGGGTCGGGGAAACACGTTGAGATACTACGGTGAGTACTCATTTGAACAGGTTTATGAAACTGTCGCGCAGCGAGAGCCGTGAGTCAGCTGTTATCTCACTGCAACTTCAGACAGATTAGCCGATCAGTAGTTGTGAATATGGCGTGCAAGAAAGTTGTCTGTCTGCTTGGGAATCAAACGAAAGTTTGCAAAATAAACGTCCCGGCTTTCACAACCGGAATACGTAACAAAGCTTCTTGGGAGCCCGTCGAAAAAGAAACGCATACTGGCCAGGTGAATAATAATTACGACTTATCCTGTTACGTAAATGTGAGGTTATGTTCATCTTCTTTGGTTTTCTCTGTTTAATGAACTGTTACCGCACTTTTAATTGGGTGCGTTGACGTAAACCTTGATTCGTATTCCATGAAATTTAAAATCTTTATGTCTGCTATCAATTGAAGTTATTTAATTTGGTTTATTATGACTTCAGAAATGGGACGCGAAGGATTATCGATTGGTGAGATTTGTGGATAAACCAAAACAAGTGAATCCAAACTGGGCTATTAATTTAATCGATGACGTTCCGCCAACTCCAACAACGAAGAGAGTTGTTGCCTGTGACGGTGGAGGTGGACCCACTGGACACCCTAAAGTCTACATTAACTTGGTAGATTATAACTTTATAAATAATCTTGAATCACCTCAGACAAATAACTTATGTCCTAGACATACACATAAATTAATACCGCTGTAAAGACAAAGAATTCAGCAATCTCTACCAATTACAGGACAAACCTGGGAATCATTCCTGTGGGTACTGCGGACTTAGATTCTACAAAGAAGATGCTCACTAGATTGTAGGTTCGGTAACAAAAACTTATAGTGTGTCAAGAAATTGGCAGAATGTATTGAATTAGTTGTATCTATCTCATCGCTACTCTGTACAACCATATGTGTATAATATAAATTATAATGTAACATTTTTTTCCTTACACTAGTCGACCACTTCGTCACTTCAATCTGTTACTGAATTCCTTAATTTCCTTCTACTATCACTCCCTGTGTTAACTACAAGATTATGGGCTAATGTTACTTTAACATTGGTAATAAAAAATGATACTCTGGTTTTTTCTTTCAAAAGTTTGTTAACAAAATTTATTAGGTTTCATTGGTTTTCTCTGGCGTTTTTTATTTTTAATAATAAATTAGATTGATTAATATGATTTTATAATTCAAGCAAATATTTACAAAGCTGTTTTTTGGGTATTCATTCCAAGAGGGATTGCTTGAAGTTCAGTTCTCATGCACAAGAATTCTCCAAATATGCACATTACGGTAACAGAAACGATGTTCAGGCACCACCAGCTGAAACTTGTTGGAAAACTGTAATTGTAACTCCAACAACAGAGTAAGTGAATCAGATGAGCGGTGCACGCAAAATCCATACATTGTTTAGTCCTTTGTACAATCCACCACAAGACCAAAGCTCCAATTAAGGCATTGAACAAGAACATAGTGATGACCATTTTACCACCCAGATCACGAACATGGAGTTCGCTATACTGAAAAGCATAATCCAATGATTTGGTCGATCCAAGAAGTGAGGCAACAATCCATATCCACACTCCAAGGCAAACGTATATCACTGCTTGAACGGCTATTATTTGTGATATTATCAGGATTGGATCCCATGTCATCTTTCGAAATTGTCCAGAAATGTTATTCATCTTATTTTGTTCTCTTCAGGGTGCTCCGTGTGCATTGAATCGGCGAAGATTAGCTATCAAAAGTCCGAAGTCTCATCATTTTGGTGTACTAATGTCAGCAAACATTAGTGAATCTGCAAAATAGTAATAAGTTTGTCGTGAAAAAAGCAGTTAAGTATTCTACGGAATCATCATCAGAAGAAGATATATTCAGCTGTTAATAATATTGCGGTTGTACTTTACTTGTGCTGATCCGCATGAAGTCTCTCGATGTGTTTTTTTAGCAGCAAACCTTGAGAATCAGATTTATTCTAGCTATATATACCAAATTAAACCTGCCGTGGGTTGAAATAGATTTTGAATCGACAATTCGTATAATCGTGTAGCAACACAGAACTCGCTGTCAGCATGCCATTAGAATCGAGTCGAGTGTTTCACAAATCATAGCTCATCTCATCTAACATGGCGACTTCAAACCAATGAGTTGTCACCGAAACGACTTATTGCTTTTCCGTAGTATTATTTTGGGATTCATTGTCAATACATATAGACGTTGTCATAGCAAAGTTAGAACGAAAACTGCAGTAAGAAGCAAGTGCGCATAAGTTTATTAGAGCGAGATCATATTCACGTTAGAATTATGCGGATACGCGATGTCGGGACGTGATAATAGTCCGCATGAACTCAGCTGATTACTAAGTCTAAACTCCCGGTAGATTGCATTGATGCAATTCGGAAAACTTTAAAAAGCATGACGCAATTGTTGTTGAGACGACAGTTTGCTGCGGTTCGTTAAACCAGTTTAGAGTGGTGAAAAATGTCATTTTATAATTATTTACGAGACCTTTTCAACTTCGGAGGACGAAAAAATCAACAAAACAACCACTCGCAATACGGGTGAATATAATACCAACACTTAACATTCCCAGCCGTAAGGGATATTGCGTGACCGCCAAAATACTAAGCCGTGGCTTTGTGTATTCTATTTTATTTTAAAAGAAGTATCCCTATTATTCAATACAAGCTATAAGCCTTTCAATTTCTTTTTGAAAATTTAATATGCACTCTATTACTCCTTATCAATCGTCCCATTATGTAACAAAACCTAAAACCGCTATCACTTAATATTTCGTGAAGATTTAGTTAAATCGAAATTAGATGTAATTCGGTTCAATTTACAGATTTGAAGACCATTGGCAACACGGACATGAGTTTAGGAATCCAATCTGGCAGACAGATGAGGATGATGATGATGACAACGACGATTTCAGGTACATGCAATAATTATTCCATCTGCATAAAAATATTTTGGCTTTGGAACAGCAATAGTATTGGAGAGCTACCAGCAATTCACTTTTTTATGCAATTTGCTTGCTTCCAAGATCATTGATCTTTTCACAAATCTAAATAAGTAGAGTTAATTTACTTTTATTTAATCATTTCATCACAGGCAACGTGGACAGCAAATCTTTGGCTCCGGACACTTCAACATTCACAGCAATCCTTTTGAAATCACTCAGTACTTTGAACGCCAAATAGATGACATGTTGAAAAATTTCTTTGGATTTAGTCAAGATGGTATTATGTTACCGTTCGGCGACAAAGGTATGTACCAGATAGTATTTATTAGTCCTAAGTCAGTCATAGTAGTGAATAAAAAATAATACATCAGATTTTGTTCATTGATCTTGTCATTTTACAGCTCAGGGCCATTTTCGGGATTCGATGCTTATTGAACCACCAAAACAAGGAAACTTACGGGATGAAGTTTTAAAACCAGGTTACGAAAGTCTTGAGTCTAAGAATTTTCACGCACCTGTCGAAGAAAAATTGGATGTTAATTTGGATGGAAAGTAAGTTGTGGATTTATTACAACAATGTACATTATTTTTTGAATATGCCATGACAAGAAGCTAAATGAGATACTTGTGTTAGTGCAAAGGAAGTGCAAACTTTTTCACTTGGTTACATATTTATTATCCATTTTTAATACAGGATTACTAGTGAAGAGTTGTCTCAAGCCTGGAAAGATCTTTCATCCTTACAAAGAAATAATTCTGATACTAATACATCTCAGCAGCATCCATTTTCTTTCCATTCATTCGGACAATCCATTTCTACAAAAATTATTCGCAAGCCAGATGGATCTATTGAACAATATCGTACGGTCAGAGACTCTGTAGGAAATGAGGAAACTACTGTCACACGTCAGATTGGCGATAAATCACATACCGTCGTTGTAAAAAAAGAGAAAAATGGGGAGAAAACTGAAACTAAGTATGTGAATCCCATCAATCCAATGGAACGTAAGTACTGTAATAATTTTATTGTGCAATTGTAAATTCAAATAGAAGCGTCTCTTGTTTAGAACTTTAATTAAATTGTATAAATACGTACTATATTTCTTTCTTTTTCAAAATGGGCTGTTTCATGTTCAATCAGACAATAATTTGAATTTTTAATTTTCATAGCTAATTATTTTACTTACTGAAAATTTGAAGAAAGTAAGTTCTGCCAAACTACAGCCCACTATCTTCTACATACCTGATTTACAGACTTATTGAGTTTGTGATTTTGGTTGAAATCTGAAATGATGCACAGATTTGATATTGCTCTAAACTTTGAACTTTCAAACGGCAAAACTTGATCACGGGCAATATTTTAGCCTGAATGAATACGTGCTTCAAACCAACATTTCAAACAATTATTTCAACATTTAATTTACTTTTACGCAAAATGTCGCACAAAGTTTTGAACATTGCATATAATTAAGAGTAACAAGCTTGGTACCTGTTTTTTTTTTGTTTGTAAAAATTTTAGCTAATCCTGAGCAGACATTCATAGGTGTTATGGATGATCAGAGACAGCAGCAGAGTCCTTTAAGCAGCTTTCCATGGCATAAGTTTTTTGGTCCTAAATTGTAGATTATAGACTTCTAATATAATGTTTAGGATGAAAGTGATGTAAAAATGTTATCAATCTTAATAGTATCGATTATGTAGTGTAAATAAAGTTGACTTATCTCAACTTATACAATTACACTGTGGAAGGTTGAATTACTTGAGAAAAAAACTTTTGTGTTTCAGCTACAAATTTATTCACTGCTTTATAATCTGTACACCTTACATAATTATATACAATCTAATAAATCCATTGGGCTATTCTGTGTATAACCGAACCACATTTCTTCTCAGTAAAAATAACTCATTCTAATCTCAAAAATATACTCGTACGAGAATGGAATAATTAGTATTTGGCCATTTATAAATAAAACTTTTTATACTGAGAATATATGGTGAAGTAGACCGCAGTCATGTACAGTGGGTGTCACTTACTACGATGAGCGCAAGACTCGATGTCACCTTGAATGGCCTGGAGATATCCACTTCACCGAACATTTGCAATAGAACGTATTAAAATGTTCATCAATCTGATGATTAAATACTTTTATGTATACTTAAAAATTTAATTACATGGTTGAGAGTTTATACAACTACCGATCAAACGATGTGAAGACACTGCTTATGAAATTGAAATAATAAAACGTAATTCTTTTATTAATCAGGTAAAGTGGCAACTCTGTGATAATTGTAACTTGTTATTGTAATGATTTTTAATGAAAATTATTTAATGTTACTTAGGGATAAATATTAGCAGTGTTTCATACGTTTCGAATCATGCAACATCGTTAGTATCGACAGATTAAAAAATGTATTGTACGAAAATTATAATATAATAAGCGATTGCACATGTGCAATATCTTTTCATACATAAAGTTTAGGCACCTCAGTACTCCCATAAATACTGTTTTTGACATACAACGAAACTCGTACGACATATACATATTAATATACATCTAACAAAAATACACTATATTGTAATTGAAAAGTGAATTTACTTGTTAAATTATATTACAAGATAAATTTTGATCACTTTGTAAATAGGTATAATCAATCATCTAAATCGATTATTGATTAGGTTCAGAAATTTCACAAAAACAAGTAAGTGAATCAAAAAATAAATCCATATAGGTGCTTTATTCCATTTAATTTGATGTAATATTATTATTATTATTTTTTAAATATAATCATATATATCTATATATATATATAATATATACCATATTATCGTGAACAAGCGACGAATTTATGTTCAATTTCTATCTGCCTGTTTGCAACTCAACAGTCAAGCAAATCATCAACTATTTGTTGCCATCAGTGTTGAAATAGTTTGTAGGTTCGTTTTTGCTATTTTGTTCTTAAAGTAACGTGGTTCTTTTATATGAATTAAAATCTTTTTATACAGTAGATAACTATTTCTTTAAAAGCATTGCTTGTCAACGGCTTTAATATATGCCACAAATTATTGTGTGTAGTTCAATTATGTACAATATTTATTATCATCACGAGGAATCTATACTTTGGATTGGTGAGATATAGAAAGCGTCAAATACTGAATTTCACTAGCGTTCTCATATTTTATTACCTTTCAATTACCGAAGATATATAATTTTTAGTTTATCGAAAATTCTTATGCCTTACTGATTCATTGGAATGCAATTCTGAGTAGGGTTATGAAGAAATTATACTACTTTTATTTTGAGGTCCTTTTTACTTTCTTTTTGAAGATCAGAACAATCACACCAATTGTATTTGAAATTTTGTTATTTTTCTCGATTTTTGACAATTTCTACATGAACCAATCACAATCCCTCAGCATTTGGCAATGTCTCCCAAGTACTCTAACTTGAGACAAATCGCGCCAAATTTTGGCTACCACAGCTATGTATTTTATTTCCAAATGATCTATAGTCAAAATGCAACGATTGTAGAAAAGTTTAGACCAGTCTCTAGAATCACAGTTTCTCTAATCTAGGGCAGATTAAAAGTAAAAGGTAAAGAGTATAAGTTGAAAAGATTTGAAATAACATGATTTTGAGCAAATAACAAGAAATAATTTTTCAAAAATATCTTATGTGGTAAAGATGCAGAAATTCTTACAGTCCTCGGACTATTATGTAAGAATTAATCCCATGATTTTGTATGCATATGTATTTTAGTATAAAAAATACGATAATTATACGTGCAAGAAAAAATATTTCTATCCAGACCTTTCAGCACCATCAAAGGCACAGTAAAATAGAAGAGTTGTTCAATTCCACTCACCTTGCATAAGGACTATAGAGTTTCTGATGTATATAATTAACTATTAATATGATGAAATATTTATACAACATTAAAGTTTGGTTCTTAAAAGTGCATTACACTCTGGTGCAGTTTGACTTCATTCTGAAAATATGAAAAAAAAAGTAAGACGCTTAGCACATAATAAATTCACTATTTGAACATTTTTCAGAAGATCTTAGAAATTTCAAACATGATAGATTAAAAATTAAAAACTGATTTACCAGTTCTCGTTTTAAAGCAACTGCAACTGGTCATTCCTGACCAAAGCCCTCTGTTTCTTCGATCGCATAGTTCAGCTTCTCCACCATTTGATCATAACTTTTATAGGGCGGAAGATCCAGCCTGTTGAAACACGTATGTGACCTCGGTAACCAAGTATCTTTACCCACCTTTTCTATGCAAAATCTTTGTGGTCCATTGCTCCCTGAAATGAATAATGTTCTCTATCAATTTCAAGGATTCGATAACACTGCAGTGTTGCTATTTTACATTCATTCAGCTGATTAAAACATTTTTCACAACATACCCATCAATTCGGCAAATCCACCAACTGGTACACGACATGTTCCTGTGACGAACTGTAGCAGTCTAGCTCGTTTTTCGCTGTCAGTTGTCCGTACAAACTGAAAAGATTTAATTTACAATAATCGTAAAAATTGAGGTAATTTCAGTTTCCTTAATAATTTATCGTTTCAAAGTACCTGCCAAAACCATAGTACTTGTTTACTGCTGCGCGTGTAGTGCCTGTAAATAGCGTTGCGTTGCCAGTCATCGACATCTATTTCTTGCATGCCACAGAGCATGAGCTCGAGTTCTCGCTCATCGAAATATTTTAGCCATTCTAGAGGCACAACCTCATTAAATCCTTCGAGGAAAGCTTTAGTTTGTTCCTCGATACCTCTCGTCATTCGCCATTCTGTCATCAGTCTGGAAATGCGAGCATTTTATTTTTATTATTATTTATTATTCTTATATTTTATTATTTCTTTACATGTATGTGTGTAGCAAAAGGTGTAATGCGATAACTTTACCTCATATACTCTTCCTTATTTTCTTCAACAACTCGAATTTTATCACCACCATCTTTAAGTTCATGATGTATGACTTGACCAAGAATCTCGAAATCGACGCTGTAATACAATTCGAGACCGCAATCATCTATGTTATTATCTTTTATCCATACAAGTGAATTGTAAAATTCCGGATCTATAGACTCAATATCCTTCATGATCAATTTCTTATTCAACATTCGTTTGTAAAAAGGCATTGTGAATCCACTGTAGATAAAACGTCCATGGTAAAGAGCCTGGTAATGCAAAAAATGGGGAAAATTGATTAAAGATCTTGATTACTTGTTCTCGTAATTCAAAATATATTAATAATCCTAACATACCATTGCAATGAACCTGCCGATGAATTTGAAATACTGTAGGTGGTCTGGATTCACGTACGATGCCGGATTTATTTGTAAACTGTAGTTGCTTTTGTTTGCATACTCAAAGAGACAATACATTGGATTCAATACCTCATGACTCAGTAAGAAAAACCATTCCCTGTTATGAGGAAAAAGATCCAATCATTAAACATGGAATAATATTTAAATTGGTTGAAAATTGATTAACCATAATTTTTTACCTTGATACTCCGCCATAGTCTAAGCCCTCTTCACCCTTGAATATAATGTACAATCGTCGTCTGAGCTCATAAGCCGGCAGTCTCATGATTTGGTGATAAGAATCTTCGAACAAAGTTTGTCGGGTAACGCTGATCTTTATATGACTAGGAAGAGCATTACTGTGGCATAAATATCTGAATTGTGATAATTTCCAGCGAAAAGATCGCTCATATGCCTTTGGAACCCCATAGACACCCTTCGGCCTGTAAAGAAGGTGACCAAAATATGTATTATGGTACTTGGAGTAATTTAGACTCAATTTACGATTAAACCGAAATTCTCAAAACTTTCACATACCCTTTCGGCGCTCCTGGTCTTGGATCTTGGAATGTTGTAGTTCTCGAATTATGGTCCACAAAATACCGGACTCCATCTTCAGTTAATCTAATCTCCCATCCATCAGGTAAGGGTGGTTCGTCCATTCCTGTTTCTTGTCCTTGCGTTCTTGGATCCTCCCATTGAGTTGTTCGATTTTTATGATTCACATAGTAAACTCTGCCTTCGGGCTGTTTGCGTCTCTCCCAACCAGCTGGCAGGGGCCCTAGAGCATCATCTTCTTCAACGACTGCCGTTGAAAGACCAGCCACTGCTGCTTGTCCACCATGAGCCTTTAAAAAAATGTGCAGAAGATAAGAATAAAAAGATTTTTGGTTGTTCTGAAAAAAAATTCATCTTCAATGACGAAATTTTCTCCAATTTTTTCAGTTGGTGATCACCTGAGGGTAGAGGAATCTTTGATTTCCTTGTTGGACAACATGTTGCCGTTCTCCCTGCCAGTGCTGGAAATGCTGTAGCCTCTCTGTGTTGGGGCGTTGCCAAGTAGTACTTCTTGTATTGTGATCTACATAATAAATTCTCCCTCGAGGATCCCTTCGTACTTCCCAGCCTGGTGGGAGTGGCTGTGGCCTTTCCCAGGATGTACTGCGAGTGTTGTGATCTACATAATACCTGGAACGATAAAAAACTAAAAAAACTGAAATAGTTCGTCAATCTTCAAATTTATAGCAGTATATTTCTCTTTAGATACTCAATGATTCAGATATTCTGTACAAGAATGGTTGTAAAATCGCCAGAAACAAACGAACCTTTTTAATTAAATGACAATCCATAATTTACCTTCTGCCATAGACGTCATATCTCATTTCCCAACCAGCAGGCAAAGGTTCTTCAGGCTGATTACCATTTTCAGTCTCCCCGGGTACTCCAGATGGTCCAGCAGATGCTGGTTGACCCAGTGGGGGCCCTGTTGATCCACTGCTACTTTCAGTAGCCAAATGATTACCAACTCCATTAGCCATAGGAGAGGTAAGGCCAACAATTTGAGCATTGTTGGTATTATTACTGGGTTGACTTGCAGTGTGACTAGGATTGTGAAGAATGTTGGTTGAACTTCGATGCATAACTGGCTGCATGACGGAAGGTGCTGCATTCTCTGATCCGTGTAATCGCATGCGAGCTCTCACACCACCATTTAGAATACTTCGATTGTTCCCAGAGTCACTGTTTGAAGAACCTAGAAATAAAAAATGTTCGATCAACATTTCAGCTAATGCGAAAAAATATCTCTGAGATTTAAGGCCTTACCAAGTGGCGTCAGGGCACCGCTTGTAACTTGATTGTGGCGAACTTGTTCGCAGGAATTAGAGGGTATGACTTCGTTCATATCAATTTTTAGTCCGTCAAATAATGTTACCAACTCTCCAACCTTTGATAGTGGACCATAAGCATCGTGTTTATTTTCGCTCATTAAATCCAAAGTTAATTCAACATTATCCAATTTTCCATTGTAGTAGGACAAAACTTGAAACAAATTAATTCTCTTTTCACCAATCAATGCATCCCTACGAAAGGTGCTGTGATCCAAGAGTCTAAAATGCAGCTGGGAGTAAGGTGTTACAAGAATGGTAAACTTTTCCACCCATTTTGGCTGATATGTGGATTTTGCAATCTCAGTTTTGCGAGGACTCTTGTCATCAACTGAGAGTTCAACGTAAGGATTAGGTTTCAGAAATGACGAATTGCGCAATACGGCTGCTTCAACTGAAATGAAAATTAATATATCTTGGAAATCAACATGTTTTTAAGATAAGTAGATGAGGTAGAACTTGATCATAGTGGATGCAAAATTTAAAAAACTATTATCATTTACTAGTGATGCTAAGCTGATGAAACCCTGGAGTTGCAGCTTCCACTTCGCACTGTGACATGGTTTGCCTTTAGATGTGATTCACCAAAATAATCTTGAAATACCATTCATATTAAAACTCAGCTTTCAGAGTATTGTATAACTGAAAAATAAAAAAGAACATTTAGTATAATGTGTAGAATTTACTTAAAATCATTGAAAACAATAGGTTCAAGGGATCTAGGAATATTTTCTGTGAATCAGATTCTCTGGTGTAAGGTAAATATAAATGATCAATCTGTAAATATTTCTATTTTCGTGATTCAGAAAGCTTATAATTCAGCTTATCACGGATCCAGCTGTTACTCAGCAAAACTGACTAAACTATATGTTAGAAGAATACTTTCTTTTCCTGTCTTATTATTTGCTGACTAAAAAATTGGTCAAAAATTGCTTAGATCGTTTGTTAGTTGGCAAAGTGAGAGAACTTTAAATATTTGTAGCCAATAGAATACAGATTGAGGTTTGCGCAGTAAGACTATAGAACAAAAAAACAAAGACGATTACAATTCATTTAATAAATTAGGTGCAGATAGAAATTAAGTTGCGTAGAGGAAAGAATGAAGTACGTAACAGATCAGCAAAATTTGTAAATGTTGTCGCTATCAATTGATTGATCATGTGAGAAGATAATTAACAAAAATAAAATTCATAAAAAACAAAGGTGTGAATTGTTGAGGAATCAATATAACGAACTGTAAATGGAATACTATTTTACAAGCAACAAATTAAGAAATGTAAACTGACTATTTGGTAACAATGGGAGTATTACATTAGACTAGGAAATGAGGTACAGAAAAATGAAACGAAAATTATGAGTAATATACGGGACATTAATCTTGACGTTTCGCGAATGGTTGATTCATCATACATTGCAGATAGGTTTTGACGTTTCAACTATAAGGATACAAACCTATATAGTATTGAACAAATTTCTGAGGCGCGTGCAGTCTTGAAACATCGCTCGCTCGGTATCGTCGATTATAAGACACAAAAACTGAGTTGAAAAACACTCGGAGGATTCGTTATCATGATATTTCACTATCTGACGTCAGCCATCTTGCTGTCCGTCAGATCTAAAAGTGAGTAGTACGAAATTGAGATAAATAAATTGTTTAACAAATCGGGAATGGATTAATAATTTTTATACGGATACGTAAATTTGGTAACGTCATGATTTGTGCGGTTTATTTTTTTTCATTATTACAGAGTGTATTCAAAAGGAACAGGGGTCTAGAATTTCCTCGTTTTTTAGCGTAATTGTAAAACATAAGCAACTCACATGAGCTGCGTAGTTCCCACTCCGTGGTTTCAGACGTTTTAAGCATTTAAAGACCCAATATCCTAATGGAAGTGTGATATTTTCCGTGTAGCGTGGCCACATGTAAAGCTCCCATTGGAAACTGGGAAAAATGAAGGCTGACGCAAAAGTGGAGTATCTGATTGTCGATACTAGTGCATTTATTAGAAACGCAGCTATACAGGTATGATAAATAATAAATAAAGTACAGTTGTCCACTCACCTGCGTACACTCAATTACATTGCACTAGCTCGAATTAGGTTATGCCATCTTCGTTACCTAATTAGTAATGCGTTTTCTCGTACTCTTCTTTTTTTATCATAACTTAAACCGATAAGATTATGATTACTTGATATCGTATCACTTTTCAGCTCAAAATTCTCATATCATGATAAAAACTCATCTCCCAATTTTTCGTAACAGGATATCGCTGCCAACGTTATAACTCCTCAAGATGTTGTTAATGAAATAACCAACAAGCGGCAGCTCAGAAGACTCGTTGTTTTACCTTACGACTTGATTATTAAAGATGTCTTTCCAGAGAACATTCATTTTGGTGAGAGAAATAAACAATCAGCCTACTTGTATTCATTATTTCTTCACGTGGCTTTTTTCACGCCTCCGTGTCTTTCCATGTCTCTATCTATAGCTCTTTCCATGTCTATATGCGATACTCCAAACATGCCAAATGATATGGCTAGAGCATTTTGTAATCAAGTCCTATATGAATCATCATATTTCACTACTATCTGCAACTACAATACACATATGATGTATGTATGTAGAAACAATCGTGCCAATACCTGTTATTTTGCAAAAAATACAATAGTGTGCAAATAGATATGGCCTTCTTGTTTACACTTGGCATTATTTACATCATTCAGTTGTGGCTTTGTCAGTCATATCACTATTATTCGTACGTATGTCCCATAGTTACCGAATTTTCTAAAAAGACTGGAGACTACCGCAGTCTTTCGGCAACTGATATTAAGGTGATTGCCTTAACTTATCAGCTTGAGAAAGAAAAAGTTGGAACTCAACACTTGAAGGATGTACCTATAACACCTGTAAAGCCCGATATCAGCATCAATCTCCCAGATAATTACTCGCATAATGTGGCTGGATTTTTTTTACCTGACAATGATGTAAGCAATACAGGGAATAAATAAAATTAACTTACAACAAGCACTTTCAATTGGCGAAACTTTTGGTTTCATGTTGTACCAATGCTTTTTTATCTCATTTAGAAACAAGGTACTGAAAAAGAAACTGTGGAACACTGCACTTTTAACCAAAACGAAGACACAAAAGAACTAGATTTGCATAATAATTTGAACACGGTAATCTTGCTGAAAAATGGAAGCGCAGATTCTACCTCTGAATCGGACGATTTGTCAGAATACTCATCAATTTCTGATTATGAGACAGCAACCTCCGACTTAGAAAACATAGAGAAAGATAGTTTACCTGATAAATTTTCTGCTTTGAAATGCAATCCAGAAGATTTGGAATTGGATAATGGCAAAGACGTTGACGATATTCTTCCAGCTGAAAATTGTGAAGAGTTTACTGATGAGGACCAAGAAATTGAAGAGAGTGAAAGTGAAGATGACAACGATGAGGGTTGGATTACACCTCGTAGGTTTTGAAAAAACCGTTGAATTGTTTTTGACTAATGATAACATAGGTTGATTGAATATGTCTGTGAATACATTCAGAATAATAATTTTCCAGGGAACATTGTGAAAGTCAAGAAAGATATGGATGCAGATATTCAAGAAGAAAAACCAGCTAAAGTTGCCTGCCTTACAACCGATTTCGCTATGCAGAATGTTTTGAAACAAATTGGCCTCCAAGTCGTTAGCTTGGATGGGAGAGTAATTAAGCAGCTAAGAACATTCATACTAAGGTGTTACACGTGTTTCAAGACTACTAGCATCATGACCAAAGAGTTCTGTCCCAACTGTGGAAATAAGACTTTAAAAAAAGTCGCGGTCTCACTAGATGAAAACGGCAAACAACAGATCCATATTAATCACAAAAGACCACTTACGGCAAGGGGGAAAAAGGTAAAGTTAACATCTTCCATGCTAAAGCTGTAAGAATTCTCATTGATCATTGCAGCATTTTTATTTACCTCTATATCTGTACTAATTACTAAACTTTATTATGTTCCAGTTCTCGCTACCTACACCACAGGGCGGAAAACACGCCAATAATCCAATTTTATTTGAAGATCAGCCCAGGCCTGATCAGCGGCCGTCTAGATTAGCACGAACAAGAAATGATCCTCTAAACGATGATTACGTAGCTGGCTACTCACCGTTTGTAATGCGTGATATTAACTCAAAATCTGCTATCCTCGGTATAAGATCCGGAACAGATATAAAGCACTGGATGAGAAAAAATCCAAATCAAGCCAGGAAAAAACGGAAGTAATCTCACTACAAACAATTCAGTGTTTTCGAAGTAATGTTGCATATCCAGTTTCTACGAAACCATGCTATTTGTTTGGGCCAAAAAATTCATTGCGATGAGACAGATTATTAGATGCCAGAGGACACTACAAACTCAAACGACATAAGTAGAGCCAAATCGAACCACCCAATTTAGAAATACGACATGATTTCTCTTATTTTCTATAACTTCAGAATCATCGATTGTAGTAGAGTAAAACTATTCGAAATCATTTTTCCTTGCACAATTGCGCTAGCGTAGCGTACACAACAATTCATTGTAGGGTTTTTCGGTCTTGAAATTTTCACAGAAGTTGCAAGGAGATAGCATTAGCATATTTGTGATTTTTGGGGTTCCAGGTTTTTCTTGTCTGGGTATTGGTTTGAGTGAGCCTTTTACCGCTACTTGAACCTTCAGGAATGAAAAAGATGTCAAGAACATTGCAAAACCAACAACTGATGTCATACAAAGAAAAACGAAGGATTTTTCGATTTTCGTCTGTAACTTTGAATTCGGCGTTCGCAGCGCGAATAGCTAACTTTCACATTTCTGTAATTTTGTTGCCAAAAACTGTTTGTCTTAGAATTGGTGTAACCCTTGGAAAACACGGAGGGTCAATTTGACCCCTATATCGATTTTGGTCAGGAATATCTTTAAATTGGTGGGCCTGCGGCCGTTTAGCGGTAACTTTGGGTCCTAAATGTACGTTAAGATTCTTCCCCTGTACATTGTAGTAGGCACATGAATAAGCAGTACACGTTTGGCATGGTTTGAATGGTTCAAAGAAGTCGTAGGGTTAATTTGATCGTGATGGTGTATACGAAACATTGATTTGTTCGCGCAACAGAGTAATGCTTGATTAAGCGCCTGTTAATTTAGGGATTTTGTGTACTTGCAAGCACTGTTTGCGAGTATGCTCGAACAGATGAAGCACAGATGCTTGTGTAATGCTGTCCTAGAACGTGAACCACCAGTTATTTTGAAAAGCAAAGTGTGTGTTTTGCCCTTATGTGAAAACCAAAAAAACTAAACTACAATGTCCATTTTGCTTAGGACCAATGTGTGATGATCATCGCGCTTACTTATGCAACGACTGTGTCAAAGATACATCAATTAGTGAAGATTCATCACACTTCAATGAAAATAAAATATCCACGCATATGTAAAAAAATACATATTTTGATACTTTCTTCAACGAATACATTTTCTTTTCCTCTGAAATTCACCTCCATTAGTTTGCAAGATGAATATACTTTTTTTTAAAAGTACGCTAAAGAACAATTTTTTTCAACTGTAACACATCTTGAGAATATGCAAATTAAATTTTGACCAAAATTGTTGAAAATTGAAAAAAATTCGTGTTTCGTTTAGTAATTTTTGTTGTTTATTTTATGTTGCACAAAATATTTTTAAAACAATTTAATTTATTAAAAAATTTTTTTCACAAATTTTTTAGGATAAAAGAATGATTCCAGACTTTTTTTTCTTCATCGAATGATTTCACAATGTTCTTGGTATATCTATGAAAAATTTCAATCCATCGCATCAGTTGATCTAAATTGACAGATGATTGAAAAGTGTGTAAGGTCCATTTGAGCAAGAGTGTTATCCGTAATAATTAAAATTTGTGTGTTCTCCGTGGATTAAATGACTATCCGTACTAGAAGAACTCTGAAAGATGATATGATAGGAAAATCAAAATAGCTTTTTCGTTTCTTGGTGCTTTAAATTTAATCCATTGCTCGCAGCGTATTCGGACTGCGCGCAATCGATTCCCTTTGCAAAATGACGTCGATGTAGTGCTCGTTGACTGAAATATATGTATAAAGACGGATACCCCAGGGTAAATTTTTGTGACCGGTTTTTGGCAGGCAAGTGGGCCCAGGTGGGTCTGGGAGAGTAGGAGGGTTCTGCTCTATCGACTCTACCTAACGGGCTCGCACCGACATTCGTAGCAGCCAAAGTAGTGTCAGTATAGAAGCTTGAGATTGAATCGATACAAAATGAGTACGTAAAACTACTTGTCAACTGCAACTTAGAAATGTCGAACAGTTCAATCATCCCCGTGAGAAGAAGTGTAACCGCGGCTACCGCATACCACCCCCAACTATCGTCGAGCACCACTAACCACCGTCAACCACCTCCGACCACCTTTATCCTCCTCGTCCACCTCGGCCCCCTCCTCCCCCAACCCCTCGTCGTCCTCGTCCTCCTCGGCTACCTCCCACCACCCTCAACCACCTCCTACCACCTCCGACCACCTCCTACCATTTCCGAACACCTCTAACCACTTCAGACCATTTCCGACCACCTTCGTCCTCCGCGTCTACCGCGTCTCCGCGTCTACCGCACTAATTTTCATCGAGATGAAACGGATGCTCCGTATATGAGCCAGTGTTTAACGCAGTGTTCTGATTTAAAGACCTAAAAAGGTGATGGTCGGCGATTTTTCTTTATAAGGAGAAATAGAACGAAGCTTCTTAAATCTTTCAGTGTATTTTAACACACATTTGTAAGGTACGAGCAAAAATTTTTATCATCCAACTGTCGCAGATCGGCAGCGTTATTAGCTGACCCGTTAACTCAAGAATATATCTTCCGTATACGGCTGACCATCGAAGGGCCTAGCCGCATGAGTCTGGAATTGGCAGGAAAAAAAAGTGCGTATTTCTTGTCTGAATTGTAAAAACTAAAATCATCATGCGTCCTATCATTTCATCATATATCATACGTCATGCATCATACATAGTATTGAAGTTCGAAACCAAAGTTTGTATGTTCGGATGTTCTGAAAGTGACGTCGCCCAAAATTTTTTTTCTTCTGACGTCTCGATCTATATAGACGAAAATCAGCTAACCGAATTCCTCAGTTTGGAAATAACCGCGCAGTAGAGAGGACGTGTGAGAATCACGCTCCGCCGATTTCGAGTACCGGGTTCTCTACCTCCGTGGTTCCTGCACTCCGGGTCCGCTACCTGGTGCAACTCGAGTTCCAGGAGAAGCGCTCCGTAGTTTCTGCGCGCCAGGTCCGCTACCTGGTGAAACTCGACTTCAGAGACAGGCGCTCCGTAATTTCTGCGCTTCAGGTACCGTACGTGGTGGAACTCGAGTTCCAGAGCAAGCGCTCCGTAGTTTCTGCGCTCCAGGTACAGTACCTGGTGAAAATCGACTTCAGGGACAGGCGCTCAGTAGCTCATTTGACAGTATTTTTCTCATTATCTTCTTGATAAAATGTGTCAATAAAAAAATTATATTAATCCTTACGCAATATTTTTCATGTGTTCTATTACTGAGAATATTTATTAGTATTCGTGGTACAACCGGAGGTGGTTAGCGGTGATCGTTGGAGGTGGTCGGAGGTGGTACGGGGTGGTTACGGGTGATCGAGGTGGACGAGGAGAACTAGGTGGACGAGGAGGACGAGCATTTCTGCGCGGTGAGTGTAACATTTAATTGCAATTCTAATTATATTTTATCTGAAATTTTTTACACTTGTCATGTTTACAATGAATTATATCAATTCATTTTTTGCGCAAGTCCGAATTCAGTAGCTATAAATGCGCTGATAAGCTTTCTACAATTATTTGTTATTTTCTCATAATCTTCTCGGTAAAATGTGTCGATAACAAAATTTTATAAGTCCTTACACAATATTTTTAATGTGTTCTAATACTAAAAATATTAATTTGTATTTAAGATATAACTCGTGGTGGTTTGCGGTGGCTGTTGAGGGTGGTTGGCGGTGGTCGGAGATGGCCGAGGAGGAGGACGAGGATGACTAGGATTTGTGCACTGCGAGTATAACGTTCTGAAGTATTGAATAGAGTAGGAGTAGGAGCAGCAGTAGGACCAGGAGTAGAATCAGGAGTAGGAGTAGGAGTAGGAAAAGGAGTAGGATTAGGAGTAGGAGTAGGTGTAGGATCAGGTGTTGAAATGAATTCTTTCTGGCACAATTCCGACGTAATTTTGCGAGACAAATCGATTAAGCGCAGTCCCGATACGCTGCAAGCGGCGGATCAAAAGCTACAGCCAAAGAACCAGAACCTGTGTTCTCGACAATTTTCGGCGGGTGCTTTTTCCTTCGCGATTACTCTCCTGTTGATCCCACGCTCTTTTCGCTGCGTTTTCCGAGTTCCTGAGGGTCCAATTAGTCAGGTAAGGGTTATTCAAATCCAATCTGAGACCAAAAATTCCCGGCTCCAAAAATGGAGAAAAAGTAAGGCTAACCCTGACATTGTCATCGCCGTCTTTCTCTGTTCTATTCTCTGTTCTAATTTTTTATCCCTATCTCTTGAATAGTAATATAGAACTAGGCTAAGGTTTAGGAATTAAGACTTTGTTTATTTTTAATGTTGCAATAATGTTTTCCGATATTGCCATGGAAAAGATGTGAAATAAACGATCAAACGATTAAACCCCTTTGTATTTTTGGCTCCAAAAATGAAGAAAAAGTAAGGCTAACCCCTTTGCATTTTTGCCGAAAATTTTCGCGATTTTGAAAAGTGCTGCAATAAATTCTTTCATGCACTATTCGGACGTAATTTTGCAAGAGAAATCGATTAGACGCAGTCCCGATACGCTGCGATCAACGCATCAAAAGTTGCAGCCAAAAAACGGAAACCTGTGTTTTCGACAATTTTCAGCAGGTGCTTTTTCACTCGCCATTTCTCTCCTGTTGATCTCACGCTGTTGTCGGTGCGTTTTCTGAGTTCCTGAGGGTCTAATTAGTCAAGTAAGGGTCATTTGAATCGAATCTGAGACCCAAAATTTTCGGCTCCAAAAATGAAGAAAAAGTAAGGCTAACCCCTTTGCATTTTTGCCGAAAATTTTCGCGATTTTGAAAAGTGCTGCAATAAATTCTTTCATGCACTGTTCGGACGTAATTTTGCAAGAGAAATCGATTAGGCGCAGTCCCAATACGCTGCGATCAACGCATCAAAAGTTGCAGCCAAAAAACGGAAACCTGTGTTTTCGACATTTTTCGGCAAATGCTTTTTCGCTCGCTATTTCTCTCCTGTTAGTCCTACGCTGTTGTCGGTGCGTTTTCTGAGTTCCTGAGGGTCTAATTAGTCAAGTAAGGGTCATTTGAATCGAATCTGAGACCCAAAATTTTCGGCTCCAAAAATGAAGAAAAAGTAAGACTAACCCCTTTGCATTTTTGCCGAAAATTTTCGCGATTTTGAAAAGTGCTGCAATAAATTCTTTCATGCACCATTCGGACGTCATTTTGCAAGAGAAATCGATTAGGCGCAGTCCTAATACGCTGCGATCAACGCATCAAAAGTTACAGCCAAAAAACGGAAACCCGTGTTTTCGACATTTTTCAGCAGGTGCTTTTTCGCTCGCCATTTCTCTCCTGTTGATCTTACGCTGTTTTCGCTGCGTTTTCTGAGTTCCTGAGGTTCTAATTAGTCGAGTAAGGGTCATTTGAATCGAATCTGAGACCAAAAATTTTCGGCTCCAAAAATGAAGAAAAAGTAAGGCTAACCCCTTTGCATTTTTGCCGAAAATTTTCGCGATTTTGAAAAGAGCTGCAATAAATTCTTTCATGCACTATTCGGACGTCATTTGGCAAGAGAAATCGGATAGGCGCAGTCCCAAAACGCTGCGATCAACGCATCAAAAGTTACAGCCAAAAAACGGAAACCTGTGTTTTCGACATTTTTCAGCAGGTGCTTTTTCGCTCGTCATTTCTCTCCTGTTGATCTCACGCTGTTTTCGCTGCGTTTTCTGAGTTCCTGAGGGTCTAATTAGTCAGGTAAGGGTCATTTGAATCGAATCTGAGACCAAAAATTTTCGGCTCCAAAAATGAAGAAAAAGTAAGGCTAACCCCTTTGCATTTTTGCCGAAAATTTTCACGATTTTGAAAAGTGCTGCGATAAATTCTTTCATGCACAATTCGGACGTAATTTTGCAAGAGAAATCGATTAGGCGCAGTCCCAATTCGCTGCGATCAACGCATCAAAAGTTGCAGCCAAAAAACGGAAACCTGTGTTTTCGACATTTTTCAGCAGGTGCTTTTTCGCTCGCCATTTCTCTCCTGTTGATCTCACGCTGTTTTCGCTGCGTTTTCTGAGTTCCTGAGGGTCTAATTAGTCAGGTAAGGGTCATTTGAATCGATACTGAGACCAAAAATTTTCGCCTCCAAAAATGAAGAAAAAGTAAGGCTAACCCCTTTGCATTTTTGCCGAAAATTTTCGCGATTTTGAAAAGTGCTGCAATAAATTCTTTCATGCACTATTCGGACGTAATTTTGCAAGAGAAATCGATTAGACGTAGTCCCAATACGCTGCGATCAACGCATCAAAAGTTACAGCCAAAAAACGGAAACCTGTGTTTTCGACATTTTTCAGCAGGTGCTTTTTCGCTCGCCATTTCTCTCGTGTTGATCTCACGCTGTTTTTGCTGCGTTTTCTGAGTTCCTGAGGGTCTAATTAGTCGATCAAGGGTCATTTGAATCGAATCTGAGACCAAAAATTTTTGGCTCCAAAAATGAAGAAAAAGTAAGGCTAACCCCTTTGCGTTTTTGCCGAAAATTTTCGCGATTTTGAAAAGTGCTGCAATAAATTCTTTCATGCACTATTCGGACGTAATTTTGCAAGAGAAATCGATTAGGCGCAGTCCCAATACGCTGCGATCAACGCATCAAAAGTTGCAGCCAAAAAACGGAAACCTGTGTTTTCGACATTTTTCGGCAGATGCTTTTTCGCTCGCTATTTCTCTCCTGTTAGTCCTACGCTGTTGTCGGTGCGTTTTCTGAGTTCCTGAGGGTCTAATTAGTCAAGTGAGGGTCATTTGAATCGAATCTGAGACCCAAAATTTTCGGCTCCAAAAATGAAGAAAAAGTAAGGCTAACCCCTTTGCATTTTTGCCGAAAATTTTCACGATCTTGAAAAGTGCTGCAATAAATTCTTTCATGCACTATTCGGACGTAATTTTGCAAGAGAAATCGATTAGGCGCAGTCCCAATACGCTGCGATCAACGCATCAAAAGTTACAGCCAAAAAACGGAAACCTGTGTTTTCGACATTTTTCAGCAGGTGCTTTTTCGCTCGTCATTTCTCTCCTGTTGATCTCACGCTGTTTTCGCTGCGTTTTCTGAGTTCCTGAGGGTCTAATTAGTCAGGTAAGGGTCATTTGAATCGAATCTGAGACTAAAAATTTTCGGCTCCAAAAATGAAGAAAAAGTAAGGCTAACCCCTTTGCATTTTTGCCGAAAATTTTCGCGAATTTGAAAAGAGCTGCAATAAATTCTTTCATGCACTATTCGGACGTCATTTGGCAAGAGAAATCGAATAGGCGCAGTCCCAATACGCTGCGATCAACGCATCAAAAGTTGCAGCCAAAAAACGGAAACCTGTGTTTTCGACATTTTTCAGCAGGTGCTTTTTCGCTCGCCATTTCTCTCCTGTTAATCTCATGCTGTTTTCGCTGCGTTTTCTGAGTTCCTGAGGGTCTAATTAGTCGAGCAAGGGTCATTTGAATCGAATCTGAGACCAAAAATTTTTGGCTCCAAAAATGAAGAAAAAGTAAGGCTAACCCCTTTGCGTTTTTGCCGAAAATTTTCGCGATTTTGAAAAGTGCTGCAATAAATTCTTTCATGCACTATTCGGACGTAATTTTGCAAGAGAAATCGATTAGGCGCAGTCCCAATACGCTGCGATCAACGCATCAAAAGTTGCAGCCAAAAAACGGAAACCTGTGTTTTCGACATTTTTCAGCAGGTGCTTTTTCGCTCGCCATTTCTCTCCTGTTAATCTCATGCTGTTTTCGCTGCGTTTTCTGAGATCCTGAGGGTCTAATTAGTCGAGTAAAGGTCATTTGAATCGAATCTGAGACCTAAAATTTTCGGCTCCAAAAATGAAGAAAAAGTAAGGCTAACCCCTTTGCATTTTTGCCGAAAATTTTCACGATTTTGAAAAGTGCTGCGATAAATTCTTTCATGCACAATTCGGACGTAATTTTGCAAGAGAAATCGATTAGGCGCAGTCCCAATTCGCTGCGATCAACGCATCAAAAGTTGCAGCCAAAAAACGGAAACCTGTGTTTTCGACATTTTTCAGCAGGTGCTTTTTCGCTCGCCATTTCTCTCCTGTTGATCTCACGCTGTTTTCGCTGCGTTTTCTGAGTTCCTGAGGGTCTAATTAGTCAGGTAAGGGTCATTTGAATCGATACTGAGACCAAAAATTTTCGCCTCCAAAAATGAAGAAAAAGTAAGGCTGACCCCTTTGCATTTTTGCCGAAAATTTTCGCGATTTTGAAAAGTGCTGCAATAAATTCTTTCATGCACTATTCGGACGTAATTTTGCAAGAGAAATCGATTAGACGCAGTCCCAATACGCTGCGATCAACGCATCAAAAGTTACAGCCAAAAACGGAAACCTGTGTTTTCGACATTTTTCAGCAGGTGCTTTTTCGCTCGCCATTTCTCTCGTGTTGATCTCACGCTGTTTTTGCTGCGTTTTCTGAGTTCCTAAGGGTCTAATTAGTCGATCAAGGGTCATTTGAATCGAATCTGAGACCAAAAATTTTTGGCTCCAAAAATGAAGAAAAAGTAAGGCTAACCCCTTTGCGTTTTTGCCGAAAATTTTCGCGATTTTGAAAAGTGCTGCAATAAATTCTTTCATGCACTATTCGGACGTAATTTTGCAAGAGAAATCGATTAGGCGCAGTCCCAATACGCTGCGAACAACGCATCAAAAGTTGCAGCCAAAAAACGGAAACCTGTGTTTTCGACATTTTTCAGCAGGTGCTTTTTCGCTCGCCATTTCTCTCCTGTTGATCTCATGCTGTTTTCGCTGCGTTTTCTGAGTTCCTGAGGGTCTAATTAGTCAGGTAAGGGTCATTTGAATCGAATCTGAGACCAAAAATTTTCGGCTCCAAAAATGAAGAAAAAGTAAGGCTAACCCCTTTGCATTTTTGCCGAAAATTTTCGCGATTTTGAAAAGTGCTGCAATAAATTCTTTCATGCACTATTCGGACGTAATTTTGCAAGAGAAATCGATTAGGCGCAGTCCCAATACGCTGCGATCAACGCATCAAAAGTTGCAGCCAAAAAACGGAAACCTGTGTTTTCGACATTTTTCGGCAAATGCTTTTTCGCTCGCTATTTCTCTCCTGTTAGTCCTACGCTGTTGTCGGTGCGTTTTCTGAGTTCCTGAGGGTCTAATTAGTCAAGTAAGGGTCATTTGAATCGAATCTGAGACCCAAAATTTTCGGCTCCAAAAATGAAGAAAAAGTAAGACTAACCCCTTTGCATTTTTGCCGAAAATTTTCGCGATTTTGAAAAGTGCTGCAATAAATTCTTTCATGCACCATTCGGACGTCATTTTGCAAGAGAAATCGATTAGGCGCAGTCCTAATACGTTGCGATCAACGCATCAAAAGTTACAGCCAAAAAACGGAAACCCGTGTTTTCGACATTTTTCAGCAGGTGCTTTTTCGCTCGCCATTTCTCTCCTGTTGATCTTACGCTGTTTTCGCTGCGTTTTCTGAGTTCCTGAGGTTCTAATTAGTCGAGTAAGGGTCATTTGAATCGAATCTGAGACCAAAAATTTTCGGCTCCAAAAATGAAGAAAAAGTAAGGCTAACCCCTTTGCATTTTTGCCGAAAATTTTCGCGATTTTGAAAAGAGCTGCAATAAATTCTTTCATGCACTATTCGGACGTCATTTGGCAAGAGAAATCGAATAGGCGCAGTCCCAAAACGCTGCGATCAACGCATCAAAAGTTACAGCCAAAAAACGGAAACCTCTGTTTTCGACATTTTTCAGCAGGTGCTTTTTCGCTCGCCATTTCTCTCCTGTTGGTCCTACGCTGTTGTCGGTGCGTTTTCTGAGTTCCTGAGGGTCTAATTAGTCGAGTAAGGGTCATTTGAATCGAATCTGAGACCTAAAATTTTCGGCTCCAAAAATGAAGAAAAAGTAAGGCTAACCCCTTTGCATTTTTGCCGAAAATTTTCGCGATTTTGAAAAGTGCTGCAATAAATTCTTTCATGCACTATTCGGACGTAATTTTGCAAGAGAAATCGATTAGGCGCAGTCCCAATACGCTGCGATCAACGCATCAAAAGTTGCAGCCAAAAAACGGAAACCTGTGTTTTCGACATTTTTCAGCAGGTGCTTTTTCGCTCGCCATTTCTCTCCTGTTGGTCCTACGCTCTTTTCGCTGCGTTTTCTGAGTTCCTGAGGGTCTAATTAGTCGAGTTAGGGTCATTTAAATCGAATCTGAGACCAAAAATTTTCGGCTCCAAAAATGGAGAAAAAGTAAGGCTAACCCCTTTGCATTTTTGCCGAAAATTTTCGCGATTTTGAAAAGAGCTGCAATAAATTCTTTCATGTACTATTCGGACGTCATTTGGCAAGAGAAATCGAATAGGCGCAGTCCCAATACGCTGCGATCAACGCATCAAAAGTTACAGCCAAAAAACGGAAACCTGTGTTTTCGACATTTTTCAGCAGGTGCTTTTTCGCTCGCCATTTCTCTCCTGTTGATCTCACGCTGTTTTCGCTGCGTTTTCTGAGTTCCTGAGGGTCTAATTAGTCAGGTAAGGGTCATTTGAATCGAATCTGAGACCAAAAATTTTCGGCTCCAAAAATGAAGAAAAAGTAAGGCTAACCCCTTTGCATTTTTGCCGAAAATTTTCGCGATTTTGAAAAGAGCTGCAATAAATTCTTTCATGTACTATTCGGACGTCATTTGGCAAGAGAAATCGAATAGGCGCAGTCCCAATACGCTGCGATCAACGCATCAAAAGTTACAGCCAAAAAACGGAAACCTGTGTTTTCGACATTTTTCAGCAGGTGCTTTTTCGCTCGCCATTTCTCTCCTGTTGATCTCACGCTGTTTTCGCTGCGTTTTCTGAGTTTCTGAGGGTCTAATTAGTCAGGTAAGGGTCATTTGAATCGAATCTGAGACCAAAAATTTTCGGCTCCAAAAATGAAGAAAAAGTAAGGCTAACCCCTTTGCATTTTTGCCGAAAATTTTCGCGATTTTGAAAAGTGCTGCAATATATTGTTTCGTGCACTATTCGGACGTAATTTTGCAAGTGAAATCGATTAGGCGCAGTCCCAATACGCTGCGATGAACGCATCAAAAGTTACAGCTAAAAAACGGAAACCTGTGTTTTCGACATTTTTCAGCAGGTGCTTTTTCGCTCGCCATTTCTCTCCTGTTGGTCCTACGCTCTTTTCGCTGCATTTTCTGAGTTCCTGGGGGTCCAATTAGGCAGGAGAGGGTCACACAAAGCGAATCTGAGACCAAAAATTTTCGGTTCCAAAAATGAAGAAAAAGTAAGGCTAACCCCTTTGCATTTTTGCCGAAAATTTTCGCGATTTTGAAAAGAGCTGCAATAAATTCTTTCATGCACTATTCGGACGTCATTTGGCAAGAGAAATCGAATAGGCGCAGTCCCAATACGCTGCGATCAACGCATCAAAAGTTGCAGCCAAAAAACGGAAACCTGTGTTTTCGACATTTTTCAGCAGGTGCTTTTTCGCTCGCCATTTCTCTCCTGTTGGTCCTACGCTCTTTTCGCTGCGTTTTCTGAGTTCCTGAGGGTCTAATTAGTCGAGTAAGGGTCATTTAAATCGAATCTGAGACCAAAAATTTTCGGCTCCAAAAATGGAGAAAAAGTAAGGCTAACCCCTTTGCATTTTTGCCGAAAATTTTCGCGATTTTGAAAAGAGCTGCAATAAATTCTTTCATGTACTATTCGGACGTCATTTGGCAAGAGAAATCGAATAGGCGCAGTCCCAATACGCTGCGATCAACGCATCAAAAGTTACAGCCAAAAAACGGAAACCTGTGTTTTCGACATTTTTCAGCAGGTGCTTTTTCGCTCGCCATTTCTCTCCTGTTGATCTCACGCTGTTTTCGCTGCGTTTTCTGAGTTCCTGAGGGTCTAATTAGTCAGGTAAGGGTCATTTGAATCGAATCTGAGACCAAAAATTTTCGGCTCCAAAAATGAAGAAAAAGTAAGGCTAACCCCTTTGCATTTTTGCCGAAAATTTTCGCGATTTTGAAAAGAGCTGCAATAACTTCTTTCATGTACTATTCGGACGTCATTTGGCAAGAGAAATCGAATAGGCGCAGTCCCAATACGCTGCGATCAACGCATCAAAAGTTACAGCCAAAAAACGGAAACCTGTGTTTTCGACATTTTTCAGCAGGTGCTTTTTCGCTCGCCATTTCTCTCCTGTTGATCTCACGCTGTTTTCGCTGCGTTTTCTGAGTTTCTGAGGGTCTAATTAGTCAGGTAAGGGTCATTTGAATCGAATCTGAGACCAAAAATTTTCGGCTCCAAAAATGAAGAAAAAGTAAGGCTAACCCCTTTGCATTTTTGCCGAAAATTTTCGCGATTTTGAAAAGTGCTGCAATATATTGTTTCGTGCACTATTCGGACGTAATTTTGCAAGTGAAATCGATTAGGCGCAGTCCCAATACGCTGCGATGAACGCATCAAAAGTTACAGCTAAAAAACGGAAACCTGTGTTTTCGACATTTTTCAGCAGGTGCTTTTTCGCTCGCCATTTCTCTCCTGTTGGTCCTACGCTCTTTTCGCTGCATTTTCTGAGTTCCTGGGGGTCCAATTAGGCAGGAGAGGGTCACACAAAGCGAATCTGAGACCAAAAATTTTCGGTTCCAAAAATGAAGAAAAAGTAAGGCTAACCCCTTTGCATTTTTGCCGAAAATTTTCGCGATTTTGAAAAGAGCTGCAATAAATTCTTTCATGCACTATTCGGACGTCATTTGGCAAGAGAAATCGAATAGGCGCAGTCCCAATACGCTGCGATCAACGCATCAAAAGTTGCAGCCAAAAAACGGAAACCTGTGTTTTCGACATTTTTCAGCAGGTGCTTTTTCGCTCGCCATTTCTCTCCTGTTGGTCCTACGCTCTTTTCGCTGCGTTTTCTGAGTTCCTGAGGGTCTAATTAGTCGAGTAAGGGTCATTTGAATCGAATCTGAGACCTAAAATTTTCGGCTCCAAAAATGAAGAAAAAGTAAGGCTAACCCCTTTGCATTTTTGCCGAAAATTTTCGCGATTTTGAAAAGTGCTGCAATAAATTCTTTCATGCACTATTCGGACGTAATTTTGCAAGAGAAATCGATTAGGCGCAGTCCCAATACGCTGCGATCAACGCATCAAAAGTTGCAGCCAAAAAACGGAAACCTGTGTTTTCGACATTTTTCAGCAGGTGCTTTTTCGCTCGCCATTTCTCTCCTGTTGGTCCTACGCTCTTTTCGCTGCGTTTTCCGAGTTCCTGAGGGTCTAATTAGTCGAGTTAGGGTCATTTAAATCGAATCTGAGACCAAAAATTTTCGGCTCCAAAAATGAAGAAAAAGTAAGGCTAACCCCTTTGCATTTTTGCCGAAAATTTTCGCGATTTTGAAAAGAGCTGCAATAAATTCTTTCATGTACTATTCGGACGTCATTTGGCAAGAGAAATCGAATAGGCGCAGTCCCAATACGCTGCGATCAACGCATCAAAAGTTACAGCCAAAAAACGGAAACCTGTGTTTTCGACATTTTTCAGCAGGTGCTTTTTCGCTCGCCATTTCTCTCCTGTTGGTCCTACGCTCTTTTCGCTGCATTTTCTGAGTTCCTGGGGGTCCAATTAGGCAGGAGAGGGTCACACAAAGCGAATCTGAGACCAAAAATTTTCGGTTCCAAAAATGAAGAAAAAGTAAGGCTAACCCCTTTGCATTTTTGCCGAAAATTTTCGCGATTTTGAAAAGAGCTGCAATAAATTCTTTCATGCACTATTCGGACGTCATTTGGCAAGAGAAATCGAATAGGCGCAGTCCCAATACGCTGCGATCAACGCATCAAAAGTTGCAGCCAAAAAACGGAAACCTGTGTTTTCGACATTTTTCAGCAGGTGCTTTTTCGCTCGCCATTTCTCTCCTGTTGGTCCTACGCTCTTTTCGCTGCGTTTTCTGAGTTCCTGAGGGTCTAATTAGTCGAGTAAGGGTCATTTGAATCGAATCTGAGACCTAAAATTTTCGGCTCCAAAAATGAAGAAAAAGTAAGGCTAACCCCTTTGCATTTTTGCCGAAAATTTTCGCGATTTTGAAAAGTGCTGCAATAAATTCTTTCATGCACTATTCGGACGTAATTTTGCAAGAGAAATCGATTAGGCGCAGTCCCAATACGCTGCGATCAACGCATCAAAAGTTGCAGCCAAAAAACGGAAACCTGTGTTTTCGACATTTTTCAGCAGGTGCTTTTTCGCTCGCCATTTCTCTCCTGTTGGTCCTACGCTCTTTTCGCTGCGTTTTCTGAGTTCCTGAGGGTCTAATTAGTCGAGTTAGGGTCATTTAAATCGAATCTGAGACCAAAAATTTTCGGCTCCAAAAATGAAGAAAAAGTAAGGCCCTTTGCATTTTTGCCGAAAATTTTCGCGATTTTGAAAAGAGCTGCAATAAATTCTTTCATGTACTATTCGGACGTCATTTGGCAAGAGAAATCGAATAGGCGCAGTCCCAATACGCTGCGATCAACGCATCAAAAGTTACAGCCAAAAAACGGAAACCTGTGTTTTCGACATTTTTCAGCAGGTGCTTTTTCGCTCGTCATTTCTCTCCTGTTGATCTCACGCTGTTTTCGCTGCGTTTTCTGAGTTCCTGAGGGTCTAATTAGTCAGGTAAGGGTCATTTGAATCGAATCTGAGACCAAAAATTTTCGGCTCCAAAAATGAAGAAAAAGTAAGGCTAACCCCTTTGCATTTTTGCCGAAAATTTTCGCGATTTTGAAAAGTGCTGCAATATATTGTTTCGTGCACTATTCGGACGTAATTTCGCAAGTGAAATCGATTAGGCGCAGTCCCAATACGCTGCGATGAACGCATCAAAAGTTACAGCTAAAAAACGGAAACCTGTGTTTTCGACATTTTTCAGCAGGTGCTTTTTCGCTCGCCATTTCTCTCCTGTTGGTCCTACGCTCTTTTCGCTGCATTTTCTGAGTTCCTGGGGGTCCAATTAGGCAGGAGAGGGTCACACAAAGCGAATCTGAGACCAAAAATTTTCAGCTCCAAAAATGAAGAAAAAGTAAGGCTAACCCCTTTGCATTTTTGCCGAAAATTTTCGCGATTTTGAAAAGTGCTGCAATAAATTCTTTCATGCACCATTCGGACGTCATTTTGCAAGAGAAATCGATTAGGCGCAGTCCTAATACGCTGCGATCAACGCATCAAAAGTTACAGCCAAAAAACGGAAACCCGTGTTTTCGACATTTTTCAGCAGGTGCTTTTTCGCTCGCCATTTCTCTCCTGTTGATCTTACGCTGTTTTCGCTGCGTTTTCTGAGTTCCTGAGGTTCTAATTAGTCGAGTAAGGGTCATTTGAATCGAATCTGAGACCAAAAATTTTCGGCTCCAAAAATGAAGAAAAAGTAAGGCTAACCCCTTCGCATTTTTGCCGAAAATTTTCGCGATTTTGAAAAGTGCTGCAATAAATTCTTTCATGCACTATTTGGACGTCATTTTGCAAGAGAAATCGATCAGGCGCAGTCACAATACGCTGCGATGAACGCATCAAAAGTTACAGCCAAACAACGGAAACCTGTGTTTTCGACATTTTTCAGCAGGTGCTTTTTCCTCCGTCAATTTTTTTTTATTGTCCCACGCTCTTTTTGCTGCGTTTTCTGGGTTCCTGGTGATCTAATTAGTCAGGAAAGGGTCGTACAAGTCGAATCTGAGACCACAAATTTTTGGCTCCAAAATTTTTTTTTATTGTCGTTTATTAGAGAACTATAACCTGTTACATAAAGTGACAATGAATAGTTGTGATGTTCAAAGGTATATTGTGGACAATGGTTTTGTCGTTAGTGGTTGCATCCAGCGATGCACACTGCACTATTTTTGCTTTTTCGGTTTATTTTCTTCTCACTTATTTATCGCTTGTCGCTTTATTTGTTTTGGCGTTTATTCGGCCCGAAATCTTTCTCGCAGGTCTAGTGGTTTGAGTTTCCTGAGTCTTCGCGAGATCGTTCTCCGGTCAAGGAGATTTGATGCAAGCAGGTTTGGGTGGTTGGCGAGTCGAGTTTCGTAGCGTGTGCATTGTTCGTATGCCACTTTTCTTATTGTATCTACACCAAGATCCTTGTGCGGCCTGGCGTTGGTGACGTACCACGGGGCATTTGTGACGGCGCAAAGAGTCTTAGCTTGTAATCGTTGTAGTATTTCAATGTTCGAATTACTTGCACTTCCCCAGAGTTGTATCCCGTAGGTCCATATAGGTTTGAGTATCGTTTTGTAGATTAGTAGTTTGTTGTGGAGAGATAATTTCGATCTCTTGCCTATTAGCCAATACATTTTCCGTAGGTGGAGGTCGACCTGTCTTCTTTTGTTTTTTATGTGGCTGGTCCAAGTTAGCCTTCGGTCGAGGTGCATGCCCAGGTATTTCACTTAGTTGACAACTGGGAGAGGTTGGCCATTCAGAAGTACTGTTGGACAGTCCTTTGTCCTCATCGTGAGTGTTATGTGAAGAAAAAAGTAAGGCTAACCCCTTTGCATTTTTGGCGAAAATTTCCGCGATTTTGAAAAGTGCTGGAATAAATTCTTTCTGACACTATTCCGACGTAATTTCGCGAGACAAATCGATTAAGCGCAGTCCCGATACGCTGCGAGCAGCGGATCAAAATTTACAGCCACAAAACCAGAACCTTTGTTTTGGACATTTTTCAGCAGGTGCTTTTTCCTCCGTAACTTCTCTTCCGTTGATCCCACGCTCTTTTCGCGTGCCGCTATGTTACTAATTGTGCATAGTGAGTATAATATTTCAATGATATTTAATGGTAATTCTAATCGTATTTTATCAAAAATTTTTGAAACTTGTCATGTTTACAACAAATTATTTCAATAGATTTTTCGCGCAAGGCCAGCTTCAGTAGCTGTCAATGCGCTGATAAATAATGTTCTTGGTAAAATGTATCAATCACACATTACGTTGATCCATACACAATATTTTTGATGTGTTCTAAGACTGAAAATATTCATTAGTATTTGAGATATAACCCGAGGTGGTTAGCGGTGGTCGTTGGCGGTGGTTGCGGGTGATCGAGGTGAACGAGACGGAGGACCAGGAGGAGGAGGACAAGGATTACAAGGATTTGTGGACTGCAAGTATTACATTTTTATGATATTTAATGGAGTAGAAGTAGGAGCTGGATCAGGAGTAGGATCAGGCGTAGGAGTAGGATCAGGAGTAGGAGTAGGTTCAGGGGTAGGAGCAGGATCAGGAGTAGGATCAGGCTTAGGCGTAGGGTCAGGAGTAGGACTAGGAGAAGGAGTAGGAGAAAAAGTAGGATCAGGAGTGGGAGTAGGTGTAGGATCAGGAGTAGAATAAGGAGTAGGAGTAGGAGTAGGATCTGGAGTACTTCTGATCCTACTCTTACTCCTTCTCCTACTCCTGATCCTACTCCTACCCCTACCCCTACTCCTACTCCTACTCCTACTCTTGCTCTATTCAATATTACATAAATGGTATATTAACAGTGCAGACATCCTCGTCCTCCTCGTTCTCCCCCTCCTCGTCCACTTCGATCACCCGCAACCACCGCCAACCACCTCCAACGACCACTGCTAACCACCTCGGGTTATACCTAGAATACTAATAAATATTTTCAGTATTAGAACACAGCAGAAATATTGTCTAACGATTAATATAATTTTACTATCGACACATTTGACCAAGAAGATTATGAGAAAATTATAATAAATTATAGAAATTTTGTTAGCGCATTGTGAGTCACTGAATTTTGGCTTGCGCGAAAAATGAATTGAAAGAATTTACTGTAAACGTGACAAGTTTGAAAAATTGTAGATAAAATATAATAACAATTACCATTAAATACTATAGAAATGCTATACTTACCGTACACAAATCCTTGTCCTCCTCCTCCTCCTCCTCGTCCAGCGCGATCACTCGCAACCACCGCCAACCACCTCCGACGACCACCGCTAACCACCTCGGGTTATACCTCGAATACTAATAAATATTCTAAGTATTAGAACACATCAAAAATATTGTGTAAGGATTTATATAATTTTTTTTTTTACACATTTTACCAAGAAGATAATGAGAAAATACTATAAAATGAGCTACGGCGTGTCCCTGAAGTCGAGTTTCACCAGGTAGCGGACCTGAAGCGCAGGAACCATGGAGCGCTTGTCCTGGAAGTCAAGTTTCACCAGGAAGCGGACCTGGACAGCCAGAACTACGGAAAATTAGTCCTGAAAGTCAAAAGTCACCAGGTCAAGGACCTGGAGCGCAGAAACTACGGAGTGCATGACCTGGAAGTCGAATCTCATCAGGTAGCGGACCTGGAGCATAGAAGCTACGGAGCGCTTGTCCTGGAACTCGAGTTGCACCAGGAAGCGGACCCGGAGTGCAGGACCCACGGAGGTAGAGAACCCGGTACTCGAAATCTGGGGAGCGCGATTCTCGCACGTCCGCTCCACTGCACAGTCGTTTCCAGACTGAGGAATTCGGCTGATTTTCGTCTATATAGATCGATGACGTCAAGAGAAAAAAAATTTTGGGTGACGTCACTTTCTGAACATCCGAACATCCAAACTATGGTTTCGAACTTTAATACTATGTACGATGCATGATGTATGATGTATGATGAAATGATATGACGCATGATGATTTCAGTTTTTACATTTCAGACAAGAAATACGCACTTTATTTTTCATGCCAACTCCAGACTCACGCGGCCAGGCCCTTCGATGGTCAGCCGTTGACTAAAGATATATTCTTCAATTAACGGATCAGCTAACGCTGCCGTTCTGCGACAGTTGGATGATAAAAATTTTTGCCCGCACCTTTCTAATGTGTGTTAAAATACATTCGCAGTTTTAAGAAGCTTCGTTCTATCTCGCCCTATAAAAAAAAAAAAAAAATCGCCGACAATCACCTTTTTAGGTCTTTAAATCAGGACATTGCGTTAAATACTGTCTCATATACGGAGCATCCCATTCCATCTCAATCAAACTTAGCGCATCCGTGATGTGTTACAGTTACTCTGAATTTTTTTCCATACGAACACTTTTCGAAAAATAATTCTGCTTCTCTACCCAACGTAGATACTTCACTTGCGACTATCTAAAACAGCGTTTCGATTCTATGCCTCCGAAAATTCAAGATCGAGAGAGCAAATGAAAAGTTGTGGGAATAATTGTGAATATTAATTTTTTAATGTTTGTGCACGTGACAAGTCATAACAATATTTTCAAAAAAATATGATCGTTTATTTTATACCGGTCAATTGGTGTGATGGAAGGGGCCAAATGTTAGCCTCTTCTGGAGTATAAAAAACCCAACTTCTCAAAATTAAAGTATTTCTTGTGCTACTACACTACGTTTCAGAAATCTTGCTATATTGTCCTTTTTCGAATCAAACGTATGTATGTTCTCCATTCCATTTTCTTTTGCTTCATCAATCAATTCTTTCGTAAATTTCTCCAAATCCTCATTTCGCAAGTCTACCATAAATTTTCGTGATTCTACAAGTATTTTTGCATGTAACTTTGCCATCGGTACCACATTTGGTAAATGTTTTGTCATGTTATGCGCAATCCAGATCAGGTCAAATTTTTGTATAAATTCCTTTTTGTTTTTATACTTATCAATGGCTGTCAATGGATGGAAGATTACCTGTAAGTGTAACAAGTGAAATTTCATGAATCCATTCATGGTTGAGTGCGTATATTATGAGTGAAACACTTTTTCAGGTATGATACATAGAACGTGGTAGATTCATACTTTGAAATCCGGAATATTTTTCCAAATAATTTTTTTTTTCTGACGATTAAATTCGTCATCCGTTGACCATGTCTCTTGTTCAATATCATTGTTTGGTATTTCTGTTATTATTACTGCATTCAGAAGAGAGGGATCACGATGAGCAGCAACCACATCATCGCACATGGGTTCATTACTTCTAGTTTCATGTATAGCACGCATAACTTCACGCTCAGCAATGTCGGTGGCTCTCAGTTTTCTGTCAAGTATTTAAATTACAAATTAACAATACGATTTAGGGTGTTGGTGATTTTAACCTAATATTCATAGACTGCGAGAAATTTCTCCTTCAATTTTAACTATCCAATAAAGATCCTTCCATTTTTTTCTTCTTCATTTTGTCAGTAACGGGAAACACGAAGAATCTGAACAATTACAGTAGCTGGTGGCAATTGTGTATATATAGATTTTAATGGTATACTGACACCATAGATAAGTTATAGTTTAGTTTCAAGTTACACCTGTAAATTGATTTATTAATTTGTGCTCGATTACTCTGTTTTTTTTTCACTTCCCAAACTCCATGTGAAGTATGGCCCAACATTAATGTCTCCCATGTAGGCGTAGTGTATAAACCCTTTCCCATGACTTATAATGTTGTTGATGAGAGTGGGATTACTTCTTGCAGGCTCACCTTCGATCCATGTGAAAGCAATACCGGTGCCTCTCCAAAATCTACAGAAAAAATCCATGTATGTTTTCGTTTAAATTCAGGTTGCTCACACTAAGAATTCACGTGCTAATACTAAAATTTGTGAAAAGTGCTCAGCTAAGTACATAATTGTCATAAATTCTGAAGGTCGACCTGTACTCGTGGAGCGTTAAATTGGTATTTTCTCTATACTTCAATACCATGTGATAATCCCAGTCAAAAACACCCTCTCGGCAATCGTATCGTACCTCTAATGCTTTTCGTATTCTATGATCCCAATATTCCATA